>NC_060106.1:16806030-18056030 GCF_021155765.1 Diprion similis | reverse complement strand
AGAGAGAAAGATCGAATACCTGTACCTTATACCTACATGACGACGATCGCGATACCTCCACCACCTAGCCTTGAGCTAAATTGATTGCTGTCTTGATACTTGATAATAAGTTAGCTCAATTGGCCTAGGGTTGAATACCCCGCATCACTCGGGCATTTGCGTTGTTCCATAACTCGTCAGTGAGCTTAATTAATCATACCAATTAAATTCCCCCATAACGAAGCCGACGATAAGGTCGGTGAACCAGAATCAAATCACTCACCAAACGCGATCTTACGATGTTGTAACAACGTTTCAGGAAAATTGAACTTTCGCGATTGCCTTAAAACGCTAAAGAAATCTAGTCGTGAGGATTTAAGTAAAGAAGAAAAATCAAGTGACGAATTAATAAAATACACAAGTATAAGACAAATAAATAATTCTGACTGTTAGTCTACCTTTCATTTATCCCTTCGATCATTTTTGTGCACGTGATTGTATTCACTGAAGAAACAAACAAAAAAAAAAAAAAAAAAATTTCACCATATACGATAATAAAAAAAGCTTCAAAGACGAAGCGATAAAATTTTGCGTAAGATATAAGTTAACAAAAAATAACCAAAAAAACTAAAAAACTTAGTACCCCGCAAATATTATAGAGTATCAACACACGACTCGCGTCGTCGAGTACTTCGGGTGCTTAGTTGTGAACAAGAGTCACCCCTGCAGCTGCGAAGAGCGACAGAGAGGTGATCCCTGACCCTCGTCATGCGATGTACGGATAAAGTAGGTGGATGTAGTCGAGAAAATGAAGGGGATCAGGGTAAGCGTGGAGGAAAAATGCCGGGGCAGAGGAGAGAAGGGGGAAAATTGATCCAAGTATCGTAGGACGGGCGTTGAAATCCGGAGTGCTAATAGCGACAGCGATGGATCAGAGTTTTCACCCCCTTTCTGGAGGGCCTGCACGGACTTTTCTCCTTTTTTTTTTTTTTGTGAAGCGAATTCGCGCGAGCGAAGCGGCCCGAATTCCGGGGTAATATCAATTTCCCGGGAAGACCCGCGGGGCCATTAATTATTCTAAAAAGGAACGAAAGCCCCCTTCTTCGCTGCGAGACCAGCAGCAGCAGCAGCAACCCTGGATCGACCGTTATTAAAAACAGCTTTCCGTCCCGAAGTTGTGTTATGCTATCTGCCTGGCAGCTCGTAATGCGGTTATAATAAACAGCCCCAAGTTTTCCACGAGGGGAAGAATAAATCCGAAGAAAACTACCGTCAGGGTAGGTATATTATTATTTTATGTGCAACATAAGCCTCTCCGATTGCCCGGAACTCGATAATAATATCCATTGCAGAGAATATCTTGGGGTGTTTATTTTTCGGAACAGTGCTTTTTGCTTCTGTATTTTTTGTAGCTTGAATTCATTCAATTTCTTTTACACTAACGTAATCAAGCCTCGATTTTTTGGTGAAGAACGTTTTCTGTAAGTAAACAAAGTCAACGAGACAAAAACGATAAATTCGAAAAATCCTGGGTAGGTACAGAAATCGCTATTTAATTATACAGACTAATTACAACTCGCGAAAACGTTTGTTTTTATTTCGGGATACTTTCAGAGTTTCGGAGTATTTTTTTACGCATATATATTGATCCTCGCAGCGAATACAATTTTGTACAGCCTGAAATATGAAATCATTTGTAAAACAATGTGTGTGTGTGTGTGTGGAGTGGAGAAAATATTTTTACTCAATTGTAAGGTCGTTTTTCCTTTAAAAAAAAAAGAAATTTACCAAACCCATCAGCTTTAGAATATCCCTTTTTTATTTTTCCCGATTTTTCAGCGATAATAATTCGTAATCAGTGTGTTTTTAACGTGGCGTAGAAATCACCGACGACGTTTAATGACTCGCAGTGCATGCTCTCAACACCTGCTCATTAAACCGTTGTTAATATAACGACATCTGTTCAAAGTTCTCAATAAGGGTCTGCTGCACTTATTATTAATTGGAATTCGTAGACGCGCACAGCAGAAAAGTTGAAAATGATGAATCTGCTTGAATCGTTCCTCGATTTTTCACAAATTGAAATAATAATAATTGCAAGGGAGAAAAATCAACCGATCCTTAATAATTTCTTTTCTCTCTACAGTAAATTTTTATTCTATATGTTGATTAGAGTACCACGCATATTATTCTACTCAAAAAAACTGCATCTCTGTCTAATTTTCCAAGTCAATTAAGTTACCAAAGTAGTTTGTAAAAGTATAGTCGATTACAAAAACTTTTAGGAAGACTTATTACGTAAAACTGTATCGTGCAATTCCTGCGTCGTTTCTTGGGTCCGTTTCGTCAATTGCGGATTTCCAGAAAGCGTGTAATTGCGTATTTTTCAACCACCCTTCTCTCTCTCTCTCTCTCTCTCTCTCTCTCATATAACCACCCCGAAAAAACCCATAGCGATTTAATCAACTCCACGTATCTACAGGTCAGCAACACGTTGCGAGCCTCTCCTTAATTCGAAGGCGTTAGAGGCCAGGTCGCATGTTGATTGCTCGCTATTCCGGGTAACAAGATTCTGCAGACTAAGCTGCACGCCTTGCCGGGGTGAAAAGCTCCCGTCTATTCGTTAATAATAAAGCAGTTCGCCTCTACCGAACTCTCAACTCAACTGCGACTTTCTGAATTTTCAGTTTACATCGTAAAATGCAGCTCCCGGCGATCCTTACAAGCGAAATCCTGCAGCGCCGTCGTTCAGGGTGTCCAGTTATTTGTGAAAACGTAATTCCCTGACAATTCCAGGTTTTCCAGACAAGAATCATTATTTATCCAGGCTGTTCTCACGTACACAATAAATCAAAAATACAATAGTCAAACGAGCAAGAATATTCAATATTTGACTAGAGCAAAGCTCATTGTGAAATGAATTTGTAAGAATTCGCTAGCAGGTACAATTTTCAAGAAATCAGGACCTGGTTCATGACCATTGCCTGAAAGTTGAAAAAAAATTTTTTTCTTTTTCACCCAATGGCTAAATCTTTTATGAACCCAGGATGAAAATTAGAATATTCGAAATACGACATGAAATTCCCTGAGACTTCCAGCTATTTTCCAGGTGATATAAAATTCCCTAAGGATTTCCTGATTTCTGGATACCCTGGCCGTTGCAGGAGTTGTCAATCGCTCTGGGAGTTCTCGTTCTTCGGTATCAAAAGATATAAAATTTCGTCGCGCTTGTCTACATGTTGTACCTACATGCGTGAAAATTGCTCATAATTAGTAGCTCATTTCCTCCCACGTTACGATTCTTCTTAGAATTCGCCTGCAGACTCCTACAGCAGGATATAATTTATAAGAATTTCTGCGAAGTAATTTCATAAATTCTCCTTTAATTATATACCTTCGAAATTTCAATTTGTTTTCGCACCGTTCTTTTTTTTTTTTTTTTTTTTTTTTGTTTTATTTATTTCATTTTTAATTACTCCGTTTCTGGGATCCCGTTTTTACTTTTTCTTACAGAGAAAGAGAAATAATCTTCAGTACAGGTAGGTGTAAAAGAATACAAATCGAGATCTGTAGACGTTATACAATGCAGGGACAAAACTTGGCGGGTATACTCAGGGAAATAGACGAGGGAAATCGTTCAGGGAAGACAGGTTAGTGACCGACCCTGTGAAAGTATATATATATATATATATATATATGTGTAACACAAGAGTGCAGACAATATTGGCCGACCGCGATATCTTCTTCTACCTCTGTAGGAAATATTTGCGGTTATATGTATACATATATATATATATATATTCCGGCTGCTACCGTAAAAAGAAGAAGCTTTTTCCTTCTTACTTCCATTTCCGTTTTCCATTCTTCTATTTATTTATTTTTCCCTCTCTTCTCTGACCGCCAATTTCCGCTGATACATCTAAACTCGAAGTCGTTTTTTATATCACGCGTGGTTTTCGTTTTTTTTTTTTTTTTCTCAAGAATCCAAAATCTCCGTGTAAAAAGAATAATAATAAAAGAAGAAAAAAAAAAAGAAGAACAAGATGCAAAGTAGTTAGGAAAAGAGAGCTTGTCAAAAAAATATTCTCTTTTTGGATAGTTTAAGTTATTCATTTTTAATTTTTTAAAAAAAAATTTTTTTTAAATTTTTTTTCCGAGTTAATATCAATTAACGTATAGGTATTTTGAAATCGTCCGAAGTAAACTGTGTTACACAGTTTTGATTAAGCATACATCGGATCTTAGGTACAGGCGTGTAAGATCCATGTGTGATACAAGGGTTTCGGAGCGACAGACGATATCTCGCGAGTGTATACGAAGATAAGTTTCTATATATCATCTCGTCGATGATAAATCGCCTCCCGTATCTAAATCGTACTATTTTCAATTTTGACGTTCAGATTTCTCATATATACGCGACAGCCGCGTCCGGAGTTCGGGTAACAATCTGTTATATATATATATATATATATATATATACATATAGGTTATTCATCCATCTTTCAAAGTGGCAAAAAAGAAAAAGAGGAACGGTAGGTAAGGAGCGAAAAGGACAGGATAAAACAGGACGAATAAATAAAAATAAGAATATCAAAACCTAGAAAAAAAAGAAAAATAGTGAAAGGAAAACGGCGAAATTCCCATTTTTCTCTCAGCGATCTAAAGCCCTACTTGCTCACGAACGGTTCGACGGGAATTCAGCTACATCTGTATACATATATATGTATATATGCAAGTCTTATGTGACTCGTTTCTCTCTCTCTATACCTATATATATATATATATATTATATTATATTATATTTTATATATATATATATATATATATATATATAAGTGAGGGATAGGTATTTCGCGATGTCTCCTCCCCCTCCTCCATTCAACGTCTTAAAAGGAAATATATGAAATACTCCCGTGACGCGACAGGTGTCAAAGGAAAATTCCTCCTACGGGAGAAAGAAGGTATTCCTGGGGTACAGAACTCGTTTCCGTCTCCTCTCTACTCTTTCGCGTGTTCTTAATATTCCCGCACGGGTTTTCCCTCTGTTATTGTACGTCAACTTGAGGAAAGGTGTGTCAGTTATTGCTTATAAATTGTGTCTTCAGATCAACGGGGTTAAAATAACCCGAATGAATTCCATTGAAGATAATGCAAAGCTTTTAGAATACACGTGAGAAAAACGCACTAAACAAAATATCGAAAAACCCGATCAGACAGGCGAGTAAATCAGTTTCTTAATATTAAAAAAATTCTAAAAAATCAGATTGTTTATTTTTTTATTTTTTTTTTCTATTTTCTTTGTAATTCGAGGAAAGCGCGATAATCGGGAGGAAAAACTCCAGGCAAATTCCAGACTCGGCGAATCTTCAACTTGAATTCGTACGGCAGGATATGCATGATTTATTGTTCACGATAGCTGGCGGCAGGTATCACTCGACACGTATATTAAGGGTAGGTATTGAACCTGCGTATATCGGGTGAAATTATACTCTAACGTGCATAATTGAAGCCCTCCTCCTCTGCCACTCCCAACATGTATTCATCAGCTCGTGAACAACCTTCGGCGTATTACCGGGATAATTATGTCAAGGATTAACACCTCAAGCGACATTAACACCCTCGGAAGAGGATGATCCACTTCTCCCCATCTCCCTCTCATCTTACTTCGTTATTGAGCCATTCGATACCCTGTATTTCGCCAAAAGTATTTCCCCGAAGGTAGGAAAATTTTCCTTTTATTCTTACCGCATAATGTAATAAAAATTATTGTAACATTTTTGCATTGATAAAACTATTTTTTTTTTTTCGAATTTGTTATCAAGATTCAAGATCCAACAATTCTTGTTACGATATACAAAATTACATGATTATAAATAATGTATTTATAAATAATAAAGCTATAAATTAAGGATTGTATATAAGGGCTCGTTTTTCATAAGGTCTTTGTTATACGATGCAGTACAGGTACTCGTTCGTAAATCTATTTAACGACGTCGTGGGTCCGGGCAGCAGAGAAAAGTAGCGGCAGCAGCATCGGAGAGAATTTAACGACGGTGAACTGCCGTGAATAACGCGTTATCCTTAGCTTATTTTGAGGAAATCTGTACGCCAGTCACGTCTCACGTGACAAAGTTATCAGCCCGACAGTCTTTTTACGGAAAAAAAAAAGGAAAAACAAAAACAAAATATATGAAAAGAAAAAAGAAAAAAATATGAAAGAAAGAAGAACAAGAGCAGGAAAAAATTGATAAAGACAATTTTCACGCGTGCGACATCGATGCAAAATATTTATACAGCGGAAAATGTGATAAGTAAATTCCTAAAGTTTTTTTTTCCTGGCAAATTGCTCACCGAGGGATATTATTTTGCTTAGCTTAAACCACGGATTCGGGCTGGATAGATCGAGTCGTGTTCGTCGAGTAGGAGGTCCTGGAGGATCAAGGATCAGGTGTAGTCGAAGGATGAGGATGTCGCGGTGAAGAAGCTTGCGTAGAGCGAATTTAATTAAGGAGTGAAACGAGCCTTCTTCTTCGGATGATGGCCAAGATTGAAAGAAAAAAAGGAGGGAAAAAAAAGTGTGAGAAAGTAAAAGAAAAAAAAGAAACGAGTCTGGAGGAAAAAAACTCTGTTCGTTAATCCTGAATGAACTAAAAATATTGACACGTTCGTGACGCTGATATATTTCACATTTTAACCTGTATCACAAATTATATCAACCAACAATGAGGTGTAGAAGAAATAAAAAAAAACATCTAAATAATTTTTAGTTCTGCTCCTTTCTTCTTCCCTTTCCTCTATTTCCGATAATTTTTCTCACGGACAAATATTATCCCACCAGTAGTTTTCTTCTTGCAGGTGTATAAAACTCGCATGGCTTACTAGATATTCTTTCAGGGTAAAAAATTGCAACGAATCAGTCTTACAGCCGATTTATACTGGGTTTAACCGCAGTGTATGACTGCGAGTGTAATTATTCAACGAGTTATAGAAATTATTATTATTATTATTCCACGAGAAATAGAAAAAGCATTTGACAAATGCAGACTGAAAATTCAAGCAGGTGAAAGAAAGAAAGAAGAAGAATTGTGTCGTTGGTGAGAAGGAAAAAGAAGTAGGTAATGATAAAAAAAAAAAATATATATATATATATATATATAAAGAGTGAAACAACAATAAGGAACTGCGAAAGAGCTGGTTGTAGGAAAAACGTGCAATTTTCAAGTCTTTATGAGATCCACTATCACGTGTCCGCCTTTTATGTACTCACCCTGGTCGCAACAGGGTTGATATACATCGCCGCGTGTATGAGCTCGCAGACATGCGAGATATCCCTGGAGAAACGAGACCCCGATTATCCAGAGCGGTAACACGAGTTTGTTCAACGTGAATGGCCGCCTCAGCGACCGCGACGTGTTCAGGCCGGAGGAAAAACGAGTGTAAAGTCAAGTGACAGAGTTGAAAAGTGCAGGAAACGTGAAATTGAGTTTTTTTTTTTTTTTTTTTATTTTCAGATGAAGAGAAAAATTATTTTCATATTTTATTTTTATTTATTTTTCGACTGATTGATCGAGTAACAATAAATAATATTGAAGCACAGTTACGTAATATAATTTAATCGGAAAATCAGCAAAGTTCACACTTCGTGTCTAATTGTAAAATTGTCTTAAAAAAATAATATTCCAAGTTTTGAGTCCGTACTTTTTTCTTTGTAATTATGTCATATATGTAAAGTATTATATGGAATAGGCTTCTATTGTAAAAGGAAGACTTGGTAACACGAGAACTAGCTATCTAAGTAGTTGGGTACCTACTCGACGCGCGCGTTAATCGGCTGAAATTTTCAGTAGCTGGGTTCCTTAGCGCAGCGTAGTTTCTATCGTAAACAGAGTTTACCTTGCGCGTAGAATAAACGCGCCTTGGAGGCAAATTTGGTGGCTTTTAATGTGGGAAGAAAACCAAAGTTTAGAGAGAGAGAGTCTCCCCTTCGATGGCTTGAGCTAAATTTGTTTTCTTCGTTTTAATTAGACAACCTCAGCGTATATCCACACTTTGTTGAAAATTTGTTTAGTGGAATTAATTTAATGAATTTCATAGTCGATTTGATATTTTATAGCCACTAGCAAGGCTTGCGTCTCGTTAATGAATTACTATATATAACAGAGTACTGAAATTATGGTATAAATTGTAAAAAGAAACGCTTTAGATTCGATCTGGAAAAAATAATTTATCGGCTAATTTAGAAATGTTTATATGTGTAAAAATATTTGGGAAAGTTCAAATTAAAAGTCAATTTTTCGAAATCGTTTCAAGGCAAATAAATTCTAGCTGTATAAGGTACATTAATCTAACAGCTATGAATAAATGTTTACACCAATCAATCGAATTCTTTTCTTTTTTTCCCAAGTTCTACAAATTTATGCTTACAGTTTACCAAAAGTTAGTCCGACTCGTCCGATGTGAAAAATTTCGTTAAATTGAATCTAATTGATTCGCCGTCACTCGATTTCCATTAGATTTGTACACAATACGCCGAAAAAATTCAGTTGCCTTTAGCGCTGCATTATTATGGGCGCCCGGATACGGCAAATGAATAATAATTGAACTCCTAGCTGTTTAAAAAGGGAGAAAAAGAAGAAGAGAGTTTTAATGTGATTCGATATATATACCGTCAGTTATAAATATATCTTGGTCTTATCAAAATTGCTGAACCGAGATCTCAGTTGTCAAAAGGGTTCGTACAGTCTCTGATATATATATATATATATATATATAGACATACATCCTAGGGGTTTCAGAAATTAATAATTTAAGATTTTCCATCCACGGATTCCCCTAAAGAGTTTGTTTAGGTCAAAAGAAAGATTCTGTCAAAAGATGAGAGTTCCACGTTACGCGGAAGATCATGTTCATTTGATTTTTCACTTTTCTCCACTTTTTTTTGAATTTGTAAAGAAACACGTTATAATACTTCAATTTTTTTCTTTCCTCACATTTATATTCATCCCAAAGATTACGATCCGTAACAAAACGATATATCACCTGGGAGAATTTGATTCTCCTAAATTAAAAGTTCGTGTGTCAAACTATAACTATTTAATGAGATTGAATTAATAACGAAGAGGTCGTCACATAAACTATTCAAACATCAACTGAATACTTGATATTACAAGCGTGAGTCTTCTTTGTGATTTTAATTGATAATACGATCGATGTAACCATTAAAAAAAGGAAGAAAAAAGAAAAAAAAATCATATTCACGATACTTCATAAATTTTAAAAAAATGTATAAAATTGAAAAATCAATTAAACATGATATTCCACATAACCTAAAACGCTCATCTTTTGACAAAATCTTTCTTTTAACCTAAATAAACTTTATACGGAGTGCTATGATAAAAAATCGAGCACAATTTTTTCTGAAATACCCTCTAATACAGGACTGTAAAACCGCGATGGGGGTGGAAGGATCAGAAATCTCAAGGAAACAATCTCTGCTGGGTGATCGTGCGAGAACCCTCTTTTCTTCTCATTGCTCTCCCCCCCCCCCCCCTCCTCCTTCTTCTCTCTTTCTTCATCTCATCCTCATCGCGGTCCACGAGCTGATGCATGCAGACTCCACGGAACCCGCATTCTCCCTCCCCCCCCCTCCCCCTTCCCCTTCCACCTTTCCCCCAGCTCCGATCTTCCCGCCGTTCGGATGACTCTTAAATTCTGTTTCTGGATTCAATAGAATGCCGTCCCCTTCATCCCGCCTCACAGTCGCACCTGCTCAAAGAAGGTCCTCATCCCCCTTGGAACCTGCTGCGGGATTCGTGGGGGAGAAAAAGAATAATATTTCATGCAGCGAAACCGCAGTGCGGAGGAGCGCGTGTTTTCGGAATCCGTCCGTGTGTCCGCGAGTCTGATTGATGTATGATGGATACAATGAAACGGAATATTGTTGGTACGTTGCGAGAATACAATTTATACAATAAACGCGAGAGTCTATTTAGGAAAATGTGCGATTGTCTGTTGACCTGGAAAATTATTTTTTCTCGGTGAATGAAGAATAGATAAATGTTCAGGCAGGAATGTTATTAACACGAATGATATTTAAGAGGAATAAAATAACGCGGGAAACTGTCTACTGTACGATGAAAACGAATCTGATCAAATTTCAGATAACACCAAGCTAAGATATCAATAATTTGAAGCGAAAATTATTTAACATTTGAACGTTCGAGATTGTTAAACTCGGTTGAAAAAAAAACAGAGAAAGGATTACATCGTATTACAACGTTTTTCAAGTCAGCGAGAAAAATTAGGCCGAAAATATCGAACAGAATTGAATGAAAATACCGGAATTTTGATTATTCCGAACGTACTAAAAAAAAAAAAAAAACTCTTTTAAAACTATTAATATCGTAGCTCTAATTATTCGAATTCACTCAGATTCATTCTTATCACCTAGTAAAAATGTTGTTTCATTCAGGTTCGCAATTACTGGCTTAAATGACATTTCGGGAAATTCATTTTAACGTATTTTGTTCTTCTTATATTTTTTGATTTCAACAATTTATTCTTAATATTAAAAAATTAATTCAATAAAATCCAAGGCACCTAATAATTCAATTCACGTTTATCATCCCCAAAACAAAATTCTGATAATTTTCCATATTCATTCGAAAAGTAAATTGACGATGAAAATGTGCGGCTTTGGGGGGCAATTACGATTAATTTCCCGTATAATCGTGATGAAAAGTTTTACGAACAAGGCAGTATTATGCAGTTGCACGTTGCGGCGAGGCGCCAGTTTTCAGCCACTTTGTGTCCGATACACGGCTCGACTTTAAATTGAGTCATGATCACACAAAGTGTTCCAATTCGTTGATCAACTTTAATTTTCTCCTCCTCCTCATTCCACTGTCGTTTCTGCATACAATTGCACTTTACTTGAAGATAAATTACGTTTAATTAAGAATATAATTGGAGGCTAAAAAACGAGAGGCGATCCAATCGCGAATTTCGAGTGAATTGGATGTGTTTTTCCTCGATTTTTAAACTCCGATCCGTAAAAAAACGTGGAAAGTTTATTCATTGTGTAGTTTTCTTTACCGCAGTTCTTATCGATTGCGCAATAATAGAGCAGCCCGATAAATTAAAATGCATGTGCATCCAGAGCTTCGCAGCTTCGCTGCTTCGCTGAATTGACAACCATGTATACCTATAGGTACCGTATATAACGTATAACAAACCGCCAATCTAGGTATTCTGTAAGAGAATTCTCCAATAAAGAATATAACGTAGCTGCTAACCGTCAGTTCGCTGCATTTATTCGCGGAATAATATAGCGAATGTAAATTAGAGAAGAGTGTTATAGCTGATTGTTGGAGAAAGGAATTAGGTATTATACGCAGAGGCGAAAATATACTTTTCTTTTACTTAATGTAAATGGAAACCTACCGAAGCGGGAATGAATCGGTGTCGCTATATTAAATGTATTATTCATACTGAAATAATTATAATATCGATCACCTGTTGTCCTAGCTTTAATTGATTGCCGTAATTATAGCCACGATTTTTAAACGACGTTCGCATACTCGATGCAGCTATAATTATAACTCTGGGTATATTCGACGTATATACATATACGTATATGCATGTATGCATATATACGTTTACTGTGAGAGCGATAATGAATAAATAGCATGGAACATAGTAGGTGTAATTAAATATCCTTTGTTGACGAAACGCAAATATTCAACGATAATCATCACTGTGCAGCATAATTCAGTCGAGAAAATTACAACAACCGTAATTTGTCCAAGGTGTTCACTTTAAATTGCTCATTATTTTCAGACTCGCCAGGTTGATCATTGAACGACGGCAAAATGCGGAACAAGAAATTTGAAATCAGCTTGAAATATGCAAAAAAAAAAAAAAAACGTGCCGGGGCTAAGAAGAAATCAGGGAACTTTATACAACGGAATGAAGAACTAATTTACGGAACTCGTTTCCATGATCTATAATCCAACCCATCCATAAATTCCCAAATGAACTTCCGCGATTTTCTCTAATGACCGGAAAAAGCGAATTTTTTCTTCTACCTAGAGCAATCCGCAAGGGATTTTGCTGACCGGTATGCGGTTAGCTATACGTAACGAAGAAAAGCGGCAAGTGTTTTTCTCTCTCTGATTGAGTTTCATTTTGCGCTTACTTTTTCTTAAAAAGCTTGGAGTTGGCCAAAAATCGATACTCAGATTTATTAATTTCATTACAAGATAGGCAGCGGTTAAGTTATTTATCAAGTTATTACATTCGTGAACTGCAAAGATCTCTAGATAAGTGAAAAAAAAAGGAAATTACCGAAATTCCGAATAGAAGCTTAGATATCGATGTTTCACTTCAAGTCACTTCGTAATCCTTGAAAATAAAATAAATTCGTTAAATTTCATTGAACTAAGATTCTTCCAAATCAAATGAATCGTCGTAGATTGAAATTTCTAACGATCGAAATCTATCTTACCGTTAACTTTTCTTTTTCCTTTCTTTTACCAATCTTGAAGCGATTTCACATGAAATGATTTTTTATTTTTGCACGAATGAAAATTGATAAACGCTTAGATTTTTGGAAGACGAACCTCGTTAAGCAACGAAATCCGTTAGTTAGGCGAAGGCGCGTGGCTCCCAAAGGCTTTCGAGATCAGGCTTAGAGAGACGTGTTCCGGATCAGGGTTGCAGAAATTGGAGGGTGAGAGAAGCGGAAACAGTCAAGGGTGGGTATAAACCGGGTAGCGAATAAGTCACTCTAATTCCACTAATCGGCGTGCGATTGGCCGGGTCGAGAACACGTCTAATTTAACTCAAGCTATACTAACGATCCGTAACACGTGTTTCTAGTCATCCATATTAGTAGGTGGTGGTATTGGTGGTGGTGGTGTTTCTGTCGCTGCAAGCCAAACCACCAACGGCAGCGAAGCCTGCCGTCACTATCGGCCAGCACTAGGAAATTTGCATAATGATACCTCATCGCCTGGAAGATGGGTTTCTGGGCGCAAATATGCCAGCCGGAGACAAAGCTGGTGTCCAAATCGGTCTCGCTTGGACGTTATTCTGCGCGGGTGAATTTCCCGACAATTCAAGGAGATATTTGCCGATAGAAGCGACGAAATCACGCCGAAATGTTTCTTTTTATGCGATCCGGGTTTGGCTTTTTTATCTATTCATTTTCTTCCTTTTTGTTTTTCTCAAAATGAAGGAAAATTCGTGCGAGCTATCACGCGAGCTTTTCATCTAGAGGGATGCAGGTTCAGGGGGGGAAATGCGAAGGGAATCGCCTATTGCGTTTCTTCTTTTATTATAGACTCGATTTTTTCAAGCTCGACAAACGTCGCGGACCGTTTTGCAAAACGTCCGTCCCGCGAACCCAATTGTTCGGAAGAATTAGGAAAAACAGAACGAAAAGAGAAAGGCATATAATAATACCGCGGG
Organism: Diprion similis; assembly: GCF_021155765.1. NCBI lineage: Eukaryota > Metazoa > Arthropoda > Insecta > Hymenoptera > Diprionidae > Diprion > Diprion similis. Next base: position 18,042,581 of record NC_060106.1, on the reverse strand, counting down.
GAAATACGCGAGGGAAGGAAATCTTTCTCGAAATCGGATCGCATCATTCTCAAAGTTTTTCGCCGCCCCATTTCTCTTCCCCTGTACTCAACCGGTGATAATCATCATTCTGCAAAACGGACGGGAAGTAATTGCGTAAGAACAATATATGCGTATGTAAACTGTGTGTGTCTGTGTGTGTGAGAGTTGGAAAAATTCCATGTCGATTCGACTGACGTCTGATTTGGGTGTATTGTTTTATATTTTTATGATTTTATTTAACCTTTGAAAAAATTCTTATAGAAATTAAATTTTTTAGAAAAGTTTTTCTTTCACAAATATAATTCTGCAACAATATTCATCAACGTAAGTAATTACGATTTAACGTGGCTAAAATTTCCCGAAATTTCTTAGCTAAAAAAATTTAATCCTCTTTGTTTCGGGCCCTGTTTTTGAGACACTGATAAGAAGCTTCTTCCGTATAAAGTATCGTGAATAAAAAATGAAGAAAGTAATTAGAAGATAGAAAAAAATACGGAGCTAATCTGTCTAAAGATTGTCTCTGTATAACGTTAATCCTTCGAACGAAATTAGTGCGTTGAGTGAATTCTGCGGGCTGAATTCATGCCAATCGTTCCGGTAGGAATTTCCGGACGAAATGGTTTAGCATCGATTGATCCGACGCGTCCTGTTCATTAGCCGAATATCAGGAATTATTATGGATATATCTGTGTACATACAAAGCTAGTGTGCGTGGAGCATACGTCGAACTTTCGAGATACTCGCACAAGGTTGCTGATGCCAGCAATCTCTGAAACGAGATTTCTCCCCTCTGCACACCCTGCGGTTTTCTTTTTTCACCATGGATATAGCGGAAGCTTTTGTGTCCACGACCGCGGGGAGAGAAAAGCCCCGCAATTTTCAATGTCTGAATAATCATTTCCCAGGCCTGGAAATTTAAACGTAGACTCGCACAGCTTCCAACATCCTGGACCCTCCCGTGTAAGATCAAAGACAAACGGACTTGAGCCTCGTGAAGAAAGTTTCGCATTATTGAGCTTATTTCGCACACACGTACTACACACAGCCGAAGTATTCAAGCGGAAGTCACTTTCCGCCACGGTAAGATTGCAGGAAAATCGTGAACAGGATCAGAAACACGAGTCTTTCTTTTTGCAGAGGATGAATTTGACTTCAGTAGAGTAATTTAGACAAGAATTCAGCGAAACAAATCGAAAAACAAAAACGAAATTTGCGCATAACTCTGTATTTGTTAACAAAAATTAACTCTTAATTTCTACCAGATTACAACAAGTTATTTTTGCCACCGAATATCAGACTATTAAATTTCTTCAAAACGATTCGTTGAGGGATTTTTCTCCGAAATAGGGTAATTCTGAGTGCGGGGATGAAAAAGACTCGGTAGCTATATCGAGAGGGTGAAAAAGTGTACAGACATCAAAAACGGCGGGTTAATCCGCTTTATAGGTAAATCTGTATAAGCCTGGCCCCGGAATTTGCGTATTATCGTATCGTATTATCAGCCTGACACGAAATATTATAATATTAAGGATATCACATTACACGGGGTGAATAATAGCGGACAGAGCAATTATTATAATTTCATGCTAAACCTGCAGGAACTCTCGGTGCTCTGCGAAAACTGGCACGGAACATTGCGCTCCGGATTCCAAGGGCTTAAAAAAAAAGCGCGTAGAACTCTTCTCATCATCATTCTCTCTCAGGTTATTTCCACGATTAAAAGCTCCCAGGGCTAATGAAATATCCTCATTTTACACCGCCGGGTAATAAATCAGCCGCCGCGATACGTCATCGTTCTCAATGAATCACATCGAGAGAAAGTTGAAAAAAATAAAATCATCAATTTGCATAAGCCGACTTACTCCGTGCGAAATTAAAGGGGAAAAGCTCGCGGCGAGTGTCAAATTCAGAAGGATCAATGCGTCTAATTCAGGAGTAAAATCGGTCAAGATATTGTATTTTTGTAACAACAGACGAATTTTTAGATCACAATACAATGATCTTTATCTTTTTTTCACAAAAATTGCGCTGGAATAAATCTTCTTAAGAATATCATAAAGAAGGGAAAGAATTCGGTGAAACTGACTCACCTATTTCCTGATTGGTGATCGTCGCGTGGCAGGGCCGAAGTGCAACGAAGAGGACGATCGTCGAGACGGCGACAAAAAGCGGCGTCCCGACGCGATCGGCGTCTCTTCTCCCCATCGTTCCTTGTGACGCTTTTTTCCTTCCCTGGTTTTCAACGTCAGGAATCAAGCACTGGATCACTTCACTTGACTCTCTTATCATCTCTCCACTTAATCACAATTTTTATTTACGTCGCACAGGTCAGTTGTCAAATCGGTCGATCACTCACTGCACGATCATCGCGTTTAAATCGCAATTTCGTTCAAGTTCCTCAAAGCTTTTTCCGAGTCTTCCGCTTTTTCAACCCTCTTTCGATCTAACGACGAGGAATCGCCCGACGCATCGGATCTTATTTGGTCATTTCATCATTCGATCAGCACGACGTCGCCGAGGAAATCGGGCGAATCGCATCGGTAATAAGACCGGCTTTAACCAAATCACCAGGCATTCCCTGAGCTTTTTTATTATTGTTTATCGGCTCGTTTCTCCTACACCAGCGATTCTCCCGGCAGCTCTCGTTCCTCACTGGGGAAAATTCACGTTCGATACTATTTTAGAGGATATATTAGGTGGTTGGGATCAAGTAAAGGGTTCAAAATGTTACACTCGATTCAATTCGAACAATATCTACTGCCTGCTGTACGGAAAAATGATTTTACCGAACCTTGGAGAATCAATCTCATCAAAAAAAAGCACGAAATCGTTGTAAAATCTGTAAAACTGAGACTCTAACAAATTTTTTCTTTCCCACGATACACCAGAGAGAAAGATTTCTCCGACGAATTAAACTATCTTCGAACAAGTCGATTGACGTCATAATTCTTTCAAGATCGTCACAATCACGACGACTCGCTTCACCAGCAGATCGAATATCTGTAAGACGTTTCTAGAGTTTAATTCCGTGTCGCATATCCTCGGCATGAGGGAAAATCTCAAGGATTTCTGCGGCTGTTTCCACCCTCCGCTTTTCCACCCTTCTACCCTTCCACCCGGCAAAGCACCCAAGCTGTTTTCTCTATACGCGAATTTGATGCAGAGTCGATCGATAGTCGGTCTTAACTTCTCTCTCTCTCTCTCTCTCTCTCTCTCTCTGTCTTTCTCTCTCCATCTTCGTGATCCTGCAGCAAGTAGCTTTACGAGCTTATCATCCACCTTGATATTGGATACACGAACCGGCGGCTGTGAACCGCGTTCGGATCACACACACAAAACGCAACTCGAGCTGCCCGCATCAAGCACAAGAAATCCACCCCCTCCACCCCCCATATACCTGTATCAATATAATTAACGCGCGGCAGCTGCGTTGCGAAGTGCGAACCCTAATTAATGCCCGCGTTAAATCCTCGCGATCCTGCAGTCCCGCAAATTCCTAATTCTAATTCTTTGACGCGTTGATAATATCGCGATGGATCCTTGGTTTCGGCCTTTATCCAGCTAATTGTGAGTCCAAGTTCTCCCGCTGCTTTAAGATCGCCCCGAAATCATCCTCGTCCAAGACGGATAAAGACTAATGGATATCACGTCCGTCGGTCCGACCGACAATGGAAACGCCGAGAGTGAAGATCAGCCCGATTACAGACACATTTCAACCCCCTTTCAGACTCCCCGCCCTTCCTTTTCCTCGGCCTTCTCCTTCCACATTCTATTTTTTACAGTCTCTAATTTTCAGTTTTATCATCGATGCCCTCGGGACCCCGATTCTTAACCGATTTAACCAACCCCCGTGACGAGTCGGAGACCCCGAAATACCGAATTTTTCTACCACAGTATCCTATTAATTTTCATTTGATTTGTTATCGTATTTATCAAAAATTTTCATTTTTTATAGATAAATTCTTTACGAAGATATAATGTTTTCATTCCGATCCCTGCGAGAGATCCGAACTTTCAACCCCGACAATTACGTGAAACTGTATATATTTTAGATTTCTTTTTCTTTCTGTTTTCTCAAAAATTTTCAACGATTTCGTCGAATCCTGCATTATTAATTTCCCAAATAATTGATTGATTGCAAGAGAAATAGAGAGAGAGAGAGAGAGAGAGAGAGAGATTTGCGCAGAGCAGATGTAAAAGGGGTGGGATAGAAAAAGAGTGATAAAAGAAAAGTGAAGAGAGAAGATCAGCGATGAGATTTTCCGGTTCTATAATTACGCGAGTGAATGTTTGGGGTGCGAAGGAGTCTCGGTCTCTTGTTTGTTATTACGAGCAACCCCCAAAGATATCGCCATATCCTCGCCCCCGGTATACGAACGGCGTTTAATCTGCTTTCAAAGAATCCAGTCGCGCCTTTTTCCCATTCTTCTTCTTTTTCGTCTTTATTCCGAGCCAGGAATAATACCTGCTTTATATACGCTCGTCTACGTACGTACGTACGTAACGCGTTTATCCGGTAGGTAGGTGACGTATTTATTTGAACCTCATAAATCTTGCGCGGGTGGAACAGAAGGAGAAAAAAAAAGACAACAACAACAACAACAACAATACAACCACCCCGTATGTGCTGCAAGTTTGACGCATGGCATTCTGCCGATACATATAACTGATCCGCATTGTAAAATATATACATATATACATATATATATATATCGCTAACGAACGATCGTTGCAGCAGGATTTATGCGATTTTATCCGTTATAATTTACTCGTTCACGATGAACACAAATTTCACGAGTAGAATAACGATCCTTCGTTCGATATAGAATTTTTGTGTTAAAAATAACAACGATAAAAAAATTTTATGTATATTTATGTACAATTATTGTTAAGTAAAATTTTGGAATATATTATTATTATTATTATTATTATTAAAATAATTATTGTTATCGTACGTTGTAAAAATTGCGAGTGATATTGGGGTGAATAAAGCCTGCGGAAAAAGTTGAATATAAGGCCATGAATGGAGTCGTTATAATATTACGTAGTATTATACTCGGGGAAAAAAGCTCAGCGCCGCTTGTTCGCGAGACTAAATAATCGCGGAATAAAATTTTACCGTCCCTACCACTCTCTTTCATTTCTTTTTATCACATTTTTCTTGCTTTCATTTTCTTCTTCGATATCCTACACCTTTTTACACTAGTAAGATAACTGCAATGGTAAGATAATTTTTAATTACTTTTGTGCAAAATTAAAGACACCTTCTGTGCACAATTCTCCGGTCAGTTGTTTTTCTCATATAAAAAAAAAAAAAAAAAAGAAAACGAGGAATACAGAAAAAAAAAAACCGAAAACAACGACGCGATCTTCCATTTTTCCTCTGATTTTGAGTATTTCAAAATTAAAGTTCGAACGTGTATAATTTTATTTCTGGAATACGAGGTAGAAGATGGAAGGCATGGATTTTTTTCAAATTACACATTGATAAAAAATGAAATTGGAATTTATTTATCAGTGCGAATTCGTTTAAAATGAAGCATTCCGTGTAAAAGCTTGAACCGGCGTTAATGATCCCGTGGCGAATCCGCAATTTTGCAATATCGAGCTCGAGCCATTGAGCGTCGTCACGGATATATAATAATAAACTTATAACAGCCAGCCAGAAAAAGGATTCCGCTGTAATTGCGGATGAAATTATTTTGAATACTCGAATTGCCGCCAATTATGCATCGCAACGCGATATTATATCGCGGTTCGATATATGTCAATGGAATCGAGACGAGCGCGAAGAAGTTAAAGAAAGAATTTATTTCAGGAGTAAGACGGGTTTTGCTGATCTGCATTCAGCAATCCCGCATAGTACATATATATAATACGCTTGGATCTCCTCGATTGACTGAAGAAGTTTTCACCTCCTCGTTTGGATCCGCGATCTGTAATTATTTAGCGATACTTTCGTTATCTCGTTTTTTTTTTTCTCCCGTCATACTTGTTTTGCGTAAAGACTGATCTCGCGTCAGGCAGAAATTTATTCGACCATATAAATAGCGCGAAAGATTTTATTTATATACTGTAATATATGATATTGTTCGATTTGAATTGCAAAATATTCTTGTGTCTGTACCTTTTATTCTATTTGCGCGTATGTGTAGATTATCAAAACTTGAAAAACTTCAACAACTATACATATACATTCATCTTCATAAGCGTCTAATTATCAGACGATTTATACACGTATCGCGTATATTATATACAATCTATAGTTAATTATCTTGTTGACTTGTAAAGAGCAACTTTTTTCTTGTCACAATTAATATAATTTATCGCACTGCGCAGTTTTTTCAGCTAGTTACAGTTATATTTGCAGTTCTTCTTTCATCAAAGTTAATCAAACATTCCGCTTCTCTATACTCAACGAATTATCACATATATTTATATATAATATTGTAATATACAATAATCGCTCCAATAATTCCTATAAACGACGTTCAATTATTCCTTCACGTTGAAATCTCGGGAGCGTTACGAATTCGAAATTGTCCCCGCGTGTGTAATGCGTATTAATTTCCGATTTGAAAAAAAAAACCGCTCCGCGTTTCGTTCGATTGAAAACTTTGTTTAACCTTCTAACTTTTCATACTTCATTTTTCATCGTCCAGTGTATATACATACATACATATTTATATTTATACATATACATATATATGTATATATATATTTATATATTCTTTTTTTTTCTGTTTTTTTCTCGGTTTCCTCGGTTTTCCAAAAAAAAAACGTGCGTACTTTGCGTAATGCACTCTCGACAAGGGCTCGGATCCAGCCTCTCACATCAGCCTCTCGGATTTCACCGCGGACAGAAAGAAACACGTTAGCTCGTACAGGCTGCACGGCCGAAACTGACGCGATCCGACGAACGCGAGGCGCGCGCCGCTGTCCAACCAGAAACGAGTCCGACCAATCCCGAGGAAACTCGATCTTTGACGAACGGGCACGAACTTTACCCGTTCCCTCGGGGGAGGCTGCCTGGAATTTTTACTTTTCCCCAAAACTCATCGATTTTCGGCTTTTTTTTTTTTTTTTTTTTTTTTAATTTTTGATCCGTAGTTCAGTTGACAGAATTTTTGCAAGCTTTTTTCAGATTTTCGTTATACGATAATTGAATTATGAATTAAGTATCAAGCTTCTTGCTTGTAAGGTCAGTAATCGGTGCTGAAAAATAAGCTCCTTTTTCATCTGGTATATTTAATTGAAAAACTATGTTATGCACGAAATATCTGTTTAACTTTGATGACACTTAAACGGTTTATTTGTTTGTTTAAACTATTGCGTCGCAATTTTCGAGCACATTTTTTTTTTTATTGTTCCTAACGTTTTTGTTGAGAAGAATTTTTGTGTTTCGTTATCGAGATTCGGAATTTTTCACACTCTCGACAATGATGTGATACGTGATTGAATAAATAAATGAATTAAAGCTTTCGGATGATTTTTTTTTTCTAATATTTCGAATCTTATTAAGTCTTCAGATTTGGAATGACAAATGCATAAAAAATTTGTGGGAAAAATGGTTATCCTGTAAATTCTGACGGTTTTGAAAGCGATTTCTGTAAGATTATTACATATCTCGTGGATCTTTCAGACAAAGATCTTTAAATTTACGCAGAAACACGTTTCACACGGTTCAGGATCTGCCGTGAAATCTATAAAGTATGTATAATAATACTTTAAACCCGCATCGTGTCCGACGAAATTTATGCATCTTCTGGAAAAATTTAATTCTGTGTTCTCTTATCTCAAATTCCGACTTTTTCCTGACACCGTCTATTACAAGTACTTGAAACTGTGTGAAGTATTTCAGCGATTTGAAATTACGTAACGGTACGCTGAAATACAACTATTTTTTCTCCATTCGACAACTCCAAAATTATACTCATGCATAAAGTTTCTATTTCGTTGTTCGTTTGATTCACTAATTCGAAACGCTTTAATTTCTTGATACACTGAATTTTACAAAGCTGATCTTAAATTATACTGTATAGAACAAAAGACGCGTATCATTACGTTATTTCTGTTGTAAAAAATGATGTGCATTACTTTGATGAGAAGAGATAAAAAAAAAAGGAACAAAAAATGGAGAAATGTAGGTTTCAGTTTAATTTTCAAACGTGTATTTCGTTCAAATTATTATTATAATATTATATATTATAAATTTTCGGGAAAAAGGGGGCAATGAAAAAAGATTGTAAGTGTAATTGAAATTGAAATAAAAATAAATCGGATTCAAGCGATAAATGACTCCATATACAGCGAAGAAAAAACAACTTTTTTCATTTTTTTTTTTTTTTTCTAAATTCTTGGTTGCAAGTATTCGCAGCCCTTTTTAACCCTCCTCTCCAATCGGTACCATCTATTATGAATTCGTCATGATTTCGACGTGCGAAAAAACGGAGATAGAAAAAATTGAAGAAAAAGAAATTGCTGAAGAAAAGTGAATTTTCTAAACCGGAATAGAAGGGGAGCTTTTCATCGAGTCCAAAACCGAGGTTCAAGATTACGCCCTTAGACGTTAACCGGGTGGGTTGAAACGAGCGGTGAACCGGGATGGACGTCATTATCCGGGTTGTACTCGGAGGATTAGAGGATGCTCGAGCTTCGAGCTTCGAGCTTCCGCGTCCCGAGCAGATCGGTTCGTTACGTTTCTGTAAGACGTCGCGGCGACGGAAGATCTCGAATCCCGCGCAGCGGTAACGACATCGTCAGCGAGGAGAGATAGGATACGAAGGAGATACCAAACGGCCAACCGATTGATGGGAACCGATACCGACGGCCGCAGGCTTAGCGGTGTTTCTGTCGAGACGTTTAATTAACGAATATCTTAAAAGTATCGGCCGATACGCGTCCTGTCACGTCACTCGACGTATACATGCGTAATCTCATTCCATCCGGTCCATGCGGAGTCATGATCGCCCCGAAATGCTCGAGTTACTCCGAATGCCTCGTCCGATCCAGGGACCGAAGGATTTCAACAAATTTCACTCGTTCGCCAGACGACATTTCTCTTCTGAACTCTGTCATAGCTTCTTACGGTAAACCCGATTTATTTCTAGGATTTTCACGCACTCGGAAGAAAATGTAGCAGTTTTTTTGAATTTCTTTTTTTTTTTTTTTTTGTTCTGAGACAATATAACGTGATAGTGCAAAGTATTTTTGTTTTCTTTGTTTTTCAACGATTCAAATTAATTACAGTCAAGTAATTTTATCAATTATATAATATTAATATTTTCGGGTACGTCATTGCATATTTTTCAATCGAAAAACGAGATTTCAATCTTGATTCAACCAAAATTCTATGTAATAAAAGTGAAATATTCGGTCAATTAAAACAAAAGTTCATTTTCTTTCCGCACGTAACGATGCTAATTTATCAAAACATTCTATCAAATTTTTTGAACTTCTTGAAACAAAAAGGAAAAAAAGTTGTTGCAAAGCTGTAAAAAGTTGTTACTAAATAATAATATAATATTTTCAATATCGCAGCCAGCTCTTTTGTCCCTATATTCCCTGTAATAATTGCAGATATGTCAAAAATGCCCAGATTATTTCGGACCTGATAGAAAAATCCGGAGAAAAAATATCCGTCGAATTTTCTAAATACCTTGCAACGAAATATTTGATTTAAATTCGAATACACAAAAAGCAATTTTACCTAACGAATGAAAATAAAAAAAAAATATTACCCCGCAAATTTTCCCACTGAATTAACGAGAAAAATTCATCCGATTGCGAATCATAGAAAAAAAAAGAAAAAAAAATGATAAATACACGTTTTTTTTTCAGTCAAGTCAAAGTCAAGAAATATCTTTTCTGCCGGTTCTCTAATTAAGCTGGTACACCTGAATGCCATCAGACGTGACATAGAAGGCTGAACGTAATACGGAAAGCGAGAGAGAGAAAGAGAGAGAGAGAGAGAGAGAGAGAGAGAGAGAGAGAGGGAGAAGGAAGCTGCGGCGCACGTTCAGAGGATGCAGCGTGTTGCCCGGAGCAGCTACTCCTTCATAATCTGATTCCATCCGTTGCAAAGTCATGATCAGACTAGACTGGTGAGTCGGGGGTTGAGGGTGTAGGGGGGGGGGGGGGGGGGAGGGAGGGCGCGCCCTCGCTGCATTCAAATGTAATTTTCGAACAACATGGAGGCGCTTCTTGCGGGTTGAAGGTGGGAGATGGGGGTTGAGGGGTGGGGGAGGGGGCGCAGTGTCCCGTTGCGGTTTCAAATTGAAGTGCTTACAGTTCTCGGGATTCTTCTTCTGCCCGGCAGTGGTACAAGTTGGTAGGTTAGATATTTCCCAGAGGAAGACTTTGGGGAAGACGAGACGACGCCGATCCGAATCGCGGTCGCTCGATTCTTGCGGGATCAAGAAACGACTCGGTAGAGTCTCGCGCCAAGTACATTTGGAAAGAAAAAAAAAAAGAAGAAGGAAGGAAAGAGAGAGAGAGAGAGAGAGAGAGAGAGAGAGAGAGAGAAAAAAAATACCTCGTACTGCCAGCTCGTAAGAATTAGCTCCCCAGATTATTTCGCTCATCCTAATAAAACTCTCCGGATACTTCCCGAAGCCCCCGTGAAGACCAAATCCTAATAAACGTGTCGTTTCACACAAACGCTATCTGATAACCGAAATATAATACAGAATTGGCTTTTTTTTGTTTTATCTTCTGTCGATGGAATTAATGTGAAAATCACTTTTCCGAAATCGTTTTTTTTTTTTCTTCTTCAACTGTCGTTTGATCGCAAAAAACTTTGACCAATTTAAGGGTTGAGCTGAGAATTTTAAAAATTGGTGAAAGAGATGGATGTTTTCATTGACTTGCAATAAAAGAGCGATCAGAATAATAATTTATATTGCTGATTGAGAACGCGTTTATTTTAATAAAAAAAAAAAAAAAAAGAAACTTTCCTTTCGTCTTATTCGATCATTATATTTTTACTTCGTATACTCTGTTTATTATTTTAATTAATTATATAATATACGTAACTTTTTTTTTTTACAGTGTATTTGTAATTTATTTGTCGTAAGATTATTGCTCTTTTGCATAAATCATTCCTGCAGCAGAGATGACTGTGCTATAGAATTCAATTTCTCCACGTGTCTAATTCCGTAATATAGACAATAGAGTAATTATCATCGCGGCGTTGTATTAGGCATATAGATATATACACGTGTATGTATGTATATATATGTATATATGTATAGCCGTCGGGTTGTTGAATCATATCCGCAACGTTTCGCATTTGACGTGGGTGCCTACAACGCGCGTTTAATAATTTTACAGGAATATTGGGGAACGGAATTTGCCCCCGATCCTGCGGTCTACACCCGAATTTCCGCATCCCCGACCGTAATTATACTTCGTAATTTTATAATTGGACCCTTGTGCTGGCAAAGTCTGTAATATATTCGTTACGAGCTACCGGAGTGCCAAGACTTCGATTTTGACTTTGCCTCGCTGGACGGTATTTCTGTGGAATAATAAATGCAGGGAAACGAATGATACGAAAGTAGTTATTCCTTCGCTGTCTTTATTCTGTGACGAGAAATCCAAGTGTAATTAATCAAGCTAAAGCGAAACGAAAATTTTACCTGCAAATTATTTCAATTTTTTCAAAAATTCTTTCCAATATTATTTTCTTCTGGGTTGATAATTTAAAAAAAAAAAAAATTATTCGTGGCGAAGAATAAATTTTTCAAAATAATCTACTAAACCGCAGATGATCAAAATATCCGTGCATGATATAAGAATGTTGCAGGTTCTGAAAATTTGCAAACTTCAATACGGATGTAACATTTTTCAATAACAAACAGAAACAGTAGTTCCCTTTTTATTTCTGCTGACACTAATGCAGATTTTCTTTTTCTACTCAATTCGGATACTTAAATTAAAAATTCTTCCAAATTTATTATGTTTTCAAACTTGTTATCATCTTACAAAATTCTATCCAATTAGCTTTTAATATATACATATAGAAGACCTGCGAACAAGTAATAAAGCGTACCTCTGAAGGGGTTTGCGTTTTATCTTTTGTAGTAAATGTAAACAATCTAATGAAATATACTGTACTATATACCTGTCTGTTTGCGAGAGGCTAATTGCACCGGTAGTCAGGGACCCAGATAATACTTTCGTTTCATTGTTTCTTCGGTGTGCAGAAACAAAAAGCTCGGGAAAATTTAAGGAGCCGATTCAGCGTGCAGAATCCGGCTTTGCCACAGATGCTGGACGCCTTTCGATTCAAGACTGGATTCTGCAGGCAGACAGGTAGGATTCTCTCTCTCTCTCTTTCTTCCTCTCACTCACTTGCCTCTGGAACCCGGTGAATTAATTAGAAATTAATTCAATTCAGAACTGACGTGAATTAATTCAAAGGTCGCGGTAAGCGTCGCGACGATATATATATATATATATATATATGTATAATACGTCCGTATTCCGGTGCACTTATACAGATGCAGCCTCGCACGATTAGCCCTAAACTTCTGGAAGCCTCGTGATTTGTCAAATTCTAGCTAACCGCGCAGCTTATGCAATTCTAATTAAGCGTAGTCTGAATGGCGGCTCGTCTTTACTCGACCCAGCATCCTCTCACGATTCAACATCGAGATGATTTCCATCTCTATTGCAGTCATATTCTCTTGTCTCAACTACAGCGAGGCGCTGGATACCGTTGAATTTATAAAGAGGTTGGTCAGCTAGAAATAGATAACTTTTTATAAATTTATGAAATTTTTGTAATCGGAAAAGTATGAAAACGGAAAATCTAATGGAATTATACGCGAGTAAAGCTAATCAGACATCTTGACGCTATATTCCAAGTCGCTTGACAAAAATGTTGAAAATTTCGTTTTATTCAGAAGACTACTGCAACTGCGTCGCGGTTAATATTTAATTGCACAAAATCTCAGTGGTATTGATTACGAGAAAAAAAATGTCAGCGTCGATTCGACGAGTGATAAAAACGCGAATCGGCTTCGATGAATTTTTAGAAAATCGTGTACTCCGTTATAAAAAAAAAAAAAAAAAAAAAAAAAAAAAGAAAAGAAAAGAAAAGAAAGAAGAAAGCTATAAAAGTGCACGAAAGCAATCTATATTTCTACATAGACGATCGGCGTGTCAAACCCCGTGAAGAAAAAGGAGCGATCTGCATGAGTATCAGGCAATCCGATCTGCCCCTGCCAATCTGGCAAAATGGCGTAATGAAATTTGCTCAACAGTCTTATTGCCGTCCTCGAATCCCTCCGGCAGACCGCAGCTTTTCGCCCCGATGCCCATTCTTTTTCATTTACTTTATTTCCCCTTTATCTCTTTCTCAGCCGAATTCATCACGCGCCAGCTGCCAGCAGGGGTTGATAATTCTGTATACACATAATTTTGGCGTTAAACTTCTCAATTCACCGCAGGTTTCTTACCAGAAATACCGTTTCGAGGATAATTGATGGATTTGGTCAAAAAGTCGTCGCGTCGCGGGATATTTTCAGGTGGTGAGAACCACGTTTCACAGTTTGGCTTTTGCATCCACGATCTCGAGGGTTGCGTACGTATATATACCTAATTACAGGGCAGTCAGCCAGTCAAATTCGCGTTCGCCGATTCCTTTCCTTTTCTTGTCCCCCCCCCCCCCCCCGCCTCCCCCCAAAAGTTGATTGCTCCCTGATCGCCGATCGAGTTCAAATCGATACCGCGACGTTTTGTTTTCTTTCTCTTCTCCTTTTCGCCGGGTATCGACGCTGTCAATTTTCTCCCCTCGTGATTTTTTCACCCCTTTTTTTCTTTGCATTTTCGTTACGCCTCCATCTTGATTCCAGAGAGGATGCAGCAGATGCACGACTCGAATTTATACATGCATAATCGAGATGGCGATATGAGCCGGACGGCAGTCGCTCGGTTGGTTTATTTCCCCGAGTGCATATATGCCGGTCGCTCAATCAGTCCGGCTATCCGGGTTTCGTAGACTCATTAACAACTCTATGCGCATCGATGTATGCAACGGTTTCTGGTTTATCTAGCGTGTGACGAAACGCCGCTGCCCCGTACTCGTATAATTACTTGTCTATTGACCATTCAAAGAGAATCCTGTCGCAAACAAGAAACCAATAATACCTACAACCGAACGCATCCTGCGGCTTGTCATTACGTGTTTCGCCAAAATCCACGAGTCCTTTGCACGACGCGAATGCGGTTATTAGATGGGATATAATCAATCTTGTTAGAAACTTCGGTTGGAAAATCTTCTGCAATATTTTTATTCACCATGTATTTCGGAGTTGGCATCAAAATAAAAATGAAAAATACATGTATAAGGGAGGGTGGGACACGACCATCCCCCTAAAAAATTTGGGTGAACACTTTTTTTTTTTGTTTTCTGCCACATTATCCCGAATTTGATGTATTCACTTATTTTCAGGCCAATGTGAGATACTTGGGGCATAATGAACCACCCAAAAAAATTGGGTTGGAAAAAATTTGTATTCCTTTTTCATTGTTGTAGATTTAAAGTATTCATCTCCGATTGATTGATTCAAAAACAACCCGTGGAGGTTAATAAAATTGTTCTATTGGAAATTTTCTTCGCTGAAAAATGTGATTCACTGATTGATGCAAGGAAGGTCGTTAAATCAATCACTAAGGTTGTAATTTGAGATTTCTTTTTTTCAAATACTTATTCATCTGTAGATACATATTAAAGAACTATACTCACTCGTTATTGCTGTTAGGTATTAGTTATAAATAATAAACTTGCATTACGCTGTGCTAAGAAATATTCAGTGCAATCAACAATCTGGATCAAAAAACTTGTAGCGAATTAATTAACGATCGAAATGCATCAAACCTCGTAAAATAACTTTAAATAAATTGTACATACATTTATAACGTGAAAACAATAAAAAAATAAATAAAACTGTACGATTGCAGTATCATGTAAAAATTTTGTTGACAAGTAACGAACGTTGTCTTTATTTAAAATTATAACCTAGATATTTAATTATCCTGAACGATTTAAAGTTCTCTACAAATAAAGCACCTTCTAAACTTTCAATTCATAGAATACAAATGCTCGTCCAGCCCAGTTTTGAAACTGGTTTCCCTCAACACGTCTTAGATACTCTTTGGTACGACGAATGAAACTTGACACCCTTATCGAAAGGTCCAGCAATCAGCATAATTATCGGCCGAAACATTTGCCGCGGGGTTACAAGATTTATTCGCGTCGAGTATAATCAGCACTCGAGTGAATCAGGGATGAGAGCCGAGCCTGGATGCTGGAGGCTGGAGTCCTGGAGAAGCGGGAAAAAGAGGGACGATAGGAGGGATATATTTTACCAACTTCCTCGGCCCGAGGACAGCTGACTACGGACAGACCGGGGATCCTGCGAGATGTTTCTATGTGTATTGATCTCCCGTTGTTTGGCAGAAGCCCTGACTTCTCTCGTTCCATTTAACTACGGGGGAACAAACGTCCGGTCACGGCGTTTCCTCCCCCATCCCCTTCCCATCCCCACGCAAAGAAAGAACTATCGGTTTATTGCGGCAGTGGGCAGAATCTCACGCCCCTCGCCCTCCCAAAACCACCCCGAAAACTCGGCTCACCACACTCGGCGGACACTCTCGCGGGCGTCCTGTGGTCATAGTGCCAAAAAAGATCCGGAAACACCGGTAAGATCGCGTGTATCCAAAGGCTCGGAAGTCGCGAAATTTTTTTTGCATTCCGTTAGATTTTATTTTTATTTTTTGTTCAGTTTTTTTTTTTTTTTTTTCTTCTTTGTCTTTCGTTTTGTTTCATCTCTTTCCATTTTTACTATCGCACTCGTTTTATCGTGGGGGATAAAGAGAAAAAATACTTCGAGTCAAGCGTTGCTGATTTTAGATCAATGTGGAATCGGTACGATTTAATTTATAATCAATTTTTTTAATGATCGAAGGTCGAGGAGACTGATTAGTCAAAAATTGACAATTTTTATAATTCTTTCATCTCACTTTTTCTAAATAAACGACTATATTTTTCCTAATTTACATATTAATTTGCAAAAAAAAGATGTAGATATCTTTCGATTGTTAAAAAAAAAATTTTTGTTCTGATTTTTCATTAAAAACTTTTTGATTCTTCTGCCATGTTCTATTAGTTTCAAAACTATGGCGAAAAAACTGTTTTACGTTGATACAAAAAATATTGAAATCAATTAAAAGCCAACCTAATCGATAGATCAATCATGTTAAATTCTAGATTACGAATTCTATGATCTAATTCAAGGTTTTCTTGTATTTCGGATTGCTAAGATATTTTCTAGAAGACTTGCGGATCAGATCGAACCGCTTTTCACCGCTTTCATTATTCTCGATTAATTGTTTCAGCTCGTCAGTTGAAAATCGCAAGCTGAAAAGCATCGAAGTGATAATTACGATCGGGTTGATTCAACAGAGCGACTCGGCTACTGCGAGGAGAGTGAGAATTGGGAAGGAAAGTTTATTATTAGTTGACTTTCATCTCTCGTCGATGATTCGTTTCTTCTGGTGCTGCCACTGCTGGGGCGAATGAAACAATAAATTAATGTTCGTCGGGTCCGAGCGGCGGGCGGGAAATTTAATTATCGGCAAAGTCGCGAAATGTCGAGTGTTTCTGTCCGTAAACTCGATCGAATTACGCCATCTATTCCCTTTGTCTTTCGTCTATTTCAACTTTTTCCTTCGCCTTTTCGCCCTCCCCCCCCCCCCCCTTTTTTTCTTCTACTTCAACTCTTGCTCAATCCTCAGCATTGCAACGAGAACTCTAGTCTTGCTCGTAATTAAAAAGAATGAAAGAAGAACGTCAGAGGAAAAAGAGCAATTCTAAGAAGAAATAATTAGAAGTAGCGACGATACCAATGAAAGGAAATGCGATTCTCGGCACCAAAATCTGGACACAGTGACAGGAAAGTTTTCAGAGAAAAATGTCTGACTATAATTCCTCTTTTCTCTATAATTGGATAATTTTTGAAAATCAGTAGACAAAATTAGACGATGAACTTTTCTCTGTAACTGATTATATCATATTTTTTTACGGAGCTTTCCTATGAAATTAATGATAATCTATATAAGCTAAAATATTCTTTAAAAAAATGGTTCAAAAGCAAGAAAAAAATGATAGAAACAGATGTTTTCGTCGAGATCGTTAATCGGATTGTTCGAACGAGGGAGTAACAATCTAACCACGATTACAAATTCATTCCTCGTAAGATGAAATCTCGATAGTTTTTACCCCGGGAGATTCCAACTGCGTAGAAATGCGGCGAGACTTACTCGTAAAAGGGATAAAGAAGACGGTTTTCCCGGAAAATCATGGAACAACCCCGCCTTGAATAAACAGCGACATGTCCTCGCCGCGGGTTACTCGTTTCCCCTATTCGACCCGAGCCTCATTAGAGCCTCAACAAAACTGGACAGTTTTACGGCTTATATACCTGTTTCCAAAAATTTATATGCACCCTAGTGTCCTTATGGCGAGTGGTGGTGGAAGAAAAAAAAAGGCCGGAGAAAGAACGAGAGAACAACAATGAACGCCGCGTGCTCGTCGGATGCGTCAAACGATAATTCGACAATACTGATAATCAGGATGATGATGATGATGATGATGATGATTCGGCTCATATATTAATTACACTTAATTCATTTTGAAACGATATATTGCACCAGAAATTTTCTCGGACAAAATTGTTTCACTCTCCAAAAGATCGACGTTTCACCGAAAAAAAAAAAAAATCAGTGGTAAGATTCTCAAAAAAAATTGATGTTGAGAAAATCGTGTGATTACGTTTACAAATGGTCGATCGATCGAGGCTGCTCGTGGAAGGAGAGAAATCCTCCGGGTGTGTGATTTGGGGTACGTGGATCGTTAGTGGAGGCAAACAGATCGGCGATGATTACAGGTTTGATCACCGACGTCACCGCGGCAGGTAATCGTGACGGGTAATAACAATAACGTCCGATAGGTCGAGGTGTTGTTAGGCGTGAAAATACACGTGTAGCCAAGCGAAGGGAGGGAGGGAGGGTGATGCTGTGTAGCTCCTAGATGCCAAGGCAAACAGGATCGAGGGCCATACGCGGATAACAATGGACGGGCAGCAGCATCCTCGGGATGATCCTTGATCGCTCCCGCCGCTCCAGATCCCGCGACAAGCCCGAGGGATGAGCCTCCCGAAAATTATACGAATTTATCGCCCCTAGGATGTAAATTTAGGTACGTATGCCCGCCTTGCTTGCGTTGCACGCAGCAGCCAGCGGGTGATCCTCACTTCGGATGCGTAAACGGCTAGACAAGCCCCGCAATCATCGATCCTTGGTTCACTATCGCTTCATCTGAAACGTACGAACCTCGCCGAGGCGCCGCCGTGCAGGTACCTCCGGTATTTTCGTCCTCAGAAACCCTCGCCTCGTCCTTTCTGATCCGGGGATTTCCGGCTTCGATGACGCCGAGGTCGTTATCATCGGTAGCGATTATACTTCTATCAACGGGACAGGAAATTTTGAAATTTTCAAATTTTTTGCCTCCTTTGAAGAGGATATTAGATACTGCGTTTGAGAAGCAATCGGGTTGATCGTCTGAACGATATTTGCTCGGAAGAATATGAGAAAATGTTGGAAGAATTTGCGCAGTCAATCGTTTTGCGCTAATGATATGGAATACGGATGAAACGATATTTCTAACAGGCAAGCAATTGGAATAATTCGAGCAAATTCAAGTAACGCAAGTTAAGATATAAAGAATTTTTAACAAGGTTTCACGATTCAAACGTCAAAATGATCGAATACCGGTATTTTTTTCGAAATAAAGATACTAACAACTAGGTATAGTATATTCCACTAAATATTAACTATATAATTCTACCACATTTTCTTCTAATTTCAACACCATTTCATCCCCACATATTACAATCGTCACGATACTGATTGCACTATTTATTTATATAATTTTCCAATGTAAACTGCAAGAATCATAAAATATATTTTAATCTATGTAAAGACAGGCGCACAATAAACAACTGTGAAAATTTTTGCAGCACCATTCAATACCGAAGAATTAATTACAAAACTGCGTTCACTTTGCTGTTCCATGCTTGTGACACGTTACAGTTTCAATTTCAGCTTTTCAACTAGAGTCTTCGGCTGAAACGCTTTTATATTTGTTTATACAACCCGACTTAATAATTCACCGAGTGACAACCGGGGGTGTGAAAAGGCCGGAGTCTCTTTCGCCGGATTTTCGAGCCTGAAGAATTGCGGTGAAAAGCTCTTTCGAGACGGGGCGGTGCTGCGAGAACAAGTTACTGCATATTAGGTTGCGTTTTGAAGAACGGAAAAGCTCCGCCGAGGCGGCGCCAACTTTTATCAAGGATGCCGAAAAAAATCGCAGTTTTCTCCCCCGATCTGTGCGCTTTCCCTCCCCTTTAATCCGCTAGGACGTTTAATTTCTCTGCGTTCCCGCGGAGAGGAAAGATCTTTTTTTTTTTTTTTTTTTCATTCGCTGTATTACATTCTTCGCCATCAGATTCTTTACAAAACGCTGCGGCGGAATATAATCTGGTTTTTATGAGAATTTTCATCTGTTTACGCGCGTTTCATTTATCGCATCCTCCAGAGTTGAATCTCAGGCTTGAAATATTGCGAAAATTCTGAATTAATACTGCGTTCAGTTTTTGAGGTCAAAAATTTATCGTGTGGATCAAATCTCGTTATTCAGACGTATGAAAATTGGAACCAAATTTCAAAATTCAACTTTAGCTATTCGTCAATCTTCACGACATGTTAAGAAAAAAAATCTGAGGAAGCTTATGCAGGGCTCGGACAATTTTGTAAAATAAAAATTTTCCCCTGAACGATCGTTTCTGTACGGAGCTTGCGATACAAGAAGATAATTTCCGCCATGTTTTACGTATCTGCAACTTCTGCGTCTAGTTAATTCAGGACTGAAACCAAACTGTGTTATTCCTGAGAAGATTTCGGAGGATGGTTGAATCACTGAAACAAAACTACGGTGCACGGAGTGACGAACTCAATCGAAAAGCGATCCACTAAATTATTTTGTTTCTCCCCATATAAATGCGCTTCGGTTCCATGACGGCGAATGCCGTCGCACAATGAACCCCCATAACGCTGGACGCGATTAACGAGGCTTTTTATCCTCGTCGGTAGACATACGTTAAGTCGGGGGCGCAACAAGATTCCTGCCTTTGCTAATTGGCCAAAATTTATCAATTTAGGCGGCCCGAGATCCTCGAAAGAAGGAAATGAAGGACCGTTGAAAGTCATTCTGTTTTCGAGATGAAAATTCGAAAGAATGCAGAAATACCGTGATTCTCACGCTCGACTAACTTCATGTAAGTAGCTGGATTAAACTCGCATCCAAACCCGACTCTGCGGGCCCAAAACTCGTCAATACGTGGACCCAACCGATTTAAATTTTCCCTGCCGCATTAGAACCGCTGGAAAAACTTTTTTCGTTAAAAGTCTGCGCGCTGCAGGAGGCCTTTTTTTTAAAGTGACTTCAAGCCGTTTTTTAGATCCGAATTGTCTCGCTGAAAATATTAAAGTAATTCACAATCGTTACGATATACGTACTGAAATTTTTTCGATCACGTTGTAAAATATATTTGGATATCACTTTCATTCCATCATAATTTATCGATACTCGTGTGTAAAAACAACGATACGAGAAAGGAAATTTGTTGTGCGAAAAAATTTCTTCAAATTTTTTTCTTCCCGTCCCGTAAAATGAAAATGAATTTACTTTCCGTATTTCTTGGACATGTACAATTGACCGTCAAAAATCCGTGTACAGTTCGACGGAGAAAGTTTTCGGTCACGAATAGCTGGATAAATGTTTGAGCAGGAAACGAACGTGCGTATAACTGCACGCGTGTCAATTATCGATTGAATCAGTGTTATCGAGCAAATGTATAAGTTGATTAGATTAACTGCGCTGATGTTTAGTCGATGACGCGGTGAGACAATATTTGCTTGACAGTCAATGAGTGCGGACGGATATTGAAGAGGGTGATTTAGAAATGTAAACAAAAAATTTTCTCAGTTATGGATAATAACGATTCGTTTACCGCCCGGTTCTCAAGAATTTTTGAAATCTTATAATTTTTTCGGAAAATTTTATTGTATGTATTTGTTGTACCCTGCAGTATTGTAACCGACAAAAGTAATCGAGTTTGTAGTAAACTGTTGATTTTTTCACTCTAATTTATTTGTAATTAGTTGAGTACTGATTGGAGTATAAATAATTAGTACTTTGGGTTTAGGAAAATTTGTTGTTTTGAATTATTGCTCTGAATTGTTATAGATGTAATTGAACCTGACTCAAGATATTAGAATAAATAAATAATTGAATAATATATTCATAAAAAATCGAGACTGATTTACAAAAAAGTAAAGTCATATTATCCTACCGTGTACAATACGCCAGTTTTATTCTCTCGCTGAATAAATTTGCGAATCCAAATGGTTTCGGGCAAAATTTGGTCACCGAAATCGTTAGCGTGGCGATGAAGAAACGACAAAAGCGGATCGCATGGGTCAAAAACGAGAATCACCGTCAGCCAACGGCGATCTGGTTGTTATCGTGAAAATATTTTCGACCTGTGTGTACCTAAATATTTACGTTCAAGATTCCGGCCCGGAATAGACGAGCTGATAAATCGACTGGGATCACCGATCGACCGCGGAAACTAACATTCATTAGACGAGCTGCGGGCGGTTCGTTTCTATGGTCCAAGGTTTAACGGTTGCTAGCATACATATAGATGTAAAGTATACGATATATATATATATGTGCGAGTAGCAGACGAATAACGTCGACTTGGGCCTGGCGTGAAATTTGTCAGTTTAAATGTGAAGAAAATTTTGTCCGTCGATGAACCGCGGTATAATAACGCTTCGAAACGACGTAACGGCCGAGTCTCCGAAGTCGCATTTCATTTTCTTATACCGTCGGTGAGAGGATCTTGAAGGTATATTCTACCCACTGCCAGGCAACTTAATTGGCAGTAAAACGATCCGTTTATAGTTGGTATACGGACTACCAGAGTTCGTGTATTCACCGAAAAAGACATCGCCCGGTCGTTCGTCGACGGCTATAGTGATCAGAAAATCGTTAGATGAAATTCGATCGACGAACAGAGATTTCTCTTTCCTTATTTTACCTATGTTTCACCACAAACCTCGATACGGCTTATGTGCGTCGTTATTATATTAAGATAAGTGAGAATCGGCTCCTTCCAATCGAAAATTTTAAGTCACAAATTAGTGGTAACGATGCAAATCGTCAGACGTGAGAGAATTACACAAGTAAGTAGGTATAAGGTGAAGAATCGGTAACTTGAATTATCAGAAATAAAGCGACAGGTGTTTTGCGGTTATTGAAAATTCAATCCGTTTAACACAAGTTGCGCGAAAAATGATTAAAAAAATAAATAAATAAATAAATAAACCTGAATTTTTGGAGGGTAATTTACGAATTTTTCTCGCTAAAAATGACGTTTCGATCTTGCTTATTCTTCTGATCGATATTCTTCGAACAAGTTATGCAAATATTCTCATAAAGTCTGAAAAATTGATACTCGATTTTCGATAGTACAGGGAATTGTTCGAGAAGATAATTTGCGATGGATTACGATTTGGACTTAATTTGAAACGCTTAAAGTACTCGTCTCCGTTTATCATGAAACACATCACGCTTGCATTATCCTTCTTTTAAATAACCGAGCGCCTGTTTAGCTTCTCGTCTCTTTAAGCCCGGTATCAAAACGTTAAGTAAAGCTTGCGAATTAACTAGCGTGGAAATAAGCGGACTGCATTTCGGTGCAATGCTGCGCAGAATCTGCAAGAAGGAAGGCAATGCAGCGGCAGCCAGTCGAGTCGGTGAAAACTTTGACGACGACGTCAGTTGCTGCAAAGACGTAATTTGCACTCAGCTCTTCTTATTCCCTCTGGCGCCTCCGGCACTCTTTTCGCCCCCTCGGCACTTGGACACCTCGCATTTCTACACTCGAATAAGAGTCGAGCAGCAGCAGCAGCAGCAGCGGTGCGAAAGCTCGAGCTTTAAACAACGAGGGAAAAAAGCTCAGACTGTATACACCGGGATGCATTGGCTGTTTGTTTTCTTTTCTTTTACTCCTTTGTTTTTACCGATGTAATTGTTGGTCGTGAAAAATTTTACTGCAACATTTGCATCATCTGATCTGAGAAAAAGTTCTTGCTCGATTATTTCAACCGAAACGATTTTCGGTCTTTTGATAGAATGGGAAAGTCGATCAGGTTCCTAAATTCTGAAGCTCGGGTTAGTAAATAATAATTCTTATTTTTCAACGAATGTGAATTTTAATCGAGTTTATAATAAATATTAATTTAGTATGATAACTGAAATTTTTCAAATTTACATTTGCATACGTTTTTAAAACAAACTTAAAAATTCACAGACAATGAGCAAGAATATTCGTCTAAAAAATTGTCTCGCCAATATTTAGGTACACATTATACAGTGATACGAAAAAAGGTAATAAAAATCAGAGCAGGATGTAAAAAATTTGCTTCATGCGCTATCGCCGTTATAAATCGATCATCTTTTTCGTAAGTTAAAAATACTTTTTTCCCCGTTTTTCCAATATTCTCCCACCAAGGGATATTCTTTGTTCTTGAATACAGCCGAGAGTTCTGACCCTAATAAAACTCAGGGTCCATTGTCTCTCGATGCGAAAGAAGGCAGACAGCTATATTATTAAGTAGGCGAGATCATCGATGGGCGCAAAAGAAGAAGGTTCCTTTTATAAAAAAAAAAAAGGGCGTTATTGATAAGGTGTAGAAAAATCGGGATCGAAAGCCAGTGTCACAGGCATAATACAGGTTGAATAAGTCCTCGGTGCGGGTGCGTGCCGCGTATCAGGTGCTCATTACCGTGTTTTTTACCTAAAATATCCTTTTCTTTTTATCCTTATTCTCGTCGTAAAAGCGATTAATTTATGCTCGCGGTGCGAGCTTAAAGATAATACCGACGCAATTTGATAGTCGTCGGCAGACTGTATGCGATGCACGTACGTATATAACTCGAATTAACGTCAATAAGGTATAAAGATATCAGTCCTCGGAGACAGATAGTCGTAAATTAATGCGCGATATTTAAAACCCCTTCGATACGGAGCCGATTTTATTACCCTATAAGGAGATAAGCGTTACACACAGCGTCTTCTAATCCGATCCAAGATCGTCCGGGGAATCTCTGATTCTCTAGATAATTACTTAATTAAAATCCTCCACGTGACCCAGCCGGCATATTCTCGCTTCCATGACAGACACCCGTTCCCTGCTGATATTCACTTTTCCTCGTCTACTTGTGCATACGTGTGTTCGTGTGTAAATTTATTTACGGCCGCGGTTTCCCGGACGAATTGTAAGAGTCGAGCGTTGCTGGCGGAAGGCGTGAAAGATTATCTTGTAAAATTCACACAAGAGTTTCTCAGGGTTCTCACAAAGGTATAAAAAGCTCTTTGAAAGCATTATCTATTATACCTATACCTATACACCCACTTTCATTTTTTAGACGAGTTACGAACCTGATATGCGAAGCCCGATTCCGGTGTGTGGGATGCTGCTGAACGACTATCTTTGAATCGTTCATTCGATCTCAGCCGAGATAAAATATAAAAATACAACTGAAAATTATCACGCATCGATTTCATTATTCAATTCAATTCATTCGTTCGGGCACCAGCGTCGCTTCCGTTTTGTTTTCCGAAATTTCAAACTTTTGCATATGATTTGAGACATTTTTGATTATTGAGAGTGAAAGTATTGTCAGGTGTAAGATTCATGAGTGTATAGACCGGTGACAAAAATAATTAAAAATGTTTCTAAAAAATTTCGGAGGTTCGAAATCCATTCCATAAGGGTGAAATATGGGAATATTCGTCAGGGTCATTATTTCAATAAAGCTGGACAACGGATGATGATCGCAGTGCTGGTAGTATATTTACCCGTTGTAAATATACAAAGGCATAATAACGTTGTAGAGGGAGTGCTTACGGTATAAGACATGTCAGGGTGGTCGTATAATTTTATACCTTATCCCAGACATTATAACGGCAGGGTGCAGCTTATAGGTAGCTGTGTGTATATATATATATATATGTATGTATAATAATAATAATAATAATAATAATAATAATAATAATAATACGAAACTACTACGATCCCGAATTTATGTACAACGGTCTGGAGTTAATTTCGTAGTGAGGCTGAGGTATATTAAGGGGATGGATGCGGAGAGTTTGTTTCTCGAAAGTGGGAAAGGAGTCGAAGGATAAAAAGAGAGTGTGGAAAAAGGACGAGGAGGAGGCTGGCCACGGACTAGAATACGGGAAGCGGACGCTACGCGGTAGCATCGCGTTGTCCTTTCGGGCAATAAAAAGCCTCCCAGAGGAATAATAAGATGAAGGTAGGGAGAGCAGGTTGGCAGTAAGAATAAAAACAAGACGATTATACAAGAAAAATAAAAGTCGCGAATAAGAAGAAGAAGAAGAAGAAGGGACGATAAAGGAGGAGCTCGAAAACATAAAGAGGGATGAAAAGGGAGAAAAGAACGCTCCTCGAAAAGAGACTCGGGTTACATGCAATGCGTGTAGATAGTCGGATGGCGGCGTTTTTGGTCCACGCAGTGAAGCCCGAAACTCTTTGGAACCCCGAAAATCGGGGGTCCCTTTTTCTACGGGAATGTAGGTAAAAAAAATATTCGGTATACGGCTGCATTTATGTTTCTGTAAGGTTTTCGATCCTCAGGATCTGAAATCTGCATTTTTTTTTTTCAGCTGCATATTCGGCCTTTCGAGAAAACAGCAAAATTTGGCGTTCGTTTTTTTTTTTTTTTTGAAGAAATTCTGCTCATCGACGGTGTCTGGGTAATTTTGATGAAATAATTTCTTTTTTCTTAATTCGTTAATCCCGACTTGAGAGAACATATTTCGATGTAAAATTTTTCGCTGTACAAGATGGTCAAATTATTTTTCACCCATCGATAGCAGTTTTTATGAAAACGGTAAAAACGTCAAATTTTGCTGTTTTTTTTTTTCGAAACGCCAAATATACAGCTTGAAAAAAAATTCAGACTTAACATCCTGAGGATCGTAAACCCCGATTAGATATACAGAAAAATATCCTTAAAATTTCTAATTCAGACGTATTATTTCGGTAAGACTAGACGACTTCGGTCCGCAGTCTTGGCTGGCCTCGTCTTTTGCCGCTGCAAGTTTTATCGCGAAGCTGGGATCTAGCGGGTGTAAATATCCGCAATTTCGCGAGGTCTCGTATGTCCCGTCGTTTCGCACTTCTCGTGAACTTTGCGCACTACGCTCGGACGATCGGCGTTGTAGAACGTTTGTAGAATAGTTGCTTTGGCGCCGCCTGTTCAGCGCTCGCTTCTCTTATCACCGCTTCCGATCTCTCAATTATATACTTGCGCTCTCTACCGCCGCCCAGAGCTTTAAGGAGGAACCCATCGGACCGTCTGGCGCAAAAGTTGGGAGAATAGAAGATATTATTGACAAAATACACGGCCGTGAGCACGAATAAAACGAAATCCCTACCGTATAGTGAACAAGAATCTGACCAATTCGAATTGTAGATTTTTATGACGCAAGAAAAAAGAGTCCGAAAACGTTGTAATAACCGGAGAAAAACAAAAGATTTCCATGATTTTTAGTGCTCGAGTTAGCTGTAAAAGCTTTCCTCAAATTTTTGATACCCCTGCGAGCTTTTCGTTTTTATCATATATCAGGGACATTGTTTCAAACGTTTTTTAAAGCCTTTTTCTTCTTTCTTTTTAACTTTTTGTTTAGACGGTCCGACCGATTCCGCCTTAATGCAGTGCGCTTGCATCTTGAATTGATCACCACGTCGCGTCGCTTAGTCCTTCCTTTCCTTTTCTTTCTTCTCGTCCTTTTTGGTGCATTCTTTTTTACTTTGTACCTGCACCCGGGCTGCTAGAAATCTTCGCGCCGCCACGCCGCGCCGTCGGTGAATTAATTACACGACTACGGTATACACGGGGAACCGCGAAGTGGCCGCACGTTTCCCGTAAACACTGGCGTCGCGTTCGCCGATTATGGGTTAAGCGGTTGAGAGAGAAAAAAAAACAAAAAAACAAAAAAAAAACGAGATCTTACCCGTATAAGGCAAATTAACTCTGTTGGAAACGATGAACAGGTTAAAAAAAGGAAAATATCTATTACGCTGAAATTGATAGGGGATTCGCCTGTTTTCAAGTATTTTTATAATCTGATCTCATCCTTATATTTTTATTTCTATTATGCACCAGCTGTTTTGACTTTTATGTTATAATTACGGATTTAAGCAACAGTCGTTTTTATTTATGATTTTTTTTTTTACAAACTTGAAAACGACGTCAATTTAGAGATTTTTTTGGCAAAATTTCTGTCTTTACCTATTCGGTACTAAATGACAATAATTTTTAAGCCTTTGTAATAGCACGTTCATCTCTTTTCTCTGTATTATCTATTTAATCGCAGTTTCAAACCGTTTCTTGCATAGCGAATTTAGTACTGCAATGAGTCCTACGATTTTTGAAACACACGGATACAATATTAGTTAAAAACAATTGTAACAAAAATTTTGTAGGAAATTAATTGATCCATCTTCAAAAATAAATTAAAAAAAAAAAAAAAAAGAAATGATAGTAACGACGTTTCAATTTTTTTAATTCAAATTCGACTTCCTTGTTCGATACATTTCAAAAAATCGTAAGACTCGTCGCTCGTATATTGACCGAATAAAATTTCCCCAGATCTTTTAAACGTGAAAATAAGACTTAAAAATATGGAAATATCTGATATTGAGTTGGATTTTTATCGTCCAATTGCGTCCCCCCCCCCTCGATTGAATACACTTTCCGACTATTGTGCGACCGCAAAATTCATACCGGTGTCGTCTGACATTTTTTCCATGGAGCGAATCGCTCGTCCTCGGGAAGTAAATCGACGTGCAAATTTTATTCTGGTAGTCGAAGGGCGTGCTCCTGGAATGACGCATTGCTACAGGGTTTGAAAAAGGGCCGGGTTAAATGGGAGGGCCCAAAGTGACCCCTGACTGTTGATTTATTCACGGGTTGAACCAGCGCTAGTAGGTATGTCTCGAACGCTCCGGCTAGACTAAGTCCTGAGACGTAAACATGAAGGGAAATTATCTCAAGTGGCCTCAGGGGGGCGAGATCCTGAGCCACGAATCTCTGGATCCTTGGATCGAGCCGCTAGGAGTAAAACAAATAATGCTGTAACATCGACCTTATTTTATGGCGTTTCGAAAATTTCTCGTAAAAACTCCCACGCCTATTTATAAGCTCTTGACACCCTCGAGGTATCAACTTCGCTAGGAGAGACGACGAGGGAGAGAGAGAGAGAGAGGAAGGGGAGGGGAGAAAGGGGGCAATGGATCGAAGGGTGAACGGCGAGGGGAGATTGAGAGGGTACCGGAGGGCCGAATTAGCTTAACCTCCATTAAACCGCGAAGAAAATTAGCCGGGAATGATAAACTGCCGCCGCAAAAACGCCGTGATTGTAGTCGAAAGAGCCTGCGGGCTTTCCGCAATTGCCACGAATATTATTTACACTGTTTTAAATTCAATTGCACCGAGATCAGGCTTCAACGCCAGAACTTTCCCGAATCGGTAAAAATTCAATCTCATCTTCCCATAACCGAACCCGTAGATTGATAAAAAATTATCCCATACGATCGTTATCATGCTGCAGTGAATGCGGAAGTTTTCAAATATCATGACGAATTTAATGCGGAAGAAGGGATTTAAAATTACTCGAAAACTGCAGTAAAACAAAAAATGGAATTTTTTAACCGTCTTAAGATAAGGAGGAACAAAAATCGTCATCAAAATGATCGAAAATATCTTCAACCCAGCAAAGAATATGTGAAAATGCTAAATAAAAATCGGTTATGAAATTTTTAAACACTATCCAAACCATTCAAAATTGATCCAATATTTGAATTCAGGGGTAAAATGATCAACAGATACGCAAATTACTGTCATCCAGGTTAAAAAAAATCCGAAATTCGTCGCTTCCGGAACTTTTCAAATTCGGAATTCCACCCCCACCCCTGAATAGCTACGACGAGGCCACTTGTGAGTCCAAGTATTCGCCCCTTTTCCCTACGCCTCTTCCTTCCATCCTCTGCAAGCAAGAGCACTTCGCTCCGATTCTTTAACCACCTTATCCACGACTGTAATCTTTGATTAAAAAGTATCTGGGTGCCGGGGTTCAAACACCAATGCTCATCACGCGATTTAATCTTCTGTGGTTCGCAAAGTGGTTTAGCGAGCGTAGTTTGTGCAGATAAAGTTGGTAGCTTAGCCTCTGGTCAAAAAGCGATTGCGGAAAAGCGAGGAGCAGCAGCTTGATTTCCGATCCTTCTTCCCTCCTCCCTTCCCCCTTCTTCATTAAAACCGCCCTGCAGGTTATAACATTCATTCGTAATTACTCGGCGCGTGTACACGAAACACGCAAACCTCCAGGCGAACTTGGGTATAATTCGACGGTGTAATTAGACCAATTGCTCAGACACTTGATCTCTAATTAAAACTGAAATTACGGCGCAAAATTTTCCAGGTAAATCTTAGCGATCCATTTAGAAATTGAATAGGAGAATTAAAGAAGACTGCAAGTGTCACTCTTTATTAAAAAAAAAAAAAAAGAAAAATAAATGAAAAAACAGTTTTATCGAAAAATTATTTGTCTTCCAAGGCAAGTATTTTTAGCAGAAAATTTTTTGTCGCTCGTATTGGGGAAGAAAAATACCGGATATGGATAACGAGACTCTGATCTGGGTGCAAGAGAGCAAAGCTCGACGGGATGAAGAATGGCGAGTAATGGTGTACATGGAAGCAGCAGCAAGAGCTCGTAATCAGGCTGCAGTGCGAAGAGAGGAATGTATGCGGACTTTTACTTACGTATAGTATAGAAAACAGAAGGAATAACTAATGCAGCTGGCGGTGAACTCCCGGCTTTACAGAGCGATGTGTAATTAACTTTCATGCAGCTCGTTCAATAGAGCGACGCAGACGAAGTAAATAAATAACTAGATGTGCTGCACGTATAATGATATAATAAAAAAGTAGAGGATGAGAGAGGTGGAAGACTAGTTCGACGGCGCTTGTGAATATTCAAACATCTTCAGATAATTATGTGAAATCTATTTCAAACGACGAGAGGATATTAAATTGCAAGTTTCTTGTTTCTATTCTTCTTTTTTTGGTAATCGCGTCTCTAGTATCCAAAGCCACGAAAGTCTGGCGGAGAGAGTTCGCTGAAAAATTGTTCAATCAAGTCAGCACCGAGAATTTGGTGAACCACCTTTTTCATTCTAATTAAGTTGAAGATGTGATGGTAATCCCAGTAATTGGGATGAAAATTCCGCGAATGAGCAAACGAGCATCTAACATTTGCTCGCGTGGATCGATTTTTGAACGCTGCAGGTAGCCTAAATTTTATATTTGCCTCGCTCAAATTCGATAACCATGAATACCTATGACTTGAAGATTTATATAATACGTCTGATTGCGAAATGAATCAAGGCTTCGATGCAGATTGAATCGATATTTAGAGAGTGAATAATACACGCGGAAAAATTCTTTATCTAAAAAATGACTTACAGATGCATGGATTGAAATACAGAAACCGTAAAAAAAGGATAAACTTGAGTTCAACATAGAATTTCGTTCGCCTCGCGATTATTCGCATGACGCAAAGAGACGCGGGAAAAGACGTGAGAAAATCTAATAAACATTCCATCCAGTTCTAATTCCGCCATTACTTTTCGCTCATCCCTTTCCGCATTTTACAAATCCTATTATCTCCGGCCGCGCTTTTCTCTACTTTTCCTCTTTTCCGTTACGCGTCGTGTTTGTATGCCTCTGCCACGTAATGCACAGTTGCACATTGTCGCCAGAGTCGGATATGTGTCTCGTTTTATTATCAAGGTTCCATTAGACTGCCAGAGGTGTAGCCGGGCTTGTTTCTGCAAGCGTTGCGTTCACCTTTCGCCTGCAATTTCGCTCCAGGATTTTCTCCCTACACGTGTATAAACTGGGATTGAGAAAATCAACTTGCATTGAGCCGCACACACGAAGCCGCCTCCTTTAATGGAGCAAAAAGCATGCGTTAAGAAAAATAAAACCACGGGGGGAGGGAATAAAGGGAATAAATGGAATAAAAGGAACAAGGGAATAAAGAGATAACCAATGGCAGGAATGAAACAAAAACGCAGCACGATGCAGCGTTATCTGCATCTTGGTGGGTCCCCATACTCAATTGCGTCCAGGTGTCCCGCTGTGAATTCCCTTCGAGAAGACGGCGTCTTTTTTCCCCCGGGAGAAGCGAGGGATTGAGAGAAAGAGAGAGAGAGAGAGAGAGAGAGAAGGAGGGTAAGTCCGCAGTCTTTCTGGCCGGTGTTTCTTACGTGTCAGCGCCGTTGACGGTAATTGTCGTTTTCCCTGTTTCCGGCCGTGGTCAACGCGGCTATTTCCTTAATTAAGGTCACCAGCTCGAGGAACGATCACCTCCTTGTGTAACAACGGCATAATCCGAACCTTCAGGAGGCTGGAGGCCGGTTACCCTTCTTCAAGTTTCTGGTATTCTCAAAGCCCAGCGTACTGGTACATGAGGATGAGCAGATTTTTTCTATCTGGGCACTGAACAGCACTAATCTTGCATTTAATTGGTTTCCATTATAAGTGACTTGTTTCGTTTTTTCCTTGAAATTTGTCCATTGACAGCAGTTTGAAAGATTAAATTAACATTTTTTTTTCTTGAGTCATGTCACGCGTCGTTATTGTTTAAACTGTTCAAAGTATTTATACGCCATTTTACTTGCAGAAGATAATACGACAAAATCGATTACACGAGCTTATACGAAAATTATAATTTCTAAACTGTATTTTCACTTCGATGGTCACACAATAGATTGTTTCTTTATTTTTTTTTGTGCCACACGTTAGCGCGAAACTGGCATATAAAAGTTTTTAGTACTGTCCAGATTAATTTTGATTGCTACGGTTTTGAACTTGACATCAATTGAACAATCGGAATTTAATACTTCAGGTTTTACATCGTTACTGAAAATTTGAAGTCCTGATTTTCAATTCATCAGACCCTGGACCGTCATTGATAGTGCAACAAGAATTTTCTCATCGTGATAAAATAAAAAGCTTTTTAATTTTTCCACGGTATTCTATAGTCCATAATTATTGCAGGCTGAGTATAAGTTAGAAACAATAAAATGCATTCTATTAAAAAAGTGATTTAACTCGTTCTACTCATGCATAAGCGTAAATTCGGTGAAAGGCGATTGATAGATAAGGATGTAAAATCCTGAAAGTTATAGCGTGACGTATAAAATTGATAATAAAAAGTGTATCATCGTTATTGTACACGTGAAAAATAAAGAGAAGAGAAAAAAAATCAACAGCAGCAGCAGCAGCAGTAGCAGCGTGAGTGCAAAAGTATATAGGTACATATATTTAGAGAGTAGGTATACTAGCGCGAGGATTTATAACAGGGGTTGTAAATAATGCGTTGAACATTGAAATATGCGGAAAGTGGTGTTATTTACCGTGTCGCCCGACGTACGTATTTTAGGGTGCAGAACCGGGCCGGTATCCGGTGGAAAAGAGAGAAAAGAAAGAAAGAAAAGAAGGGGAAGAAAAGGAAAGGGAAGGGAAGTGTTAACGGCCACTAACGCTAGTTTTAGCACTACTTTAGGGCGGTATTTTATCCCCACCACTTCGAGGCTGCAAGAAAAAGTAAGAAAAAAAAAAAAAAATAAAAAAATAATAATAAAACGAAATAAGGCGTAATAAGGCGAGAAAAATGGTCAGGATTTTAAGGGTTGAAAATGTGCGTTCGCAGGACGAGCACACATAATATCGTACACGTGTAATCCAGGATCACTCGGCTAACGAATGAGAAGAAGTTCGCCCGCTCGTGGCTACGGCCATGATTCTAAAATATATGTATATATGTATGTACATACGCACCATGGCATACATTCTCGGGGCCTAACTCGACCTAATCAAATCCAAGCTGCGGTCCTACGAAAAGATAATTTAATTAGTAATTAACAACAGTCGTCCCGTAGGGCGAGAGCACGCCATATTTATTTACGCCACGGTGCTCGGCTTTCTCTGCGGAGCTGCTGAGCTTCGGAGGAGCGAGTTGAAACTCTTTTTCGAGGTGCTAATTAATTTCGAAAGCAGGTTTCGAAAAGCCGCCCTTTCGGCGTCGCGGCGCGTGTAAGTCCACATCACCACTCTGCCAGCCTGTTTTCATCCAATCAACAGCCATCGATCCTACGGCCATTGGACGGTGCGAAATTATGTTACTCTCTTCGTGGATCAAAGCCTATGATCAGTCGCTTTTCGCCCTCAGTAAAAGGCGTGAAAGGCGTGAAAGGGTCAACTGTGTTGGTTATTTGACATTTAAATTCATAGCTTGAACGGTTATGGGAAAAACGAGGGATGAATTTAACAAGTGTGGAAAACTGATTCCGACAATTTTGCAAATTGGATATAACACACTGAGATAATTTTGAAATCAGCAATGCGGAGTAAATTCGTGAATGTTGAAGCTGATTTTCACCGATCGCGATACGAATTGGTCACGGTTAATTCACTCACGTATATCAATGCCTGCAAATTAACATCCAGGCGTCAATCACCGTCCCCATTGGCGAATCATTGACGTCTGTAAAATGGACAAAATAAACGCGGGTACGAAGCATGACGAGCAATCATGAATTGATACAGCTATTCCTATGATAATTGGCCGACAAGCCTGCGGCATCAGCGTATCGAATGAGTCCTAAAGCTGCTTCGACGTGATACGCATTGTTGTTATATATTAAACAAAGGTCCTCTGTTCGGTAGCGGGAAATGTAAAATCATCCAACTGACGGTATAATAATCAGGTGTAATTGCAGCGAGGATGATTTGACGCATGTTGTGTGGCTAGAGCTGATGATACCTGCAAATTTGTAAATAAAAAAACAACAGCAACAAAAAAAAAAAAAAAACAGTGAATAAATAAATTTAATTCAATAGATAAAGTGATAAAGAGGATAGTTTTAATGTTTTAATTTGACGAACGCGTCTGCTGGTTGTATGATTATTTAATATCTGATTTGCAGTTTGGATTTACCGATTACAGTCTGATTTACACTGGTAATTCCAGACTATTTCGTGTTTCATTTTACTCACAGCTAAATTCGCTGTGTTTTAATATCATCAGCCGGCGTAATAATTTCAAGGATTGAACCACGTCACCCGCAATGCATGTCTGCACGCGAAGGGCGAAGAAATGACAATGAAATAACGTAACTTAATACGTTTATTATGATTCAATGAAAATTACACGAGTGAAAATTATCAGATCAATTCACCACAAGCGTGGATTTAAATTCATTAAAGTAGATTGCACTGCGGAATTTATTCAATTTCAAATCCATTTTATCGATTTAATTGTCATAATTAACCCATTACTTTTCAATTATATTTCATTCGGTGAGACAGTTAGGTATATACAGTTTCATTATTATAAACGCAGTAGTACCTGTAAAATAAATAATATATCGAAAGAATAACACGACGGAAATCCAACTTCAAATTATCGAAAAATTTGGGAGTCAGAATATTATTATCCGTGATAGATAAATCGAATAATTTTAACGAAAATCGTATAGATCGATCGAACTTGATAAAACCGAACGTCAGTTTATTCACCCCTCGGTTTGTACGATCTAATATAATTTCGAGGCAATTCGTTCACTCCTTTAATATACCCGGCGGGTTGATTTTCTTTGCAAGATGGCGAGCTTCTTTCAAACCCCTGCAGGTATAATGTATTTAAAAGTCTCGTAGAAAACAAGCATTCGGGTAGCGATATATTATTTGAATGCAGCTCGGCGGCATATTACAGCCCGTATGTCGTACAAGGCGGTATGCAAAGTGGAGGATTATTGCGATTTTGTACCATGGACCAGGGGAGATAACGAGGCGTTGACCATTCAACATATTCAACATATTCACCGACACACCCCGACGAAATCCGTGTCTTCTCATATAATCCGCAATGTTATGACCGCCTGCGGCTACGAGACGCGATGTTCCCGGGAAATCATTACCGCCTTGCGTGTATACCGACAACGGTATGGTGAATTTCTATGAGAGATGAAATCTGACGGGGAGTTCGCATTTCATGCGCGCACACTCGAGACCTGGTTGAAGTTCCGAATTTCAAAAGTTCCAGAAGCAAGGAAATCAAAATTTGTCAAAACTACGAAGTTCAACGATAAATTCGGTATTTCAACCCCCCCCCCCCCCCCCCCCCCCCCCGCCCACGCACCTTCGTATTTGACTACACTTTTACGTCAACTATATATGTAATAAGATAATCGGGCCTTCCTGGAATTATTTTGAATTTTGTAGATACTGTAGCTATTACATAAATATCGAATCCGATTAGCGAATTCAATCATCGCGATCTCTTCGAAGAAGGACTAGAAATCGCTTTGGAATAATCTCGTTACGCACCAAGAGGTGCGGAGATATTCAGGAGGGTATCGTAACAAGATTGAGAGAGTAATTTTGAGAAATTATAGTTTGGGTGAATAAGCAATCTGCGGTCACGTGACGGGGTCGTTAAATTTTATACGAATATCGTAAACCTGAAGTTCTGGTCTTATACCGACCTGCAATCTAAATTTTCTCGCCTACACACGCATTTATTAAGCTATACACAGTCAATTCCAACACACAATTTTATCGTTATATGTGCTTGAAAATACGTTGCATTTAGAATTTGGTCTTGCGGTTAAAAATATGAAAAGCCAGAGATGTTAACCAGCTGTAAAAATCTCGTTGACAAATGATGAAAATTATCGAGAATCCGTTTATTTGTAAATACCAATAATTCTTATTCCGTAATTTTAACGACGGTATGGTATATTCTTATTCCATACCAATACGCGTTCCGTTTCTACAGTCAACTCGCAGACAGGATATTAACAACTTTATTTACAGCTCTGTATCTCTTACGCATTATATACCTTGTATATATTTCTAAGGTCTAGCCGTCTAGCCGTACGATCGTTGAGGAGGCGGATTCACCGGGAGTCCACAAATTTCTGCCTCTTTAATATATTTCCCTAAATCCCATCGACGATTGTATATACAGAAGTCGTTGAAGATATATATGAATTCTCTCTAGATACAGGTTAGCAACAGCTTTTAAAATGATAAATTCCGATACAAATTCATCACATCACAGGATCGTACGAGTTTCCTCAATTTTTTTTAATCGAAATTCTTTCTCAACATGGATTAAAAAGTTTAAATCAAACAGCAAAACAACAAGCCAATCATCTCGAATGGTAATAATTAATTCACCTGTAAATCCTTGCCACAATCCGAACCCCCGTCATCCGTTGAACAAAGCGGTTTGATAAAAGAAGTTATCATTAATTATATTTTTTCATCTTCCTTGACACGAATTGAATCGGTCAAAATTAAATCCCGTATGCAATTGCGTATATGAATTAACACACATCTGCTGACGCGTTGTGGTAAATAATTATCTCTGAGCAGCATTCGGGGGAATTGTGTAATCGCCGAATGGCACGCAGAGTTTTCGAAACAATAGAGAATTCCGGCGTAATAATTCTTTCGACGTTTCAAACTCGAATTGTAACATGGTTAATTTGCCGGAATGAAGCTCGCGGCGCGTTTCTCTCTATGGGGGAAGCAACACGCGCACGCAACAAGGCAGAAGACGAAACTCTCGTCTTTTGAATGGAAGGAGAGGATGCGAGAGGAAAAGGGAGCCGAAGGGCCCCAGGCGTCGCACGCCTCCCGACTCGGAATCAGGTTCGGGACCCTTTCCTCCCCCTTTTCCCCTCGAGGGTCCTGAAACCAGCAGCCGAGAAGGAGACCCGCCGCTGTTCGAGATGGTTTTCTTATTTGAATCGTTATAACACCACCGCCGCCGACTTCAACCTTGTTCTCGTTAAGACCCAATTATTTTGGTTTTCTTTCAGAATCGTTTATACAATCGGCCACTCACCCAGACGGACGGCTCTCTCACCCCCCCCCCCCCCCCCCCCACCATCCCTCTTTTCACCGTCAACTTTGATTCGACCCCTTGGCAAACGGTGTAATTTGTGTACACTTGTCAAATTTCAAAGGCAGACTTGTTAGTCCTATACCTGCGTTTTTTATTTTTCATATATTTTTTTCACTCTTAGTTTTCTTCTTGATAGAGTTGTTTTTTATTTATTGCATTTTTATTTTCTCTTGTTTTTATGCTTCTCTCTTTTTTCATTCGGAAATTATTATACCTTTAACAGTTGGAAAAGTGGCCAACGCTTTGCGGCGTAGTTCAAATTGTATTGTACGATTCTCGTAATTATGACACGTAATTTTCACATTTTATTATTTTTTTCTACAAATTTTCTACATCTGTCGATTTAGTTATTTAATACCGCACTCGTTGGGAGGAATAAGATTCAACAGAATAACTGGAATTCTGTATTATACGTACAGTGAAGGTTCGAAGGATTCTGAGAGTGTAATTTGTTTTCTTTCTCCGTATTCAAGTTTTCGTATCCTTTTTTTCTTTACCTTGCGATCATATTCGTTACAGTATTTCTCTTTTAATTTTGTTTCTATCCTATCCAGCAACGTAGATAGAAAAATGATTATTTTTAAAAATAGCCCGTCTAATTCACAGTTGAACGATAAAGATAAGGTAAGCTTACGTACAGAAGCGCGCGGGGATGATAAACGAGGTTCTTTGAATTTTTTGTACCCGGTTCAACGACGGACAAACTGATCGAGATATGCCTTTAGAAAATTTACCTTGACTTTGAGGATAAAAAATTTTCATACAGTCGATTCGAAGGTTTTACTGTGGGACGAAAAAAATTGGCGAAGGCAGACAAGGTGAGGCGTGAAGTCGAGAAAGAAGCTTCTAACTTTAATCTCAATCTGTCGAAACACGTGTATGCATGTATATATTTATACAGTCGTGTGCGATGTACGGGAATGTACAGAAAAGCAGGGAAAAGCGGGGGAGCAGGTTCATGAATTTCGATGGTTCATTCGAATCGCGATCTTGGAGGTAGCAATTGGGGCTTTGAGGCGCCAGTTATACGTTCCGATAAACGTAAAAAATAACGGCCGACGAAGGATTTGGAGAGAAACTTAGTAGACAGTTAGAATCCGCGTACCTTACACACCGATTTATCCCCGCGTATGCGTGCCGTGTACGTGCAGGGGGTGGAGGTGACGGCGGGGGATGAGACAAAGACGTTACACGAGCTGGCCGAGCTTCTCGTCTCGTCTCGTCTCGTCTCGTCTCGCGACGCATCGCGTCGCGACGCTGGCATATCAATGCTGACGCGGTCCGATCAAACGTCGATTTCTCATCCGAAAGACACCCGATTAATGCTCCTCCCGGTGTACTTTATCCTCCCCAAACTCTCTCTCAGGGGTAAATATCGCGCGCTGTATTACAGCGTGTGTCTAGACTGGCTAGGGGTGGTGCTAATTAACCCCAAAAGGATCGACCGATAGCTGAAGAAAGAAGAGAAAAAAGAATAGGAAAGAAAGAATAAAAAATAACAACGACCAAAATGTAATCGGTGGTATTCGCGATTAATATCTGCTTTTTTTACTGTCTAAGTGACAGAATCGTTACGAGGTTTAGCAAAGTTGCCGGTCGTCAGTTTTTCGGGACTTGATGTGAATTTTGCTTCACCAAGCTGATTGAGTAATTGGCGAGTTATTGCATTCGCGAGCTGCGAAGATCTCTTGAAAAATATAAAATACAAATCTATTCAAAACGCTTCAAACTACAAAATATTCGTTTGATTTAACTCAGCGATGATTCGTGTCAATCGAAGTACTCTTTCCTCCAAAGTTACTGAAACAGGTATCCATATTTTATTCAGAAACAAATTCAATACTTCCATTTTTCCATTCTAATTAATATAAATACTCAAGTTGTTGTTTATTTTCACAAAAAATCGCTCAATGTTGGAATATCTCGTAATAAAATTTGTGAAAAATTTAGACTTTCGACCAGCCACCCTCCCGAATACCCGTTCGTCGATTTCATTTGACTCTCGTCCAAACCAGATTTCATTTCTCGATCATCGATGGGGATGAAACGCGGTACGCCAGGCGTCTGATACCGAATCTTGGATCCCCGATCCCCGATCCCCGATAAACGGCGGGAGAATCTCAGTCGCACGAAGGTAAACGGCTCATGTTCCAAAGCGTTCGCCAATGTCAAACACCCTCGTTTCTGCAGCGCTTCGAGGCTCAGCGCACCCTCGCACCCCTACTTCGTCTCCGCTTATATCCAGAGACAACCGAGCGAAACTCCCGTTAAGCTACAACTCGGGTCGAGCCAAGAAGCGCCGAGAATTTACGGAGCAGTAAGGACCTGCACTCTGTGCACAACAAGACACGTGTGGGACGTTTCAGGCAGAGGAAATATGGCTGGATTTTCTCGAAGTATCGCTAATGAATTTGACGGACACCTTTAGAAATCGATTACACCTTGCATTCGTGTGGAAAGCTGCTTTCTTATTCGTAGATACAAATTTCGACTTGTTGCAGAGGAAATTTAATATCAACTTTCAAAATCTGCTACGAAACATATTTTCATATAAAGATGGAAAAAGTGTCTGGTCAAATTTTTATGAAAAAAAAAAAACAAGCAAATCATGCAGACAAATATAAACTTGGAAAACAAAATTCTCACTTTTGCAAATTACTCAGAAAAGATCGGTTAGATTTTTCCCAAACTATAATCGTTACCAAGTTGACAAAAAGGGTCTCGATTGATACCAAGATCTTAAAAATTGGTTAATTTATTTCCGAGATATGAAAACATCTGGAAATATTTCTCCAGTCCTAAAAAATGACTGTAATAATTTTTCACCTCATAAAATCTGAAAGTTAACACGATTAAAAATATCGATCAATAACAATAGCTCAAATTTCATTCTACCTCCACAATTTACGTTCATTAAATTATCTCAAAATTCAAACGGTCGAGACACTTGCTCGTCGCGTCGGCTCAACGGTGAACGCCCCATACGCACCGGTCCCAGTATAAGCTTCGGTATTATGGAATATGCTACTACAGCGGGGGTTGAGGGTTGAGGGGGGCGCACAGTGCCGACCGGCAAGTGTGCTCTGTAAAATATTACAAGGTAAACACATCCCAAGTATAAACTACTGAATGATAAACAAACGCTGTGACGCGACTGTTAATCCGGGGGGGTTTTGAGAGCGGCCTGGCGTGGCGCTGCAGGATCCTTAGACACGAGGAGCTGTTGGGCCCGTGTTCTGGCGATCCTCCCCCCCCCCCAACCCCAACCCCCT
This sequence comes from Diprion similis, assembly GCF_021155765.1. NCBI lineage: Eukaryota > Metazoa > Arthropoda > Insecta > Hymenoptera > Diprionidae > Diprion > Diprion similis. The sequence goes on along the minus strand of NC_060106.1, from coordinate 18,002,014 downwards.
TCCCTCCCCGCCTTCTCCAGCGGCGCTTGTTCCAGCGCCTCTTTACTCTCGGTCGTCTTATCTCCTCGACGACGTTATGCTTGTTTATACTGCAGAGTGAGGAGCCAGGCGTCCCAGCTTCCACCCGGGGGTAATTGAACCAGCGTCCGCAATTCTCGAAATCGGGTGAAATTATATATAATCGTTACGCGCGGTTTTGATTAGCAATTTGCAAGGTACTATCCTGTACTTGGCATACTCCTTTACCGCGATTTCTCGCTGTGAGATGGTCCAGACGGTTGTACTACAACAACCTGAAACTACGATCGATTCATCGAACACTTTGAAACTATCTTGCAACAAGTTTCTCGGCGAATATCTGACAATGAGTCCTGCTGCTATTCACTCACAAGCCAATTACCGTCGGAGGAAAGCTCGGATATCGTTAACCCGATACTCTTGATTGGATGATCGTTATGTAACGGAAACCGGATGATAAGTTCGCGCGAGAGGTAGTAATTTGTCGAAGTTTACCGCGTATCCGATAATTGCAAGTTTTCAGGTTTGGTGGTTTGGTTTTGGTTTAAGTTTAACCAAAATCGTGAAAATTTCTAGGATTCAACGGAACTCGCACCCTCGCTTTATCGCTGATCGAGATTTCACTCGGTCAGATTTTTTCCCCTCGTTTCTCGCCTCCCTCCAGAGGCTATAGCTATAGCACGACCTTCTCGTAACTCTCCCATTTCCTTCTGACGCCATTAGCCCTGCCGATTTCCAGGCTGAGATTTAGGCTTTTTGCACCAAGGTGAAAGAGGTTCCAAATCCTTGGTTTTCAAACTGATCTTCAAACTTTAAAAACCCTCAAAGACGTCTCGAAATCTTGCGAAAATTCGCTGGAGGTGAAATAAAAGCGCCATTTTCGACCTTAATTTTCGAAAGTTCCAATCAAGTTCTGTAAGTCTGATACGGCGAGTAGTCCTGCGATTGGAGTGAAGTTGAATGTGCCTAAGACGATTGGTCAAAAACGGTGCATTCGCTCGAAGCCTCCGGACTCTGGATCGCTGGACCGAAAGTGTGGAAGGATCGGAGTCGGCCACGCGTAAAGCGTCGCCTTACTGTATACAAAAATGAGTGCTGCATATATATACGGTCTACACTTAATATTATACATCGGCCACGTGTAGCCGGCATGTCGACGGGGCTGTTTGTCACATGGACGAGAAGAGTTATTGTTTCATTTTGCGTAAATACATGTGTCTATACACTGAGCGGTTATATACGAACGCATAACATACAAGGATGATAACGAATTTACAACTGTTATTACAATACCGAAAAGCGAGGAACGGTTAACGGATACATATCAAGAAAATGATCAACGACGTGAACATGTAATTATTCTTGAAATTATTGTCACGTATTATAAAATATGACGTAATGTTTAAGGTATTATTGACACGTTTTGTAGAAAAATATTTAAACGACTTCAGATACTCGCTGTGCTGATGCTGAGTAAAAAGATGAGAAAAAAACAAATAAAATAACGAAGATGAATGGAGAAATATGTTGGTATTTATATGCATGCTCTTAACACACACGTGAAGTCAGCTGCTGCTAACTTCGGTTAAAGATATAGGCTACAATCTACATACTTATGCTCACAAAAGGATAGTTCCATAGAAGTGTATAACGTATGAGTATGAAAATAAAGAAAGTTTCAAATTCAGACCATAAATACCCTCCGGTGAAGTTTACATCTTGATGCATGCATGTGCAACAATGCCGAGTCTACTTAGAATAGAGAGGCCGAGAATGAAGTCACGAAACTTTCAACTGGGATTAGTTACGGCGACTGTAAGCCGTTGTCATTGTCTGCATTGAGACCAAAGTAGTTTTCCCCGTTTTTAGAATTCCGTTATTTTCGACAATCGGTTGGTACATGTTGAAGATAAGCACTGCGGTGAAACGTGCCGCGTTATACACGTAAAATATATCCAGATGCAAATGAGAGCGCTTCTCTCAAAAAAAAAATAAAAATAAAGATAAAACAAAATAAGAAAAGCAAAGAAAACATCGGGAATGAAATTTCGACATCGCATCGAGAAACTGGACTAACAACAAAATTAACTCAATCTCCTCAACCGTCCACCTGCAGCCAGTACTCGACTTTTTTCCCACACTATATAATATATATATATATATATATATATACTCTTAGCCCGTGTATGTAGATACATACCATCGCTAAAGTCATTCAGGTTACTTCATCTATATGTATAACCTTCTTCTCAATTCGTTGAGTGGAAAATCACGGTCGTTATTGGAAAGATCGAGAGTTAAATTTATCGATCACTCATCTCTGCCAAAGTGGATCAATCAACGATCTGAACGCGGATAATTTCAGCTGCAGAGTCTTGCGATGATCGGTGAAGAAAAATCTGAACTTGGCGTAGTTTCAGCTTTCGCAAAGTAGCTTACAATCAACTCGTTGAAATCCACCAGGTGAATTCTCGATCTCTTTTCCTGCACTGAAAAGTCGACGCAGTGCTGCAGGTACAAGCTGTTCCACATATATCAGAGCCGAGAAAACTACGCCAGGGAGAATAACAGTCGGTAGTTGAATGGATTGAGAACCGGATCGCATCTGAGAACCGGCGTCTCGTCGGCGTCCGTCCATCCGGCGTCCGCCTTTCGGCTTCAACGGTGTGTCCGACGATCTTTTTTCATTGACGTTGAGTGCAGGGAGCGAGCCGAGGAGATCGAGTCTGTAAGAAGCTGCCCGAGGCACCAAGAATCCCACTAATTGCACGGTGACCCAATCAATTTGTTGCCGCGTTGTATAATTATCTACTCGCAGCAGTTTCTCTCGCCGGATATGCAGCTTGAGTACATGACAATCAGTGCTCGACATTTGCATGTTAGAATCTGCAGGAGTGCGCAATAATTGCCCCTTCAAAATTCGCACGCCGTCGAGCAACGAGCCAGGAAGTTGAAGGATCCGCAGGACGCGTTTCTCCGCCTCTTTCCATTCGGCAGAATTCTTCCAGCGAATTCTTCTGTGAAATATATTGTAAAAATGCGTCGTTTTCTCGCCGTATTCACACTCGACAAAAGTAGGTACTCTTGATGTTTATCTTTAACGTCGTCATTCCAGACGCGAAGAGACGCACGAGTGACAATCGAAGACGTGTCGTTCACCTCAGTCTCGGGTTTGGTTCGTTCGATTTATGTCCGAGATGAAAGGTCGGCGATCGAAGGAATAACCGGGCGACAAGATCGCCCGGAAATCGCGAATACAGCAAGCACGACGCGCGTCATTTCCCCAAAGAGGGGGAGTTTCTGAAGAAGAGAAGGCAGCATCGCGCGAGAAAAAATCAGAAGCCATTAATTTCGCGTCGATTTGGTGCCGCAAATCCGGCAGTCGAGTTGAGGGAAATATACGAGCCTGTCAACGGAACGAAGTACGAAATATAGAGACTCATAGACGGGAAGTTCGGCTTTTCCATTTCTCCGATCAACTCGAGTTGTTGTTCCATAACGTGAGAGCCGAAAAGCTGGAGGTTCTTCTTGAAAATGCCGATCGCGACCTCCTCCACATCGTACGTAAATCCTCCATCATCTTATCTGTAACTGGATCACCCGAAGGTATAGTCGAAAAGGCCTGAAAGCCTCTCGGGAGTAAATTAGGCGAAAGAAAGTTGAATTCATTCGATTTTCAGACGCATCAAAGACTCCTTTCCTACCTTTATTTCTTCATTTATATTTCAGGCCGCGGCTAATCCTCAACCGTGATAATTTATCTCTCGGCGCACAGATTCTCATCGCCTTCAGCTCTATCGGCCATCATCGGACTGGTTCTACTACCGAGTTGTAGAAAACGAGATGAATAGATCTCGGACACTTGCTCGATCTGGTCTAGCTCCTCGGTGGATCGCATCGTCTAACGGTAATCAGCCCCCCTCCCCCCTTTCATCTCAATGCCCCAGTAATTGTAATTAATCGTACTGCTTACAGGCACCTTGCAGAGTCGTTATCGAGTCCCTTTCCGCCACGCAGGACGTCTCTTCGTCATCTGATCCCGGTATTGAGACGCAAAGACCATTCGACTTGCGTTCATTGCACAATTGCCGAAAACTTGTAAAAAATCCCAAGCTGAAAGTCGACCGAGCATTAACCAGGTAATCAGGCGATTTCATCTTTGCACTGGATCATTATAGAATGCAGTTAGCAATCGCGAAACCGCGACTTGCATCGGCGCACCGATTTGTGAAAAGGTAGAATTCAAACTGGTTTTATCCGATCTCCTATCAACGTCGACAAGCTTTAGCGCAAATAGCACGTGAAAAAAGAGGAAGTGCGTGTCGTATAAAGGCGACGATAATAATTACCGTTTACAGATCCAGAGCACTTTCTGTACATTCAATACACTCGGGATCGGTGAAGCTTTCAGGATGGAAGCTGATGCACCGAGTAGCATAATGGCTGCGAGATCCATCGGCAAGTGAGTCGGTCAAACGTCGGCCTTAGGTCGGGATGAAATGAAACCGGGAAGGAGAAGCACCGGCATTTGTATTCATTGCTTCTGTCCAAGTGGCTGATCAGCTTATATTCCAAACGTCGAGCTTGCGACCCTTTGGCTTCGCCGTTGGGTCTGTCCTCTTGTCGTGACGGACGTATCGCATAATATGCTTCTTTCTAGTAAGGGATAGAAATAAAGTCGTACAAATACCGGCCCTCATCCTTAGCTGTAGCCTCTCTTGTACAGCCGCACCGACGGCATCGCATAGCTTATGGAGCGCTCTCTTAGCCCCGGAATGCATTGTATCTCCTCCTTTGAAAACTCATCGGCCGCGTTTCGACTCGGGAACTCGTCACGATAGTTTGATAGCTTCGACTGTGTTACTCAAGGTGATGACAATGATATTCAATGCGTCCATCGCTCTACTCGAACAGCGTTAATCGATCTTGAAAAGCGTTCCCTCCGTGTGTATACAGTCTTTGGTCACTATCTGATTTTCATTGGAATGTCTTGTTGGAACGGTCGAGTTCCGGTCCTCTTCAGTTCAGTCGTCTTATTGAGTTTGACGCCTAAGAAAGTGGCCACGTCTTGATTTTTAACTTTAACTTTCAACGTTTAAACGCTTTTCGATGTTTCCTCATCATTCCAACAATCTTTTGTCACTTTTTCATGATTTTGCGGTAACGAAGTAACCAACGACCATCGATCATTTCCAATACTTGTCATCGTTGATCACTAGATCCAAAAGATTCCGTACGTTGATTTCTGATCGATCTTAAATTATTACTACAGAGTTCCATTCAGCTTCAACACTGCCCGATACTTTTCGACCACTTCCGATGACGATTTTTGTTTGCTGTTAACAATTTTCAAGGTATTCAGAAATTTATTATTGATCCGCAACTCCGATAATTCGTGTTCACCATAACCTCCGTCGCTTTTTGTAACTCGCGTCCAACCCAAATTCGAGTTAATAATAAAATGCGTCGATTCGTCGATCTCAAGTAAGTTCACCACGTGCTCGGTAACACGTACCACATTCGTTTAACCCAAGGAAAAGTGACTCCCCAAGGCAGCGACAGAGGCACAAATGCTTATTCCATTCCATTCCGTTCGATTCAATTGAATTCTTTCGTGTTCCCTTCAACCCGCGATATCCTACCATAGAGATCAAGCACCCCTGCAGGCCACCCTCGCGATAAACATCCCGATACGTGAAATTTGCTTTGGGAACCCAGCAGAAGGAAGCTTTTGACATCGGCGAGGCGATCGCAGGCTCAAAAGCGAATCGTCGATGTTCGCAGGGTGAGTTGTTCGAGGGAGGTAAAGCGAAGGGTTGCCAGGCCCGATGGAACAGTGCACATGAGGACAGGGAAGGGGGCGGGGGTGGTGGTAACATGTGCCGGGGGTTTGCCGTTGACGTGTTGATTTCCCAGCATCCCCCGTCTGTTGACACGTCGATGATCACTCCGCCGATTGATTTTCAATATCGAATGACCCTCCCTTCCCTCCGTTCCTCACCCTCCGGCACCGCGTTCGCGACGTCCTCGACACACCGCATTATTATGTCATTTGCACCAGACGCCGAAGCGCTGCAAGTAACGACCATGGAATTGCAAATCTATCTAATAATACGTGGAAGATAACGATATATGCATGGTGTTCGTGTACAGGCGTATATATAGCTATAGTGTCAGGCGACATCTTTGCAGCGACTTGGAAACCTACGGCGAACCTGTTCGAGGCACGTTTTCCCGCAAAAATACACCAACCTCACCGCCTTCAACTGTAATCCACCTTGATCGTACTTCAAAGCGAAAATTTTCCATCAACATTCTCGAGCAGGCAGGCAGGTTCGCTCCCCCGAGAAATATACTCCCCTACACCTACAGCAATTCGGCTTGGCTTGAGACAACGCTTGGAGATGATCTTTCGACAACTACCGAAGTGTAAAGAATAGTTTGGCCGCCGTTGTCAGTTCATTTGTGGCGATGATAATTAGCTGTGCAGATTATTCGTCGTCAGAAAATGATGGTGAATATCATATTTAGACAAAATGTAATATCAAAGAAACTACGCAATTTTCCTAAATAAACTATTTATTTTATTCAAGATTCCTTTTCATTCACTTTCTGTTATTATTATTATTATTATTTTTTATTTCGAATTAAGCATCGTTTCTTTCGTTTTACTCTTGAAATAAAAAGAAAATCAAATCTCACCAGAACGGAGTTTCCTTTTATTTTATTTTATACTTCAAGAAACCATAATTAAAAATAAATTCCAGGAAATTGTTGTTATTTTATTTTTTCTTTTTCAAAGTTCAAAAACAAACAAAAAAAAAAAATGTATATAGCATTCTTATCCCATTTCGGAACCACGACACAAAAATGTATTTTCGAGTGCCTGAATTTACAAAAAAAGTTTCATCGGTTTTAAAAAAGTCTTTTCTTCGTGTCAAGGATATGAGGTGGTCGCCACACTTTTCCAAAATGTCGGAAAAATTTGGCATTATTTTTGATCGAAAGAAACTAAAAAATCCAGGGTGATCGTGGGTTTGACGTGGATTGCCCCATGTATACCAGTTAATCTTCTCCGTGTACGATAGAGTCACGGTACAAATGTCAAAAGGATTCGAAAGGGTCGTTTCGAAGTAATGAATATATTTTTGCTCTTGTGCTTTAACAACAAGTATTGATATAAGGTAGGCGAAATTGTAAGGTTGAGATATTTTGCGTTACAATATCGTTCGGAATTTGTTGGTAAACCCGTGAGCGTACAGACGAGATGAAAGGCGAAAGGGATTTATCCACTTCTGTCCTTTCGCCTTCACCCCGAGGCTGCGCAAGCCTCAAAGCTTAGAGTCAAATTATTTACCGTCGAAGCTTTATTTATCCAGCTTCTTTATCTTGGAACGGTGTAAGAAAAACATTACAGAACTTCTGCAAGCTTATGTAATACACAGTTTAGGTATAAGTACATACAATATTATATATATATATATTATATAATGTATACGTTTATTTTTAAGAAATAATTTAGCTCGTTCTTGGCGTTTCTTTTGCCTCCTGCAGCCTTTTTCACCTCGTCGTTAAAAATTTACCTTCAACATTTCGACCTGAGATCCTTAACTTTGGTTTAGCCAAAAATGAGAAGAAAAAAAAAAACGTGCTATTTAGAAAGCTCTGCAGAACGTATACTTTGAAATTTGAGTAACCCTGGGAGATTCGTCTTTGATCGTTCGAGACAATGAAATATATACGCAGTGCGTGAGAAATTCCTGGATACATTTCGTTTTCCTTTTTTTCCCCTTTCTTCTTCCTCCGTGGCTTTTGTTTTTATTTCTTACTTCTTAGATCTTTATTATCATCGCAGCGATGCTGCGGGTATAAGTATTATGTTCTTACTTTTGTTCATCCGTGAGATGATTAATTGCTTCCTCATTTCGTTGCTCGTTACTCGTTACTCGAGGAAAACTTCATTTATAAAGAATGAGTGAATCCCTACCCGCCCCCTGTCACCATAATATATACATATATACAGGCTCAGCACGAAATTGCCGCATACACCTTCATATAAATATAAATTCGTTGTCGTCCCACCAATTTTGCAGAATGAAAATTTTTTGCTTCATTTATTCATGTTGTGTTTTCTTCTCCTTATTTTTTGTATTCCTGTTTTTTATTTCTTTTTTTTTATTACATTCTTTCTCCTCTCTAGAAGCTTCCAGCATCACCGAGCTTTTCCTCCTCTTTTCTCTTCTCTCTCTCTTTCTCTCTCTCTCACGTCGTTAGGCTTGATTTACCTGCAATTTTAGGCCCGCCTCAACTTATTTTTCCCCAACTTCGTGACTGAGCCAGAAAGAAAGAAGAGGGCAAAAAGGGAGTAAAAGAAAAGAAAAAAAAAATAACAAAACGTCCGGCGAAGTAAGAAATTGAGAAAATAGGTATAGGTATAAATAAATTACGTCAACAATTGTCTGTGCATTTAATTTGCGAATTGAATTTAGCAGCCGTATAAAATATCCGGGTTCTCTGGTCTGAAAATCAACGAATCACAGAAACTCGAGATGTTCGCGAATTCCGATATATATATATACATCGTATCGTTTGGGTTGCGAAAAAACTACGGGTATCGGGTTTGTCCGGATGCTCGTTACGCTGGTAACGCGTTTCGGTCAAAGTCAAAGCAGCTCTGCCGTATAGCGGAGCGAAGCACTCTCTCCTACTCTCTCCTACTCTCTCCCCTCTCCTCTGTAACGTCTCAACGTTTGACCGATAATGGACCGAGAATGAAGTTAAGTCTGCCCGACGAGTTCCTTACGATCCCTTCCGATTCCCTCTCAACCCACATGATGCATGCACAAGGAGAGCCTGCGGGAGACCCTTTGAGTTCGCCACACCGACCCTACACACATATATATGTATATATATATATATATACGTATACATATATACATACGATTATGTACCTTCTCTCGAGGGAACATGAAACCTGAAACAAAATGTCGAGCAGGACTTTTTTCCCCATTCGTCTTATATGGCCGGATATATCTATATATGTATATTATATACATATAAGGTAGAGCAGTTTCTTCTTATATGTATACAGGGGCGCTGATTTTCCCCTTAAATCCTCTTTGGGACAAGAAGAAAAAGGGAAAGAGAGGCTGGTTTATTTTTCTCTACACTCTCTTTTTCTTCGTTTGATCCGTTTTTTGGGTGGAAAGTTTTTCATTCCTTTTCTTTTTTCTTTTTTTTTTTTTTTTTTTTTTTTACTTTTATTATTCTTCTTTGATTTTTTATTCTTTTTCTCGTTCAAGATCGCACGAGTGTTCGAACAGGTTGAATCAAGCGGTAGCAATGCATTCGAGACTGGCGATCCGTGTCGGCTCGCCGTTCCTCGGCACCTTTATAAGGAAAAATAGCACGTTCGTTAGGAATTCAACGCATTCAGCCAATTGAAAGAAATTAATGTCGTCTTCCTCGGGCTGATACGGGGCAAAAACCGAGGAGTGAGGGAGAGAGAAAGAGGAAAAGGAAGAGAAGAGGGTATATCGCGAACGCCTTCTTCTTCACTTCCGGACGGTTTGTTGGCTATGTACAGTGCAAAAGCTCCTCGCGTTTTGCACGATCACGGGGAGCAGCTATTTCGGCGCGAGTTTTTTTTTTTTTTTTTCTTGTTTTCTTTGCTTTTCTTTTTCTCTCTTTCTTAATTTATTTTTCTTACTCTCACTTCTTTTCCGCAGCCTCAATTTTCAGCCTTCTTTCCCTTTCATTTCACGTGATGTAGCTACAGGCCAGGCGCCGGCCGTTCTATACGCACCAACGTTAAAATATAATGTATACGAAAAGCACGGCTCGATTCAACCATTGAAATTTATATTTCCGTGAAATAAATAAGGATTATTAATTGATACGACATCCCGCTGATGATGTGAAAAAAAACTCAACAGATCTACGAGAAAAGGGAAACTTCGAACGAATATAATGGGAATAAAGTGCTGGTGAATAATGAAAACGTCAAATGTTTCATCTGAAATCGCAAAAACTTTTCGGAAATTTTTTTTTCACACGTTACACGATATGCTGAAGAATCATTCGTCAAAATAGGGGGGCGGGGGGGGGGGGGGGGGGGAGAAACATTCGACGACGAAAGTATCTAAATTTTCAAATAAATTTCGACTTTACCCTGATTAACGTTGAAAATTGTGACAAGTGACAAGTTGCAAAAGAAGAGGAAAAATGGAGCTTTCATTACGTCGTCACGCATTGTGTCTTGTTTATACAATCTACGAACGTATCACCTCGGGACAACTCGATTACCCCTCCTTATTTCGCGCCCTGCTCTCTTATTCTCAAGCCAATGTTCCCGTCTTCAAGTTTCTACCACACCTCGTCTGTAGCAGCCTTCAGGATGACGGCGAAGTACTGCTACTTGGTTAACCGAGTGTGAAAACTGCTGCTTATTTTCTACCTTGTTGCTCGCCTTGAGCTTTTCCGCGGCTCGCGACGACCTTCCACAATTTTTACTTCCGGTTTTTTCCTTCCTCCGTGCCGTTTTCAAGTTTTTTCACGTTGCTGTACGCGACGTGAACTCGGTTTTGTCAACTTTGGATCTGAGCTATTGATTACGAGAGGGAGATGCGTTCGGTGTTAATAAATTTTCGAATAAATAAATAAAAGTGCGGAAGATAATTCGTTTGAGATTCAATTTTTCTGGTTTTTTTTTAATATAGATACGGTCAAGTACTTCGCGTTGATCGATTTTGCGAAATAATAAATGATTCTATGGAATTGGAAATAAAATTTCGGGGTAACAGAAATTTCTGCAGGCATAGGTTTAAACAAATATTTAAAGACTTCTATACATGCCGAAAAAATGTTTAAAATACTTCATCGATTTAACATGTTCTAGTTTAAAAAAATAAACGAAAAATCGATCGAGTGTTAAAAATTTTGCGTTCAATTCCACACTAACCGGTGCAAAAACCGCAGTTTTTCTCGTGCGAATTCGAGTCCACACGTCAACATCGCGAATGAAATTTCGATCAACTTGTTTAAAATTTCAAAAAATTTTGCTCACCTGATGTTAAATTTGTGCAAAATCGTGCCAAATCGAAATCACACTCGACATTGGACCCGCGTGAAAATCAACAATGCGCGGCTCGATTAAGTTGACAAGAAATCGGTATAAGCGTAGAAAAAGCGATCACCTTAGCAGCAGGTGGTGGTTGGTATAACTGGTAAATTTTTTTCCACTGGCCAGCCGCTGATTTAGGTGAGGCCTGACGGCGGCGGCGGCGATCGAAACGATCCATGAGAGGGAGGTCAGCCTGGCCTCGAGCGGAGGTTTAATTGACTCGGGTGTTTGGGGTTGAACGGGTGTCGGTGGGGTGTATTTACTCGGCTGGCTGTTTATCCGAGTGCACGAAACGCAATTAAAAACCTTAGGATTTATGTTACGTTGTGAAATAAAATAGGCAGCAGCGGCAACTCGTTGAAAGGCGAGAAAGAGAGAGAGAGAGAGAGAGAAAGGGGATTCGAGGGAAGGCAAAGCAAGGCGAAGGGTGGAGGGTGGAGGAAACACTTAACGAGTGACGCCGGCCCGTGAAACGCGAGGAGATACAGCGGGACGCATCTCTCCTTTCCAGCTTTATTGTTCAAACTTAAATACTTTACAACAAAGAAAGCTCGAGCTCTCCCGGTTCGCGCGAGCTCGGAAACGGAATATTCTGCATGTAATTAGCGAGCGTTTTAACGCAAACGTGACAAAAGTAGGCAGTCACGCTTCTCCTTCGGGTTTAATTAACACCCTGCACGTCGAATTTCTCTCTCTTCTCGCGAATTGCCGAATCTATCGCCACCAAAAAATCACTTTTTTCTTGTATCGTCAATCCAACCTTTGTACAAATCTGTCTCACTATTCTTGTAATCTTGATACAATAGTTGAAAAATATATGATGGAATGAAAACTATTTGCACGTTTTTTATCTTTATTTGTTTACCCCAAACGCATCACAGATTTTGCGGAATCTACTCTTAGCCGAAATAATTTTAGCAAATTTTTAATTGGACCGAAGAGTTTTTTTTTTTCGAACGGCGATGATTTTTATGCTCTCACGTCAAGTTGAACGAAAATCTAGTTCTTAAGATTGAAAAAATCTTTTCCACGCACGGATAAACTATGATATAAGCTACAAATTGATTATTAAATAGCTAATACATTCTCCGCGAATCTTCTTGCGAACGTATATTGCAAGTAAAAAATTTTTCAACGGATAAATGCGATAGGTTGAAAAAAAAAGCAGAAAATAAAAAGAAAGAAACAGGTACCGATGAACAGATAATAAATCGAACTAGTATGTGTGCGAATCGTGCAGTGCGAGCAATTGCCGAGTGCCCTGCACTATTCGTGAATTTATTTAGCGTCGATTCTGCATTTGCATGGCTGAATATACCTACGAGTGAGAATTGAATGAAAACCTCTCAGTGGCAATTGGGTCGAATGATATCCTCGCTGCTAAATGCATCGATAAATATCCCCACGGTCGTTTAATATTTGGATTTAGCTGTGTATGTGTGTACATGTATAGTACATGACTGGAGGTAGGAATTCTCCAACACATTTTCAAGCCGGACATCTATATCTATACATACATGGCATTTAACCGTATATATGTATACGAGTTAATATAATTTTCGCTGTGGTTTTTATAAAAGCGAATATTGTACTGCCACACGCAGACATTCAAATGCATTCGTATTTCAGAGTGCAACGATAATTGTTGTATAAATAATTCAGTACCAACGTCTATGGGTCAGGTAGGTAGCAAGACAATCGAGAACGGTTATAATTTTGTCGGAAAACTAAATTATCTGATGCAGATGAAAAAAATGTGTCACGCCCAGGCGACGAGTGGCTTGCTAATTTCTGCGGTATATTCGTGCAGTGTAAGCTTCTGGCAGGAAATAAAGAGAACTTTTCGCAAATCGTTGCGGTTCATCTGTAGACTCGTTACAAGCTATCGATACAGAGACGCTGACCGACTGTGACGAAGGGTCGTGACTGGGAATCGGACGTTCGACATTATTCACCTGTCGACACGCGGTCATTCCCAATTACGTGATTTTGCAATTTCCTGCAGACGCACGCTCGACCTAATTGCTGATGTGACGGAAAATTTACGGGTCAACGTAACCGATTCACGAGTCTGGAATTTGTTGGGAGAACCTGTTTGCTTGTTAAACGATTTTACGTAGACACTTACAAATCAAAGGATGAGAAAAAAAACGGCGAAAAAGAACAGTATTTATTCGGTTAACACGTCTAGACGCAATTTTCTTTTTTCTTCTTCTTTTTATTTGTTTCTGCAAAGGCAGAAATTGGCTGGATATTGTAGAGACTCTTTATATAGTCAACGGCATACCGATCTCTGGGAAATTCAAATTCTCTGAAACACCTTTGACAAGGAGATGTGAAATCGTTTTTCAATTACGTCTATTGGATAAAAAGTTATCCCAATTTTATCGCAGGTTCTTCGCAACTGTTCTCAGTTCTTGTTATATAAAAGTATGAAATAAAACTCAAGGTGGCTCTTTTAAACTGGCTGTATACTCAGTTCGTGACATTTACGTTTTACAGATCATTCCGATCCATCAATTGGCGAGAAAATAATAAGATAAAAATTTACAAACGTATTACAAGTCGGAATTACAACGAAGCTGAGATACTTAAATACGTTTTCAATTATAAAAAAATTCGTAGCACGTACTTTTGTTTGATATTAGCTATATGATTGCAACAAAGAAAATCATTCAATTACGGGAAAACGAAGACATGAAAAAAAAATCAAAAAATAAAGAAGAAAAAAAAATCACACACGATCTGACCGACATCAGCTTTTGTAGGAAAATTAATATTTGCTCTTTTAAAGCGCTAAAAGCAGCGGATAGCATGAATCCGGCTCGAGGATCAGCCCAGCTAGGCAGCCATGTTTGAGCAAGGCATTACGCGCCCCAGCTTTCGCAGTAAACCCGTTTGCTAAACTCTTCGGGATGATTTTATACCGACTGGGATACGGAGTTTGGGTTGCAATGGAGGAGTCTCATCAGAGAGCGGGATGAAAATTGAAGTCATCGCTCCGGGCTTGAAGTTCGAAAAGTTTTACCCACGTGCAGGTGGCGTTGTAACTGCGCTTCGGCCGCGGATGAAAACTGCAGCGAAAACTGAGTTAGGAACGAGTTCGATGCGCCTCAGAGGCTAATGGAAATAGTTTGGGCCATTATTCGAGCACAGGTTAAACTGTTGCAGGATCCCGACGACAGGACGCGTCTCGATTCTGTCAGCTGCTCTCACGCCAAAGTACCAGGAAGAAAATAAAGCGAAAGAGCCTGCGATAACGATTCAAGTATCGGCAATATGCTTAGCGGCTAATCAATCTCTTCTCAGGATCGATTCAGACGGGTTCTCAAAGCCGCGTAAGATCTTTGGTAACTCGTGATTCGCAAGCTTTTGAAAAGCAATTCGTGAAAAATTTCTTCCCTAATCCTGTGAAACCCTTTTAAGGTCCTTTAGCTTGTACTAAATTATTATATCAAGTATTTTCGAGGCTCAAGACCAGACTTCGGTGAAACGGCACATTTTTTGCTATCCATTTTCGTTTTTATAACAAAAAAAATTTAATCAAAAATTATCCACTTTGCTAACATAATTTTGAAAATTGTGGATGGGATTTTTTATTAGACTCCTTTCGTAGTTTTCCCAACGAAATCTGTTAGATTGTTTCATCACTTCAAAGCGATCAGAGATAAAAAAAAATATTAATTTGCTCCTCTTGTTACGTGGGAGGGTGAACGTGTGGAGAGCGATGGAAGTTTATGACTATTAAAGATAATAATCAATTATGCACCCACGTAACAGCGCTGAATAAAAATTAAAACTAAGAAGGACCTACCTTTCGGTACGCCGGTATTTGTAGGATCGTGTTACTTTAGTCCTATACAGGGCTGTGAGCTTTGTTTAAATAGGTTGAGGCTAATTCTAAAATTGGGGAAGGTCGTCGTTCAAAATAAATGGTGATTTTGAGTTAACTGGTAAAAGAGAATATGTATAATTCAAACGATAGGTAAATGTAATTGGTAAATTGATAACAAGGAACAAAGGTTATATTAACGATTAAATTTTGAGAAGACGGACAATTCGGATTCTTAAATGGTTACGGAAATGAAACAAAATAGAAGCTTGTACCAAGAACATCTATATTGAACGCGTATTAATACTATATGGTCTTTTAAATTTTTGTATCATTCTTTCTTTCTATATTTATGAGATTGGTAAACTAACGTGCCAATTGGATTGGCCCGCGGAAGCACCCGTCACTAGAAGTGTTTCTGATAATTTAGAAAATAGCCGTTGAGGTTGAGTCGGGAGAATCACTCTCGGGATGTGCAGGAGCACACGGACGACAACCTTACGTCCTTCTAATAAAACCAACAAGGTCGTGTCGGGAGAATCGCTCTCGGGATGTGCAGGAGCACACGGACGACAACCTTGTGTAAAAGACTTTGTATACGTGCTTCCGCCGGTCAATGCAAACAAGTTTTATGAAATCACGTTATGAAAATTCGTGGTTAATTACAATGTTGAAGTGGCTTAGATGCTGGGGCCGAGCTGAAGATTGGAGAATCACTCTCGGAATACCCAAAGGATATTTTCCACAACTAGGCTCCAAATCTAATATTGTTTCTTATGAAGGTTCTTAGAAAACAACATGCGTCTCGAAGATGGCAAGAAAAGCTCACCACCAACTCTTGGTGTTTAATTGAAAGATAATTTTGATGATTTGGTAAAAACAAGAATTTGAAAAGTGTTGGTGAACGCTGCTCGAATTGACTTATCTTTTGATGTTGGTGACGACGAGATTGAGAGCCGTCGGATCGTGTCGTTGGTAACTGGAGCAGAGCCTCACCTCAAGATGTAGACGAGTATTCGGGTTTCGTAGAAGTTATTTGGTGGATTATTAATATGGTTTGTCGTGAAGTTACTATTAATTATTTTAGTCAAACACTTAAACTTTACCTGATTCTTGAGAATCAGGGCGGAGCTTAATTTGATTTTAAATTTAAGGAAATGAATATCATAAAAATGTCTATTCGTGAAAATAAGAGAGTTAGTACAGAAACAGGAAAGAAATGAAGTTAGGTGATAGAAAGTCTTTGCAATTCACAGAACAAATTGAAAGCTTTAAGATGACGAATCAGCTTGGTACTTTAGGCCGGTCACAACGAAGATTTTCCGAACACTACTATCGACCAGAAGGGCTGACCCGGGTTGACGTCCACGCACCACGCGACTTGACAGACGAAAGACATTGTTCCTTGGGCCTGACGGTCCAAGAACCCTCGGTGCAACTAAGTACAACGGTAATCAGCCAATGGGGTGCAAGGGCGACCTCCCGGTGCCAGAATCGGCATGGTCAGGGTTTTTCCGGGTCCGACTCGAGTGTTAAGACGGTGTTCCGACGATTCTCAATCTCGTCGGTTACATACTATAACTATGAGCAAAAGATATGTAGGTGTAATTCTCACACATTCGAGCAGACATCTTAATAAATAGCCTATTTTAACTTGGTACATATTGTATAATCGGTTTAGCCTAATTATTAATAATTATAATTTTGATTTAGAAAAAGAAGATACTCTTGGGCTGAGTGCCACTGCGTTTCATGTCCGCACTTCAATTTAGGTTCTTGGTACCGCTAAATAACCCTAAACTAAAACTAATACTGAGGCTCTGCGTTGCTTCCTCTAAGAGCGGTGGAAATCCCCTGTTTAGACAATCTGTTATTTTAGCGCTGTTTATTGCGCTGCAGCTTATTCACAAATGTTCAAGATGTTTTATTGAAATAAGCCGTCTTTGGTCGCTATGTACGATTGAACAAAAGGTTCGCCTAGGCGGTACGTCGGGGCGTAACACTCTTGTTTATAATTTGTGAAGTAAAATTGATGAAATCTGTTAGATTGTTTCATCGC
Organism: Diprion similis; assembly: GCF_021155765.1. NCBI lineage: Eukaryota > Metazoa > Arthropoda > Insecta > Hymenoptera > Diprionidae > Diprion > Diprion similis. The sequence continues at coordinate 17,984,983 of NC_060106.1, read as the reverse complement.
TTCAAAGCGATCAGAGACTAAAAAAAAAATCAATTTCCCTCTCTTGTATATAATTTGTGAAGTAAAATTGATGAAATCTGTTAGATTGTTTCATCGCTTCAAAGCGATCAGAGACTAAAAATCAATTTCCCATGTCTTGTTTAGACTACGCCATTATTCCATTCTCTCAAATTAGCAGGTAATTCATTCCTGGCTGACAAATGGATTGATTACATAAGTCTTCAACGGTCGATCACCTCGTACTCAAACTGTAAAAAAAACCTTTTTCGCAAAGTAGCAAAGAGAAAATGAAACAAAAAAACTGTTTCAAACGTCGAATCTTCGCTGCATAAACTTCAAAAATCTATCGAATCGACGAACCCCCGAGATGGGCCAATATTAATATTATGATTTCGCCTTGTTGAGCACCGCACACATCCATATTAATATAGACACAATATTACCAACCCCTGACACTGCTTAAGGCGCGCTTCGAGTCCTCGAGTATTTAATCGTCGACGCCACTCGCGACAGCCGGCTTCTCACTTCTCGTCGACTGTTTATTTATTTACCTTGGTCGTTTCACACGAGTTTCGAGCAACCCGAGGCGAGGGTGCTTCGCCGGGGTCTTAGTTCCAATTAACGCTACGTAGCTCGACGTTTCTTTGACGTCGCCGTCGCGCCCGACGCCTGGCTTCCGGCCGGCGAGCCACCGACGTCACTCGCTCATGGAACCGAGCGTCGCCCCAACCGTTGACCTAACTCACTTTTACCTTTTAGCTTTCGGGATTCGCAGACCTCCTTGTTTGTGCCAGGATTCAGCCCTGCGGCTCTTAGCTTGCTTCCCGATTTTTCTATCTGATCGGTTACATGAGATACTTCTCAACGACACTTTGCTCTACGTAATATTACAGTTTTGGATCAAATACAAAATTACACTCGCCCCCCCACCCCGGCGTAAAAAAAAAAGTTAGGAAAAATTTTGAGTATACAATTGAAGATTTTTTTGTATCTTTGTAGGAATAATTTTTAATTTGCTTGGACTGAACTGGATCCAATCGCAAAGATAAGGCAGCGGTAGTTAAAACGTTTTGAAAGTGTGGAATTTTTCAAATTTCGGTTTAGATTATTGTTACCGATTTAGTTTTTGGTCATTGTGAAATAAATAAAGAAGAAACCGTTTTGTGCAGAGTGTCAGACTTGAGATACTTCGGCTAGTTTCTGTTTTCCGTTTATCGTTGAGCGCCGAAACCCTATAAAAGTAGTATGAAAGAAATGTATAATTTTAAAATTTGCCAAATCACGTGGATTTCATTTGTCACGTAATTTTCGAAAACGTTCGTTGAACAAATTCAAATCAAGTCCGGCTGTCTTGCAAATAGTGAATTTTCGGCGAAACAAATTCATCTGACAAGATGAAATCCCGACCTCATGGGTTTGAAAAAATTTCACGCAATCGTAGGCTTGATTTCCGCGTCACAACGGCCTCAACGAAGGTTTCCGACATTCGCGTTTCAACATAAATCGGTAAAATTTTCCGCCCTCAGCTCATCACGTATTTCGAATGCGGAGGGAATGTCAAAAGCAGACAATAAGGTCACTCTGCAACCGGAAATGCGGCGTGGATCTGCAGCGGTTTTCCGCTGGATTCGGCGTGTGCATCGGGTAGTTTACCCCGGCTTTATGCCTCGGCCCGCTTCTACGTCCGTGTTTTATTATTTATTGTTCTAATCCGTGTTGCTCGTGACCGATCGCATTTTGCCTCATCAATCTTCCCGGATTCTACCTTGCACGTTTATCTCGTCACGCCTCTCAACTCACCTTGAAGTCCGGTCTGAACCTAGACTGATCACTGTGATAAATTTCTTGAAACTTGAAAATTATACTCAAATTTAAATACTCTCACAATAAAGGTTTGAGCATTTTTCGGATTACAAGAAAATTTTCTAGTACAAATAACTATTTAATAGCATGATACTATAGTTACAAGAAAATATGGCAAAAGTGCAGATCCTACTCGAAAGAAATAATAGTTTTTTTTGTTATTTTTATTTTGTAACCAGAACCGTATTTTTTTTCTTTTCTTTTTTTTTTTTTTTTGCTGTCGTAGCAAATAAAAACAATTAAGGACTGTATAGTATTCGTAAATACAACTAGAAATTTGTCTCGGTGCAACCATGGAGCAGAAACACACGGTTAAACTCGTGACTGGATTAATTGTGATGCGTGTCGGTGTTAAGAGGATGCGACAATCAATCCTTACCGACCGAGTTGAACGTCACTATTATTTTGACTGTTACCGAAGTTACGTGTCACTGACGTGAAAACACAGTAATCAGGAGGATTCTAAATGCAATGCCGCATCCAAATATTTAAAAAAGCTTTTAGGTATTTCACTCAACAATAACGCCAAGGAATGTATTCTTACAATTAAATCACCGCTGTTATATTAATACATTTCCTAGAGTTTTAAAAACCAAAAAGTTTTTAGACAATTATGACCGGAATTTTATGCAGTATTAGGCTGACTGCGAATTTTTTACATCAGTGCTACGTTGGCTTCGATAATATAAAAAAAAAGTGATATTTTACTCAGTCGGTAAAGACTGCCAGGGTTCTTTTAATTGGCGTGATACTTCTTTTGACGAATTGAGAGAGATCCATAAATCCACGACGTTGTTTATGCGGAATAATTATCGCTGATCTTTACGGATTCACTGATCGGCACGTCTATTCACCAAAACCTAATAATACCCTCTAAATTTCGGCGCAACGTGACACAAACAGCTCAAGATGACCCGCCTAGGTAACGTCGAGATTTTCTGCTCTTCGTCGTTTACCTATTTGCTTTTCAAGTCGCGTGACCAAAGAACAAAAGAATATCCTGCAGACTCCGCAGTGCATCTCTGGGGCTTTAACTGCACACGTATGCATCATCAAGGTAAAAGCTCGCGCAGTCGGTATATACGCGAGGCAAACAAGGGGCTGTTAAAACAAAAGGAGAAACTTGAAAACGTAGGTACCGTCGCGTCGTAGTTACAGTTAAATACGACACACAGCTCGGTCATTTGTTCGCGCCTTGCTCTCTTCCGCTGCAGTAACTTATCATACCGGAAGTAGGTACGCGCCGCTGCAGCGAAAGCGTCGCCTTCTTCCAAGCTTTTGGACTTTGGCTGTGGACTTGACTGGCTTTGCAGCTCGTTCACTTCGGTTTATTACCCGCGTGGTCCATTGCGCCGCAGATCATTCGACTTGTAGAACCGAATGTTGCATCTTGCGGAGATTTTAACTTGTTTTAATATATCGATGGACGCTAGCTGCCGACATTCTGCTTGCATCCAACAATTTCCAGTCCACGCAGCTGGCTAATTCTCAAGTCGAATTTATTCTTTCTTCTATCTTTTTCCTATACGAGATGTCCGTTCGTAATTCAACGATTTTCGTGTCGTATTTTAGCTAGAAATCTGAAATGCACCGTGAAATAATTTAATCGTGTTTTTTTTTTCTCTTCTGTTCTTCTTTTTCGCGTGGAATGCACGATAAAAACAGTTCTATGGAATAAAAAAAATCTACGTCAAAGAGGGCTTTGAAAAGCGTAACTACAGTTAATGCAATCAAATTTAATTTTCTCTTTTGGGTGAAAGTTAAAAAAAAATCGAAATTGTATTCGATTAAAGTATAATTATTGTTCATATTTTTTAATAGAGATCACATTTTTCAACTCTAGGAATGCGAAACAGAGCTTCTAAAAGCACAGCTGAAGCGAATTCAATATTCAACACTTAATTAGAAGAAAAATGTTATTTCCCGGCATGCAACGTAATTAAAAACTGATAATTTCAGCTAACAGAACTCAATTATTAAAAAATTTGAGAATGATCGTATTATTTCTACCACGTATATTCAAAACGCAAGAAACATTTTATCACTGTTTCAATTTCTCTAAAATATACAGTTTATTTGTTTTCAATAAATAAACGATCGTTCGCAAATTGCGTGAGATAATTTTTGGAAAACAGAAAAGTTTTCTATACCGATAAACCTCGAGTTTTATCACTCACAACTCGTAATTAATTTTATGGATGTAATGACTGAATGTTTTAGTTCATTAACGAGAATTAAAAAAAAAAAAAAACATTCATAATGAGAATTTATTTTTGAATCATTTCAACGCTTTTTTTCTACTGAACTGTAAAAACGCTATTGTATGATTAATGACTGGCAGATGACTGATATATAAATAAAATGATTAACTTTACAGGATTTAAAAAATCACCGACTCAATAAGATTTAATTGAAAAATTCTTATGCAATGCGTCGTCGGACGAATTTTTCATTCATTCATTAAAAATCGTCGTCTGCTTCCGTCAGAAAGTTCTTACGTCAGGTCAGAGTTAGATAGATACAATTAATCAATCGTGATCAGTTGTAGATGCCGCGTGCAAAAACGGAGACATTCATCATATTTTCAAGGAGTCGGTTGTTCTCATTGTTTTGGATTTTCATCGAGCTAGCAGAGCGCAATAATTGAGTTCATTTCTCTTCATTCAGTGGAATGGACGCGGGCATGCAGGGTCGGTTTGCCGGGGCAAAGTGCCACCCCATGACATTCGGATTTGACGGGAAGGGCGACACGTGTCACAGCCAGGAATTCCGGAAGTGTCATCGCCATTTAAATCGAGCCTCGTTGAATAGACCACAACGCATGCATATATTAATTAATATCCATTTGACGTTTTCACTCTCGAATAATTAAGCGAAATCAGTTGTTCATCTCTCGTTTTCGATGGAAAATTTCCCAGATTTTTGCGATCTGATTTTTCCAAGAAATACATTATCTAGATGATCAAAAATAAGATCTGAATAACAGGATTAAATGAATGAACAAAAAACTGATCAATTGAAATGAATTTCATGACATAATGCAAAATTGTCTGTACACTCATTGCAAAAGTTTATAGACTTCGTCCGTTCATACACCCAGTTTCATTACCATTTTTTGTCTTTCTCTCTCCTTTTTTAGTTGTAAAACTGTGCCAAGAAATTTTGGAGAGAAAATAGACAAGGAAATCAGCATTTCTTCTCTTGTTTTCCGGAAAGCGTAATACAGTCGACAATAGTTTTATGTATATTGCGTACCTTATACCGCGAGTGTATGGCGCAGTAAAGAGAATTGCCATTTTCTGCAAGTGGTTTCTTGGGCTTGCTTGCTTATGTCATATAATACAAGTCCGGAGGTGAGGATCGAAGAAGGAAAAGAACAAAATAAGAAGACGGTGAAATCCATCGGGCGCATCGATACATCGCGTTTATTCAAATCGGATAATCTGTCGATTACGGGGCAGTAAGTTATTGCTTACATGCCCGGCGGCGCCGCCTGCAGCATAATATTATAACCGCTATTAAATATAAGAGATTCATACCACTCAAGTCTCCACTCTCTCTCTCTCTCTCTTTTGTGTATGTCTATACTGAATCACCTCCTCAAATTGCGAGCTTGGCAATCAATCGCTTTCTCTCTCTCTCTTGAGTAAGTCATCATCTCGAGGCTGCAGGGTTGATTTATTATCGTTATCATTATTTTCATTGTTAGTATTTTCTTTTTTGGCCGCATTATTGTTGCCCATTTTTTCCTCCCCATCCTCGTTTTGATCGATTTTCTCACTCCTTCTCTCAGGCTCGTGTGTGTTTAATTTTTTTCACCTCTTATTTCCCCGTCAACTTTCACCACTTTATTTTTCTCACCAAATTTCTATCCGCACCTCCGACACAATAATTTTCTTTATTTTTACGCACATAAACGTTAACTTCACACAACCCAACGAGGCGGTTCGATTATACACACACACACACACACGTTATTCTTTTATTTTTTCTCAATCTAAATACCCCCGTGAAGGAAATTTTGAATTCAAAACCCATTTCAGCTTGCAGGTATAATTCGGCAGCAGGTAGGTATACAATTTATGAAATCAAATGATAACGACGCTGCGTGCAGAAACCCTGCACCAGACGCTAATTAATTACTCACTGCACAGTGCAGTGCAATTCTCTCCTGCACTGTAGGGCTGTGTATTCACCCTGCAGGCAAGATGACAAATATATGTACCAGCGTTTGTGCGAAAACTAACGGCCTCCTCCCTACGAATAAGTAATTCAACCGACACGTGTTCGCCGAAGCGAATACCACGTGGTCGGGCTATTTCGCGTGTCACTAATGCGCGAAACGGCATATGCATTTATACTATGTATGTATATAGATATACTTATACGTATATAATATATTTCACAGCGATTTCCACCTGTCGACACGACCCAGTGATTCCCGCAATTTTTCTTTTATATCTCTCTTTTTTTTCCACTATCATTTTACTCATTTTTCACGTAATTGTACGAGGAAGATTCACGTCTCTGCCTCAATTCGAACGTTGCTAATTTTTTTTATTTTATTTTACTTCACGTTGAAATATTGGAGAAGTGAAGGGGGAGGAATTTGTTTGTATTATGTTACAACCCACGCTTTCGCGAACAACTTTTCCACCGTCGGACGAATACGACCACGAATACCGACACTTCATCGGTCGTTATATACCCACCTGAAATCGTTGCGTGTTATACTCGATACGACAGACATGCGACAGTTCATGAATATTTTACTCAAGCTTTCCCGTCGTGTTCAATTAATCCCTTACGTATATTCCTCGAATTAATAGAGAAAGACTGTTTCTAAAAGAATTTAATTGAATAAATCAATAATATAGGAGCTTAATGGAAAAGAGATCAAGACGAAAAATCGAAGAAAGAAATCGGTAGGAATGTAATAAATTAATAGACGAAAGATTTTTTGTTTCCTTATATTATAATGCTTCGTTATACTACGGTACACTGAATGTATCTATTATCGCTGGGTGTGCAATGAATAGAGTGGAATAGAGTGAAAATAGAGAGAGAGTTGGAATATAGATATTGAATGGGAAAAAATGTGTTTATGGTATCCAGCTAGCGAAAGAATGACGCGCTAGATATTTGACGAAATAAATATCGCGTTGAAAAAAAACTCACACACAGGACTGTTTGGACAATAAATGAAAGTGAAGAATGAGAATGTGAGAATTTTGACATCGGTGATATACCTAGACTCCGTATCTTCGCTGGGCTTAGGATCGCCCGATAAATATGTCATCCGTATGCGTAGGAATTCCTACGTACATATACGTATACCTGTATATTATATTACATATACCGTATCTCGAGTGTTTTCGAAATCCGACGTGAATATCTGTCTCCTCATATTATATACGATTGCTGAATATAGGCATACAGCAACGCGATATATCAGGGATTTTCATCCTCACTCAACTCAAGTCGACCCCTGACCATTCAAAATTCAATTTCCTTTTTGCTTTTCTTTTTTCTACTATATTATCTAAAACGCACGTACATTTTCTCCTAATTTTTTTTTAAACAGCTGTTCGAACGTATTCTTATCCAGTCTTTTCTTGTGTTTAGAAAATAGAATTTTCCAGGGAAAGAAAAAAAGATCTTGGCAGGTATATAGAGAATGAATTTTCATTGTGAGCATGTTCAAGAAATTATCCGTCGAAAAAAGAAGTCTTATATCAAGTAAAGAACGGTATGTTGTAAATTGATATTATGTTTTACGTAAGCAATAAAAAAAAAAAAACGTTAATAACGATACTTCAAAATTTTTTTAACAAACCACCAAAATATAAAATTGACTGATCTCGATCTTCTCCATAACGTATAATGCTTATCTTTCGACAAAACCTTTCTCTCAACTTAGACTTTTTACTCTCTTTCGAGGGTGCCATGTTGAAAAATCGCAAATTATTTTTTTCCGAAACACACCAGTGTATATATGAGTACATACAGTAATATGCAAACGGGGTTAACACAGCTGCCTGTGTGAGAAGATGGAACGGAATACTTACAGCTGATTTTAATTCTACTGTAAAACTTAGGCATCAACAACTTTATAACACTTCTTACCCCGCGGTGTTGAGCCTTTCTTTTTGTTCGTTTATTCCACCTCGCGTGGAAATATTCGCTCTTTCTGTACAGAAGCGCGTTTCTTTGTTTCCTTCTCGCCCCCCCCCCCCCCCCAAGTTTTTTTCTCCTTCCATTTGTTTTTGCTTTTTCGGTTCCCTCTTTTCGCCTGCAACGGCTATGTACGTATGTTCTTAAGGGACCCCGCGGCTCCCGGATCATAAATAAATGAGCCCTACTTTATTACGCTACTGCTTACATCTCTCTTCCCTCCCCCCTCCCCCTCCCCCCCCCCCTCTCATCCCTCTCTCGTAACGCCTACGCGCCTTCTTTGTCGGGGGAGGCGCGAGCTTTTCACTTCGCAAGCTGTGGGTGTATAGCACGGTTGGGTTTCCTCGGTATACCGTAACATATTAATTTATACTGCCTAACGGTTCAAGTGGCTGCCCGGTTATTCCCCGGGGATCCCCTCATCCAGGTTCACAGGTTCGTCATTTAATTAATAGCCACCCTCCGCATCTCCCTAACACTTCTCGTCAGCTTGTCCTTAAACTCCTTTACCCGCTAAATACGCGGCACTGCACCCTCGACGGCTGCCAGCTAATTAAGCCCAGGGCAGAACCGAGCTTTCAGATTTATCGCCAGGAAGTTGGCTAGCGCCAATTCTTTTTTTTTTTCGATCCGACGAGTCTTAACGATCGCTTATCAATTTTTCCTTTATCCGCAAGAGCAGATTTTTACACTTTTTCGCATCTTTTTTACCTGTCTTGGGAATAAAGCTTTATACTTGTTACTCAAAACTGGCTAAAGCTTGAACTATATTTTTTATACTAAAGTCCAAATGAGTTACTGGCAAAAAATTTTGTTTGAAAAAATAATTTACAACCACTGTAGATACCTGATTAAAATTCATCCAAATTTGAAACACACGACCGTATCTCCTCGTTGATTCTTAAAAAAAAAAGTTCAATTCCCAAGATCTAGTTCCATTCGTCATTCCATTGGTAATTTTGGGGTGTCTAAATTTTTCGAAACCGTTGATCAGACGATCTGCACCTCAATAATTACGTTAGCCATACATCTTGACCGTGATTAACAGATTTTAAATCACCTGCGTGAGCATTTATATTAAAATTGATCGAGGCAGCATGGCGTCGTCCTTGTTTGCTGTTCAAAACGAGCTCATCTCAATATTGTGGACAAATTCACGCCTCCAGAAATCTCTGCGACATCGTTCGGTGGCTGAAGTTGGAGACGGAATAAAGGAGGAGAGAAGCGGGTCTTCCTGAAGGGAAGCTGAGGAAGGGTTGAGGTTAAGACGATAAATACAGGTACAAAGCTGCCGGGAGAGGGGGGAGGCTGCGAGGGGCACCGGAAGTCTTAAGGCACCTAATCTCCCGTGTGATATTTAGGGATATAACCTTACGTCGCCGCGACATCGCTGTATAACTGTATACACCATTTCGTATTTAGATGTTTCTGTTCCGAGATCGTTCTCCTCCGCAAATCCCTCAGAGAGCGAGAATGGTCTTAAAGAGGTCCCGCCTCCGGATCCCTCGCCCAATGGTCGACGCACGCAAAGTTTGCACGAGACAACCGAGTCCCTGAGCTAAAGCGTCACGGGCCGGGAACGAGCTCCGGGAATACTTGAATCCAAAATTTGAATTGCTTTTTTCGTTTTTGAAGCCACTTCTTTTCGCTTATCTTCTCAAAGATAATTCGAGAAAAACGGTATAGGATTTGGCCAAAACCTTATTAGAAGGATTTTTTACTGCAGGTAGAAAGAATATTAATTTTGAATTTGCAGAATATTTTCATCGCATATTTGTGTTGTAAGAATTTTTATTTGTAGGAGTTTTTAGACGGAAATTGAGACGCGACTCTGGCGATCGGTTTATCGAATAATACGCCGTCATTCCGCTTCGAGTATGAGGTCCTTACGGACAAGTATATCCATCCTGAAGGATCCCCAAGCGAATCCAGCAATTCACTCCTCTTTTAACCCTTCAAAGGCTCGGGCTGACGAATGCGGGTGAAATCTTAACCAGCTTCTGCCATCGGATTTTGGCTTGCGTGACGAATTGCTTGGATAGATCGGAGCGAACCTCTTTGAAATCCAGTTTCCCTGAGAGGGTGCACATTTCACAAATAGACTTGGACGCATATCACGATGAATTACTGGGAGTGAATTCCCCGCGATGAAACGAAATTATTCGAAAGCGTGAATAAGCGCGGAATTGATTCTTTAGATCCGAATACTGAGCGTGAAATAACCACGTAATGGCCGCCGTCGCGACACGCTTGCGATTCTATTTCGATGCTACAACGATTTCCAGTCGTAGCTAATCATCGATTTCTGTTTCTGACGAAAGATAACGATGGCAAGAGTGATTCTAGCCTATATATTCACCTACCGCGAAGTGGTGAAAAACTAAATATCAACGGTCTGATTATCCATCATACATAACCCTTAAAATCGCGAGTCGCAGGTTGCTGCTGACGTGAGTGTCTTTTTCGTCCGGCAAGTATCTCAGCGTTGTTATCCTCGCAAAGCCCAGGATCGCATCCTTGCTCCGTATGCCACGGCACGCCCTGATTATCTTAATAGAAAACACAAACACGCCTTAATGTATACCGTCTATATATCAGGCCTCACTCACCCCTCGGTCACTCGGGACGGGGAGCAGTTCGTCCTGGAGCAAAGACAAAAACTGGGTTAATGCCGGATGACAAGGACGTTCCTCAGCGAATTTCCCAACACGGTGTACATGATCCTGACTAGCGAGATGCGAATACCGTATTTTCCGTTTGTGCCTCTTTTCCATTCGCGGTAGCCCCCTTTATCCCCCGGTTATCTATTCGCACAAAATTCTTTATCGGAATTGAGCGATAATTGGAAGAAGATTTCACCAATAGCGTGTAATTTTAAATCAATTAATCAAACGTGTGCAATTCTGGGGACATTTTTTTGCGTAATTGTAATCCCACGATTTAATTCGTGATGTCTTAAGTTTGGCAATTTTTTTTTCTTTGTTTTTCACCACGCCATCGCTGAATCCAGGCACCTGAAAATCCTTCGTAAGAGGCTCGTTACATTACGGGGTCTCAGTTCCCGTGGATTTGGATTTCCGTCCGAGTTCGTCGGCCGGAAGGAGGGAGAAAAGCGAGATGAAATAAGTACAAGAAGTGGAGACAGAGAGGAAGAGAGTGAAGAAAAAGGAAAAGAGGAAGGTGACGAGTGCCGAGCTTGCAGGGTTGGTTCGAATTGATTATTTCTGGATGCAGCTCGTCCCCGTTTTTCGTTTACCGTTCTTCCACCTCCTTCTTCTCGGTTCCTTCTGCCACACCTTCGCGGTATTCTAACCGCGGATGGCGCTCGTGGTTTTCGGAGGATAAGGAGGAGGCAGTGAGGCGGTCGGTGCGGGGGGTGAAATCGGGGGCGATTTTTCCTCGTTTTTATTTCCTGCGAGCTGTAAAGCCTGTCTGAATAGACGCGGTGAATAATAGAGCTCTCTCCGAGAGGGTAATCGAATCCTGGGCTTCGTTCTCCGCGGGGGGGAACTTTTATTCCACTGGTGCAGTTGGGCGGGAAAAAGGGGTGGCGAGGGGGTCTCGGTGTCATCGGGCACCCCAGGGCGAAATATATCCGAAGAAAGGAATTAGCGCGGGTTAAAAACTGCGAGGGGAATTCTAATCACCGTAACACACAGGGTGTTTTTTTTTTTTTTTTTGCTTTTTGTTCCCTTTGAAAATATTCACAAAGTAAAGAATGACCGGGGTTTTTCGGAGCGTGAAATGCGGCTGTCGGGATAAGAAACGTGGGCGTTTATGTATTATAATAGCAAATTTTTGTCCCTTCCTGTACATACGGTGAGAAGAATGGCGGAGTTATGTAGCGCGACGAAAGGAGTCAAGTCCACTGATGGATCCCGAAAAACAGAAGATTAGCACGGGACGCGGCTTCCGAGGTACGGAAGGATAAATTGTCCCGTTTTATACGGGGGGCAATATATATCCCATCGTGACGTCAAATTGAAAATGGAGAAAATATAAGCGCCTGGCCTGTGAAATAGGGAAAGAACGTCCCCCGCTCTGCGAAATGCTTGTGCGCGAGGGAGGGGGAGGAAAAGGGATGAAAAGGGGAGGAAAGGGAAAGGCATTATCGGGCCAGAAGGATGGAAGGATGGAAGGATGAGCGGGTGATGCAGTGGCACCATTGGCTCAGAAAATGGAACCTCTAATCTAGATCCCAGTTAAAAAATGTCTATCGTGTCTATCGTCGGAACAAAGAAGAAAAAAAGATAAAAAATAGTAGTAGAAGGAAGAGGGAGTGGAGAGGAAGGCGAAGGAAAAACGAGGAAGAAAATTCTATGAGATAGGAAATTGACGCCGAGGGAGAATGCGATCGGCTGCCTTCGTTTCAGTCTTCTCTTCGTACCGGCACACATTTCTGATGAATTTCGCAACACGACGCGGACAATATTGATGAGGATGAAATACATGATATACTCAACGATACCGATTCGATTCTATTCCTATTATTTCCGGTACTCTAAGGATCTTAAGCTGAATTTCAATTTTACGACCAACCTGTATTTTCAGGTGTATATATATATTTTTTGAGCGGCTGTATAGTCGCTTTAGTATCCGATACGAAATGCAGGAGAATAGAACAATGCGTCCGTTGTTTGCGAAAATTGCATTTGTTCACCGTGCACTATTCAATTATACTCGGCGAAGCTAATTAATGTAGAAGCGCTACACTTGTCGAGCTTTTAAGTGCATGATCTACCTTCAGTTTGTTTCGGACTTTTCATTGCATTTTCTGAACTACTCGTCGATATACTGTACCATAAATTCCATACAATTTGCATTTCCTCCTTTGTAACTGTGACAGTTGAATGGAGGCTTGTATTCCATTTTTATATATCAATCTACCGGAAACATTTTCGGCTCAAAAATGGATTCCCCTAAACAAAATTGAAATTCAAGCGGTTGCCACTCTTTTTTCGACTCCATTTACTCCCGTTTCAGTAGCATGGTTTAGACGTGAAAACGACTTCGCAATTACATTAAGGTGTTCAGTGACTAGGCGAGCGTGGAAACTGCTCCAAACTTGATTAAATGAGGACTTCGCTTTGACCGTCGGTTTAACTTTAGCTGCCAAGGTGCCTACATGCGCAAACTGACTCTCCGCACCTTGTCCAAAACTCTCTTCAATTTCATTCAACGTTCAAAACCATTCGGTACAGTCTCTTGAAAAAAACTCTCTCTCCGCTCTCCCAAAAAGTTGAGAAACGTCTGCCTGGTTTTGTTCTAAAAAAGGAAATGAAAATAAAAGTTAAGAAGTCAAAGGTCAGAACTCGGACTTGAAAACACCTTCCAACGACTGTTGCCGAAATAAATTTCTCTTACGTTCCTCAAATGGGTGAATCCTTCCTTTGAAAAAACCAGTTTCGTCAAGTGATACAATGTTTCACGTTACTTGGGCTAAATCATAAGTATCAACTGCAAGATTAAGATTTCAGCGAACGAAGGTCTTTGAATTCGACTTCCATTGATCTCTTCGCAGAACACGTATCACGAATTAGTTATCACGACAAGTCAAAGAATATTGTTAATGTCATGCAATCAAGAGCGTGAAATGCTCAATATTGGAAGCCAGAGACACTCTGCCTGTGACGCGTAAAGGTGCGGAAACAGTTCCGAAAGGACGAGAGGCGACGATGGATCCGGGTGGATACTATTAGCAGGACGACAAGGTGACACTCCAATTATCCTAAGCAAACCTAGGACTGTTGTAGCAGCTACCTATACCCACAATGCGTGGCAAACGGTGAGAAACTGAGTCCTGCAGAGAACCTTCCGAGCAGATTCAAGAGCAGGAGCCGCGACATTTGACGCGGTCGAACCTTCTCATCCGGAAGTGATCTTACGCTCCATGATCATATGGGTATAATACATCCGGTAGGAAGACTGCAGTAAAATTTATACGCCTCCGCGTTTTTATCATCGCGGTTTATATATTGTTGTCGAAATTTTGTAACCTTTTTAGGACTCTTCGAAGCTGAGTCAAAACTTTTTCATATGCGGCATAACCAACTCCATCCATCACCTTGTCCTGAGACCTCTAATGGAACCATTTCTTTTATCCTTTTCTCTCTCTCTCTCTATCTACGTTTTTTTCACTGCGTATGAAACTTTATATCGATATTAGAAGCCGGGTTGTAACCTGTATTAAAAGTCTTGGTAAGGTTTACGGCCAGATTTCCACTCCTGACACCGCGGAAAGTGTTCTTTTCAACCTAACTAAAAACCCGGCACTCCACGAGCCGTGCACAGACAATATTTGACTGATGGTTACAGTTTTTTTTCTTATTTTCGATTACCTCTGCTACCAATCGAATTCTTCAAATCTACGGTGATTCGCCAAAGTCGACGAGACTGTTACCGCAAACTTTGCCAGTGATTGTTTTCGAGAGAGAGAGAGAGAGAAAGAAGAAAAATGATGAAAAGAGATATCACGTGTACCGTAAAATGGCGAATTTGTCCAGCAAACAAGGCGTGAATTTGTGGGCGTAAGGTAGTTTGGTTGGCAAAGGCGAGAAAAGGGTCGTCGTTCTGGGCGATAAGAATAGGCATAAAGAAGGGGAATAGTCGTCATTAGGGTATTTCTGCCGATACAGACAGAAAATACAAGAAATAGGAGGGGAAGAAAAAAAAAACGAGATATTGGGTATCAGCGATAAGGTAGGTATAGAGGCGCCCGGGGACTCGTAAAGGTCGGATAGTTGATCCATGATCGAGAAACGGCGAGCGAAATACACTCGGCAGGTATACATATACCAACCTAATACGATTCATCGGCGAGCAAACAGCGAGATTTGTCACCTCGAAGTCGTTTGTCAGACACCAGAGAGCGACGGAGATGACGTAGACACCCGGCTTCCGTGAGCAGAGACGCATGACGTTCTCTTTCCCGAAAATTGCAGCTAGTCGACGCTTCTCTCTCTCAGATTTTTCTCTCTTTCTCTTTCCCTTTTTCCTTCTTCTCCGCTTCTGGTGGGGAAGGAAAAGGCGGACCCTTGGCTTGGCCTGCGGCTGGCAGACGTGGGCGAAGAAATTGGTCGGCTCACTCTGTTTTTCGAACCTCGCAGCGGGTTCCAGGTGGACGCCTCCGCAGTCCTCGTTCGTTTACCTTCGGGCGTGACAGTGACAACAGCCTTTATTTGCTTCCTCAACGCGCCCCAGATCGCCAACCAGCCAATATCCCGTTGGAAGGTCGACGTTAAACTCGGAAAGGGGAAAACGTCCACCTATCTCGGTCACCACTGGATTTCGTACCTCTCCAAATTCGTTTGAATTAACCAGCCTCACTGCCACTCAAACCCTCGCTGTACGATTCGGAAATCGGATAAGGGCTCGAATTTGTCGCGAAGGTAATTAATAGGCGTTGATCATCGTAGAGGAAGAAAAAGTAACGGAAATAATATAGTTTTAGCCATAGTTTGGAAATTTTACGATTCAGGATAACGTACAATCATTTTTTATTGCGATTGAATCCTTGGATAATTTCTACACGCAATAACCCCTCGAATACGAGTACAAATTTTTTTTCCACTCATTCTGCTCCCGATCGAAATAAAGGTGTTTTGATCCTGAACAAATGCGTCACAGTCGATGAAATATTTTTCATCTGATAAAAAACGACCCTCCGAAATGTTTTCCACAAATTTTATCAAATACAGTTCAACAGCGTTCGGTCACTTTTCAATTCGCCTCGTACCTCGCGTCGTACCTCGAGAATCGGAAATAAGCTTTCTCGCAGGAGCGTTTTGAGGGATGCTCAGGAGGGTGAGAAAAAGATGGTGAAAAGTGAGCTAATTCCGGGGCGCCACCGCGAAGTGGAAATGCATTTCCGGGGTCTAGAGGTACTCCGTAAGTCAGGGGTGGCCCGTTCGCGGGGGTTTGGTTAGCATAGGAAAGCAATAAAGTTCGTCGCCGAGAGAAACGCCGCCCTGGAGGCGAATACAATTCCGACAACACTGGGCTCCTCGTAATTCACGGACCAATGGGATCACCTTCCAGGTACCGGTGCGGCCCAACCAATCGTTGAGCACTTTCGTTCCGTGCTCAGATTCCGCATTCTTATTAACCAGCCCTTCCAACTACCGCGGATATACTTTCCCACCCCCGGCTGCTCGAGCTTGCAGCGCGCATTTGCAATTGGAATTTCTTCATCCCCGGCCGACACAGTTCGCGAACGGAATTTCCAACCCTGATTTATACCACGTCGAAAGTAAGACCGGGTCGAATTATACTCGTCCATCTGCCACTGCATTCCGCGGATCGATTTGTTCGGAGCAGAAATCTTAAGTCGAATTCAAATGTACTCTTTATTCAAATACCTCGGGTCGGTTCGGATTGTTTTCTTTCAATCTTCATGTTTCAGACGGACGACCATAAGATCAACGTCTCTCCTTCGTCTCGTTATACGATCATCGAAACCTCTTTCCTGATTATCGGCCAGAGATGTTTCATCAGTTTGAATACTTTTTATTACAATATTGGTACATTATTCGATAGTATTTTGATACGAAAATCGAAAAATTTTACGAGAACCACGAAGTACCTCCACTGTTAAAATTAATCGTAGTGTAAAATTTCATAGCTTCTATTATTGAAAAAGACTGGTAATTTTTTTCGTTCAATTGGAGTTCGTAAACGTTCCTGCTAAAAGTGCATTAAAATTTTTACGAACACGGGTATAAAATTTACGGATTCAAATTCACACGAGTTCTATTCGAAAACTTTCAACGGTGTAACTTGACCATGCATGCAACGAATTGTTCAAGATACCGATGAAATTCGTTGCGAATCCTGGAACGATTTTCACAACGGGTCAATTCTAACTAATGAAAAAATCCGCCCTCATATTTCCTTAAAATTGTTGACGGAGTCTAAATTAATTTTGGCAACGAGTTGACGTTACCTCCGAGATCGCGTACACAAACGGAATTCCGCGGCGGCGGGACGTTCTCCGCTTTTCCGAGGATCACGGTAACGAGGTTTCGGCATCCCGGGGCTTCAGACACGCGAACAATAGGGCGCCCGGTGGTGGCTGGTATGTCGGAAAAGGGATTCGGCGAGGGTGGCCAAGGGAACGAGTCTCTCGAGCGTCGCGGCGGCGAAGTGAGTGGCACAAAGCACGTTGAGCAGGTGACGTGCGTCGCGGTCTCAGCGATCTTCCGAGTCTAGGATCACTGGCATCCGACAAGCATCCGGTGGCACCGCTCGGATCAAACATCGCGATTAATCCGGAGCGATCTCACATACTTCGTTCCATTAGGTTACTCCGCGTGCATCCTGGCAGTCAACCGCAGTCATGCACGCGAGGATTTTGCGAACAGCTTCTGCGAATCCATAAATCAGCGGGGCTACTTACGTGTTGTGGATTGTTCAATTCGAAATCGAATATTTCACATCCGTCCAGAAAACGTGGAGATTTTGAATTTTCCTGTCGCTTTGGGATGAAAGATTGTTTCGCGATAGTCGTAGACAGCGGAAATCCATGATTCCCGATTATGACACTCAATTTGGATCTGAATGTGGGAAGACGAAACGTAATACAGCTCACTTGAAACCTTTGGAATTTAAGGCCTGTGGAAAATTCTCCATTGGCGTATAGAATGGAGTCTGGAAGGCGTAACCAGTTTCTCAATAAATCAAGAACCGCACGAAATCTCGGATAATAACGACCGCGGGTCAGCGAAGCGAGGGACATTTATGGGGCCATTTAAAATTCGACTGTTCCGAGACACGGATAGTCGTATAATTTCGAGGGGTCAGATAAAGCGGTTCAGATCCGAAGCCTGATCGAAGCTTATGAAACCAAGGCGAAGGAATCTTCCAGATTTGTTTGTACGGTCCTGAATCCTCGGTCCTCGGTGATTAATGACCGATGAAAATCTGGCCTCATGGCGTCCGAAAGACCACAGCTATACATGCCTGTAATAAGGAATTTCGAACAACACCTGCTCCCACGAATCTATTATACTATACCTGCATATTCGAGGGTTGCGTGGGTTCAGGTCGAAGAATTATACGTCGACTAATTTTGAGTGAGAGTAAAATCGAAGTGAAATATGCATCATCTTGCCACTTCAGGTATCCGGAAGCTTTGCTTCGGCCATGAATATTCCGGGAGTGTCTGCGGGTCTTATTGGCGCAAGTGAGGTGCTTCTAGCCAGTATCCACTCCGGTGTGTATCGGCGTCGGACCTGCTAGGAAATTTATTGAATATCCATAAGCAATGGACCATCTTACGGGGATGATAAAGCACGTCCTTATACAGAAGCGTGTGTACGCCACCGGCCTTGTTAGATATTACCCCTTATGGCCCGGGATAGGAAATAGGAATATCCTTTCGCAAGACGAATGCACCTCGTTTTACCAGCTCCGTATTATACCGACGCCATCGATGCATCATTCTTCGGCCGTAAATCGATGGCCTAAACTTGTTGCGATACGCATAAATCGAGCTGGACATCGACCAGAAATTATGAGATCGCATCTCTACCCTCGGCAAATCCGGGAAAATACAGATTCCCTCGATATTTATGATTTATAGATTGATAACGTTGTGTTTGCAGAGAAAGCTATACCCTAGTTTCAATGCAAATTGCAATATACTGCGCGAGGTTTCTTTCATCATATCGCAAACTGATAAAAATTTCTATACGATACACTCAGAGCTTGCACATACTAGTACAGTTTTCGCGTAAAATCATCTTTTTCAAAACAGCGAATGACCGTGAGAGCGAGTAAATCGAGTAAAGAAGCTCGAATCGGTAGCTCGTGATCGAGACTAAAAAAGTAAAAAAAATTTCCACGCTAAAGTTCGTTTTACATTACTCTTTATTTTATTTTCTTTATTACCTTTTTTCGTTATTATTCAATGCATAAAACGCGGGAGAAACGCCCTTTGACGTTCTGCCCAGCGAGGGTTGTACGTGGATCAAGAAGTTTTTTGTATAACAAGCACGCAACGACCGGAAGTAACGACCACTTCACCGGCACGACGAAAGCAGCGAGGACCGCGTGTGTATCTGCAGTAACGTATTTGAACGGGGCAAATAAACAGTAAACTAGATGCACGGTTGAGCACATGTACAGTGAATGTATAATATGCATAATATATATGCAGTATCCACCGACATATGTCTACATATGTACTACGCAATTCACCCACGTCTTGTTCAGGATACGTTAAAACTGATTGGGTGGAAATCTCACGAACACGCAAATAGATCTCGCCGAGCTGACAGCTTCTTCGTTAATAAATTCGTAAATATTTATTTAGGAATAAAGTTTGCGTCTGTTTCCGTAATAAGAGAATCTCTTTCAAGTTTTTCATGAATTAAAAACGAAATTTAAAAGTAAAAAAGAAATTCGACAGTTGATGCCAAGTCTGTGTACTTAGTTGACGAGAAGTACTATTTATGAACAGCGTCGATACAAGCTTTGACGAAATCGAAGCACAAGAGCAGCACGCACAGGTACGAAAAGCTAATGACTAGAAAACGGGACCGAGTCTGCACGTGCGATTTTAGTATCAACGTGTCTAATCTCGGGGACCACTTGGTCAAGGGGAAAATCCAAAGCGAAGCTACAGAGCATCGTAAAGAAGGTGGAACAATTACGGGAGTGAGTTGGTTCTACTGAAATCACCAATCCTGGTGATACGGATGTTCGAGTTTCCACCGAGCCGTGAAAACCTTTCCAACGTAGAGCTGATTAGAAATCAGAATATGAGGAGCCAGCTGATCGAGGAAAATGGCCGGAGTGACGAGTGCCGGCGTTTTTAAATCGAAGAAGGAAAAAGGAGGATTGAAAGGAGAGAGTCTCAGAGAGAGAGATCCTCATCCTTCAATCCAGATGCTATCATCGCATTCACGGCAAAACGTAACGCAACGCAACGCGAATGTACTTGAGTATACACAGCTAGATATATACTCAACGATATTAGCGACTTGATCAGTCAGGGACTTTGACAAAGTTCAAGCGAGAATGGCTGAATGTCTGAAGGACTCGTTGAACCCGGTTCAGAGTTGCCGAAGTTATTGAAAACGCTCTGATCAAGCTGCATAGCTTCTGAGGTATGCCGTGTGCGTCCAGGTTACCTAATATTTAGACAAACGCTGCTAATCCGATCAGGAGATTCCATGCCGCTGACAGAGAGAGAGAGAGAGAGAGAGAGAGAGAGAGAGTTGAGCTGTGGCTCCCGGTGCAAAGTGCATCTCGGGAACAAGAGGACTTCGGGTCTACAGTTGATTTTGGGAAGTTGGAAGGTGTTTTGTACCTTTTATTTTCAGTTCGTCAAATGGGGATGAAAGTATTAGGTATTATTGCCAATCGGATGTCGAATCTGACTTCCATGAAAATGTTGAAGCGAAACGTTTACATCGTATTTTATTCAATTGTTCATTATTGTTGGATTCTAACCACCTTTAAGGCAAGAATTTTGAGGAGATTCTTTCGAATTGTATTATTGAGTGGCACTCAGCCAGATCGGAACTTGTAACGTTGTTCGCGTTCCGCTCTAGCTCTTTCCTAATTGAGGAAGCACGACGCGTCTCGATGCTGCGGAACAATAATTGACCCCGATTGCTCATGTAAAGTGAACGGAGTCCGTAAGATCATAAATTTTGCAAGTAGGGTAGACGGGGTTTAAACTCCGATGGATTCAGAACTGTTGTTACAGCCTCCTTCAGAGTTTCGTGGTATAATTAGCTTTGAAGGATCTCGTTCGTATCCCAGTATTTTGTGCGAGAAAAGTTGGAAGAAAAATAACGACGAAGAGGAGAAAATAAACAAACTCTTTTTCTGAAAGTAAAATTCAAGTGAATGTTTTTCATATTCCGAGTACAAAAGAGGAACGCGTAAAATTTTGTCAAGTCAAGGAAAGAAAAAAAAAAAAAAAATTTCCACCAGAAAATTGAAACTTTCTCTTTCATTATTTGCACTTGGTTGATTTACAGATAAGTGTATATATGTATATAAAATACCTTTATAGAAATGTCTGAAGATGAAAGCCCTCAGGCCAAGAAAAAAAAGAAACATGTTCTCATTTACCAATGGCAGTTATGCGCTCTATCGAGGGAAAGTAATTTGAAAGAAGAATGAAAACAAGGCAAAGAGCCCCATTTTCAGGTGTAGATTCACGTTTAGCATACTCAAAATCCGAACAAATATTGCGGGAATCGCTGATTTTCAATACAACCGGCAAAATGAAAGGGCTGCTGGTGAATCACGCTTCTGAAACATTGGCACGAGGTGACAGGGTAAGAAGAAATCAGAAATCTTGTCACACCCTTCTGGATCGAAGAAACCCTAACCTGCAGACGGTCCCTGAATTCACGCGACGCCTTGCCCAGCTAATCAATCCGAGAATATTAGGCACCATCCACCCTTCGACCTCGAAGTCCCTCAACCGGGTCCAAAGAATGGCTAATGATCTGACAGAGGTAATAACAATGCGCTCGATCCTAACGACCTTAAGCTTGCACTGCTGCTGAGGGCTTGCCGGTTGATCGAAAGCCCAACGCACCCCAAGAAAAGCCTTCCTGGCGAAGGTTTGACCCCCGTAGGTCACTGTCAGGGGGATCAGACGGGTGAATTCCTCTCCAGTGACGTCACCACACGAGCTTAATCGCACCCTGACCTTCGAGATCGCGCCTTACTCGACTTCAGAGAAGAGCCGAACACCCTTACAGCAGCAACATTATGGTGAAAGCGAAGCTCGGATTTGAAAATAATTGATTCGTGTATCGCATTCGTTGAAATTGAGAGCCAGGAAGCACTGCTGCAGGGTTTAGGAAGAGATTCATTAGGGATCAGAAGTGTCCCCGCTTATCCGAGGTCGATCCAACAATTCTCTCTTCTGGACTCCCTTTGGGATGAATGGGACGTACAGTCTGGTATAAAAAATTGTTGAAACAAAACATGAGGCTTACTATTACAGGAACAACGTTATTCAACAATTTAAATTATAATTATAGTTTGTTGATTTTTTTTACTTCACCTCCGTGGTTGATGAGATACAAAAAAAAAAAATATAAGCATCAATTTTCCAATTCAGAAAATTCATAAAGAATTCATTGACAAACAAAACGAATCATTACTTACCAAAGTCGTACAATCAATTAGGATTTTCCGATTAAAAATGGGAAAACAACGTAATTGTTACTGTAACGATGCGTTTAGAATAGATATTCAGTATTTCGACACTTCTTATCACCAGGAACTCTTTACTCACATTTACCAAATCATAATCAGCTCAATTGACACATTGAAATCTGAGTTTCGAGACAATTTTCGATTCGACTGTACCTTCGATAAATCCTTAATCGTAGCCAACGAACCAAGGAGTGCCAGGATTACGATGCGGAGTGATCGCGGCTTCCTCGGTGTCCGAATCCGGAACTCCGACGCTCCAACTTTATTTTATCTTCTTCACCTTCGTCTTCTACTCTATAGTATACCAAGTTTTCCCTCCAGCTGCGGGATTGTCGCGCTTCTTCGACGTCGACCCGAATTTACGGACGTCCTCCTTGGTGTACAACTTACGATCAAGCGATTAGAAGTTCGGTTTCTTTACTCCCGCTCCCCCCTTCTTTCGACCCAATTTTACTCTCTCGCTTCTTCTTCTTCTTCTTCTCTTCAGCCGAAGCACCAGCGCTGATTCAGATGAACTTTATTACAATGTGATTGACGGAATTAATGTGTTTCCCTCTTTCGCAAAAAAACTCGCTGCAGGTAATTGGTTGATTAAAAATGGAGAGAAAAAAAATATTCACACGAAATAGAGAAATGGTTTGGAAGTTTGAACAAGTCACCTACATTCGAGCAACCTCCAGGGTGCTTTTTTACTCTTTCTTTCCAAGCCAGTGCGCAATATATGAAGGTACATAGAGGAGGTTTGACACCGCGGTACGTAGGCTGAGGATGAGTGTAGGATCGAGGGGATCGAGAAAAGTATTCTCTGTGGTTGTGGAATAAAATTGGTGCTGGCGGTTTGAATTTGAAGCATTGCATCGCGATCCAATCTGCAAATGGAAATGCGGAAATAGAAAATGGAAGTGTATTTTTATCGGAACGATTCAACGGCATCGCGCGTGCCATCGCGTCTCCTCCACCGCAAACCTCGTGTGTCTGTGTGTATGTGTGTCTGTGCGTGTGTTTGTGTCAAAGATTTCATCAGGGTGAAATATCTGTCTCTCCTCCAACTCGCTACGGCTTTGCGATCTTTCCCAAAGTTATCCCTCGCTCTTGAGCACTCGATCAGCGCTTCCACCACCGCCACAAGGTTGTAAATTAATTGGCCTTGTTCAGAGTAAACTGTCTTCAAGTGTCAGCCTCACGTGTGAACCAAGAAATACTGGCTAAAGCAGCACCTGTCGCTTCACAAGCCGGCTCATCCCCTAACGTACACATGAAAGTCAAACAAACAAAGTGCGAACTTTGAACCCAAAAACGCACACCTTCACAAAAAGGACGAGAAGCACTCAAGGGTATAAGAGCTCAAAAATGGGTCAAAAACGAAGTTTGGTCAGACTTAACGAACAAAAAAATGTAGAGTCATAACAAGATTGGTTACGATGCTCGAAAGCTCCGAGGGCAAATCGCGTTGGGACTTGACGAAAATGTTTCGCGATTAAATAAAACCGTTCGAAATTGTGAACTCCGACTTGTCGGCAGAAAAAGCTCACAGCAATTTCCGCGTTTGATGAATGACCGAGGATCCACGACGCGCAGTTTGTATTCTTACCACTAACGGTTCAGAAGACCGAGACAAGAGACTGACTGGCTTAGAACGTGCCTCCAGTGGGTTACGGCAATATGAATGACAATCACCCGGCATGACGCAATAATGTATGTGGTTCACGTAATCATAGAGGACAATGATTAATGGAGGTGGCTGTTCCCGTAGAGCTTCCAGAGACGCGCATGGTTCTCGCGACGTTGAAACAGCGTCCCCACAACGTGTGCAGGATGGAAACCGTGCGTGTCCTTCTGCGCCTGGAGGAACTTGACAACCACAAGTCCGCAGGATCAGTTGAATTCGCGCTACGAATTGCGTCCTTGGTTGTATCTTCATCCCTAGTGAGAAATTCAAGGTTTTGGTACGAGATGAACGATTAGTTGTCCGGCAAAAAAAAAAAAAAAAAAACACTCGGATAAAAAAATACGTTCCAATTACAAAACCTCTTCACGCGTTATCGATTTTTAACAAGCTTGTGCTATTCGAATTTCCTCAGATTCACATCAATCACACAGTAACGATGCTGCTTAATTCGCGTTCCCCGTCATTGAGAAAAATAATATTCCTCATGATATTACAGAAGATTTTTTCTCTCCCTTTTTCCAACTTTTGACTCAGACAACGAGGCCTGTTCACTCTTAACGACCAACTGCGACGTAGTTAAATTCTTTTGTGAGGGGAAAATTTTCAGTCGGTGGTTACGGTGGTGGTCGGTGTGAAAAGTGAAAAGTTGCGGATCGCGTATCAGCGGTATAAATACAAAGCTTTTCGTTGTTTTCTGAGGTGAGAAAGGCGAGAAAGTTTTAGCAGCTCTCCGTTACGGTAGAAACTGATGCTAATGTCCGGGGCAGCCCTTCAATATTTCAATTTAAGTGGGGTGCCGATGAAGTTTAGCACGCGGCTCTAATAACATAACGTTTTGCACAAATGTGAACTCTGGAAAGTTCTAGGTATATTATATATGTATACATATAAGCTGCGGCTCGTTCGAAACTAGGTTATCCATTCTGGCCCCGACTTCTGAGCACTCTCCCCCTCCCCCCAATCTCTCACTCTTTCTCTCTCTCTTTCGCGTTATACACGAATTATCTTTGGCGCTCTTCGACGAGCGTAAAATACATCCATGGCTCTCCTCGTTAATTCAGCCACTCTGAATAGCCGCAGCTCAGGACCTCGT
The DNA here is from genome assembly GCF_021155765.1 of Diprion similis. Classification (NCBI taxonomy): domain Eukaryota; kingdom Metazoa; phylum Arthropoda; class Insecta; order Hymenoptera; family Diprionidae; genus Diprion; species Diprion similis. The sequence goes on along the minus strand of NC_060106.1, from coordinate 17,959,997 downwards.
CGACGAACCTGTGCAAGCCCCTCTCTGTAAGGATTATACATCTATGTACATACATAACAGTGAAATTTTTTTCTCGTCAGCCACCCGTGCGGAGTTTAGTTTTTTTTTTTTTTTCTTTTTTATTTTCCTTCTTTTTTTACGACTATTATATTCTTCTCTTTTAGCTTCTCTTTTTTTTTTTATCCCCTTCCAATAATGATTCGACAAGAGCTTTCAGGAATATTGGTTAGGCGCTGCGTTTATAGCACGGTCCAGTGCTATACCTGCTCTTATTAAAATCAGAACGTGACGTAGCTCGTCGTCAGTCTGCAGGGTACTTCACCCCTCTTGGCCTGAAAAAGTAACTCAAATGAATAATACTGTCGTGCAGAAAATTCAATGGTACCTGCAGTTACCACGAGGCAAATTCCTCGCGGCGATGCAAACGCGGAGCTGACGCACCCTGGGAGAGGGGCTATTTTCCCAAACGCTGATCGTCTGTCTCGATGAAAATTTTAATAACGCGGGCTTATTACATCAGACTACCTACTCTTTTGAAATGTAATCAGTTCAAAGTGAGAATCTTTAAAAGGCGGGACTCGCTAAATGCACAAGGCAAAGTCAAAGCGGCTGTCGTCCTTCACGACCCTGCAAAGAGGCTTCCATCTTTTTTATTAACATCGAAGTAGCGAGTGCGTCGCGCTGGAACGATTCGAGAAATTCTTGAGGAAAGAAAGATGAGATATTACGGAGATTGCTCGGCGGCAGTTGCGGCTAGAAACCGAACTGTTCTCAAAATTCGGTATCTCGATTCAAGATTAAACCGAAAGGCAGTTTCCTCTGAGGACATGGCCTCGAGTCCTGAATATTTTGTACCAAACCGATGAACAGAAAAAATTTCGACTTTCATCCAACCGGAGAAAAGCTCGGGGTGAAGCTACAGCGCGGCACCAGGTCAGTGGGTCGGTATACAAGAACATCTTTGTTTGGTATATAAGGAGAAATGAAAAATGAAAGAAAGGAAACTCCGACGACGCTTGCTCAACCGTCGGGCGCAAGGGTGCAGGACTGAAAACAGGGAACAAAGACCCCCGGAGCTCGGGTCAAGGGGTTCGAGTGTCGGGGTGGCTGGCAAAAGGGGAAGTTAGCGGCGGGCACAAATAGGCGGGCGGGGGGGGGGGGGGGGGGGGGGGAGAAGAGAGACGGAGACCTCGAATATTTACTAAGGTACGTACCGCGTCGCGCCTTAATTAAGGGACAACCTTCTGGTCCGTCGCTTAGCTTGTGGTAAATACATAATAGTGCCGCTGGGTGTCACACCCATTCGCTCGGGCTAAGCACAACGACTTGAACCTCGTTTAACCCTCTGTTAAGTGTACTTATAACCTCACGGACTCGCGACAACGGCCGCCTTTATTCCCGCGCCCTTATAAATTCCTCTGCGCCGATCACCGCTTTGGGAATATCCCCCACCCCTACCCCCACTTCCACTCTCCACCCCTCGAGTCTCTGCGGTTACTTATTGCGACGGATAAAGATTAACATTGGCCACTTTCAGATCCCCAGGTGACAAATTGACCCGCTTTTACCCCAATTGACTTCTTGGCTGTAAGAAATTGCTCCTGAATAAAGTCGGTTTTACATTTTCCCTAAATTTCGTCGATTCCGCAGCACGCAAAACTATGGAAACGTTTCGGTCGTTGGAACAGAGACAACTTTCTATTATGGTAATTGAAAACTATAATAACCACGTTGGATCGATGAAACATTGCGGTAGTGGAAACAGTCGCGAACCGAATCACCTTGTTCAACGGTGTCGAAACTGTCGGTTTATGACACCGCAATATCGCGTTGATTGAAAAGTTTCACGGCCTGATTGCACGCCGTGAGTACAATCGGCGATGATCGATAACAGGTAGACCGTGATCCACATACGTTTGGAAGCAAATTCCACAAGCATTTCAATACCGTTCGTCATCCAAACGTACCACATCAACACCAGTCACCCCGCTAATGGCACAAAGGGATGAGAAGTCGGCTTGGCGAGGCTGTGGTCAAGTGGCAAATTACGTGGAGGACGATGATGCGGTGCATGGTGATCCGCATGCATGTCCTGCGATGGAAAACAATAGAGTCGTTGGGAAAACTCTGATTAGCGAAGCTTTCGCCGATCGGTAATCGGCAATCATTCCGCGCTTTGACGCGGCTATGACAAACATTTCACCGCGGTTGGAAAACAGTTGGAACGAAGGAATAACGGTCGGGGGTAAAAGCGCCCCGAGTAAACCGGTTCCGCTCATTTGGATCGGCCGATGGACGCCGGGCGTCGCGTCGGGGCGTCCGAGAGTCACGGTAAGCAACATTACCATCGGTCAGCTTAAGCGGCGGGCTTAGTGGCCCAGATTATTAGAGTCATTTGCCGTAAATAAGAGACCATCTCGTTCCCGAGCGCCAACGGGGGCGGCTAAAAGGGGCAAAAAGGGGCCAAGAGGGGCGCCGAACGAGGACTCTGGAGTGGCTGGAAGAGCCGGCTTCGAGACTTTGAGGGTGGGAGAGTGGGAGGGTGGGAAGAGGGTCGCCGCCCTAAGCTGCTCCGCATTACTCCGAAAGAATGGACGCCGGTCAGCTGCTCTCTCCGCTTCCCGGCTTCTCTTCTCCATTTTCAACCGTTCACTGCCTTCGGCCGTAGATGTACCTTCTGGATACCCCGACAATTGGACGCGTCCGAAAGCACCCAAGCTTTCCGGGATTCCGGTGCGCTTTTCTTCTCGGACCTTCTCGAATCCAAGCATTGCTTGATATCTTAGTGTTAACCAATACCGATTTACTTTGCTCGTAACATTCAGGTCCACGGAAATGACAAAAAAAAAATCGTCCTCAAAGTTCGTCTTTTAACTTTCTTTTAACTGACTAGCTGAGTGCTTCGCGGAATATTTTCCTCGTAATCCAAGCTGGGCGGAGTATGGAACGAGCGACGTAGCACTGCTTGGCCTTTTACTAAATAATTAATAAAAGACATCGCGTGGCGCATGAAAATCCTCGCGCTTACGACCGCGTCGCTTTGAATAATATATTCGAAAGCGTACCGTTGTAACCAACCAACGTGGATCTCGATTTACGCCCAAATGTCCGGAGCATCATTCCATCACTCGACCGCGTAAGAGAGGAGGAACGCTTTACTTCGCAGAGTCGTTGTTTCCTTTATTCCGCAAAGAGCCTAACGTATTTTGTTTTTACTTTCAGCAGCTCATGCATATTGTATGACAGAGTGAAAATGAAACTAAAAAGGAAAAAAAAAGTAAAGAATAAAAAATTACATACATCAGAGAAAGCGACAAATTAAGACGTTTTCCTTGTCCTTAATTAAATCCCTCTTACTCGCTCGTCAGGACCGAATCTCTCGCACAATTTTCAACAATCTTCTCTATTCCCGCCCGCAGAAACGTTTCCCTCGACTCTCGACCATTTGACCCACTCGACCAACTAGGGAGAACTTCGTCACGTACACGTTACCCCTGCATTCGGTGAAGTGGTTAAAATAGTCATAATCCAGGAACCAGATATTACGCGGTCGCTGCTCCTCGGGGAAGACGAACAGCGAAGTCACGTCCGCGCTTCTTCATTTTGCCAAAGAAATCTCACATTGAAGCAAACTCTTTCTTTTCTCCCTGTATTCTCACTCCGACTGATAACAATTGCTTTTACACCATACACCGCACATTTACCGATTCTCCGAACGTATTTCTACTTTACTCTTAATTTAGAAAAAAAAAAAACTATTTCTCTGAAATTTAAGTAGATGATTCATTTTTCTGGAAACGACGACCAAAATTCGCATTCGCAAGATTACATGGCAAATAAATCTTGCTGCGTATGACAAAAATATGTACATTAGAACCTAATGAAGGGTGGTGCAAAGTGGGCCTCTTAAGAAAATAATGCCTAAAATCAGAATAAAATGTTTAGAGTAATCAGGACTTCCGAATAATTGATATTTAATAAAAAGCTGAGTTGGTTAATTTAATCCCTAGTTATTTAAAAAAATTTAAGGTGCCCACTTTGCCCTCCCCCCTCCCCCCCTCCCCGCCCCTGTATTGCGCGCGAGGTTTCGCGATCCCGGCAAGTGGCGGATATTGGGAAATATTTTTGGGGCTCAACTTCGTCGACATCCGGTGTTTTCCGGCACCGCAAGCATTCGCCAATGTCTCTCTGCAAGTTTCGCGAGCGGTGATTTCCTGACAAGCGCGTTAATATCCCCTGTTGAAATAGTTTGCACAAGGATGGCGCGGCGGTGAGGGGAGGGGGGGGGGGGGGGGGGGGGGGATTTTGGGGTGCGTTTCGCGCTCGCAATTCACATTGAATTCCGGGGTTATCCGCGAATTGTAAATTCGTCGATATTCGCTTACGCTAGACATTGCATCGGGCCGATTCTTCGTTTTCCGTGAAACGAGGCAGGGACTGTTGATTGGGGACCTCGGGGCCGATTGGCAAAAGTTCATTTCTGAAACGCGTCAAAGTGGAGGCTCTCTCTTTAATAACAATCAACTGCAGGGAACGTTTGACGTGGACGACTGACCGCTGATTAAATCTTCGCCACTAGAATGGATATCCGTCCACCCACCTACGCGACGTGCGGATGTTTCACTCGATTCACACGTCCGCGAAAGCTCGAACAAGGTGAAATTTTCTCAACAAAGGGAAATTGAGGATTTTAACGAGGTGAAAAACGGGAAAGAAAAATAAAAAAATATATATATATAAAATAAAATAATAATGAATTTTTTCGCCCGATTTTTCATCTCCGAATTTCGTTTGTACTGTGAAATTTCTTTTTCATTTTAATTAAAAAAAAAGAAGAAAAGTTCTCATTTTTTGTACACCCCGTAGCGTTTCTCACGGTGTACATCACGATCGCTACAACCCTTCTCTCCTCTTGCTCGTCGATATTGCTGAAAATTGCTGAGTGACGCAAACAATTTCCGGTAAGTTTCTTAATATCCGAGAAACCAACGAATAATTTCTCCATATAACTTGGAAACTTGGCTTATGTACATATCCTCATACCTATACCTACTACCTTATACTACCTTATACCCACCGGGCTATAACTACCCCTTATCCTATATATCCTACGAGCATTCTCCGAATTGGCTCTGCTGGCTTTCGGGCAAACATTCAACTGTCTGCTTCGCCGCAAGCGAATCCCCGACGTATAAGATCCCCACGCTATGATATCGATGAGGTGCAAATCACCCCTAACCAGTGACCTGGGACTTGGTTACAGACGCTGGCGCACCAAACTCACCTTAAAGCAAAATTCACGAAATCGTCGCGATGTTTCAGCGATAAATGATTTTAAATGTCTTACAATTTTTCAGAACCCTCATCCAGTGTAAAATTTTATTAGCGATGTTCAATTTTTGAGAATTCCGTAAAGACGTATGAACGTGTGACGTGTAACCTCGGAATTCCGTGGCATGAATTCAAGTCGTGGACGAGATAGTCGGAGGTATAAATCGATCCGTGGCCCATCCAGAGAGATATCGAAATTTCTATTTCCGATCAGTATCGTTACGTGGGGGGTGAAGGGTGGACGCGTGGGTGTAGCCAGAGCTTGCGGATCGGGGGTCCATTTCCGGGGAGTTCACGCCGTCCCGGGAATTCTGCAGTCAGTGGTTAGACACGTGAGGAATTCGAAATTTCCTCAAAGTCCGAGCAAGTATACCTGGAATTCGAATAGGATCGATTCGGCCAACGGTCACTTCTGGGCTTAAGCCGCGAAATTAGATTAGCGTCACGCCCTAGGTCCGAACGAGATCGGAGAAACTGATTGATTTCGGGGTATCGTTTCGAAAAATTCCGGCTTCTTTCGCGGCGAAAAATGCATCGGAAAGAGGGCTGGTGAAGTGCCGATCGGTAGGATCCAGCGGCGAATCCTGATTCGATCCCAGCGGAAATCATGTCAGCGAGATCGATCTCGATATCTGTAACCGTAGTCAACCATCGTCGCATTAAAAAGTCTAAGACGTCTGCTAATTGCCAATTAAAGGAATTAGCCTGGCTTAATCCAATCCAGATCCAGTCCGTTCCGATCCAGCGCACACCGCCCACTCAGGGACGAAGATGGAGAGTGTTATCCTTCCGGTTCCGGAGATAGCAGACGTAATTTACGCCTGTCACCGACCCGGTTACACAACTGAGTTCATATTCAATTTGATTCAGTTCAATCTGAGATCATTTAATTACAGAGATTTATTGGTCGAAGAGTGATACTGCTTTTTGTCTTATTACGAACGATTCCTGCGTTGAGTGTATTTTTTTGAATTGTTATTGTATTCCTAAGCTTTGAGAATCGTTTTATAAACACGAGAAAATTTTTTTTGAATACATAAAAAAAATTAATAAATAAAGGATGTCAATGCTTCGTTTTGCAGTGCTTCAAAATTGTAAAAATTATGGTAATTTCGTTCGATTTTAATTTACGCGATGACTTGTTCCATTCGCAAGAGTAATATTTTCTACAGAATCACTTAAACGTGATTTTCTTTTTTTCTTTTTTTTCAGTAATCAATTCGATATTGCTATTTGTTGATGACAATAATTTTTGTGTCTCGATCAGTTGTTAATTTATTTTCCAGAATAACAATAAATTTGACTACAAGGTTGAAGTAAAAATTCCGAGATCGTTTTATCTTTCCTCATCTCACCCTTGCCTCTCTCAATATATTATTCTGACCAGGGTGTAAATTTACCTGTTCGACGATCCGAATCATAATATGCAACAAACAACAGCCACAAGGATCATAGTCAACTGAATATTCAATTTTCATTCCGGCTTACCGAATTCAGGTGAAATCAATTCATCACAATTTCGTGAATATTGACCGATCACGTGATCCCAGTCCGTGTATTGCCGGGCTAATTTTCTGTACCAATTACATCGCGAGTGCCCCGAAGGATCAGAGGGTAGTTCCGGGGGATGAAAAATATCGCGAGTAGGTCAACGGGAGGAAAAAGTTTGCGGCGAAGGTTGGCCAGGCATGCACCTGTTCAACAGGGCATCAGTAACCTTATTTATGGGCCTGGTCCTAAGGAAGAAATTCGGTCGACGTCCGTTAGAGCGGGGATCTAGGTACCGGGGGGGTGAAGGAAGGGGGAATCCCTTATTTATTTTTCAGATGGCCCCCCATCTCGCCGTTTCTTTGTTTCGCCACTCTTCGCGATTCTCGCGTGGAAAGCTTCCGTCGTTCGTCGGTTATACAGAGTAATTTCAACCGTCTTTCACTCCTACATAAGTCGTTTCCCCGTCCCATTTTTTCCCCCAATTTTTATCCCAGCGTTCCTGATGCTAGCTAGCCGCGAGTTTTTTTCCATCACTTTTCCACCCCGCAACGGCAATCCATATAACTGCAGCCTGACAAAAACACTCTCAGGGCAAACGATCCCCGGGACTTCAGCACCGAAATTCTATCCGCGATCCTTGACGTCTGCAATATCATACGCAGAGAAAATTGGGCCGGGAAATTTGCATTTCTTAAATTTGTTTATAAATGTATTACATAAGCGCGGTTCAATGCGCCCCGTACTTCCGCAGCTGCCCGGTGAACGAAAAAAAAAAAAAAAAAAAAAAAAAAAAACCCTATAAAATCCTCGCAGCAGGGACGCGTAGGTACATGATATATATATTCGAAGGTACAAGGCATAAGGCTAAAGTAAAGCAGGACCCCCTTTTCATCTCCGTGCGGCTTGGCGATATAAACGAAACGCGGAAAGAAAGCATCGCATCTACGGGATTTTCCGCATGTGCGGCCTATATTAAATATTTACCTCAACTTGGCGGATATGACAGCAGTTTTCCGGAGTTGTGGGGCATAAAATCATGTCGTGCGAGAGGCTAAATGATCCTCGACAAGAGGAGAGAGAGAAAGAAAATGAAAAAGGAAAGAGAAAGCCGTCAGGATTATATTCTAAAATTTAGAATCCCGGCCACCCTTCACCCCTCTCTGTCTTTTTTCCCCCGGTTTCCCAAACTCGGAATGCAGGGACCAAATATCCCGGCGTTGACAAGAGCTCGAGAAAGCAGCTCCTGAAATTTTCAGGACCAGCGAGAGAGAAAGAGTCCTTTGGATACAAACGGGATAAATTTTTCTCGACGCGAGGACCTTGGCCAAAAAATCGGCCGTCATCCAGCCCGTTTTTCCAACGAGCTTATTAACGCTGCGGTCGGTGAAAAATCTTAGGCTTTCTCCTTTCATTTCTGTTCTGCACCCTGTACTTACCATCGTTTTTCTCTCTCTCTTTCTTTGCCTCGCCTCTACACCCTTCGCAGCTGTTTGTTTGTTTTATTTCACCTTCTTCTTCTTCTTCTTTTCCTTCGCCTTCTTCTCCTCCTTACCTACGCGAAACAACGTCGCGATGACAATGAGTTATAGGATAACGAGTTGGCAACGCGCGGAAGCAGGGAGAACAGAAGGGCCGGAATTAATGGGCGTCGTAAAAGGTGAATGCCGCCCCTCTTTGCACGGACGGACGGGGCGAAACAGTGACTGTGTAATAACATCCTAACTCTTGCATTTCAACAAACTTCCACCCGCCGACTATACGTATATATCCATACATAAAACCGCAACGTACATACACTCGGGCGAAACGTTTGTGCGAAGAATTTAACTTCCTCGAGTAAAACTTGAATTCGCATCTCGTAGCTGCAGCCGCGTCTCTTTGGACATTTTCTTATAAACCTACTTTACACTTGTTTACACTATACACAACGACGTGCTTACGCGTCACTCTTAAGATAATTCTTATCATATTTCGTGAGAATAACTTTTGCACGATAAATTGGAACAATGAAAGAAGAGGGATGGAAGAATGGAAGGAAGGAAGGGAGGGCAATGAATCCGCATCGGGTAAATATAATTGTCGACCGGTAGGGTGGAGGCTTTTTCAATGGAATGTCACGCGACCCCCTAAACGCGGCTAACACCTGTAATCAACCTGCATAAATTATGATTCATGCCCGACAGTCCTTTAACTTCGAGAGCCGTGTTTCGACATAATTGCGATGTCGGAATGGGCGATGCGGGGCTAATTGGGTCCCTGACAAATAGCGTTATTCGGTTTCCCGCGATTCGCCACCCCTGCCTTTTCCTCCCTTTTCGCCTTTTCGTCCTGCCTCAAACCAGGATTTCCGTAACTGTATCACGAGTTAGTCATACGTGGAAGAATCGGGAAAAAAGGGAATAAATGAAATGAAATATTTATGACAAAAAATATTCACGGCGTGATAGAAATTATATAACGGCGACGAAATTATCTGATTTTATAAACAAGATATAAGTTAATTGGGAAACAACGATTGACTTACAACCACGACAGCCTCTATACCGATCACTTTGACAATCTTCCTCGAAGCGTTGCGTACAATTTAGTGATCGGTTTTGATTACTGAAAAAGAAAAATTTTCTCGTATTGGGCAGCTTCACGATCAGTTTCAAAATAATTAAATGACAAACTCACCGAGGGAAAACGTGCAGCTGTACTTTACTACTTTTTGTGTCAGACAGACGTAGGTTCGAAACTTTTCTTCTCCTCACTTCAACTTTCACGATGTCATATTATTGTTCGTTGTTATTTCAATTATATCATTTCTTTACTTTTTCCCTGTTTTTCTTCCACTCATTTTTCCCATCCTTCACCTCCTGCATAAACTCATCTTATTATTATTTTTTATCCTCATCCCTACCGAGTTATTTAATTATCTGCAACCACGGAGCTCGAACAACCCCAATTACATCCAGAATCTATAATTTTTCTCTCTGTATATTCAGTCTCGCAATTATGAGTGTAATTTGCATAATCAGTTATAAAAAAAAAATAATAATAATAAAACTGTCAACTTCGACTTTCGGAAAACATTAATGACTCATCTAAAATTAATTTCGACAAACTATGGGTAAAAAAATTTAACCTTATCGAATTACTGATGGGTTTCCACAAAGTAAAGCCGCTTTTGCACGTCGAATAAATGGCTTCTAAAATATTGAAATTCGTAAAAAGCTGAAATAAAAAAACTTTCTGCTCTGCGCAAATTTGCGGTTGAAGCATATAACTCAATATCACGGTGACCAATTAACGAGCGGCCTCATAACGCGAGACGACGTCGCGGTTCGATTTCTATTAGCCTCTACTCTGACCGGGGCAATAAACGAATATCCGTTCAGCACGAGCGTGGAGGTGAATATTTTTCAAGGGAGTAATTAGCGGGGCACGTTATAAGGGTCGTGACCAAAAAGTCCCGAAATTATCCATCGCGGGCGGGAACCGGGTGGCGCAATTTGCTCGGCTGCATAATCAAACGATATCGCTGGTGAGCATCTCCCGCTTCATTCCTCTTTCAACCCCTTCCTTCCTTCCTTCCTTCCTTCCTTCCTTCCTTCCTTCCTTCCTTCCTTTCCCCGGGCAACGTGGGGATCTTCCTATTAGTACGGCACAGGTCAACGCCGGTGGCTCACGTAATCCGGCCCGTATCGTCCGGTTAGGGTAGCCTTGTCCCCCCCCCCCCCCCTCCCCCTCCCCCTCTGCCACCCATCGGCCAACGCGGAAACTTTTACGACGAGGAACGTACGAGTGCTTGCACACGCTCTTTTTATTGTTTGAACGCGTAACGCTCCCGCTATGCGGCATGGTCCCCCACATTCCACTCTCAGACCCCCTGCGGATCCTAAAGCCGAATTTTTTCCAACCCTTGCCAGCTCAATGCGGAACCCTTCGTCTTGCCCGAACTTTTCGAACCCTCTTTTCTCTTCAGTCTGTTTTTTAGAGGAGATATTTGGTCCTAGGATTTTTATAATTGTACATTATTTAACTAGGGAATAATCGATTTTTATTCCTGTTTTGTTTTTCTGTTATTATTCACGCCAAATTTCACATACCAGGAGGTAATTGTAAGATGTTACACATCGATTTAAAAATATGGCCTCATATTTCCCGATCGTGCGGGAGAAAAGTGATACTTTTTTCCCGCAGATTGAGGGAAAGAAAGTTAAGCGGGAATAATGTGTTACTTTTGTCCCGCTTTTCAGGTCAAATAGTTAACTTTATGGTTGAGTTGGGAACAAACCGTCTATCCAACCGGGTGTTTTGATGGTTCTTTTTTAATTCAAGAAGACTGGCCTGATTTTGACGAATTCAGGTAAACCATTGAAATGGTCTCTTCTGGGTTTATAAGGCTGAAGTGCGCTGTTCAAAAAGCGTTGTCATACGTGCATTTGAAGTCGTATTTTCTACATATCAATTCAAAATCTCGCTTCTGAACCAGGTCACTGTTGCCTTGATAACGAGAGTGCAGCCGTATGTGAAAAGTTTCAGGGTGAAAACGGGTGTTGGAATTTGTATTGTGTCATATCGGGTGTGATTTTGAACGCAACCACGAGTTCGGTATCTATTTGTGACACTTCGTGGGTTTCGGGAAAGGACGCAAGAGGCGACTCGCGAGAGGCGTTAAGTCGCGAAGAAAACCATTCTAACGACAAATTCAATCCCGAGGCGTTTCACCGAGCACCTTTTCAATATCGCGGTGAAACGATGAAATATCGACATCATCATTCCCGATCCTCTTCCACAGGGAGCCGCGAAAAATCTTCTTCACCCAGCGTCAAGTCACGCGACGTTTGACGCCGTCTGCACATATCCTTATACTCAACTGCGTCGCGATGACGAATTTTGGCTCACGTGTTGTGTGAGGTGACTTGGAAAAAATAGGAATATGTATTTCCGGCGCAATTATAACACCCAAAATTCTTGCAGCACGTTTTTATCACCTTGCGATGTTATGAAGTACGTCAAAGAATATTTTTTCGCGTATTTTTTCAAACTATAACTGATTTGGAGGCTAAAACCTCACCTGGGGCTTAATTATCCGGAAAAATCGATTTTTTAGGGTTTTTTGAAACTTTTCGACGTATTATTCGTATCATCAACAGACAATGATATGTACATTTTTTTTACCCTCACAGGTTGCATCTCTTACTTGTTGGTGTGGTTTTATCCTTTAAACGGCTGAATTGGCACCTACAAAAATATAGGTGTCCAAAATTTTTTGGTCTACTACAATATATCGCAGAATGAAGAAAATCGGTGAGGTACACCTCGGGTACTTTCTTTGTCAGCGCCGGGGCTGAGCCACCTTCGTTAGACTTGTCGAATCCATCGGTTGCAGGTGGAACCATTATCCAAGACGCATCTTGAGAGGAGTTATTCCGAGTGCATCTGGCTCTGAAGGAATTCTTAACTTTCTTCCAGCTTCGCCCTTCTCCTTCTTCCTCAACTTTTTCTTAAACTTCTGCTACTACTGATATTTCTGTCTTTCCTGATACCCACTACCAATAGCCCAGGCAACGAAGTAGAAATAAAAATTTCATATTTATTATACTTATTCGTTAAAATTTGGCCTTCGTCAATTATGAGTGATATTTCGAAACAATATTCTCATTATTGGAGAATCGATTCCAGTCTCGTGGAAGTTGTTTATTTAGGCAAGATTGTTGTGTGTTCAGGTGTCGTTGAATCATGTGATGAAACTCCTCGCATAATCCAAAATAACTCTGCCTGCCACGTGATTTCACGTCATAGAATCCGAGTTGATAACTATGTATTTCGGGTATTCAATTGTTAAGGACTTTTAACGCGTTCAATAGTAAGCCAGAGCGAATATTTCCAAGAAATTTAAAAAATTTCATGTTTGTTATCGATTCCAAGATCGCGGAAGTTCTTTATTCAGGCAAGATTGTTGTGCGTTCAGGTGTCACTGACTCGTATAATAAAATTCCTCCGACAGTAACTATGCTTAACACGTAATTCCACTTCATATAATCTGAATTGACGTATGTTCAATAGCTCAGTTTTCAACGATGAGTAGTTATATAATTTGGTGTTACGACGAAAGACATCCACTTCTCTAGAAGCAATTGCCAAGGAAAACCATTCTGCCCGCTTGCACCGTCCATTTCAAAGCTGGCAAATACTATTCCAGAAAAAGTGAGTAATTTTCACTCTATTATATATTCAACTCGATCTCATAAATGCTGAAGAATAAACATTCTGTACCATGATTCAATTGTGGCAGTAAATTTGCATTGAGTTCTCATGACTTTCAGGTTTGAAATACTGTATCGGAGAACATTTTAAAGTTTTTATACATTCCTAAATCATTGTTAGTCTGGCAACAATGACGTACAGCTTCAGCCCGCCGAATACCTGCAACGTGACCCTCCCGGGGCCGACTTTTCAAAGCCTCTGCAATGCTTCGGCAATATTGGTCTTCATGTCCTTTCTGGATGAGTTCACGCGAGTCGATGAAAAGGTTTCCGGTATCTGCGAACGGATCACATCAATAGAAGAACCTGCCGACGTGTACGACTACATTGTAATTGGCGGTGAGTGCCAGTTGATGATATGTGGAAGCCTGTTTCGATGTTCAAAAGAAAATCATATCCCAACACGATAAGCTATTGAGACATATGCGACTTTCTTACAATAGGTGGGGGTGCAGGATCTGTGGTAGCAGCCAGATTGAGCGAGGTGCAAAACGTAACAGTCTTGGTTCTTGAAGCTGGTGACGACGAGTCAGCAGTCGCCCAAATTCCTAGTCTTACTCTAGATTTGATAGGTAAGAGAATAAACACAACCGGCTGTTCAGAGGGCTGATGACAACGAACGTTTCGATAATAAGACGAAAGCAATATTTTCTTCAGGGTCCAATATCGATTGGAATTATTACACATCGAACGAGAGCAATTGTTGCATATCTACAAGTGGCTCCTGCACCTGGTCAGGGGGAAGATGTCTTGGGGGTAGCACAGCCATCACGGGAATGACATACGCGCGAGGCAATCCAACCGACTTCGAAAACTGGGTTACAATGGGTAACGAGGGATGGTCGTACGATGACGTGTTGCCGTTTTTCCTGAAGTCGGAAGACAACGGTGATATCGATGTCGTCGGAAGCGAGTACCATGCGACAGGAGGGCCGCTTGCCGTTGAGAGATTTCCGTACCAACATCCTCTTGCTTATACCATATTAGAAGCAGCCATTGAATCAGGGTTTGGCGTAAGCAACGACCTGAACGGTGAAAATAGAAACGGTTTCTCGATCCCACAAGCAACACAGAAAAAAGGAGTTAGACGGAGTAGCGCAAGAGCGTTTTTATGGCCGGCTAGAAATCGCACGAATCTCCACGTGGCCCTGAACTCCTACGTGACCAAGATCGTGGTTGAGAATGATCAGGCAGTCGGTGTCGAGTATTACAAGGTAGTATCATCACGCGATCCTGAATATCCTAGATATGCACTTCCAAAGAACAACTTGGTGTTCACAACAACAATTCTTCGCAGAACGGCGAGCTCAAGACAGTGAAGGTGAACCGCGAAGTGATCCTGTCTTCAGGAGCGATCAGATCACCACATATTTTACTTCATTCCGGCATTGGCCCGAAGGAACATCTGACATCATTGGGCATCGATGTTGTCAAGGACTTGCCTGGCGTGGGAGAGAATCTTCATGATCAGCCAGGCTTCTCTATCTCATTCACCGTGAATGAACCCGACGTCTACTATAACAACTGGGCTACTGCCACTGAGTATTTAGCTTTTCAGACAGGTCCCTTGTCCAGTGCAACACCTATCGAGATCACCAGCGCATTGGCGAGTAACCAAACGACGGATGACTACCCGGACATCCAGATCTACCCCACCATCAGCCCCACGAACTGTGCACCGGGTGATATCGACGCTCTGCAGAGCACGGGAAGACAAACAATTATTTTTACAACAACATACACGCATGTCAAGAGCAGAGGTATTATAATTACTGTAATGTAGCAAAAGAGAGGAACAATGAGGAGCGCGATTCATTGGCGATTCGGCAAAAGATCGTAAATTGACCAGCATTGACATCTTGTGTTTCAGGACGAATCAGCCTAGCTTCGAACGATCCGTTTCAGGACCCAATTATATGGGCCAATTACTTAGACGATAACAGGGACTTGAATGGTCTTCTTCAAGGCATAGAATATATCTTGAGATTGGCGGATACCGAGGCTTTTGAGGCTCATAACTTCACCTTGGCCACCACAGCCATCGAAGCTTGCTCCAATTTTACTTTCCCTAGCTCTGAGTACTGGGCCTGTGCGGTGCGACAGGATACTGTGCCTCAGTTTCACCAGGTCGGTAGCTGTAAGATGGGACCATCATCCGACCCGTTAGCAGTGGTCGATTCCCAGCTACGAGTTCATGGTGTAACCGGTCTTCGAGTTGCAGATGCTTCGATTATGCCTCAGGTAAATATTTCGATCGTAAATATACGGATCACATTTATTTGAGACTTGTGATATGAAAGTAATGCGAGAAATGCAATCACAATTCTTATCAAAGGTAACCTCGGCCAATGTTGGGGCGCCAACCATAATGATTGGAGAACGTGCCGCCGATTTTATCAAGAAAGATATCAATTCGACGGACTGTACGAAGAACTTGAAGTCCTAGACGTTTGTTTTATTGGAAAACAGATTCTTGTTAATCATCAATGACATATACACCGATGAGTATCAAATTCCTTGATCAACCGGCTAATTGCGATAATTTTATAACAACGCTGAAAAAATTGATGACATGTAACTATACCGTACCGTATTAAATCATTCAAATTATTCGCCTTACGAGTGTCATGTAATCCTTGGTTTTGTGTCCTTTTTTTCTCTCATCTCAAATTTTATTTCACTCTTCAATTATCATTATAATATTGATTGCATGGAAATGATTCAATATAGCTCGATAATATCAGTTTTCCCATTTGTAGTGAAGAACGTTATTATATCTGCGAAAGTTAAAGGTAATCATAAAAATATAAGTCAACTCAAATTGCAGAAATTGGTTGCTTGCTCAGTTGCAGGTTTTGTTCTAAGTGAGAGTCGTCCCTTTCACCTTAGAATTGCAAAATTTTTTTTGGCATCGTTTGATGGTCGTGTGGTGGTGTTTTGTAGTCTAATTTCGAGGTTCGGTGGCTCAAAGGTTTTTTCAAAATTGAGAAATAAAATTTGCAGCTTGAAGTTAGCACCCCCACTTTGACTTTTCGCGAAATTTTTTGACTTTTCTAAGAAAATGTCGGACGCATCATTTTTTTTGAGTTAGATAAAGGTTCTAGGGAAATCTTGAGAAACGTTCATAGAAGTTTTTTGCTGTTGTCGGGATGTCTTGATAAATTATTCCAGAACAATTCGTGAGCAGGATTTAGATGAATTCATGATAAAAAAAAATCTTTCTCAGTAGGGAGTGTGCAAATCGTGACTCGGCTGCTCTTGAAAAATGAATAACCTCAACAATCCTGATGCGATGTGGTCGAGGCGACCCGAGCAAAAAGGCTGAGCTTTTTCATTCATCTCGACGGTTTTATACGCGGGTTGTTTGAATTTTTGAGAGAAAATAGCTGAGACCCGGTGAAAACGTTGCCCGCGTGGGGGCTAGAATAAGAGTAAGGTGGACGTACGAAGATATAAAAACTATCGAGGTAGGTATATAAGGTATATCTCGGCATAAATAAGACATTTGTTCTCAAAGTGGCGGCGAGGAGGCATTGCGCCAAAGAATGGAGGAAAACTATTTATGTAAAACATAAGAAACAACTTGAGGGGCCAACAGTCCCACCCCCAGACATGGGGTCGCCTAAACTTTCACCCTTAAATAGTATTATTTGTCTTTCCATCCACCCCAGGATTTATTTCCTCGCATAAAAACGTAACTTTGATATTTGTATCGTTGTATAGCACAGAACGCGTCTTCGTTTCACTCGCGGTTTCCCCCGTCACGACGGAATATAACCAACTTGCCTAAATTTTACTGCACAAAGGACCGACGACGTCAAGAAGTAAATAAATAACAGACGGAGCTGGGCTCACGTTAATATCATAACTTTCCTATACGAGTAGGTACTCACTTCTTTACGAGTATTAACTTTTGTGGAGGGGGGGGGGGGGGGGGTGCTTTAAATAAAGTCTCATTCAGACAATTTTTAATCCCCCTGTAAGCAGATTGTACAACTTCAATTATACCTGTATTGTTTGCCCTACGTCTCCAGACTTCTTTGTGATTCGGAAAAGTGGAATAAGACTGAATTTTCTTTACAGACTTTTTGCAAAATTCTTGCCATGCCTATCGATGAAATCCGATAAAATCATAACAACGAACGAACGGTGAAAAAGCTGAGACGGTGTTCAACGCTCAAGGATTAATCACAGGACGAGTTTAATAATTTTCAACCTTTTACCAAGAAAACTTGCTCTAAGATTGTCGATTCCTTACCTTGTCCTACTAAAACCTAATAAAAATTATTTTGTCATTCATCCTTGATGTCGGAATGGCTTATCTAAACTCCAATGAAGCCTGCGAAGCTGGTGGAAATATCCGCACAGCTGGGCGTGTCGAGTCACTTCCCTTTCCCACACTCATTGGCAATATCTGAATTCGTCCCCTATTGAATCGACGGTTTCAGCCTGAACGCCGACGTACGACATACCAACCATGCACACGCATGAGCGGACAGCCGCTATTCCCTTGTCGTACAACTTGTCGGGCCTCGATCCTCCGCACCTTCGCCCTCTGTTTCACCTACACGCGAATTCTCCTCAATTCAACCGAACTACTCACGTGCGCGTGAACGGAACCGCACATATCCACGTGCGATTCGTACTGTGACCAGCCCTGCGGATTCGTGTTCAACGGGCGCAAAACCGCACTTGCAATTTAGAGTTGAACCCGTTGGTATTTCACGACGATTTAAATGATGGAATCTGACCCTACGTAAGGTTGACTCTCTTGACGAATATTATGCCAATGGTGATATGACGATATGTTTGCAATCCTCGAATTATACTTGAATCGCTTGCCGATAGCGGACCTCAAATTGCTCCGTCAAAAAACGAAGCGTTTTTCGTCGTTAATTTTTACATTTCTTCATGTTCACTGAGCCTGATTTCAATTATCGTCAAAACTGTTGTAGATAAGGATCTGAAATTGATTAAAAAAATTTCAGCAACCGTACCTATCCAGTCGCGAAAACTCTCTAATATAGCATTAAGTGCGTTTGGAGTTCAGTTATCTCGCCGTTTCTTTGACATCTCGTAAATTAATCAGTATAAATGACACGTCTTACCGCTGCTGTACCGATTCGGCTTCCATCCGTCAGGCAGTTTCATGGTAATAAAATTCACCCTTGTTCCAGGGTAACCAAATTAGGCTAGAGATTTGTTCGCACTCCATGCCGGCCTGGTTTTACCGCAGAATCCGTTTCCCGTCAAGACTCCAAAGACTCTCGAGTGTAAAACAGTACCTAGAGGCAATTCCAAAGCCTCTTTTCGCCGTGGCGTATGCAGTATGAAATTCTTTGCCAGGTGAACGTCGTTTTCCTTAAGCGGTAAGGAAAACGTGAGTATATAAGAGGAGCGAGAATTTCTGGTAAGAAGTGTGGACGTAAGGAAAACGCGTTTCTGTGCAGCTCTGCAGCGTAAAAGAAGGGAATAAAAGAAGCTGAAAAATAACGGGGCATAGCAGTTGGAAAATGTAATGTCGGGCTTGGCGTGCTTCACACACAGAGAGAGAGAAAGAAAGAGAGAATTGAATGGGAGAAAAAGCGAAGCGGGCTGGTTTGCCGGACTCGCAGGGATGCCGGGTGCTCTTTGAGCCCCGAGAAGACGACGTGCTTTTCGTGACAAAAGAAACAGCATCGTATAAACAGCTTTTCTTTCCTCCTCCACTAAAACCTTTCATCTCTTCATACGCGCTCTCTCTCTCTCTCTCTCCCCCTCCCTCTATGAAGTTGGCCATAAAATATTAGTGGCCGTGTTAGTAGCTGTGTTAGTCACCGTAAACAGAACTCGCTTCTGCTCGCTGCAGCCACTTTCTAGCTCTCCTTTTTCACCGAGCTCCGCTTCGCTTTTTCTGCCCGGCGTTTCCGACCTCAGCAGACATATATGTATGTATATAAATATATGTATGTATGTATGTATGTATGTATGTATTATATGTATATAAATATATAATCCTGCCAAAGGCTCTCTGCGGGAGAAAATATATGGTTGACGGTTTCGAGCGACGTAATTGACCGGTCAGGATCTCCTCGAGATGTCAGGACGAAAATTGATCGAGCCTAGAAAAGTGTCGATTACCCTCTCGATCTATCAACGTCTGCGCTATGCGCGGTTTGTTTCTCCGCAAAGAATCAAGGAACGGGATTTCAAATTGGTCGAATTCGTCGAGCGAAGCTCTGTAGCTGGTCCGAAAGTTGCTCGATAAAACGCGAACGAGTTCGAGATGAACGCAGCAAGCGATTCTCGTTCTCAAATCTATACAATCCGATACTTCTAATCAATTCAACGAAGTTGAGAATCCGAGGAACCGAAGGAAAAATCCATGCAAAGACTGAGACCGAGTCACCGATTCGATCTTTTTTCCAAACATCTAATTACACTAAAACGAATCAAACAACGTGAAAATAATCCGCCGAAATTGTTCGCGGCAATGTCTACCGATATATGTATAACTATATATCTACTAGAAGAATATCGAGCTGGTGGAATTTATACGCAGCGAATCGGGAAGTGATTTCGTTTCGGAATCAAACGGCGTTACAAATTGTTTTAGGAAGGACCAATTCGAGCAGGGGGAAAGAGTTTAAATTGATTCGAACGCTAATCCGACTGGCGAAACCTGCTGGAAAAGTCATTCGGCGTGTTTGATATCGTTACGTTTTACAATTATTCCTCGCGTTGTCTGCAGGAAAACCGGCACCAGTTCGCGTCATTTACCAAATTTAATTAACGCTCGTTCAACGAACCGAACGCCTAAATCTGCCTCAGTCCTGCAGCACATTCTCGTTCTCATAATTGATCTTATGACGTTCACCGAACCAGCACCAACCCGAATTTCCCCGGCTTAGGCAGCCTCGGATCCCGCGAATATTATCACTCATTTGCTCGAATCGAAACCGAAACTCACCGCGTGGTTGAAGTTGAACTAAACGTTGCTGCAAGCTTTGCTAAATCATGCTCATCAATTTTCATCTCAGTCACCGCCGTCTACAAAAACAGAAATTTCAAAAATTTCTCGAATTTTCAAACTTATTCAGAAGCTAAATTCTGGATGTTTTTTTTATTCTGTTGCAACGAAATTCCATGTTTTATATACAAACCATTAATCAAATTTATCTTCCACGTCATAAAAATTTTACGTTAGTTCCTTTTTTCCTTTCAATCTAAATCACTCGAAATCATCACCATTTGGGCTTAAATTCTACGCCACTTGCCCGGCTTTTCCGTAGGTATTTACATACGTACTACAAAAATTCGAAACAATTCCATAGAAGCAAGTCTCTCTGGATGCTCCGGATGAAAGGCAAACAAAGGATTAATCCAGCTGTCTATACTTCCTTGACGGTCCTGAGTAATCCACGCTTAGTCTGTTTCCGTTATCGGGTTTGAGTCGTCGTCGTCGTCCCGGTAACCTGCCCGTCTGCTCCGGATGGCATGGGTATCGATCAGGTAAGAAAGCCTCCTGACAATCCGAGCGAATGAAGTGTCTCCGTTCGCAGTATTTTGAGCAAATAATCCTGCCGCGGAGCTGGAAGGTCTTGGCAGGAACCGAATGGCGTACATATATATCGGCTCTTCCGGCGTCGCGAAACCTTCTTCGCTCAGTGGACATCGTAATCGAGTCACTTCCCGAGACAAACAGCCAAACCCTTCTCCTCGTCCCGTTCCCCGTCATCTGACCAGCTGTCAGTCCTTTGGTCCATATCCTTCGCGATCCTTTTTCCTTTTCCTCCGATCCGCAGCGTCGCCTCGTCGCCGTAGCTTGACGAGCAATTTTGCATCAATTTTTCTCTCCACTTCTCGTACGTATAAGCGTCATTCGGTAAAAAATTCTAATCACTGTGGTATTGGTCAGTCGCTGAGAAGATTGAGGGAGTAATGGTAAAAGCTTTTAGGATCCGAACATGGCGGCTCAGGAGAAAAGTGGACGGCGATTTTTTCGCTCTGTATCTTCTTTGAAAAAAGAAAAACGGACGTATCTTCTTGAGGGTACTTTTGATAGCCGGAAATAACATCACCGATCGTCGTTTTAGGGTAGAAAATGACTATCGATACAGATTGAAGTACTTCTGAGATTTTTCGACGAAAATTTTTTAAAGAAACGTTGAAAAAATCGCGGATATGACACGTAGGTACGAAGGTGGTTAAAGTATACCGTACCTTCTACCTATAACCGATCCCGAGAAGACTTGGCACGCTGCTCAAAGTTTCAGTTTCAAGGGTGAGTCTCGCGCCGACTACGTGGTTACAGTAAGAAAGCGATAGACTGTCTTCTCTCCGTCGCTCAGCTTTGTTTGTCCGGAGCGATTAGCGTCGAGGAATCGATATCCCAGTTGGAGGCGAGACAGATTGGATATCTGGTAGGTAGTGGATACGCGCGTCAATCCCGTGGGAAAGGGGAACGGGAATGGGAATGGGAATGGAAATGGTAACGGAAGGGGAAAGCGAGCGAAGTCGGAGGAACTGAACGGGACACGGGAATTCCATCTGGATTTATTAAAATCAGATCCGTTTAATGTAAAGCAGGATAAGCTCCCTAAAAGCAAGCCGAGTAGAATCGCGGGACGGATCCTAACCGCGATTGGCTCCGCGGAGTGAATCCGAACGTGTTAAATGAACGAGCCGCGGTGCGGCGGAATGAATTGGCGAATGTTTTTCAGCTATAGCGATTAAACCGAGACGAAGACGAGAATCAGGAACCCCCTCGACATTATTTACTCGCCCTTATTTAGTCAGATCCGGATATTATTATGCCCCAGTATCGCTGCCCAGGATCCTTGAATCCTCGCGCGTCTTCATACCTTCATTTTAATCCTTGTACCTCAACAGACGATTTTTTTTCGGATCGAAATAGAGAGCTTCGATTATTATCCTGCAGGATACTGCTGGCCGTTTTTGTCCTACAACTGTACCGCGATCAGGAGCAGATTTATTAATTAGAGTTCAGGATGAATCGAACTGTGCAGATTGAGTGTTAAAAATTTCTTTTTAAAGAAGGTATACGAAGTATCTTGCACCCATGTGACCGCAGACTGTTTCGTAAACGTGCGATCAACAGACTTTGTTCATCCCTTTCTAGAGAATGACGTGAGCATAATACGTGGGCAGGGATCAAGTAGTTTCAAGGGTGGATTCGAATTGGGGTGAAGCAGCGGACATGTTCCATTATTATCATGAATTATTCCAGTAAAATTTTTCAATTTCAGAAGGCCCCAGCGCGCCATAGCCGCAGTAATATAATGCGAATCTCTCGGAACGAGGATCCTTGAAGATGCATAAGTACGATCAGGGGAGTTCAGAGTTCGTAGTACCGGAAACGACGTGTTTCGCATAAACCCGACTCTTGACAGGAGAGTGAATATTTTTCAAAAATTATACCGTCTTCAGTCTCACGCATCAATATGCATGTGACGAGGGTGATAAAATTCACACGTGTATGTATAATTTTATAAGTATTACGCAGTTTATCCAAACTCGATCAACGAATTGACTTTCAAATATTTCAATGCGATAAATCCGCGCCTTGACACGCGCACACATTTTTCATACGCAAAAGAGTATATCTTCAACGGCTACGATTAAATTCTCGTCGCTCTTATCTCGCGAATCACTCTTTTGCCGCATATTTAGAAAAATTAGATTTCATACGCAGCTTTTAATGTACGAGCGAAAAAATACGGAGACTCAAGGGAGGTGGGAAACGAGACGAAGGAGGTGGGGGATGGGGGGTAACGTTAGGGATAAAGTTCGCTTTTAGGGATGTAACCGAATGGCGGGCTAGGCGTGAAAGGAATCCAAATGATCTCCGAGAGACGAACTTAATTTAATATACCTATATACCTGCGGTAGCTCAGTTTCAGAGATATTGGATCTCCCCCCTCCTCCTCCCCCCCCCCCCTCCCCCCCATCCGAGGAACGAAAGGAGAAGAAAAATATAAAAGTAAGGCAAGAAGGAAAAAAAAACAACGAAAAAAAAAGAAGAAGAAGAAGAAGAAGAAGGAAAAAAACGAGTCAAGTACGAGCAGCGACTGTCGGGAAACCGGAAAAGCGGCGAACCGCCGAAGAAGCGAAGGTAATTATATTTGTTCCGAAGCGTATTATCCGTCCGTTCGACGTGCCTCGCGATGCTGTGGGATACGGATGTAAAACTCGGAGGGAGGGTGGTTCTCGAGCAAAGCCGATATCGCGTGCAATTGCATTTTTCGCCGGAATAAAAAGCTGGAGGAATGGAGAAAAAGAGAAAAAAAAAAAAAAAAGAGAGAAAAAATATTGACGAAACGAAAAATAGGGAGGAAAAAAAAATGTCGGGGGCAGTAAAGAACATTCCGCACGATTTATAGATTTTTATTTATACCCATTGTACCCGCTATCGGTTCGTAATAAATGAGGCCGAAACTGCAGTGAGTGTACTATGGATATAATAAACTAGGGGTGCCGGTATAAATTTATGGAGTGCAGTTGTTGACGGCACGTGGCAGAGTGTTTTGCCATTTTAATTAATCACGAGCTGAAACAAAACTGGGAAAGAGCGAGTTCAATGATCCGATGGCGATTGTACGAGCAACAATGGTCGGATATAAAATACAGCGAGAGATAAAGTCCCGGGTTCTATATCCGCGATCAACGCGTTCAACGACAAACCCGCGTTGCGGTTTATAAAAACATATTTCACCCCTTGTCCTGCGGGTTAAATCGCATCGCGAATCGAAACGAAACTCCAAAGCCGATCGTTAATCAAACGATTAATTATCGAAATTTAAAGAAGTATAATTAAAAAAGAAATCGGACGGTTTTATCTCGCCACGATTGTTTCGCTTCTTTCTTGCAGTGTGGATGTGAAAAACTGGAAGATGAGGGGAAGAATAATTCCATGAAAGCCTCGCGGCGCGATGAGCTTGAAACGTGCCTCATTCGCTAACGATGTTGGTTATACACGATGCGGAGTAAAAAGATACAACAAGGTATTGAAAAAAGAAAGCGAACGAGAAGACGAAGAAGAAATTAAGCAAACATACGAGTGATGAATACACTCCGGTTAGAGCGATAAAACTTCAGACTCGACATTCGGTTCTATAGTCGGTTAGTCCTGAAATAAAAACACAAATCCTAACGCTTTACGAGCGGCTAATTGATTTACGAGAATGCATCTCAACCAAAGCGCCCGTACTCAACATGGGTAATATACTGTACGTCTGTACGTAATTATTGAATAAAAAACTCTCATTTATAACCCAACGATGTCTGCGAAGCAATTTTTCATCAAGCTGTACGAGCGATTCAATCGGTATTTGTACTGTCATAACTGGTGAATAAATACATTTATCATAAATTTTATGAATAGAAAACTAGCGTACGATTTGCGGAAGCAGATTTCAGGCAAGTTTTTCTTCAAATATTATACCGATATATCAATTCACGGAAGATCAACAGACAGGCCTTATGATTGGCCAGTCAACCGAGAAAAGACTCGGGTATCACACTTGTTAAATTATCGATGATCATTTGATTAATTAGAAACGTAATTTCAACAGTTGATAATTTTTACTTACATTTAGAGTTGGCGTAAAGTTGGCAAGACGGTTTCTATTTGCCTGATGATGGTGATGAGTGTAAATAAGCCGAGTCGCAGCTGTAGATGAATGTCATCGGAAAACGTGAAGATCAGAATTACGCTAAAACAAAAATTGAATATCGTATAGAACATGCGATAGTGAATATAAGAGAATAAAAAAAAGATTTTTTAATTTCCTCATTCTCGCATTTTCGGAACTTTGACTTGTCGAAGTTACGCCCCTTCGGTATTTTATCGGTTAAAACTTTAATATTTCGTCAAATTTAAGTTTGATTTCCTTACTCCAAGTTTCGACAGGAAAAAATTCAGAATTTGGCACTTTCGAAACTTCTCAAATTCGGAATTTCAACCCCCAACCCTCCCTCTTCATCAGTCTCCAATTTTTCGATTTCACGTTCAGCTGACAACAAGGAAAATATGATTCGACCGATTGCTACTTGAGAAAACACATCGATGCGCGAAAGAAAGTATAACGCAATGATTACAGCGCAGCCGTGCATCAGCACACGAACTCGATGCACATGAATGGAGGGCATTAATTACGGGAGATAATTACGTCGTCACCCGCACCTTGGTTGGAGGGTGAAGGTTTACTATGATAGCGGAGTATCCAATATCCTGGTTAGTTACCGCGGCCTGACGACGCGCCCTGCACCTCGTCTCCGTGATATCCATACATGGATGCGGCAAACTTCCACCCTGCACATCCCTGCAATACACTTTATGCACATGTGTAAGGACTTCCGACGTGACACCCGCATATGTGCGTCGAAGACTGCACTGCGGATGCACATGCATATGTGCGGGTTATGTAGGTACCTGCAGTGCACATGGCCAGGCTGCAGACACCTGAGGCCCCGCTACGCGTATATATATATATATATATATATATATATATATACCTTGTTGTTGTTATTATTATAGTTCAACTTTACACCTACAAGCGACGCTCTCTGCTCCAACCATCACACCTTCGATATAACCTCATGAATGTCTACTGTTCACAGGCGAATATTCTGTTCTGGATTCGAGAGATCAACAGGATATTCGATAAATCTCGATCCTCTTTTATCATTTCCATTCGTAGTACCTGAACTTGATTTATTCCACAATTATTTGCAGGCGCAAGTTTGAGGAGTGACGTTTTAATGAATCCTTCCAAAGTTTTTAGGTACATTCGTAAACAACCCGTCGTGGCATGCAAGGAGTATAACAATTTTGTAACTTAATCATTTCATAAAAGCACCGCCGACGTGACACGCGTCGTCTTTATTACCTCTGGGAACAAGTGTTCAAGCACCCTGAGCCGTTTGACGCACAGTTTGCGGCCCGGTTGAACGATGTCTATTAAAGAATATTGCTTTAACAGTAGTAATAGTGGGAGCGTAATTCGCAACCACAACTTGAATCACCTACTCAGTGACGTAATGTCTTTCACAGGCAACCGGTACTTCCGGTTTTTCGGTCGCAGCACCGTCGTTTGCTTCCGAAGTTTTCTCCAATTTGTCTCTTCCTTCAATTATTCCGCGTCTAAGGTCCTTCCGAGCCTTGCTTAAGCAACGTTTGGCTGAACATCTTTTTTGGTTGGGGAAAGTAAGACGTTTATTCGTCTCCAGGATATTACCACCTTGGAAAGTTCCGAGTAATACCGCAACCTTTCTGCACTAGGATGTACGCGGCGAGGATACAGCGTACACGAAAGCTGCGTCTTGAATAAAGGAAATATAAGCTCTAAGCTCCGGCGCAGTGAGCTTAGCGTTCGTGATGAAATAAGCGAATTCCGTGCGGTTCAGTGATGAACAAAGGTATCGTCTCATTCAAGGCATCATGCGAATGAGATATTCGGAGCGTTGATGTCGTCTGGAAGTTGAATTCGTTGTAATTAGGTATTGCTGAGAAATGGCAAGACGCGTTGCTCTTTCTCTTGCTCCCTCTTGTTTTCATCGCGATTTCATTCCGCAGTAGCACAGAGTGAAATATAGAATATAATATACACCATATTTACATAATATCTTCATTTAACGCTCGTTAACAAAGATTTACCGCAGCGACTTTCCAACACTTTCATCACGAAGTGCAACTCGATGAGACTTGGAGTCGCAGCTGCGGAGGATAAGACGAAGAGTCGGCATTAAACAGCGTCCTGAGAATTCTTAGTATCTGGTAAGATTCTACGCTACGTGGTGTAATTACGGATACAATTACATCCCGTCTGCAGAGAGCGATGGTAATTGTTGATAACGTGAATGAAGTTGCCGCGAGCCGAGGATCATCTCCTGGCATCAATCACAACGTTGAGGATAATTCCAACCTCCTCGAGAGCTCAAGCACAGTTGTAATTTCCCGATGGAAAATTCGGCTCCGAAAACTTGAAGCAAAACTCCTGAGGCATTCCGAGGTTGTATTTTGGCGTCTAGAAAGTTTCCTCATATTCCATCCAGTCCAAGGATGTACGTAGGTAGGTAGGTCCTGTCTCTCCTTCTACGTACCTCGACTTTTCCAACAAGGGGTTGGTTCGAATCGAGTATATCGTACTCGGTGAAAGTGAGCAGCTGCCAAATATGGCGGACTGATAACGAGGCTGGAGGGCTTGTTCGAGAAAAATGGACACTTTTGGATACCAATAACCAGCGTGTGTACTCGGCTACCTCAAGGAAACTTGCAGACCCGAGTTAGTTGCGCATAAGTTGAGAGACAAGAGAGACGCTCGGTGGTAAGACAGGCGCCAATTGTTCTCAACATCGTTTGTAACAAGACTTGTTGGACCAGTTTCCTGGTACACGAGCACAACTAATCCAAGAAGTTCCTTCCATTCACACCCCGCGTTTCAAACGCTGCCGGCCTTGTTCCTGGCGGCAAATCTTACGGTGATGAGTTATTGTCGAAGGGTTCTTATGATCTTTGGATTGGATTGGACAAGGTTTCTGTCGAATTTCGAGAATCGTGTCTAATTCGACGGTTCACGAGGACGCTTAGTGGCCAGGCACAGTTCACGTCCTTGGTATTGAATAATTCCTTCTCTGGAGTTTCCACCCGCTGAAGCTGGCTTAAGCATCAACCTCCAGCTGGGAGTGAGCGCGAATACTTTAAGCCAGAAATTCGAAGCTACACCGTGAACTGGGGAAAAAGTTTTCTTCCAGAGGAGGATCATCCCTTCGTCGTGGCTTGTCGTCGGCTTCTGTACATCCCGGAAATGGGTCATCGAGGCTTCGCCTGGCTGCGGATTACGCAGCGGGATAAAAATGAGCAATTTCTAATTATTCTACTATCGGTGTTTGTGGTTTTTCGAGAAGGTTACGAGAGACGCGAAGCTTGTCCTTCATCCGCGTGCTGCGAGAACGTTCTCTCGACCGAGTTCTCATCCATGCGATAATCCAGCTGTATTACGCGTCCCCCGAATTACTCTGGGACTAGTCCAAAATCAGATAGGATTAGGCGACTCAAACCTGCGTCCTGGACGATCCCTATCGCACCTCCATAACTTTCCCTCTCCGCGTCCCGTGGACCACTATTCAAGTCTCTTTGAACAGTCTAGCTCTCGTCCTGAGAACAGGGGGCGAGACGCGATCGATTTTCAACCCGAGCCCTCATCTTGTCGCTGGTTGTTGGTATCGAGGACGATCTTTTAACTAACATTGGAAGATGGAGAAAATCCCGAGGGACTATTTTCTCCCAGAGTCAGGTGTACGAACCAGCTACACGGATCTTGGAAGTTCCATCAAATCTTGCATGGTTTTCAAACTTTAACCGAATCTCAAAAACCGTTATAAAATACTGCAGAGTTTATCACGTCCAGTGGTAGAAATTTTTTTCAAGTAACTATAACTAATTACTAACTAAATAAATAACTCTTGGGAATTCCACCCCTGAGTTTCATGCAAGGAAACAGCGAGACGCGTGTGTTCTTATTTTGTTCCTCTTAC
The DNA here is from genome assembly GCF_021155765.1 of Diprion similis. NCBI lineage: Eukaryota > Metazoa > Arthropoda > Insecta > Hymenoptera > Diprionidae > Diprion > Diprion similis. The sequence continues at coordinate 17,931,384 of NC_060106.1, read as the reverse complement.
CGAGGCGAAAAAAGTTATATTCCCAAAATTCATGCGCTCTACATGCGAATAAGTTTTGTAGCCGTTTGGAAGACGAGCACTTGGCTGTGTATAAAAGTTTGAAGAATCACTTTGCTCGTCGAGTTTCCCGTGGTGGATAAATATTTTGTTAGACAGTTACACGGTGTGATATTGATGGGTATATCTACTAGATTTCACTACATTCCTCGCCTAACCGACGTATTTTCCGTTCGAATTGTTGAGGAGGGGGTGGATCAGCTATACCGATACGGCTGAAAAGTTTGCCCGAGTTTTGCGAAAGACACGAAGAATTTGGTTGAAAAGCGGATGCCGGATCGCGTTTGACTATTCAAATAACGAAAGAAAAATAAACAGCCAGGTAAATATAAGTTCTTGAAGAAGTTAATCCACAAGCGATGGTCGACGGTGAGTTTATACGTCCCTCAAGACGGATATTTTCCTTAGCTCGGCGGGTGAAAATTACCACAAGACCGTCGGTACGGCGGGTTAATTCATTCACAGTAATTGAGAAAGCGTGAACCAACGGGCAAGTTTTTCAAAAACTCACCCCGAGGTGCAATAACAGTCTTATAACTTAACCACCGTGCCTGGAAATACCAGGATACCCATGCAGCCCATGCATACACGATGTATAATCCCGTAACTTGAACGATATCACTGCCCATGGAAGTTATCTGATAAGAAACATCCCGCTCTGCGTGGAAATTTGCAAAAAATTAAAATTTGCTGCAAGTTATTTTTTGCAAGACTCGCCTTTATGGGAACGAACGGCCCTTTGAAGAGGCAAGGCTCCCGGGTCAAGGTCGACGGGAAATTTCGAGCCAAACTTTTAGCAAATTTTCAGCTCTTTCACCCTCTTGATAAACCGCTCGATCGAGACCCTCGTCCTGCCTTCTTTTTCGTCCAACTCCGTCGCCGTTCGCCAGCTACTTGATCTTACTTTTCAAAGCCTGAAAGCTGCCGAGCAAAGTTTCAAGCCAACGTTTTCACGTCTATCCTTTCATCGTTTGCATCTAGGAATATATATGTATGTACGTATGTATATATATATATGTATAAGTAGGTATATCCTTACCCGCACCATAATGTGACGGCTAGACGTTTCATTTTGGTAATATCTTTTTTGTTACGTGTGAAGTTAGAGTTCTGTAATACGAAGAGTGAGAGAGAAAGTGAAATGAACGAGACAAAAAGCGACTATCACCCCATGGAAAACCCATTATCTCGAGCTCTATTACGAAACTGGCATTCATCATTTCTCAGAAGGATTCAAAGGAGACTAATTTCGCCTAAAAATCGACCCGGGATGGCATAATTATTTCACCGAAATTTCACTCCGAGCACTTTAGAGACGCGAATCCATGTCACCCTTGGACTCTGCTGCCTTATTTCGAAATGAAGTAATTGTCATTGTAGTCGCAAGGAACGATTTTGAGAAACGGCTTGTTCCATTCTCGGCTATGAAGTAATTCGTTTCTGTTTCCCTTTTTCGTTATCCAACCCCCTTTTCAGACGTGTAATCCGAAACCAGCCAGAATAAATATCGATGAGAATTTATAACTGAGAATCTACCCTGCACTGGATTAAAAGAAAAGAAATGAAAAAAAAGACAGCAAACAAAATTAAGAGGAGCTCGCACCGCCAGCGGCATGATTCGCGATAATTTTCTATGCAATTAAGCTGCACGGCAAGCTTCAATTATATAATGACAAGATAATACAGGAGCTGGTGGTTACGTGAAGGGTAATACAGGATTCAGTAACATTTCCGTACAATAATCACGTTTATCTTCAATTAAAATCCAATCCCTCGAGAGAGTGAGAGAGAGAGAGAGAGACAAAGAGAGAGAGAGAGTGGTTGTAACTCGCAGAGGGTAAGAGGTATGCGGATTCGCGCCTCACGGCTCCAGCAGCAGCACTCCGTGTGCAATCCTCAAGATATATGAGGGAGCTTGCGTTGCAATATCGCGAACGCAATATCGCACCGATGTGTGTTTGTGTTGGCGGATGCAGGGTTTGAATTTGTGTACAACTCGCCCATCGATTGTGTCCAGAGGTTCCGTTGCAGCAGCCCTGGAGATGCAGGCGATGTGCAGAGCACTGCTGCAGAGGCGGAGGCGAGAGTTCAATTAAAGATATGAGAACGAATAGTCATCATTTCGCTCTGTTTTCTCGTTCACACTTTCTCTCTCTCTCTCTCCTTCTCTCTGCCTTTCTCGCTTCGCGAAGCCAATTGACGAGTGAATAATTTTCCAATCGGGACGCGGAGCTTTTCTCAGCCCAGCTCTCTGCACCGTACAGCTTCGTATTCCGGACCATTTTCATTCACCCCCTCGCTTTCGCTCCGCGTGTATCATCGAACGCGGTAAAAATCGTCCGTGGTGGGTTGTTTAATTAATTCAAGTGTCGTTATTAACCTCCCGATATCCCGACAAATGTTAGCGGCACCTGATCTAATAAACTTTTGTTTATACATACAGCCTGAGGCTGGTCGATTATTATTTGTATATTAGGGACGGGGTTGAAATTTTAGATTTGGAAAGTTCTGAAAGCGCTGAATTTTGAATTTTTTGGTGGTGGAATTTATAGCGAAGAAATCAAACTTTAACGAAACATCAAAATTTTGAATAATAAAATTCGAACCTGATGCTCAGGTTACGAAAATGCAAAATTTCCAAAGGGTGAAAATGAGAAAATTTAAAAATCTTTAATATCAAAATTCCGAATGACTGAAGATTTTCTGTTCTGGGAATTTCTGGCTTAGTAAAATTTCACCACTTTCATCTTTCTTTGTTTTGGATTTTTGACATTTTTACTTTCGGAATCCTGGTCATTCTGATCTTCGGTTTTTCTGATTTTTCACACCCACTCGTTGAGCAAACTACTCTGTGTGAGTACATTTCAATTTCCGAAATTTTACTCAATCGAGAATTTATTATTCCGAATTTCGCTCTATCGGAACTTTGCTCTATTCTAATATGAATTTTCGGAATCTTAAGCCATCGGCTTTCCGACCATTCGAAACTTTGTTGCTTCGTAAAAGCTTGATTTCTTCACTTCAAGTTTCGCCATCAAACAATTCAATCTTCGGCGTTTTTCTAACTTTTCAAATTCGGAACTTCAGCCCCGCCCCCCAATTACCAAATAAAAACCCCTGCACTCGTCACTCCTATCCGCCAATCGAGAAAACTGCAGCATCGCCGATATTGTACGACAATAACGGTGCCCAATAACATACCTCATACACTATCCGACAAAAAAACAAACCGCAGAGATCGTTCACCGAATCTCCAAGAGTCCCGAGACCAAAATTCTCATCGTACAAATTGCTCCCGACAGTCCGGCTCCTCAAATCCCATGAGGAAGCCCGACCGGAAACGGGAACATCCGAGAGTAACAGGAGCTCAGGAGGTACGCGGGAAAATTCGCCGGCCAGTTCGGTTGTTACATTGCCTTCCCGATTCTGAAAAGATATTTTGTGAACACTGAAGGGATGGAATAATTGGTGATAGATACTTGAGGGGCTTTTTGCACCCCTAGTTCCATTATAATTTAATTTCCCATAACTTTCCCCCATGAATTAAATTCGTTGGAGTTTATTGTATTGGAGATTGACGCGAAAGTTTCAAGATCACGAGTGAATTTCGCGGTCAGTGAACGAGGGGGTGGATGACCCCGAATGACCTTGAGGAGGGGTAAGTGGTACCAAATTGATCTCAACTGTTGGCTGAAATGGAGACGGAAGTTGAGGCGTGAGGCGCTCGACCGGAAGGTAGATACGGTTCCGATGCGCGCGGGTAAGCAGCCCTCCGAAAATCGCAGCAGACACCCCAAACGCCCTTTGACAAACGATACCGCAAGCAGGAATTGTACAACCGCGAATGCCTGTTCCTTGTTACTTTTGCCAACGCTACTGTTGAGTTAAATTACCCGGAACCGGTATCTGGTGACGCGGAAGAGGTTTTCGGACCACCTACCCGCAACCACTTTTCCCTTCACCCTTCACCAAAACTCTGCTCAAACATAAGGTTTCACTTTTCACAGCCCCGTTTTTCTTTTTTCTTTGTTCTCTTTCTTTTCATTAACAAATAGGAAGAATAAAATGTGAAAAAATGGTTTCTCCAGCTTCGATTTGTACAGATTTTATCACACGATTCTTCATCTCTTATACCTGTGAAATAATATCTGTTAAGGTTATATTTCTTTCTGTTGCAGACGATTACGTGTATCATTCCTAGTTGACCTCGCGTTTGTTTTGGAATTTTGCTTCGAGCTCTGAGCCTGACAGAAATTTGCAAATCCTACTACAATTCAACGCGAATTTTATATATTATATTACTTTCTGACGTTTCGTCCAACTTAGAAATTCACCTTCTTCAACTCCGACGTGTCACATTATAAATACCTCGTTTTTTCATGAATTACAATCGTATTATTCTGAGTCGTAATATCCTAGTTCAAAAAAAAAAAAAGAAAGAAAGGAATGCATAAACGTTCCTAGGAAGAAATTAACGAAAGAGTTCTTTCTTCTGTTATTGAAAAACGCAGGAAACCGTATGACAGGATAAATTTATCTACATGAACAATATCTAAAAATCCTGAAAACAATTTCTTCTAATTTAAAAAACGCTGGGCCCGTTTGTCACGGTATAAACAATTGTTAATCGCGGAGCGCAGTTTCTAGTTCTTTATCGTTCTAATTTATACCTCCCCAACTCCGTATCACGATCGACTTACACGCCACGGGTTTTTCCTCTCTTTTCCCGCAGGCATGATATATATACATACACATAGAGTCGGTTCGCGATACGCTGGGATTCGGACTTAAAAGGTACCAGATCGTATTTACGGTCCACGTACGAGGTCTTATTTACAGACAGTGGAAACGGATCTGTGATTAGGTTGAAATTATTTACGTGACGGAACCGCCTTTCTTTTTTACTCAATGCTGATGAAAGAAAATAAATAAATAAATGAAAAGAAATAATAAAATAATAAAAAGTTACTTTTTAATGAAATTTTTTTTCTCTTCGATCATCCTTAGTCGATGATATACTTTGTTTTAGTCGTGATGCATATGAATGCAGAGGCATTTTTGTTAAAAATCTGTTTTTAAACTAGTAATGTATTTTTGTTCTATTCCTGTTTGTCGTTTATCTGTAGTGTTGATACGTCGTGGAATATAATCAGTGAATTTATTAACAGGCTGCAAGAGAATTCCTACCAGCATCGCTCTTGTATTCATTATTTTGGGGACTAATTTTCTGAAGAATCAGAATAAATATAGGTTGATGGAAAAGATGGAACGAAAGGAAACAAACCGTCGATTCGTTTTCTCTTCAATATTGAAGTTGCACAAAACCAAAAACCTCGCGGAATTATTGCATTCGCTTGGAATATCGGAGCAGGTATATTCGAAAGAAAAAGAAAGCTCGCCCGGCGCATCGTAGGAATAAATAATAGATGCTTTTTGGCTCGAAACAGAGGAGCGAAACGTACGACTAGAATTGCAGGATGGATGCAGTAGTGCATAGGTGCGGAGGTACAGACACTGGTTCGGCTGAATCGATTTGGTGGATAAGGTATAGTATAAGCATCGAGAGCGCACGTGACGCTCGAGTGAAAATGAATGAATGAAAATAAAAACGAAAAGCTGGTTTTCTGATAGAATACGTTTGACCGTATTCTATAATTCAGCTGAAGGATCCGGTAAAATGTGAGAACAAGAACACGGGGATAATAAATAGGATGAAACAAGAAACTAGGAAAGACTGAAGTATCAGAAATGAAAAAATAGCAATTTCACAACTTTTCACTCTTAAACGAAAATTTTTTTTTGGCAGAAATCTGTTTCGTTACTCAAAAACTAAAGATTATTTTTGCTTTATTTCGTTTCACCGAATATTACGGCTACGTTTTATTCTTCCAAGCCTCGTGAGAATCAAACACCGACAATAACACGTAGGATAGTTTTTGAAAAGGATAATTTTTCAAAAATTCAAAATTCGAGTTCCGATTTCCTCGTTCTCTGGAGGTTGCGAATATATCTTAAGCGAGTCACGTACCGGGTTGATTTACGGTGGATCACATCTCGAGCTTTCCACGGAACCAAGATGGAAAAGAAAAAGAAAATATTTATGTATATAATACATACTGTCAAAAAAAAGAAGAAAAAAAAAAAAAACACGCAAAGAAAGAAGTGAAAACCATACAGCTGGGGCAGTTATATGAGGTAGCGAACGAGAAAGCGAGTGTTGCGAGAGGCGGGTAAAAATGGTTGAAAATATAAGAGGGAGAGGAAATAAAAAAATTACTGGAAGAAATTCAATCTCGAAATCGCGGCAGTGTACTAAAGTCGAAAATTCTAGGCGAAAAACGACGCGCTTATAACCGTCCCCACCACAACGGACAACAAGTAAAAAATCACCTCGTATATTTCAGCGAGTCATCCCCCCTCCCCCCTCCCCTCCCCTATGCCCGCCGTGCACTCCCTTTCTCCATTTTCCCCGTCCACGTCGAGACCAAAATTCGAGGCAAATTTTAAGTTACGAGGGAAGCATATTCCCTCGTATAACTTTTGAAGCTCCACTCACCGAGCGTAAAATGTAATTCGCCGTTCTCGTATAAATAGCGCCCAGGTTACCCAACTGAGCTACGATATACATCCAACGGACACACGTGCAGCGGTGAAAAAAAAAAAAAAAAAAAAAAAAATTAAAACTAAAAAAACAAAAATAAAAAATAAAACGGCCGTATATCGCGTACGTCGCGATATTTCGAAAAATGCTCGGGGTCCTCGTTGCGTGAATAATTTCGAACAATAGGGGATCGTTTTTTGAATATCAGAACAAAGTTGTCCACCGACCAATTCATCGTTCGTGATCTCTCTTTGATCGCTATCGATTTCCCACACCCGACGGTTTTCGCAAAGTAATTGACTAACCTTCCATTTCCCCCCCCCCCCCCCCCCCCGTCAGGAGAAGTGGTAAAGGGGATGGTTTTTTTTCTAGGGCCCCCAAGTACCTCGGATCCTGTTCGTTTGATTAAATTATCATTTTTATCATTTTCTTCCCGTCAGAAGCTCGCGGCTCGCTTTTCGTGACCTTTCAACGTCACGCTAATCCGACGGATGAACGCGAAGATGGCATTTTTTTCCTCCCCTTCTCGTCCTCCCGTCGTCTTCTCATCTCATCCGACAAGCCCTTGTAATCGATACCCGCGGTACGGCTCAATCGTAAAGAAAGAAAAAAGAGAAAAAAAAAAAGGAAAAAAGAAATATATCTATCCCTGTGTACGCGAATTTACTTAACGCCACGTTGACACGTATGTCAGAAGGTATTTATAAATATACCATACACGATTCTCTCTTAGGAGATCAGCTCCAGAATTCCTTCTCAATTCTCATATTGTATAATAATAGTAATAATAATAGTAATAATAATAATAATGATAACGATACTCGAGGTTGGCGATGACTCGGTAAAAAGGTTTCCCCCCCCCCCCCCCCCTCTCCCTCCCCCTCCCGCCACCGCCCTCCCAACCAGCGCTGCGAAATATTGGCAACGCGTGATATAGGAAAAAATGGTCGATTTGCTCTTCCAATGTGATATGAAAGGTTTCCGAATGATTATTACAATTTCCTTCTTCGTTTTCCTCTCGTTTCTCGACTCCGACTCGGCCTTCAACGCCATCCATCACTCGACTGCCGGGTGGTATCCGAGCACCAAAGTTGGGGTGAGAATTAACCAGGCTAGGCAGGGTTGCTCAGAGGACGGACGATGTTTGACAAACGAAGTATAAGGGTGGTCAACACGAATTTCTGGTGAGCTTTCGGGTCCCGGCTCTCGACTATACATACATAACGCACCTTTTCGCCCTGAGGATTTACCGCCAAATATTGCCCGGTTCTCGGATTAGTCTGTTAATCACCGGAATATTCATGAAAACACGGGAAAACAGAACCGGGTCGTAACTCTTCCCCCTGCCCCTCCCCCCCCCCCCCCCCCCCCCCCCCCTTGCTGCACGGGAAAGCAGGACGACAGACGGAAAGCTGGGGCGAAACCCGGCCGGCATCGCGGCGTTTAATAAATTTATGAAAACGAATTTATAAATATCTACCCCGTTGTCGTCGCCCTCGTTCTCCGAGACACTGCAGCCACTGCCGCGTTTATTCCAGCTACTACCCTGAATTTTTAGGGCGGTGAGGTAAATAATAAACGTCCCCTTCAACCAGCCCCTAATCAATGAAGCTGGACCCCCCCCCCCCCCCCCCCCCCCCCCACGAATATATGTATATTTATAGGTATACATATGTTATGCCCAGATTACCTCATATCCGTGAAAATCTTGTCTCGTTGGTGTCAGAAAGATTGCTTCCATGACGTAGAAACATTTAAACTTAGCCAGTTTTTGGTGCGATTTGTTTTATTTAATAGTGAAGAATTTTGAAAAGGGTAGTCGAAATTTGCTCATAAAAATCGAAAATCAAATTTAATTGAAAAATGCAGATTTTCATTCAGCGTTCCTTTTTTTTTCTGTTTTTTTTTGTTTATTCCTGACAGCTGTTTTATTTTTGGTAATGTTAATTTTCACGTTTTCTGTCATACAAATTGATATATCTCTTCTTTAAACAAATTTACCATCGAGACTCCCTATGGTTTTTTCTCACGTGACGAGTTAGAGACTGTTAATTAATATATACGGAAATAATATTGGTGAAAAAAAAAATATCGATTTATTCATTTCAATAATCAAAACTCTAAATAATTACTGATTGTCGATAGACTAGAATGAAATTCAGCCAGTCTGACACTGGTTTTCTGAGATTTGACATGACAGTAAAAACTTTCAAAACAATGATTACAATCCAACTTAATCTTAGGTATATACTTTTCCTAATTATTCTCAAAGAGTATTCAATAAGATAGGAGGAAAAAAAAAATCGTTTCCTATTCATTCCAAGAAGAAACCGTTCCAGAAATTTCTTATTCGAGAATCCCCACGAGTATTAAAGAACTCGTTGTTGCTGTCGCCGTGCTTCGCTCGCTTCTTTTTCATTCCCGATACCGAGAATTGCTAAAGTCCCTGGTAAAGTTTGGACTTTGGTATCTTCGACGTGGCGGTGGGTGTAATAAAAATAGCCAATTAATTGGCTGACTGATTTTTCTTCTTCTTTTTCACCGGCATCACGCGCCGCACAAGATCCTAATTGACAACGAAGTCATCCCACGACTTTTCGTCTGTTGATGTATATGAGGCATTCCACACTAAACCGACCTACAAACTTAGAAATAATTTCTAAGTATGGCGCAGAGTGAAGAGAAAAACATCTGTCACCGGGTCTTAGATTAGATTAGAGTGCGTTAAAAAGTTTCAAAATTTTAAGACTATAATGGAAGTGTGCAAACCTTTGGTTGGGAGGCTGCAGGTGAAACAAGTAATTGAAGAGTGAGAAAAATCGAATTGAATATAAATTTCAAAACTACAAATTCATATTTAAACCAACAAGTAGTTAAAAAGTGAGAAAAAACGTATAAAATATAAATTTTCATCTACTAACTTCCAATTCAAAATGTTACCCACTTTTATCTTGGCCTCAAAATTCTCATTTTACAACAAAGAATTTTTGAGAAAATTTCAAAGCCAATCGATTAGCACTATCCATAAGAAAATCAAGTTCTTCTGTTTTTGGAGGAGTAAAAATTAAACCCGTGATTCAAAAAATGTAAATCCCAATCATGGATGATTTTTTTATACACTCTACACCATACTTGAAAATAAATAAAATCACGGATAGTGAGGGTCAGACGTAGGTTGGTTCAGGGTGGAATGCCCCATATACATGATCGGAACCACCCGTCCCAAGCATCATCCACTCTCTTCGAACCGATCTATACTTGTTGCCTCGTCCCTGCCTCCAGTTTCCTCTCACATTTGCCAAGAGTACTTACTCAGCGCTTCGGATGTTACTCCAAAAGAAAAAAAAAAAAAAGAAAAATTTACGAACCAAAATGAGGCGGCCTTTTGCTACGCAAAAATTCAATTCACCATCTTAATTTAGTGGGATTTTGGCGGCAAAAAACGCGGGAGGACTTGACGCCTCGCTTTTCTCTCGTTCAGAGACTTTTTAGTTATTTTTTCAGGCTTGGAATATGCTCGACGAGATCACCCATGTAAAAACTCTTTTTCGTTATTACTAATTTCCTGTAAAAGTCCGTTAACATCAATTTCGAGACTTCGATCAATTTTTAAAGCTCAGAAAAAAGTCACCGCACAGGATGGGGGTCAAAACTTGGAAGGATCAATATTTCGAATGGCTGATATATCGACATTTCAACCATGCAAAAATAAAATATCGAAAAAAGAATCGAATGTCAGTCATTCCACATATCGTCTATTCGAAATATCAACCCTTCCAAGTTTTGACCCCCACCCCTCGCTCAATATCAATAGTAGTCATTCAATGCTGAAAAATTTTCAACACTCAGCAAGGTTCAACCACATACGTCAGCGTGAGTTCGAACTACAATAAAACTTCCATATATATCTAAGAGAAAATGGGAGTAAAAAGCTTTGGAGCTTTTGGTAGCAGATTTAAACGTCGAAGTAAAAATTCCAGCTAAAAACAACGCGACGTTTTGATGTTTTCTTCTTAAGATCTCTTCAAAGACTGCGAAAAAGCGTATTTATGAGTCGGTAAACTCACGTGTGCGTTGTATAAAAGGTGAAGGAGCCATTTCCGCTACGCGGCAACGTCCTCTCCTTATTTTCTCCTTGGATTACATTTCGCCGCGTGAGCGTCGACTGTCCTCATCTTCATCTCCGTAATCAAATTGCCAGCGAAGTACCCTCTTTGCGGCGACATTCCCGAATCTGATAACCGCGTGCTACCACCGGCTGGAAATGAGATCAAGTGAATAACGTGATCCATTGACTGCAAGCTCGTAGCTTTGACGCAAGGAGACTAGACTGCTACGTGTGTTGGGTGCGAAACAAACAGTCAACGAGTCGCTCAATGTCGCAGGATCACGTCGTCCTGACGAGCCGGAGAACAATTTCTAGATATCAAGGATTAAAGGAAACCTCTTTTGCCGCCGCTATTTCAACGGGACGATCGCGCAGAGTGTAATAGGGTGTCTCTTATTTAGGATATTGACAAATTTTTGCCGTCCCAACCCCCAAATCAACTTCAAATAATTATAAAACAATTACCTAATTTTTTCGGTATTTTACATCGATTCTAAGATAGTCCACTCGGTGGTCGAAGTTTTTTATGGAAATAACATAAAAAAAACTTTTTTTTTCTTCAGTAGATATTTTATTGTAAAAGTAATAATGTTAAAATTAAAAAATTTGTAACCGTGAGGTTTTAGTCGGCTTTAGCGCTACTGTCTGGGAAAAAATTCTGGGATTTAGTTTCATCTCGTTATAGTATACGATTTTTTTCACAAGTGTGAACACAAAAACGCATGAAGTTTGCAGACAAAATCATGAGGAAATCTTTCGACACTTTATTAAATCGTGGGATAAAAAAAGAAATAGGCATGACAGGATTCCTATTTTTACCTAAAACAATTAATGTGATCTGAAATTAATCGCAATGCGATACATCAAACGCTGATATATTCGCTGAGAATCTACCCAGGTTTCAGTTTTCACACATAATATATGTTGACACGATTTGTCCGTAGACCTTTCCAGCTTGAATCCTAAAAAGTTTATGTACCCAAAGCAGATGGCGGTCCAGCAACACTGTGAGTATATAGGGTAGGTAGGCCAACATTTGTATTTAGTATTAATGAGAAGGGTTTCAAGTTTGGAACTAAACATCATATATACATATACATATATATGTATATAGGTATGTGCATAAACCGTAACTCGTCCAACATAGTCGACGAATGTTTACCTATAGAGTGTTATTTCTCCGGACCCGTGAATGTAAACACCTGAGGATAAAGCATGTCAAATCACTTTCAACCCACCCCGTAGAATAGGGGAGGATTGTTATCATTTCTGAACCAAGCTACGAAATTTGACGAAAATTTTACTCCGTTCCTGATGTCGACAGTCTGCTTTATTTCTGGTGGAAAAACAGATTCTCTAAACTACCGGAGTTTTGATAATCATTTTTGGGTTTTTTTTTTGTTGGTTTTTTTCACGTACGCAAAATTCTATAATTGAATGAAAACACTGCAAAGCACGATTTTTTTCTTTTTTTACCGTCCGATGACAATTTTTAATTTTATTGAAAATTGACAAGTTTCAAATCCGTCTGAATTTGGTAAGAAATTTTGTTTTTTACGAACGTTCCTATAAAGTAAATGTTGAAAAAATTCGTCTCACTTTACGATCCCGGCTGTTTCGAGAGCTTGTCTAAAACGATATTAAAGTATAGTTTATATTACGATATATGGCTACGAAACTTTTTTGCCCAAAGGCTCTCGTGCAAGCAAATCTATAACAGCAAAAGTAATATTGAAAAGATCTTGAACGATATACTCGAGTGTTTTACGTATTTCCAGATGAACGGCTGATCACTAAAAGCACTGCCTCGTTTCAAATCTGATCACTGAGTAAATACGTAGTGTAATCTTGGATAAACGAAGAGAGGAGAGGAGAGAGTAGAGGACCCGAGAGGAAATGATGAGAACAGCACGGTAGATCGGAGAAGCAACGAGGGGGCTGAAAAATGGGGGTGATCGAAAATATAGATCTATGGCAAGGCTGCAGGTAATAAAGAAGGGCTCGTATATACGTATAGGTATACACGCACCTTCGTGTAACCTTACGACGGAGGATAATCTAGGCCTAATCGCCCCAGTGTCGTTTGTCTTGGGGGGGCGAGAGGTTGACACGGAAACGAACCGAGTGGGTATAATATATACGCCATAGCCGAGCAGAAGAGACCGGATCGAAGTTGGCTCGGGCTTGAAGGAAATAAGTGGCGTGGAACCCGTGAGGGATGCGAGGAAAGTTTAAACTGCTGTGGTTATCCGAAACTTATAGACACAAGCGGTACCAATAAATAAGAAAACAAATGAAAAACCGATCGCCGGCTTGTAAACCCGACCCTCCTCTTCCATCCACCCCCACCCCCTTTTGCAGACGGTGGTGGACATCTGTTTCTGTTAAGTTTAAAACTGCGTTTCTCAATGCGAAGCCGCAGGAACCACGCTAAATTCACCCCGCTTGCTCTCTATCTATATATTTTCTTTCCCTCCCTGGTTTCCTTGGCGAGACGCCCCCCAAACAACGTGTGAAAAACAATCCGAAGATCAATGGACTGACCGAAGTCGCCGCGGCATTCAAGACTTGTGAAAACTCACCCCCCGTGCGGGAAAATTGAGGGAGGATAAAAAAGATAATATGGAATCCTTGGCAAGATACCTAATGTTTTTTCATATTTTCTCGACTTAATTGCGAGGTTCGGATGTGAAGTTGACCGCGGAGAAGATTTCGCAAGTTTCTACCCTTCGGTTGAGATGAGAAAAAAATTCGATTCCATTTTTACTTTCTTTGTCCAGAGAGGGTGGGGGGAGATACGACTTGTCCAAAAGTTCGATTGTTCGAACTTCGCTGTGTAGCGCTTTCCGCGCTTTTTTTATTCCCTCACTTTGTTTACTCGGCAGCCATAGTTTATACGGTTAGGGGAAGAGGAAAAAAACGGTCCGTCTTTTTCTTTTCCTCCATAGATCATTCCACGCGCAGAACTTTAACCCGATCTTTGCTCGAAACTCACACTTAATATTCGCGAATATTATATTCTATACATATATAGCGATACGATCCGGCAAAGAAGACGAAAACAAATCATAACCGCAAACAAATAAAAAATTCAGATCAACGAAAGCAAGAATTGTCTAGTCCGTGAAATTAGATCGCTACATCTTCACGTTATACATATAAAACGGATTACCGACCCGAAAGTTTATCCTCAATTATCGAGTAAAGCGGACGAATGGATGATCCTTTGCGCCGTAGGTACAGTAACTTCTGACTGAAAAAGATAGAAGAAGAAACAAATATAGAATAGAAACAATAAAAACGATGGAAAAATAGAAGAAGAAGCAAAGATTCGCTGGAGCAAGAACTTGGCTCACCTTACGAGCTGCTCCAAAGAACAAGAAAAACTCGACCAAACTGCGCAGTGACGCTAGATTAAACCCATTAAACGTATCGAACTTATTGGACGTATCAAATCTATTCCGTACAATATACAAGACACACATACATGTATATCGCGCGTGAGTTTTACATACAAGAAACAGAAGCTGCCGGGGTTCAACGGTCGTCTAAGTATCCGAAATTACTCTGGTAGAAAAGAAAAAGCTGCGCTTTCACGCTCCATGTATCGTAATTTAACCCCGTGAAAATATAATATAATAGAAATAGTTTCAACCGAGTGGAATTTTCGTTCGCGTAGATTATTGAACTGCATTTGTTGTTCTTTGATTGCTGTTAGAATCTACGAGATAAATTAGAAGCAAAAGATAATTGCGGATAATCCTGCCTGGCCCTGCAGCTAGCAGTTTTCCAGTAGTAAAGTCACGCATTGGTCAGACCCCGCTGCTGAACGAACGTGCTTTCACCTTATTGGATTTCGGCGCAAACTGGACGCTCTATTTCTTCTTTCTTTCTCCGATGTATTCTCATTTTTGTTACTCTATTAACCCCGCACTTTATTTCTTCGTACTTTGGCTGTATGCTTCGAATGATAACGATTCATTTATTGGTATAATTGAGCTTACCTGCGGAACTCGTTGTGTATATGTAAATGAAAATTCAATTCCTTCAGTAGTATAATTTATAATTCACCTTTTTTAACTTCCCGTTTCAAAGAAGAAAGGAAGTTATTTAATTTAGTTATCCTGAAAATGAAAAGTTGAATTTTCACTAAATCTCGATGTTTCAAAGTCTGGATAATCACCTCCGATCATTTGATATGTGATCGATTTTTTTATCCGACGATACCTCGAGAACGAGTCAGCGGATTTCAATGAATTTGATTAGATTATGACTTGGATCGCTTGTGTACTTTTACAATTACCTAAATAACAAATTTCCAAAAAATCAAATAAAAACGATGATATCTTGAAAATGGATCAACGAGTTTGAATGAAAAATCGTAAGCCCAAGTTTTTTGAATCACCGATACCGAATCCAAGGTCAGGTAGATCCATTATAGTGATTAAAATTTTTTTTTAAATAGTCATAATGTCGTATAATATCGTATCCGAGAGCTATAAAAGCGTTAATCACGAATCTTAATTTGTATTTATAAATTCGAATTGGCTATTATTCTTTTTTTTTTTTTTTTTTCTCAATTTAACTCTCAATTTTTTTCTCTAACTTAGTCATGACTTGCAACAATTACCAGTGATTTTGATTACTGTAATAAAATGTGAAAATATGTACAACAGAACCAGTTAAACAGTATTTGAAAAATCAAACCTACGGTATTTCGAAAAGCTGGTAAGCTTACCAACCTTTGAAGACGTTGTACTTGTGTGTTGAATGTATGGTACATGACACACCTAATCCGGAGTCTATAGGTAAGTATAAATCCACCGCTTACGATGCTTCGGGTGTTCGAATACGTTTCGCGTGCGGCCAGTTCGGTCGGAAGAAAACGGCGAGAAGCGAAAATACGGCGGAAACAAAGGGATGAAGAAATTGGAGTTCGACCTTCGAACCGCCCCTGAACCTACCGAGTTCGGATCGCGGAGTGTTTACCGCGTTCTCCCCTTGTTATACATATTCCGTATCTTGTCGGGGGTGGAAATCCGGTGTTATACCGAGGCTGCCGAGGGGCGGGATTTTTCCCCCCAAACTTTAGGGACTTTGACTGGTGGTTGCAGGGACGTAGCATTTGCTTAATGACTTTGTCACACGGTTTGCCTTTCGCGCAAGCATTCAGGACTCCCGAATTTATACGTCGAGTCCTCGTATTCGAAGCGTTACATTAGCATTTGACACTTTATCACTTTTCTTTCTTCTTATACTTTACTATACGACGCGTGCGACTTTTTATACGCAGCTCTTATACTTTACTTCGGTTTCTCATCCCGAATTTTTTCCTTCCCTCTTTCTCTCTTTTACTTCTTCCTTTATACGAGCGCGTGTAACCAACGTGCATAAATTATTATCGTTTCCCGTGTCAACGAAAGAACAAGCCGTCTTCCGTTTTCCCCTTGCATTCGCCACCCTTCCAAAAACCGCCGCGTCATGGCTGAACAAACAACGCGATAAACAAATTTTTACGCTCGCGAAAAAGTCACAGGCTTTCACTTTTTCCTTCCTTTATTTTTCTTTTTTTTTCTCTTCTTTTATACGTCACTCTTTCTATTTCTCTTCGTTTCTTTTTTTTTTTCTTTTCTTTTCTCATGCTTATTTTTTCTTCTTCGTTCAATGGGACCGCTGTCTGATCGCTTTGATAACTTGCAAAAATACACAAAGTTGGCAGTCCCGTTGTTGTCGTTCTTCTAAAAATGTATATCAGCCGTACAGTCGAGTAGGAAAAAATTTACCATATGTAAAAAAGTGGTAAAATCACGGTTTTAAATATGCTTATACTGCATTTGATTGGGTTCAATCTTTTTTCACAGAATCTCCCGTTAAAGGACTAAAAACTAAAAACCTTAAAATCGGACAAAGAATTTCAGTCATTAAAAACAACTTTATATCATAATATTGCTGTTGAATTTTTGTACGCCCAATAATTTTGAGTAGTTCCCTTGAGATATCAAAAATTTTAAGGTGCCCACATTGCCCCACGCTCTTCTAAAAAAATTTATAAAAATAGTTCTGAAATAAGAAGAAAAAAACAACAATTCGAATTATCCTCGATAAACAAGCAATTGGCTGATAAAAAAAATGTGACGGGCATAAAATTCGCGATTCCCCAAGTTTCGTCGCGTAATCTCGACCGCCTGTGATAATCACCGATCCGCGGTATCGGCAAGCAGGACCGAAGACGATTATACGCGGATGGAATATCATTTCAGCCAATATCTGCTGCACGGCATCGTGGATTATACACGCGGTTGTATCTCCGTACTTTCGAGGGACGAGACAAAGTTATAAATTACTGATTAAATCTGCGTAGAAGGAGCCAGCTCTTCCTGCAGGCTAAAGGGTTACAGGAGTGGTTTGTTCCCGGAGAAAGGATCGATACGGGGTTTTACTTAACGTCGCAAACTCCCCCCTCCCCCCCCCCCCCCCCCCCATTATCCCACCCACTTATGACACACACGTGTATGTATTATAGCTATATGCGTTTGCCAAACGGCCAATTTACACCGAAATTTTAGCCAAAGTGTGGCTCCGCCTTCTTCGAGCTCACTTTTTGCACCCTGTTGTCATATATTATTTATCACGCAGGTGTTCCTCTTGACTCTAGCCTGGAAGGCGCGGCCGCATGTTGAACAACCAAATATCCGGCGGCGAAAACGCGCGGAATGAAGCTCACGCTGCTCGCACGCCGTTGGAGCTTATCGGCAGGAGCACCGCACTCGCGTGGCGGTGGTTAATTTACATGTAAAATTTCAATTTGCATGATAATAAGGAATGGCTTATTACCCGCAAAGCGTACCGATCTCGGTAAAAAACTAAAGACTCAGGTGGAGCTCGACGCGGCTTTGAAAACCTCTGTATTATAACTTTCACCTATGAAGAAATAACACTAACTGTTATGCAAAAAAAAAAATTTTTCTCCTCCTTTTTATTACTATGTATAATTATTATAGATTTGATGCTCCTGAATCAAAATATATAGTAAGAAAAATTATGTACTACGTATAATTTTCATGTAATGATTTTTTAAGGGTCGGGGCAGCTTGGACGGTCTAAAAATTTTTTTTCAAGAAAATGAAAACACTTGGAGTAATTTTAGGTTGAAGGCTTTGTTATTTATTGTATCAAAAACATTTTGGGATTTTTTTCATCAAAATTAATAACAAAATGGTGGCATAGCGCATATAGTTCGTTACTTATATGCGTCATGCCGCCAATTTGTCATTAATTTCAATGAAAATTTTAAAAAATGTTCCTGAAACTATAAATCACAAAGCTCTTGAACTGGAATCGCTTTAAGCGTTTTCATTTTGTTTTAAAAAAATCTTCTAAGAATGATAAATTTTCAAGTTTTTAACAATAAAAAAAAAATCATATCACGTAATATATACTGATTTAGATTCGGCACTTCAATACCTTCATTTCTATCATATTTTTATTCGATGGAGTATTTCGTTGCAGAACAGTGATAATTGCTTTCAAATTTCAATCCGTTAACGGGGAGAATAAAAAGGAAACAAGAAACGAAGACGTTCATTTTTTAGTTCTGTTTCTCAGCTTTTTTTCAGCAAATATAATATTTTCTGATTATGTTTAACAGAACAGGAAAATTATTATTGTTATAATAATGGAGAAATTAAAATTTCGGCTAAATTCCTACGTCGAAATACACCCACCTTACTTCCAGGATACATAATATAAACCGAGGTAGGTATATTAAAATTTTCACTATGTAGCATCGTAAAGGTTTAATAATAAACACACAAGCACGCTTCGTGCTTCTCCTCCTTTCGCCATTCTCTTTCCCCCTCTTCCTCCGGCTAAGAGCTTCCTGCTACATTATCCCTGGCTGCCTTGAGAGGATAATAAAAGATGTAGGGTCGGGTAACATTGTTTTAAATTATAATTTTTCAAACTCGAGCAGGACCCCCGACCTTCCGGATTTAGCGTGCCGCTTGACTATGAAGATCGCCTAGTTTTCCATAGGCGAGAGGCAAAGGAGACGAGCGGATCTCAGAATCAATCGAAACGATCCTCGTGAGATAAATCCACCCTCCATGTTTCCGGTACGTATACGTATCGGCGAAGAGATAGAATATTTTCGAACGAACAAAAGACCCCCGCGTCCGTGTAACAGCGTCTCAGAATATCGGAGCAAAAGTCAACAAAGGCCATGAATCAAAAAACTGCTTTAATTTTCTAAAGGAAAATTCAACGGATATCTCTCCTCGTAAATATTTATCCAACCGCGTTGGAAAGAAAGAAAGAACAAAAAAAAAAAAAGAAAAAGAAAAAAAAAAAGGGAGTCGACGAAGATGGTGAGAAAAAAAGATGACAATCGAACGATTCGGAATATTATGAAAAACCTCTTTTGCGAAATGTGCAAAGGGAAGAATTTTAATTTTTTTTTTTCAAGATGCAGCTGCGATGACGATGTAAAATTATTCCAATTATAATCATTTGCTGTGAACGTGTTTTCTGATTTTAAAAATTCACGTTATAAAATTTCACTTATACATTAAAAAATTACGCTTTATGGCTTATCCCGTGTATTTTCTTTTTCCTCCTTTTTTTTATGATAGATACGTGGCAGTCAATTTTCATTTTCGATGATCTCAACGTTTCGTGCTGACCGCAGCGTCTTTTTTTATCCAACGATAATTGTTTACCCTAAACTTTTTCCCCCGTCTGATTCATCCAGCTGCTGAGTTTTACAATTCCCACAGTTTCCCGGACGTGATCGACCTCATCTCGAAGTTTCATTTGCACACCATTAAATTAACGAAAGAGAGAAGAACAAAAAATACGGAGCAAGAAAACCAACAAGACTCATCGTATTTCTTCATTTTAACAAATTAGTCGACGTTATCCAATAAGTCGTGTAAAAAAAGTTTGGCATGAAATTTCCTCCGCGATTTAAAATAAACTTAGTACGTAGGAAAATAATTTTTTCTTCACATAACGAAAGTGAGTCATAACTCAAACAAATGGCGGAAGATCGATCGTATTAAAAAATGAATATTCCACCGCCAAAGCTTTCCGCCTTCAAAAATTCAAGTCTAAGAAGAAAAGTGTGGCAACATTTTTTTTTCCCTCCATCGACATTTTTCAGACCAAAATTTCGTCCCCATCGTTCTTTCATATTTGCATCGAAGCGTCGTCGCGACGTCCCTCAAGATCCCGGATATGTTGGATTCGGGTTAAAAGGGGTTGAGTCGGATTGGTTTTGGGCAAAGCAAAGACTCCGAAAGCGGGGAAAAATGCAGGACCGCGCTGAAATTCGACCAGCATCACTCAGCGAGATCCGGTAGATATTACAAGTGCCGACTGAAGAAGTGTTTCAAAAAGGAATGAAAGTGAAGGTGAGCGCTATATGCCAAATCGGAAGAAAAAAACAGGACGACGAAGAAAAAAAAAACGGGGAATAAAGAGAAGAACGCTCGCGTAAATTCCCGGCAATCGCGGTCGCGCCTCGATTCTCGTCGCCTTTCGCCACCCTTTTCCACCCCCTCCTTCTCCGCGCCTCATCTATTTTCTCCCTTTCATCCTTTTATCCTTATTCCCCCGACAGCTTGCGTCCCTTTTCAGACGGTCTAAATTATGACAAGCATCTCCTTTAATCTGCTCTCAGAAATTGTTGCATCAAACACCCCCTTCACCCCCACTCCTCGAATCCTTTTCACCCTTTCATGGATTTCGGGGCTGGGTATGTATGTATAGCCATGGGTGTGGGTAATGAAGAAAACCAGCCGAGCGAGTTGTGAAAATCTCTTTTCTTCCCAACCCGCCGCGCCTTCGTCGATCCAAAGAATCTCTTCATCATCTTTAATTGGCAATTTTATCTGGGATGAAAACCCTGCTGTTTACACACGGGGAACACGTTTCGGTTCAATGATCCCTCGAAATTATACGACAGCCAGTCGTCATATCGAATTATCAAATTCATTTTGTATGTATCAGAGCATTTTTATTATTTTTAATGTAATTGTGACGATTACAAGCCGATTCAGAATGTAGACTGATTATTGTGCAAAATTGGCCGTATTGTATTCGCATATTTTTTCATTTCGTTGAAAATTTTTCAGTCTCAGTAACTCGAGTCTGGTTCTTCACGAGTCTGTGGCAATTTTTCTCGGACTGAATAAGAGTTGCGAAAATTTTAAACAATTGAATGCAAATTATATTATACAATAGTAATTATGCGAATGGACTGTAATTTTTTCGAGTAGATTGCGGAGTTTCCATTATATCACATTCTGAATCTTATTGGTAACTTGATTAAACGCTGCAACTCAATCTATCAGGTAATAAAATAGCTTGCAATTTTTTTAAACCACAATTACTATCTACCATTACGTCACATCGTTCAATAACTGTTCTTATTTATAACTTAGCTTACAACTTGTCCAAAAAAAAAAAAAAATCTCGGGCTTCAATTTCCTAGAATTTTTCTTAAACCCTCGAACTACGAAATCGAAATCCATTTTGGAGAATCGATAACTGGCACAATTGTTTTTAAGAGTCTAAATGAATTATAATATTTTTCGTAAACTCGAACAAATTTCAGCAGATTCCAAAATTTATCCCACGATATATGTATATATAAATTATACATTTCGTGTCGCCAAAAATTGTGTAAATTACGATCACACGCAATTTCCGAAAATATCAGCAACTTACAGTGTAACAGGCAACGAAACTTGAGTTTCGATTTAACCCCTTGATCCCAGCGGTTTTCCCAACGTGTTGTAATATCGGAACTCCGAAATTCGTTATCAGCCGAAAGATAATACCCGTTAGGCACACAAACCTGTTATTCTTGCAAGTAACAACATGTGAAGTCTGTTGTCGCCCTTGTCTGTCGCTGATTGAGCGCAAGATGGATTAAACTGTAGCCCAGTTCCGGGGGCGTTTGATGCTAGGAGATAAAGGCGGGGGTGGCTTCTCGGACTTTCTATTAAACTTTAGATTAGCTACTGTGCGCGCCTGTCTCGAAGATCTAAAAGATGCTTTGATCTAAGTGAGCCGAGTCACGTGGTTCTTGAATACGTCTTCACCCTGTCAGAGCCCTATTTAGCCCCCTTTATCGCCGCCCTCTAAGCCAGTCAATTCTTCCACCCCCTTCTTTTCCCTCCGGCCAAAACGTCCAGGACACAAGCAAAATCTTCTTGTAATTTATCAGCCCGCGGTCATAAATTTTTTTATGCTTTCATTTTCGATATTCATTTGACTTTTTATCCAGATTCTGCCACGATGGTGAAATTTATATATTTGAAATCCATCCACCGAGGGTGTTCTAATTTTGGTACAATCTTGTTCATCAATTCCTTATTTTCTAACTCATTCGACATATAACCACGTTCTCGACTTTGGATACAACGCACGAAAACATGAGTAAAATATTAACAAAAATTTTTCATTTCGAATAAAAATTTGATGAGATTGTAAATTCTTTATCGTTAGAATACATGTATATATAATATATACATATATATAGTAAGTTCATGAGAGTATTTCATGAGAGCATCACGAAGATAGAGAAGCAATAATAATAAGCCGGAAGTAGCGAAGCTCGTTGCCAATTAACGGCACCCTGAGGTAAAAAATAGTCTCGCCGTTTCTTCTCCACATGGTTATAATTCTTCTTATCCTTTGTTCTGTTGTAGCTTATTGTTAGTTTTTGTCCTTCTACGTCAACGCATCATTAAAATATATCGCGTATAATACCATTCGAGCTAAATGTGTCAAAGCAAAAAAAGTTTGGATATAATGAGCCGGCTGCAGGGTACTAAAGTGCTGATACAGGCGCCGCGGCGAGTATTCATTAAATAATTTTCATTGTCGCTTGAACACGGATGTGTGGGTTTCACCCCTCTGCCTGACTTTTTTATTCATCCCTTTTGCTTTGTTTTTGGTTTTAACCTCCTCATTTGGCACTGCTCCACGACGCGGAGCCTTTTCTTCTTTTAGTATATGTATATCTGCTCTGCATTGCAGAGAGCAATTTACATTAATACTAATGCAGGGCGCGCATCCCGCAGGCATGAATCCGGGAAATGAAAGGTTCGGGATCGAGCCAGCCTGACGCAACCCAAAGACCCACGTATTTCCGGTATTTTCTCTGGGTCGCAAAAATTCCCAATAATCCTCAGGAAAAAATCTTGGAATTCGAAGAATGGTCAGAGAAGCTTTGAAGCTTTTGATTAGTCGAGGATGATCGCAGATTTTTGAGTTATGTGAACGAGTATCGGTCTCATCAGGAAGTTTATTTCATTCGTTAGTTTTTGTTGCTTGAATGTCGAATCGCGGATCGCAATTCGACGCAGCGTAACGCGAAACAAGCTGCAAAAGTATACGAAGTGATGGCGAAGCGAAGCCATCAGTCTTCGAAATCCGGTCGAAAAATTCAATAGCACGGTACAATGGAAGCCATTGTCAATAAATGATACAGGGCTGTTAGTCCGCAGGGTGCACAATGGAAAGCTGGGAAAAATGGCTCACTTTCCGAGCCTTTGGACGCAGTCCGAGCTCTTCTATATTAACGATAATATAACAGCCGGTCTATTAATATTATCATATACTTGTGCAGGATCGATAGATCGATTTATCCCCGACGCAACACCCCGCGGGATATATCTCAACGATCGAGCTTTTTCTCCTCGAGGCTGAAAGTACTCTGTTTTATATTATACAAGATATTGCGATATCCCGAGGCGGAGAAACAAAAGAAAATATTATAATAAAAATCCGATTGCATATTTCGGAGTAATAAAACAGAGGCTCGTAAGTATTTGCGACTCGGCAAATTTACTCGGCGTAAAATTGCGCTCTGACTTTGTATTATACCTGACGTCGCAAGTTGAATCCCTTCTCCGTGTATAATAATTTCACAGCTTTACGTCTGCTTTAAGCTCTCCAGTACATATGCAAATATAGTTATTCTTTACGTTTTTCAATTCTATTCGGTGTTATTAATTATAATAACGATTTCGTGATCAAGGAATTGAAGAAGAATTATTTCTTGCCGTGACTCGACGATGCTTAAACCGAACGCCGTAAGTGAAAGAGAATAAAATTGATTACGACTGAGTGCAAAAAACGCCGTTATGATAACGCGGTGACGGTGAGTAATATATACGAATTCGAGGGGTGTGCGGAAATATGAGAGACGGAATAATTACGCGCACTCGAAAATCCAAGCCGCTAATTGCGGGACAAGTGTCTCCCTGTATTATCAGAGAAATTTAAACGAATAGAAGCCGAGCCGCTGAGTCTCCCCATTATGAAATGATCACACGAGTATAATAACAACGAATCCACGTTGGGGTGGTTCGGAAAATGAAAAAAGAAGCCATCCCCGTCTCTCCGCATGTACGTTACACCCTGGAGGAATAAACGAATTCAATGAAGATGAGTATAAAGTCGAGTCGCACTCGGATATCAGAGACAAGATCGGTGGAGGAGAAAAACAATGGGGTAAAAAATTATTCACTTTAAAAACGAGGGGGAGAAACAAGGCGCCGAGATGCACGGGGTTCGGAGCTACCGATGACGAACTCCTGCAGGGATATTCGGAACAAGAGAATGGAGGCGAGGATTTCGCGTCGGGAAAACTCGGGGCGTTTTCTTCCCAGGAAAACCAGCCTCAACAGATTTAACCCCTGGAATAAGGATTGCAGCTGGTTAAATCAGTGCAATCATTGGTGTAGAGTTAAGGCTTCTTCCTAATTCCGGCTTGTTTCTTCTCCTTCGAATTGATCCCTTCCGATTTCCGGTCTCTCGACGAAACTCGAGGTCGGCTTCCTCTCGGGTTTAATGTCCGCCCTCGGCGGCGCCGGTATAATTCATTCGTCAGGTTCAACCTACGTGACGCACCTTTCATCATCCTCTCACGTTACCTTCGACTTTAATCGTTAATCCCCATCGATTTTCAGTCCGTCTATCGTTGATTGCAGACTCTTGTTACCATGTAATCACTGGTCATTCACGCCGGAATTTATCTATCCGAATACGATGGGGTAAAATATAGAGTGCGAGTCGAGGCTGATCGTTTAAAACGATCGAAGTCAGTAGTTCAGGCGCCGTTTCGTCAGCCCTGATCATATTCGTTCAATTTTGCAATTGCGATTAACGAAAAATCTGTAAACGATTTAGTAATTTTATGCCCACTTGAACCCTCGTTATATTTCGCAAATTTCATCTTTTCTCTTTAATTTATAATCGGTTAATAAAATCAAATTCTGTCTCATTGTCGAACCGTCGAAAAAAGTCAAACCATTTTCCACTCTAAAAGTAAATAATTATTCTTATAATTTCACAGACAATAATAAAATTTCATAATCCGTTATCGCCTTTGATACCGAGTATATAACAATTTCACCGCGATCAATTTTACCGCTCAAGCGAATCGCACGCTGGACGAAATGCAGCAATGCAGCATCTCGCCCGGTGTTTCCGTTAAATAATTAAGCTTGCTGGAGACAGGAAAAGTGGCGGCGAGAGGTGATTAACTCCTGGCAAAAACCACTACAATATTTAGAGGGATAAAGTGGCGCTGTAGGTTGCAAGGTGCAGAGTTCACGCCGTAATTCACTTGGCGGTGCACCAAGTCTCCCCGGGATGCAGCGCAGTGCAGCAGCACCGTACATACATACATACATACATACATACATACATACATACATACATACCATACGCATCTCGGGTCTTGTACAGGTATTAGCCAGAGAATTTTAACCTGGTCTTGCTGTTTCGAAATTGTGTTTCAAACTTCAAAAGAAGATAGAAACGAGGAGTTGATTCATCGAAGCGCGGCAAGGGGCGAAAAACCGGGGGTCAGGGGGGGGGGGGGGGGGCGAGAAAGTGATTAAATACTCGTTAAGTTCGACTCTCCGTGTTTGAATATTTTGCGGAATAGTTAAACGGGAATTTGATTTAAAAAGTAATTTCCCAGGTTCGTTAATACGTGAATATATGCATATACATATACATATATATATATATATATATACATATATACCTCATCTCTTGGAGATTCACCAGCGTGACGTAATTACCTCAGTTAATCTTGGAAATTTCTCTGCCGCTCACCAAAGATACGAGGAATTCAATAATCGTGCAGGAAATTTACTATTCGACACACCGATTTTCTTACGAATTAGATCCGGAGTTGGGCGTGAGAATTACGCCCGCCGGCGGATTTCCGTTTTTTCAAACGTTCTACGTTATAGCTCTGCTGATGGGCTTGAGGTTTTTTTTTTTTTTTTTTTGAACAGAGGATATGCATGAGACGGTGAAAACGATTAGAGTGCACTGAGGATAAATTGATAAGCGATTATTCCCCCGGCGCCGTTCAATTGCAGCTAATTGCTCAAGTCGATTGAAATACAAAGTACGTAAATCGGGAGTGAATTATTATACAACGTCGTATTTTAAATGTAAAATAAGTTTCTATCGTAGAATATTCCTATACTTACTTTGCATCGATTTAATTTTACAAAATGATTTTCTGACTCAACTTTTACAAAGCTTTTACTTTTTATTACTCATTATAGCTCTCTTTATAAGTTATAAACTTCTCTTCTTCTTCTTCAATCGCCGAGATAATAGTTTTGCGAATGTAGATTATGAATTATGATCTAACGTTACCTCGTGTCAAGAATTCGTCTTAAAGATATCTTTCTTTTTCTTTTCTGTTTTCATCTGTGATCAAAAATCAAAATCGAATCAAACCAGTTTCAATTCGAGGCAAATTGAAAGAAACATAATTAAATCAGAGTGTTAAATTGATGTTGGATGTTTTTGAACACGTTTCTTTCCCGTCTAGAAAAACTGCAGACACACAACACGTCCGATCCGTTAGACGCCTTCTTCAAACGGCAGGACGCCGAATGCTCGGTGGATCGTGGCGGGGCACTCAGGCTGTATTTATAATTCATCGGGATACGCTGGCTCCGGTGATATTTGCCCGGGAGATCGGCGAGCCTCGGTCTGGCTAATAGAACCGCCCTGGTGAACGAGGAGGAACCTGGAAGGATGTCCTGGATTCTATGGGGAGGGGGGGGGGGGGGGGGGGGGAAAGGGCGAAGTTCGATCGGCGGAATAAGAATAAGAAGGATAAGAAGCGAAATAAGGAGGGGATGAAATTTTTAAGAAGGCATCCGAGCCGCTGCGAAGCTGCCGCCGATTTTTTTCATCACTAATTTGATTAATTTCGACTGTAAAGAAAGTGAATTAATATCCAAGTTTACCCTCAAAGCGTAGGTATATATCGTATAACCCACACCCCTTCGGCCGCAGATTGTCCAAAGTTACTCGGGCGAGACCTGACAATTTTTAAGTTCGTTTAGAGTTAACTTTACAGTATCGGGCTACTAGAGGGAGTGGAAAGAATTTTTCCCCACCCTGCCTCATCGGTTCGACTAACTTTTCGATCTTTCAGGGTCGCGTTTGGAACCCCAACTCGTTAAGAACCGACCCCAAAACTGACTAGCCGGAAAAATATCCCAACTTACAAAAGGCGACGAGACGAAGGTTTAAACCATGTCAGTGAAGTTGGTACTGTTTGACTTACGTGAAGAGTATCGAACGTCAGGATCATGGATTCTGCAAATCTTGGCCTAAAATAGAAAGGACCTCTCTTCACTTCGTCTGAAATTTATCACATCAGCAGTTCGATGAGCAAAATACTGTAATAAATGAAACCTGTTGTGTATTTTTGCCTTCAATATTGATTGTAAGTGGATTTTTACTAACTATTTTAGGACCGTAGCGAATTACATGAAGTGCTAATTTGGACTCTACAAATTTGGCGAAGAAAGGCTCAACGGATGAAACTGTCATCAAGAGGTCCATATTTTCGGCCAAAGAAACACCCCAAGAAGTTTCAGCATAATCCGTAACTGGGGGGTCCGAAAGCCTCCTTATTAGTAAAAATAAATTGTTGGATAGAGAAAAAATATAGAAGCCTTTATTAAGTTCTGCACATCAAGATCACATTATCGTTACGCTCTTCAGCTTAACTCTGTTGTTACAGCCAATTTGATTCTCATCAACGGCGCGTAGATGATTTGAAGAAGATTTGAGAAGATTGAACTTCTGAATTTTAAACATCAGCTGCATAGTGGATTATTAGTTGATGAATTTTTGATTAGAGGATAAATGAATCACGCTTTACCGATTTATCGAGTAGCTTTTAATTTTAGTTTTGTATTAATTTATAAAATAATAATCAACGACTGTGAAAATTTGCCTCAAATAATTTGATTTTCAGAGAATCGTAGGATTTAGATTCGAGTCGAGAAACGGCGAGGCGACGTCTGTTAAAAATTCGGGTTTGAGTCGAGCCATGAGGAATGGAAAAAGTCCGAGTTAGCTGGTACCTGAACGTGGATACAGCAAGTTTATACGTATAAACGCTGCTGA
Source organism: Diprion similis (assembly GCF_021155765.1). Taxonomy (NCBI): domain Eukaryota; kingdom Metazoa; phylum Arthropoda; class Insecta; order Hymenoptera; family Diprionidae; genus Diprion; species Diprion similis. The sequence goes on along the minus strand of NC_060106.1, from coordinate 17,903,146 downwards.
GTATGTAAACTGCACACATAGAGAGGTAAAGAAGAAAGGGTGTAAGACTTTTGTAAAGCTGAGAATATCGCGGGGAATAAATCACGAGAATTCTTGGACCCTCAAGATAAACTTTTCTCTTCTTATACTACGACAACGTCGGGGGTGAGATACAGTCGAGCGGCCACCGCGCATATCAATTTCATCCTCGGTATGTACGCACACACACACACACACACATACATTATACATAGGTAAAGTACCTTCGCTTTTGAAATCGTCCCTTCGAATCTCCCTGCATTTATAAAATTATTACGAGTTCATGAGTCGGAATGAAACTAGTTTTGAAAAATCTCGGCACACATCGGCGTGTGAGAAAAATAATTAATTTACAAAATTCCAGATGAATAAATGAATCTGATTGATTTTCAATTACATCGTGCGAATCGAACGAGAAATTCGAAAAATCATGCTTTTTGCAAATATTCAATCTATATATATATATTCTGATCAGAATCCAACTTGCAAAGTCTCACAATACGAGGAGAAATCTTTCCGTTTTCCTATCATTCGGAGGAGGCAATAAGTTTTGAGTCTGGTTATTTTAAATTTGAATTCAAAGAACGCCCGAAGGCGATGCGACGCACGGGAAGTTCGCAGTCGGATATGACGCATGTCTGCCGTCGTCCGTGTTTCTTTCACCTTTCCTAACTTTTGGCAGGCAGTGATAAACTTTTGGTATTAAACTTAAGCCGGGCGTATGTATGTATGTATGTTTATATACGAGATAACTTTGATGATACGTAGACATACCTGACGACAAACTTTTCACACATTCGTTGGTACCTCACGCTGCATGTATTCGGTTCACAGGTACGTTAATAATTACGAAGAAATTCATCCCGCAATCAGCCGTTCAATTTCCTTCATTGACAGAAAATATAATAATAAATGATTGTGAAATTGATTATCATAACGAATCGAAAAAACTCGTCGTATCGCTTTAGTACCTTTTTTAAAACGATAAGTAAAAAAAGGAGCTGGAAAGTAATTCTTTCAAATGAGATACACTATATACAGCTGAATCCACGTTTGTCAAGCGAGTTCTGAACGCCCGTTAAATTGCATCGAATTGAAAACACCGCATGCTGTAATTCGGTATAAAATCGGTTCGCAGATGGAAAATTTATCCTCGAATTGAGGGTGCTTCCGATCCATTCGTAATTACTTCCGTTCTCGTACGCATAATGCATCTCTCTGATTGATATTCCAACTGCATTTCAATACGACTCGCACATTCTCTCGGTATGAAAATTGTATGAAATCTCTACGATGAATAACTGTCGAGTATTTTAAATGAGTAATTTTCCAAAAAGAATTAACAAATTCACACTATTTCTCAGCAAATCTTGAAATTAGAATCTGTATCAATTGACATGAATGAAAAGTATATTCCTGATTTTAGATTACTTCAAGATTGTACTCACTTTAACTGCTTACGAAGTTTTATTTTATTATTAAATTAGCACGAGATTTGACACTTTGTATTCTCCGATGAAAAGACCGACATGAATAGTTAAAATCACGTCGAAAAATCTGACATATGACTGGTGAATATACCTCAGACTGCATGAGTTATTGTTACTGCTGTAAAAAAGTATTCCCTGGGCAAGAAAACTACAATGTAGTTTGTGTTAGCAGTGAATTTACGCTGCGGTAAAGAAAAAAAAAAAAAAAAAAACAATCTTTTCAAAAGTCCATTGTGAAGATTTCGTGAACACGATATTGTACGTGCGTGAACCAAAAACTATTGTTAAGAGGACATAAAAGGGAACAGCTTCTTTCTCTGTCACACCGAGCAATCAGTTACGCGAAAAACTTTATTGGGTTAAAAAATGTCGAAACGAAGATAAGAATTAAATTTGAAAATTAGTAAAAGTGTCAGGAGTAATACGTCGTATATGAATTTAAATTGTAGGTATATACTTCGTCGACTACGGTATACATACGTAGATATAAAAAATTTTGAAAAATACAAAAACAAATTTCAAACTCTTAAAAAATTCGAGAGTTTCCGTTGCTCTTATAGAATTCCGAGAGACAGAGATAAAAGAATGAAAGCAGACTACCGTTTCAATTCCGCGAAGAATGCGATCCCTGCAAGGGTTGTTCGGGGTAAAACAAGGACATCGTTGTTACACCGGAAGTCAGCGTCGGAGTTTGGGAGGGATAATATTTCTCAATTATTGCATTTAAGGTCGAGGAAATTGGAGACGCCAAGAGTGGGGGTGGCGGTGAGGTTGGAGGGAGGGAGGGAGCGGTTCACCCTTGCTATTTGTATCAGACTTGACCGTCGCGTCGGCAAAAAGTCCTCGACTACTATTCATCCGCTGATGAGCCTAATCCAGATAAATAGAGCTTCGCTTTACAGACGGAGTGGAGGAGGCCGTCGGACGGACAGAGGGTCACTTGACTAATCTCCCGGCGTCGGCCACCGCCAAGAACTAAATTACCCTCCCGCTTTAGATTACAGTTCCAGGTTTCTGGGCCTCGACTCCGCTCTCCCCGAAACCCGCGGGCTAATTTAATTGGCCCAGATATCGGTCAGCTACCCACATCTTTCATAGGCCTAAGTAATTCCCCTTTAAATCAATTCCTATCGCTCTTATCAAACGGTTCACCATCCGCATTCCGATAAGCCTATCAAGCTCGTTGATTCGTTTTTTACAAGTATTTTTAAACTACACTATCAGTCATTTTCGCCAATTTGTTACAGATCCCGGAAATTGAAAGAAAATCGAGCTCCTGGTCCAGACAGTTTAAATTAATCTCGAAGAACATCTTCTCGGAATATCGTCACTCCAAATTTTTCCATGTTGCAGATTAATTCGTAAGAAGAAATTCGGCCGACAGATCAATTTCGGTTTCGCTGTTTAGGCCCTTATTTAATACCTTTCAAACCGAAACGCGTTAGGCTCAATCGTCTTGAATGGCTGCACTCTCAGCGGTTAACCGCTTATTTCCCTGGGCATTTCACCCTGTAGCAACGCCGCGTCAATTCCAAGCCTCGTTGGTCGGCAGCACCATGAGTCGCTTCTCATTAACTATCAGCCGGTGAATTTCGCCCATTTCAACATCCTGTTTATTCGTTTTTCTTCTCTTTTCTTTTTCTTTTTTTTTTTTCATACCTACTTCGCGATTTCGATGGTCTTGGAATAATTTTCAGAGTTTTCATCACGGAGAAATTTAGTTTCCTGCTCTGATAAACTTCGCGAGAAAACTTCAGTCGGTCGGTCGTGCCGAATGCAGATGCAGAAAACCCGCTTGACTCGGAAACTTTTTCGCAAGTTGCAGGAAAGGTTCTATAGATGAATCGGAAGATTGGAACCAAAATATCTTCTGCAGGTCTGTGCGAAATGATCTTCCTTATATTGTGATTTTCATTTCGTATAATCTCAATAGATTTCTGTTATGGAATTTGCTATAAAATAAATCGAATTCATCTATATTCTATATTATATAGAAAGCAGTGTGAAATCGTAAAAATTTATGAATTAGGATCGTCTCGGGTGTTTGAATATTAACAGCGATAATTCTATGCGACATAATGGCTACGTAAATATTATAATACTGCGAAGCAGGAATGAAAACCTAGAACAGGATAATCCGACGTTGCTCCTGCAGGAATTCCAAGAGGTGATATTGACCTGGAAAGAATTACCCTCCGACAGACAGATTCGCAACGAAATTAATCACAGCCGGTAAAATTGGCTTTCATTATCCGTTATTATACAGATCCTCCGGCTTGCGGCTCGAAATCCGTTCAGCGATTCCGGCAGATCACCAAGCGCATAAAGTAAAATTGTGAGAAATTGGCAATCGTCCGATTGATAATGCGCGCGAATCGATGAAAATAGGAAAAAGGAGATCTGAAGATAAGCTTAGCGGATATATATTCACGCGGTTAAAATGGTAGAATCATACTTGGAATCCTGAAACCTGAAGAACAAAGTAGAGAAATATGGCGAAGGATCGTCGGAGTGAAAGGCAACCAGGAGAAGAACGCGAGAGAAGATGTGTCGTTCCGGTTCGTCGAAAGTGGCAAACACACTTTACGTAAGCGTACTGCCAAGAGCAGGATATACGCGGTGCTCGATGGTCCCCCTCACCCCCGACAAATAGACGTTTGCCTCACGGTGGATAAACATTTGCGGGAAGACTGGTGCACGCGCCGTGAAGAACGCGCGGTCGTTTGTACTGCACATAAAGCAGATCACGAGTCGTACAATTCATCCGCAGGTGAGTGAGCGAATTTTATTTGGCAAGGTCTGCGTGCGCGTCGATAAGGCGAAAAAGCTCGGGAAAAGCTGCTCGCTGGCGGGAATATCTTGGGGTAGAAGGGGGGAGGGGGGGGGGGGGCGAAACGCGGGCTAAACTCCGTTAGGCAAGCGGCGACACGAGTCGAAGGATAATAAATTGCAAGGAACACTTAACCCTCCTGCAGAGTTCGTTTGCCCAGCCGAGGCGTCGGTAGGAAGAAAAATGCCTCGAACGCTTCGCTTCTACCCTCGACTGACAAAATTCATTCATGCAACGGGATTCGGCTTCCCTTTAATTTCATTCTATCGGAGAGTCGGGAACTGAAAGAGGAACCTATGGATCCGTTTTTTCAAAAGTTACCGTCGCTCTAGAAACGCTGTTTTATCTAATAACACGGATGAGGTGATTGGTGAGTCGAAAATCGATACGTTTTATCAATTGTGTTACGAGATCGGCTGTATTAGGTATTACTCGAGTTATTATAGGCCTCAGTGTCAATGACGATCCCTTTGAAAATACAAAAGTAGAAAATAGGTAGTGGAATTATAAGGAAAAGCTTGAATATCAACGCCAATTAATTTTTATAATTCACTTCTCAAGTTAGTAAAAATTTATTAGATTACTCAGATCTGACTCTATTGTAGAAATATTAAATTTACAAAATTGCACCGATATCAGTTACGATCCACAAGTCGCAACATATTCAATTGACTACTGAAAGAACAAAAAATCTGTTCCAGTGACTTTGACTATACTCAACGACAGTCTTCTGAATAAGCTGAATCTTATTTTTTATTTTCTGAGTCTGTATTTTTAAACAGATTATTGTAGGTTGCGAATATAACAATTTGACCTGCATTTGGTAATGAAATAAATGAAAATTATCAATTTACGATGACTGACGTTGTTTTTTTTTTTTTTTTTTTTTTTGGTTTTCTTTTTTTTTCTTAATTTTAAACTGCTCCTGGGAGAAACGAGCAGAGTTTTCACTTGGAGGTTGCAGAAGTTGCGCTGCGAGATTGCCGAAGACAATGCGCAACGGTGTGAGTATTATACGTGTGTGTTTATGGCGCGATAGCCTTTTATAGCCTTTGCGTCTACGCGTGGCAGGCAAGCGGATACACATATAAAGCGTGATAATACGAATTGTCTTATGGAGCGTCGTCAGAAGCAGAGTAATGAACTCTCCCTTGACTGTATAACTTTAGTTTACGAGAAACTGAAGTTTAACTAACGCGGTAAAACGTTACCGGACTATAATTAGAAAAGTTCATTATTGCCAGGGTTCGTCTTCCTTCTCTCCTATCTTTTTTACTTCTTCGGTTCAATTTAATTTCTTCTATACTCTCGTTTCGAACGACCGGCTCGCTTTGCCCTTGAAGAAACAAAATTAGAGTGAAAAAACAAATCGTCATACCCTTGAAATGGAAACTGAAAAATTTGTATGAGAAAGATAGCAAAAGAAACGAACAAATAGACAAAAAGTTATACTAACTTATTTTCAAACAACCGAAATTTTTTTGCATACCGTTCATTTTTTTTTTTTTTTTCTTGCCACCACCTTTCGTCCTTCTCATTCTTTATCCCCAGTATCCGGTGATTTGTACGTTTAAAAATTACCTCCCCCTCTTCTGCGCCGCGCATATAGTTTGCCGGAAGTTGAATTCCACCCATTTCTAGCTCAAACACGTACGGCGCCAAGACTGGGGAGAAATTTAGATAGCTTAAGTTCTTTCTGCTCGTAGAAGTTCTCCGTTCTCCCCGTGAGTTTCCTGATTGTTGATAAAGCTTGCTCTCTTGCTGCTTTATGTGCTTTATGGCACTTGACAAATTCGGGGGGCGGTAACGCGTCATCCGCGTTTCCATTCGCAGCGAGAAAAAGCGAAAGCTCGAGGATGTTTAGGACTGTTTCATAGTCAATAGCTGCGCACTTCCGGTCGACCGGACCCAGGCTTCGTCGCTTCGTGTCGTCAGACAAGAACGATGGTTCAAATGGCACGGAAGGATCCGCGATTCCTTTGCATCAGCGAGGCGGCGTACTTCGCGAGTACTCTGCGCTATTCCATCGATCAGCCGAGGGGCGAGGGACGAGGGGCTTGATCAACTGCTATGTCGGCCCTATTTCCTTCTGCGATCAGGAGGAAATTGCTACTTCATCAGTCAGATAGTGTGAGGATTAATGCCGGCCGAGAAATGCCGCCGTTACAGGCAAAGCGAGTTTCGAGCTATCGGACTACGCGCGAGTCGCGTGAAAGCCTGAAACGGAAGGAAAATTGTCCTTCATAGAGGGGTGGAATTGCGTTGGATCTTTCTAGCTGTCGAGTGTTTATTCCTCTTAGATCTCGTTATTCTGTTTTACGCGAGCGATTTACGAGTGAGAGAGAGAAAGTGCTATCGCGATTCCATCCATTTTGTAAGCAAAAAACTCGTGTCGTATCTCGATCGAAGAGTAGATTTCCTTGCCAAATTTTATTCGAATCGATTTGATCGTTTTTCCGGAAGTGAAAACATTAGGTATAAAATTTTATCGAAATTCGTGCTGAAGAATTCCTCTGTAATTATGGATACGCTGAATCTATTTAGTTATTAAAAATTTCAATAAGTTCGTCATTCATTAACCATAAGCGAGGTGCTTAAAACTTTTCACGTATCATCTCTACCCAACGATTGATTTTTCATCCAACTTTGACTCAAATCTGTAAAGCCATTTTCCCAAAATTTAGTAAAAACTATATAAAACATGTTTTGTGAATAGCGAGTCGTGTTTTCATATGAAATAGAATTTTTTCTTTTTTCTCTTCAAACCAACCGTTTTCGCGACATCAAATATAATAGCGCACTCAGCTTCACGTTCCAGTACCAAAAAATTTATTCCTCTGTACGACTAAGTCCTGAAAAAAATTTCGTCCCGTCATTTTTCCCCGACGACGGTGTCTCGTTGAACTTTTACAGATCCACGTTGTTCCCGTTACCACCGCGTGTCGCGAGTTCTTTCTGCACTTCGACTGGGTAACCCTCGCCTTCCCCGTGACGTCACAGGACCGATCTGGCCTGGCCGTGCAATATCGATGCGTTTGCCGATAGCCTTGTTCGGCTCCATCAAGAAAAGAGAGAGAGAGAGAAAAAGAGAGTCTGCATAGCCTCGCCTCTATAAAGTTTCGGGTAAAAATTGGTGTCAGCGGTGGGACGACGGCTAAACGACCGATTGAATTTTTTGCGAACAGTCGCATTGCCGAAGACCGTTTTACGCTAGACGTAAACGACGCGTCACGGGCCCCCACATAACCCTTGGGCAACAGCTCCCAGCCTCAGCTGCGCGATTAAATTCCAGATCCGTGCAGACAAGCAACGGCGTCGTTTATACCGTCCGACTTTCACTGGGATACACAAAAATTTTTCACGCTCAATGGAACTTCCCAGGGTTCACCAAGCCGTGTAAAAAATAGCTCGTAAAATTTCCCGTTTCGTTGTGAATAAAAATGAAGGTTAGAAAAAAGAACAAAAAAAAACAAAAAAAAACACACACACACAAAGAAACATTTCCAAAACCCGAACGGCCACGTTTACGTCAAATGATATTCAACCAGCCCGCAAATTCGGCTGCTCACCGTCTGTTCGACAGCTTTTGAAGATCACCGATCACTCGGTTGATCTTGGATCGTTGATCGAAAATGAATACCGCGTAGGTGTGCGTACTATAAATATATATGAACTGGTCAGTCGAATAAGAACGACATAAATCTCCGCGTATAGCAGTGGACCCTTCGCGGCACTTCAAAGAAGGCATCTTCTTCTCTACCTTTTTGATATTAAATTTTGGAGGAGTATATCTGATACCCTGCACACGGAATTATTGTCTCCTATAGGTAGGGAGGAATCGATGAAAATGAATTTCGTTGGATCGAGATTAGAAATGAAGCTGCGTAAGTATCGATAAATATAATTTTCCTCGTAAGCTTTAAGCTCGAGAGACAAAAAAATATTTTCACAATATTTTTTACATCGTTTATCATTTACTGCTAATTTCAAATTTTCAAATCGAGTTAATTCTGTTGACTAAAGACCGCTTAACACTTAGAGTAAAACACTTACGATTAAAAATCGATTGTTTTCGTATCCAACGAGGGTTAAAGCTTCTTGAAGAAAACTGCTTTTCCAGTGCAACAACGAATATCAAAGGGTTGATATTCTATCCCTGAATATCCCCGAAAGTTAAGAGCGAATTTTAAAGTCACGTAGGGAGTGTGTACTCCGACTCACGATATCCTCGCGGTGGTCCTAATCGTATGAAATAGGATACACGCAGCGCGGTGAACCGGGACGGCAACAACGATGAACGCCCATATTTTGACCCTACGAAGTTTACCGCAGGGAAGCCCCTATTATCACGACTTCTACGGAGGGTTATAGGGTGATAGAGCGTCGGGGGAGCGAGAACCGTTATCCAAACGAAGGACGCTCGACTATAGATCCCTTTTGAATTTCGCGTCCCGTAGCTGATAGCCGTTCATACACGCGGCTTATTCAACCTATCAATTCGACCAACGTCTTCTTCTTCTTCTCGTTGTTAGCCCAGGTAAAAACGCCCTCGAGAAAACGCCCCTTCAAGAAACTGTTGAACAACGACGTTTGAAAAAGTCTTCAGAATTCCAATTTCCGCAAAGATAGATATTTCCAACGATTAGGGGCGTTTCATTAATTACGTAAGGGTCCCAGGGGCGGGGGGGGGGGGGGGGTAAAAGTAATTCTCGCATAAAATTTTTAGCAAGTCGGAATGTGCATAATAGACCATTTCCATTGGGACAAAATGTCCGTACATCAATGTCTCAGGAAACAAATATCGCACAGAAAATTGAAGGGCAGTTTCAAAAACTACAAAAAGTTTCTATTTAGACGTTCCAGAAACTATAAGATCTATTTTTCTATTATTAACGCACAATTTCATTTATATATCGATATTGTAAAAAAAAAATTATTTCATGTCAAGTTTTTAAAATCGTAAATGTGTTCATATTTGCATACTTTGAAGCTTATAAATGAAAACTACAGGTAAAATCTCACGTAAGAAGTGGGAGGGAGAGTTCAATAAATCTTATGTGTTCTTGTATGGGGAAGGGGGGGGGGGGGGGGTTAAAAATGGCTAAAATCGTCTTTACGTAATTAATAAATAGCCCCTTAAGAACACGAACTTCGCGAGCTTTTCCAGCCATCGTAAGCAGTTTCGTTTTCATCAATTTCTTATAAATATTCCAACACACGATATATTCGTAATCGAACAGCTTCTGCTGCTGTTGCAACGCTGCCAATGAGTCGAGAACTCTCAGCGCATCGATAAACGAATAGCTTGAAAAAGCGAATGAGCTTTTTTTCGTCCCATTTTTGAACGCAACGTTCAAACGTAGAAGCGGAGCGATTTTGGTCCATTGAGTGCGAAGTGAATTCAGCGTTTATTGTCCCTCTCGTTTATGCTCTTTCTCTCTCGACCACGCTGCTTCCAATGATCACGAGTAAATCCGTCAGGCCTCGATCGCTTCGATCTGATGCGTCGATGCTTCGTTCGCTTCCTGATCGCAGTGCACAAACCATCGGACAGCGGGTTTTCACCAAGCTATTTTCGAGTCCTCTCATAGTTCGAAAATGTATGCAGTGGAAAGTGGGAAATTTGTAATCTCAGATGAACAGTCGGACAGCTTGAAACCCTCGTCATTCCTGGCAAATTTCGCTGTCCTGAGCTAACTTCGATATATCTATAGTCAAGCACACTCGAATCGAGATTCATTCATACGTTCCTTTCTTCTTATGGTCAACGTTTATCCGGCTTGCCAAACGCGTGAAAATCATATTCGTAAATTTGTCTTTATGTTTTTATTTTATTTTTTTTCCCTCAAACGAATATCTTCGCTACTGAAACTTGGCTCGACGAAGCGCGATCACTCGAGTATTCAGTTCGAGTGTGTAAATCGCACGGTGGTAGTGCAAGGCTGAGAAATGAGGGTGAAGCTTATTCTCGTGAAACTAACGTTAGAATCAGATTTCCCAAGAAGTGCAGAGTAGTGGAGTATTTACGGTGGCGGGACGGCGAGCCAACTCAAGCTTTTAATTATCCGCGACGTACACGTGAGCTTTCTCGATCTCGCATGCGGCTGCCTGGAGCTCGAGAGGCAGACAATTGGTAAAGATATTCATTGAAGATGCTGCGGGTGGGTGTTTCATTTCATGGGAGACGAGGCCTTGGCTGCAGGCACCGAGCCAACACTGAAGGGAAAGACAAACGCAAAATGGTTCATGAATATGCATCGGGCGTCGGCTTTCTATTTATGCATAGGTACCCATATTTTCTGAATGTATCTACACGAGAGAGGCGCCTTCCTCCGAATTCGCTCTCTCCCTGTTTCTTAACCCATGCAGCATGGTTATAGCAGTTCCCGGATTCTGCGGGAGCTCTTCTCTCCTTTTGCCTTTCGATGCATAATTCCACCCAACATCCTAATTCTTATCAGCTTTTATCTTTTACTCTTTTATTATACAGCTGTAATCCGATTCCATTTTCAACCGCAATAACCTTATCGTTATTCTACTATCCATTCGCAATCGCGTTGTAAGATTCCGACGTATCTCAATTATCACTTATATCAAGTGCACGGTATAATCAGGTTCCTTTTTTCTCACCCGTTATTGAATCTCTTTTCATCACGATGCAACAGTAAATGAAACGATTTTGCGAAGGTTTGAGTTTCATCCTTCGAATTAAATCGATTCTCTTCTAGATCACGTAAACTTTGAATTACTCCAAGGGTTTTCCGGCTTTCCTCGAATTTGATTGTAAGATGCAAACTGTCATTCTTTGAACGGCTCGACTTGAGAAATGACGTGAGAATAATTAACCGGAATCGTGGAGATTGGATTATTTGGAAGAGGCTTTTCCCGTGACGCTGAGAAGGATAGTCTAACATTGTTAGACGTGTACAGTGGAATACCACCGGCTACATCCCGCCCCTAAGAGCCGCGGAGATAACTTTAAATTGGTAAAGTTGGCGGGTGATTTCCTTTCTTTTTTTCCACCCACCGCCCCCCTCAATTTATACAACTCCGATATAAGATTTTCTCCGCGGTTATAATCCGTTAGAAAATCAAAGAATTTTAATTTCTGTGGGGTACAGAAATTGTTGTTATCGTCTCCGCGTATTAAGGAATGTACCTCGAGTCTCAAAGGATATAGAAGGTGGATAAAATTGGACAAATATAATCCGCGGATTGTTTTGAAACTTTGAATGGAAAACCCCTGATTTTAACGATCGTTCAATTTTACCACCCTAATGCAAAGTTGCCGAGACAAACTTTTCTATTCCACCCAACACGAAGTGTAATCTATAGGCATTTATATCGATCAACGTAGTTTCAGGGGGAAATCTCATCATTTCATTTCACCTCCACGACCTGCCAGAAAAAAAAAAGAAATAAGATATCGAGAGGGAGAGAAAAACAGCGCGTTTGATTGTTTTCTCGACGAGGCAACGTCAAACTGGCCTCTAAAAATACCGTAACTTTCCCCACGTTCAAAGTTCCTTGAGGAATACGTTACTGCAGGACGTTAAACTCCAAGGAAGAACTGACTGACAATGAGATTCTTCGGCCCGTTATAGACGTCGGAGAAACTGTTCTACCATCGTTGCGCGGTTCACTGAAAGCTCCGCAAGTAGATAGCTACTAAGTTAAATGTTCCACGTAACTTGAATGAAAATCACCAACTTTTCAGCTTTGTTTTAATCGTCATCACCATCATCATCATCATCAAAGGTGTGGTTGGAAAGGATGAGACTCTCCGCATCCTAGGATACGTATTAACGTTGTCCTGGTTTTCCTCCCCGGACGTTTTTGTGCCTGTCGCGTACTCGATTGGACCGGTTATACGACATTTCAAGGAACCTAATTTCCCGCAAACACGCAGCCGGGCGTCTCGTCCAATTTTCCGCTGCACCTGAACACGATGGCTTCCCTTTTTATTCTGCCCGAGTCATTCAGGGAATACCTAATAGAAATGCATCCAACGTGGCTGCAGGAAAGAAAGAATGAAAATCCACCGTGGAATAGATACCTCAAATTTATCGTTACGTCTGCCTGAGTCTATCGAGTCTCATCCATCTGCAGAAGAATAGCAAAGCCGAGCAGCATCTGCCTCTATTATAAGCTCGCTGATATACCTAATTGGCGCAGGTATTACGACGCTGCGTGAACAACTTCATGCAGATGTGTATCTGAGTTGGATAATAACTTGTAATATTAAAGAAGAAAAAAATAGGGAACCTTTAGCTCGAGTTGCTGATCAATAAATTTCAGAGGACAGGAATACTAAAAGAGAAATTTCTGTACCTAATTGAAAAAAAAAAAATTTTTCACCAGTAGATAAACTGTCATTAAAATGATACCGATTTGACTATAATTTGGGCATTTTAGGATCAAATGATCCAGAAAAAATAACTCAAAGAAAAATAACGCGTGTGAAATTCAATTTAATTTTATAAAATTCAATTTAATCTCTAGTCAATTTTTCGTCATGATTTATTTTTGTCTGGTTTATTAACCGGTACAAAACTTCACAATGAAAGTATTGACTAAAATTGCAATTATTCAAGTAAGAAAACGTATTTTGGACGATTTTCAGATGTTCTGGTAATATTTCAGAAATGGATTTTTTTTTTTTTTTTCTCTCAAAATCCGCGTTTTTATTGCGCAATGTAAGAATAATTCTACAAAATAAATAGCGTCAATCGATTTGTCAAAAAAATGTTACCCCAATTCCATGAATTCTACAATTATTTAACACGCGGCATATCTCAAGAAAATCGTAAAAATCGAAAACGAGCAAGGTAAAAAAAAAAAAAGAGCAAATAAGTTAAAATCGGTCACTTAAAAATTTTCCGCCACAACTGTCCCTGAGAAATGAAATTTTTCTCAATGTTCAATCTAGGATTCAGCGCGGAATAGATGGTAGGGCGAAAAAGCGACACGTCCCATTAATTCTCTACCGATATCCGGCAACCGCCTAACGAAAACGGTAAATTAGAGGAGGGTAGATGCGCGAGATACGGTTTAATAGAACCCTATCTCAGGGGTCGCTTCGCCCTCCGCCTTCCGCCCTCCGCCCTCCGCCCTCCTGCACCCATTCGGCTTCTTCCCCGCGGGTCGCGTTCGTGTGTGTCAATGGAGGCATGTGGGGTAGGGGGGGGGGGGGGGGGGGGGTAGGGGGTGAATCGAAGGCGCGTAATACCTGTGCAGATACTCGAATCGCCCCCATGGAGGATCCTCGTCGTGCCCGCCGGGCGGCGATGCTAATCCTGATGACGTTAAGTATAAGCCCGTGTGAATACAGCCTGGCGAAATGCGGCCCATAGAAGCAAATTTAATTACCTAACGGGCGGACGAGGAGCTCGCTGGAACGCATCTTAACCATTCATCCATTCACTCGAGATCCCCGATCCCTACACGCTGGCTGGTATATCAACGAAATTGCAACCGCGCGAATTATACTCGATTCTAATTTCTTGCCGCTCGAGCTTTTCTCGAGCGGAATTAATCGACGGTGGACTAAGCAAATTGAGCTTTTTCATTTTGCCTGGTGCTTGATGAGAAAAATAGCCTTGGTGAAGAAGGAGGAAAACATTTATCGAAAGAAATAATTTCATGAATACTCCGGCGTTGATAAAGTTCAAAGATATCAACAGAGTTGAATTTTGTTGACAAAATATCTTATAATCGTTAAAAAAAAAAATTTGTTAACCGTCTATTCAATTAGACATGGTTTTAATTTTTCGCCACTTCAGAAAGATGTAAATGAGAGTTTTTTTTTGTGTTTTTTTTTTTTTCAATTCTCTATACATCACGTGAATGATTTTATTCGTTGATGGATTCCCTACGTAAATTGCCTGCAATGAATTCTCAATACCGTAAATAAGTTTCCTAATAAAACCGCCAATTTATTGAATTCACTCATAATAATTGTGCATAAAAAGTTTTTCTGATCGCATAAAAAGTTGAAGTTTCAGTGAATTCCTAGCAAAGAGCAGCTGAACTGAACTTATGTTGTTCGATATTAAAAAAAAACTTAACAGGATATGTAACTTATTTGTTAGAAATTATTGGGTTTGACATTCTCTTCCGGATTCGGAAACTAATTAACTTGACCACAAACCGTCAAAGTCGGCTGACTATGAATTCCCATCGAGAGTCCAGTCGTGCAATGTATATATATGTATATATAACCTGCGCAACGTAAGGGTTGCAAGGGTTCGGTTTTCGGAATGAAGGATACGTAATTACAGATGTCGAATAGGGAGGAGTAGGGTTTCGTAGGACGCAGGGCCGAATCACGTCGGTGGGGTGCAGAATTGTCCAGAATCGTGAGCGTTGGAATTCAGGGTGAATCCGCGGGTAACGTGTTATTGTAAAAGTTTCGGGCCAAAAGCGTTATCCACGAATCCAATTACTGGTAGTGTCAGGGAGAGAGGTGCAGGACCGAATTGAGGCGAGGATAACGACATTGCGAGTGAAACGATAAATTCCCCCGCCACCTGCCGAATGCCTATTATTTCTAACCAATATGGCCTCCGAATCCTATTATTTCCTCGCTTCAGCCCCCTTATCTCGCATCCTCGATACACCTCGAAGATTCTTTATAACCGCAGGGCGAATAATTCCACGATTCGACACTGCGGTCAGCGACGTATCTACTCGCTGATTAGCGACTGTGATAAGCCCCTCGGGATCATCTTCCTTTCTCAGAATGTATCCGTTGTATAAACGAAAATCGTAAGGAGAATTTCAGAAAGCAATTGGCAGGAAGAACCTCGTCAAAACAATGTATATTTTTTTTTTTTTTGCCAAGTTGTAAGGCTGCGTAAAACATTTTTTGATTTATCGTTTCTTCCCTTCTCCACTTCCGTCCAACGGATGAAAAAGGAAGACCTAATATACACGAGACGCTTAGATTTTAGATATTAAATTTTCACGGCTCGTTATTTCCCACGCCCATCCTTGCATCGCCGTCGTCGTAGTCTCGACAACTTTTCACGGCTATACGAACAAACGCGTTTAATGGCCCGTGTGATTCCCTTTGGCTTCTAAATACACGTGTCTCCGTAACCCGGAAGATCGCGGCAGGTGGCAGGTGGCCTGCAAAAAAGAGCACCTCAAGTATAACTTTTATACGCTTTCGAAAGCGACAAAACGGCCAGAATTTATTTCGCACATATCGGAAAATCAACGACAGGCGGTAACATGGATAAGACGTTTCGTCGAACCGATTGGCAGGCGGTTTCCACTTTTTACATTTTCAAATTGCAAGTCGAGAGGGACAAAGAGGCGAGAGAGAGAGAGAGAGACCAGTTAGATTGGAAAGCTGCCACTTTGTTTGCGGAATTGAGCGGTGAACAAAGGACCGCCATTCAAGCCCGACTCGGATCCGAGATCCTGCAGCCATCGAATGTCGATACGGTCGCCAATTACCCGGCAGCATCCCGGGGCTCGAATCGAGTCGCCTTTTTGCATCACTTTGCTGATTAATGCGAAGCTTATCTCGCACAGAAGGCGCCCGACGGCTCGATACCGTCGTCATTATCCGATAATCGACTGGCATTGACTGCCGATCGTTCGGTTCGTTCGCCACTGTGTTCCAGGATCAATATTGTTCCTGGATAGCCCGGGAACAACCCCACAGCAAGTCTTC
Source organism: Diprion similis (assembly GCF_021155765.1). NCBI lineage: Eukaryota > Metazoa > Arthropoda > Insecta > Hymenoptera > Diprionidae > Diprion > Diprion similis. Next base: position 17,887,125 of record NC_060106.1, on the reverse strand, counting down.
CTCCCTGTTTTAGCTACACTTGCCGGCTTATTTGCTCCGCTTTGCTCGACTCGGCTGGCAGATACCGCCGTGGATTGGCACTTGCCAGTCCTGGATTCATCCCTCAAGGAGGGTGTGAACTTCCCTGCGAAACTTGCGGGGAAGGGGGAGGGAGGGAGGGAGGCCTCGTAGAGCGAACGGCACGCCAACCTCGAGTCAACATCATCCCTCAGACGAAGACGAGCGGTGACGAGAAACTGCCGGATAAAGTTCGCTACCATTCGGTTGCGCTATTTCGACACCGAGTCACACTGCAAATACGCGAGTGTTTAATCGAATTTCTGATTATAGGTGGATACGAGTACAGAAAGCATGTCTGGGAGTTTGTCTCAGTAAATGGTTAAGGATAAATGGGTTCCGAAGTCGGCATCTAAAGTTAGGAGAGAAGTAGACACTCTGTTCTGTTCGCTTCCACCGTAATTGGTGCGAAAAACATTAATGAAGACTATTTTAAACGATTCTTTCTCTTTTTCAAACTTTCTATTTAGACTCTGGGTTTTATTCATCGTTAAGATTCCGACTGGACTTCCACTTCTTCTGCTACCTATTCGTCTTTTTCTGAGGATAGTCGTGAACAAGAAGAAGAAGAAGAAGAAGAAGAAGAAGAAATCACTGAAGACAGAACGAAGAAACAAAGGAAGTTAACAATATCGTGTGACAGAAAGATAAAAGCGTCAACAACATCACCCGCGTTTCATCATACGTAAGAACTTCCAATTTTCCTGGTTGATCGGGTTTCTTTGAGAAGAAACTTGATCGGGGTCGAGAAATGGATACAAAGGCGAGGCGAGAGGGAGATGCAGAGCCGAGAATTGTCTCCCCTTGAAAAAAGAAGGAAGCGAAAATTAAGAGAAATATACGAAGAATCGCTGGCACCTGTTCAGTGGCTCGTATCAGGTGAAGCTTAATTCATCCCCAAATCGAGGGTTCAGCACCCGTCGCGTCGTCTGCACGGCAGGGTCTCGAGGTTAAATAAAATGGAATGAAATTTCGTCCGACAGGCGCTGTTCCCCGGCGATAAAGATGAGCTCCACACCTAAAGGTAAATCCGCGAGTGAATTCGCCAACACGTGGCTAAATAAATCAGGCACATATACCGGAAAATGAGAAGATATAACCGCGCGAGTAGGAATACAAGAGAGGTTCTGGACACAGATTCCTACTACCGACACTTACCGACATCTTACCCAGACTCAAACCGTTCTCCGCAATTTCTTGATCCGCTGTTGATAAGATTGTTGGCAAGACAGCATGGTTTTGACCTTTGGGTCGATACAGCAGGAGGTCGATTGCTGTGACGTCATCACAGAGAAGGGTTTGAGTCTGGGTAAGATGTCGGCAAGTGTCGGTAGTAGGAATCTATGTCCAGAACGCGTCCTTCCTCTGCATACAAATAATTACGGGGACGTTTAACACGTACGATTTTTTATAACGCTCGATCTCAATCGATCTATTGATTACCAGAGAATTAGGGTTAAGGATTTCGTTGATCACTGGGAGGGATTGTATATGGCCAACAGTTCGGAGGGACATTCCATTAAACGATACACAGAGATGCGAGTTTCTTTTTCTTTGGAAGAAAAGGCGCAAGAAGCTAAAGAGGAAAAATCGAGAATGCGTGGATAAGAATTTTCTGCAGATCGATAAAACGATAATTGAAAAACAGGCTGGAAAATCATTGACTGAACGTTTGCAATATTGTGACAGATATTTTGAGACAATTACTGAGAAACTTATGGACTGAACTATGTTAATTATACTTCCGATTTAGCGATAATCATAAGGCTGCAGCAATCCTAAGGAGCAAGAAATATGAAAAATATGATATCCTCAAAAAATAAAGAAAGCAAATCATACCGATCAGCCCGTCAGTGCAGTGTGAATATTTAAGACTCAGTCACCTAGATTATTGTATAAAAAAATAGTAAGCATTAAAAAACAACCAGAGAAACCTATCATCAGTTCAAAACGACTAATTTTAACGCGAGTGGATTTCCAGTCGAGAGCGAGAGAGAGAGAGAGAGAGAGAGAGAGAGAGGGAGAAAGGGCTGAACGTAACCCCGTTAAACGGCGAAAAAGGGTGACAAAAGGTTCGAACCGGCAGGAAAATCCTTGCTAAAGGGGCTGAGATGAGGCGTGGGGGGTGAGTCTGAAGGCGTTGGATGAGATGGGCGTTGTCCAAGAGTGATATATGGCTGTTAGAGAGTCGAAAATCCCGCGGCAGAGAATAAGAAGGATTTGCGTGGGCTCGATGCTGAGTGAGTCGCGGCCTTTTATGCGTCATGATGAGGATCCCGGTGATGTGAATTAGGGGGGAGGGAGGATGATTTAGCGAAGAGACGATCCAGCGATCTGGTTCCGCCGATAAAGTAGACCCTCGCTGGCTGCGCTCTTTACTTGACGATGAAAGTATACGCGTGGATGAATTTTCCTGAGGGGCTGTTTACCCTCGAGAAAAATAACCGATAGCAGCTCTGTTTAATCGAAAGATGCGGTGCAATCAGCGATGCAATGAGGTACGATCCGTGTCTCGATTATTCAGCTTTAACCTCGTCCCCTTTCGCAAGCACCAGCAACAGCAACAGCGCTTCTCGAGCTTAGGGATGAACGTATTATCGAACACTGAGAAAAGAGTTTATTTACTGTTGAGAAAGGTATATTTGGATATGGCAAAATAAATATTTCGTTACTATAATCAAATTTCAGTTGAGCTAAATATGATTTGTCGAGTGAAATTTGATAATGATAACGACGCATCTATTTTTCCATATCCAAATCCCTCTTTCTGGGACCTGGAATACAACTTCCAGGTATATTCGCGAAGCCTTTTCAAGCCACGACTCGCCTTGGCAACAATGTGACGAACTCGGGCTCTGTTATAAATTCATGCAAATTTAAAACCAAGACATGCAATCCCTCTTTCCGGAGTGAGAGCCAAAAAAGTACCAGCTTATTCGATTAATGAAAAACATATCTCTCTAGGTTATACTGAACGATTCTTTTTCGCAATTTTTCATTCAAAAATATTTATCTGCCTAAGCTTTTAAAAGTTTTCATTATATTTATCTGATTTTATCAAGTTAATTTTTGTTTATCCTACGAGCTCTAAATCCAGAAAAAATGTCTCTTCGAGGCTATTAGAAAATTTTCCTAATCGGGACAAAAGTTTATTGAATTGAAACGAATCTTGTTTGAATCAAATCAAATTTCTCGCTTCGACCAGTTAAATTATTTTATCTTGTGTGAAAAAAAAGTCTAGAGAAATTTGTTTGTCCGTGTATGAAAAACGGACATTGATGTAAGAAATTTGTAAATTTAAAGCATCCTGCTGTCAAATTCACCACGTATATATATATATTTATAAATATAGAATTTATCAAGCATTTAACGTCATCTAAAAACAAAAAAACGATTACAAATTAATGAATACATTAACACGAGTCGGTGAAACATTTATCTGTTTACTTATTATTTGAGAACCTTTGTGTTTCCAAAATTTGATAAAATTTCGGTACAAAGCTCGTACAGTGTTATAAAACGTAATCTAACTTCGAGTTCGCTGCATAACTTTGTTACACATATACATCGAAGTTGAAAATCAGTTTGATTGTGATACCAACGCGTGCAGTTAATTTATGGATGTTGTAATATTCATATTTGCGCTATATAAATTTTAAATTCATGAGAGAGATAAGTCGCGACGTCTTTAAAGTGGAGTTGTGCCATACAGAAGCAGCAACGGTCGCGTGGTGCATGCTGGTTCCGGTTTTATCGAAACGGAAACTTAGCTCCCGACGTCGACGATCGATGATGATCCGTCACCTCGAGTAACAATCTGCATTCGATTACAATAGAAACAAAGATGAGTGACGCAGCTTTTCAGGATCTGTTCCAGCTGGGTGTATAAAAATTCCGGAATGTCGAATGAATTTACATCCTGCATATATATATATATACTCGTATATATATATATACCTGATACAACTGGGGTTGTTTTTATACCAGAGAAGGGGGAAGAAACACGATCAGCGCAAATTTACCCTACGCACCGGATTCATTTCAGGGCTTCTAAAGCAAATATTTGTTTTCTCGCTGATACGTTTACTGCCTCCCTAAAATTTTCTTTCATATTATTATTATACAATATTATAAAATATATGAAGTACATAACGGTGTTTGTTAACTAATATTATACAACAATGTATTGAGGATGTTTTACCCAAATAATTAAATCGATGTTAAAAAAATTGGTGCAAGCATTAAAGATTCTATACGGGAGTAAAACAGTTCTTCACGTTTTTCCGAATGAATAATTTTCTCGATAATATTCACACGTACGTACGAACAATTCTCGCGGGACAAAAAAAATTAAGTCATTGCAAAAGTACCGAAAAACGAGCCATCAACTCCGTAAACTGACGAATTTCCTGGGTTTCCTGCAGGATAACGTTGGAGAAATTTCGTTCCTGGTGTAAGGAAATAATTCGACGTCCCTGATCACTCTCCCTGAAGATTTCGGACGACGAAGAGGGTGATTCACTGTCTTCCAGAGCCGGTAGACGAGAACGAAGCGAACGAAGCTCGGGGCAATCTTAGGGGCCAATTAATTAACCCGTAATTAGTATGCAAATGTGACGTCACTCGTCCCGTAACCGTGCGGGACACGTATACATTATACAATACAAATATATACGCAATCCGAGAGAGAAAGAGAGAGAGAGAGAGAGTGAGAGAGTGCATTGAAAATTGCTGACTGGTGAATTGCGGCCGACTTAGATCAGTGAAATTAGTGTTTAACTTGCAGATGAATCTGAAATACTTACGTTTTATCGCTTTATCGCTATAGCGGGTAAGAATACGGGAGTTGTGGGATAAAAAAAATAAAAATTGTCTGCTTGAAATCGTCGAAACTAGACTAAATTGAGGTCTCGAATTTCCGACGACGTATAATATTTCCGCGTATCCAGGTGCAATTCCAGTTTATATTATACACGGAGAGATAGAGATGGTATTGACGTTTCGGAAAAGCGGATTACCAACTCGGCTAACTTATATTTGACTTGACACTCGAGCGTTCGCATTTGATTAGAATGTTTAACTCAATCGCTTGCCAGCGAAACGTCTATCATCTGATTATAGAATCCGCACGAAGCCACCGAGTTTCCTTCCGAATTAAGCGAATCTTATTATAAGCGGATACACGTAGGTGTGAAAAGCTTGCGTCCCGTTTCAACTCTACTACTATTTTGCAAGCTTCTTGTCGTTGTGTCGCTCTGAGTGAGCAAAACTTCTCTGAAGATTGAAATAAGACTCAAACTTTTTTCAAGCTCTCAAAGCTTCCGGTCCTCGAAAGGTGACCGACATGACAGCTCATCTAGTCAGTCCGTGATGACTGAGTTTGAGATCATTGACAGAATTTTATTTTTTTTCTCCTTTTCAAGCCAATCGACGCTCCTGTGGATTTTTTATCCTAATTCTCAGCCCCTCGACTCGTTTAACAAGCCCCTGAAGCTCTGGCACTCAAACCAATGATAAAGCCGGTTAGGATTTACATTTCCAAGCAGACGTACACAGCCAACATTTCAATTGTTCTGATTGGACCGTAGATTTCTCTCCTCTTAAGATTGCCTCGCGAAGCTCGATGCGAATATCCGATTTATTTGCTTCCGGGGAAACGGAAGGAAGACAAGGCAGAGAGAGAGAGAGAGAGAGAAGGGGGAGGGGGGGGGGCAGATATAAGGTACGAAGTAAAATACCAAAAATATTCTTCGTTGTGCCTAAATAAGAAGAAATAAAAAAAACGAATAAGCATGGACATGAGAAATCCGATCAGATTCGCCGCGAAATTCCTCGCGTGTATTTATACGTATATAGATGCAATAGAATGCAGCGAATATTATTATATTATAATACAGATGAAATGCGTAATTCTCTGGGTAAAGAAAAAAATTTCCTCAAGAATTTATTCAGACTTTCGAAGCAGGTAGATAGACGAGCATAATGTAATATTATCCTGCAACATTTCCGGCGAATATTTCCGCGGCTGTGTATTTAGCCGAACCAACAAATTTGCTCCGTTATTGCGGGCCGAGAAAAATTAATATACATGAGACTCGGTGCTGCTATGCCGGGTCGGTTTTCTTTTCCCGGGATACAGAGGCTGCCAGGAATTTCCACCGTTTTTTCTTCATCGAACCCTCGATGAATTCGGAGCAACGTGTCTCTTCGCTCACCCGGAAAACTGAAGAACAGAATAAGAAGAGGAAGAAGAGAAAGAAGAGGAAGAAGAAGAAGAAGACGAAGAAGAGTCCTTCATTGTGCGAGGATCCGCTTATTTTCGCGAACTGCGTTTACGTTATCAGTTACATTAATTTGAAAGAATGAAGAAGAAAAACCTCGTGAAAAAAAATAATCACTGACGAATTTCAAGTCTACGTTTCGGGACGATCATCCGTCTCGAAGAGAAGAGAAAAGAATGAAATAAATTATGTCAGTGATTTTGTAGATGATGAACCGTTAATTGTTAATATTTTGTAAAAAAGTTTTGAAATTTCTTTCAAGCAATACGCAGTACAATCATTTATACACTTTTGTAAGAATAAAAATTGAACGAAAAATATGACCAATCGGATAATTTCGCTCGTCTATCTTTTCCGCCTTTCAGATGGACCGAGATAATAGAGAGAAATTTGAAATTCGAATCCTTTTCCACCTCCGCAGAATCCTGGGATCAAGATAAAATGAGACTCGCCTTACGCCCTTGTGTTTAATATTTGAAACGGTGTCCAACCGAGTCTCAAACAACGAATGCCGTCCGGGTAAATTGATCTCGGTTTGCATTTTTCCCTCGTAAATCAGGCTGGATAAAAAATGGTGGATTTATCATGAAGTATCGCGGCGCGTATCAAGCCAAGGGGCAACAATGAAACAACAGGACGCATATTCATGTTATGGAAAACGGCGTGCGTGCAAATTCGTCCCGGTCTAAAGCCGAGCCATCACCGAAGGCTTTTAGGGCTACGACGAAACGCAGAGTTTCGTGAAAACCGATCGAAAGCTGTTCGCAATACGCGTCACACACCAAAATCACTCGACACGCGAAGACCGCATTAAGGGCAATGATCAACGCGTGCCAGAACTCTTTTCTCATTTTTTCCTTCCGATTTGCACCATTTTTTATCACCCTTAGCGAGTCAAGGCTCCCAGCTGTTGGTAAAAAAAATTCCAATCTTTCACCCTGATTTTTTTCCTTAGTTTTCTTCCTTTTTTTCACGTCCGTGACTCGACTGATCGGATTTACCGATTAATCATTGTTCGAGAAATAATCTGAGATTGATAAATCGATCTTCACGGATAATTCTTCTGGTTATAATACCGACTGCCGAGCTGATGCTCATTACATCCTGCTATAAGAGATGAAATCTGGTTATCGGATACAATTCAACAGTTAATCTAAGGATTCTATAATTGTGGAAAAATTAAATCGTATCTCGAGGAAGCAAAACTTCGATTCAGAAACTGATATATACTATACAGACAATTAATTTTCACAGTATATTAAAAATTTGTAACTCACGTATTAGCTACATAATACAATATAACTGATACGATTATGAAAGTTGTATCAAATTTCCAATCGTTACTCAATTACGGTGATGAAAGTATTCGCCATCCAATCAATTATCACAAGTCGATATATACCAAATTTCTTCATTAAAGCTAATTTACCCACGAGAAGAAAAAAAGAAGTGTAAATCCGCGATACAGAGAAACCGCGATACATAAGTAATTGATAATAAATCAGCTTATAGCGCCTTGGAAAAAAAGTTCTTCCAGAAGCCGGAAAAGATTTGCGTGACCTCGTTGAGCTTTACGTCGCCAGATGTATGTATATACAGAAAAATTGATTGCTTGATATAAAAAATGAGAAAGATTGCTTGCGTGCATGCGAGAAGTGTACATACATGTAGATATATACATATGTATAAGTATACCGCAGGCACGTAGGTGTGTACATATGTCAAAAAAAATTGGAAGTCACCTCGGTCTATTAACTTATTGACATCGTGTATAAGGGATCAGGGACAGCAGAGGTTTCGATGCGTTTGTGCGTCCGATAATACATCGGGCGATAGAGGGTGGGTTTCGCGGGGTTTGTTGGGGTGGCTCGGTCGGTATATAGCCAGTTTCAGCGGGGTGGTGGATAGAAAAAGCAGGGCAGTGCTGAGATATACGGGGAAAGTTGGTCGACTATTGTATTTTTATAGCAGCCTCTCTCTTTCTTTTTCTCTGCCGCGCTTTCTACCCCGGGAGAAGGGGTGAAGGGGTGGAAGGCTCGGGATGCCCGGGGCGGCTCGCGGAAAGAGAGAAGAAGAGAAGAGAAAAGAAGAGAAGGGTGGCTCTATTTCTGAAACATTGAGCAGCCAACTGCCGCCAGATTGCAGAACGATCGAAGCGTGCGCGAGAGGAGGCGAAACTTATATCGTTAAATTATCGGCGTCGCCCGTATGGCTTATTTTATAACAACCGTAACGGCGCTGGGAAGAGGGAGGAGGAAGGGAAAAAAAGGAAAGGAACCTGGGTTAGAGGAGATGCTTCCTAGCTCCTACACGAGGGATTGTATTTATCGGGCTTATTAGCTGGAAAGACGAGAGGCGATGCCCGGTGCTTACGCACGTGCGTAATCGCCCCGGAATTTCCCCATTAATGAGGGTCGTTATTATGCCGGAGGCAAACGTAAAAAGAATTCCTCCCCTTGGCTGCACGGCGATACCGCAGTTAATTAATTACTGTACCCACATCTCGCCTCGCCGCGCCGCGCAAAGAACGCTTCCAAAATTCGAATTATGTACTGCGAAAACGCTTCGTACCTGATTCCCGGTGCACCAAAGCGTCCGAAAGCTCGCGACTTGATAAATTATTCCCTGCCAGCCTATCTGATCGTTATTTTTTCATTTGTTTAAGAATAAATTGTACATTAGACTCGCAGGCGCGTGAGGAAAATTTTTAACTATTTAACTGGTTAAATTATATTATCGGACTAGTTGCGGCCGTTGGAGGATTAAAAATCGCTAAGAATCTGCAGAGGACGAGACTTTTAATTTCAGCAACTGTAATTTTATATTTTAACTTCTCGTTTTCGATTTTTTTTTTTTTTATCTAACTAGGAAAGACGCTCCTGCGATTTAATTAAATTCAACTCAATTTTTCCGATCCTCAATCAACTCACGCTTCGAAGATCACAGACTTTTGCAACAGCTACATGAGGAATTTTTTTCACGAAGACACGGAAGAATCTCGCCTCTTAGCAAGTATCGAGTAAAATGAACTGGTAGAAGAAAAGAAAGGAGGAGGGGAAAAAAATTTTTAATTTACCGCCAATGAAGTTGCGGAATGTCGTAATGAGCACCGAAGAAAGGACCTTTCAGGAAATATTTATATCCGCCGGGATCCCGGCTTTGTTTCAAAGCCACCGTCCGATGCTCGCACGCAGCTCGAGTTTCTCAACTAAACAGGCCGCGTATGAAGTCCTTTCCTTGCCTAAGTGTATGATTTGATCAGTCCGCAGCTTTGAAAAATTCAAGTAAAATTCCTTGCGCTATTGTAGCTCGTATAGCGCCCTCGACTTCGAAGAAACGATTAGACCCAGTGATTTCGGTACAGAAAAGGATGTCTAAACGAGCAAGAAATGAAGAAATTCTTGAAAACTCCATAATTTGTGAAATTTTTATGTGTTACGAATCTTTATTGAGTTTTACGTCTTTCAAAATATTTTTCTGTATCGACTCGACAGCTTCGTCCGACGAAGAATGAAACTTTCGGTCATTATACGTCGGAGTTTAAACATCGTTCCTAGACTCTCTCTCTCTCTTTTTTTCTATTTGAAGTGTCGTTGATTCGACATTTTGTGTACAGAGTGGCTTGGTTATTGCTCGAAAAGGATCGAGAAAATCGTAGAAACAGAGATGAAAATATTACAAAGCAAAAGCCTCGACTTTCGGTGAAATCGTGATCGTCTTACGTTTCCTTTAATCTTGATTTTTTTTTTTTTTTTTTTTTTTTCATCTTTTCGACGGGTGTCCAAAGAGATTCGCGAGTTGCGGTAAAGAAAAAGGGCGAAATAAGACCCTTGAAATTTCATAATTTCAATCTCTCCCCTTGATTCCTCAAACGAATCTACTTCTGTATTACGTCTAATATGGTATCACGGTTGAGTTGAAGGAATAAAAAGACGAAATAAATAACTGAGAAAGTACAATGGTGAGATAAGAGTGAATTAAGAAATTAAATCAGGTTACGCGAAACCCTCTCCGACGGTTGAATGCTCGTAATAATCTCCGTAAATTTATTCGTTATCAAATTAATACCTGTCTCAAAATCCCGAAATATCTCAAAGACAAGAAAATACACGCGTTCTTCACTTCAGGCTATACTGAAAGATGGCCGACCTTGTTTCGGAGTCTTTGAACCTCTCAAGCCGCCATATTTTCGACGCGATTTTCCCTCCAGAGTTTGGATCGCGTTTTTTCCGATGTTAAAATAGGACCGGAAAATTCAAAGGACCGACAAAACACGGGACACGTTGCGACGTTCTTTGAAACCGTTAGAATTCGGCAAAATGCCGATGAGTATGCATAATACGTACAGTGGCTGCTGATTACGGCTAATTGGCAAATGAAGCGAAGAAAATTGGCTGCTTCGTCGCACCGAGCGGATAAATCGATAGATGGCATCGAGTAACACGTGACAAAATATTCGTATCAATATTATACCTGGACATCAGGGTGGCGCAAAAAAACCGAATATTTTTTTTTTTTTGTGTCTCGTGTGACAAAATGTTAGTTTTTGATGTTTTAATAATCGGAGGCGAAAGAAGTTGGACATAATTTGAAAATTCCTTTTAATAAATATAATAATTCGGTACGTTTACCTTTCTTCCCCTAATTGCTTTCTTTCCCGCACACAGCTTACAACAAGGGATAATTCATTTTTTCGTCCCTCCGACAGACTAATTCACCGAGCAAGTCGTATTTCTGGCTAACGTCCCGGAGGACTAGCCTCCGCGACCCGCCTTCTAATTCAGGGATATGTGTCCCGGCTAATATCTACCTGCAGGACGGCGCCGCGACGCTGGGCGTCGAGCCCTCGAATTGACCGCGCTGGACCTCCTCCCTGCCTCTGACCTTTGGGCTGATTACAGTGACCGACGGCGTCTCTAAACGCCGCAGCGTCCTGGAAAAATGTCTACATTTTGTGCGGAATTGACGAGGTTACGATTTCAGGATCTGTCAAAGATGATGAAACAGAGGTGATAAAGTGCAGCCGAGGTTGATTGAGTTTAGCTTTATGTTCAAACTGCGGTTTCTTGACATAGAAATAATTGAAGAAATCATTAATTTCATATTACGATAGCATAATTATATGTAAATTTTGAGTGATCTCATTTGTCCGATCATTTCCACAGAGATAAATCGCGTCGTTCGACAGATTTTAATCAACTAGGGATCACTGTTCGTTGATGAATTCTCTATAAATCTAAATAGAAAATATGACTTTGCCGATTTGTAAAGAATTCATTTACGATCATAATGAGCCCGCGTTCTTTCAAATTGTTCAAACGATTTGATTTCTTCTTTGTATGAAATAATTTAATACCAGGATCTCTGGATCTTTATATGGTCCTTATAGACTTCTGAATTTTCTTTTCTATTTTACAGGAATACAACGCATTATGTATAATGTCCTGGAAGTTGTTTGATAGATAGATAAATCAATAGATAAATGAGCGTTTATAATGTCCATAGCGATATTGGACAACTACATAAGTACATAATGACAGTGATTAATATACGAGACAACAAAAACAGAGACAGAAAAGTAAATAAAACTAAAAGAAAAAATAACTCAAAATGGATGAAATCAAAAAAGAATCATAAATAACGAGATGAAATAAAAATGGAAAGAGAAATTGATCAATATTTATTAATGCCCTAGTTTGCCTATAACTAAAACAAAAACTAGACAAAGAAAAACTAAAAAAAGAGAAAGAGAGAGAGGGAAGAGAGTATAAAATCAATATACTTTTCGTCAAAGGAGGAAAATGTCCACGTGCAGCTCGGTTCTTTCTCTCCTTCGAAACTCACGGTGAAAGATAAACAATAATGTATAAGGTCAGGCCACCTCCTTCGTCCTGCACGTAGCAATTTTGTTTCCACCCCCTTTCCCCGTATCACCGACTTTATTTTCCTCTCTGATTCGTCCCGGGGATCAAGACTCGACGTAAGTTTAATTAAAAAACGAGACGAGAGATACGAAAGCAAAACAAGTGCAACGCTCTCTCACAATCAGGATCAGCTTCGTCGCCTCATGATTCCTTCCATCAGACGTCCTCAATTACGGTTTTCACCAGGCCGTCGAAGGGTCGCATTAAGTTCTCGGTTTTCCTGCGGCAGATTTTCGAAGGTCCTCGAAAGTCGAGGGATATGCAGGCTCCGCGGAAGATGGACCTTTAGAGGAGGATTCTTCGAGTCCCATGGGAAGACCTGGAAGCCCAATAAGCTCGACTGATGTCCGGTCCCGGCTCAGTTCCGGTTCTTTCCTGTTTTTCTTTCGTCTTTCGGCCCTTATTTGCGGAGCGGACAGCGCTGAGCGGAACCGCAATCAGTTATTGTCACACGCGCTGCTCGTCGGCGTCGTGAAGAAGCAGAAATGTTGCGAAAAAATCTGTAAAGACGAAGGAAAACGGGACGGGGAAAAGAAAAAGCCGCGTCTTAAGATCAGAGAGCGAATTCTTGCCCCGAGGAATCCACGGCCATACCGAAACCAATTAAATCTCGCACTCGACAAATTCCAAAGGCTCCGTTTGAACGGAGAATCGCTGGCAGAACTTCGGTCAGGTTTGTTACGGTTTATTGACATTCTCTTCTCCGCCACCACCATTGCCACCCCAGTGCTGAAAATTGTGAAGAAAACCGAGAGCAAGGGGCTCTTCGACCGGTCCGGATATTTCGAGGAAAGCAAACTCGATACTGCAGAGTCCGTGGAATTTCAGTTTCCCCCGAAATTACACAAGCATTTCATTCCGCGCTGCGGGGCACCGTTATATCTGCTGATTATTTTGTTTCTTGTTAAGTAAATTTAACGAGATGAAAATGTGTGGGGAGAAACCGGTTTTCGAAAGATGTGTAGGGTCGATATCCTACGACTTTGCGCACATTTTTTTCGATTTTTTTTTTTTTTTTTTACCCATTTAGCAATTATACGATGAGATCCGAATAAGATTATACTATTATGATAAGAAAAATATTTACCGTGACATTGAGAATTTATTATTCAAATAGAGATTGGAACGATAGAAATCATATTGGAAACTGGACCACTTTTGTAGAAAACAAAAATCAGGAGTACTGTAAATCTACAGTTACAGCGATTCCAAAAACAGGAATTTTAAAAAATATTAAAATCCGATTTAAAAACCACTCACTTTGCATTTTGAATATCACATTGCAGTGTCAATTTGCTATGGTATTCCGCAAATCTCATTACAAATTTCAAGCTGAAATTTGAAAACAGCCGTTCCAAAAACCCGTAAATTTCAATAGAAAAAAAAAAAAAAAAAAAAACCATCCGCACCTTCGAAAGTAAAGAAATACATATTTTCAAAGTTTTATTACAACATTGCGATACAAAGTTTTTCAAACAGTGGGGATCGTTCGATTCTCTGGAGGGTGAGAAAACAAGATAGTTCATCAGCGTGGCTTGATGAAGAATCAATAACAGGCGTTCCTTCTAGGGTTGTAATCCCCGACTGCAGTCGCACCTCTGGACTTTAAATTCCCGATTGGTATCAGGGAAGCAGGGGGAACAGAGGGGGTTGGATAATGCGAAGATGTGACTGGAATTTTTGACCTTTTCACGGATTGTTATTAGATGGCAAGCAGCACGGCCGAGTGATTGCGACCGAGACGAGGGCTAAAGGGAGCCCTGCAGGATATCCGGGGAATTTCAGGACGACGAACAATTAAGCGGAAATAAATTGAGGCCACCAACTTTGGATAACCAGCCAGCCGACGGCTTTAACTTCCGATTGCAAAATCTCTTTCATTCAGTGTTAGAAAATTTAAGCGCAAATATAATTGAAAAGAATTTTAGCAGAATTAGAGCTGCGCGAAAATTAAAGGATTGATTTGGAGAGAAATTTATTTTCTCACGTAAACTGATACTATCTATAAAGCTTTGCGAAAATATGTGCAAAACTGGGGCGGGGTTGCAATTCCGAATTTCAAAAGTTCCCAGAGCGCCCAAAGATGAGAAAATTGAAAATCTGAAAAATCGAAATCCCGAATGATCGAAGAGTTTAAGTTTTGAAAATTTCCGGCTTGGTGAAATTTTACCACTTTGATCTTCCTTCGTATTTTTATTTTCGATATTTTTGTGTTTCTTACGTTTTATGAGAAAACTACGCTGTGTGAGTATATTTTAATTTTCCGAATTTTGCTCTATCTTAGCTTAGATTTTCAAAAACTTGAGCCATGGGGTTTTCGACCATTCTAAACTTCGTTGTTTCTTCAAAGTTGTGTGATTTCTTCACTCAAGTCTCACCACTAAATAATTGTGAATTAGGCGGTTTCACAACTTCCAAAAATTCGGAAAAAAATCAAGACAATCGATAACTGCACCCGGTGCCTTAAAATCCCCCCCAAAAAAAAAAAAAAAAACTGCCTCTTGGTCTGATTTACGCGATTCGATGATCGCGTTTAGACGGCGCGAGGGATCGGAAATGAAAGGATATTGTATTTCACGTGGTAATATTCAATTACCGTGTTGACAGCCTCGCTTTATATATGTGTATGAATTCTTTTCACAATCGCGTTTTTATTTCCCAAGAGCAGCCCGAGGGACGGCGGTGGCCGCCACGCGAAGCGGTTGAACGATGTATGAGACAGCCAAGCACGTAATTAAAGATCCGAGATAACGCGTTTGCATTGTTTCAGCTCGTAAAACGAAAGCTGCTTTTCTCTGGCTCGTTAATTTGTCACCCCGGCGACAAAGTCCGCGTGACCGAACTTCAGTTCCTTCGTTTAGAAACACAAATACACAGGCGACGACTCCGATTTGCATACGTCACTCCGTATAATACATATAAATGCTCGTTTAGAATTAGGCTTCGCTGCGTCTCGTGCGACAGTATTTTTTGATCTTATTCACATTTTTTCGCTTTCCTTTATATATAACTATTTTCTTACTTCTTCTTATTCTTCTGCTTTAACGATTCGATTTACAGAAAGCAATGGAAACGCTGACAGGTGGCTAGAATTTCAAAGCCGTAAAACAAAATCACATTCACACTCTTTCGTCGACGTAAAAATTGAAACCAAAAAAAATAAGATTCCTCAATGCGGTTATCACGGACCCAATTTTTCACATACTGTTGACAGACTTCTTATTACTGCAGTTCCACGTTTTCTAAATCAGAATTTCTTTTCTTCTTTCCAGCGCTAAAAATGTTTTCGTTGTTTGTCAAAATTCCGAAAAAATTTATATCTTTTATTACGTTGGTTTTCTTTTTTGTTTTTATCGATTTCTATTCTGTATCATACATTCAAATCAGATTTATCACGTTTGTCAACACATATATTCCGAAATGTAAAAGAAATCATCCGTTTCAAATTTAGCTTCTTTTTTTTAAGGGTGTTCATAAATCCAGAGTAAATTTTGCAGACGTATGAAATAATTCAAGCAGCATACACATATTATGCATACATACTCATATAATAACCCCTGACTGGCAGGGTAAGAAATTTGAAAGTAGTTTAAAAACGTTTTATCTCTTACAAATTGGGTTCCTGTATATAAAATCTTGATTACAGAATCAAAGAGGTTGAAAATCCCCCCCAAGAATCCAATTAAACCGCTCTGACGGAATTAAACAATTTGAAAAATCGCCGCTCAACCGCAATTGAGCAAACCGTGTTACACACATCTACCCCTGAGCATTGTACAGAAGCGAATATACCCATAGAAGCTCCTGCAATTACATCATAAGTAAGGCACAGTCGTTCAGTCGGGCGGAAAGCCGAGAAGTTTTCGACTTGATTGTTCTCAAAAGGCTACAAACCTGACTGTAAAGAAGGATGTAAGAAAAGGGAAAAGAAAAAAAAAGTAACGAGAATAAAGAAAAGGTGAGGAAAATTATTTTTTTTACCCTCTTCCCCTCTCTCTCTCTCTCTCTCTCTCTTGGAAAATTCGATGCTTTTCCATCCGTACCGTCATGCGGAGCTTTTTTCGGGCGCTGCTCAAGTCCTCATTGTTTTAAGCCGGTAAAACTTTCACTTTATGAAGCACTCTTGCAAGCTCGTTTCAAAAGCTATGCACATAGAACCAGCGGCGCACTTGCCACGGCCTTTCCCACTGTTTTACAGTTAAAATTTTCAACCCTCTCGACTTATTGTTATTCCTTCCTCAATCAGCCCGCTCCCTTTCTCTCCATTCCTCTCTCTCTCTCTCTCCTTCTCTTTCACCCTGCCAGATTGCCACGAAACTATACATATATAATTATACATAATACCAATATATATATTTCTCAATGCATAACGACGTCTCTTCGTGGAAGCCCAATAGCTGCTGGAGGAAATTATTTTCTATCAGTTTTTTTTCCCTTCAACGGAAACCGCATACCACGGTAGGGAAAATTTTCTTCAACTCTGTTTTTTTCACCCCCGTATCTGGTGGTTATATGCGCAACCACGTTCCCCGCAGAGCAAGAATAATACGGTCCGTGTCGTATTTATTTTTTTTTTCCCTTCCCTTTTTTCACCACGAACGAAGCATGTCGAGCCATACCAGAGTGCGACTCTCGCAATCTCAATGACACTTTTTCCGCGATTTTTTCTTTCTTTTTTGTAGCCATTTTTTTTTCTGTCCTCTCTTTATGCCAGTGCTTGTTTGCTTTTAATTAACATTCTCTGGGCAAACTTTTATTTCTGTTTGTGTATGTGCGTGTGTGTGTTTGTATTTTGGTATATATTTTTTTCGACGTTTTTTGCTCCAGTTTTTCTTTCTTTTTTTTTTGTTCTTCTTCACGTTTAATCCAAGACACATGTGACGCTCATCCTTTGATCTACCGTGTCTCTGATTTTAATTAAGCTTTTTCTCGCTAGAAACGAACAACTCTACATGATCACGGGTAGATAGGTTGATACTGGCAGAACTTTTTTCACGAATAAATCGACGCTTTGGGTGAAAAAATATTTCGCTCAACGTTGAGTTGGACTGAAAATTGAACTATGGTAAGTAAAAAAAAAAAAAATCGAGGCTAAACTCGCCGACAATTGTTAGAATTAGGATTCGGGAGTTGAGCATAAAATACACCTGAAGTGTGAAATGATTTTTTTAATTCTCTCATCGATCGCCGCTATCGATATTCGCTTGTAGCGGACAAAACATGATTACGGTCCAAAGTTATCGAAGATGGCGTTGTCTAATCAGATTGAGAGGTACGTGTAACGATCTTGCAACGTTGGTCGTTCGTCGGTTGTATTTTGCAGCAGTGGAGGTGGAAGGCCTTAGATTTAATGCTGATGAAGACACACAATCGGCGGAGGCAAGTAACCGGGCTGCCAGGCAGCCCAGGGTTAGCCTCGGATTTGAATACCAGATTGGGAATTACACGTGTAAACCCATGAACACCCTTCGCATAATAATTTACCTGAGATCATGAATTAATTTAAGTACATTGTGTTTCGCAAGCCTTGTGTAGCAGTCAAAGCTGGTTTACCACCAGCTGCGCTCTTCGTCCTGCAGACGTCCGTCGGCGTGTCCTTTGTAAAAAATCCTGACGGAATTGCCATTTCTTTTTACTTCTGCTAGCAAGTTTTTGCCAAAATCAAATCAGGGTCTTCGTGTGTCTACCCTGGAAAAATTCTCTCTGGGAGAGATTCAAGTTCCCGGCTTAAGCTTGTATCGAAATTCACACGCTTATGGCGTATAGTGTACAAAGAATTACTCGAAAAGAGTAATCGGCTCTGATTTTTTTGACCGGATTTGATTGAATTTCAAATTTTCGTCTGCCATATTGGATCGGTGATCTTGAATTTTTGAAATCTGATTTTGAGATTTGTAATCAGCGACCCCAAAAACCATAAGATATTGTCTTGTTACAAAAGTTGACTCAGCACAATATTGTGTGACTCGAAGGGATAAACCAACGAAGACTGGAGAAAAAAAAACCTGAACCATTAGCAGCGGTGGTCTGATTTTGTCCTAACGAATTTTTCTCAACAGGTTCGCCCTTTTCAGCAAAAAAGAAAAAGTGAAAAACAAGAAGAAGGATAACATAATCTTGTTTCACGATTCCCCTAATTTTCTGACTCTTTGCAGAGTAAGGGTAGAAAAAAAAAGAACTTAGAATAATTCGGATTAATTAGGAAAAAAATTTCCTGTATTCCGGATAAGATATATTCGAAAAGGATTCACGGAGAAAATATTTTGAAAAATTCAAGCAGTTCATCCGTCCCGAATATTGTTATCATTGACTTGAAAAATAGTTTCCATAAAAATAACGTTCAAGGCTGAATCACTTCGAAATTTAAAAATACACGAAGTAAAACCTGGAGTTTTCTCAAGCTCTGGTTGCATAAGAGAAGAGAGAAAATTGCAGAACAAACAAACAGCTAACGGAGCTTGCATGCATGCTGCAGGCACGGAAACACGACCCTAGAATTTATCCTTCCTTGCACACATAAATAGAGTGTACTCGTATATACATATATATTCATATGCATTATACAAATGTTCAGATGCATCGTATACACGTTATATATACGTAGATGAGAGTACCTATTATTGCTCCGTCCTTTTTCTCTAAGTTGCTATATACACGTAGGTATACCACATCGAGTGGCTCAACATTCCCCGAAGAAGTTTCTGATAGCAAATTTAGACTCACGTATAACGTAACCGGTAACGCGCAGCGTGCAGATACGTACACACGACGCTCGCATTTCCGTCTATTGCACCCACGGCATGCCGGGAAAATAATACTTTATGCACCGCAACGCGTTGCGCCCGCCTTCGTGAGATTGAATTTTTCCAAGGGGGTCGCGTATTAAGCTAGTTTAAAATTGGGGGGAAAAAATCGTTGGACAGTCCCAGATGCAAACTGCGTTGACTAATTCGGTAAAAAAAAAAAAAACCGCAAGCGGACGAAGAAGGAGAAAATAATCAGAGGTAGAAGGCAGTCCGGGCGGCGAGACAGTCGGCGGGGTGGTGGTCCAGAGCCAGCAATGCGGGGTGAGTAACGAGCCGAGATTCGCACCCTCTTGTCGAACAACCACTTGGCCATTGAAACCATTAACCCTCGACTCAGCCCCGCTGATTTCCACTTGATGGAAGCGTCCATAAGAAATGAACAAGCTCGAAGTGCGACCCACCCCATCCGCCTCTTACTTCTCGGAGGGTTTTCACCCCACGCTCTGTATTACAGCCACGAATTTCGGCCTGCAATGCCTCCTGATTTACGGCGCCCATTGCACGGCCAGAGAAATACCGTGCAGGACGGAATAGAAAACGAAGGATAAAATTCCAATCGGAAATGGACTTGGAAAAGTATTAAGGATGAATGAAAAGTTATAGAATCGGAGAGAAACTACTACATTCGTATTAATATGAAATAGGAATTAGTATAAATGTCAAATTTTAAATATAAAAAAAAATTTCAAAAGTTAGCCTACAAATTTTGCTTTAGTAATAACTCGGATTTTTATCGATTCTTGAAATATCGTAAGATGTAAAAAAATGTCAGACAATTTATGGAGATGACTATGCTGAATAAATCAGCCTAACATAAGACGCGAAATGAAATAATTTCGAACGACCTAATCGTAGGTAAAACGTTTTCTCAAGTCGTTCGTGTCTTCGCTTGTATAATATAAATTGGCTAAAAGCCATTCGAATTACGTATAAGGAATGTAGTTCCATCCGCGTTTACTATGATTACCGCAAATAACATTGCGGCAGAGTTGTTGAATGTTTTCTTTTTCTTCTCCAAGCTCCGGTTTCACCCTCGTATCGGGAATCTCGCGCGTCTCAATTATCCCAGAACGCCTCCGCAATCAAGAAAACACAACGTGTATACACATAGAAGAATAAACAACCCCTAGGGAGGTCGACCATGACCGTAAGGAAAATGGAACTACGTCCAAGTTTGCAAAATTGTTGGCTTAGCGCCGGCGAATAGGCGAATTAATTAACGAAACTCTGTAGACGTGGGTTTCTCTGAGCGAAAACTGTCCCCAGCGGTAAAAAAAAATACAAAAGAATCATCAGAATTCTCTCAGACGATTTTTTACCTTTCAAACAAGATAGGCGATATCCTCGAATCGTTATAAAAAAAAAAAAAAAAAAAACGTTGCACATCGTGCTGCGGACTTGCATTTCACCAACTTTTATTCGTGCAGTCTTTTTCCCCGCATCCTCGAAGAAGGAACCTTTATCCATTTGTTCGAAGCGTAAATAATGGAGCCCGTTTACCTGAAGGTTGGGGCGGAATCTTTCATCGTCAAAAACCGCCAACCCTTCCTCCCCTTCTCCTACGCGAAGTTATTTGCATAGACCAGATAAGGCGCCTTTATTTGCTCCGAACATACAAGAAGATTGCTGGCTGTAACCCCGGCCATGATCCTCCCGGGAGCAGTCGACACAAAGCAGCCTAAACTCCACCTATAGTATATACCCACCGAGCGTGTACCTTCAAGCTGATATCGCGATAAGCTAAGTCGAACTAACTTCCCCCAAAGTTCCAAAACGGCGCCCCGACGCCGCGTTTCCCATTCAACGAAACCGGCGATGCCTATCCCTTCGCTTCGCGTCCTGGCAACAGGCTGTGGTCTTGAAATCGGGTTTACATAGTCTGAGAAAAAGGTGTCGACGCGAAGGAAAAAGAACGAGAAACAAATAATAAATATTAATCACAAAACAAAGGTTCAAAAGTTGTTACCGGATTTAAGAATCTGATTTTCAGTATTAAAAGTATCTTTAAAAAATTAATGCAGATAAATTTTCTTGCAACGTAGATTCAATTTTTTATATATTATTTCCACAATATTGTTGTTGTTGTTTTTTTCTTCTCCTTACTAATTTCTATACCGTGAGTGTAATCGTTTCTCAGAGCGATTTCTATCCGCATGCATCTTGGATACAGAAATAATCTGTGAAGTGAAATTATATTATCATGATACTGATATGATACAAAAAAAAAAAAAAAAAAAAAAAAAAAAAAACAAAATGGGAAAATAACGATAAGTCGATGAATTAATATCATAGAAATAAGATGTTGAGATGTTGGGAAAAGTGCGAAATTTCAGTGAACAGTCGCGAAAAGAATGAAAAGCATTAATATCGAAAGTTGGAATGGCCTGGAGAGAAAGAGCCGAAAGCAGAAGAAAGTGGATACAAAATATAGGTAGGTAGGTAGGTACCTACTACCTAAGCGAGACAAAAGAGGGAGAAAATTATCCTCGTCGTCCCGCTGCGAAGGTGGAAATAAAAACAAACGAATCTCTTCACTTCCTGTTATACAGACCTTATACCTGTCCCCAGACCCAGACCCCCGGATCTCTTCAAAGTTTACCTCCATCTTCGGATACTCTCTCAGGTACATCATGAAATATTCAAAACCCCCCCAAGGCTTGACCTTTTCACAAATCGCGCCTACCGCATCTGACCTTCTGACTTCACCTCGGTTTCCGCTGAGTTCATAAATTTTGAAGGCCGTTAAAATACGCCAAGCGAATTGAAACGACGTCGTATAAGAAGTCTGGGTCGTTGGTCAGACGAGTGACTCGAAATTTTTGACGACTTTTCAACATTCCATGCAGTAGTACTTAAACCACGTTACGTAGATCAAGACAATCCGTATGGATATTCGGCGTTGTTTCCACAATCTACATGCGAAAGAGGAATTCTAGCAGAGAACGATGATGCATGGAATTAATATAACCAACGCGTAGTTTCCGTAGTCAAATTATTACAACGTGAGCGAAGCGATGCACGCCTTGCTCTGTTTCTGGCAGTTAGAACAGCATCGAAATCCAGAAGAGTTTCACTCCTCGCGGAATATTCCTGCTGTGAGAATATTGTTGCTAGCTCGGTCCGCATAGCAGTTGGGTGCTGTTATAGTGAAACTTAATATACACTCGGGTTGAATGGTGCCTACCTATTTCCTACCTCCCTCATTGCGCAGCCATGCAGTTCTCGCAATGGCAAAGCGTAAAGCTCATGGCTATCTGCTTCGCCCGTACTTCTTGGCTTTGACGTGATTAGAGCCAAGTACTTGCTTCTGGGTGTCCCGCACCGTCAAGAACCCGGATGAACTCGTGGTTCAGACCCGAAACTGCAGTCTTTGGATTCGGTTTTCGGTTTTTTTCGAAATACCATTGGGTGGGGTTGAAGTTCCGAACTTGGAGGGTTGGGGAAGTGCTAAATTTCGAGTTTTTCGTGGCGGAACTTGAAGTTGAGAAATCAAACTATTAGGACACATAGATCAGGTGATTCGGAATTCGGTACTTTTGGACTTTTTCAAATTCAGAACTTCAACGCCGCCCGAGTGGTATTTCGAAAAATGCTGATCCAAAGTACCCGGAATGCATTTCATGGCGAAGTCGGAAGCGAGAAGCTGACATCTGGTAACAATGAGGTTTTTATCTCCGCGGTCGTAAGTGGAAATCTCTACTCCGCGTTTGTGGAAACAAAGACGAGCGGCGCGAAAAGCCTGAGTGGAACACACAGAGACTGAAACTGCACATTGCAGGGGACAAATCGTGGATAAGTTTACTGCCTGACGAATGGTCATCGTGAAATTTGATACCGAGCTGGAAATGGCTTTCGCATGACGGTAAAATTTCTACGGTATTATCTTTCCTCGTTTTATCGAGGAACCGAGCTTTATATTACTTGTAGATACTTTCTCGGTATCTTTTATGAAGATTGGGATTCTTGTAATTAGTAGGTACGGTTTTAAAATTCAATTAATATATTTATCGTGTCATTTTGAAGCCAGTCGTTTCAGTCACGTTATAGCAAAATTGTGGCGTTAATATGACTAGAATTTTTAGGCTTTTGGGGTTTAAGAACAGGTCGAATTTGGTCTCGAAATGAAAATTCGGAGAACCGTTGTATAGATTTCAAGATTCTGCCTTTTCTCTGAAAATTCAACTTTCGGGTGGGGGTGAAAATTCGGAAAGACCAAAAATCGACTGGTTAAAAACCCGAAATTTTCGCGAGACGAATTTTAAAACAGCGAATGATCAGTGTACCGAAATTTGGATTTTCGATAAATCACCCAGTAGAATAACTATTTTGCGAAAAAGTATTTTCAGAACTGTCTGCATTCCGAATGAACAAAGCACGGAATATGAAGATATACGAAAATGGAAGTTCCGATATTAAAAATTGAGAGGGCTGATACTTCAAACAACTAAAAAAGCAAAATGAAAATTTGTCGAAAATCAAAGTTCAGAAGGAGCCAAATTTTGATCCGCAAAAAGCACAAAGCCTCCTGAAAATTCGGACTTTGTGAAACTTCATCAACTGGATGATAGTTTTATCAAGATTATCCCATTGCATTATCCAATCGTCTGTGTCATCAAAGACAAAAAAAAGGCAAAGGAATAGGCAACATATTTTTGATAACATTTAAACAGTGCAAGCATTTTTTTCCCGTACGTTCAATTTTATCCGAGACAATATTACATTAAATCCTTTTCAAAATTCACGTACGAGCCAACGTTAGAAAGAATAAACGTGCTTCTGACGTCTTGCGACCTTTCGGTATCTTATTGATTCTGTCTTATTTTCAGTAGGTTTCAGGATTCTGACCTTTCGAGTCTTTGGTCAGTCGTTATTGACAAATTCAGATTCGTAAATTTTTGAAAAGGGCACCAATCTGACATTTGAAACGTCGACTTTTCGACTAT
This sequence comes from Diprion similis, assembly GCF_021155765.1. NCBI lineage: Eukaryota > Metazoa > Arthropoda > Insecta > Hymenoptera > Diprionidae > Diprion > Diprion similis. The sequence continues at coordinate 17,863,114 of NC_060106.1, read as the reverse complement.
TCGGTATTTTCACAATTCAATATTTTGTCGTTCGAAATCTTGCCCATTCCCGAAAAAAAAAAAAAAGAAAAATGTTGATATAATTTAATTTATGTATTCTAGAGTTCTCAATTTTTATTTTTCCCACAATACAACTTTTCGTATTCGTGTTCCTCCTAGGTTTTCAACCATCGGTAATTTGACTTTCGGTATTTCATCGCTTCGACTTCTTGGTCATTCGAATTTTTTTAACCCAGCCGAACTCTCGGATCGCGGATCTGGCGTTTTGGCACGCAAAGACCGTTTTTACTACCCCGCTCGGAGTTAAACGGGTCAGGAATCGAGTATCAGGGAGTGTCCAGTGTCGCTGCAAGATCCGGAAAACGGGTATCCGAGTACCGATCCCGAGGAAGAATTCCAGAGGCGTGCAGTTTCCTTCCTTTGTGAACTTATCTCTGGGTTTCGAAAGCAGGTCGGGTTGGATTTCACCCTGGATGCTTCGCTTTCCTATATAATTCTCGGGTGGCTCCGATCGGTGCACCTTATACCACTTGCGCATTCCTCTGCCCCCCCGATTTCCGCCCATCGCCGCCATTGGTATGCCAGGGGTACCGATATACCCCGCTATCAAAGCTCGGATCGCCCTGCTCAGAAATAAAACTCGCCCAAAGTACGCTCGCGTTGCTTTTATTCCTGCCCCAAAACTACCCCTGAAAGTCGCGTTTCCTCGGGCTTTTCTTCATTATTCATTTTCACCCTCCAACTTGATGTCCAGCTCCTTGTCTTCGGATACTCAAAACCTCTAATAAATGTTGCGTAAGTTTCTTTTAATGTACTTATAATAAAACAAGAGAAAAAAAAAACAGTCGACATGAAATGCAATCGATTCGAAATCGCGTATTTTCTGCACTTGTCGTTAGAATTTCTTTGTGATTTTCTTTAATATTACCAGGACTGCAAATCGAATGAGAAAAATGTTGCATGACGAAAATTCTTTGTATAATATTACGTGTCTCTTCAAAGCTTCTTTTTAATTGTATGAAACTCTTGGTCATTTTGTATTGCTTTCTACAAGACTTTTTTCCTTGTACCGAGGAATATGAATTCTAACGACTTGGTTCTAACTTGGGAATAAAAAGAAAAATAACCGAAAACGGCATCGAAAAAACAGGAGAGAAGAAAAACCAACTCGTCGATATAACTTACAGGCAAACGAAGCGGAAAGGTTGAAGTGTAGGTACCTACCTACAAGTTCTTGTTGGAATGAAATTCTACTCCGGTATATTGGCGTGAAAGTATTTCCATCGGGCCCAATAAAAATGTCTCGAATCCAAGAGCGAGCGTTTCTCAGAGTTGCATGGAAAACTCTCTTACCAGCTATACCTAGACACTTTCCTTCTTTCATCGAGCGGAAGATTAATTTCGCACTCACGTTACCGCCGAGAACAACTTTCTTGCCTCGACGTCGCGTCGCGGCTCGAGGTGTTCGCCAAAATTCGGCGTAACTTCCGGCGGCGAGAAAAAAGGAGTAAATAGGAAATAAAAACGGAAGGTGAAAGGCGATATACGCGTGTTGGAGCAATTCATAGGGCAATAAGACCCGCGGTATGTTGTAGTAATGTCGGTCGCTTCCACCTGCGCGTCCCGTCGCAGAAGGTAAGATATTGGCTCGCCGGGGTGGAAAGCTGTATACACGCGCCGATGTGTGTTTCTGGGCTTGATGTCGAACAGCTGCACTTGAGAAATTGCGATTGCCAATATCCGGGCGGAGGTGTGTTTTCGCCGAAAGGACTCGACCCGAAGGTTCCTTCGTTCGAGTCGAACTTCACTTCCGCCAGCCTCGAAGAACCGCGAAGAAGAATTTCCTAGCCTATCGATAGTCGCGAGATAAGCTCGACTGAAAGAAAATTAAGCACGTGATCCAAACTGCAGTCGAACAAAGCTCGTTTAGGTTAAAAGAAAGATTCGGTCAAAAGATGAGCGTTTTACGTTCTGTGTTATGCAATTGTGTATATTACCTATACATTTTTATATTTCACAATAAATTCGTCAGTAACGCAGAAATTCCGGATGTTGTTACGACGCTGTTATTTTTTTAAATCCAAGTGTGCGAGTAAAAAAAAATCGTGTGAATTTGGATAATTTCGTGTGTAATCTCTAGGTGTGTGGAGGAATTATTCATTTTGGACGGTACTTCAATGTTTGCGCACACGGAGAAAAGTCGGAAGGGGTTTGTTGACTTTGCCAAATATGGTTGTTAAATATGACAAAGCGATGGAAATTTAATTTTATTTGTCAAAAAAAAATCTTGCTTACTCAGTCACGCCACATTTGTTTGAATTAACAATTTACAATTAATTAGTAAATTTGACTTCTTCGTCGTGTACGATGAACATTTGTTTCCAAAATTCGAACACTCGACACAACCTCGCAAACATCTTTGATTTATCGCGTAGGATAAATGAAATTGAAGTTATTTTTATAAATTCTCAGTAAACAAACAGTTTTACAATAAGCTAAGAAAGTTAAGATTTCCAAAAATTTGACGTTAAATCGTCCATCTTTGTCGGTTTCTTGTAGTTTGACGAACGACCTAATGGGGCTAATAATTCCATTTGGTGTCCCAGCTCCCGAATCCTGAGGGGTAAAAGGGGGTGAAAACGGTGAGATCGTTCGATACGTGAAGGGAAGCCCGTCCATTTTCTGGGAACTATTATCGTCCCGCAGGTTTGTCCCGCGGTGTATAAAAGGGACAGGCACTTACCCATCGGCCACTAATTACCAAAATTCGTTGTAACAAACTTATAAAACGCTGGAGTAGTAGGAAGGACCGACTTCCCGAGGGCGAAACCCGCGTCCCTTTTTCGCCGGCCGTAAGACCCTGACCCTCGCCGCTTTATGGGCCGCTTTTATCGCACCATCACGTTGCGTTTTGTACCTCAGATTAATTAATTAGTCCTTTACGGGCAATTAGCCACGACGCGGTTCAACTTCTTTCCGAGCCCCGCGGGCTGTTTCTAACAATGAATCGTAAAATGAGCTCCGATTTAATTAACGATCTGGCAAAAAAAAAATTTCATTCCTTGATCTTAATGTACCCATATTTCATCGGCTCTCGTCACCTTTCCTTAAAACTTTCCATTCGCTTCCCAAAAAAAAAAGCTGTATTTTGCACCAAAATGAACCCGATATTTTTCTTCAACGTTAATTCTTCCTGATCGTGTCTCGACGTCACGGGAATCAACTGACAAGCGGAGGAATCATGGATACAGGGATTGACAAGCCTGGCATAACAAGATTTGCCGGGAATTAGGATAGGTACGTTGTGGTAGCCGCCGCCGCATGGATTCACCGGCCGAGATTCGGTTCAGCCAAAATGTCTGCGAGCGACTGATAACAACCGGAGTGGCGGGATTTTCGGAGATGAAGAAGTCATCGCTAATAGGTAACATTATTATTATTATTATTAGACCGTTCTTTGAGCCTCGTAATTATGGAGTCTAATTTTCGTCGAGTCCGATATGAGAATAAAAGAAGAAAAAAAAACGGTGGATCTGAACAGAAGAAGAAGAAGAAGAAGAAGAAGAAGAAGAAGAAGTGGGAATTACATAAATGAATGACGGGTGAAATTTGATTGCTACGCTACATGATGAAACAGAGTCAAAACTAGGCCGTGATAAATAGCCATGATTGTTCGAAGAAAAAAAGGATAAATATATGGGAATTTGGTCTCACCATCGCGCATCGGTCAAATCTCAATGGGATAATTACTGATGCGAAGCGTCTAAAGAGCCGGTTTGGTGTTATCAGTCACTTCCGCGTCTAGTCTGCACGCGTCTACACAGACTTGGTAGGTTTTTAATCGTCTTCGCTGAATGGTATGCGTGAAGCCTCGTGCTTTAACCAGTAATCAAAGATGATTAACTTCGTTTCAAACTCCGTACAATAACGTGAGGTGAAGCGAAATTTTCAAATTTCTATCCACAATTTTGTATTTAATTGGTAATCTTTGCAGAGCGATCATTCTGAAAATTGAGTAGAACCTTTGAGGAAGATTACAGTGTCAGCCGCGTAGAACGAACAGAAACAAGACAGATGATTTTGACACTTTTTGAGCGTATAAAAATTTCAATCCCAAACGCACTTGTGTACAAAAATCGATACAAGCATAATTGTAAAGATGAAATTAAATCTAAAAACGGATTTTTCTCAATGCGTGTGTAAAAATTTTGAAACCTACAGGCATATAATTTCTACGAGTCCCAAGGAAAAACCAATTCGGGGTCGTAAATAATGGGGGGAGGGGGTGTGCTTTGAAATACGAACTGCAGTAAGGTTGTTTCGTCGATATATACATCCAGGCGATCCTGCAGCCACGCGAGAGTTGTGCTATTTTGAAAAAAGCTCCGTAGATATAGAATCGATAATTGATCCTCGGGGAGTTCGTGATTGAATCCTCGTCGTAGAGGGTTGAATATTTTATCCAATTCTACACGGGAGTTTCCTACCCCTGGTTACATGCCGATGGAGAATGAATTTGGCCCGTGATTCCGCGAAGGGATTTCCTGATCGATTTCGCGCGGATCGGGTGGCTTAAAAAACGATGTTTTCGCACCGTGTTTCGAGGTGTGCGATTATCCACGGGTAAATCGGAGATCCATGCGAATTCACGGCGTAATATCGTCGGCCTCGTCGCGCGGCAAAGCATCCGGCTCCGTTTTCGCTCACCTAGGCGGTACGGAAGCGTGAAAAGGATTTCGGCTAGCACATTAAATTTGTGAGAATCCACCCTGCGTTGGCAAAAGTTATGATCTCGTTGCCGCAAGCGAATATTGTTCTCTCCGTAAGCCGGGGTTAAACGGGAACCGACGGTAGGCCGACAAAGACCGTCGTCTTGACGTCACGTTTCTTCTCAGGATACGCCAGAGGCTACAGGGAATTCATTTTTAGTCGGATCATCCTAACGGCGGTTGCGTAGGATCAGTAGCTTGGCTTTGGGTCCTAATAGTCGGGTTACTGAATCGATAAAATTATTAAATAATTTGTTACCTTTCATGTTACACATGTGTATATGCCATGAATTTTTTTTCTCCTAGTTAAGTTCGTTAAATTCGCAAGGCTTGACGCAATCAAACATTTAGCCGAGACGCGACCTGAAAACTGTTGCAGAGATCCAAATCTAAAAACTCTGTCAGAATCAACGTAAATTTCGTAACAGCAACGGTTAAATTTTAGAAAATAAAAAATGGAATTTCGCAATTCTTGTATACTAGAAAAAATTTTCTCATCTTGCGAAAACTGAATAGTACATTAATTTGTAAATAATGTTGCAATCGAGTTATCAACGCATATTTCATCAAACGATCACATACATAACAAGTCAAAGTCTCATCAGTAAATGTTTAGTCAGAAAATCAGGGGTAAAATCCTCTGTAACTGTAAAAACTGTGAAAAAAATTCATGTCACACAATTTCTCCCGACGTGTGTATTTAACGGAGCGATTAATTTGTTTGAACAAGTGGAATTGAGTCACGCTGCATTGTAACGGTGCCCCAGACCATACCATATACATGTATATATACGTATACCTCATACCCCGCACCATGCACTTGGCGAAAATAATGCAAAGTCGTAAAGTGTAAAGCTCTCGTTTGAGAGTTCGTCAAATGTTCGCTAAGCTTTAGAGAAGTTGGTGACGAAGCCAGGGGTAAGGAAAAGAATATATATGTATATACGTATATGTATATGCATATATTTAAAACCATAAGAAAATATAACCTCCCTTACTCTCCGCTTCGAAAATGAATAGTTTTATCCGACTTGCATTGCTCCGGCACATTATATTACTCCGCTCCATATCTTTTGTCTCGCTCTCGGCATTTGCCAGCTTTCTTAATGTTAGTAAGAGGAGCACGAAAGACAGTAAAACCAGAATAAAAGACAGATCCACAGATCCAAGATCCGTAAAATGATTCCCCTCTAAAACACCCAGGATACTTGCACCACGGTGAATCGCAGTTTTTTTCCAAATTTCTTTTACCCTCGCCCACGCTTCTCACATTTCTGATAAAATAACATTTTACAGTCAGCAAAAAATTCGAATTGTTATTTGAGCATAAATCAATTTATAGAAAATTTATTTTCTCTGGAAGGAAATTCATCCGTTTGAATTAAAAAAAAAAAATCTTTTTTCTTCTTAAGCTTTGTAACTGGTAACTGTTGCAATATGACCTGATCGAAGTCAACCTGCTCGTTGATTGAGGATCGATCTTATAACTATATAATTACAGCTCTCTGTTCCAATGAAATGTAACATCATCACCTACAAAAATTGAGAAAACGGATCTTTCCGTAAGTAATCTTCCCTGAAAATTCGAACCACCTCATCTCAATCTCTTTCGCAAGATCAAACACGACGCGATTGCGATCGCGTAATAATTGTTGAACGATGCCAGTTGGGTTGGGAAGAGTTCAACGGTGGGTAAAAAATGACGATAAAAAAAAAAAGAAAACGAATAAAAAGCAGACAGCGATGAAGCGATAGGCAACCGACCGGCCTGCAGACTTCCGGATAAAAGTGGTTGTCGAACAGCCGGGGGTAGAAGGGTTCGTAGGTTGGTAACTCTGCACAGAGCAGATTTGTCCGCCGGGTGGTAAAACCGGAACTTCGACCACCCTTCCCCTCATCTCGGCTACCCGTCCCTTTCCTCTCCCTCTTCTTCCTCCTTCTCCAGGGATTCGCCAGTGGATTTAAGAGATGAGAAATGGGTTACCCAATAAAATAAGGCCTGGCAATGGTAAACTCGACCGAGTTGGAACTTAACAGTTGTGTACGACGCGGACCTTAGCGAGTACGAAGACTGGCTTGCCGGGTGGTGAAAATAGAGGGGGGAAGGGCGAGGGTGGCATGGCACCGACATTTTTATGCACGGGCCTAAATCTCTAAGGGTCGTACGTATGCGGGGGTGTAAGCACGTATATTGCGAAGACAAGGAGACGAAGAATAAGAAGGTTAAGAAGAAGAAAAATAAGAAGAAGAAGAAGAAATATTTAAGGGTGAAAGTTTAGGCGACCCTGTGTCTACGGGCTTCAGGGCTGCAGTTCTCGTCCGTGAATTTTTATTTATGGTTAACATGAAATATATTCACCTACCCCATCCTCTCCCTCCCTCCCTCCCTTTCATCCCTCCGCATCGTCGCCCTGGTACTGCTCCGTAGCTCACCTATAACCAAGTGTTTTGCGAAACTGAATGGTATACGCCCTTATGCCTGTTATAATATACCTTCTGCGTGTGATATACTGTCTTATTTATGCACGCTGCCTTATGCGCTTTTCTATCCTACATCTTCCAACGCACAGATCATACACACGTATTATCGAGCCAGCGAGAGAGAGAAAAAAAGAGAGAGAATCGAGTATATTTACTGCTCAGCTGTTGAATGCAGGCACCCTCTGATACGTGGAGTCGCAAATCAAGCAGACGTAATGTCCCGATTTTTTATTCAACTTTATTTTCAATTGTGATGAAAGTATGCTGGGATCAGTGACGTTAAAGAGGCTTTAAAGTCCAGGAAAAAAAACACTGTTTATTCAATTTATTGTCGATACGTCACTCGATAATATAAATATACAGAAGTTACAATTTTTCCATCATAATGATTCGGTGTTTTCGTAAGAGGACTGTTCGGCATTTCAAAGAAATAAATCTGCTTAAAAGGTACACATCCGCAAACAGAAAATTTTCTCTGACGATGGTTATTTTCTGAAGATTTAAAACCTCAATAATTTCATTAATCAGAATCCACGGATCACGATCACGGGGTGACTTTTTTTCAACAACCATTTACGTCTCAATTTCGATGACGAAAAACCTGAAACGAGTTTCAAATAGCTCGACTAAAGTATAGAGATTGCCTCAAACATCCGCTCGACGATTCCCAAGATTAATTTATATCAGAGTGTATGAAAAATCAGAAGGGGATCGTTATTTCGTGTGGATAATAACCCGCATCGCGTGGGATGAAAACTCGTGTAACGGTTTGAGTTTTCGCCTCAGTTTCATCGTCGCCATACTAAGAGATTCGTGTGTAGTATATCCACACACATACCATACGCCATACGCGTTCCACGAGTATTATACATACCTATGTACATAACCCTATATGGAGGGTAATAACACTGACAAAAGTGCTGGCAACCCTTGCGCGAAGGAGTGTAAGCTTTCTCGGAGTAACATAAAAGCGCCGGAAGTAGTAGGAAAAAAAAAAAAAAAAAAGAAAAACGAAAAAAAACTGCGAGAGAAAAGGGAAATAAAAAACGTCGATTTAGAGACGGTGCTTGTCCGTTTTCACAATTTTCTTTTCCTTTTTTTCTTCCACTTTTTCTCACCCTCGTTCGCTTCGCTCTCCGCAAGTTTGAATTCAACGAATATCTTTTGAATGTCAATTTATTATACGTATAACTCGTGATCCGCGGTTTAATAATGAAACGTTTATTGGTAAGACTTATTGAAGATCGAGGCGTCAACGTCCTGTAAGAGAGGTCAAATTGACGAAGCTGGAACTGAGAAGAGCGGCTCGATGGGTGGTCAAGCGGCAATTTCAATGACCTGCAGTCGTTACCCGGCGAAACTACGAGGATCGTAAAGACGCGGTTACATTGTTATTTGGCAATTTGATCTTCCCTCGTATAAAAGATATTACGACGACAATAACCGGCACTGAAGGTAATAATTGAATTGGCCATTCGGACGCGGCTGGTTGTGGAAGTTGCAACCCGAGAGAATTCAATGTTCCTATTGGATGCAGCCTCCTGCTGACCACCGGAACTGGAAACAGCGACGTTAAATCGGCGTCGTTTCCTCTTATTCTCGATCAACAATAAGCCAGCTAATCAAAGATTATTGCAAGCTGAATTCAACCTCTTCACCTATTCAACCGACACGAAGTAACGAAGTTATGTCAAAGGTAATTACCGCAGAATTAACCAACGCAGATCTACAGTTGCGGAGATTTCGGCTGATCGGATCACAAGACTTCGATTCACATTAATTTCACAGACATCAGACATTTATGCATTAGATATTCGACCAGCCAGATATGTGCACTTCCTACCGATCTTCTATTCCGATTAACCAGATTGAATTTCGCCAATTATTCGTGACTGACTTTAAATCAGCCGTCCGAGAACATCTTTCCAAGTAAATAAATAAATAGATACACCCGAAGGTATGTGATGGATTCATGAGGGAATTACTGCGGCTGAATCCACGGCGCAAATCTACCAAGGATTGGCCAAGAATTTCCTCAATAAATAACGAAGCTGGTGAATTATTTTCACGGGATTTCGACTCACTGTGATTGCAGGTGCATCGAGGAGAAGTTTAAATTTCAATCCGTCGACCGGTATTTCAAAGCTTCTCCACCTTCGCATTTCGCTCTACGCCGTTCCACCGAAACCCAATATCAATCCATTACCCGCTCACAATCAGTGCCACTTCGGGACGGCGAGAATCAATTACTGCACTTACACAGTGGACCGATGGTCAGCGTCAGTTTTTTCATTCCGCTCGTTTTTCCCACTCTCATTCTCTCTCTCTCTCTCCCTCTTTTCTGCATTCATCGTCGAACGAGCGGGTGAAGAGCTTGCAGAGATCGTCATAGCGAAAGCCACTTTTCCCGTGTACTCAAGCATTTTGTTTTATTTTCTTTCCGTCTTTTTTCTTCCTCCTTGTATGATCCCTCACGGTCACATGTTTTATTGATGCGGATACAGGATATCGAGCGAGGAATCTAATCGCGTTAGAAATTTGTCACACTTCTATCGCAATACGAACTACATATTGTATACATACATCGTACGCGAAATCCATCCAAGTTTGGGGAAACGGGAACGTGAAAGGAAAGAGAAACGGAATTTTGGTTGCGGAAAGATACAGCAAAATTTTGACAACGAACGAGGGTGGAATACTGTTAAGTCGCCAGAGATGATTGTGTGGAAGTAATTCAAGAGAAAATATATGTAGGAACAATATATATCCATTTAAATAATGAAAATCTAAGAATCTGCAGTATCGAAAAAAAATATTTATTTTCCATGAACTGACGGAGAAATTTGAAAGAGAATTTCGTGCTTTCGTAATTTTCTATAAATATCTAAAAGTCACTCGGAGGTTCGATTTTTCTGTAGTTTTTTTTTTTTAAGCATATTACCTATATAATGCATAAAGTTAGAGCGGAAATTGATTTCCGTGTTTTTCCCCATATTTCTAAAGTTCATATATTATACCAGACTTCCGTTCAGCGCAGTGTGCATCAAAAACCTGAGCGAGCGAATCAAAGAGCTTTTCCGGCTATCCGCAGATTCGTGCCCGCGGGTATTTATTTACACAAATATGAAACGCAGGGATAACGGAGGGAAGGAAAAAGCCTGGCAGTGATTAAAGAACAAACATACGCGTATAGAAAAAACCTGAAATGAAAAACTCTGACGAGCGTATAATACGCGACGCGATGATGGTAAAAAAAAAAAAAAAAAAAAAAGAAAAATCAACGCAAACGTTACTCGCAGCTCGTGAAAGTTCCGTTGAATCGAAAAAAGAGCGCTTCGCATGTCGGAAGCTGCGGATTCCTGAGAACGAATTTATTGTCTTCGGTTGGACTTGAACTTTTGACAAGTGTTTTGTGTTTTGCAAGATCGATGAAAAAATCCCGAATCCTTTATTCTGAGGGTTAAAAAAGTACCTAGTAGACGCATCGACCCCGTTTTAAGACGCTTCGCGGTTTCAGGATGAAGTTCGGTTGACGCTTGCACTTGCAGCAGCGAGCTGAAAGTTCCGTAATTGCACCAAGTACTCGTAAAACTTTCCTCCCCTCTTCTCTTCTCTTCTCGCCGAGCCCTGCTCCGCACGGCACCAAAACTTCTTATCAAGATTTTTTCAATTAAAGTTAAGTAGAATAAGATTTTGCATCCTATTATAAATTACAAGAATTTCCACCCACGCCGTCCCGTGTAACTAACTCCACCTGCACAGGCTGAACAAGGTATAACGCAATTATATCCTACCTGAGAGACTCTCCCGCTTCGCACACACACACAAACACATTTACATTCACCTTTCCCGTTATAATATCTCACCTCGTTTTTTTTACTTCCTTTTACTTCATTCTTCTTTCCTTTATATTCTCTCGTATCACGTATACTTGTAAGTATATATGTATACACCTACTACCTATGCACATATATATATATATATATATATATATATACTTCTACACCTTACACACACACTCGATTCAACCTTAAGTACGCAGATAATATAAAGCTCTTCAAGGCAAAGCTCGCTTTTTCTAAGAGAGAGAAAGAGAGAGAGAGAGAGAGAAAGGAATAATTATTCGAACAATGAACCGGAAAAACTCCTTTATATACTCTGTCGCCGTCCAAACTATTATACTCACCGTACTAGAAGCTAATTGCTTCCCAAATTAATTGACCTAATTAGGTCACCGGAACTAGTAATTGCAATCTTATCCCAACTCTGTACCAAAAGTCTAGCCTTCGATTTTTGAGCCGAAGTGACTTTATTAGAGTAAAAAATATGTTCAAGTTTAATGTACCGATATATTTATAACTTTTATTTTCCGAACCGATCGGTCGACAAAATGTTATGAATATTTTACAATCAACTGGTTAAAAATTAGTGGAGGGGTGGGCAAGACGGGGTAGAGGGGAAAAAACGAGTTACCCTTAAGATTTTATGCCTTCAAAAATTTTTTCTTTCAAAAAGTTTTTATTTATATAATATTCGAGTCTTCGAAAACTAAGTATTTCTAAAACCACCCCGTTTTGCTCCCGCGCCCCTATATTATTGGTGACGAAAGTGAAAGCAGTACAAATGGTGAAATTGAATCTGAAGAGAAAGCTGGACCCATAAATGCACTAAGGATAAATCGAAAGAGGAAAGTGTCTCGATCGGGGATGAAGAAGGATCGAGACCGCGAATTTGACGAATGGCTCGTGGACGAGGTTCGCGCGTCGTGCTTTCAGCGTCAACGCTTCTTCTTGTTAGCCACGTGGAATGCCGTCTGCGAAAAGGGTGTCTAAGAACTTGGAGCATCTCGAACTCGGATAGAGGCAGATCCGTGCGATGTAGGGCGTGCGGCGTGTCGGGTGATTTATGTAGTTCTTATGCTCAGAAAACTTAGCTACATAAAACGTCGATATTTCAAGGGTTTGGGGGCACGAGATATGATTTATCCTGCGCCGGCAGACGGGCGAAGAGGCGGCGCCAGCCGTCACTGGGCGTCACGACGCCTCCGTCTGCCCGGGACCAGGAATCACTCTCTTTTCTGACCGAACGTGTACGTGGCATACACGGTATATGTGTACCAGGATATTCATTGAATCATTTTTTTTTTTTTTTTTTTAATTTTAATGTTGGATAGTCGTAGATCGGCTTTAAATATATAAAAAAAAACGAATCTTTAATTTTTCAGTTTTTTTTAGACGAGACGTGAGTCCTCCTGCTGACTTTTTTTGCATCTTCTTTTTATGCAATCGAAAATAATGACGATTCGAAATTCGACGAGGGTTGAAACAAAAAGTATAAAATACGATGTGATAGAGTTTGAAAAAAGAAAAAAAATAATGTGCGAAATAAAAACACCCACGATTCGTATGGAATATATAACATACGATTTATAGGGAGATTAAGGGCTGAGAATAAAAATCTAAAACATTAAAGAGCGATTGTTTCGATGTTTGAAACCGATTTATGTCCATCCAGAATGATCTTTCATTTAACCACCACCCTAATGTGTACATATCAACACAATTTAAAAATGATTAAGTAATTGTTATCAATCTTAAAATTAGCTTTAAGACAACGTTAAGATATAAAAAAAAAAAAAACAATTTTAATTTCTATTTTTTGTTATCAGTAGCCTGACGATGTTCGGCTGGGCCCAATCGAAACGTCGCAAGATATGTTTTGCTAATAAAAAAGTCTGCAATCAGCAAATTTGACGGGATCTTCTTTCATATGTACACATGGAAGGGATCTACGAATGCAACCCCGAATTCTCCCGTCATCGCAACGTCTAAGTTCCTGTTTGTTTTTCATACCGTGTAACTCGAATGAGGATCAACGCGTCAGCTATTTGCTATCTTTTCCATCGAGTCGAAGGACCGTCACGCGAGTTATTGCGAAAGATCTATATAATTTTACCGATCCCTGAGGCCCTCGAGGTTGTCAAGGTTAAAAAAAACGGATCGAGGATCGAGGATCGCGATAAGCTCAACCATGTCTCACGATAAGCCGGAATCCCTGATCTGGACACCGAATTTCTTACTCTGGTTTGGAAATGAAAAAAAATTCATACCGCCTTGTGGCGGAAAAATCGTTTCTCACCTGCATTCACGCTTCGACAAAACTTTGTCATATCACGATCGGATTCATTTTGATCGTCGATCTATCTACAGTTTAAGTTTGAAACAACCGAAAGGCAATTAACTCCGGAATGACTGTATAGGCATCCCAATCTCCAAACAAAATTGCCCATCAAACAGATCTCGCAAACCTTCAATCAGTTCGAAATAAAGCTGCACCTGATCCTTTACGCTTCGGGCAGCCGGGAAGTGACGTATGTTGTACACACGTACTACATAAAAAGGATTCCCGATTAAACCTCGAACCAACTGATTTTATTCTGATTTCACCTTTTTTTTTTTTTTTACGGTACCGATTATTTCACCGCACAGGTATTCGTTACACTTTGATTTTCTCAGGGAGTGGGAAAAAAGTGAGGGACTAGCTAACGACTCCTGCCGCTGGCGAGGAGGTTTAATACTTTTAACTTGTCAAAATCAACGGCAACGGCACGTTTACGTGTGACGTATTGAGTAATACACTAAATCCCAGTACAAGTTAGCTCGAAAAAGCTGACTAAACGTGTCAGCATGTCGTGACATCATTGCGTGTAAAACACGTCTCCATCGAAATAGCAATTCAAAGCTTTGTCACAAAGAAAAAAAAAAATTAGACAACAAAAAACCAGTAAAAAGGTCTAGAAAACTAGCCGGGCCAAAGTACCTATACTTCAGTGAACTTGACTAAAAATCTAAGAAGTTAAATGCAAGGCGCTTTTAAGTCTAAATCGGAGGTCAAAAAAGTGAAAAAAAAAAATAACCAAGACGCAATTAATTATCAATAATTTCTGCGTGTAATATCCACTGAAAATTCTGTAGCACGAACCGTATATATAGCTTTGCAAGTTTTTTTCGCCAGCACTTTACTCTTGATACGACTTAACAAGCTAAGCCCTCTCGTACGTTCAGAAACAGAAGCATCCCGCCAGCCATTGATAAAGTGTAAAGTCACGTTCTATGTGTTCAAAAGTTTCGAGCAATTAGCGTAAGTTTTCGGAAGCTGCTACACTCGCTCTACTAAGTATTCACACGACGAGAGTATACAATGGTCGAGGGTAAAGAGACGTCGTCGAGTCTGTTCATTCATCACACGGTGGCCTGCAGACGACAAGCTTCCAGCTCGAGTCTTGTTAATGCGAAATTAGAATAGTTTTAACCCGGCACAACGGATATTTGATTAATTAGTTTCAACGAGCGCGGATTTCAGCGTGAATATAGACGGCGGACTTCAGCTTTTGAATCTGTAGTTCTACAGCGTTGAATGCCCAAGAATTGACTATACACGTCTTGAAACCAATGTTGCAATAACGACGACTCATCGATTCACCCTGCTTTTCCATAAGAGACCATCTTTGTCGTTGTTCCAATGTGATTAAAGCGTTCGTGAATTTTTATTTTTCCCCACTCTTCGTGCAGTGTCAATTTAGAGAGTTTCAATACATTCAAAACTCATCGATCAGCGTTCCATTTCGATACAATATCATTCGCTCAATGACTCAAGCCACCATAAAAGTCGTTTGTATTAACGAAAAAAAAAAAAAAGATCGAACAGTGAAAGAGACTTTTTAGAATCCAAAAAGTGTTTCACAGTTATGAATGCTTGTTTTAAAGATGTTGTCAACGATGTATAAGCCAGAAAAAACTTTCCATTTTTCGTGTCGATTCGTCGAGAACGATTTTTAACGCTGTCACGATGTCCCATTTTCGGGAAATTTGGCATCGAGTGAGCTTTCGGTAAAAGCGATTCATCACTCTTCAGAAAAACTACCGAGTATGAAAAGGGTGACAAGCTGCGAAATACACACTTCCGCATTACAGTCTGCAGTAACTCCGCGACCATTGAACGGTTCCTAAATTCAAAAAGCTCATTTCGAAGCTTCAACTTCCGCAGATACTTTTTTCATCATTACTCCCACTCATTGTCAGTCTAGCGCACTGACAATTATATTAGCTCTCCATATCTGTAGTTCCGAACAAATTTCGCAAAGTATTAACAAAACGTGCAGAAAACTTAATCGATATTATTTTAGTCAATAATTTCATTTACAGGTTCGTTCACTGTTGAAAAATTTTAACTAAACACAATATCCCAGCAGATTCACTTTGTGTTTGTGTTTTTTGTTACATTTCTGTTGATAAATATGACACAAATTGTGATTTTAACATTTATATTCTCGTATCAACATTTGATTTCTAAGTTTCAGGTTTTTTTCAGACTTGGTAATACATTAAAAATTATTAAATCAACCCTAAAATTTTAATGGACCTGCTGGGACATTTTCTTTGTAACCGTGTACGGATGTGGATTCAACCGTCTAGTACCACGCTGGGATTTCCTAGATTTCTTCTCGTTTCTACACGGGTGTCCTGAGCATTTACCGCGAACGCGGTATAAATTCGCAACCGCAAGTCTGTAGATTCGCGTTGTTGTTTTCACGGTTCGGTGCCGCGACGCATCCGCCAAAAGGTATCTGCGCCATGGATTTCAGCGAAACAGCACTGCAGCCTCCTCGCTGCACTTGAAAACCCGCTTTTTGGACATATTTATCTCTCTTTATTCATCGAGATTTACGAGCCTCCGTTCAACGCCACTGTCTCTTTATCGTTTCGGCTATATCTCGAGGACTGAAATTACCGGAAGTGAAAAATTCCCTCCGCTTTACGGTGGGTTGAGCTGTTTATTGGGTAAACTTAAGGTCCAAATCCGGCAGATTGGTTTATAGAATTCGAGAGATGGAATGACGAGTAAATGAACCCCGCAAAACGCTGATGAGAAGAAACTCTTCAATCCATAAAATTGAATTTAATTAACTCCCTCGACATCTCTTCGAATTTGATATTGTTTTGTTTATTTAATCGATTTCATTTCGCGGTACAGTTTCTCATTTCCAAATTTTACACAATTCAGCTCTCTGACATTTGTCAACTTAATCACTTACAAGGATGGAAATTCAGCAGTTCAACTTCAACGCGTGTACGCAGCCTCCAGCTTTCTCTCTTTCATCCTCCTCTTATAATTGTAAGTCTATTGGAGCGAGGAACTAGACGTTACATTTGCATACTAATTGTGGGATAATTAATTGCCCCGTCAGTTTGCCCGAGGACAAAAGACCGCAGAAGCGAGGAGAGGATGAGGGGAAAGAGAAGTAGAGAAATTGCGACAATGACGGGCGAATTTGTGGCGCGAAACGGATCATCAGATCCATGTATAATGTATACCTATATGTATATGTATGTAGATACAGCATAGTGTAGTAATTACAAATTGTCTGCCTTCTCATGTTTGCCTGGAAACAAACGATCTGTCACACGCTTCAATTTCATCCCTCGAAAGAGCGAAGCCGAATTATACTTTCCGCGAACTGTGGCTTAGCGTTGGAATGTAACAATTCTAGGACAAAAGTGAAAAATTATTATCCGCTTGAGGGTATGAGAGTAAATGAATCAAATTTAAATCTGTGAAAAAAAATTTATCGACGAACACAGTGAGAAGGAAAAAAGCGGTTGAGAAGAAATTATACATGCATATATATATGTATATAGAGGCGGGGATGATTACGCAAAATATGTAAAATAATGTAGTCTGCAGATCGAGCGGGGATGAGAAAATATAAAGGAAAAAAAAAGAAGGCGAAGGAAAAAAAATATTATTCAGAACTGACAATGAAAATTTGTATTCAAGGAATTTTCTTTCCTTATTCTACTTCTTCTCTTTTTTTTTTCGAATATCATAAGGAATGTCCCCGGCGAAGAGTTGGGGTGAAATCTCTCTTTCCAAACTTGCGAGAAAGTCGTTGGAAAAATCTGTTTGTTTTCAGTCTTACCCAGACCGAGCCGAGAAAAAGAGAAGAATAGAAATAAAGAGAGAGAGAAAAATGATAAATTCATCAAAGGAAGCCTGCACGGTGATTCGTGACACCTCCGGGGTACGTAGTTGTTCGTCCTCATCCCCCCCCCCCCCCTCTCGCTCTCTCTCTGTCGCTTTTCTCTTTCTCTTCTTCTCTCTCCGGCCTTACACTTTAGAATTGCAAAGGGCGGTCGGTCCGAGGTTCGTCTTCCACTCGGCCTCTCTCCCTTTCCTTGAATTATCTACCCTGCCCAGTACAGGGAGGAGCATAAAGAAACTTTTTCCATTAACCCTGGGGTCAGAACCAGGGTCAAAGGATCGCACGCGTTGTACAACTTCCGGGGAATTTTTACTCCGGCTACGAAATAAACGAGAGACGAAAATGAAGAGACTGGTCTTAAGAAAGCGGGATAAAATCAGCCTTACGGGTCTACACTGCAAGACCACCATTCACTCGTGTCGCGAGACACAACAAAATGACGATATTGCCAGGCTGCATCCCTTGCATCGTATAAACTGAGGTCAAACCTAACGATGGTTCTGGGACTGCGCTTCCACTAGCTCGTATAATTCGCGTAAATACGTCGTTACCACCCACGTAGGCATTGCAGCTTGCAGGCAGTAACTGCAGTACAGCCGGCAATACGTAGCGCAGCTCGTCGTTCGATAGAACAAATTTTACAACCATCAGAATAGCTGCATCACCGACAAGGAAAGTATCGAGGTTTATGTCATGGATATCCTGCATTCCGTGCTACGTTTTGTCGTAGACCAAAAAACGCTTGGCACGTATTTAATTACGTGGTAATTTGGCCAGTTGAGAGGTGAACGCCAAATCCAACGTCGACCCCGTCGATTAAATTAAATAACAAATTATAGGGGTGGTTTTCGTTCCGTAAACGACCGAATCAGCGTGTCTAAAAAATATACAACGATACTTTCCCCGTTCTACTAGAATATTCCGGTAACTGCGAAAAATGAAATTTTGCTCACAGTATGACTGCAAAGTGCGCGAGAAGTTGGTAAAAATACTTGATGCCAATTTTTTACCGCAAAAAACCGCCTTCGGTAATCTACAGATTTTCTCAAGCGGTCAGAATAAGCGGGAAAACAATCGTTGACGATCTGCAAAAGCTTCTGCGAGGGGATGAAAGGGTTTGGTTTTGGTTTTGTTTGGTTTGGTTTTACCGAAGAGTGCAGATTTTGGGCCCGCACGGTCCGTCTAAGATCTATAAGAGATGAAATCGTTCCGCCGTCGCGAGATCTAATCCCGGCTATCAATTACTCACGAATGTTCGGAACTTGAAGTGGTCCAGCAGGCAGGCGGCCATGATATATCGAGCTCTTAACCGCAGAACGTTGCCGGCCGGCTAAAGTTCACGTAACTTACTCAGACATTTCCTAATTAATTGGCTTGATTAATGTTACATCCGGGAGTCGTCGGGCGAAAGTCTCGCATTTGTGTTGTGCGATTTCCGCAAGCACGCGTTACTTTCAGTTGACCGTAGTTCGCAAAGGCAAATCGTCCAGCTATGAGGATCTCGCATTGCCAGCGAATGGCGTATTCGTCGGTGTTTTATCGCGTCTTTGCTTTTCGTTTCACCTCTTTTGCCCGCTGCAGCAGGTTCGATCACCTCGAGCTTTTACAACCCCAAGGGTAGTTCGAAAGCCGTATTTCAGAGTAAATCAAAGAATCGTTTCACCCTTGTTCATGACGTACGCTACATTGTCTGAATTACGGCGTCTGCTTTCCAAACACATTTCTTCAATAACCTCGTTCGATGCGGTTCGTAGAAACTTTCGCCCCAAGGGTGATAATAACATTCGTATAGTTATTATACCTCGGAATATTCTCAAACCATACAATTAAAGCTAAAATGAATTCTTCTTAACCTCGAAAACATGGTCGAATTAATCGTACCAATTTACAAATAATTTTCCCTCCGAATAAGGGAACTCCATAAATTCCCACCCCATCTACTTGAACTTGAATTCAGAGCTTTGAACAAGGAGACGGAAGAAACGTGCTCGAGAGGTCGGAGATAAAATTAAGGAGCAAAATCGCGTCCGCAGCAACACAAAATATAAGCTGCTGAGAGAAGGGAATCTTAGATGATTATCAGAGGCGTCGATCAGAGAGGAAGGCGGGTGGTTCAGCTTCCGTGACGACGATTTTGTCTCTCGTAAGAGAATGACGATTTCGTCTACTGATTAGAATCGATTTAATGCTATCCTGGGTCCGCAATAATCATGTCGTTAGAGGAGATACGCGCCGGCGAAGATTGAGGTCCCCGAGGTACGAGAGGGCGAGGGATGAACGAGGGGTTCGGATGGGCGATGAAGGGAGGGGGGCAAAGGGCTTCAGCGTAGCTTTGTATCGAAACAATGAAGCAATAATCGTTCGGCTGGTGCCACTAGGGATCCTCCCCGTTAAATTGTTGGCTCACTGTTATTCAATTTTATTATCCACACATGGCTGACGCCAGTCCAGACTTTCGCACCTTTCGTAGTATCCGCGATAAAAGTTAATATAAATATAATTCTGGACGTTTATAATTACATGCTGCACGTTTTTTCGGACGAGTATAAATTTGCAAAAAATTATACAAGGAGACTGAATCTTCGGTGCAATGTTTTTATACAACTTATAAAAGAATTTTAACCTAATTTACGCTGGTCCAAAGTTACAACTTGAACTTGCTTAAGTTCGATATTCGACAAAGTTCCGAATACGAGAGTCAAATTTTTGTACAATCTCAAATGCAAAGTCTGAGCTGTAAAGAAATTTTCTAAAATTTAAAAATCTAGATCCAAGTTACGAGTTGAATAAAAATTTTCAAATTTCAAGTCACAAGTTTAAAGACCGAGGTGAAAAGTTGATTGACGTATGAAACTACGGCTCAGCTGCAGCTTTTTCGTTGAAATTCCAATTGAATTTCTGGGTAAAGGAATCGGACTTTTCCGAATGACCGCGTGCCACTTTGAGCACAACATATCCCGAAGGTAAAGGAGAAGAAAGCGAGAAAAGAGCAGAAAATAATAATCCCCAGAGGGTATAACGCGCAAGGTTGGTGATCCGCTAGACGTGAGGCGACGTGGCGTAGATTGTAGATTAAGAGGAAGATTAGGCTTACAAGTTTAGTCACTTACCACTCGGAGAGTTGACGGGTTGAAAAAGTTTCCTCTGCGGATGCTGCGGGAACGCGGAAAGAAGTGTCCTGCATCAAGAAGAAGGGAAGGACGGGATGGTCTCCTGGAAAAGTGCGAAAACGAGTTAAGATGAAAAGTTTCGAATGCACAACAGTCTAAGGCATGAACAATATAAGGTGTAAGGCAGCGAGGCCGAGTCGTACCGTAAACAAATGTATAATAACTAACATAACGCGCGCGAATCTTGCCGCGTTAGATATAATACTTCCGTTGAAAAGTAACTTGGGTACATTATGTATTTTATACATATATATATATATATATATATTTCACACATTATACAATGTAAACGAATAAGTCCTACACCTTCTTCCTTGACCGTGTTGCAGTCTTTTTTTTTTATATCACCTTCCTTTACGTCTCGGTTCATAAAAACACCGAGGGGGGGGGGGGGGGGGGGGAGGAGGGTGAAAAAATCTTTGAAGGAAAAGTAAATTTTTATGTATGTAATGCATATATGTATATGATGTATAAGTACATAGGTATATACGACATGCATGGTGGTGGGTGCGTTATGCATGCATGTAGGTACGTACGCATATACTAAGGCAGTAACAGACATGTTGCCATTAGCATAGATAGTGTTTTGTTTTTCATCCGCGAAAGAAAATGGCAGGCGTATTTCAAAGTGAAGTAGCTTTTAGGGAAATTGCCCGCATCGCCAGTTACGTCAACCTAAGCGAACATTATGAAAATATTTCAGCGCTCCGACGCGGATCGTCTACCGTATCCCCCCTCCCCTCCCCCTCCCCCAACCACCCTCGAACCTTGTACATATAGTCTATGTATACCATGTAACACGACGCACGTAAAACTCCATACGAACCGCCACCATCCTGCAGAAATAGGTACGGGCGTCGCGACGCCCTCCGTCGTCCTCGTCCTCCTCCTCCACCTCTTCCTTCGTCTTCTTCTTCTTCTTCTTCTTCTCCTTTCTCCCGCTGGACCACCGAACAAGTGCCAAGGAACGAACGACACGAAACGCACGGCACCCCCTTCGAAATATGCTACTTATTTGTCACTGGAAATTTTTTTTTACACCACTCGCGTCGCGACGCTGTCAGTAAAAATACAAGTCACACATCGTGCGTTGTACGTATTTTATATGTATCTAAACGTCGACAGTGTATCAAGCGTGTAAAAACCGCGGATGGAAGCCAATTCGATTGATATACAATATTCATATCTCAATTTCGCAACTGCCTATCTCGTAAGAATTCATGAATATTACAAATCGCAGAGTTCAATATATTGCAGTGTACGTAGGTACTAAACGATGGTGAAAAAAATTTAATATGAACTTGGGTGGAGGTAGAGAAAGTTTAGTCATTTCAAGCATAGAAGGTTCGCGAAAGGGAAAGGGTTTTGTGACGCGTCGAGATCAAATTGAAGTCAGAGACTCTTCCTTTCACGTGTCGATTTATTTCGCGGTCAGAGATGGACTGAGGTAAGAATGATGCGAGAGTATCGCGCGGAACAGAACGTAAGAAAAGTAAACACGGAGACAATAGACGCAGAGAATACATAGAGAGAGACAGATATATCAACAAGAGTGACAATGGGACTTGAAAATTTTCGAACATTCATGTGGGACACGCACTACAGATACAGATATCGCTACTATCATTATTATATATAAGGCATTCGCCGAAACAGGAGTTACGAATCACTTCACAGATTGGTAAAAATTTTCATCTATGATCTGCTTGTCAGGAGCTTATATGCAATTTGACAATAAATTTAAGAAGAACTTATTCCTCTTCTTAGACCATAAAATTGTGAAAATTTATTTTCCTTTTTTTCCACGATACTTGATTTCAGATAGGTATTGAAAAATTTTTTATATTTCCATCAATTTTTTCACTTTGATAATTTCATAAAAAAATTATCGCAAATTTTTGTACATAAAGTTGCATTCGGTTTCACAACTGAAAAAATCCTTGATTATAAAAATTTGGTACTCTAATCGCAGTGGAGTTTGAAATTCGCGACAATTCGGTTGTTCGTCGACTCGACGCAATTATACCATATTTATTCTCGGTATATGTAATGGACTCGTATTCAATAACCCACAGTTTTATGCGATCCATTATTTTGCCGTACATGCGGAGTTTTATTCGATCTCATTCCGTTTTGTATTACTTTCATCCCATTCTTCTTTTTTCTTTCTTTTTTTTTTTTTTTGTTATCGAGACTGTAAAGCCCCAGGGGGTGCCTAAACGGTGATTCAAACCAGACGACGAAGGAAGGATAAAATCGCGAACCCGACATGCAAGAAAACCGACTATACATGTATAGGTAATATTATTACATCGCAACTGCGACGTGGTATTTCGGGCACGAGAACACCTCACGAGTTCATTATACTATAGGTATAATTATATAATAATGTAGAGAGAATTGTTACGCGGGCATGGTTAGCTGATGTTGGAATCCAGGTGCCGGCAACACGGTAAGAAATAATTTACTTCCTCTGTGTGGCTATGGTATTGCCGAATGTAATCAACCGGTGTTTACTGATCTCGCGTGTCGACAGGTAATTTCGTAAATCCTTCGTCGGTGGTACGATTTACACCGAAATCGCTGCCCGATTCCGGGCTTTAAGAGTTGAAAGGGAAAGAGAGAGAGAGAAAAAGAGGAAGGAAAGAAGTCAAAATTTAGTACCTGGTTAGATATGATCTAATCGGTCGCCCCCCCTACTTATACACCTCCACCAGAATCACGGGCAAGGATATTTCACCGCAACAGCAGGTAAGCAAGGGGGACCGGGATCCATCGACTGTACAGTCCACGCAAAAAGTGTGGAATTGGTAAAAAAAAAAAAAAAGGGGGAAGAAATCGTGAAGCAAAAATTCTAGGGGAGGCAATTTTTTTCTGTCGTCCGATAAATAGCGCAAGTTTAATGTGTAATAGTTAAAGCTTGATGGGTGTCGGATGTTTTCTTTGCGTACGATTGAATCGATTAACGTCAAGTTTTGCCATATCATCAAAGGATTTTGATCAGCCTGTATCCGCCAACGTACGTGCACTCTGAACGATATATCCGCGGTATATCCGAGGCTGGGATCTCTGAAAGGACTAGAACAAGTGCCAGGAGACAGGATATCCGGCAGACAAGTGTCCAATAACCCGACGCCCTTTTTAAAAGGGAATTCAACGTCACCGTCGACGTCGGCGATTGATCTGAAAAAGGCCGCGGGGCTGGTGGAAGGAAGGTATAAAATATTCCGAGGGTGTAACAGCGATAGTCGATATCATTCTCTCTCCGCAAGATTCGCCGATTTGAAATAAGAAGAGAATTAATTTTCCAATCCACTTTGCTATTCCCCGTCTTGTAGGTATTACCTACGTACCGTCGGAGCTTCTTCGCTGCACGTAATTCCTTACCGTTTCTCCGATCCTTCTCATACGCCTACGCCAATCCACTCACACAACTGATCCTTGAACAAACGCGCAAGGATCTGGCCCGCGGGATTCTTACAGAGACGTTGCATACACTCCGCGAAACCATCCAGCTTCGCGGACAACTTATTTCGAGGGAAATTTATTCCGCTTCTTTCGAATTTAAATAAGGTAACCCGTTTGACGAATGCACCGTCGTTATATCCCTGGGAGCAGCAGGACTCGAGCTCGGTTCCTCGGTATTTTAACTCTTTTAGTCACACATTATTGTGCTGAGGAAAATTTTATAACAAGATTGTGTTCTATGGTTCTTGGGATCGCTGGTTACCAATTTCAAATCAAATTCCAAAAATTCAAGGCGGTGGTTCCAATATGACAAACGAAAGTTTGCAATTTAATCGAATCCGGTCAAAAAACTCTATGCAGAGATTTTCGGGGTCACTTTTTGGATTTGCTATACTGAATTTTCAAAATCCGATTTCAGATTCGTAATCAACGATCTCAAAAACCCCTGGACATAGTTTTTTCCCGGATTCAATCAAATTAGAAATTTTAGACCATCATATTGGATCCACCATCTTGAATTTTTGAAATCCAACTTCAGATTCGTTATCAGCGACCCTTAAACTCATAATTTCAAATTCATTATTCCTTCAATATTCATATTTTTTTTTTTTTTCGAATCCTTTTGTTTCTAACAATAATAATTTACATTATATCGGTCTTATTACTCTCGAGTATTGAAAACCTATTAGTATACTATCAGAAATAGCAAAAAACCGTAATAAATATGTTGATAAGTTTTCTAAATAGACAAAAAAAAAAAGGTTATAAAATAGATGGTAAGAATGCTTACCACTAAGACTGAAAAGCTTAAACATCCGCAGTATTGTGTACACGTGTGTAAGACCGTGACCGAGACAATGACGAAAGCTTTCGAAACCGTGAAAGTGTCGCAGAAGGTTCGCGAACCGCAATACAGAAGCTACGTAGTAGAAACTTTGAGCGTTGGATGTGAAATTCTGCCGTAGAATATTGATCCGGTGAAATTTCAAGGAGAAGTTTCGAATCAGGAGTCGAAGGGCGCGAAGGACTAATCAAATCCCATTTGAGTAAGAGGTGCCGAACAATTTCGACAAATTTAAACAGGATTCGAAAGTCATTTTCTCCGACATGCAGACCCCGAAATATTCCGTGATATCCATGGGAAAAGAGAAAGGGGAGATGTCCTCCAGTCCTCCTTACCTCTACCATCCATACATCCATACATGAGACGGAAAGAGGGTCCGAGTCACCGGCGTCCCACCATTCCCACCGAGAGAAAAACGTCCCTGGTAACCAGACCGCCGAGAATTTCCTGTATTCAGGGTATGACGAAGGTGCCAGACTAATAACGGGGCAACCGTTCCAACAAATCCACCCGATTATCGAGGTGAGCCGAGGCAAGGAACTGCCTCCTGTGTACGCCTGTTACCCACATGCGAATACATTCATGAGCTTTCCCAGTTGACTAATCCAGGACTACGTGGGCCTTGCCGAATTCACCCTAATTGCCCGGCAGGAAACTTTCTCGTCTTCCGTCGCTGCATGTGTATGGCACTTTAGTATACGCGTATAATAAAGGCATTACGTAAACACATTGAGGCAGTCAAGTTTTGGTGCCGTTTTCAGAAACTCGATAATCATGCGCCGTAACAGTGGATTAGAAAACATCCCCGTTCTCTTCACCATCGACTGGTACTTGCCGTATTATTGCTTTGAGATACGGGAGGATTTGGGCCAGTTATCTAGGAACGATATTCACTCCTATTTCAAAAAGTTATTGAATACCTACGTTGGTAACTCCAATAGCAAACGTGGTCGCAAATTCATGGAGTCCGGACGAATGCCGGGGAAAATCGTTAGAGAATCCTCACTAAGCTGTAAAAATTTCGTCGTAAAATATTGGGAAGATACGATGCTGAAGTATTTTAAGAAGGTGTCACGGATCCATCGTTGAATCCTGCTCGTGTTATAAAGTAGAACTGCTTGCTCAAATAGGAAACCCGTAAACATCGGATCTTCCACGATCAATTCGTCGAAAATTTATTGGAACCCGTTCTGAAAGGTGGAAAGCGACGAATAGAAAGCGTTAAATTGATATTCTCGAAACACTCTACCATTTGTGTGTGAGAAAAAAGGAGACGAATGTCGTACGATATTTTTGGTGGAAATTATTTTATTGTTATTTTTTGTCAATATACTCTGCTGTTAAAAAAAAAATTAAATTAACCATTATACTCCACACCAGGATCAAAATTCCATATGAAAAACATTGAAAATTAGATGATTTGAAATAACATAAATAATGAAATATCGTGGTAATCGTTAAATTCATTTTTTTTCCAAAAATTCAACCTCACTCACTCAAATAAACGCAGTATCTCCATATTTATTTCTTAAACATCTGTATTTTTAAAATTACTCAATCAATTTACAGCTCGAAATATTGAAAATTCAGTGAGTTCCGATCTATTTTCCTATATTTTATTGTTTTATGAATTTTCTCTCGTCCATATTCCCAATTTCATTTCGCTAAAAATAAGTAATTAGCTTTAAAGTATAAGAGTTAAAGAGTATCCCAGAATTCTTTCAAGTTATTCGAATCAGTATATCCGTTTCTACGCAATGATTTTTGACTTGGGGTCTCCAACGACCCCGGTAGCACTTTAGAGGTCAAAGTGGTTCCAAGACTGGATCGTGACAAGCACTTCGTAAGACCGATCGTGTCGCAACAAACGTTGTAACGACTCGTACGCGAGTCGTGAGTCGTCAGGGTGCGCAGCCCCTTCTATTTTTCGCGTTGGTCCCCCTCCCCTGTCGCCGAACCCGTTTCCACTGTTCGAGGGTGCTTTTTCTCCTCCGCAAGCGGCCGGCGCCGATAGCTAGTTGGGAATTTTCGCTGACGTGTCAGCAGCTCTTTTACATGCAGCGACCGCACTGCGACACTTGCGAATATTGCAGGAAAGGATTTTCAGCGCTTCAATGCCCGGTTTGTCGTCTAATATGATAAATTTTCGAAACGATGGTCCAGAGAGTTCTCGCCGAGCTTAGAGCCGCGAGGAGTAGAATGGAAACGCTTGATTGGAGTATCCCGGATTCCGCATCGAGCGGAAGTCGGGTTCGATCCCCGACTTGAAGTGGGATCGCTCGCCTTTCCGACCTCGAACAGGGAATGAGTGATCCTTGGTCCAGTGGCTCGGATGCTGGCGCGCCAACCGGACGAGCATCACCGACTAGAACAACCGGAACTAACGAGATTCGAAAAACCGATGCAACGTCAGGTGGGCAGTCGTGCGTAAACGGAACTCGATTCACGATCGCCGGTGAAAGGCCTGAATCAATTTCGGCCTATAAGTCCGTCTCTTCGCGAGATGAAAATTAAAACAGCCCGGAAATATTCTCTGATGAATAAATTTTGTCCAAATGATTTATCCCGGAGATCAAGTCATTCATCCCTGCATCTGAAACAAAAGCCGGCAGAACTTGAGGGATGATATTTCTGTCAGATGTGACGTTCGATGCACACAACGTTTTCGAAGTTTTTAGGGTTGCGCAAGGGGGTGAAAAGGGGAAATTGGACTGCTCTATATCCAACGAATAGCCGCGGATTTCACGGGGTCTGATTTTAAATTACCGTTATAAAGCAAAATAGCTGAGCGGGTGCACCCGGGCACTTCCCGCGCTACCAAACCCGACTCCATATCCCAGGACACCCCCGTCCGGTTGCAGAATAATTATCGTTCCCCGTGTGTCTGCGTTACAACCGCGCGTGTGTTTGCAGGCGAAAAACTAAGCGTAGCCGGAATAAACGTCGGTCGGCAATACGTGATTAACTTTTTGTCAATTTACGATTTTAGTTGTGTTTTTAACGAATCATTTTCTTTTCCTTTTTCGCAATTATGCTTGACCTGCAGCTTAAATAACAATTCAATGGAAAAATTTCTCACCCCTTAGAGTCTTCGAGGAAATATCACGTGGAGACCATTAGCAGTAACCGCGAAGGAGACGGAGGGATGGATAAACTGGTTGCAGTTTCCAAGGAACTCAACCGGAAGTAGATCCTGGGATAGTTTACCCGTGCAGACGGCGATTAGCCAGCCTTCACGAGGACCGAAATGTACTAAACTTAGCATAATGTCACCACCTCGAATATCGCCGCTATCGCCCAACCAGATTCCCACATCGTCCTTTCCTGTAGGTTGACATAACACGTGCACGATGACTAGCAGCCACAGGATGTGGGCGAATAACTTGACAGTCGTCGCTAATATAGAGAAAATTTTTACTTCTGTCAACGAGCTGAATAATTATTATTTCACTGATTTTTCTATTTGCAACGAAACATTCGTAATACTGTGAACCGTATTCCCAAAAATATATTTCAGTCTCATTTTAAATGACGAAAACTCACGATATTTAATGAGAAAAAAATTAAAAACGATAACAAATGTAAAATCAAAAATATGAAATACCGATATCTACTATTCAGGATGTTTTTTGGCAGCGGAGGCGAAAAATTTTCTGTATAATACATAGATATGTTTTCCTCTGTATACGCTTTTATACTTTACGTTTCTTCTACACAGAAGCTTCACGTCTTTATTTATTCGAATAATAAGTATTTTTGAAAATGCTAAACGAATGGACGGAAGATATTTGTTTTGTTGCCGACAGAAGGACGTCCTTACCATGCAAATGACCCAACCAGAAAACAACTTGCGGACAGGGTGTCGGAGGCTTTATGGCGTCAGCTTACGAAGTGTGTGGTTAAAAGGCTGGGCTCGAAATACATGCATGAGGTACGTAGATATGTACGTATGTAGGTATAGGTATACCTACACGTGTATCTTTATCTCCTCGGCTTAAGCCTCCGTTGCGAAATCGTTACGCATTCGCGTCTCGCGTGTTTCTTTCTACTAGTAAATCGCGTTTGAGAAAGATTTCCCTTTTATAGATTTCCGGTGGGGATCAGATTCAACGGCAATAACGCTGAACCTCAATTTCACGACATTCCGTTTATTTCCTTCGCCGATATAAGATGGATAGAAAAAAAACCAGAAGAAAAAACGGGGGAAAGAGAGAGAGAGAAAAGAAACAATGTCGAACTCGAATCCCCTCAAATTCCCCGTTAAATCGTCGGGAATTCGCATTTCCAAATCCGCTGCTTATACTTACGTTCACTTTGACATGGTGGTGAAAAAAACGGATTTAAAGAAAAGAAGGAAAACTCAATATCCAGGATCAAACGATGAGATACCCACTCGTACAGGCTCCCCTATATTAAGCACCATAAAGCACTATCCGTGTCGCCTTTCCGCACGTATTCCTGAGTTCCATGCCTCTTTGAGGTCCCTGGATCCACAGTGGAAAACTGCGAAATTGTAGACAACCCGAGTATAGTACGTGACGCAATTTCCTCCCCGCTGCAGCGGCATCGCATCGATGTTAAAGTACAGATTGTGGCACCCCCGAGTGCACCTTGCAGCTCTTCAGACATCGTTGCATCCGGCATGCAACAGCCAATCTGCATCCAACCGTACCTACGCAAACCGGTGATAACTCGACGAATGTCAACCGGAAGATCAGAATCCGTGTAACCATTAGAGAAAAGGATGTTTGGATCTGATTGTGAGCGGAATTTTTCCTTTTTTTTTTACATTGAAATTTTTACGACGATATTTTGTTTCTTGCAAAAAGAACATTATTCTTTCATCAATTTTTTTCACCACGCAGCTCATCGTCAGCGGATGCAACCGCATTTTCCGCCGGGATCGACATTTAAATGACAGAGGATCGATGCCACGTTTCTTCGTTTGTATTTTCCAATTGACTCAATCTCTGAAGAAGATAAAACAAACAAAAAAACAAAAAAATACTATGACGCTTGAAAAATCGACAGCACGGATCAGGCATGAATTTTGTAAAATAATTGCCGCTAACGGCAAAGAAAAATAGAAAATAAAATGAAAAGCAGCAACAAGACGACAAAAGAGAAACATGCCGAGGTGAACAATGAACGACGTGGAATTGGGATAACGTTACGTAATTTAATCCTGCTCAGTATTACCTACGTGCGATTATTTTTTTTTTATAAAAATGAAAAAAAAAAACACGAGCCACTCGTTGCCATTCTCATCTCGCGAGCTAATCGGCTTTGAGAAAGAACAATGGCGTGGCGCTGTGCGGAAAAATTTTTTCAATGTAACCTAGAGGACCTTGGCAATGCAATGACCGTAGAGAGGTAGAATTTTCCATGCGGAAAATCCACCGCGTCTGTGTTGGTCGACTTGCTCGTGTTGAACTTGCAAAAGGTCGGCAGGTATGGCGGAAAATCTATTCACGCGTCGAGATGATTTTACGGAAATTATATTTATTTTTAACTCTAAACAATTGTTCGATTTATAAAATTTTGAAATTCTATCAAATATTGTAAAAATGATACATGTAAATTATAAATGTGAAATTCTGTCTGATTATTTCTGCGAAGTTTGGTAGGAAAAAAAATTGAATTTCGTAAATTTTTTAGCGAAAATCGTAACTTTTTTTCAAAGTCTAAATAAAAATCAATATTTTTGTATTGAAAAAATTGCTTTGTAACGTCGAAACATGAAATAAAAGACCCTAAAAGTTTGAAAAAGATTCATTTCATTGTTGTCGAGAAAAACAATCGCAAACACACACACTTTTTTTAACGTTCTAAAGTAGGTTCTCCTTAATTAAACTCTCTGTACGACTTACGTGAATATTGGGAAACGGTATTTGAAAATTATTGAGTAAAATTTGGAAAAAATTCCGTTCGAAATTGAAGTTTTAGATCGAATTGAAGAGCTTTTCTTCGAAACAATCGACATTTCGAGGTAGCGGAAGACTCGTGCAGCGTGGAAATTGGGGAGATAATTGTTTCTGTTTCCAGGAACCGCTTATCTTCCCTCGGGAGGTGAAAGCGGTGAATCCGGGCTGGCTAGTCGCTTCGTACGACTAGCTAACGAAGTGCCTCAACACTGACGTTCCCGCGTCACGTTTAGCGTTGAAGATCTCTTTAGTGTTTATTGACGGTTGCGGTTGTAGACTGAGGGAGGTTACCGTAGTTTAAAGCGGGGGTGGATTTGGACCGCGATGGGACGAAACGAGGACATGGAAGACGCGGAGGACATGGAGGATCAGGAAGATAGCGCGCGACGGCTCCTGGAGGATAACGAAATTAACGAGTCACCCCCGAAAGCGCCTAGTCGGCAAGGTTTTATTGCGCAATCCTTTCTTTTGCGAGATGTGATGTTAAGCACGCCTCCCTTTTTTACCGAACTTCAACTATACGTAGAGGAAATTTCAGAATGTTCGAATCTATTTTTCTTTTTCTCCTACAGGATCCATTGTAAGTCAGCGAAGCGCCTGTGGATCAATGGAATTACAGAAAATGTGAAAACGAAATATCTGTAAGTCGTTTCTTGACACGTTTGAAGCGAGACCCGTTTCGAAAAATATCGTTTGCCCTACTTTTTAGACTTCAAAAAGTCTCAACTATGGACAGAATTAACGAATTCAGGTTTAGCTGATTACACAACATAGCAAGAAATTTTTTTAGAAAATTACAACTTGATCAAGAATAAATTACAAAATGCAAATTGCAAATTCTCAAATACTAATCTCTTCAAATGTGTCAAAAATTAGCGTTGACTTTAATTTTCAGGTGGCTCTAAATTTCGTATTTATACAACCTGCAACTCGATCCTGGATCCTCCAGGCCGACCTTCACTCTCATGAAACAACTATATATTCTCGATTGATTTACTCTTGAAATACAGTCTCGACGGTTCAATTAACAGCCTCCGCCTCTGGACCGAGCTACCAGTAAGCTACACATTTCACTGCCGACGGCGTAGCTTCGATTCCCCATATTTCTTCCCTTGAAATAACACCTACGACTCGCCTCTCGCAGCGAGGAATCGAAAACTGAAATTGACCGCAAGGCGTTGACTGGAGGATACGCAGCCTCGGATAACTTTTAGATATATAGTTTTTGTACGAGTTGATCCGTTTTTTTTTTTTGGGGGGGGGAGAGGAGTAACCGTCTTAACGATCTACCGACGCAAGTCACACCTTAATGACTAAAACATCGAAAAGTAACAACTGGCGACGCTGCAGTTCGTTCAAACGATTACGATCCTTGGATAAAAAAGGGTGTTTTTATTCAGTCGCTACATGTTTTCACCCCCGAAGTCACGTCGCGCATCTGCATCGCTGTTTACAGAATTGCTCTCAGCGGAACCGTGGGATGTGGAAAATCCGGAGCAATCTTGGAATAGAAAATCCGCAAGAAGAAGAAGAAGAAGAAGGAAGAAGGCTGATAAGAAAGCTCCACAGACAGATGGAGAGGTCCTCGAAGTGGTTCAAAAAGTAGATTATCGATTTCGGATAGATCGGAGAACCGGACTGAAGGACTCTTCCCTCTGATCCCGATAATCGGAAGCCTCCGGGAAACTTGCGCCGAATCGCGATCAGGATCTCGTTGCATCGGGGGACCAAATGGATCGTCTTTTCTTTGCCGTGACAGCAATTACGTAAAGCGATACTGCAGCCGGCGGCTGCACCGAGACCCTCGTTCGACAAAAAGCATCCCCGTGGCTAGGGGCGGGGAATTATTTAACAGTCCGATACTCGGCGTGTGGAGAACGGAACTTGAAGCGGCGGGTCTCAATCGAGTTCAGTAGTTGGGCTAAAAACGGCCGCCCTGACAGTCTCGTCCATATAATTTCTTCCCCCTGCACACAGCTGCATCGGTATATTTACTTTTGAATGTTTACGCGCGCACCGAGGCTCGCTCTCTCAAAAAATTCCCCCGTCTTTGTGAGCGGGGCTTAATGACAAACGGTGAAAATATACAGATAGCTGTGAGAAAGAAT
Organism: Diprion similis; assembly: GCF_021155765.1. NCBI lineage: Eukaryota > Metazoa > Arthropoda > Insecta > Hymenoptera > Diprionidae > Diprion > Diprion similis. The sequence goes on along the minus strand of NC_060106.1, from coordinate 17,830,308 downwards.
CGCGCGCGCTCTTCGAAGCAGAGCTGCAGAAGATATTCGAAGTTACGAGTTAACTATCTTAGAAAATCCGATTTCACGTTCGTGCTGGATTTAAAGGAGTTGCCCTGTGAGGAAATGTATAATTCGTGGGGGACGGGGTTGAAGTTCCGAATTCGAAAAGTTCCGGAAGCGTCTAATTTCGAATTATTTTGTGGGGAGTGTTGAAGTTGAAAGAAATCAAACTTTGTAAAGAAAGAACGAAGTTTCCAATGGTCGGAAACCCGAAGCTCAAAGTTCCGGAATGCAGGATTTCAAAAATTCAAGTTACGACAGAGCAAAGTTCCGAAAAATAAAATATACCCACACAGCGTAGTTTACTCAACTTTTTGGTGTAAAAAATCAGAAGAACCGAGAATCAGAATGGCTAGGATTCGCAACGGGAAAATATTGAAAATCCAAAACAAGGAAAGATCAAAGTGGTGTAATTTCACCGAGCCAAAAATTCACGGAACTGGAAATCTTCGATCATTTAGAATTTCGATGTTTAAGATTATAAAATTTTCTCATTTTGCCCTTTCATTGAGAACACTAAAAACTGAGATATTTCGTGAGAAATTAATTTTTCCACCCAAGTGTCTTCGTAACTGTTCAAATTCAAAATTTCAACCCATCCCTCTTCGTGTAACAAAAAACCGGCGCTCCAAAAGCTGAAAGAATATTCCAGTACGTCAATCTAAATCATTTCTCCATACGTGTGTTTTACGATGATTATTAGTGTACCACGAGTGTAAAGCTAACAGCGGCAAGTTCAATGAACATGTTCTATCCAACAAATCATGCCAAGCCGTACGACTTTAGGCTACGTAATTACCAACAGCTTTAAAAAGCTGGCACCGACGCTTACGCAAGTCCCATTTTCGACTAGACGACATATCTACCGTGTAATCAAGAAATAATATTTGTAGTGTGCGTAAAGCAGGAAGCGCCAGGAAGTACAGGAACACATCTCGTCCTTCGGCTGATACCCAAGCATGTGAGCTTGCAAGGTTGAGAGGTGTGTGCTCGGGGCGCAGAGAGGAGCAAGCCAACCAGACGCAGCTTTCGGGAAGTACTTTGGCCAAAGTTTACCGAGATGCTTCTGTGTATGCCGTGTGGGATGAGAGAGAGAGAGAGAGAGAAAGAGAGACGTACCTCCCGTCGTCTATTACATCTGCGAATCAATTACCGCCCAGACGGTATCTAACGGCAGTGTATACACACCGACATCCGGTTGCTTCTTGTCCTACCACCGCGACTTGTTTGAGCTTCGCCATGCCGCGGCTTAGAATCTTAACCAAGTATGCAGACACCGGTGTTTACGTGTACCTAGGTACCACCTACCTACCTTCAAACTCGGAGTGTCATCGCGCAAACTGATCTAACGGCGTTTTGGGAATTAACGTACGTGGAAATCACTCTGTTGAACAGATTTGAGAAGGACTTAGCAGAAATTACTGTTAAAGTTTTTGACGAATTTGATGAGATTGATAGACTTGGATTTTATTGAAAAACGATGAAAAATAAAGCTGGAATGAGGATTTAATAATTGTTAAATTAATACAATTATCACTGATTTTTATCCTGTCTGATAAAACTTTTCTACGTGAAACTTTAATGAGTCAGATTTTATTTCGTATCAATTTTAAGGGAAAAATATTGAGCGATGCCGATGTGAAAGAAATAAGTATTTCAATAAATTTGTAGAAAATATAGTCTTATCATTAAAATAAGCCGTTGTAGAGATAAAATCGATAGAAGTGACGACTAAATTTGCAACGATTTCGAAATGATTTAAACCGAAATCTCGACATTCAAGCTTTTGTTGGTGGTCTAGTATTTTTTTTCGTATTTTCATTCTTCGCTCAACGAGCTCCTTAAAATTTTAATATTCAGTTGAAATCTCGAGTCCTAAATTTCGCAATTACGGCATCGGATGGGTGAACCCAGGGAAACCATTCGCGGTAAGAGATGTTTTTGCACATGAGTGAGTTCATGCCTGGGCATCGACTCGGTTCCCGTTTCCGCAATAACCGGCATTCACGTGTGTAACTTGCGAAGAGCATATGCAGCGGTATGCAAAGGTACCTTCGTGAAATTAATTCATTCGTATAATAAGCGCAGAGGATCAGTTTAACCATGTTAGTGCCGTTTTCAATTTCCCTGTTTTTAAAAATATTCATAGACGCGCGCGGGTGTTGGAACAGAGACAAGTAACGCTGCACGCGATTCTAAACGTTAAACGAAGAGAAGCTAATTCAATTAATACGGGCAAAAATTTATTCAACCTGTTATAATTACACCGCTTGTTAAACTGGGTCGCATTCCCTCTGCTCTGTGAGCTTTTCACAAATTATTACACCGTTTTCGCCAAATATTCACGCGGTGTATATATACCTACACGTATATATCGATCAAATTAAACGCTTTCTGTATTACGACGAACGCAACAATTTCACCGAGGACTGCGAGTACGAAGGGAAAAAAGTCAACGATGCGTGAGTGAAAAAAAGAAACACTAAAAGAAAACCGAGCCAAGGTATAACGGAGATCAGAAACGTTGATATTCCGATTGAAAATTCATACGTATAAATATTTCACGATTCAGGTCGCGGTCCGAGACAATATATTGTTATTCAATATTCAAATTCGCAATATTTCTGGTTCGTTGATTTCGAATAAATCAACCACTACTTTTGCCCTGTCTTCCTGTGCCTGTAAGTAAGTACATGTCGCTGTGAAAATCCATACAGTATGTAAGACTCGCAGTGTGTATACATATATGTATACATACCTACCTTGTAGGTACGAAGTGCAACCTTACGACGAGGTCGGGATAAAAGAGGAGAGACGGAAAAAACGGCAGACCACCTGATGCCTCCCGCGGGTTTTTTGCAGACGTCTGGATCAAGTACCAAAGCACAAGGCCCACCTTGATACCCACCTCAGACGGCTGCAAAAACGCCAGCGTTTCCCCGATTCACGTCGAGTCAAAAGCAGCGAAAGCTCGAGCTTGAAAGCCACTCGTCATCGGCAATAGGAAAAGCTTGAAAACGACGTTCATCTCGTTGCATTTGTTTATGTTCAATGGTATTGGATCGCTTTCATTCACGCTTTGCGTTGCTGACCGACGAACCAAGACGCTTCGTTTATATCGACGGAGAAGCTGAGCTTCCAGACACAGTTTAGATCGCACTTGGTGTTCGACTCACGAGACTCGAGAGAAACGTTAGTCTTCTGGCGAAAGAGCTCGCGGAAGCAAATAGTTAGCACAAAGGATCGTGCAAATCCGATTTATGAACTTGGCCGTTTGACGTGCTCGACGAAACGGGCTGGTTTAAATTCCGTCAGTCGAAATTTGGAAGTCGAAACTCGACGCTACTAAATTTGTCTTCTCTTTGCCGGTTAGACCCCCGAGTTACCGATCGCTTTTGTGTATCATCGAGCTGTCCTTCACTCACTTCGCCATCTTCGTTTTTTCTATGGCCAATTATTTTCGGTGGGATCAACAACGTGGGGATAAAATTTGTAACTCAGTGATTAGATTTCAGTATAATTGCTGCAGATTTTATTGCAAAATAGTGCTGCGATAGTCGTTATAACGCTTTTTTCCCTCCATAAACACGTCCCTGTGTAATAACAGTCTTCTGTTTACGTTTCTCGAGCGACCTGCAAAGTTTATCTCAAACTTTGATCGTTTCCAGAACAGTTTTTCGCTCGACAGCACGCGTTACGTTACTGGATCTTTGAATTGATTTTTTACTCTCGGAGGGAAGGAGGAATGCTGAATTTCTTGATAACAAACTTATCGTTTCTTTTTGTTTTTATTTCGAAAGCTACGAAGTAAAAGTGCAAGTGAAATGAAGATAAAAAAATTACTAAAAATATTTTATCGTTGCTCTTTAAATCCACGTGCTTTTTAACTTGGATGGAACTTTAAATGGTACTAAAAAAAAATGACAAGGCCACGTAATGCTGGATTCGAAAAAAAGCAGGAACCACCCAAAAGCTGTAAAAATGACCAATTTTCATTATCCTGGGCGTGGAGCTTTCACGGAGTGGATCTGGATCGAACTTCGCACATCCCCAGGGTAAGTTTTTTCAATTTTTTAACACTCAGGAATTTTAAACACGACATGAATTCATAATCTGTATAACCACCTTACTTTTTTTACACTTCCATCTTACATTTTTATCCGTGAACTTTGAAATTTTGTGACCCAAAGTTTCAACTTTTTCCACAACTTTTACCCAAAATCCTTCAAATTTCTTTAATCAATTATTTATTATACCACGACAGATACATTGTGTCACGAACTTAGCTACTCCATCTAAGATTTATGTGTTATTTTATACAAACAATGTATTATACGTGCCTGACACATCACATCAACCTTCTATATAATCCACCGACAGGGGCTATTTTGACAGGATTCCAATATATCGTCCTCGTCTGTATGCAGATGTATAGGTTTGTGTATGTATATAAGTATTGTATGCACGTACACACGTAACGATAAAATAGCGGCTGTGGGAACAGATTTCAATTTATCGCTTCCCCTTTCATACACCCTTCCTTTGTCCATTTACTTCAATTTGCATCACGCCACATTGTGAATTGTGATGCGAACGATTCTACGCTGCAGGATATGTATTCGTACACACCTATACCGTATACACACACACGCAGGATTTGTACTGTACGCATGACATTACACGTTCTCTGGAAAATTCCGCCCCGTGTCAGTTGTGACTTTCTTTCTTTCTTTGGCTTGACGCAATATCAGGAGTTTTTTCCTCTTTCGTCCATCTTATTCCAGATATCTACACGCGGTATAAATCATATCGTGCATCCGACCAGAAATTCGATAGAAATTTCAAATAAACTGAAAAAGAAATAAGAAACTTCACTTTCAAAAAAACTTTAACGTGAGAAATTGTGAAAATGTTGAATCAGTCTAAATCTAAATTCAGACTTTTGAATTGAAATTAGTTACGAACAAGGAAAAAGAAATCTATGCATATATTCGTACATTAAATACCTACAAACACAAGGGAAAAAAAACCGCGTCGTAGTTTGGATGAAGAGAACGTGTCCAATCGCCAGGAAGAAAAGTGTTTCCCTGTATAGTCGATTTGGTATCGTTAACCGAAAGCACCTCGAAGTAGTTCGTGTCAGGTAAAGTGTTTTGTCGCTTACGCTGGAGGAAGAGGGTGAATCTAGTTGATATTTTTCACCCTGCAGGTAGGTGTTAGAAGATGGGGAAGGAGGGACGCCTGTCGCCTCCCTGCGTCCCGGATTGGCGCCTCGTTTCTTTATAATACCTGCCGGTATATTCAATATTTACGGCAATAGAGAAACGCGAGGACGACGGATCGTCACTGTCCCTGCACCGAGTGTTAGGGGCGGGAAAAGTTTTAAATACACTTCTTCTTTCGAGCATTTTATGTCGCTAGAGTTTGAAAAGTTTGAGAAAGTTTTAAAAGTTAACTGGTTAACGTCATAGTTAAAATGTCGTCTCCGACCTCACCAAGACACGCGAAATTCTCGCTGACGATAAGTAATATGAAGCGTCAATTTTCGCGGTTATATTATTCATATTATTACAGTGAAAAATTCGCACCCGCACTTTTATTCCCTTTTATTGAACTGTGGAAAAAATGGTAATAAGACATTGAATAACGAACGTTCGCTAGCCTCAGCAATTAACAGAGATCGAAGTATCTTGTTTACAAATCTTTTGTACACTCAGCAATCGTTAATTTTTAAAAACGTTGTAAACGAATCGATAAAAAAAATTTACACCCCAGTTCGGGTCGCGGAATTTTTCTTGACGAACAAGAAAAAAACTGTCTGGCGGACTCTTTCGATCGGTGAAAAATATTTGCCAACTAATTTTCAGAATTGTACGAAATTAACTGAAGTCAAAAATTGAAAAATCTTTATCGAGGTGGAAAAAAGTGAGTGAAGGAAAAACAGAAAAAATGAAGACGTACCATTGAAATTGAATTCGCTGCTTGAATTCATTGAAATCCCACACAGTGATGCCTCATGAAACCACCGAATTTCCGGCCGATGGATAGACCGAAATTTTGTGTATTGTGTGCCAACTCGGGATCCCTTTTTCAACTGAGTTCATTCTAGGCAGAGTCGAGTGGGTGATTCGGACGTTGTATAATCCATTGAATTTGCCAAGTGGATGTTCCGCCGCAGGTTGGCCTCAAACCGTTTGAAATTTGTAAACGCCGAAAACGGCACGCTTGTAAGAAATTAGCGGAGAGAACGGTACGACATATTTCAAACGGATTTCTGTGTCGAAAAAGCCTTCATCGACAGTGAAATTTCGAGACATCTATTATACCGGTTAACGCGAATTTTGAGCCTGGGTTATAGATGTGAAATTTTGATTTTTTTCACGAAACGAATGAGAGAAAAAATAGTTTTATTAACTAAAGTTTGCTTTTGTAAAAGCCAAATGAATATTTCAGATTTAAAAAAAAAATATCTATTTTCTCTAACGTTTATTGTAAATAACAATTAAACAAACTTCAGTTATGCATTTAAATTTTTTAATAAAAGTGATTTAAATGCGAAACTCAAGTTTGTATGATTGTTATTTACAATAAATTTTTGAGAATTTTTTTTTTTAAATCCAAAATATCGTTCTGGTTTCTACGAAAGCAAATTTCATCTAATAAAATTATTTTTTTTTTTTTTTTAATAGTTACCTGGAAGAAATCAAAATTTGATATGCAGAAATCAGATTCAAAAATCATGTTGACAGGTGTTATTTATCAACATAAAAAAGACAAAAGCAAACTTTATAAATAATTAATAGTGATTTTTGTTATTATTCGATTTAAAGAATCAAAATTCATCTATCTTAGCATTAACCAAAAAAATTGTTCTTCTGTTGTCTTGTGTTATTTAAAAATCAAATGGCTTTTGATTACGTGAATAACGATGAAAAAAATAAATAAACTGTTTTTTTTTTCGTTATTATTCGCTGATCTGGAAACACATCGGAGCGTAAAATACTTTCAGGTTGGGCGATCAAAGTCAGTCGAATCACGACCTGTCAAAAATATTTAACCTCTTGGAGACTTTTCATCTATACTGTGATTCGGATATTCTGCGACCATTAAATTGTTAGAAAGTCATTTTACGTTTGAAGAAACAAGAAATTTCTCTTCAATTTCAAAGCCGCAACATTCGTCGAGTGCTTGTCTATGAACCATGATTTTCGTCTGGATATTTATGAATAAAAAATTTTGCGATTCATGGGTTCTCGTGCAAACTTGATACCTTTGACAGGGTAAAACTGTCGCCACCTAAGTATCATTTGCGACGATACATCCTCTAACAAGCAGCTTAAAACACGAGAAGCAAAAGATCAGCACCCTGCAACCCAGCTCAGCTTTAACGAGCCCTATTGCAGTCCGACGTGGAAGAGGAAAAAAGCGTCGCGACGGTGAAAAAAAGACGTATAACAAACGCCTCGTGTACGTCATGCGTTAAGAGAATGAAGTCTGACAAAATAGGCATCGAAGTAAAATTTGAGAGCCCAGATAATTCTGATTCCTTTTCTCCTCTCAAAAAAAATCCGCCTTCCTACTAAATTTGGTTTCGTTTTTCTCCACTTTTCACTGCCGTTCACTTTCGTCCTCCTCGTCGTTCGGAAGTTCGAGATCTTTGTCCCCCGTTAGAAAAATAATGTAAATATTTTCTTCAAATATAGTAAGCGGAAATAAAAAAAAATAGAGACAAAGAGGGAAAGAGAAACGAAAAAAGGATGCAGTCAGTTGACTTGTGCGGAATAAACGCTGCTTTCGCTTTTTTTCGCTTTGCCTCTCTTCCCGTTCGGTATACACCCGGTACATAAGCCTCGAGTCCTCTTCTCTCTCTCTCTCTCTCTCTCTCTCTCTCTCTCTCTCTATCGCATTGTGCTGAACTTCTCGTAGATAAGCGTCCCGAGACGGTGACCCTCGAGGCTTCGAGTCGTCGTCGAGAGGGTGGTATAAGGTTATATTATGACAGACGTAGAAATCCGGTGAAAATCTTAAGGAGGGAATTCTTCAACTACTCAATTCACTTAGCACCCTCGGTGAGCCGAGGCTCTGAAGAGGCTCCAGGAACCGGGTAAAATATTTCAGATTGTAAATTGAGAGCTGGGAAAATTGGGTCAGGAGAGTGGCGAAAGAAGTTTAATCAGTCTTACCATCATCTATCTCTCCTTCCACTCACTCTCTCTCTCTCTCTTTATTTCTCTCTCATTCACCAAGTGACCGAAAAACAAATGTATACACGAAAAACCCTCTGAATTCTGACGCGTAAAAATGAAAATAGAAATCAGTGATGTGTTATAATGTCACGAAGCATTGAAGAAACTGACTATTTTGAAACTTTTTAATCACTTTTCAAAGGAGTCTAGTTCGCAAAGTATGATTATCTGTATGTACTCAAAGTTCACTCAGTTTCAAACAATTGTGAAATTTGTGGAACAACGATTTCTCGAAAAGGCGAGTCGTTGCAGATTATAGTTACTTTTACGACTTTAATCTCACGAGGAATTGTATCTCGGAGAAACAGGAACCAACCCAAGTTTATAATTAATAAAGTATAATATCGGCACATCCGTTTACTCAGGTGGTTCGTTTCGTTTAGCTTGCCTCGCTACATTATCGCTTGTTATAAAATAAGTAGCTCTGAGTATTCCTCCCCAAGAAGAAAAAGAAGAACAAGAAGAAGTAGAAGAAGAAGAAGAAGAAGAAGAAGAAGAGGAAGAAGAGAAAGAGGCAAACAGTTCCTCGAGGAAAATTACCGGAGCGGAAGTTCCGCAGAACCGGCTGAAGATCGGCGTTTCTTTTTCCTTTTCCGTTTCTCCCCCCTCTTTTTCTCATAATTCATCTCACCCTGGTAAATTATTTTCCGCACACAGATGCTATTTTCATTCTGCTGCTGCAACGCGTTTGCAATTTTCGCTCCGCGGGTTTTTAATGTCCGCGATTAAAGTCTGCTGGCCTGAAAATACATATATAAACACACCTATACACAAATATGTATGTCGGTGTGTAATTCTTTTCCTTTTACTCCACAGGGCTTCGTTTATTTGCGATATTTTCCACCCTGAGGACCGATAGGAATGTTTTGAATTCTGGGCGATTAGGCAGGAGGAATTTTCTAAGGGCATAAAATAAAAGGCTCTCTTTCCCTTTTTCCTCACTTTTCCTCCTTCATCCCCCTCCGATCATTTCATGCCTGAATCGTAACGATCGCGTTTGTTCTACGACTCGGTTCGCCTCGCGTTATCGTGTCTGGGCCAGATTAGGCCCTGCAGCCCCAAGCCGAAGGTCCCATCCATATTCATCGCGACCGCAAAACCCTCCGCGTATTTATTATTATTTCTTATATATTTGCCATAATTCTCACCGAAAATGGCGCCCACATTTCTCGCTTACCTTACAACCCGCCTCGAAGGACTGCCGAGCATGCGATTCACCTGCACGCAACGACCCTAAAGAGCGCCGTGTCATCCACTTGCCCCGATTTTTACGCCGTCTTTCTTTCTCAAATGTCGTGATTCGGTTCCAAGATACAGTCTCTTCATTTTAAAACAGAAGAATTAAAAGCTGGGAATGGAAAAAAAACGGGTTAAAAATTTTTAAAGCAACGTTATTTGCGCCAACGATGATGAATAGGAATGAAGAAACGTGCGAGTTTTCTCAGATTCAAGATAACATCGCTGGAGATTGTTTCAATGGTTTTTCTCTGATCTCCGAGCTTTTGATTAACAAAATTAATTTAATAATCGTTTGATAGTACGGTGTGCTAAAGTGGGAACGAAGAGATGAAATTAGGCTCGTGCAAGGAATGAAAAAAAAAAATTTTCGAAGAATATTAAAGAAGAAATCAAGTATTCGGATACCTTTGGTACTGCACACTTAATTAATTGGGAACGAGCCTCCTTTAATATTCTTTACCCACGGGCCGACGTTGGGCAAAACTTTTCAATACACTCGGAGGTTAAAATACCAATGATAAGAAAAAATGAAATTAATATTCCGCCGACACGATGAGCAGCTTATTCGCAAAAAATTCAACGACCGAATTCCTTGCATATTCGTTTCCAGGATTAAACAAGGCGTAACTTGGTCGTGATCCTAATAATGATTCTGTCAAACACATTTTTACATGTAGGTGAAGGTGATCGTTAATTTTCAAAATTTACTTCTCACTCCTGTGAATTGTTTCAGATTTCTAATCTCGATTGATTTGAAATTAGTAATAAAAAAAAAAAAAACTCAATTTTCGAGTAAAAAAGAAGAGAACTATTGCTTGATTCGTTTTTTTTTTTTTTTTTTTCTTCATTACTAAAAAATTGAGAAGAAATTTTTCTTTTCGAGAAGTTGAAATTAGTCACCTAATTCGGAATTTTTTCAGATATCAATTTAATTTCAATCGACTTGAAATATTTATAAAAAATAAACGGTTTAATAAAGAAAATTTGGGAAAAAATTCAAGTCGCATTTTTTACCCAGTAGAGTGTTATAAAAAAACATGAAATGATTTTGAGACGGTCGGGGCTTAACAATGGTCGAATTGCCCACTTATAAGTGAAAAGCGTTACTGAACAACCTCACAAACTGTTTTCAATCTCTTTATCCGTTCATACTCTTACTTTGTATACAAGATCCCCGATTTTACGGGAAAGTAGGAGGCATGAGGCGAACTATCGCATCGACATTCATTCGCGTTCGGGGATCGATGTTCCTCGACTAGTAATTTACCTTTCACGATAGGCCCTGGAGTCTAGCCCATTGATTTTCCCGACGTAATTGACTAGTCACTGTGTCCCTGCATGCGCTCATCGCATTGCCCTCCTAGTCGCATCGCCAGATTTTCCAACCCATGTTTTGCCGCCGTGTACACAACGCAGGTACCCTCCACACTGTACCTGCAGTATAGCATATATGTATGTATACCGTACGTTGCACCACAATCTCTATTCGCCGTTTTGCAATGCGGCATGGCGACGCAAGTATAGTCGAAGCCTCGCAAGCTCTGCCATTCCAATCTCGTCTTGTCAACTTGGCACAGAACGTCTCGAACTCTTTTCCCAACAAGGAATACAAAGGCGTACATTTTTTCGTTGAAGAGTTGAAGATTCTTCACCTCCACGTTGCTGAGAGACACTTTTTTGCACGGTGATATTGTAGCGCAATCGATGCACTCGACTTTCAAATTAATGACGAGGTTGAAATTCCCGTTGCACGGATAATTTAGGTATTGTTATTATCAGCAGACTCTTCGTACGTTCGCCAACAAATATGTTATTGCCAGTTTCCCCGAATCTCTTTGCCAAACAGAAAATTTTCAATTTCGACTAACGAGGCAAACATTTATTCCACGAATAAATTCAAACTGTACTAAACGTTGATTCGTATCCACGACAACAACGAGTACAGGCACTTGAGCTATCATACCTCGAATTATTGTGTTAATATTTACCTGCGAACTAATTTTATCGATGCAATTAATTATATCGCTAATAATCACTTGAACTCGAGTCAAAAATTGACATTTATTACACCATGGATTGATAGTATGATGGATGTTGATTATTCGAGATAAATTTGCTTTGTTTATTTTATATTCAGTATTAACTTACTTCGTTAATTGCGTTTCATAATAACTTCAATTTTGCTAATAGAAAATGGTATAATTGCCTCTCTTTTCGTACGAGGGTTTATTTTTTTCCGAGTGGCAAAAATTGTCTTCCCCAAGTTACGATTAGGCAGAGTCTAATTCTCCGTCATTATTCTCGACAATAATCCCATGGCTTGAAAAATCGACAGAATGTACCAGGAGAGGCCTCGACAAGCGCAGCATCACCTCGGCATGCTAATTGCCGGGGTTCGGTAGAAAGAATAAAGAAGAAGTTATAGTTGAAAAGAGGGACCTCGAGGCCTCTTCCCACCTGTAAATTACTATTTACCGTCGACTTTGGCCCCCGGGGATTGTTTCCGGGACGAAACTGCGCCGTGTGTGCAGTGGCGGCGTTTTAATTCACGGTCACTAAATCGTTGTCTGGACGAAGTCGACTTAGGAGGCGAGGAAGAAGCCGCCGCGCCGCCACCTCCTGGACATACCTTCTTACACCCATCCCGCAAGTTCGAAACTCAAGCAAGCGAGAATTCAGACTGCTGGCTCTCACCTGCTTGTAAATTAGTCGGAATCTCTTCGAGGTCCGAAATTACACGTTCCGAGTGATAAAACCAGGCCGCCTAGCAGGGCACGAAGATCTTCCCGAGGGCGGATCTCGCGTATCGGGATAAACCTGGAGAGACGTGTGTACCTAAAAGAGGGCTCCTCAATTATGGAGGCGGAACCTGTTACTTATTAATAATAACCATCAGCCATAGCGTTGAGGTCTGAATTTCAAATCGCGAGATCGTAAAATCAAGGCAAGGGCTCTCTCTCTCGCACACGTTGTTTTTAATATTTATTACATTTTTTATTATGTTTTTCATTCTTCCTGTTATTCTTTATTTTTACAATTTCAAGTATTTTTAAACTACTATAGATTTGAGAGAATCTATTTGACACCTTTTTGTTATGGTGTGTTAGGTACATGTAAGACCATATGATTCGTTCTTTGACTTGTTTTTATCATCATATCGTCTCACTGAACCTAACACTGTTTCTACTCTATAACTTTGAAAATTATACTCTTCATGCTTGTTACTTCTTTGCCCCAAAGCTAGCTAGTGCATAATTAAACTCTTAATCAATCAATCAATCAATCAATCAATCAATCTCTCTCTTTACCTTGATCTTATTTTATTTAGACCACTTCCTTTTCACCTGATTAACCAGAAATTTGAATGACTATTGATTACTTCCTATTCTACTGATTTAACTTTTGTCTATACTTACTTTACAGTTTAGTCGAATACTAACTCTTTTTCTCTAGGTAAGTGCTCTCATATTTCATCGAATTCTGTAATCCGTTCCACTTTCCCCTGATCACCACATCACGTTAATGTCATATCCTACCACAGTAATCACTCTGTAACTTCCATATATATGCTATCTCATCCTTCTTTAGACGATTTCGTATTACATTGTACCATTTTGCTCTTCTCTTCTCTTCTCTTTTTCCCCGAAGGGTAGCTAGGGCATAATAAATTTATCCACATCTCTCCTTTCTCATCCATCCCTCTCTTTCTCTCTTAGCGTGATCTTTCCTCAGCTCCCGAAGGAACTGCCGCCAGGTTTTCCGATATGAAATATTAATGTCGGAGCCCCATTGGACCCCGTTGCAGGACGCTTTACGCTCGCTCTGATACCCGGCTACTCTCGAACGATCCGATGCCGCATTCGGCTTCCCGCGAATACACGAACCGCCTTCATCCCTCGATCCTTAGCCATGATCTTGGCACATAGGATCGTTGATATCTTGTTTATATGCAGCGAGATTGGTAGAAAAACCGAGTACGATTCACCTGGCTCTCTGCTGCGCCTTCACCCCGTGTATTTCCGCCGTCTTTCCACCATATCCGGCATAAAAATCACGGACTTTGATGTCTCGTCTCACGCCGTGCAGCCTTTTATGCGCGACCTCGTAAAACTCGAATTACGTGTCATGGACCGGCTGATACGCTCGATACCGATATTGGCGTGTCGGAAGAGTTCCTTCCGCTTTCTTATACGACATTTCTTTCAAACGACTTGCGAACGAATTTCGAATTCGCATATTTTGGTCGCTAATTGCTTTGAACCGGTGAGATCATATCTGTATCGATTTACGCGTCGCGGATAAAAGGGCGCGATTGAATAGTCCATATCGGATGAGAGGGTCTCTGGGAAAACAGAATCCATCAAATCTGAAGTGAGCGTCAAAACAATGGGGTGCCGACTTCCGCCGGGGGTGCGGAGCCAAAGAATCGGAGAGGAATTCAGCCTCTCGTCGAAAAGAGAGAGAAGATTGATTGATTGATTGATTGATTGCGTTCATCTCGTAATGTCCTGCAGCAAAAACTCGTCATGCATTCGCAAAAATACGAGCTAGATATACGATCATTTTTCAACAAACTCGTGCATTCACACTTCCCATTCAATTTCACCGGGTAATTCATAAGCCAAATTTTTACTCGGACTATTTTTCACCAATCACTTGACGAGTGACAAATACTTTTCTATAATCCGGAGAACGTAGCTCAAGATTTAACGCGGCACTAATTTATTCTCTTGTCTCTAAGGCACTCGACTCGATTTTACCGAATATCTTAAGCCTTGCGTAATCCTCGAGAAGTCGAGACTCTCTCGAATTTCCATAAATATTATACACATAGGATGCGATAAAATATAGACATGCGTATAGTAAAATTTAAACAACCATAAACGTTTGAAGTTGATTCTAAATTGAAATCATACCGGATATATATGCCGCAGTTTTATGATAGCTGCTTGTTAGGAGGCCTGGAATTCGGAATTAATGAATTGTGGAAACGGCGTTTATTCCGTGTCGATTTTGCTTTTGGAGGCGATCATTTTTATCGAGTGAAAAATTTTCCGCTTTCATATACATTTACGATTCATACCCGCGGATCACTCGCCAATTCATCCTACCGCAGGGCATTGTTTTTCAATTTTCCCTCTATTTCGGTAGGTTATATCCAATTTACCGGCACACCTAACTTTATTGACGGACCTTTAAGCGCCGAAACGATGGTGAAGCAAAACCGGAAAATTCAATTTTTTAACACCGATAAAAATCGGTAATTAATTCGCTGTGATTGGTCTGAAAACACGTTTCGCAGCTTAAAACCAAACATCATTAACATCGCAGCAACGAAATGGCTCGATGCGATTATCAAATTCCGAATTTTCTTCATGACGTCATAAAACGGCTTGAAAACTCCTAAGTTGTGTAAATAAAATTATAACATTTAATTCGCACAGTTTACCACTTCTAGCTTGAAACCGAGCTTCCTCGCCTTCATCGTTGGAAATTGGACTCGTTCCGCTTAGCGAAAGTCGACGGCATGTCAAAGTTTTGCATTTACGTCACTCGTGTCAGCAAAGATGTTCGCGTGGAATCGCGGTTTAGGTATAATTTAGCGCGGTTTCGCAGGACAAAGTTTGGAATTACCAAATTCTGTACTAAATGGAATTGTTCGGGGTTAATTGAGGGGGCTTCTAGGAGCGTGTGAAACAAGCTGTACCACCTCCACCACCACCACCACCACCACCACCACTTTCACTCCTGCTTTTCACTTCTGAATTGAACAGAGCAAGCTCTCCTGAAAATTTTTAACAGCCGTGTAGCTACCCTTGTCAGTACGTTTGATGTCTGAAGTCTGAATTAACAAAATTCTCATATCTTCGATCAGAATGATATTGACTGATTGTAAGTAAGAAAAAACAGTTGAGCTTTATAAAATATTTTGAATTTTGTTAAAACGAACTTTTTTAAACACGAAATTCAATCGAAAAAGCCTGATCAATCAGAATTGACAGGAATACGAGCAATAAAGTTTGGAATCAGCGTGTCCAGACGATCGTAACGAGGCATAACCGAACCTAATCGCATTTCCGAAAGACTGGCTATAAATTTGGAGCTGCCAAACGACGTTACCAAAAGTAGAAAAGTGCAATAATCCAATTTTCGCCACTTTCTCACCCCCTGTTCAGCCCTTCAGCGCAATCTTTTCACAAATGTTTCTCCACCTTCGCTGACTAAGGCGCGAAAAGTTTTAGGACTATTTTTCCCGACCTTTTTTTCATTCCTTCTCCTTCTCCTCCTTCGCCTCCTTCGCCTCCTCGCGCTTCTTGCACGCTCGGCGTCTTTTTCCCTGCTCGTTTTACCCTCACATGCAACGGTCCTCTACAAACTCACACGCACAAACGAGCCCATATTCCCAAAGGAAATAGTGCTGGGATTGATATTGGGGTATATATGGGAGGGTCGATACCCCGAGGGATGGACGAAGCCGCCGTTCACGACAGCCAACGTCACCTACGTAGGCCGTAGCTGCGTTACGCACCTTGATCAGGAAGGATAACATAACGAAAAAACAAACAACCCCGTTTTCACGCTCCGGCTTCACCTCACCGGTCAGCAACAATTTTATATCTTCGCATTGGTCTACCTCCCCTAGTTAAGGGGGTCGCTCCGAGTTGACCCTCCGTTTTGCACTTTCCTCTTCACAATTACGGAACAACCGTTTCATCAGGCTTTCACTTTTATCCTCCAATTTTTTTTGTTCCTCTTCTATTTGTTTTGCGACGTATTTTAAGCTACTCGATACTTACTGTTAGTAATAAAAGTTACTCGACGCATGAATTCAATTCGTGGAATCCCTAGCTTGATACCAAACGACGACAAAATAGTTGTACGATTTTCAAATCACCCCCAAAGTAAAAAATCGAAGTACATATTCGAGAAATTAAATGAAAATATAGAAATGTATGAACATCCGGTGATATCCCGCGTTTGTATAATACCTACGGAAACTGTTTAATGACTTGCGTTTCCCGTAAGGTTCGCGCAGGCGAATTAGTCATGCCTTATATTACAACCTGTTGAATAATTCGACTGTATTTGAATGCTAACTTGTCCGTTAGGGAGGACTCGAGGTGCCTGGCTAATGCGTATAATCCACGTGTATAACGTTTGAAACGTTGCATGCAGAGAACGCAGCTCGCAGCCGGTAACGGTGACAATTTTCATTACCATTTTTAACAAACCAACAACCACCGCATTCCGTTCCATCGTGCCTGCGAAATAACGGAAGAAAAAAAAAATAATAAAAACGAACAAGGAACACCGAAACAAAAAGCAAACGCCGGCTGAATGATGGTCCGGAATTTTTGCAATTCGCAATTGCCTCGCGGCGGTTACCTTGCACCTACCCTCTGTGTTCTCTCTCTCTCTCTCTCTCCCTCTCTGAACAAAGTTTAACTTTGCTATGTGTCATAATAATATCTCTTCCGCAGAGTGTGAGAGGGACAGACTATAAAAAAATGTGCAACAACCAAATTGCATGTATGAAATGTGGGAAAAAGGCGGATTGAATAAAATTTCGTTAAGCAACGTTTCACAACACAGTTTCAGCGATTAATTTCACCTCGGTGAAATCAATTCGGCGCGCAGTTAAAGTTCGAGCCTTTATGTGCGAATGTGGGCGCGAACCTGGCTGCGGTTTAAACTATAGGTATATTATATCGGGGCAAGAATACAGAGAGAGGCTTTCCGCAAGCGTGAAGCGCAGCTTGCATTACCAGAACTCTCCGCGCATCATTCGCGCAATCCGAGCAAAAGTTTCAAAGTGTGATTAGAGCCACGGTTATTATTTATAATCACAGTTTCCTGGGAACGAGCCTCGAAATGTGTTTCAACCCCGCCTTTCGACGCCTCTCTCAACGACGCCTCGCAACCCCCTCAGCAGCGTAACGTGCAGCCGCCTCGCCATTAAGTTTGAGGAAAGTGATTAGGGACGCCTGCCATCAACTATTCGCGCCTTTCCCACCCTTCTTGTAAGTCCATGATGCACCCGTCCGGCTATTCAAGTGCTGCTGATGCTGCTGCTGCTGCCGCTCATCTCCAGATCTGCAGTTTCAACCCCCGGAACTCGACGATGCTACGAGCCAAAAGTACTCCTGGGGTGGAGAAAAGTGGTAAAGAGGAAACCATAGAATGCTGAAGACAAAAAGATCTCATTGTATTATCTCACGAAGAATTATTCGAGGTTTGTTAATTTATTGAAGAAAAGACAATTTGTTACCAAAAATTCTTTCCCGTTGGACAATGAACAAACGACTTCATTAGTAAACTAGAACGAAAAGAGAAACCAATACTATATAGTAAATAATACACAAATAAAATAAACTGACAAAATAAAAAGAGAGAATTAACTAAATAAATAAAAGTTACAAATAAAAATCGATACACTAGTGAAAAATAAATAAATAAATCGGTTTAAAACAGAATAATATAACAGAGGATAAGGATAATCCTGTAATAATAGAGGAGCCCGTAAGAGGCAGATCAAAACGAAGGAATAATGACGAACAAATAAAAAACACGGAAAGAGAGGAAGAGAGAGAAGCTGACCCAGGTGTACATAGTTGTTGAACTTTAATTATACAAACTTTATTCGATAGAGTATACCTATATTAGGTATATAGGTAGGTATTATAGCTCCGTACTTAACCCGGGATGTTGCATGCCGTACCTACAGAGTTTACTTGAAGCCTCCGGGCGTGTTGCGCCGTCCACGATGTCGTGGTTAATAACGGAAATTTCCTGATCATAGATATTAAGCGGAGAAATATCTTGCGGGGATTTTATTAACATCCGTTAAGAAACAAACAGCCTTGGATGTCGGACGGGGTCGAGGATCAAGGATCAAGGATTAAGGATCAAAGATCAAGGATCGCAGATTCCGTAAATTCAACTCATCGTTAGGGGAATTCCAAAAAAGGAGAGGAAATAGTTGTAACCAATCAACAACTTTACTCGATACTCCTACAGTTGTTTTCTTTACAAGGAAAGATTTTTTTTCTCTTAAGTTCTTGGCTCAGCTGCATCAGAATAACGAGAAATAATTGAGGAAATTTTATGCTAATGAGAATGAAAGTTGCCTCATATTTTGGGTTTTAGTAATACTTTGGGACGAATTTTCGGGCCAAAAAACGTCATAACTGCCCTTCGGCCCCTTTAATGGTTTCCCACAGTAAAATCGACTCGTCGTGTAAGGAATAATGGGCGTATAATGATCTTCGCTGATCGATCGATCATCCAGATGCAAGTATACTGCTATTTAATGGCCCGTAGACCGTATGATAAATCTTTATTATATACAAAACAAGCATATAATATTCAGATTATGTTCTTAAAGTTTACTTTGAAAATACCGATAACAAGTGCGAGAAATTAATAAATTAATAACAATTACGTAAATTTTAACCCCATTAAGTATTGATCAAGATCAAAAATATCTACGCGATGCATAGAAATAAAAAATTCTTTCCTACCTGAGCGGAAATAATTTATCAAAATTTTTGATACGGAGTTTCGTTTATTTCTTTTGCAAGTAGGAAAAACGAGGATGAAATTATGTTTACAATTCGATTGAAGAAACAATAAATAAAAAATAAACATCAACGTCATTACCTTATCAAATCAGAAGTGAACATCCTCTTTGACGTGAGGAGACAGCAATTTGAACGGGGAAAAAAAAATTTCAATCACGAAGCAAAGTTTTTTGTTTCACCATACGCGAAAAACCTGGGCTATCTCGAAATGAGGAACGTGTATCTGTATATCACCGCAATAATCCAGCGTCGAGCCAAAACGCGATATACTTTTACCTATCAAAATGACGGATTGCCAGCGAATTGGCAAAAACTTGGATAATAATATCGGCGAAAGCGTATATACGTGTGAGTGGGTGTGTGTGTTGGAAAAAGAGAGAGAGAGAGAGAGAGATGCAAGCAAGGTACGATGCGCAGTTTTCTGCGAATCTGTGGATAGGAAAAAGCGTCGTGAACACAGATGTTGCCGAATTGACGGTGCAGGCTCCTCGGATCCTAATTTACGATGCAGTGTAGTTGTGTGTAGTGTGGCAAAACACTTGCCAGACATTTCTGCACCGGGTCCACTCAGCCTAATAAGGTTTTCTGCTTTCCTTTTTTCTATACACGTTTTTTTCCCCTTTTTTTCCTTCTTCTTCATATTCTTCTATTCACTTTTTTGTACCAACGAAGCAATTTTCCTCATATTTATTTCAGCCATTTATCACAACCCAAAATGCGTTGATTAGTCGGTTGCCTCGTGACGTGTCAGAATCCAGGCGCAAAATCCTATGACACATGTACACCTTTGATTCTTCTTTTACTTTTCTTTTTTTTTTTTTTCCTTTTTTCTTCCGCGGAGCAAGAATCTCCCGTCGATACTGGAATCAATTAAGTAGGCGTTCCATTCACTGTACGTTATTGTAGTGTAGTACATACGCAATGTACATGTCATGTGTATACACAGTACCATATGCACATATATATATATATATACACGCTACACATGGTTTAGTAAAGCTCGAATCTCTGACAATCTCACCTTGCGAGAATATTTATTTGTTTGCTTGTTTACTTGCCACTGTTTGCTCGACACCCGATTGATTCGCTTGTCAACTAATTTATTTCTAACACTTAAATAAATTTGCCACCAATTTTCCGTTGTTTTTCTTCTCTCATTCTTTTATCGCCGTTTGTTCTGTCGCGGGATACTCGAGGTTCAGTATTGGCGAGTTGTTATTAATTTTTAGCGATTTTTTGGTTCGATCTTGTCGCTACTCTCAACTCAAGGAATGTAGGAAGGAGAAAAAATCGATGTAAGGAAAATGTGTACATTTGAATGTACGATGATTTATTGCAACAATTAGGAAACTAAAGGTGTTTTTTGTGTCCAGTGAGTCTTATTGTTAGTTGTTATAGGCGCAGTTGGAATTGATACTTGGAAAATGATTTAGAAGTTGATTTCTTGAAATTCGGAATTGGAGGTTGACATAGAAATTCTAATTATAAGGCTGCGAAAATAATGTCGAAGAAGACGTCCAGACGTAAAAGTTGCAACGCTAAACTGCGTTAAAAAAACGGGAAAAAAACAGGATAGAAAGCGGTAAGATGGAGAAAATAAACGAAGTTACGATTAACCGTTTCGCCGATTTCGAGCAACGAATCGAACTTCGCGAATTACGCTGCAGCTATATTAAATGGCGACGAAGCTTTGTATATATACAATACATACACAAAGCAGAAAATTTAATAAAGCGATCAACCGAGCTTCGCAACTCGGAATCGCACATTGAAACTGACAGTTTATTTTCTATATATATTTCCAGCTGATTTCCGGCATTCGGCGATGGTTGCCGTTTTTTAAATATATAACGCGATACGGGATTTTTACGCTACGTTCATCGTTGCAATGATTTCCTTTTTATCATCCCTTGGAATGATTTTTTTTTGTATTGGTGTTTTTTATTTGTGTCCTTTTTTTTCTTTTTGTTCCTTCAAATCCTGTTATCCATCCACCCGTGGTGTTCGCCAGATTTCAATAACCGGTTGATGCCTGAAATTAATGCTTTTCGATTTCACATACAAATTCCCATTTCCACGTCGTCCGTTCCAGTTTTCGTCGGTCGGTCGTGTCAAATGATAAACGCGTTTTCAAATAATGGTGTATTTATTCTTTTGTGCCGCAGAAAAACGCGAGGATGAAAAGGACGACATTAATGTAAACGCGGTAGCCCTCCACCCTTCAATATTTGACGTCAAGAATCGTTTTTTAACTTCTGAAAATGAAAAGTCAAGTTTTCACTAGATCTCCAAGTTTTGAGGTTTAGAGAATCACCTCCAATCGTTTTCAGACAGACGTCTGCGCGTGTGTGCATGTGTGTATGTATGTGATAAATTTTTCTACCAACGATATCTCAAAAACGAGTAACCGGATTTCAATGATTTTGGTCTCAATCGAGAATGCTTTTCCAAACTTGGAACTGATTAGATTTTGACTTTAATCAGTTCGGTACTTTTTCAATTATTTCAAAAACGAAATTCTAAAAAAATCAAATGAACATGGATGAATGGATTTAAATGAAAATTGGTACCACGAGGTTTTTTGGATCGCTAATCACGAATTTAAAGGCAGATTTGCAAAATTTTAATTTTGCGTATTCAATAAACTGTAAAAAACACTAAAGCATTTGGATTTTGATAAAAATTGGTACTCATTGGCTTATGGTGGAAAAAAAATCCAAAAATATTGCGATTCTGGTAAAACTTTGTGAGCGGAGGTTATTCGGGTCGTCGATAAGGTCGAATCCAAGATCAGACTACCAAAATCTGTAATGGTATATCCATTACAGTGGTTCCAAATAACAAAAAATCGTTACATTTTCATGTAATATGGTATCTGAGGGCTTTAAAATCGTTGATATGGATACTATTCTTTTTTTTTTCTCTGTGAACTTAAAACCTACAGTGTGATAAGGAGAAATTTTAGGACTGAGTCATGACCAGTCTAAAGCCACTTGTTATTACTAAAAACAAAGTCTCGTGTCTGCGAATTTTCTCCCCGTTGGAGAATCTTATTTCTTATCGTTTTCAAACCAGGCGACTCCATATCGCCACGAAGCTTGACACGCGCACCTCAAAGCGCTCAATTTTTTCCTACGGTTATTACATCAGACCTTATAACCATCCCGAAAGCACACTCCCAGGTAAAATGCCCCTATTTATCTTCCTCGATTTGCATAACGTGCTGCAGCGGCTCAGTTTAGTTCGCCGCATGTACCATCTGGGCTCTTCCACCTGCCGTGAGTCAGGCCATCCAGATACTTGTGCTTTAATAAAAAATGGCCCACGCACGAGCTGAATAAAGAAGAACATGACTCTACGTCGATTCCTTCCATTTCCTGTTTGATAAGCATGAATAACAGATACTCTTCAGCCTCCAGAAATTTCGCGACCATTTCTACCTACGCGACGTGAATCGAATGACTCGGAAAACAAGTGGCTTCGGGCTGATCGTAAAGTTCCAAGTTCATGGAACCAAATAATGGTAATATCCAATTCAAATGTTTAACTACAAACACGATTCAAAAGCTCTTGAATACCATTGTAATTGAAGTATTACGATTTTTTTTATTTAAACTACTTTTTTACTAGTTTCCACCAAAATTTCAATATTTTTAGATTTTTTTTCCACCATATTGAATTCGCCCTTTTGGATTTTGTAAACCTGACTTCTGATTCGTGATCAACGATCCCAAATCATTACGGTATTGATAAAGTCGATGAAAATCAATGCCAGTACAACCTAGGGAAATTAAATATTCAAAAATCTATAAAAAAAAAACAAGGGAGTGAAAAAACGCTCCCGAACTTTGAATTGAGAAAGAATTTGCCCCAGGTGCGGTTTGAACAATGGCTATACGTGAAAAAGCGGGCCTTTCTTATTTCCCCGGTGAATCAGGGACGAAGAATCGTTAAAATATTCAACCAAAAGCAGTGGAAGGCTTGAGCTTTCCTCGCCTCGAAATGTATTACTGTACTTTCAACCCCCGATACAGGAATTTAATTGAAGAAGTTCCCGAGCGGACTCAAACAACAAGTTTTCTTTTTCTGTTTTCTCTCTGTTCTCCCTCAGAGATTATCACTTTAGTTTTGTTCGGCACTTTTGGCCCAAATTTCGAACCCTATAAACTCGACGAAATCTGGGCCAACTTCTATCCCATCTTTTCAGGCCTCGGGTCAAAGCTCGAGACTCGTCAGGACCGCGAATCAATTATAACGTTTAATTACTGCTGACACTGTGCTCGATGCCACTTCATTAACACCTGGTTCAACATACATGCAGTCCAGCACGATGTGCTCCATCCGACTTTTCGAACGTACGTTCCGTTAAACTCGATTAAACCGATAACCTGGAACTGTGGCTGACCTGCTCTTCACACCTCGGAAGTTAGCCACACGTAGGTACTAATGAAGGTACTAAGCTAAGAGTGATCGATGCATCGATTTATCGAGTCAAAAAAAAAAAAAAACAATCGAATGGGACTCGATTGAATCGATAAAAATTAATCGATTATTTCCTAGTTTTTAAAACGGTGCAGGTGAAACCAAAATTTCGTGATTTTCAGTGCGTAGTTTTAATAGTGGAAAAGTTTTTCGATAATTTATAGTTTTATTCGAAATAGTTTTCAATTTCAGTTGAAAATATTCATTCGTCTTTCACGGATCATATAAAATAGGTACTTGGTAGGTAAGACAATGATTATAATTGATACTTTCAAACTGTAGGAAAATTCATCGATTCAATTTCTTCAGGCATCGATAATTTGCCGCTTCTTTTGATCAAGATCGAATAACAAATATCTTGTTTGGACATGAGCTTAAGTTGGAAACATAGAAGAGTAAAAAAAACTGCCATTAACCAATGAACTGTTCAATTTTTTCTCAATTTTAGAATCTCTTGATCAGAAGCTCATGAAAAACTTCTTGAACGGATTATTAGAATTAATACTAGTAAATACTGATTTCATCAAATCTGTATAATTTTATATATTAAGCGAACTGTGTTGTATATTTCAATGTGCTTCGAAGAAATAATACCTACATCTACTACTACTACTGTCATGTTTTGAAAGAAAAATCATGCAACAAGTTTTTGCATCATAAAAAAGTCGCAAATTGTCAATTCTAAATTACAATTAATCATTCGGCGATTTTAAAATAGCTTGAAAATTATTTTCAAGCCGAAGTATAATCTCAATAACGCGAATAATTGTCTCGCTGTTGATGAAAATCGTAAAATTAAACTCATAGCCATGAGAAACGTGGCGACGCGCATATTCTGTACAGGTATAATGACGCAATGATGCGCGTACATAACGATTCCCGGCGTTATTATTACATCATCGTGTACCTGACGCTAAAAGCTGTAGAGGATCACCATTGATATTCATATCAATCCATGGTTAACGAGTAGATATAACGCCGGCGAAGTGCAGACTCTCGGGGCAACTACCAATTAAGCCACTCATTTATTACTACTAACAATAAAGTTAACTGCCACTATACCGCCAACAACTCGCTTTGCCGTTAATCTTAATTCCTGGGGTTTGCAGATTCTCGCATCAGCCGATCGTTGTTTCCAATTAGAAGAAGACCAGGTTCGATTTTACATCTGAAACATATTTGTCGATTAATTATTTGTTAGATAAATTTTCTGATAGTGTGTGATATGAAGCTGCGGAAAACGCTGCGTGCAAGATTGAAAATATTTCTTTTTTAAACTTTATGCTTATAACTCTTAGTGCAGACAATAAAATTATATTTTATATGCGATGATTCTTTGAATATTCACTCGGGAAGTGCGAAAGTGTATTTAGAAAATTAGCCGTTCGTTCTGCACGAGACAGTTTTAATTCGCCTTAATTTCTCAGTGTGTGAACATTAAGCAGCCGATAATTTGTTTTTAATCCGAAACACCTGCTTCGCGTTTCGTTAGTTTTTATGCATCAGCCAAGGAATGAGAGTGGCTTTTGAAAAAACGGTGGAAAATATTATCTCGATTTATATTATCCTTGTTTCAATCGCGAAATCTTCTCGCTTTGCGAACGACTTAAGTCTGTGCGTGGCTGATTATACAGCCGATAAATGACGTTCCTCGGTATACGAAATTTAATCTTATCTCGTAAACTAATCAAAGAAGTTCAGAAGTCATCTATTCTTACGACGCGGCTTTTTTCGTTCCGCTTTTGTTCCTCCGTCGCCTTTTCTTTCTCCTTTTTCTTTTTTGCAGTTCGTCATTCGTCGCAGAAAGAGAATAAAAATAAAAAAAAACCGACATACATACAGGATTTGCAAATACCTACGTCAAGTTTTTAAACTTTTTGAAGTGGAAAAATACACGATCGAACGAAATTCTGAGCAACAAAAAACCATCGACTATTATTAAAGAGGAAAATTTATCGTCGTGAAATCGGATTTTTATTCAGTCTAGGGTGGCTGCAGGGTAAAGCAGCCGGGGATTAAAACCGTAAAAAAGAGATGGAATTGATTACGAGTCAATTTTTCATTAAACTTTCTAAATTTCTCATTATATTGTTTACTGTTTTTTTCATTTCTATTGGAATTTGATTCGAGTAATCGGAACGCAGGCTTTACACGTGTGTAAATTAAATATCGAAATTAATCACCCTCCTTGAGTAAAGATTAATCGATTGTGTTCGAGATAATTGTGAGGATAAATCAAGCGCGAATCTTTGTACATTCATAATGCATAAGTCTACCTCAATCGACTAATCGAGTCGTTCAATTTAAGGGTGAAACAAGCGATTATTAGGTATCTACTGGTTTAAAATGCACCCCGGGTGAGCAAGGAAATCGGGTATGCCTGGAGACGTTATCCTGGGATTCGACCCTGATGATAAATTTAAGAAGTTAAATTCACCGTCGACTTCCTACACGTTATTATACGTACGTATTATATGTATACTTGTACACACCGCGGTAGATAAATATTCCACTTTGCCTCTTAAACCTACCTCGAACATCCATTTGTATTCAAATTTATAAATTAATATTTATTCAACCTTCCGTTCTCCGCATTTCTTTTTCTTTTTCTTCTTCTTCATTTTCGTTTTGCATGTTTTGTTACAAGCGTTTCATTTTCATTTTTCTACTGATTAATACGCAGCCACAACCTTCCACCTAAACCACTTCCGTAGTGACTTTTTCAGAGTCTATTTTCGTCTTTTGAGACTTGCAAGTTCGGGTGGAAATCACCAGGTGATGAGCTTCTCATTGAATCTACCATGTTTTTGTCGACGAGGAGATTGAATTTAACTTAATGCATTCATTCCACCTTCAAACGCAGCTCGAAGGTTTGCAGTCTCGTTTCGAGTCCCAGATTCCCTCTTCCCTCTATATAAGGTACAAAATTCACAGTACAGTAGACAGATAATGTAACACTGGGATCCATTGTTTTATACTACTTCTATGCTTCTTGCTTAATCTTTTGTCCTGAGATTCTCCCTGCGTACAAAAGCCACTCATCTGAGTAACGGAAATGCGACGAGAAAACAGAAACAACGGGCAGCTGCGTTACTCGCCATTCTTCGATTCAAAAGATAAAAGCTCAGGCAGAGTAACTTGGCTCCGAATTTCCAGCCCGTTGAAAACCATTTTTGGCACCATCAATTCTAAAAGTCCGTCAGAATAAATACCCACCAAAAAATGAAATCAGATTCACATCATGAACAACCAAATAACTTTTCAAAAATTTTTGTCCACGAAGACATGCTTAGGAATTACATATACATCATGCATACATTCTACCAATTGCGATCTATAATAATTGTTTAAGATAACCAATATTTGCGTTAAATATCGAAACATCGCAACGAGCTTCCCTTGGCAAGCGAACGAGACCGATTTCTGCAAAAATTCCAAGATTCAAAATTTTCGAAACTGGAGAAAAATCTAGCCATCCGGATATCGATCCAGCGAAGCGATCTAATCATTGATTATTTCTGTAAATGAACGGTTCTCTGATTCTTTTTTATTTTTGTGAAAAACCGATACGTAGGCGAAAATTCCTTGGACAACCAAGCAGGGTGTCAAAACAATGAAAAGGTGATAAGGAAAATCCTCTCAAATTAGCATTACGACGTTCATTAAGCGGTGGGTGCATTTCGGTATTCCAAGACGAATTTCGCTGTGCCAGTGCTAAATTCCAGGGTCGGAATCCAGGTTTCGGAATCGGGGTAGTTCTGGGCGGAAATTTAGCCTTTCGGGTTGCCCGGTAACGCTCTAATTTCGCGCCCATGCCAACAATTACGGTAAACACGAGCCTCGAGCAGGGGTCATATTTACCCTGGCTGAAACGTTTTGGTTTACCTTGAGGTAGCCGTTCGCGAAATCGCGCGCCGGACCGCGCCGGGCGCAAAAACAGCCCCGAGCTGCCCGACGGTAAGGGATGATTTCAACATGTGCGCGATAAAACAAATCCTAGGACAAAAAGGAATCGCGAACGGAACTTCGGTCTGCCAAATTACTCGGCAACGCCGGGGGTGAAAGGGACGAGGGGCAATATCCAGTTGACAACCCCACTCGGCGCTGCATTTCGGTGCGTTTTCGACGCTCCGGGGCGTTTTGCGTCCAAGGGTGGGGGTGCTTTCGCCAACGACTGAAGTAATAATGAACCCGCTCTGCCCTGGACCCGCCATTATTACATTGCTGGAGTTAAATAAATTGACACCGCTGCTGCTACTGCCGCTGCAAACACACCCCTGCAAGCTTCTGCCGCCTCGCTATTTGTCCCTGCAGTCCTTCCGCTTTATCCTCCGGTTCACCATACTCCACGCCATGCACTTCTGCAGGTGCCATGAGTGTAAAACTACCAGGTATTTTATCGCTGCAGAATTTTCGGACGTTTTATTTGTTCCCGTTACCACGACATGCAAATATATTTTTTTTTTTTTTCGCCAAAACTAACGAAGTTTGCTGGTGTTTCAACGAGTACCAGGGTCTCTTTGCTGGATATGGAATTTATGCCTCTTGTGGAAAATTTCTTTCAACACTTGGTCTGTTGGTGAAATTATTATCTGGTTTTTCGACATTACGAATGATCTTTTCAACGTTCAGAAGCTTCTTCATCACTCACCAAGACCATCGATGTAAGTAAAAAAAGAAGGTGAAACTGTAATCTTTTAATTCGTCAAATTCCGTCTTCAAATTTGCTACTGATCAAATCGAACCTCTAACAGCTTGCAGTACGCGGTTCTTTCGATAAGTTTGCAGTGAATAATCGGACTGGATAAAAGATCTCGTCGATTCGACAAGGTGCAAAGAATTATGAAAAGCTGAAGGGTGGAGGTTCGTTATCGTTGAGCATCCTCGTTTTTCATCGTCGTCAAGATAACTTGATCCGGGGGCTCGAGCACATGCACTTGTATATACCTACGCGTACAGAACGTGGTTGTAGAACATGAGAAGCAGTGTCGCCGACAGATAGTTGGGAACTGAATAAATCACAGGCCGCGGCTTAGATGTTTCTCTCTGTTTCACCCCCTGCAGGCGAAGGGTCTTGAGGTGGTGGGTATATCGTATATATATATATATACACAAGGAAGTGGAGAAAGTGGAAATGGAAGTGGCAACGGAAGTGAAGAGCACCAGTGACAGGAGACATCTTACACTTCCACCGAGATTACAGGCCTCACTTGTTCCGCGGAATTTTGGGTATGGAAGGGTTGGCCTCTGCACGGCCCGTGTAATGCTGGCGTGCAATCCCGTTTACACGCGTCTCGATTCACCCCGGCAGTTATGTAGCTGTACAAACTTGTCCGGTTCCCCAACTTAAACAACGTTTCAACTACTCGTAGGAAGTCACATAATTATCTCGGGAAGAGGATGATTCGGCGGGGCTCCGGACCATTCAGATTGGAAGGGTCGTCGAACCAGCCATCAAAGCTAAGAGAGCCTTCGATCCTTCAACTCGTGGTTGTTATAGGATAATTTCCAAAGTCGCTGACAAGGAAGGTATACCAGGTCGATTTCTTCGATTTGATGTCCTTTGTAATGTATTATAGTAAAGTGAAAACTGAGCGATCAATTTTTTTTTTTTTTTTTTATCTGCTATTAGACACTCTAAGGAGGTGAAACCACCCTCTAAAGCAGGACACGTCAAGGGGCGATTTGGCACTTCGATTTGAAACTTACATTCTCCATTTCTCGTTATGAGAAAACTTTTTCAGATGGATTGGTTAGAAAAATTTATGTTCTCCTGAGTGAAAGTGCCAAATCACCCCTTGAAGAAATTCGAAAAAATGAAATCGGAGAGATCGTCCTGATGGGATGACTTCCTTGTGAGTTAAAAGCTAATCGGGTCCACTTGATGGTGATCCAAAACAGTAAATAACTCATCGAATCGAGTCGTTAATTACTGCTGAAAAAGGTTTTTATGCTTAAGAATCAGATGTTCTAAACCCAAACTACTTCTGTAGTGTTGAACCAGACTTTTTGGTCTATCAGTGATACCTTGACTGTGTTAATTGTGTCGAGTCAGAACTTCTCAATCCGATTTCGAAGTAACGATTCTTGCCATTAGGGCCAGTGATTTAAAGTTCGTGCGTTCGATCATATATGAGGTCTGATTGATCGATATAATTTCTTACGATCAAATATAGTTTTTGGAAGAAGTAAGGATTGGATGGCAAGTATATGTAAATCTGGCCATTAGATGACAATTGTATAAATTGAATTGGAATATTCTGTACGAAACCGTGGAGAAAAGAAAACATTGAAAAAATAAATTAAAACCGATAAAGTTAAATGAAGTTGAGGTTAGCGTCTGCAAGCTGCAGACATGTAATTTCCATTAGTTGAACTCCGTTTGTGATTTTAACAGCAGTACAAAGTTTTTCTCGAGAGGTATTTGAATATTCTATTTCGAACTGTACCGTACCGGTACCGACAACGTTCCTCCACTAACTTTATTTCAATTATATGAAGATATTCTTCTGTGAAATTGTGCGCTCGAATCCTCAACTATGAAGAAACGTGAAAAAGTTACAATTTAACGTTCGCTCCTGTAACGAGGGTTTGTTGAAACTGCGTGAATGACGAAGATTTCTTGAATCTCTGAGACAATTTGCAGCGAGACTCGATCGACGATGAGACAAGGCTTTCCGGCATACCGGAATAACGATCTTCCCGATTTCACGGCCAGGAAACACGGCTGCAGAACCGCGCTCATCTCCCGAGGGGCGATAATCATTAATTTGGTGAAACTGTTCGGGGCTGAACTATCGGCACCCCTGCGATAGAATTTAGTAACGAGGTTCGCTACAGTTCGGTTCGATCCGTACGCTGCTAACCTCGCTCTCACAATCAGTCTGGACCTCCTCGTCCCGACGCGTCCCTCGCTTGCAGGATTTCCTAAATCCCGGAATTAGCGGGTGACCGCCGGTCGGGCGAGTTCGGGGTGGATAAAAACTCGATCTCGCAAAAAGCGCGGAGCCAACGAGAGTTCCGAGGCTTTGAACGTCGGTGGCACAGTTAAAACTGCGCCGATTTCATCAGCTTTCATACAAATTTCCGTAGCAACCAATCGGCCGGCACCGAAAGGGTCAAACACCCGATCCCAACCTTGAACTCGACTCAATTCCTTCTCTCGTTTCCTGAGGGGTCGTTAAAACCGGTGATAAAGTCTGGCTAATAAGTCTTCCACAGACCGAATTTTGGCTCGGATGCCTCTCAGTTCGAACTCCGTATAGCAGAGGGATCAGCACGGAATCCAACTTTGCCAAAGTCAAAGAGAGATCGGTTGGCTCCATTTATTTTTAATCGACTATCCCGGTGTCCCTTTCTCGACCGGTCCAGAACCCCATTCATCGAATCTGCGCGGTGCGTTTAACCCTCGAAAATATTCTCCCTTAAAGGTGATAACCCGGGTGAATTTGTTCGTTGGTTGAAATTCATCCGAGTATTATACACATCATCGGTTACTTACTAATCACGAGTCATTTCCGTTGTAGATACTGCTAAGTGGAAGGTTCGTTATTTCGCTCTCTTCACCCCCAGAGAGGAGCAAAAAATGAGCATCCATCGCGCTCTGATCTGGCTTAAAATATCTCAGGTATTAGCTTTCGCTTGATAAAATATTTGTGACACCGGATGTTTGATCGGAACGAAATTCCGAGACGAAGAACAAATGTTTGGATTAACGTACCGACGAAATTTTTCACTTTTTTTCGTGAACGCGTGAAGTATAATCACACAGAGTGATCATGCCACATCACCTGACCTCAAGAGATGATCAATTAGCTTCAGTACAGTTTTTGCTCAAGCGCTAAACAAACCCGATGTTTCACTTACCCCCGGCAAAATTGACCCTCGTATCAAACAGCTTTGCGAAGGGTTGTCCGAGCTTTCTCTCTGCACCAAAGGCCCAAGGATTTGGTGTATCGAGTGACGATATTATCGCCACTAAGCCATGCCCTTATCCAACGTGATGTGGTGAGTCACGTGAGCGAATTGTTCCGCCCCGATGAACCATATCCGCTTTCCCTCGTCTATTCTACATCCGATTCAATAATAAAATAGACGATAGGTGATACCGAGAAGAGGAACCCGATTGAACCAGCATTATCGATGGCTCAGACCAACAAGTGTGAATCAGTTTCACGTATTTTTCCCTCGTTGGAAAGATCGAAACACAGTGTCGCCGATACGCTGCGATATTAGAGTTTATGACACAGCTGCTGGACGTCGCAATAAGCCGGAGAAGAGAGTCGAGTTACAACTTCAAGGAGAGTGAATTCAGGTGGTGTGTCAAATCGACACGAAATTACGCTTCGTAAAGCTTCTTCCGCACCGTATTTTTCTTATAGAGCCCAAAGTGGCGATAGGAATGAAAAATTTACGAACATGACTGACCCCGACATCCCAAGTGACCGGGCCTGTGTTTTCCTGATCGCGCTTAGCTCCCTCTAACTTATTCAGGTCATCTTCTCACCTCAGTACTCCTGAGACTTGTCGTCGAAGCTTTGAACGTGCTGCTCACTCTGGCCTCAACACTCCACACTTGTCTGTAAGTAATTCGTGTTAGAAATTCGGGGCAGTAAGTCCCCGATGATTTTTCGCTCTTAGGAAACTTGGACTTTCAGTTTTTCCCGTTCAGGATGGAGCTTTCGCTTCTTTGACGAGCTTCTGAGGCCCTGGAATGGAAACATCTGCTTGTGTATGTATAATGTACACTTTGTACAGAAAGAGGTGTTTCCTCCCCTGCGGTATAAGCAGCTTCCGCCAACAAATACGTCAACATTGGTTCGAGCTTCCGCGAGTATACCGTTGCGGCTTCCGCAAGCTCCCACCTTCAAAACGTCGCGAAGACGTGGAAACAAACCTTTGAAAAATCAATGGAGCGACGATTAAGGAACGCTGAAGCTGAGAAGTCTTAAAGCGCGGTTATTTGTCTCCTCGTCTTCCGTGTCTTGCGAGAAAAACTTCCCAGACTGCATCGCAATGCAACACAACTGCAACCGGTGAGAATTCTGACGTTTACTGCTTCAGGAGTCCCAGACTCCGGACGGTGTGTGACTCTGTTAAGAAGTTTACGACTTCGCGATGAACGTTTCTGTCATCTGATGAGGAACAATCTTTAAGTGGATTGTTTCATTTTACTTTAGCACCGCTTCCATTCTACCCCTGCACTTGTATATTTATAAATATATATGCATATCGTAGCTGTATAGACGCTATTGAAGAACTTTTATGAAACCAGTCAGTTCTGATGAAGTTACGCTCGAATTTTTCTCAAATTAAATCACAATTTTCCATCAACAAAGCCTTTGTGTTATACAACGGTAAAATTTATAATAAACGCTTGATAATAAACTTTTTTTCCCACTTCTATCGACCGTCTCAAACAATGATAATTATATTCACATTTTTCATTATTTTTTGCAAACGATTTTTTCTTCAGTATCAGTAAAATTATTGTTATTTAATTTTTATGTTACGATATTCTTTCGATCGCGTTTCATGCAAGCCATTCGAATAAATAGCGATAATTATACAGCTAGCGTGGAAAATTAACGCAGCGGGATGAATCAGGAGACAAATTTTACATTTTTGGAACTGAACACGTGTGTTGTAAATTTTCGAAAGGATATAACGTTTATGTACACGCGTGCAAAGTACAATACCTATACAAAAATCCCTGTGCCAACTGTCCCGAGTAATTGGAAAAGTCAATTCGTTATCGATGTTTGGTGAAAAGAGAGACAATTGCAAATAACATATAGGTATAAAGATGTATTGAACAATATAAATAATTATAAATAATTCTGCGAGAAAGCCTGAACAGTGCGTTTCTCTTTTTTTGTTAAAATTTTGTCAAACTCTACACACGGTTAAAATTAATGAACGCTTTTCCTCCGCACCCTGTATTCGAAAACCGCTAAAAAGGACACCAATAATCACGATGTCATGTCGAATTGTATATTTCAAAACTGGGGGGTAAAAAATTGAACAAAAAAACATTTTTCCAAGCTCTGGTTAATCGAATCCTACGAGGTAAAATCTCCCGGCTTTTTTTCTGCAGTCATACGTGTCGAATTAATCCTGACGGTAGGAAAACTCCAAACGTGCCATCCGACGAAACGCGGTGATGCATGGGGCGTCGTTTATTCCGTCGGAGGCTAAAACCGTTGGTTTTCCCCGTCCGCGTTTTTACACAAAAAGTATATTATATTATGTGTATAAATCAGAGTTGCAAATCGTTATGTGTGTACGTATATCTGCCTAGAAAAAGAAAACACACCAATCGAGAGAGATTGCACGTGAAAAATAATCCGTGGTGAGATTTGCTTCTTTTTTTTTTTCCACGACACTTCAGCAGAATCGCGTTGCAGAAATTCCGCGTTGATGGCTCTGCAAAAATTGTTTCGCCCATTGTGTCTACCCACCTCGTACCTAGAGACAATACTTAGGTACTCCGTTTAGCATAACGAGACTCTCTGGAGTTTCCGGAATAAGGATAGATCTACGCGTCAAGTGCGGGAAAAAGATGATGATTATAATGATAATGATAATAGTAATAATAATAATAATAATGATAATAATAATGATTCTACGATTCGAGCGAGAGAAAGAAAATAAGAGTGCGAAATTGGCGTTCTGAAATTTTTTTACTCATCTTTCATACGCCATTTCTCACTGCGATTTTTTTTATAGGAAATCACACTTTTCAACTCGACAATCGCGCCACAATCGGCTCAACATTATCCTGACTTGAATGCATTGCGGTAAAGTTGACCTGGTTGAGAATTTACGCAGAGTAGGTATAATGTGTGCGCAGGTATCCGCAGCGGATTATTGTGCGGGAAAAAACGAGGGAAAAGTAAAGAGGGAAATAAGAAAAAATATGGTATAATATAAAAAATAGACGCCGCATGGGCGTGGGCGAAAAAAAGAACAACCGAAAGTGAACAAACAAAGTAACACAACACCACGTATTACGTATTCCATGAGTTTTGTATGCTTTACCCGAATAAATCTTTCGCTATATTAATCCCCGGGGGTATTTTTATGTAATAAAATAACAAGACAATAAAAGCAGAAGAAGATATTCGCGGAATTTTCTACATCCTTCCATCGAACCTAATGTTTCTTTTTTCACTGATTTTTTTCCGCTTTTAGTGAGGTAAAATTCACGCGACGCATAACAGGTGTGTTTAGTGTGAATTGTTAGTTACAGAACTCTTTCCATTCTTCATATATCGCTATAATGATCCAGGCGTTTAATGGAATGTTCTCACTCTAATGCACGTGCCTCTAATAACTCAAAACTCGAGACGGATACTGTGCGAGAGTGTGTAATGTGTTACATGATAATAGCCCGTCACTATCCACTCCTCATACGTCCATCAAACTTCATGAATTTCAACACGATAATTTCCTGCCTCTGAAAACCTCCAGTTTACTGTTCAAATAATCCCGCTGGATTAGTCCATTGCAGCGTTGATGAAAACGGTTTTCCCCGAATAAAATTCAAAATTTATCAAAAAAACGAAAATTCGAAAAAGTTAAGGATTAAGTTTAAATTCAACCAGTCTTTGCAATAAAGAAACAATAGATTTCAGTCATTTTTCACGATCTACTTATGAATCATTTCCTGCAATTGTTCGCATCTTGTACTTTGTGTTATTCAAATTTAAACACATTCATTTCCATCACATGGTACAAGTATCAAATTCCATTTCATACGAGTTCACTAACATTGCTGGAGATTTTGATATCGATTCTTTTTCTATTTCCTAACTTCAGATTTACACCCAATGTAAATCACCCCATTCGGTGCAGCGATATTACTTATGCCCAAAAATATTGCGCGTCGACTGGACGAGAAGCCTGCGGCAGATTCGTTAGTGGCCAAGCTATATTTGGCAGTGAGTATGAATTGAGATTTCCGATTATGCAACACCTGCAGCGTACTCGAGATCCATGAACTCGACGTGGCCACCGGAGTGTTCTTCATCCGCAGGACAGTGGAACGCTTAGAAAGTAAAAGGTGAACGTGCCAGGATGGACAGTGCGGCAGTGATGCACACGGCTGTTGAACGGCTCTGAAAACTTTGAGGCAATCGCGAGCCGGACTTTAATATCGACATTATTGTCCCACTAATTAAACCCAGTTTGCCACCGGACGTCTCGATCCTGGAGTTTCCAAATTGGACCAAAGCCGTGAGAAATGAACGTCTTCCGAAAGTGATCAAATTAACTTCCAATCCAAAGATCACTTTTCTATTGTATCTACTGAAAAATGTGACAGCTTATCAAATCACGACGAGAACCCTTCGCGCTCATTTTTCTTTGAAACTAATCTGCATTCAATGACACAAAAAAAAAATGAAACCCAAGCTTCGTTATCCTGAAACATACAACTTCCTTACTGAATTCACTTTGACGTCGGTTTGAAGAAGCGATATTTGCTCGAGGCTCCGGGTCCCGCAGCAGAACGACGCGGTTTCTGGTATCTCGAACCTTTGTCTAGGTCTCAGCCAGGAAGGCAGGTCCCAGGTACCTACGTAGGTCACGTTCCCCTCGGCCGCAATGATTTGAATCTGAAACGCGCGTCGCCGTCCTAAACGCTAGAGGGTTTAGTTATGCGTGGGAAGTCGGATCTAGGATGAGGAGAAGAGGGACAAGGGGATGAACTGCTGCCCGACCCCTCGATATTATTTCCGCAGCTACGCTAAGCGTCAACCCCCGTTCTGGCTTCCAGAGTAACCACCACCCTTCAAATTGGAACTCAAAGACTTGGGTGGTAATATTTTTTCGATTCACATCAATTAATTATCGGCGGATGGGAGGAGAATATTTTTTCAACGATTGACTCTGACACGTGATAAAATACACAGATTTACGATCGATTTTTATTGTCAGTAGAAATGATCGGTTTTGTATATGAAAAATCAAATTTCAGGAATATTCATTTTCCCAGCTATTTGCAAATCCGACAAAATTCTCACTCTTTTCTACACTGATCCTGAAAGTCTTTGAGTCCTAATATCTCGCATTTCGACCGATCCTCGTCACTTCCGCATCCTCGGTGTAATTCCCTGTTCAAGCCATGTAGTAAGATAAAATTCCTTGGTGCGGTTTTAGCCGAGACATTACACCTCTGGGTTGGGGCTAAATTTTCTGGACTTTCGTGTTTGGCGCTGTGGGCTACATCCAGCGTTATACCCTTGAGGGTCACTTGCAGGTACGATAGTTAAAATTTAACGTCGAGATAAAGCGCGAGGATCCAGGGGTCGTATTGTTTAATTTGCGGTTTAGCTGGACGTTAAAATTTTACCAGACTCTCTCTCTCTCTCTCTCTCTCTCTCTCACCCTCTCTCTTTTTTATTTTCACCGCGAATATTCTCTGCGCTGTGCAATGGCCGTGACTTTATTCTCACCATCAAAACAAGGTTGCAGTGCAATTGCAGGCGATCATTTGTTTCCCCACATCGTAGGTACGTACGTACGTGACATAAAAAGTAAAACTAAAGTGGAAGTGGATAGCAATCTGCCAGTTTTATTCCAAGGGCTTAAGTCCTCTCGTATTATTATACGTTTCCAACATGCTGACAAGACGATTAATAATATGTTAATTAACATTAACAACCGTGTCTCCGGACACGGAAACCCTTCGAGGGTGAAATTCATGCGGAGAAATATCCGGAGATTATAATTATAATACAAGTGAAATATTCGATTTAGAAACGAATCAGAATTACTTTCCAGCAGATCGTCGTTTCGCGCAATTTTTTTCCGAAAGGAAATGAAAATTTTGTCATGATTTTTAAGTAAATAATATGCTTTATTTGTATAGTGTTCCCATTATTTTATTCCATTTTTCTTGACAACTTTGACGTATAGAAAAAACACGCGTTCTGATTGCTAAATTTTTGTTCAGGATACTGTATTATTTATTTGTTTTTCACACATACCTATATAAGATAAAAGAGTTTCGTTATTTTTCCGCCGAAGCACTCGTAGATAACCAAATTCTCTGAAAAGTGGTCGAATTCGATTTCAGCAATAAAGTGTTAGCCCCGCACGTACGGAAGCGGAAAACGTAAAGCGTACAAAAGAAACTGGGTAAATCGAAAAGGCAAACTACTGTGCAGTTATGGACGATCCAACTTTTTCTTGGCCAGCGCAAAACGAGATGCGGATATCTAGGATGCGCACCTATACACATGCACGTGGTGATCGGTGATAGAGGGAAGTAAATATGCAAGTACGTGAATGCCGAGCGCATATAGCGCCATTTAAATCTTGGCTAGTTGAACGTCGGAGTTAAAACTCTACTGTGCAGCTGCAGTTATACCCTAGAGTAGCTGCTGCATCGTAACCAGTAAGCAGTAAGCAGCCTGCAGCCTGCATAGCGCAAGTTGGAGGAGAGCTTTCCCTCGTTTTTGTCACCGTCCAGGAAAATGGCTTACGAGCCGATAAATTTTAAACTTTTCACAAACCAGCTTCTTCCGCCTCTTTCTCTCTCTCTCTCTCTCGTTTTCTCCCTCAGCTCTCGTATATGTCAAGCCTTAGAATCCAATTCACCTCTGACCCGGGGATGAAATTACTTTTTCCTTACTTTCAAGTTTTTACCCAACATCATTGCATGTACTACATTCTTTCGACTTTTCACGTGTTTTCATTATTTTTATTTTTTTCCCCTTCCCTCCTTGTCTCGTCTTCTTTTGATCACCGTTTTATCTGTGCCTTTAAGCTCTAACTTTGTATTCGGTAAAAAATCTAATACCAATGAGGGAGAAAATGCGCCTGAATCCTTGCCTGATATAACTTTTACACACGCTTGAGTTGACGTAATGAAAAAAAAAACAAAGAAACAAATATAAAATAGTTGATAAGAAGTCGGTGTAATTCTCTTTCCTCACCTATGCCCTAA
The DNA here is from genome assembly GCF_021155765.1 of Diprion similis. Lineage (NCBI taxonomy): Eukaryota > Metazoa > Arthropoda > Insecta > Hymenoptera > Diprionidae > Diprion > Diprion similis. Next base: position 17,791,756 of record NC_060106.1, on the reverse strand, counting down.
GGTAGCGACTTTAAATTACCTGTATTTTCAACCTTCGTTTATAATTTCTTTCTCCTTGTTATCATTTTTAGAAAACTTGATACATGCGCCACTTATCCCAGTTCCCGCCATTAATTTCATGGCTCGAGGTGTCTGCCGCCGGCTGCCGGTTGCCGGTTGCCGAGGAGGTTGTGAAAATACGAAATGAGTAATAAAGGTGGCAGGTTGAAAAACCTGGGGCAAATCTCTGCAACTTTTATTAGACTCGGGAGTAGCAATTCCATTACCAAGTTGATTTGTTGCTAGACATAAAATAAGGAAAGAAAGAGAGAAAGCGAGAGAGAGTAAGAGCAGGGGGGGGAGGGGGGGGTGGAAGAGAAAGGAAGAGGAACCGAGGCGCAAAGCGGGTCTTCGGATTAAGCCGCTCGGCCGTCTTAAGCGCCGACGGAATATCCTCCTCGTCCTCCTGCAGCAGGATTTCTGTCCGCTCAAGAGAAACCGGGACTCGTAGATGACTTTCATCTCAAGACCCCGAAATGAATGAAGAATAACGATAAGAAAAAGAAAACAAAATAAAAAAAAAAAAAAAAAACGAGGACATTCAGGTCGAATTAGACGGGGGTAAAAAAATCGTCCAGAAATTAGCGCCGTTCGATCTGCAAATCTGCTTCCGCAATTCTGATTTGCATGGAAACTCGGGAGCTTTTCAATTCCAGTTTATATATAGATATATGTATAATAATGTATATATATATGGTATATATACAGCACACGGCAGGATAGGATAAACCAGCACTAATCAAGCGGTTTGACTATCGCGTTGAATCGCTTTTTGTTTCGCGTTTCGAGCTTCGTTAGATAGGAACGATAATAGCAGGTACGAGCGACAAAGAGAACTCGACTGTGGGGCATGAGGGAAAGTCTGGTTTTATACGCGGTGTGCAGGGTTGATTTCAAGAGAGCTGAACTGGTCCAAAGGGATCGAGATAGCGGATCCCGATTGGGATCTGCTGGTTGATGGAAATTACCGGGGTTCAGAATCATTAGCGATTCACCGAAACTGGGCTGTTTTTCAATCCAGTCAGCTTATCAACTGCAACATGATTACCACAACCTCACCCAACAGTCCTGGTTCACTCGACCTAACGAGCTACAATTGCCTCGATAAAAATCTACCCTTATATTATCGTACTTTTACGCCGTCGTCTACCGTGACTCGGCAATATACCTCGCGAATAAATTTTCAAATTTGTTAGGAAATAAAAAGGAAGATATTCTGATTCTGGGTTGGTATAGAGAATTCTGAGCGATGGCAGTTCGACGTTGGATATTTAACTGACGTCTATTATCGACAATTCCGACTTTAATTGAAATCTGCGGTCTCAATTTTGGTGAAAAAGCCTTTTGTTGTATTTTCATTCGTTCTAATTTTGTGGGCTTGAACAAATATTCGTCTGAAGTCGCCTGAAAACACTTGAAGCCATGCCTGATTATCATGAATGGGGATAAAAATTTATAAGAAATAACAGACGGAAGGGTTAGAATATAGAATTTTTAAAACTGTGAAGATATGTTTCGTAGAATTTTTAAATTTAGAAAGGAGAGTACAGAAAATTTCACACATCGAAAGGTCAAGAACTCTAACGATGCTATGTTTTGCTATACTATACTGAAACTTTTTTAGACTTCAGCTTCCTAAGTTTTTGAAAACTCGGTTCAATGTCCCTTCTATATTATAATTTTTCTACAATTTCACCCTCACCCAAATGTTATGAAAATTGTCAAAAAAAGTCAAACAAATTCACTTCAAGTGGCAACAAGTAGATTAAACGATATCAAATCGGTTCAATTCACGAAGCACTAACTAAACCCTTTCAATCACGTAATCCAGTTTCTTAGAAATTTTGTTGACATTTTAAAATTCTGCATGGAATTTAAAAAAAAAATTAAACAAAAGGCTACCGCCGTAGTAGCTTCTATGACGAAAAAGGTCAAAGTCCAGTGTTCTGTAGCTTGTAACTCCATTCTTCTGTCTTGTCTTCGTCATTTCCGTTACCTCGCGTGCAGTGAATGCAGTGATAAAGTACAGTGTCTAATATTCCTATCCAAACCGGAGACGAAAAGCGAGATGTAATTACAGGCGTACGAAGATTAACCACGAAAATGGTTAGGAGCATGCGGTGAAACAGAACAAATCCTAGAGCTTGCAGCGAGGCGGTTCTGGTCTGCCGCGAGTTAAGAACCCGGGCAAATTGGATTGCGAGGAGTTAAGCCATGGGAATGGGAGAAATTAGGTACCTGCCTTGCCAAGCTGAGACACGGTACAAGGATATCCGAATTGCGGGGGAGGCAAGTCGAATTTCTGGGCGCAGGTCGAGGCGCGATCGCCGATATAAGATATCGCGAAACCGGCCGTCGGACCATCCGCGGACTTTTCCACTTCTGGTCGTCCCTCTTCTCGAGTAACTTTGGCCGGTTCCCGAGTTCCGTGCGAATCTGACGCGATGCGTGTCCCTTTGCGCGAAATCCGGCCAAGGGAAAAAGTGGCGGGTGATAAGAAAGCTGAAGAAGCGAAAAAACCGCCGGCCGTGCAAAGAGAGAGAGAGAGAGGATCGAGAGAAGAAAGTGGAGGCGGAATGGATGGAGAGAAAAAACTAACTCTCGACAACTTTACTGCTGCCACGATCTCGGGGATCTCGATAAAGCGATACTGGATACGCAAGAACAAGAAAGAAAAATAACAACATCGACACAGCGCAGAAGAAGCAGAAGAAGAAGAAGAAGAAGAAGAAGAAGAAAAAATACTACGATGGTCGAATTTGCTGATGGATAAAGGATCGGCTAGTTTTCGACGTTCGATTTAAAACGGCGGGATTTCCCCTGCGAGGGAATACTCAAGTGAACGCTGTGCGAAAAAGAGTGACAAAAAATATCCTTTGGAAAAGAATTTTCCTGTCCGGTAGCCCGCGCCAAGGATTCTATGAAATATCAAAGATATTTCTCTGCCTGGTAACGAGCTGCGATTAAAATATAATTACACGATCTTTCAAAGCTGCTGAATTTCTGCTCCTCCCAATTATAATTATAATATAATTTCGTCCTATTTACCATCGCAAATATTACACCGGATGGGGAATATTGGAGAGGTTATATAGTGCGAAATACTCTCTCGAGTAGATTAAAATTTACTCCCGGATATTTTGTTACGTTGAAATACTTTGTATTCTCAGCACCGTCTTCAGTCCTGATTGCGACTAATATCTGCCTATCAGACACAAATTTTCATCTGATTTTCCTACAGAATTTATCTGCCAATATAATGGAAGTTCGAAAAAACTTCATTTTTCATTTGTATTAGTTAGTCAAAAAATAGTGCCATTTCAAAACAATCCTGCACACAATTTTTACAGCCTCTGAATTACAAATCCCAGTTTTGCCTTTTCTGCGTCTGAACATCAAAAAGAAAAGAATATTGAATACAATCCAGTTCTTGAACACAGGGCAACAAATTGATGCGCGAAACCTGCTACTCGATGATTTTATCGTACAAAAATCGCCAAATTAGTTGAAGACGATAATAAGAAGTATGTAAAAAAACAAAATTAAAATATATCTGTAAATTCGTAATTTTTTCTGTGTAAAGAAAATAAAAACGCAAACTGTCGACGTGCAGTCACGTGTAGTCACCTACGAATCGCGTCGGTCAATCAAACGAACTACCCCAATATCAAAATCTACCTACGTGCAAGCATATCATGGATACCCTGCATCCCGTCGCGATCGGCAGCATAAACGTGAATGCATGTATACGTAACTATATATATATATATATATATATATACTATTGGTTGTATACAAAGCCAGAGCGCTTGAAACGGAGAAAATTCTGTCGCGCTATGCGAAACCGTATTACGGGTTAGCCGTATTGATATGCACGTCACGGGAAGATATATTTCGCATTCGATATTTCGCATTGTGATTCGTTTGCAAAACCGCCCCATCAATTCTTACGCTTATACGGTGATGGGGGGGGGGGATGGTACAAAGAAGAAAGAAAGAAAAGAGCTAGAAAAGGAGAAGATCTCTGCAGAGATCGAAGGCAAAAAGAGGAACAAATAAAAAAACAGCGGCTTAAAATATTTCAAAAGTTATCTGCGCACAAACTTTCGCATCGAAATTCCACCCCAATGAAACCACACGTCGCGTGTTTGCATGCGTGAGACACGCGAGTCTCGGGTATACGTTACATGTATACATACATGACATTTATATACGTGTACGTTGCATGTATAATGTATGCGATTTTCGATATCGCAATATTAAACAATTCGTCACGGTTCTCATGAATTTTTCAAACGTCAAGTAGTACTAAATTTTCTGTCAAGTATTCGCATTGATAAGGGTTTGAATAATATTCATTCATATTCACTTCCTTTTTCTTTACCAAGGTGTCGATTCAATTTTCATCATGTTTAAATCCCTGCGCACAAACACACACGCACCCGACCTCCAGTGTATAATAATTATAGATTTCGGTGACGCTTTATATCCTGATTGAAAAGAGAAACGAGTTGAAAGAAAAACATTAATAACAATAATGCGAACAATGGTGGTACGGAGATAGCGGGATAAAAAAAATATTGAAAAACAAAAAAAAAAAAGAATCTCGTCGCGTTATCTCACCACGTCGCGTGCAATTGCGGCCTGGGAAAGAAATGGAAGTGAAGGGGAGGTGAATCGTGAAAGGGGATAAACGAAATCTCGCCTACAGGTACGCCGATTTTCACCGATTATTATTTTCGTTTTTTACACTCCGTCCTCGGGATTTTTACGGATATTATTTTCATTCATATATTCCAAAGTGGGGTTTTGCAGCCAGGCCTCCACTCGTACCTACAGCCCTCTGCAGCCTATTTAAATCGGCAAACAGATCGATCATTATCCCCATGCTGAGAGGCGAGGACGGCGGTTAAAAGTGGTTGAAAATTTTCACGATTCTAAAAATTCCCTGCATCGAACATATATTTATATGCGCGCGTGTGTGCGAATGTGTGTGTGTGTATGTGTATTTATACATACACCCTCTCTTCGGGTATTGATTTCACCCGATATCGTTAAACGCACAGCTAACACAAATCGCCCAGCTAACATGGATCGTGGCGTTAACTTTAACCCCGATATACCAAAACCGGGCGGCGTGCCGATCGGTCAGGCATTTAGCTGCGAAACGAGAAGTCCGAAATGGAATAGAATAGCGTAGCGAAGAGGGGGGAGGAGAGGGGTGGAGTAAGAGGATGGGTGCTACCTACTGGTCAGTTGTGAAGGGTGAAGGAGAGCGTCTGCAGGCCGATGGGGTGAGCGGGCTGCGGAATCGGTCGGCGCTTCGGGGGTTGCGACGCCTGGCGCCGCGGTTCGAGAGGGTCGTTTGTAACTGTTATCGCAAGAGACTTACAAGCTCACTTACTAGCCCCACCATCTATTGTTCATCCGGAGGACCGCTCGACGTTCCGCCGCTCTTTGTACCCTCTATATCGTCGGCGATTTGTCTGCAACGTGAAATTCCTACCCCGCGCTACACCATCCCGTCCTTCTTCCCCGTTTCCCTCATCCAGACGGTCCAGATAAATCCGCAGCCAATTACAAACCTGCGTCGATTTTCGTTACTCATTGCGGGGGGTTGGCTTTTTGGGAGTAGGTGTCCGTTCCTTCGAATTTTATGCCTTTTTTCTTTTTTTTTTTTTTTTTCGTCGGAAAGGGGGTGGGGGAGGGGGGTTGATTCTACGATCAAAGATAATTTCTTACTCTTTATTAGAAAGCTCTAACGTTTTACGTTCCATTTGAATTACGAATCCAACGAATCGCATAATTTTTTTTTTTTTTTTTACGCTTTAAGTTGACTCTTTCTTTAACAGAATATAACTCGGTTCAATTAAGTTGGTAAATTAGATTACCTGTTGTCAATACAGAATTTTCATTACTTCAACGTGGGTAATTAACTCGAAGCGTTGACATTTTGAAACAATAATTTCATAATGTGCAGCTATAGTGGACGGTATAATTTAAACGCTGAGGAATAATTTAGGATTTTATGACCTCGCTTTAGTATTTCCTGTAGCGATGAACGTCCGCAAATATATATATATATATACGAGTATACTGCAAAGATGTATATATCGAATTTCACGAAGAGAAGAAAAGAAATTACGGCTGTTTACCCCCAGAGGTTCTTTAGAAAAAAGTAAGAGAAAAAAAAGGAGGAACTACACATATATCAGAAATTTTCAGGAGAGATAAAGGCGCGTTCGTCCCCCGTTATCGCCTAATATGATTTCTCGACTCTTCTCTGCAGCAGCAGCAGCAGCAGCAGCAGTAGCAGCAGAGATTCTATAAAAACAATAAAATTTACCCCGGTATGAAATACGAGCAGAAATATCCTGCGACGAGGATAAGGGGAGGTAAATATCGTCCTAAAAATGATTTAGATACTGGACTCGCGAAAATACGTTACGACTTTAACGGTCCGGCGGGTCAAAATTGAATAGACAAACTACAGTCGCCGGGTATAAAAAAGGAAACCCTGTATATATAGCTGGGGGATACGAGACGGGAATTCACGATGAAAAATTGCAACTTTCGAAGAAACTCGTCTCATCCAAATATAATTTTTACCAAACCAAAATTTCCTCCTGCTGCAAAATCATTCCGCAGAGAAGAAGAGACGGCGAGTCGCTGTTTATCACGACAAGCTGATGAATCTCAATATCGCGCGAGCAAAAAACTCACCCCATAAATCATACACGGTGTGTGTACAGTACAGGGGTTGAATTTCGAAAAAGAAATCAGAATACAAGTAGAAAATTTGAAATGTCAAAATTACGATTCGTCTCTTCTGAAATCCAGAGGAATGTTCATCTTTCGAATCGAACTTTCGATCTCAGCCACCGTAACGATTATACATATTATAAGCGTCACAGAATTTTGATCGTTAAAAAGTTTGAACCGATCGGATGAATTTTAAGGATAATTCTAATCCTTTCAGAACTTTGCGATATTCCTCAAAAACGCTTCAGTCACTTCTTTCGCGAACTTGGCTGGGGAACATTCGCGAAGAGAATATATTCCCGGAATTTTCAATGAGCTTGACGGTCTCGGCGTCGTCCCGAGTCGCTCGTCGTCAGTTCGTGTTCTTTCCGGCACCTCGTAAAGGCGATCTCTTTGAAACGTTATCGGGAACGGTATCAGATACAAACTCTGAGAGTCCATGGGTAGGTAGTACTACAGAGACTTGGTTGGCAGGAACTGAAAGTTTTCTCGAAAGATCCATTACGGCGGGCGCTCCCGTCGCAGGATCACTTTGCAGGATACGTAGGTACGTCTGCGATGGGAAATTGAATTGGCCCTGAAACCTTTGAGGCGTCTCCAACGGCCACACTCGACTTCCTCCACGCCGGTCCTTTGAGTCGAAAGGGAGGTACGCGAAACGATCGGCCGATTCTTGCATGATCAAGCAGTCCAAAAAAGGCCAAAATGTCTGGGAGCGAGGAAAAAACGGAGTCTCAACGATTCCGAAGGCGGGCAAACAAACCGTCGTGAGAGGAATTACTCCGCTCGGATTTGTTCTCAACCGAAATATCTCCACGTGGGCTAAAGTGTCCCACGAAAAAACGTCGCTGTCTCAACGAATATAATTTTTTACCGGTCTCAAGAGCATCGTGATCGATTCGAAACTTTCTGCTAGACGAAGGCTCGTCCAGGTGAGAATTCGCTTCGTCTTGTTCCCGGTAAAATCACTCTTGATCAGGATTTGTTGTTCACCGACCGACGCGTCCGTCGATTATCGTCTTTTCTTCCTGTCAACCAGCAACGACCCGTTAGTCGCAATCCCGATAAAAAAAAAAATCAAAAAGAAATCATGGAATTGTTTCAAGTAAAGAAGAAACGTGCGAAACATCTGCAGACCCATGAATCTAAATCTAACTTGAATTTCTATCATATTTCAAGCCTTCAGTTGCTGTTCTCGTCAGTGTATTTTTCTAGACTCGAACAACTAGAATTTGAATTATGGCGTCACAACACCAGCGAAAACCAGATGTGCGTAAAAAAATGTTGAAAGGTGGAGAGGAATCTGCATAGAACGCTCGATGCAAAGTGAGGGTGAAAAATGTAGAATTAACGAGATTCCGAGAGAGACATGCAGATAATAGGGTTTTGATCGGGTGACCCGGATGCTCGTCACGTCAGCCTTCGGCTTGTTCTCAACATTTTATCATCCCGGCCGATATGAAGCGGTTCGTAAAAAGGTAATAAATGTTAAAACGTGAATCGAACTGGGTAAAAGCGTGGACGCAGCGCGAGCATAACGCCGAGATTTCTTCCTTCATTTTTTCCCCCCTACCCTTAGCCCCTTTTTATAGGTTCTGCGTTTGATTTATGACGGAGACAGCTGCGCCCCGCGAACATCGACCAATCCCGTACACCAGCAGCAAACACCCCGCCGATTCTAGTTTCAACTCCCATCCTGAACGAAGAATGAAAAATAAGAGAAGGGAAAAGTCGACGCGTAGGCAGACAGGCGAGGATCTAGCCCGAAAACAGCGACCTTTTTTATCGCCTGCGGATACTAGGTACGAACGTTTTAATAATACCAACGAAAAACAACGACTTTCTTCCATTTCCGTGGATTTATACTCTATATGCGAATAATTCGCGTGAATCCATTTTTATTTTTTGCATAGGTATACAAGTAAATTCAACCTATGGTGTATCCTGCAAGCATTGGAGGAACCAACGAACAAAAAAAACTCAGGCAAATCTACCGGCAATTCAACCGGTAATATCCGTCGACCGGAAGGATCGGAAAGAAAAAAACACGACATCCCTTTCATTCGTAAAAAACCAAAGAACTGTCTCGATGTCAGAATTATTTTTCCTCAAGCTATGGCTTTTCGCTTCTCCTGCGTTATCAGGACTTCTGATTTTTTTGCGGCCCTTTTTCGCCCATTTCTTAAAAACTGGCTCGACTTAAATCCTTAAATGAAATTTTTTTTATTCATTCACAACTTTCTTGCTGAAGAATATTCGTAAGTGTGCTCTAAAAATTTTCTTCCCCTTTTTATCAATTTCATTCAGCGTTATTTTGATTTTAAAAATCTTTCAGAATCGATAATTCGTACAAAAGCAGCAGTTTATTGTCACCGAGCCCCGTTAAACCGCGAGTCTAGCAGAAATAATTAAATACATCAAAAAAAAAGTCAAAAGCAAGCTAAGAAGCGTAAAATGTGTCGGGAATTTTCGATTTGCAAAATGAATTACAAAACAGGATAATTTTCAGACAGATTTTTCACGTGAATCTGACTTACGAAGAAAATAAACGACTCGTAAAATTTGTTGTATAAAAAAACTTAAACTTTATTTACACACACATTACTAGAGAGGGTATTAAAAATTGCACATATTAGCTGAGTGTATAAATTCGCGGGGTGTTAAAAATATATATCATAGACCGATACATCAGGGTCGAAATCCTCTCGACAAAATATCATCGCATAAACCTTATCAGTACCGATATCCAGCATGGCTGGCCGAGTTGACTCCAACACTAGCACCCTGGTAGCTCGTCTTCTGGTAGTTGTTCTGCTGGGGCTCGGCACGGTACTGACCATCCTGATTTTCGCCACGAGCTTCAGCGGCGAGGGAAAGCTCGACTCCACGACGGATCTCCTCGGGGATTGGGGGCGGTGTTGGCAGATGGGCTCCCTGGGGATGGAAGCCGTCTGGACCAGCCGTGTATTCGACCGTGTAGATGACGCCGTCGGGTCCGGTGTACGAGTAGGATCCGCTCACGCTCTCGGAGTCACCTGCGATCACAAGAAAGAAAAAAATTAAATCATCATCGCAACAAAGCCTGATAAACGTTCATCCGTCCGCATCAACCGCAGGATCAGCATCGCTTTACCTTGAAGAACGCCGACTTCTTGAGCCAAGATTCCGTTCTCAGTTTCGTAGTTGAACCGGTAAGATCCATCTCCGTTGTTATCGTTGTTGTACTGCTTAATGGCGTATTGCTGACCGCTGTATCCGGTTTGTCCCTGGTTGTAGGACGTCTTCTGACCTTGGTAAGCACCGCTCTGACCTTGGTAAGCTCCACTCTGACCTTGGTAAGCTTCGGTCTGACCTTGGTAAGCTCCGCTCTGAGCTTGGTTGTAGGATCCGCTTTGGGCCTTGTAGGTGGGAGCGGAAATGGAAGCAGGACGGTTGTAGCTGCCGCCGAATCCGGGGGGTTGAACGAGTCCCGCACCACCAGCGGAGGCTGCAGATCCCGGGGGAAGATAAGTGTGATCGAGACGTGCGGCCGCCGCGACGCCGATCGTCAGGAGAAGAGCTGTGGCTGCGAACTGTGGAGAAACGTTAAATCGGTTAGGGAAATCGGCGCGAATAGAAGAGTCGTTACGTCTGAGACGATACTTGGAGGAATTATTGAAAAAATTGTAGGGAATTGAAGGTATTAATTTGCACTTGGAATAAGCGATGAACACTGTGCGGTATTAAATCGCGGATGATATCGAATCGGCAGAGATTCCTCGTAGCAGCAACTCTCGACTAGTCCGAGAGCCGCGGTCCGTGGAACTCTCACAATGTAATTACATCACTTGCCTTCATATTGGTTCTATGAGTTGTTACGTTATCCGGAGTGTGCGAACCAGATGAGTAGAGTGATGAACGGTAAGAGCGGACCGCTTATATAGCGCTTCCCCTACCAATGAAGAAGAAGATTCAATTGTTAAGCAATACCTCGGCTGATACAGATCGCCGAAATAATATTTGACGCGAGGTCATCTCGAGGAGAATATATTCCGATCACGGGGGGAACGTTTACCACACACGAATTACACGCGTGTATGTATTATACGTATATGGACATGCGTGGATATGCAAACCTGTAATTTGAAGATTATTTACATACGTTATTACACTTAATGCGCGCGTATTTCTTCGCTTCGCGCACGGATTTTTCATCGAATTTGCTCGCTTTTGCGAACTCGCCAAACCAGATTTTCAACATTATGCACGGATTCGTAACTGCATTTATAATATTTTTTAAACACAGCCTCTCATCTTATTAATTCAGATGAATTATATTACACGGTACGGAAACTCAGTGAGAGAATCGCATTTGAAAGTTACGTTCTCACAAGTCTAACCCTAATCCTAAGACGAAATAAGAGCGAACGAAATCCGAATTGAATTTTACACGCTTAATCGTGTCACGTGAGTCATCGCATCTTTTCAACTCCGTTATTTGTTGCATCATTTATCAAAATCATTGCACGCGAACATTCGGAACTCGTATCGAGACTATTTTTGTTTCATTCGAAACTGTCCCATCCATAATAGAAATTCGCGTTCTAAAGTCTGCATAAACTCAGAAAAAGTCATTTGTTTCAGCTTCAACCCATTGAGAAATTTCTTTTCAAAATGTAAATTTACCTTCATGTCAAATTGGCAAACTTTTTCATTTCTTGCACCAATTGTAAGAATCTTTTTTCTTTATTGGAGATATTTCGTCATCGTCACATAGAAAGATTTGTCAGACGTAAAGAAATTTTTTTAATAAATTTTTAAGTAAAAATGCAGAAAGATCAGAAAATCAAAGAGTCATGATGCAGAATTTTCAAAATGCGAAAAATATCGAAATGCAGAATCGTTAAAATTAGTAAGAATATAACGAGCCAGAGCATAAATTGTTCGGAATTTCGGTTTTCTATATCCTTGACTTTAATCTATTTCGACTCTCTGCGTCCTCTGCATTATCAAATAGATTTTCGCAAATATGAAAGTACGATATTACGACTCCTTTAATTACTAAAAACTTGTACATATTTATCCCAACCCAATTAGGCAACAACATTCCTGTAAAATTACGTAGTAGCCGGGATATTCTTCAGTGAAAATTGATGGGTTATGGTGTAATTCCGCAGCAATTTCTCGACCTTATTCCGATTATTCTATTTTCCAGGGCCGGCGGTTATTAGCCGGTAAAATGGGTGAAATAAAACCGCAATGGTTATTGCGCAGTGGACACAAACTGGAGAACTTACGAGAAAACAAACTGGTACACATACCGGAGCGTTGGAGGAATTTACATAAACTTCAAGCTCGCAGTCTGAAAAGTTTTTGAAACAATTCGTTTGTCGCATAAATTTTATTTCGCGCGAGTCGCGATGTAGGTAAGTCACCGCACATTTGCAAGACCGGGAAAGTCCCGGGAGGTCGTTTCAGTTTTCTCTCTCCGGCACGTAACGCGGGTCGAAGATCACCGGCTGGTTTTTCAAACCGGCATAATTCAATTACCCAACCCTCAGGTGTAATCTTTTACGTTTACAGAGCTGATCGATTGAAGTTTGCTTGACAAAGAGATCGACGCACGCCCTGCATGCGTCGATCATCCAAACAGCCGAGAGCCTTTCACACACGCCAAACGATTTGCACATGTCGGAAGACCTTTGCGCTTATCTACCTGACAGGTAAGGCTCGATAACCGAAGATACGATCTCGACCCCTGATCTGCGCCTCATTTCACACGTAGTATTCGACTCCACACACCCAACTATGGAAGACTCCTGCCAAATCTGACCTGAAATCACCGACCATCCAAGTTGGGAGCAAGGAATCGTTACACGATGGTAATCGAGTGTACATGGTAAGAAGGAACGAAGGACGGGATTTTTTTGAGAGAATCATGTCCCTCCAGCGTCGATCTTCGCACAGACATGACGCAACATGTGTGTAAACTCTGAATCGAAAGTGTCCAGGATTCCTCTGATCCACAATTAAGCGCTGGTGAGCAGCCTCTTCGGAACGTCCGGAGTAATCGTGCGATTCACGATGAGTACCCTCAGTTCATAGTGACTCATTGTTCTCGTTGCTGCCGGGATGCTGCGGGGCGATGATGCAAAGGCAAACAAATGTACCCAGCGAGATGACGCCGATCCGAGGTGTGGAGGTGTATCCGCCTCCTGGACGTGTGGACGTCGAGAGGAGATACCGCCTATCTGCCCGCATGTGTCTGGGTATTCCTACCTGCACAGTTGCGTGAGCTTGGGAATGGGCGAAACGAAATTGCTCCAGGTGCCTTCTGCGGCCAGGCAGAGACGTCCGACTTTATACTTTATACTTTATACACTCTCACTCGACGATACTGGAGCATCTTAAAGGTCACGTCAGCCGCAAGGTCCGTCATTCGTTACGTGCTCGTTTACTGTGTCTTGGGTAATTGCCTTGTATACCTGAGCCAAGTCGAAGCTATTTAAGTCGTCGAGGTGTAACCCGTGTCATGAATCACTTTTATGCCAGGATTTGTGTACCTGCCTGCTCTGATTTCTTAGATTTTGTAACACCGTGTATAATATTGTGGACGGGCGATAACACCGATCGTTAAAAAGTTTCACTCCTTTACTCTGTCGTCACACTCGGCAGTTGATGAGCATGATGAAGGTACTCGCGTCGACGCTGTTTCGATGGGTTTTCATCTAGTCGTAAATTATAGTTCACATTCAAAGACTTCCCGCAACTCTTCAAGGATTCTAAAGCGAGATGGATATACCTATTGCCTTATTGTGTTCCCGGCTGGCTTTCGGCCACAAAAGACTGATCAAAACAATACGTCAAACCAATATCCTTGTACGTTGCTCGTAACATCCTGGTTTTCCCAAAGGTCCTTCAACGGGCCGGAACAATATTCATTGAACGAGAATCGCTGAGGAATAATTCTGGAGGATTGAAAAAACGGCGAACGTACGACGTCGAAAGTCCTTCGGGAATTGTCGGACAGCTAATCTTATGCACGGTAAAGTTCAAACAAACTCATCGGTGCGACGAAGTATCTGAAATAAGGCGAAAGTCAGATTGAGCTGGGAAAAAACCTTTTGATAAAATCAGAAAGCCTCAATTTTCATGGTTTTACGAACGCGCGTGTATAAAACCTCGGAGAATACGGCCAATTCCACAAAGTCCCTTGGGAGAACAAGCAACTTTTCATCCTTCCTTTAGTGTGGTGAGGTATAGGCGAGTAATCCCTCTCTAATTTCAATTTCCACGGCTTAGCGTGACGTTCAATTACCAATTAAATAATAAGCTATTTTCCAAGATAAGGTCCTGGGCCGAGTTTACATAACGAGGGCACAAAGTCGAGGGCTACGACCATCGTTCCATGCCTCGTGTGCAGTTTGTACTTTATAATACATCAATTTTCCGCCCGAGTTCTTGGGTCTCTCCCGAGTAAGGTTGAAATTCTCATTTCACCTTTGTTCCTTCGTCTAACGGACAGGTAACTGAAGGCACGGGGTAACTGAATTACTTCCGACAAAGTGCCGCCCGCCTCTACTTCCTCGCCTTCCTATACGACCGAGGGGAGAATTCTATCGCAACGTCGAGGGTGCATATTGTTGCTTCTGCATTCCGCCGACTTCGCCTTCATTACGAATCATTATTCCAAGCCTGAAGGTGAAAACGGGTTACTCAATGAAAAACCAACGCAAGACACAATACTTGTTTACAAAAGCATCCAGTACAATGGGTCATATTTATTGGTGTACAGTACAAATTTAAACTATAAAAAATATAAACCTAATAATTGCGAGTATTTGCAGAGATATAAATAACGAAGAAGACAATCGCACGGTCCAGTTCCATGGAACCGAACACTGGCATTCCATGGATATTGACCACCCTCAAAGGGTTGTCTCACGTGGTTTCTCTTCCTCGGATGCACCCAAGTCTAGTAGTGATAGCCTCCGGCATTGGCTCCGGCTGAGGAATGCTGGTTGTTGTACACCTGGACAGACCCGGGATGATACTGTCCTCCCTGGTTTTCCCCGCGGGCTTCAGCGGCCAGAGACAACTCGACCCCGCGACGTATTTCTTCGGGAATAGGTGGTGGAGTCGGAAGATGAGCACCTTCGGGATGGAAACCGTTCTCATCAGCGGTGTAGTGGACCGTGTACTTGAGTCCATCGGTCCCGGTGTACGAGTAGAAGCCGGAAACAGCCTCGGTGTTGCCTGTGGAAAGATGGAACAAAGGAGACCAAGATGAGAAAGAAACTTTGCTCGAGATTACGAGGATTCCGCGCAGTTTGCATGCGGCGTCATTACCGCGGGTGACCCGTCGATTTGGGAATTGTGATCCATCTAGGGAGTTGCGTTATATCGAGGTCGGATACGGGGTTTGAGGACCCTTTGGAATGGACTCCGAGACGTCCGAGCTGCGGGCAGTCAGCCGAAACGACATTCGCCTCGCTAGTCCGGAGACCGTTCCAAGGACAGGAAGCTTGTATCGTTGGGGCAACATCTTCGAGAGGAAGTCTATTGAAATATGATTGCGGACTTTGGTTGGCGTTGTGTGGTCTGCAGTTTGCGGAATTCCATGTATGATAGTCTGCGATCTTCCACGCAACCTCGAGCATCCAGGCTTCGCCTTCGTTTCGTATCGATTTAAACGCGCGCGGGAAGTTAGCGAAGAAATTGAGGAAGCCGGTCATAGGCGAGGAGAAAGAGAAAACCTCGTTCGCGGTGAAGAACTGTCGTCTGCAAGAATCCTCTCAGACACACTCAACGCTCGCGAATTTTTCAGGAATGAATCTGCGGCGATTGACGGGATTCGAATACCAGAGGGTTTCGAACGCCGGAAGGAATCTGATCATCGCCTCCGGCTGTTTCGTCAAGATGACTCTGCCAGACCGAAGGATGACAAAGCATCGTTATTGCACCGTTTCTAAACTCGTTAGCTGCAGTTTGATCCACATCCTTTAAAACGTCACGACTGCAAGGTCGTCACGCCGTGGAACCTCTCCTCATTTTTTATCTCTCTTTCTTTTTACACCAGCTTGAAGATCTCCTGAGATCGTTCTACCGGATGTCGCTGAGGCTACCTTGTCCCTAATTGTGAACACGGACGAAGAACTGACTCGGGAAATGAGACATCGATAAGGATCGTACTGAAGAAAAACGTTGCCTTCGCATCGACGAGTGTCTTGGAAACTCGTTCAAACGCATCGTCGCATGAATCATTAGAATTGATCAATGGCAACGGCATTCTGGTCACACTCAATGGACCAAGCTCCGTTGGTTCAGCAGCATCAATCTTTATTGATCAGCAGCAGAAACCGTGAGTTTTTCGCTCATGATTGTACTATTGAACTGAAACGACGATTAGGCATTGTTAGGCTGAAGCAACATAGAAGATATTCAGTCTTTGGATAGTGAACGGTGGAAATAAACGAAGAATCTTGATAAGAGTTTGGCTCAATTTGTCGGAAATTATGTAGATCAAAAACATCAACATCCCCGTGTCATGATGGATCCGTTTCAAACACGGTTAAAAGGACATGAAATCCTTGGAAGAAAAATGTATGCCGAGGAAAAGAATGCATGGAAAACGGCTCTTACCACGCGCTATTCCGGTTTCCTCAGCGGAAATTCCATTAGCCGTTTCGTAATTGTAGCGGTAAGATCCGTCGGCGTTATTCTGATTGTCGTACTTGGTGATCGCGATCTGTTGTCCGTGATAAGAACCAGCAGCGGTGACGTGAGCCTGGGGATTGTAAGCTCCAGTGAACAATCCGGGAGCTTGAACGAGCCCCGCACCTCCAGCCGTCGCGGCCGAAATCGGAGGAAGGTAGGTCTTCTCCAAACGGGCAGCGCTGGCCACTCCGAAGACGAACAAAAGGGCGGCGATCTGTGAACAGGAGCAATTGCGGTCTACATCGCACGGCGAGGTTGGTCCATTCGTGATTGCCGATTGTCTTTCTCGGGAGGGTCGATTCCTGACACCCCCTTGACCACTGGCCGGCAGCTCAAGAGAAGACGCTTAACTCCTGACAAAAGCTCTTGGGTCCGGAGACCCTGAGGGACTTGCGAGAGAGCTGGATCATTGAAATAACGGTCCATGGACTCTATTCAAACGCGGAAATGATCAGATCTGACACACTCTTGGACGATGTGTATTGGTTTGGAATATTATGGGGAAAATTTGTGAAAAGTGGACCTTGAAGGATAGTCGACAAAAAGTTGGATATAGAATTGAGAATCGTTTTCGGTAATCGTATTGGTTAATTAACAAGGTCTGTTTAAATTGCTTTACCAATTATATATATTTGACATTTGACATCGATGAAAAAAAGATGAAACAGCAATTGGAGTAGAAATTTTTGGATAAAATTTGATTTTTGTGGTGTGGATGTTTACCTTCATTTTCGTTTTCTTCCGAATCGAGCTGTCTTCACTAGTGTCAAAACTTAACACGCAACTCTAGGAATGCTTGCAATGAGACAAGTGACGTTAGAGTTTAGGGGCGAACGGTTTATATACACAAAATCTCCCCCCTGAATGTAGCCGGGCAGGAACAATTCTTAAGCAATGCGTGATCGAACCGAGTACCGAGTGTTTCTGATATGGATCATCAAAATACGAAATATCTAGAGTGACTTGCGATTCGCTGCGGAAAGAAGGCGTGCGCTGTAAATACAAAATTGAATGCGCACCGTACCACACGAGGAATGTAAATCTGCGCAGACGTTACAAGGCTGCTATCCTTACCCTTTGGCTCGAGTTATTCGTTCTAATCCGAATCGCCGATCCATCCCGCATTTCAACGCGGTAATAATTCAAATATCTTTCACGACGATTATTCAAAGCTCATCGCAGCATCGCTGCGCCCAGTCTAATGGCCGATTAAAGGACTCCTAGAACTCGTAATTATAGAGCGGCGGTTAATCGCTTGACGCAACACCCGCTCTGGAATCCTAAGGTCTCAGTCTAAGCCTAGGCCGGCTGTTTCAGAGGTACGTCGAGACGACGACAGGCGTACACGTACAGCCATTCCAGAGACGACACACCTCATTACCTCGCTCTTCGTTCAATCTGTTACACGCAAAACTTCCTCCATCCAACTTCGCGGAGTGGCGGAGAAACTCGTTTCGCGAGCTTGAAAGCAGCGACGAGATCTCATTAAAATTCGTCATTTCCCAAACCGTCGATATTTTCCTCCGTTTTCCCGCTTTTCCCATCACTGAAACACCAAAAAACTCGAATCGAGATATCGCAGGTACCGACCTTATAACTCCCCTCTTCTCGTCATGCGAAATCGTTGCGAAAATAATCTGTGATCAATCATCGAGCATAGCGAGGTCGGTATTCAAGTGAGACTTAGACGTATCGTCGCATCGGTTTGAGCCATACAGGGAGCGGTAATCAAACTAAAAGCCTCCATCGAAACGCGTGCGTGCGTGTTTAGAGCGAAACAAAAATGTGTTCACTGTAGGACAATCGAATATTCATATCGCCTGCAGGCAACGCGTTGCAAGCTGCATGGAAATCGGGCGGCTCTGTGTTTAAACGAATTTAATTGAGCGTGGGCGTTGCTCGTTGGCTCGAATGTTTATTAATTTAATTACGGAATATAATGGAGCTGATGAATTTTGCGAACGTAAATTAAAAACAATATAGATTATATTGAACACAACTTCCCCCCCGGCTATATTACGTTAGACCCACACGAATTTCGTATGTGATTTGCCCTACACTGTGTGAAACTTAATCGCGATCTACCCACTCGCTACACTCTCGCTCTCCCGATCCTTAGATATTGGAGTACCTTACACCTTAAAGGTCACCAACTCGTCACAAAGCCTGAATCATTACATGTAGTAATCATAACACTTGTATCTTTGTTCAAGATTGTTACAGCATTGATTGTATACGTTCTTCGCACATCTCCAATCGCAATGGCAAAATCCCGCTAAAATTATGAGGATTTAGGAAAAGCCGTTACTTTACACTTTCAGGAGTGTCATTTCGGAGAAATTTAGTAGGTCAGCCATGATAAACAAAACGTATATACTATATATTTTGAAAACGAACTTCTTCAAAGTCATTCTAAATTTGCGAAATAAAGATTTTTAGCCTGATGAATCGTTACGTTATAACATTACTAACTTCAGCCTCATCTAAAATGACCGAGGAACTATTACAGAACAAATTCGCTGTGAATTTCTCGTTTCTTTTTTCATTTTTTTACTCCCCATTCATTCTCGACGATCTTGTCTGTGATAATTTATTTTGACCGTTCGTTTTTTAGTTTTTTTTTTTAAGTTTTTTATGCCACTTGGCAGCTTGTTGTTACTCATCTCTTAGACTGGTTCGACATCTTGCAAGTATAACAGTGAAAGTTTGAATGTCTGTCTCATAGCTGACTGATTTGATTGATTACTCGTAACCATTGAGCAATTTTTTATCCTCGATCTTGGATCTAATTCAGCGCCTAACGAAGGTATGGACGAGTCAATTCTCCTCAGCAGTTCTGGCTGAGCTTCCGGTACTCGACGAGACGAGGAACTGTCCTTTCGAATGTTTCAAAAGCTTATCCAAAACTGGTACAGCTCTTTAATGACCCGAATTTTGTAGTCTTTCAATTTGTTTCTGGGTCACGACGACTGTCGGGACCGTGATGTAAAAAAAAAATATCGACGGTACCCGGACTGCTTTAGAATCAATCATAATCAAAAGGCTAGCTAGAGTCTCGCGCCAAATATGCAATAAAGAAGAGCGCAAGGCCATGAAACACTTTTCATCGAAATGAGAGTTCTTGTTTCAGGTAGTCGAACGTCCATTAATAATGGTCGTTACATGGGAATCAAGATCACCTGACATCATCGGTCAACGGTTTGATTTCAATTACGAAATCGATTTAACGAAGGAACGAAAGCACCAGAACGAGACTCTTATTCCTACAATAAAAAGAAAACCGGCTAAACAATTAATAAACAGCAAAATACGTGTATGATTATAACTCGAATGAGATTGAGTCCTCTTTAAAAAAAAATTTATAGTCAAACTGCGTAACCGGTGGCCTTTAACAATTCTCTAAGCAAAGCCAAGTACGTCGTTTCCGGTGGCTTATCGGTAGGTTGATCAAGGCAGCTTGAAATTCCAACTGAAAGAGCGTGAAAGCTGATTTCATTTTTATTGTCAGCCCCCGAAGCAAAGGCTTTTCACCACGACGGTATGGTTTGAAAAAAAAAACACCCTCATAACGATCTTTACCGTACGTATATAACCGTACATGAATAGAACATCCGTTGAGATAAAATTTATTTCTGGTATGACGGAAATAAAAAAAAAAAGAAAATTAAGAAAAGAAAAAACAAACAAACATATTTCCATCGAAGGGCACCCCAGCTGAAAGATTTGAGAGACGCGTTTTACGCACTCTCAAGCGACTGGTAGAAATGTGTCTCAAGTGCGAAGGAAGGCTACCAGGCAGGCATACCTCGATGTTCCCTTGGGTCGAAGGACAAATCGAGCTGTGCACGCAAGTGGCGTTTGTACCAGATGGAACAAAGAGGAGCAGGACGTCGTCGTCGTGCTCGGACAATTACCGCATTCATCCGCGATCCGCATCTAGGCACCTTATGCCTATTACACTCCTATGCCTCAACGAGGAGGAGGAGGAGGAGGAGGAGGAGGACTTGAACGGAAGGTCGCTCTCGGCCACGGAGAAAGTGGTCTCTGCATTCAGCCGTTCCTTGTACTCGTTCTTAATAGCTCGCTGCTTGGTTCGATTCCTGGTCATAGACGAACGGTCGCACGTCTTCGCTCTTTCGCAATTTCTACAAAGCGCTGATCGTAATCGTTACCGAACGAAAATGATCTGCATAATCTAGCCGAGGGAGTTGTACGTTGAGAGAAAAAAGTCATTGGATCAACTCAATATGTGGTCACAAGTGGCGAAGTAAATACTTATTTGTGTCAATTTGAGATTTATTGGTTCGACTAAATTTTTTCATACCTAGAAACAAGTTTTTTTTTTTTACACTAAGTTAGCATGTTGTTTCCGCCGTGTTTAGTTTAATCAAACAAATATCACTTGACTCAAGTAATCCTTTCTCTCCGTATAGTGTTCGAATTTTAACCACGAACTTTCGGATCGAGTAAAGAAAATTGAAAAAAGAACACTGAAAAATCTACTCATCTCCATCTGCAGGAATTATCATCCAACTGTGAGTGTAGCCGGCCAATATGGCGCCTGGAAAAGTGAACAGCTGATCGTTTAGGATTAATTACACGATCATTAGTCCAGAGAAAAACCTCGTGCAAGCTGTCAGATTTTTATTTTATTGACTTAAGTCGATTTGGAGCAACCAGTAGGATGAAAATCGACTTTTATAATTAAATACGAGAGACGTTGAGGCTCAGCTTGCATTTTCTGCCACTCGATGGCTCGGCGTCTTATGATAGTCGATGCTCCTTCTTCTGGGCGCGAAAATCCTTTCTCCGAATGGTTTCACGACTCGGAATATACCTTCGCAAATTACGCAATTACCCATCGTCTGACCTACCTACGCCTCGAGAGGCCCACTTGCCAGGCCGCAAATTACGCAACACGCGGTTGCCTCCCTTTACTTATAGCATGCGCTGCACCGATACATCCGAGTCGCCTCTGGGCCCGTCAGAAACGAGGTTTTTGCCGCGATGGGAGAGACGAGTTGGGCGCAGGTCCTCCGTGTCATCTCGTTTAACACTCTTCTCCACTCTTTGCGACGAGTGGGAAGATCCTCTGATTTTAGAAACACAAATTTTCTGACGCAATCATCCTTATTTGTTTTCTATTGTTGTGTAAATCGTTCCGGGCTGTTTCGGAGATTGCCACAGTTTTGACAGCGTGCCAGTCGAATAACTGAAACCTATAATCAAATTCCTCAATCACTGTATGATTATCCACCGGCGTTTTGTGGGTTTCTATCATTTTTTACTTATTTTTTACGCTCTTCTTTTTCTTTTACTTCAACTCTGTAGTCAGAAAAAGATACAGGATCTTTTTTTTTTTTTTTTTTTTGATAGTGTCTTGAAAATAGGCGTGAAAAACGGATTATTATACATCCAGTACATAATCTGTGTAAAAACTGACCATTTCAGTCGGTAAAGTTTGATCTTGTCAGACTCACAGAACGTATTTTGAAACATTCTCTTAGAAATTACCATAAGAATTTTGAAAGTTTTCAGACTGATTAAACTATCAAAAGGCTGGATTAAAACTCGGGCGAAAATGAATATTTTTTCCAATCAATCTCAACACTTTTAGAGACAACCTGTTTCGAAATTGCAAGTAACCGGAAAGAGTTCGAACCTATCAGAACCAGATTAAAATTCTCTGAAGAATCTCCGTCATTTACACAATTTTCGCCCTGAATTTTCCTCCAACGTTTTTTACGTGGGAGAATGTTTAGTGAAAAATCTTCCCCATAATCCACCTATATTACAGTACAATAGACGCACAAACGTACAACTCCAGCGATGATAATTAACGGACGCATCATCGAGTATCGGGGTCAACGATGGGCGGGATAACAAGGATAGGATTCCTCCCCTCGTTAGGGGGTGAAAACCGCAGCGAAAAGGTACAAAGAAAAACACAAAGAGCGAAAGAACGGCGAGAGGGAAAAATCGAGGGCCAATAAAGGGAGCGGAAAGGGGGGCGATAAGCTCAATCAATGAGTGAAGCCTTGCGTAGCTTAGCGTCGTTTGATTGGAAGACCGTCGGGGGTAACCTCCGTCTTTATCTCCCCTTATTTCCCTCGATCCGTCGCCTTTCCCTCTGGCCCAGCCCTTTCATTCTTCCTTTCCTCGAACGTGTTTCAACCAGTCAGCCAGTCAGCTAGCTCGCTCGCGACCGGTAATTTACCGAGCTATTTGTCTCTATAGTATACATGAATAATGCATGCGCCCAGCATCGGGGGTAACTAACCGAATCACCCGGCGTATGACTGCAGCGGCATCCACCGGCTGCCTGTAAATCGCAGATTTGAATATTCCCGCTTAATATGCATTGGAAAGTGTAATTAATACGCGCAGTGAGACAAATCGTTTCACTCTCTTTACTCCCCCGCATCTACCCGGCACGTATAATCGATATTCTTCGTCGCACAATGAAACAGATTTGAATTTCTCACGATTTTATCCAATCTTGCAAAGAGTATTCCATAGTTTTTTCGGTGCCAAATAATTCTTGAAGGGATTTTACTCGGGATCTACTCGATTAAAATGAAATTTTTATCCAATACGTTTCAAGTTGTGAAAAAAGTGTGGTATAATTTTCAAATGGACATTTCTTTTTTGGTATTTACTCGCTGACGATAAATCGTTGAACAAAAAATACTTTTTCAAACTTTTAACCAAATGGAAAAAAGTCTCATCATTGAACTGTGTGAGGTAAAATTTTCAAACAAATCAAGTAGACTCGCGAGTGAAGAATTATTTCCAACCCAAGACTATGAATAATACTTTTCGCAAGATAGTAAAGAATGAGATTTTATCTGGTCGTAAAACTCGTTTACCGTTGTCCGAAGCCTTTTCCATCTCGCGTGAAATACCCAGATACTCGGTTAATAAATTGTCGCAACAACTGTATTGAAGCCAACATGGCAAGAGTTTGAATCAATTTTTCTGATGATCGATCCACCAGTCATAAATGCACGTTCATAATCTTACAAAAATTTGCCCGATATTACAGCCTCTTTTCATTCAAGATGCGATTGTTTATATATAATACGTAGAAGGAGTACCTAAGAGAAGTAACTTCTCAATTCAGTCGGGCTCGGCAAGATGAGTAGCGGCTCGTTCATATTCATTTACGAAACTCGTTCATCGAGGGTCTTGACCCAGTAAACATCACGTAACTTGCAGCTTGTAACTGAAGTGGGTAGATACGTGAGGACCATCGACGCGTTAGACGATCACTACGATGTTACCAAACTTCCTGTTTGACTACCTCGCGAAATGATCGAACTCCACGACCTTTGAAACCGAGGTGAAGAGGAATTATGCCTCTAACCTACGCCGTGACGTATCGCATAATTTGCGGCAACGGATTTTGCCCAATTGCTAAATAACTATCCGACACGTGGAAGTGACCGGATGTTCAATATGACGTGGCCCCTTTGTAAGACACGTCGGCACCACACGTCGCGCGAATTGTCGTTCATAACGTAAACAGGGTTCGTACGAACAGGGAAAGCTTGGAAAACTGTGAAAATTCAGGGAAATTTGAGTCTGTCGAAGAAATATACTCGGTGTTATACAAAGTACTATCGAACTTGAGAAAAGAAATTGCACTTAAAATTTTATTTCGTTGTACCACTTCATACATTCTATGTACATACATATCACTTAGTACTAAACTTTATGGCGTTTTTTCTTACGGAAAATTAGTCAGATCGCAAGATATTTACTAGATAATATCGAAGTATTAGTATTAATGTGTAAAAAAAAATGTCATTAATTAGCGGCATATTTCGTGAAAGCTTACCGGAAAAATCATATTTTTAGGCTGGAATATACCTGGAAAAGTTAGGAAATTTCATATTCCAAAAAGCGAACGAAACTTGGTAAAGCACTCGGTTGCGTGGGACGAATCGTCGGTTCATTCTGCGAATGAAATCCGGCTTTTTTCTCCGGTTAAAGATCGTCAAAGTCCTGTGCGAATAAAGTTTTTTACACTCATTGTGATTCGGCGTGATGTTTTTGTTAATTAGAAACGTCAGTCGAATTGCGGACGAATCGACTTGTCAGAATTATTGTATTGTAAATACAAAAGCGTTCGAAAATCACCATCGTGTCACTGAATCAAAGGAATTACGCAACCGGCCTGTGATCCTGTTGGCACCAAATGCCTTCCAGCTCGCAATTACCGTCTTTTAATCGTGTTTTGACGTACTATTGCCTAAAGAATAATTACCCGGAAATTTTTTTACCACGTTACGTTGAGCTGTGGGTTCATCTACGGCGATTCAAGTAAGTCTGTCATTGTCAAGTAAGGTAGTCTGTCTATGCTTATACTCGTAGCACATTTCATGAATATCATTAGTAATTTCAAGCCGCGTTTCTCGCATAATTCGACCTACCACGGAACTGGATACCCTAAATGTGAAATAGTCTAACCGAAAATTCTGATTATCTATCTCGATCCGTGACAACCGAGGCTGCAACGCCCATTTCGAAATCGGAATAGAGCAAAATAACAATTAACTTCAGCAGCGGATGTTAGTTGGCTGTAATTCAATCACAATCAATTATTCGTACCTACCTAAATCCGATTGAAAGGTAAAATCAAAAGCAGGACTACAGTGGTGCAGGGATTGCATCCCGAATTTGCTGAGCGACAACTCGAAACCCTGATATTGCTTTTGTGAACACGGTGTAAAACCGAGCGCTTGCACAGCCAACGATCGAGTTATACGCAATTAATGCTTCGATTGTGTTACAATTGCTGGACTCAAGAGAAGAGTCACCTGAATAAACGAACATATCAATGCATTTGTATTCACAGCGGAGACTCGTCTCAATTAAAAAGTATCATCCAAGTTTATCCACTGATCAATGACCGTTCCGCGCTCACCGAAAATGACTCGCTCATCAGATCTATCCTGAGGCCTGAATTAACACGAAGGAAAACATCGAATCAGCCGCAATTATCTCGATTCTAACAACCGGATACCGCCATGCATCTCGACTTTATTCCCTCCGGCCACTTCTTTCTGCCTTTCTTTTTTACACTACTTTCCACTCCCCGGATATCGCGGATAACTTTTCCGCATCGCGCTAGACTGCGACAGATAATTTGCATATCTTAAACAGCCGCGCGGTATATAAGATGGAGTGTTTTTTATCGCTGGTATATACGTGTAATATCGAGCGTTCCGTCTTCCCGGTCCTCCCGCAACGCCTGGATGTCTGTCCGCTGCGGCTTGGCACCGGGACCGGGACAACCGATCCGGGTGGGTCGTTTGTAACCGCTATCACGAGCCTCGTAAGCT
Source organism: Diprion similis (assembly GCF_021155765.1). NCBI lineage: Eukaryota > Metazoa > Arthropoda > Insecta > Hymenoptera > Diprionidae > Diprion > Diprion similis. Next base: position 17,765,912 of record NC_060106.1, on the reverse strand, counting down.
TCCTCAGCCCGCAGCCCGTACATCCTGCAGGAGTGCGCCGCCTCGTCCTCGTCCTCGTCCTCGTCCTCGTCGTCGTCGTCGTCGTCGTCGTCGTCGTCGTCGTCTGCAGAGTCGTCTTGTTATAACGGTGCGCCGTTTTCACCGAGCCCGAGAATCCCGCATTGCACATTCGAGGACGACGGGATCCTAGCCGCGCACAATCCACCCCTTGACAAATGTCTGAACGGCTTGTTCCCTATCGCTGGAAACGTAGAGCGGCACGCGAAACAATTCAATTTCACCCCGATACCCGGTGAGGGATGCTGCGATTGATGATCCCACCCGCCGGCTATGGATATCCTCAATTCTCAACCTGAATTGCGAATTTTTTATGAATACCTCGAGCCAACTTCTCTGTGTAAATTCACTTCTCAGACCCCGTTCGCGATTTTTTTATATTCCTGATTTCCACCGTTTTACTACCGTAGATTTAACGATCATTAATACTTATTTAATACACACGAATTACCATCCCTCAGCGTCATATAGTCAATTTTTATTTCTTGCCTTCTTTTCGACTTTTGAGACGATGAGAAAAAAACTGAAGAACGTGTTTATTAATTTAAGCAAAGTCATTTTCGGTGTTCAAAGTACGTAAGAGGCAAGGTCAGGGTGACCGTAGGTATAGGTGAGAGCCTGTTAAGCGGTCAATTAGCGTTATTAATTGTGAACTCTGGCTGAACACGCGTGCGTGTATGCGTGTCGTACCGACAGACGTGTTATAACGAGGTGGAAAGCGAGCCGCCGGGGAATCCCGTGTCCCGAGTCTCAGCCATTAGTCAAATTAAACGAACCATAAGCAGCTCAGAGCCTCCTGGGTCTCTACAAGGCAGATTTACACTCCTATCTGGAGCCGCGATATCGGACGATATCACATTCACGCAATTTCTCGTGACTGTTTTCAATCCGGATAAAAAATAGAATCATTTTTGCTTAAAACCTCCAGAGGACAATCAACTTACTCGAATTCAATGTAAAAAATAAAACCAAGAGCCTATCAACGATACGGAATATGTAACGTAGTTGTAGCTTAGAATTGACCGTGTTAAACAGATTTACCTTCTAAAAGTTCTTATTAAAGTTAATCATGCGAAAGCCTGTACACGAACCATCAGCGGAGAGAAGTAGATGGGTCAAAGGTCGGCGATATTCCATGTAGACAATTATAATCGAAAAACATGATCATTGACCCATAATAAACTCTCTTTTCGCGGATGGTAAAGTGACGTTGGAGTTTGAAGTATAGTATGAAGTGTAGATCCGTCTTTCGGTAACGCGTGATTCTGAAATACGTGACAAAGCGATAGTGTTTATAATTAGAAAGGTAAATATGTTTCAAGTTAATCATCGCTGAGAGGCTACTTATGTAAATTTCAAGAATTGATTGAGAACTTACGTGGATCTATCGCTACAAGGAACTTTGAGGTAATACGTAAAACCGCATGATAAATTGTTATGCAATGCATTTTAATACATCTGTACAACGATTCGAAACCGCGGTTACTATTCGCCTGAGAAATTCCAAGCCACGCCGATATTCCGTTCAGTCAACCACGTTCAAAATTATAATTATAATTTGTACTCTACCGCGAGAAAACTCATGATAGTTTTAATACATACATTATGTATAACAAGTATATATGTGCGAAAGTTTTGCAGAGTACATAGCGAGCGAGTCGCGCTACAAGCGTATGTAGGTATATGTATATACCAAGTCGGTGAGCCAAAACAACCCAACTGAGTCTTAGTTAGAGCTATAATTGAGAACGTTGGGGAGAAATGAGATAAAACATAATTATAACCACCCCTTCTACCCCCTCCCTGCCGCTTTTCGCAAAAGCTCGGTACTTTTCCTTGAGAGTAAAACCTCTCTCTCTCTCTCCCTCTCTTTTTCTCTCCCCCTTTCCCCTTTTCTTGCCCCAGTCTTCTTCTCGGTCCGCTCTCTCAAGTTCTCCGGAGGAAAATAGAGCGGGCGAGGAAACTCGGCGGCCTCTAAGTGATAAGTGGTTGCCGAAGCTAAAGTTGTTCGTTTTAATCTCGTTAGCCGGGTTGATTCGCCGCTGCATATTGCATTCCCCGAGATCGCGTCCCGATCCGCGTCCCTGAAACTCCGCAACTTGCTGATACGAGGGAAATTCGCGAGTGCAACTTCGACGCTCCTCGATCCACTCCTCGATTTTCGGTGCACCGAGTTGCAGCGCAGACATGCAGCAGATAGGCAGCTGTAACGAGGCCGTTTTTACTCGCTCTGGTGCACAGAGCTCACGACCTTCTCGGTGAAAGGAATACCCGGAGCCATTGTTCGGCGATACCAAGAGATGATGGCCGCTGCTTAAGAAGAGCTCGCACAGACCGTGGAAGAAAGGGTTTAGCGGCGGTATTTTTCGCGACAATGAGATCGCACGAGAGGGAGACGAAGAGGGAGAGAGAAAAAGAGAAGAAGAAAAATTGGGGATGGGGATTTAGTTGAAATATGAGGATAACTGTGAAGTTACGCGGGGGTGGCGGCGGCGGTGGCGGCGGGAAAGCCGATTTCAAGGTGAATTCCAACTCTGGACCTTTACACACATAGATATTCATACAGATGCCGCGCTGAGCTCTTGAGTGTTTAATTTCACATACAGCTCTATAGTCACGCGTAATTCCGGCGCCCTGCGTAGGGTCGAATCTTTCAATTATTCGAATTTCGCCGAAGATTTATAGCTCTGATACCGCGTAGGTACAGAGGTTTGAATTATTTTTACTGAAAAGGGAGGAGGAATTTTACCGAACCGTTATAGCTACCCGTCACGATCGACGGCAGCCTTCTTTCTAATTTCGTTTGTTCGTTCGCCCGGCGATTGATTAAAAAGGCTTGTCCGTAATTACTTAATTAATTACGGAGCTGCGGCGGCCTCTCTAATTATGCAAACCTTGGAAAATACGGACTTGGACGAACAATAGCAATCACGTGGCTCAATGATCCTCGTCGGTTAATGTCAACCGAAACGACACCATGACATTGAAAGACTCCTATGTGTGTATCAAAGAGATTTTCACAAACGGTTCCAAAGCTTGAAATTGAATCGAAACACTCTGTAATCGGAAATCAACGCTTCAACCTCGGCTGGAGAGGGAAATTTTTTTAATCCTTCCACGTGGCGTAATGTTGATTAATTCCAGCCACTCGACCTACCGTAAATCCACGCGAAACCGACCCGCTACCAACGCCGCGCCCTTCGTATAAATTAAAACCAACACTTTTTCGATTGATTAATGCCCCCCAAACAGAAAAAATTGTTTTCGAACGGTATTTTATAAATTCTACCAAGAGTTTCATTATTTTATCACTGTTTACCAGTCTCAGTCTCCACTTACTGTTAGATTATATGGAACTCGGAGTAGAATTTGGTTAATTTCAATTAAAATATGATTGCTTAATTTACAAAATTAAAAAACATTAAGTACGAAAAATATTCGTTGCGATAAATACGTTGATCAATTCACGCCATTTCATTTCCAGCTTATGAATGAACAGAAATTAAATTTCTTGATATGTTTTGCTTGGACAACAACCGTTTTTATCATCCCTGTTCGTTGTTTTTTTCGTTCATAGATTATAAAAAGATGGCCTTTCACTCCAACCTTTTTCACGAAGTGGGGTTCAAAAGTTTTACAAGGCGCCGTTGGGACGTGGAAAAAGCCGAAGATCAAACTATCGGTGTACGTGCAAACACCAACTAGAATTGTAGTGGGTACAAAAGAATCCAAGCGTACGTTGGACACGCTAAACTGATTCAAACTCCTCTGCAAGCGGAAGTTGAGACTTGAGTTCAGTCGAACAATCGGACAAAGGATGCCTTGTGAAACAAGCCGCGAGAAGTACAGCGTCAACAGCGAATTATTCAAGATGAATTTTCAAAAACGAAACTGGACCTATTTTCGAATAATATTGTGGTGTAGAAGTGATTCTTCAGATCCAAGTGTTCAGCGTCAAAAACAGCTGCAAACTCGACGAATGGTATGAGAAATCTATAGGCAAGTTGTATTTAACAGTCGAATCAACGCGCTAAGCAAAATCAAAATGGCCGCCGCTGACGCACTTGAGATTCTATTTCTTCTCTGAGATGATTTTCATCGCTGAACATTTGCCGAACGCTGAATCAGGCCCAACAATGCGATGGCAAGAATCGTTCGATCCTTATTTCTCCTTCGACGAAGACTCGAAGACCGAGAATTCAGCTTTAAAAATTACGGCAAGCCAACGGCCGGTCTCTGACCCCGTTAAAACCAGCATCCACGAATCGAGGAAAGAAATACGGTGCACCGCGTTGTTAGTCCCGATTATTCTCAATCTTCCGGTTCGTTGTTCGGCCGGAGTAAATTGAACAGAAAACATAGGTTCGATCGACCCGTACGTACGTCGCAAGCTGGGATCGAAAAGTGAACTTGCCGATTAAACACACCGAAACTTGGCGGTACCTACATCGTTAGCGTCTTAATTAAACGTCGTTTAGTTATTCCTAAGGCTTGTTCGACGGATGTTCGGGTCTTCTGCATGCCAACCAACTATGCGAGTGTTCAAAGCTTTCAAGTACTTCGGAGTCGTTGAGCAACCGAAGCGCTAATTGCTCGTCGGTATCGGGAATCTCAACTCTCCAACTACCTGCAAACGATACGCATCTTCTTCGCAATCAAGTCTGCCCGCCCGTCTCCGGAGGGTGATTTTACACCGCAGAAAAAAAGTTGCACCCTTTTCCTCAACTGCATCAAAATTATCCAACTATTCGATCCGGATTCGACGACTTTTTCAAAAGCTATGTCACACATTTCTAATCACTTTCTTTGGGCTTGCGCGCAGAGCGTTCCAAACGATAATATATGACTACCTCGGTCAGGGGACAAGTGGCCTCGTAGTTGGTCGAGTCGAGTGAGCATTAGCCTACACCTCTTGGCCCGAGGCGCGATCGTGGTCAAGTATTTCCATTAGGAACTCAAGGAGCCAACTTCGCCCTCTCAAGTCCCTCGTTCAAATTTCGAACGCTCCGCGCTCCGCTTCGACATTTTAAACTGGGGAATCAGTTACGTTGTGAACGTCCAGAAAAAGAGATGAAGAGAAAAAAGCTCATGTATGGAATGTATTGTGACACCGAAACCGTTGCAGCCTGCTTTATACGTCTCTGTTTTACCAGAAATAAAAACGGACAAAACAATTAATCTTTCAGATTATAAACACGGAGATTGTTGAGGCGATTGCAGTGGTTTTGAATACCGGGTCGACTCCAGGGGTTACACTGCGACAGGTGTTCATCTTGATTACAATCGAAACACGGAATTCTCTTGCTGGACCCTATTCTCTGAGATGAAGAAGACTGAGAAACGAAGCTTGAGGTATGTTTGAACAAATTCGAAACATAATTGTAATTCATGACCGTTATTCGTACGGAAATGATCAGTGGAAAAGGAGAAGGATTCTTATGCTCACTCATTTGTCTACATCGTGTAACAAGAATTGAAACGGTTGAATTATGAGTACATCAAAATCCGTTAATCTCGTTAATTGTGATAAATTCATTTCTACTCTTTTTCCCGGTCATTTCACAGAATCCTAAAAGCTCAATTAACAAAACAATTCATGTCATCGAAAACAGAAAAAGATAATTGAACGTTTAAGGTACCAATTGAGTATCGAAGTCGAGAACTTGTTGGAGAGTGAAAAATTTCGCTGGGGACGAAGGCAGGCCTTTCGGGCGGTCCTCGATCTTGACCCCCAAACATAAAACACCCTGGATTTCCTGGACGGTCAAGAATCCTCGAGAAGTGACACTCATCTTCTGGAACCGAGCTGCGCAATGGCGGGATTCGCGATCGTCGACAAAGGCTGCCGAGGTACACAAAGACCCCGAGGACATTAATTCTCCGTTACCAAGCTATATATGCTCAATTACGTCGCATTTACCCGGGCAAACGGGGCGGAACGAGAAGCAGATCCTTCGGAGCGGTGCAGAAAACTGCTTGGTATATAATATGAAACCCGATTGATAAATAGTGTCTTAAGGATGTATCAGGCGGGCAGACCTGCAGTCGAGATATTGATCAAACGGTAAAACTGATTCAATCAGGGTTCAAACTGTTCGACTGAAGTCGTTTGAGTTGAATTTTACTGGAACGAAAATCTCTCGTCAATATGGTGAAAATCGAAACCAGATGTTCAGACGAAACAAGTCCTATTGTCGATCATTTTATAAATAATACATTGTTGCTCGTTTGTTTTTTAAACCAAATTCGTATTCAGCGATTTTTTAACAAAGCCACAAGTTTACTACGCCCGCGTATTTTTCCGACTAAAGTCACAAGCTTGTAAAGCTTTGTGTCAACATCTTGTGTTTATACTTATAGGTGTCTGCAACTGATCGATTAATCGCAGATCTCGATTAATTATTTTTTTCAACTGATCGATTATTCGCCTCTCTCAGTTACTTGTTTTCCCGATCGATCAATCGATCAATCAATCGCGTTTTCAATCAATCACAATAAATCAATTCAAAATAAACTGACAAGTAATTAATGTAAGTCTACGATCAATCGATTAATCTGAGCCTTATTTTGGATTAAACTGGTCCAACCTCGAAATAGGATCAAAAAACCATCGAACCAGGACTCACGAATGGTCTTGTGATTTCCGACTGTAAACAAGCTACCCGGTGGCAAAAGCTGCCGAAAGGCTCGGCAGGCGAAGACGAAACGGCGCCACTTCGACGAGTGTCATGGAGAAGTTTCTCCTCCACGACCGCAACTTTATTTATTATATTATTTCTTTCGGTTTCTTCGACGATCTCGCCAAAGTCGCCTCTCTCTCCCTGCAGCAGAGCCACCGCTTTGATTAATCCTCTCTTGACTCTGGACCACTGCAGGAGGGCGTTCTTCGCTTCCTCGTTCTCCACCCGCGACGTCGACGTCCGGCTTTGCACACAGACACACCAGCCGCTGACCCGGAGGGTCGACGCTTCCGCCGGGAACGACGCCGAGGGTGAGGGATTCCCGCGCGGGCGTTGGGGATGAAATAATATTTCTTTTACTCTCTCGATTAAATCCCTCATTCTTTGGCCGCCGCTCTGCAGCACCAAAGAGAATATGACCGCTGTCTTCTCACGCCTTATATACTGCAGGCCGAAGTGAAACTTGATTTACCACCCCTTAATCGCGAGCTAATTATGTCTTTTTCTTTCTCCCCTTTCATTTTATACGTATATAGGTATATATATGTACATATATACTTTTATGATATATAATTCGGATTGTTACGGCAAGCTTTCCCTCGCGTATATAATTCAAGTTGGTTCGCGGACACGCGGATGAAGGGCTCGTGGATAAAAATAAATCAACCAGCTCGCTCCCAGCTGCGATGCCAAGTGGTATATAGGGGCAAACATGTGTTTTTTTTTTTATTTTTTATTTTTTTTTTTTTTGTAAAACCTTAGTTGGAATGAAAATTTGGATTGATAAATTGAAAAGAAATATAAGCTAAAAATTATGGTCCAAAATTATACTCAAGAATACACTGCAAATAACAGGTTTGTTTTTAAAATTTTACCACAAATCATTGTTCCGGTAAATCGGGTGAAAGCAAAGAAACGATTCAAAAGTATTTTCCCCGTTTTTTTCAAATCTAGCTTCACGCATAATATTGGTTATCCCTTGAAAACTGAATATCTGAATTTTTTTCCCAGCCTGATGTCTATAGAAGTTTTATTGCAAGAGCTGAGTATCCCCGATAATCGACGTATGAATTTTTTCCATCACCCATCTTCATAGAATCACCTTGCAACCTTCTATATTCCAAGACGCCCGTATAACCTTAGATATCCAAAAAATCCTCCTGGCTTACATAATTTATCCACCGTATTCGAGGGAGGCCGCTTTCGCTATAATAAAAAGTGGCTTCTTCTCTTTTTCACCTCACCCTCTTTTCTTCGTTCTCCATTTTCACTTTCCAGATAGATATTCGAAGAAGCTGCACAGCACGCGTAGCGTAACGTCTAGCGGCGCTCATTTACCCGGGCGAAGTACATAACTAAAAATACTTGAGCACTCGCGGAGTCTGCGGATAAGTATATACATACCCTTGGTTATAGTACATGGAAATACCTATACATATATACATTCCTAAAAAGGACAAGAAATCGCAGTGTAAAACGACTCTAACTACCAACTTCGGGATTCCTGGAGGCTCCTAGAGACGTAGAAAATCGCTTTCCACCGTGCGAAACTTGCCGAAATTAACTCCGCACGGCGCGCAGTGCTTTCGGAAAACGTATTAAGCACCCAAATTGAAAGTCTTCGAAGAAGAAGTGAGCCGAACGCTCTGCGCCCTTATAGACGCGTATAATCTACCGTGACGATGACAGCCGGCCTTTTCCTGCAGGATGGCTAATTTCCCGAGGCTTCTTCTTCCTCCCCTCTCCGCCGCGGCAGCTTGCTAATTACTTTTGTTCATAACCGTCCCGGTGGAACTCTTTATTGCCGAGACCCCGAACCATATTTTCGGCGTCCTCCGCGAACGAGTATTACACTTTGATTAATTTTATTACCCCGGAATATTTTCCCCAAAAGATCATCCCCTCCCAACCCCTGATCTTAGACACCCCGCCTCGCCAAATGTTTCGCATTTCTCTTCACCGGAATGAGCGAGCTGTACAGATGCGGTTAAAACTACGGCCTGTCATTAGCGCGAGAGAAATAGCTCCCTCGACTTCATTTATCCAAACATCAAATTTGATGGGAAGTTCTTTTTCAACGCGGCGGTAACGAATTTAATCAGCCTCCACGCGTTCATCCCTTTACAAAATCGCTGAAAATAAATTAAAGGGGGAAGAAGAGTTGGAAAAAAAATAAAAAAATTTTCACCGTGATAATAATTCTTCGATAGGTATAAAACTTCAATCTATATTAGAAACTCTGCATTTTAATATCGTACAACTCTCGCACAGCGACATTTACTAATTATTTAATTCCTCAGTGTGGCCATGGCTGGGAATTTGCTTGCAGATTTTAAACGAAATTCCCGCAACTCGATATATAACAATTGCACTGGGTTTCCTCATCCGCAAACGCTGATGGTTCTGATTACCACAAAACCCGTAATAATCGTATTCTATATGTGTGCATATAACATTTGCGAGCTGGGTGAAGAGCGGCGCTGTTTCTCCGTAATCGAAAAGCTCTCTGTGCGGAGAAAAATACGATCGAGTATTCATATTCGTTGAATAATTTAATCGAGAAACGGAAATGGCTTGAAACGTGCAACTGTTACACAGCCGCACAGATGCGGAGAATTTTCAACAACGAATAAAATTTCGTCCATCAATTATGTAGCGCAGCCGAGCAATTAGCGATAATTGATAAAACCTCAGGCTCGACATTCGCCGGGATAATAAACCATGTTATTATGTTGTATCTGACCACACTGTGATTCATACAGCGAGTATCTACAGACCGCAAGTATTTCGCTAAAACATGCGAATCCAAATCGTCGCTAATCCGGCAACTATGCATACGTATAATATAATTATTTGCGGTTTTGTGTTAATAATTCCTGCATAGGTATAAAGGCAAAATGGAAAGAGGCGGAAATCGAAGAGGGTGAAATTGCGAAACTCCCCCAGCTGTCGTAACTCCTATGTATGTATATAATATCTACTCTACGAGTATCCGAATCCCCTCTATATCTCGGACTATTTCGTCCCGATTCTGCTCGGAAAGAGTCGTCCGATGCTGCGGGACGCATAATTCATTCCTATCTTGAAAGCCCGGCGGTGGATTAGCCGCGAGGCTATATCTGTATCAGACTCGACCGAACGGCTAGCCACTGTAGCCAGCCTCCGTCTCTGATCCGTATGTCGGTGCCGCAGGACTTTATTTGTCTGGATTCACCTCATCAGCCATTGAGTAGCTGGCGAAACTTTTTACCCGCGCAATTCGTCTCTCCTCTCTCTCTTTCTCTCTCTTTCTCTTTTTCCTCCTGCAGGATCTGCAGCTGATTGATCGGAAAAGTCGGACGTGTAGAGAAAATGCAACTGTGGTGCACGGCCATTTCCTCCTATCCCATGGCAAGCTCTCTGCTTCGTACTTATTTTACCCTGTTAACCATTTTTCATCATTCCAGTTTCAGACACACATTGGGAAAGTTTTATCCCAAAGAATATTGGAGCTAGTAATCCCTGCATTTTTGCTTTAACGTTAGAATAAGGAATTGAGAAATGGAAAATAAGATGTGACGAGCAGAGGGGTAAGAATGGCGAAAGCCTTATGAGCCCGTTCCCTTGGAACACCACGGAAGATGTCTTATTACTTATTCATTTATTTACATTAACTCGCCTTGTCATTTGGAAAGTGAATGTAATACAATAATGGAGCTTGAAAGAGAGTGTTGAGGATATCTCGCAGTGAAATAGCGACGTCAGAGAGGATATAAGCGAGGCTGTAACGCCGCGAGAAAGAATCAGAAAAGTAATTTTGAAGTTCTGTAAAGTTGGGGTATCACGCGTTCGATCCCCCAGTGCAGAAAGTCGCTGGGCGTCGACGGGATGCCGTGCACAAAGGAAATGAAAAGACTGGCAAGCAGACGAAAAAAAAACAACATACACATGTACATACATAGCGTGGAAGAAGAAGAAGAAGAAGAAGAAGAAGAAGAATGAAATGAAAAAGTAAAACATGGAAAGAACAAAGAAAGAAAAGTCAGGTGAAAGCGCACGGCTCCCGGGGCTGCAGAGTGGAGTGGAGAAAAAATGTGAAAAAAAAGAAAAGAAAAACAATACAGGTACCCAAAAACCCGGGGGCGACTGTACGAACTGATTCGAGATATCTGACGCACCGGGTCAAGCCTCCATCCTCAACGGCCACACAAAGTCAGGTTAACGAGTATTAATGGCGCCCCGCTTTGCTCCGGTAATTATTTACCCGCTGCGAGATATGCAGGCAGGAATGAAAAAAGTTGGGGAACACTCGATGGCTTCTGACACGCCGAGCCCCGCACCTGGGGGCTGAAACCCCGGATCCCGCAGACCAGAGACGCTCATCTTCCTTGATCATCGGTCGCTGCAGGTTGGATTAATGGATCGCTCTCGACGAGGAAGGTAGATGTAATAGGATCGAGGCGCCTATGGTCTGTGTATAAATAGTGAAGACTCGCCTAGACGATGGAGGTCAAACTCCCTATAGTCCCGGAGCACCGCTGCGCTTATGGTTGAATTGCCCTCCGCACCATGCCGGAGGAACAGCCAACCCCATAACGCGGATGACGTTTCACCCGGTGCAACGGCTTAACAGCTTACACTACGCGGGTGCTTGAAGCTGTAATAATTACGACGAGACGGCTTGATTAATTGCGGTGGGCGTTCATCGCGTCAAGGTGCATTCACAGGTGGTGCGAACGATCGACTCTGTGAGGAAACCGCTCCAGGAGGAGGGTCGAGAGGGATGAAAAGTTCAAAGGGATGCCGGGCGGAACCCTTGAAGTTCTTTTCAATTAGTTTGTCCGAAGTGAAAGTATCGCCCAAGCTTTTTTCGTCGGTGACTCGGTACGGGAGAAAAGGTTTCCATTGTGGGTATATGGTTCCAGCTGTGAAACAGTTCGTCGAACACTCAGGTTTTTGCCACGATTCTTTCGGGAACATCTCGTAATTGCAACGAATCAAGGTTCCATCTGGCAAATAGTTGAGCATTCGCTATGCTCTCAGCCCTGAAACTAGTCGCAGTCGTCATGACAGTGTTGAATGGCGAATATATATATATCCCTGAGAGAAGTCTACCCTTTTCAATATAAACCTCTGGCCAAAGGTACGTTAACGGGTCTCCCGAAGGACCGAGGTTATTGTTCGACCATCGCACGTTAACTTCAATTTTCCTAGACTCCTCCAGGTTCGCCCTTCCGCTAGATCAAGCGGACAAAGTCACCGTCGACGAGTATTTAGTTCAATTTAGACCTCCCTTGTTTCGACCCTATATGCAGGGTACAACGTTGGGCCGCTGCAGTGCCGATCGATACACCAACACACCATGGGTCAGGCATATTACAGGGCAGTGAAGGGCCGTCCATAATTTACCTAATGCTACATTTGAACCCCTCTTTGACACCCTTGCGTCGTGTAACGCAACCCTCGACCTCTGTTCTTTGCGCTCTAATATCTGATAATTTCGTTTCATGTTGTATGGCCTTGGCTCAAATTGCAATACCTTGCGTAGCAGACGATGAAAAGTTGACGGTGAGTAGGGAGAATTTCATAGGTCGTTAGCAATTTTATAATAAAGATAAGTGTGCTGCGCGCAAATGTCATGTAACAGCTACTGCACTTGGCCCTTCATGCAATATTGTGTCTTTTCATACATCGAGGATAAAGTTATAGCCGTCGTCAACTCGTTAAATCTGTACGTGTAATTTTTAAACTGCGACGATAAACCATTTGCCTAGTCATCCAAGCGACGGATGAACCGAACGTTAAGAACCATGTCAACCCAAGGAATTGCAACGTCATTCGTAAAGTTGGCGACTGTTGAGTACGTTGCTTCACTTCACGGGCTCAAACTTTTAATCGCGTTCTCGCTGACGGGAGATAATTCCATAGTCGAACGGAGGATGCCGGGAGCTTTTCACTTTTCACTCGTCCGAGTATCCCATGCGCGGAAGGTAACTCCGTAAACGCGACCATGGCTGAACAAAATTCATCAAGTTTACTTGAAGGAGCACGGATTACCGTTTCCGACAAACTTCACATATGTGAACGAGGAATAATATCATACCTCCGAATACCGCACGAAGTGAAAGTCAAATTGTACTAATCACTGGGCTTCAAATCAGAAACGCTCCTTGTGTTGAGCGACTCTTTTTCCACATCGGCGGACCCGTATTACATTCGATGATTAATTCCAACCCCCGATTACGATTCATCATAATCAGCCACTGCCAGAGCGGCGCGCTAGGTAGAAATTTTTTTTCCACGCTCTCCCCCGAGTGTGTTTCGCCAACGCGTCCGTCAAAGGGTCGTTCTTACCCGGGAAATTCGCACGAGCAAGTGAGTTTCCATCTGTCAACGCCCAGGCGTGATTCATAATCGCGGTAAGCCGCCTGCGAATCAATGATTCCGAGGGTGCAGGACCTGCTGCCCATCAACCCTGCGGTTTTCCGCCCAGACGCGTGATGGTCCTCTGACATTTTTACCCCGGCACCGGCTCTCCAATGGTCACGAGATCACCTGTCCAAATGAATCTTGTATGTATCACGCCGATGCGGGCCATCCGAATAAGATCGATTGATCCTGGGATGAAAGGCCATGTCCACTTTCAGCATCCCTCTAGCGTTGTCCAAACGTGTAACAGTGGGAGAAATTTCATGGGTCTAGTTACTCTACAGTCTCATTATCATTTGTTTCCATTTTTTTACTTCAGCCAAAATATACAGTTTCGAATAAAATCACTTTTGAACGAGACTTTCTAACTGTAACCACAATGAGAAAAATTTCATTTCTTATAGTTATCAGACAATTTTAATAAAATAGATATCGTTACAACAATTGTTTGAATATTGTTGGAATCGCAAGAAACCGACGCATGGGCAACTATTTTGTAAGATTATTATCGTCATTGCTATATTTTCTGATGATTTCATCGCAAATATTACTAGATTTTCTCAGTTGAATTACTGGACTTTCGCAATTACATAATTATACCAAATAGTTACTTGTCACGTATTTTTTATTTTTTTTCATTCATTACTAAAATTCTATAATATAAACCACGACTATATAATATTACATGAAAGTTTTCCCAATGTATGATAATCGATAACTTTGTAATCCTCAGCCCACTATTATTTCTTGCATGTGATTACGAGGTACAAAATGATGTCTCAAATACAAGTTGCAGCTCCTGCAGTTATAGGCCAAAGAGATGAACGGGCTTTTGGGAGGGATGGGGTCACTTGCCGTGTCTCAGTTGTCCTTAAAACATCGATCGGACCGAAAACGGAGACACTTAGTGGTCCGGACGTGGTTTAAGTGGCCGCACGGTAAGACCACTGACAGTGCAAGTATCGCTAAGTTCCTCTAGGGTATAATTGGGTTAAGCCTCGAGGAGGACATGACGGTATAACAACTGAGTCGCTGGTAATTAGCACTACTGGCGTCTTAAGGACCAGCGGTAGAAATTTCTCATTAATAAACATAAATTGGAATCATCATCTTACAAGCGATTCAATATGCACTGAATCAACCGAACAATTACACGCTGGTTACGCTGCAATCTCCCTAAGTGATCGTCAGATATCGCGACAGGTTTGACGTCAGATCGCAAACGATGCTTGTGCAGCCAGCAGCGCATCGAATCCGGATTTCCAGGTCGGCCAGCCAGCCTGCTGCCGGCAGTCAATCACATCGAGCAACCTTATTAGTGTCAGCGAAGTTTCGAACGTGCTTCTGGAGGCTGGAGGAGGTCCGCGAAGACGGAAAGATCGAAGAATCGAGCGGAGAGCGTTTGCCATTCGGCGTTGGTGGTCCAGTCTACCGATGGGATGGGGGTAGCCAAGGATTACAGTGACTTCTGGCTAACTTCTAATTGATCAGATAGAAATCGAGGAGACAGCTCCGGGCCAATTTATCGTGCAATGCAAAACCCGGGCCCCTTATCGTTCGCCAATATCTCTGCAGTAGCTTGGAATGCACGAAACGTGGAGCGTGATTTACGGATCTCTGTTCGACCTGAGTTACGCCGGGGAGCATGAAGCACCGTTTCAATTAAAAATTCACGGCTGTGATCCCGCATGTCATGGTATAACATTCCTGCCTAGTCCGATTAATTGATAATCCAAGTAGGTATCAAACAGCATTAGCCTGGAGCATGGCAACTCGACTCGTCGAATTTCAGCGCGCAGCGTGTCACGACACAGGATTTTGGTATTGTCACAAGCTTATCGCGACAGAGCAAACATGGTACACCTACGCTTTGCCTGTCTGCTAAGGGGTATCAAACTTCGACTGTTGCAGATAAAGTAATTATCCGGGCGTAACGAGCCTTCTACGTTTCGCCTGTAATTTCCACCACCTGTAGTGTATTGGTAAGCCGCTTAAATTCTCTCTGCCCCTTTGATATCAACGACAATAATTTTGGAGTCTGCCTCATGCCTCCGTGACACCCTCTGGTTCTTATCACAAATTTATATAGATGAGACGCAATCCAGCCTCGGCAGGTATTAATAACCATCGTCGGATTCTTCTCGCAGACTTATCTTCCATCCCTCAAACGATTGCGCCTTTCGTTTCATTTCGTTTCATTTCATTTTATTTCATCCACAATCGGCTTGGCAGCATCAGCTTCTTCTCCCTGGTTCCCTTGATCCAATAAGCCCTACTCCCATTGCGCGTAGAAGAGATCAAAGGATGCTGAGGTACAACACGTACTTTTACATACATATAACGACAGTTTTCTAGCTTTGGTACTGACGGTAAATTACACGCCATTTTCACGTAATCGGATCCTCAAGGTATTACGCTATATACCTTTGGACAATGTGCTACCTTACCAGCTGTTGAGAAACGCTAAAATTCTACGAGGCGTAATTACCCCTCGTGGTAAGGCGATTCCACCTGTAACAGATAATTGAGTTACCTCTTCAAGTTTCGAGTGTAAAAAGAATTATCTTTCACCTCGGTAAAAGTTTAAAGTCCGCGCAGTAGCAGCTCTTAACAAATTTCTAAGGATTTATACTTAATTGAACTGCTTTTGAAAGACATGTAAACTGCATTAACGAAGAATCTCATGCAATGGCAAGGTGTCTGGACTCGTTTGAAGAAAACGTCCTTCGATTTCAAATTACGTGTAATCTATACCGCCAGTTTAATTAATACAGGAGTCAATGCAATTAGATACAGCAATTCAATCAAACGACGAGAAATTTTCTGTCAAGATAGCTGTATAATATATCGGTGTTACGAAACCGATTTCAATATACCTGGTAGGTATCTCGAGTCATTTACATTCAGGCATAATACCCGCACCTTTGCGCGTGGCTTTCTGATAATTACTCGATCAACGTGTACACCGGCTTAAACAGCATTTACGACTTAATCGTTTTTAGCACCGCTGCACCGAGAGACGGCATGTTGTAACTCGCGTAAATGTATAAGTATACGTTGAACGTAGACAGTCACTGAGCTAATTCTATGGACTCCTGACATTCTCTTTCAATTAAACCACTTCCCGCATTGTTAACTGCTAATTTCTGTAGCGAATTTTCCCAGCATTCGAGCGCTCTGATTCAGAATTTGGCGGCCCTCGAGTGACGGAGATCGTTAGCACAATTAGAGATTCAAGAAACATCGGGCCGAGGCTCGGCTCTCTTGTCAGGTGCTTTGCATAATTGGCGTTAAACATCAACTCGGCATGAAGATGCTGCTGAGCTTATTAACGCTTTGCTCCTTACCTCGTTATAAGCCTGATTTAGGAGTTGGTTTGATTGACGCTCGCCTGCATTGCGCGTCTCCAATTAGCTATATGTACGTAAATTGATTATAGGCACTACTGACTTTGAGCTGATCCTGTTGATCTTTAGGACGAATATGAATATGTCGAAGAGCTCTTCCCGGTTAATGAATAATAAACTCTACGATCGTGAAATAATAATCACCAACCGTAGGCGAGAGAAGAGAGAAGAGTTATTCGCGATATTGCTCGTTCGAATATAGCATCGATATTCACAATCTATTCGTTGTAATTGAACTCATAAATTTATTCCGCTAATCGATTGGTACACCCAAATTTTGCAACTTGCGCCGATTCTACTTCAGCGAGTTCCACGTGAGCAGCTGCAACTGGCGGATCTCGTGAAATCTCACAGTTTTCATCAACGCGACGAGGCAATGGTGTTTTAACCCTTGGCATAAGGTACATGACTTTTCCATTTCTATTTACTTATGGCCCCGCTCGACCTCGCGCGTTCCGCGGTGACTAGTAAAGTGATGAGTGCATTCCCATATTTCATTCCCTTGCACAACTGAGCGCACAGACAAAACTTTTTTCCCATTTTAATCCTACTTAATAATCTTGTTTCGTAATAATAATATCATGCATCTCTATAAATTATGTGTTGAAATTAGTACGACTCCATTGGTTTAATGAAAAACTATGCTGCGTGTCTGGTCTCGGAAATGTTTTCTTTCTTTCAATTATGCTTGGGAGAAATGAATGAAAGCCAAAAAATCACCCAGAAATATGCAATCTAAAAAATGTCTGACTTTCGACTTTTCTCACTTTATGGAGAACATTTCTTTCTCATAATTGCAATCTTGAGTTTTTTAAACATTGAATCAATCAATTTTTTTAATTTCCTTTGAACTAATTCTATGTAGCTACATTGGCAACATCAAAAGAGAAGAATTTATTCTCATCGATTGCATACAAGACCTAAATAAAGTAACTAACATATACGTATGTGATGATATGCTCACGTAATTTTGCGAGAAAAACCGATTGAGCATATTCCAGAATCGTTAGGAGCTACAAATCAAAAGTTGCAGATGAAAAACGAAAAATTTAGGGGTATTTCATTCCTATTTCTTAAGCTGTTGGTTCCACGAGTTTCTCGTTGCCTGTTTAGAATTTGTGAGGATCCAAGTAGTGGTATCAGGATTCTGCAAATCAATTCTCCGAGGATCGTAATAAAATCGGTGAATTTACCTACACAATAACAGTATCTACGCAAGAAACTAAGACATCGCAATATGTATAGAAAAATCTAAGATAAATTTAACAATCTAAAAACACATATCCAGAAAATAGAGCAGAAACACAAATCAACGGAAATCGAAACCATCGGTATCTCGCAAACAGAACGTAAAGGAAGATCTTCCAAAAATGATCGATCAAATAGAGAAATCAATTGACGTTCAACATACATACTCAACCGAAATGGGAGACAAGCAGGAAACATCCTAATGAAATCAAACACCGGAACTGTCAAAAACGAATGGCTCTTTCAATATTAAGATAAGCAACACCAGAACATGAACGCATCAAAAATACACCCAAACTTTTCACAAACCAAAATATACATTAAGGATTCACTAATACCTGCAGGAAAGTAGCTCATATGCGCAGTCGAACTACGTGCTGAAAAAACAATTTTAAATTCACTTGGATCAAGGACGGCCAAACATACCGTCACATTTCCTGAATGAGTACTGCAAGGACCCCTAATTATAGGCAACTGGGGGTACAAGTCCACCATGAGCAGCTCCAAAATTCTCAGAGCCGACATCAGCCACTCACTAGCGGCTTCAATTCACAGATCCGGAACACAGAGCTCTGCTCAGAATCAGCGTGTACGTGTACCTTGAATTGCCTATAATTAGGGGTTCTTACGATGCGAAACAAATTGCCGTATTTACAGGCCATTACAATCCGCCTTATTATACGCTACCCGCAAGACAATGGCGAATGCTACTGAAGATGGCGTCGCCGTTTGACGAAGAAAGTGCTGCCATCTCAACAATGAATTGAAGAACTACTATTGTCGCAGCGGGAAGCTCGCAGCGAATTTAAATGTATTCTTAGGATCGAATCGTACTCACCGATTACCGAGATAACTTAAATAATTCACGGAACGGAAAATAATAGTTCAATTTCGTAGGAAGATGCATATCCAGTTTAGTGACAGTGTGTCCAATTCTTTTTAAGGTAAATCTTTTGCATTGATCGGAAACAAATGATTAGTCTTGCTGTTTGTTTGTTAACAGTATCTTTTCATTGTTTACAATGTACTTCAATATGAGAAACTGAGAAATTTCGACTGGACGATTTTTGTTGCGGGAAAGAAGCCTCTTAGATGAGCTAGAAGTTTCGCGACCTATGCCAACATGCAACTATAATTAAGGTAAATACCTTGACTAAGTTATATCCTGGCGAGATCTGAATTGCGGTAACATAACAATCATTTGTCAAGACCCAGCTCGAGGCTAGGCGGTATGAAATCTTGCGCCCGCCAAATAGTAGCCGCGAAACCATTTACTTGAGAAATTGCACCTGTCAAACGCGAACGAATAGACCATAAACAGCTGGCGAGAAACATGAATTTGTAATAATTAAGTTATTAATCAACCTCAACAGCACCGTGTTTCATAGCTAACGAGCCTTGCACCATTGGCTTGGATCATTTGGCCAGCTCGATAACTTGATATCCACATAAATAGGTACGTATTACCCGCCTAAACGAGCGTTCAAGATTTTCTTTTCCAAGTTTTCTTTGCTTCTCCAGTTCTTCTTGTTTATTTCTTTTGAACATAACTTCAGGCATAGAAAATATTTCAATAGTCTTTGCGCAATAGCGTGACTCGCTATAGGAGTAATGATTTGCTCCTGCATGATTCGATCGTATGATTCTCGATTAAAATCTGTTACAATAAATTAAAATATTGTACTGTATAATGAGGGTATTGTTCAAACGTCTGAAATTGTTTGAAGAGTCCAATACAATTCACAAACTTCTCGAACACTCGATCGAGCAAAGTTTTTCATTCTTCAGCTGAGAAAAAAGATACAGGAACGAATGAATAAAATGTGTAATTATAACTCGATCTGCGTGAAATCGAGGGTAAGTGTATTCTGCAGGAGCGACACATGGAAATGCTAGATGATATGAGAGCTTGAAGTAGAGAAAATTGAAGAAATTGAAATAGTTGATAGCCGGTGGGCCTAACGAGAAGAGATGGAAATTATCATTGAACAATATCAGCCTAGGGCTTCTGTTATACAGCGGAAATATTAATCAAGTTGTGGGATATAATTGCGTTTATTGAATCGCGGAGAAAAGGATATAATAAGAATAAAATGTGTAACCGCGGAGGAAGAGGCTGCAGATTTGAATATTTATGCACATTGTGACCTTTACGGATCAGAGAAGTGCCGCTGCATGGTGAATACATGTGAACGAAAGGTATTGCAGCCGAGGATGATCCAATTCCAGCTGCTGCTGCTGCTCCACGAACGTACAGCCAAGTAGTTCATCCGCGAGAAAAAGGTTGAACACCTTTTTGCAACGTCGAGTGCATACATCTCGTGACCTTTGGAGGAGCCGTCGACTCGCCTGCAGATACTGCAGCTAAGGAAAGCTCCGGGCGGCACTGGGGCGATGGCGACGAGGATGATCCAATTTCGAATGCAGAAGAGACGATGAAGCGGTTTTCCTTGGATTATGCAATCCGCAGTTTAAGGGAATTTACAATTCCGCGAGATTCTCCACACGCCGTGTTGCGAAGGCGGCCGACAACCGATGGACAGACGAGTCGGTGGGCAGATTTCGCGGATCGTGATCGGGATTCAACGGCAATAAACGCTGCTTAAGAAAAAAGGAAAACAGAATCTGGCGCGTTTCGCAACGCGGTAAAGTCTGCCTTATTCTGTCATATTATATAATCCGGCTGTAACCAACATCTGTGTAAATTGAACATTAATGAGCTTTTGCGTCTCTCGAATAAGGATCCCTCGGTTCTCGGGAAAAAGTTAATCACTGCACTCTGGAAATCATTCTGCACCGATCGACCTGGAGATCCACCGTCAAAAAACATCGACGGGGTCGGGAGATCGCTCTGGAACAACGCGGTGAAAGTTCACCTAGATCCGCGGAGACTGCAGTGCATGCGTCAAAACGGAGAATCTCGCATATTACGAGATCCCCTGATTCGTTCTTGCTCACTGATCACCGGCCCCGGGCAATCGGCCACATGCCCACGCGTCCATCGATCCTTATTCATCTTCTCACACGCACGCAAGGTGCAGGTCACGCGTTGAACGCGAATTAAGGATTTAGCAGACATCTGCGGTGCAGCGAAATATTTATTGTCGCAAAAAGTTTATGCAATCAAGGCTTCAGTAAGTGGAACTGAAATTGATGGGTTACAATTCTATCCACAGAGCCTCGCCTTAATAAGTGCGAAAATTTATAAAAACTGCAAATTCAAATCGTCAAAGTTCATGCAGTCGTTACGTGATCGACCTTCGGAAACATCACGTATAATTGCAAAACCGCTGCAATTTACCTACGGTTTAATAAGAATAACATGGTTTTCTATTCAGTGTGATTTTATCAAACTTCAAATCCAACAGATCGCAGTTCACAATTGCTTTACTTTCGTCCCTCGTGAGAAAAAATTGGCTACTCGCATTCCGCAAAACTACGACACAAAACCCACCACTTTTCATTCGCTTGTAATGAAAACACTATTCCTCATCCCCCTGGAACCAGATGCCGATTAACTTCGAATTGCTGCTCGAGTATCAAAATCAGACATAATAGTACACGAGCCAAAAGTACCAGTAATTTTAATAACAGAAAATTGACCCCGTGTCTAGATGCCTGAATGAGCAATGCAAGACCTGAGTGAAGGATGAGTCGAGGGTATTCAAGTGTAAGAGAAGCCGCAGGTGAATACGTGCACGTTAAGATCAGATCGTGTGAATAAAGTACTAACACACGTAAGCGGAGAACAGCTTCGCCACGTTCCGGATAAATTGTCGACGGCGAAGACGAGGTACCTAGCTGTGTATGAAGAAAAAGACAGCCGCGGCTAATGAAGGAATAAACAAATTCTGTAACGCATTGGATGTTACGGAAGGTGAGCACCGTCTCTTACGCAAATCCGTACGCTCTGGCATTCGCCTTTTTTCGAAAGCCCCGAAAGGAACTGCGTTTTTAACTCAACGGTGGTGCATCCACGCCATTCTCATGACCCCTCAACCTCACCGCGTATCGCATGCACCTTGCAGACGTAAAACCTGATCCATCAAATGGTACTTCGTCTCAATATACGATCATTCTTGCACTGTTGTTACTGCATGGAAACCATTAGCAAGGCCCAACCCACTCTTGCCTTCACGGGTTGATTGAATACAAGCAAATTGTCCGGCTTCTTCGTCGCACAATTAACCCTGAAACAAATGACCGGGGGACAACCACCCCTCAACAGAATTTCAAATTTTGCAACTTTCTGCGTTTCTTGATCACTTTATTTTGTTCGAACCATTTTTTTTAGTCTCACCAACTTACCATTGAAAAAATTAAATTTCATGCACACCATTCGCTTCCTTATATTACTTACCATTAGTACCGTGATTTATACTTCTTCAAGCTCTATTGTTCCTTACAGAAACCATTTTAAACTAGCAAATTGGGTTTGTCCGTTTGTTCACCAGTCGGCAGTATTCCAAAAAAAAACAAATGATACAATCGTTCAATGGTTGGGGAACTTCTGTAATTACTTTTCTATTTGACTAGAAAATGATCATTTAATATGTTTCAAGCCCTAGCTACCTTGAAATCGATTCATCAGTTATCGAGCTAGAATTTCAAACGTCCCCAATTACCCCGTACACGCACAACGAACAAAACTTGATATAATGAAACCCTTGCGTAAATCAGAGAAGCCTTCAGTCACCCCGCAAAATTGTAACCCCGTTGATTACAGCCTGTCCAGAAAAGCAGCGAGCTTATTAAAAGCGACATTCAGGAGTTAAGGAACGTAAGGAGAAGAGCCCGGGGGCAAAAAGCAATAAGAGATCCATTAGCGCAAAGGAAATGAGTCAGAAATGGCTGATGATGGCACAAGTGGCGTCTGTGAACTCATAAATCCCGCAAATCCCTCCGGCAGGTAAGTAAATGCTCCAAATAGACGTCTGCCTGCCAGCAGATGGAGTGGATACACGATTGACACGTAAGGCTCCCGTTCGCAGATCCTCGGGATCCAGGAGCGTCAACGTCGTTTCATGCAGTTTAACGTGATCCCAAGAACGCTACCGATCAACGAGGTCAATTAAAGGTCACGTCAGATCAGACGGCTGGGGTTAAACCGAGCCGGGTTATCCAGGTGAGATTAGCCGTGGATCAAGAGCTACTTACACAGCTATTCAAGGAGAGAAACCCACCATTTAAGTAGCTACTAATTGCCGGTTGCAGGCTCGGAATAAAATACTAAGATTGATCGGCAGGTCGAACCTTTTAACTGCGCTGGCTGTGAATCATTCGGGGTAATTCTTTATTCCGCTCGTTCACAATACACTTTTCAACCGTTTGCTGCAGGTGCCTTACACCTGTTACATTTATAGGTACTGTACGGGGTTGCGACGTTGGCATTGCTGGTGTTCAGCAAAAATCTCCCCACAAATCGATTATACTGCAGGTTTGTAACACCGCGATTGCATTCTCCGACATTTTATATTATATCCAATACTCGAAGTCTCTATGCTCCTGGGAAGCCTCGGTAAGATCCGCAGTTTTATATCCATGCACGTTACTGCGTTTTAACGACCGTTACAAGCAGGGACGAACGCGATTTTTCTTCCCTCATATATATGTGCACATAAAATTTGAAACAGCATGCGGCCTTCTGAATAAGCAGAATGTATGGAATATACCCTATACAAGGACCAAGGTACGTTGAGTGGAAAAAAATGTGGAACCAAAGATCTGAATATGTTGCTAAATTTTCATTAATTATTGTACATTTTTTTTTTTTTTTTGGTCCCTTCGTATTATGGGTTAGAACAAAGAGGAAAAATCGGTTTAATTATATTGCTGAATACTTTCTCTGTCTCTTGCAGGCTGTTACGAAACTTGGGACACTGGCTGTTGTTCTTGCCGATGCGATAGCCAATCGATAACATTTGACACTAGAGCGGCATGACTATTCGTTACCGTATCCGCGTGCCTTCGTAGCCTCTCGTTCGTTGCCTCGCCTTGATGGCATAACACGAGCAGATCCCTGCGGGATAAAAATCCGAAAAGGACGAAGAGGACACGATCGCACAAGTCGTGCAATCCTCAGTCCGATATCCATTGACTCATACGTATAGGTACCATAACTGCTGCGCAGACCGCGAGGAATTAGTTCACCAATAAGGAACTACGATAATTAATTTCTCACATCGATAGAAAAGTCTCGAAATCATATCCGTGATTTTATACTGATAATAATTATCATGTTTCACGTCTCACACCCTTAGTGCTCACAATCAGACAATGGAAAGATGCGATTTTCAATCAACCGCATCCGATGCGAATGATTAATTGTAGTCGCGATCATACCGTAGTAGAATGACCGCAGAAGTTCGATTGGCATCACAGTCATTTGAGGTAATAATTAATTCATCATACCTACTCGTACATAGCATGGATCTTACGTCGGAGAAATCGAACTCCGAGACATATGCGATACTGAATTTATTCAACGGAATTACCTGCGACGCATCGCATTCCCTGCAATGCAGACGATCGAGCGTAACTTGAATAGAATAATTGAAAATAAAGGGAAAGTAATGATGAGAATTTACTGCACGTGATTCTTGAAAGAACAAAGCAAATGGGCGCGATACCGACCGTCTCTTAGGGTGCGCCAGATCCGCGTGCAGTTTCTTTAATGCAATAAAATGTCTTCGTACTTTCGGGCTCCCGTATAATCACTATACTAAACAACCACGTATCAAGGAATTAGGGAAACGATTATCCAGAAAATCTCACCACAACTTTGGTATTTGTTAGATCTTCCCCAAAATGCTCACCACGTATCATCGAATTTGAGTCAGCAATTGTTGAAAACTTTTTGTCTATTAAATAGAATCGTCATTGATTATAGGTTCTGTACCATGTCTAGATGAACCACTACGGAAATTACTCCCTGGGTAAATGATAGCCCTGACCGATTTGACGTTTGCAGAATAGCAATTGACACTTAAAAATACATCCAGGCACATGCGCGTTTCTCAATACGCTGCAATTAATTATCTGCAAAGTGTGAGGACATAGTCTACGTTTGACACGCTGGTCCGTTAAGAGAGAAGAACTCATCTCGAGTCATTCGCTTTGCGAAACAAGCGCAGAGCAGAGAAGAAGAGAGCAAAGTATGACGAAGCTCATCAAAGCGCACCGCAGAAGCGCGATTGACGATTCGCCGCATCGAAAGTGCTTGCTTAATAACTTGACCAAGAGTATACACAGAACAGGAGCATGAACGTCGATGCATCATTGATCGATGTGACGTGAGAAGTCAGCACGCAGTGTTGATCTTTATAGACTATAGATCGCATAACGAGCAGGTAGCAATTTCACATGGGACAGTAATTAAAGACGCATCTCTTGTACTTCCATTACCCGCAACTACTTGGAGGCGAACTTTCTGGTTCACTTTCAATTGACCCGATTGGATGACCTTCGTTGAGTAAGGTATGTTCTCGACTAAGTAAGCACCACGATCTGTATCACGATAATGACGCAATAACAGGCGCATCTTTGCCCTCCTCCAAAGCAACGGTCCCTCGAATGCTGGGATGCTGGGACGCCGAGACGGGAGCGTCACCCGAGCCGCTCATAGTTAGGTATATAAGTTCCCCTACGGTTAGCACCAACCCATCAGACATCGCCAAGAGGAGTCCTCCTCTGGTGCATCTCGCAGATAGTTCTTGTACGGACTCGTTCAGAGAGTTCATCGGCTAATCCACCGTGAAATTTTTAGTGCCCGCGGCACCAAGGAACACCATGAAAACCGTACGTCAACCATACTTAATTAACCAGTGCGTCGTCACCAGTCAGAGACAGATTCGGGATTTGAGTTGGGTTCTCTGGATTCGGTCAGCGAATTATACACCGCAAATCTGCATCAGAATGCATATTTTACCCAACAAGTCAATCCTGCGACGACCACTCTCGACGCTCATCATCGTCTGCGTATCTTCACTCGACGTGCAGCATCATCATTTGTTGAGCGTCAGTGGTACCTACTCCAGTGATTGATTTGTGGGGTAAAATTGTTGATTTCTCGCAAACGACTTGTACAAAGCATTCAGAAATGATTATCAACATCGTCAGTCAAATCTTAGAATTGTAATCGCCGGGATTTATATGTACTTTTCAATTCGCACCAAAACTTGGTTCACAGTTTTATTAGAATTAAAGAAATTGACGAAACTGCCTGACGAAATTTCTAAAACTGATCAAACCTTATCGATCATCCCTCCAGATCACGTCGGTTGCGCTACTCGCGCTAATCGGCACCTGCTACACCGCTCGTCTCGAGAACACTTACCTACCACCGGGCGGTGCGGCAGGTTCCGGTGGCGCAGGGTTCATCCAAGCACCAAATCGAGGAGCACCCGGAGGAGCCGGTGGTCCAGGGGGAAACGGCGGCGGTGGAAATGGGGGCGGTAACAGATTTGCCGGAAGCGGCGGAGGACGTCCGGGTGGTAACACTGGCGGCGGTGGAGGCGGCGGCGGATACGGCGGTGGTAAGTGTTGCGAATTCCGTAATTTCTGTTATTCAAAATCATGGTAACATTACCAGGATTTGAAGGATAACGATTTTGCAATTTGATGTTCCGTAAATCGACCAGAAATTGTCTGACCATACGATAAATCGAGTTTCAACACGATTTAACGAATCCTTTTTTTCACAGGAAGTGGTAGCGGCGGTGGAGGTGGATCCGGAGGAGGCGGAGGTCGAGGTACTGGATCAGGCAGCGGCAGTGGCGGCGGGGGTGGAAGTGGTGGGGATGTCGGGATTAATTCGTTCCAGAACGAGAACAACGGGGACGGAAGTTATCAGTTCAGCTACGAAACGGCGAATGGAATAAGTGTCCAGGAATCTGGCCAGCTTCAGGGTTAGTAGACAAATCGAACGCTCTTGAATCCACACCGTCTTACGGTCTGTGGTGATTGATTGTCTCTAGACTGGCTGTAAAACTCTTTGCCAAAATTTTGCAAACTGCTTTCAGGTGAGGCCGAGTCGGTGAGCGGATCATTTAGTTTTACCGGTGATGACGGGGCCCAATACACCGTGACGTACACGGCTGACGCAGACGGTTTTCACCCGGAGGGTGCGCATCTTCCAATAGCGCCACCAATACCGCCAGAAATTCAACGCGGTATCGAATTGTCGTTAGCTGCGGAGGCTCGGGGCGAGAATCAGGATGGTGGTGACGGAGGCGGAAACGGCGGCGGTGGCGGAGGTGGTGGTGGTGGTGGTGGTGGTGAGAAAGATTCCATGTACAATAAACTTAGCCAGAGGCATTTAGGATCCGAATTCGTCCGCTGGAGGAAGTCGAAGCTCAAACCATCCCGGAATTCCTTTTTTAATTATTGCTTTCAGGCAGTGGATCAGGCCGTGGAGGTGGATCCGGAAATGGTGGAGGTGGTGGTGGAGGCGGTGGACCCAACTCTTTGTACCAGGGGCCAAACTCTTACCAGGCAAGCCCCAACGGTGGATACAAATATTAGAATCGACCCTCGTGTTACATTATATCAGCTACAACCTATGCACTTACATATCAGTCATCGGTATTTCTTCGTCTTGACTTTACGTATAACTTCAATCTTGCTTTTGAACAGCAGACTTATGTACATAATATAATATAACGTATTTGCTACATTTTTATTTATAGAAAACGCGTTGACTTGGTTATTTCGTAAAATATATACCCGTCCTATTCCTAAATCATGTTTTAAATATTACATACGTTTACATTCACGATTTGAGCTTACGTAATTATACAATATGTTTGAGACTTTGATGCAGTGCAGGAATGTGAAGAAATCGATTCTGTGAAGCGAATTCTTTTTAAATGTGTATATGGGCGGATCCATTACTTTTCGCGGAAAAATTGCGCGGGTGGGTCTCCGATTTGACTGCCGATTTTTTTCTCGAATGTAGACGAGAAAAAAAGTTGATCCTGAAAATTTGAGCTCGATACGCCCAAATTTGGCCGCTGGAAAATTTTTTGAAATTTGAAAACAGTCGATTTTTCAGTCATTTTCAAAAATTTATATCTCAGCTTGTATATGACTCAGAGATTCCAACCAAATGGCATCCCTCCTCTGTCAACCTTATATTTTCAAGAAAAAAATAGTTAGTCAGTTCAAACACATATCCGGCTTATTGTTAGCTGGGACTTTCCAACTGGACTGCTATTTTAATCAAATTTTCCCTATTTTTCAAAGGCTCTTAAGTCTACATTTTTGGAAACGGAAGGATGGTTGACGGCTTATATTTTTCGCTAAGGTATATTCTGATGACTGTGATATTTTGAATTGCGATATGTTTTTTTTATTGGGGAAAGGTTTTTCCAATCAATATTTTGTGTGATTTTTTATTTTATTTTAAATACTGAACTTGTTATTGACACCTTCATTTTGGACTATTACGAATGTGGGATGACCTGACACGATATTTTTTCATAATATTCCTTATCCAAGGAACAAATTGGGCCACGTCAGTGTAAAATGCTGGTACCATTTTTTTGCCACATCCAATCCCCCAGGATACGATACCGGCCAAAGAATTACCTATAATTATAGAAATATCAAATATCATCTAATCTCCAAACGCCAAGTCAAAGGCGGATGATGTTTTTTCATATGTTCTTATTATTGATGTTGTTGTTGTGATTATCATTTCGGTTTACCTATAATACTCGTTTTTATAGAATATTTGCAAGCTACTCACCTATTGTTAAAGGACCACCACTGTCTCCCTGGCAGGCGTCTCGACCCCCTCTTAAATGTGCGGCGCAAAAATGCGTGTCGCTAACTTCCACCTCTGGCGTAATTACGGCAAGAAGCTGTTTGCACCACTTATTGTCGATTACAGTCACCCATACCTGGTTCATATGATTAGACATAGCCATATCGCCCTCCGTAACGACACCAAAACCTGAAACAAGGGCTGGAGTCGATGGTCTGGGACTTTTCGTCAGCAATGGAATACTTGCTATGGTTGGACCGAATACGATGTTTGAAGCTGTCATCATCATCGCGATGTCGTGGCTCATTGACCACTCAATACTACGGAATCTGTAGGCAGGTAACGCGATGTCCGTTATAGCCGAAAATTCAATTGTCCGATAAAATGTTGTTAGTATTAAGGAAAACATCAAGAATGGAGAAAATGCACTCACTGTTTGTGGACAATCTTCCTTGAAACGCTATACCACATCGCACCCTCTTCATTGTCGATGACGTCTGTCCCTGCTCGAATGAGCATCTCGTAAGTAGTTAGTCGATAGACGCAGTGAGCTGCTGTCACCACCCATCGACGAGAGATGATAGCACCTCCGCAGCCAGGAATCGTGAATTCAGGAGTTTTGCGGTAAATCAATATCTAAAGAACCGATTTTGTGCTCAAGTATCTCGATGGCATGACCAGAACTCTCAGCCCTGATGGCTTCGCGCACTCTATTGTAGCAAGACTATGTACTCAATCACTTCACCCCGACGTGACGTAACGTTTGTATACGACAATGCGAAGAACTCTGGAGTATCAGGAAGTTAGAGTTGGGAAGAATGGATAAGAGCTAGTAAATGACGGACACTTGCTAAAAGTTGACCATCTTCTCTACAATCGAAGATCGCTCACATCTCGTGGAATGATAAGGTAATTCTCAGTATTTGTGAAGATCATCGTGACTCCTTCTTCGATACGTAACCGACGTTATTTTTGTTAGTGTAACTTACTTGAAATGGACGTTGTCTAATCGGTGCAAGTTGTCCACCAACGATCCTCACCCCCGGTTTCGGAAAATCCGAAGCTAACGTTCCAACGCTGTTCAAAACCAGAGGTAGTAACAGTAGCATTTTAAAACGTGCGAAAAAGAACTGCTAAGAAAATTGAAATGGTACTTTATAGCTCGAACGTATATGGGAATTGATTTGCAGCGCGGAAAGCGTTATCGCGCCGCACATTTCGTACGGTATGCATTGACGAATCGGACCACCAACGACCCTACCAAATACTAATTATTAACCACAATTGCATTGTGTACACATATCACTCGTCACCTCTACCTCTGTGGTATAATTTATTAAATTCCGATTATCGCCCACATCCGTAATACGTGTTATACTTTCTCCGAACACAATTACTTACACTATACCAGGCACCATCATTCTATTGGAAGATATTGTTATAATTACACAAAACTTATGGATCAAACGGTAAACCAACGACTTATAAAAAACGCATCATTTTGATCACAGCTCACATTCGAATAGTTTATTAACGAAAAATAATGAGCTCACACTTGAACATAATTTGACTCATCTGTCAAAGCACGTCCCTTAACATTCAGAAGTTTTGACTTCTAGAAGTTTTGCAATTAAGAGTTTAGAAATCCACTTGACAAGTCCACTGACGAGACTTCAAATGTATACTATTGATTATATTATACTCGGTTACTACCTTGGTTCTCAGCTTACTTTTTCACTCGTCTATCGGAGCAGACTTCGTTTTTTCGAAAATCCAATCAATGTAATATGACACGTCCGTATAAATACCGGGCATCATTACTTGCCCACATTCAAGACCCCAGGACACTACACCTGCCAAAACGTTGCCTGGAGAAAATTTCCATTTTGAAGTTTCTTTTGCAACCAGACCTCACGGAATAAATTTTTTAAGTATCTGCTATAAAAAGTCTATAAGAATTATTAAAATTTGTTACTGCAATATCAATCTTGACTAACGCGAGGTGGCATAAAACAAGGTATAATTAAACTGTTATACGAAAGAGTCTTCAATCTTACAATTAATTCACAAGGTACGATAAGCGATGGGAAGCCGAGGGGTAGACGAGCTTTTTTTACACGCCAAGGTGTGAGATTCGCATTATAATTTTGAATCAGGAATGGCAAATAGACTGCATCATGAGTACTCACTAATCGTAAGCGGACCACCGCTATCACCCTGGCATGAATCCTTTCCCCCGTTCAAAACTCCTGCGCAGAAACTCCCGTTTGATAATACCAAATCGGGCTCGGAGTTCCTCAGCAAGGATCCGCACTTATTCCTCGCAATCACTTTCCCATCAACGGCCAGCAGGTAATCTGACATTACGCTGACGTTGTTAATATTCGTAACACCGAATCCCGAAACGACAGTCTCATCGCCTGGCTGCGGTGAAACACGATTTAAAACCACCGGTTGCACTCTGGAACTGTATTCTATAGGGTTTAACGTCCTCAATAGAGCAATATCATTTGCCATCGTTATGTCGTTAAACATAAAGCTGTAAAAACGGTTTTTATACTATTAGATATAAATTCTATTAAACTCGTTCAGAAGGATTAAATATTAATACTTTTTCACTAATATTTTGTTACACTTTTCGGCATGCTGACTCAATGCATTGCGAAGTTTGTAGCGTTTTTTTGAATCTCGTATATTGAATTATTAAAAATTTTCATTGTAGCAGCCAGTAATCTTTCATTATGTCCATTACAGAAATTATTGTATATTATAGTACTTGTGCTTGCGGTGGATTAAATTAAACATTTTAAATACAGCAACGAAGCTTACTTTTCATGTAGAATAATCGTATCGATCGCATAACTTTGCTGATCAAGTCCTCCGATTTTTGAAGACCCAACCGCGACAGTGAATTTTTTTTTAGATAAACCAATAACGCAATGGGCAGCCGTTAGAAGCCAACGTTTAGATATCACCACTGCGCCACATTTTGGCTTGTTACGAACAAGCAACAATGCCTATACAAACGGAATAGTTAATAAAAATAAAAATGAAGCAAAATTAATACATCGTATAGAAGAAATCACAAATCCGTATCTTCCAATAATGATTTCCAAGCTTTAATATTTCAAATTGTAAATTTCAGATTATGTATGTTTATTCTAAATATTTATGATGAATGATTATTCATGATGATTCGGCTTTCAAATTCCAAAAACTGGCCATGTTCGTACTTAAGTTACGCAAAAATTGTAACAGATACAACATCGTCAAAGTTGATTATAACAATTGTTGGGGTGTTGGTCAAAATGACTTATCGCATCTTCGATCATGACCGATATATTCAATTTTACATGTCCCTTAAGATTTCGACAGAAGATAGATCTTCGTCGTCGATCTTCTGTGAATTTTTAAAATCCTCAAACACTTCAATATCAAATCCGCGGATGTGATTTCGTGACACGTGGAATAATAAAAGCAAGAAATCGTCAACTTTGTAAAGTCCGTCCCTGTTTTGAATAAATTTCTTAAACGTGACACCAAAAACAGCACACCTCGTAGTAGAGTACACATCAGTTAGTGTTAACTCACCTGAAACGGTCGATCAGTAATCGGCATGCAATATCCGCCGATAACTCTTTGCGAATTGATACACTCTTGTGAATCACTGGCTTCGAGGGAGCTGGACGTTGCGTAAGATAACGAAATGAGAACCGATATAAACATACGTTTCAGTGCCATAATTTTTGGACACTGTCAACGTTATACTAACTGTATCATCCGGACTAATCGTGAAATGCAAAAACAGTAGTTCATGCCGAATTGTTATACCTTTAAATTGCAGGCGCTCGCCGGATTGTAGTAAAACGCACAATCACCGAAAATAATTCGATTATAATGTTTGCCGATAAGCTATAATTGCGGTCGTATAAAACACGAGTTACTGAGACTTACCTCGAGATTTACCTATATACATATAAACAGGCACACTTAAAAAATTCCACTGCGCATAATTGAACTATACTTCTTTGAGTCCAATTACGTTATCCAGTATTTTTTTACTGCTTATATTTACGATGAATTAATCACACGTTTCGTAAATAACGGAACAGAAATCACAAAAATTTTGGGATGTTTGTTTAATTTTTAATCAATCATTTTAACGCGTATTGTACACTTCATTCGAATTAAATATAATTCTGACGTTGTAAACTACCTCAATTGATTTCTTATTATGTAATTAATTACATATACCAGTTAGACTCGGCAGTTTGTGACTAGTCTGCCTCAAGTTTTGTGACAGCTGTAGTATTTTATAGATTGAATATGTCACGTTAATAAGTTACGGTGCATCTGTACTTTGAATAAAAAGTATAGAGTTCAAAGTTTAGTATAATACTGAGTTTGTACTTATTCACGATACTGCATTATACGTTGGTTAAAACGTTCGTTGCTCCATTAGGTACAGACGTAGATCCTGAAGCAGATCTAGCAAATTGTATAAATAATTGTTCTAATGTCGACGAGGATACAGTGAAATCTTCGATACAGCTGTGCTGTGACTTCAATGTGTTCATTATTCCAAACATCTTTACCCAGCTTGTTCGGGTATCAAGTATATGATAGAATAGATATCCCTGTAAAATATTACACATCGTTTCAGTAATCGCTTTAAGATTATGAGCACTCTGGTAATAAGACAGTGAAATGCGATACTTACCGGATGTTCGTCTCGTAATTCGCACGTAAGAGAGGATTGTATTTTTCCTTTAATCTTTGCGTGCTCCTCTTCCGATCTTTCCGGGTTTAATTTAATGCTTATATCGTAACCAGCTCCGTAACGCTGTTTCAACTGCTGACTAGCCCCAACACAAACTAATTGGCCTTGAACCATGATTAGTAATCGGTTACATAAAGCTTCGCATTCCTCCATGCTGAAAAAATTTTTCAATTATCCATAAGAACTAAAATCACACTTAGAGTAAAATGTTAATTAAAATACCTATGCGAAGTTAATATAATAGCCTGTCCGGAGTTTTGACAACTCTGAAGAACGCCCCACAACGACCTTCTCGCTCCTGGATCTACACCTGCTGTTGGTTCATCCAGCAACACCATATCCGGATTCGCAATTAACGCCATTGCAATATTCAACCGTCTCTTATTACCTCCACTGTAGGTTTTGCTCATATTTTTAGCATGCTTGTTCAATCCTATAAGTATTCTATTTTTATAACAGATACCAATACAATGTATTATGTTAATGACAGTACAACTAAGGATGAAGTAATGTTTCACGAG
The DNA here is from genome assembly GCF_021155765.1 of Diprion similis. Lineage (NCBI taxonomy): Eukaryota > Metazoa > Arthropoda > Insecta > Hymenoptera > Diprionidae > Diprion > Diprion similis. The sequence continues at coordinate 17,732,046 of NC_060106.1, read as the reverse complement.
TAAGAAATGTCTTCTTTTTATCCGGTATAATACTAGAATACAAGCTGATACACGTTTTTCGCATTCATTTTCTCCAAAGTTTTCAAATTCATGAAAGCCTAAGAATTTTACAAATATTTTGCTGAATGTACGCGAAAACATCTACATGAAAATACAAGTTCCACTCACGCAACTTGTCGATCCATAGTTGAACTTCTGACTCGACCTCAGCCTTTGGCACGCCTCTTAAGCGGGCGAAAAGTGATAGATGTTCGTAGGCATTAAAAGATGGAATCAGAGCGTTAATTTGAGGGCAATATCCAATTCCTGCTAAGTACTAAAATTAGGAATTGCAATTGTCCATTATTTTTTTTGTCATGATTCATGTCATTCAGAATTTTTCTCACTTTGGACGAAACGAGAACAGTCATTCTAATCTTTACCTGCTTACGATTGAATTTAATATTGTTACGACCACGAACAAGAATACCACTTGTGGGTACATCTTCGCCAACTAGCATTCGAAACGTAGTACTTTTTCCAGCTCCGTTAACACCCAACAAACCGAAGCATTCATTTTTCATCACTCTAAAATTGACTTCTTTCACTGCTTGAAGTTTTCCATAACGTTTACTCAACTCGTAAGCCAAGAAAACATTTTCGTCTTCAAAACTTGAATCGTGTTCACCTGATACAGTTATTGTTAAATATGAAAACTGTGTTTACTACAATACTAATAAGTTAGCTGATAGTATTTCTCGACTTATGTAACTCTGTTGAGCGAATGAAATGATTCCACCTACGCTGATTAATCGCTTGCTGTACAATTCGCTTTTCATTTGCAACATCGCTATCGATAGTTTCGGTATCACTTGAACCTACTGTTTCAGAAGATTTCAACTTAGATATCAACTTTCCAAATACTCGGTGTTCGAGTAAAAATAAAATCATCAGAAAGCCAATTGGTGTCAAAGCCAGATACAATACAAACTCTTCTAATCCAGCATCTTCAGTAAAGTCACCAAAATATGGAACTCTGGCATTACACTTTCCGTCTGCGCAACCTAAATCTGAAAAATAGTAGATATTGTATATACAGACACTGAAAGATAACGTCCGAATTTACGAGTGAACAATTATCCTTCTAGCATTATAATCACTCAACTGAATAATCAATACTTACTGCAGCAGGGATCTTGAAGGAGACAGGCTATTTGATCAAAGCTGTTTGGCAATCCGCGGCATCTGGCATTATTAGCCGCTACGTCCAAGAATTTCGAGAATCCAAAAGTGAAGCTGACATGGGGTAACAACGAAAATAGTCTTCGTTGAAATAAAAAACCCACACCGTATGACTCCATGTATTCCAATGCCAAATTTATAAAAACCTGAATTTCCGCTGTAAAAATCAGAAGCAACAAAATGTAACAATTATCTACTGCAAACAGATTCGCGAACATAAATCACTGTACCAAAAATTTAACTCACCAATTATGATATTTGCAAGACAGAGAATTAAAAGTACTACGTAGAGCGGTTTTTGTGTGAAACTAAATAAGTATGCCAGCAGTAGGAGATTGATACCGAAAAGAAGTAATAGCAATGAGAGAATTCCTGGAACATCAATCACATTTTATCATTTCGCAAAAAGACAATCATCGTTTGAGAGAAAAATTTCAAATCTAATTAATGTAACATACCAATTTCTACACTATAATATGTTTTCGATTGAAAAATGATATCCATTATCACAAATCCTAGCACTGTGACAATCGTCGTTATGATATAAATTCCATAATCAAAAATGAACATAGTTCCCCAGTACAACATGGACGAGACTCCCGTCATTTGTTGAAGTTGTTTAACAGAAGTAGTAGCTTCCATCAGTGGATTAACGACAAACAACCCAACAGCGATAAAAAAAACGCTGATAAACAACATCATTTGCAACAGATTATCCGACTTTATTGTAAATTCGTCATATAGATAGTCCACCAACGATTTTGGCAAGTTTTCAATATTTGCTGTGATCGAGTATGCATCACTTGCGAACGTTTTTAAAAGTGAATTTGAGATTACATTGACACTTATTGGTGCGCTCAATGTCGCACTGCCAGAATAAAGACCATTTGCAGTAATAGTCCCAGCGGTTGAATCAAATTCTGCAGAGACAACTATATTGTTCCTGTAATATACAATGCCTGCTGCAGCTTTCTCCAGTAGTGCTGAAAGGTAACATCACTGCTTCATTAACTGATAACTGAGAAAGGTGGATAAACTGAGCGCAAGTAATTTATACCCGTATTTATGATGAAATCAGAGTCTCATTATTGTATCTGAAGAATAGTATATCAACTAACCATCGAGTATATTAACTTCAGATCCTAATAAAGTTGCTGTACCCCCCTGGCCTTCGATAATCGATGCATATGTATTTGCCAGATTTTCATCTTCGTTATATATCAAAGCCTCTGAATTCGGATAGATACTAAGACTGAGCGGTCGGTAATTTGTGCTGCTGGTCACTTTCATAGCAAAAATCGGCATTAATATTACTGCTATCAAAGTTCCAAAGACCTGTAAAATCATTATTTGTAGTAAAATTTATGTAGCGTTAACAGTTTGTACAAAATAACTACTGCAATTACAAGTATGTTTCACTCGACAATGAATTCATTTAATACACACTATTCCGAGTAATATCCCTCGATTATTCTTAGCATAAAAAGCTTTCTTTGCTATCAACGCCCAGAAAATTTGTTTCTTAAGTGGCAGTCCTGTCAATTTAACATTTGGTTGACAACCAGGTTCTTTTTCGTCTGCATCACCTGCAGGTACGATAATTTCTTCTTTATTTTCTTCTATCTCTTTTTCTTTTTCATCTTCTTCCTCAGCAGCCCTTTAAGACGTAATATTACCTTACCAAGTATCACCAACATACCAAGTAAGTGACAATTGGCAATCAAAAGTAAACTATATTTGCATATGTCAGGACAATATATATTTAATCGTATTACATACTTCAAAAACACCTGTTCTAGAGTAATCATGGACACACTAACTCCAGAAATACCAAGCTCTGCTTTCATCAGTTCTATTTTGTCTAAGGTCTCTGGCAAGGATTCAGACATTGGAATGCTTATGACTATTCTCCCATAAGTACTTGTATCTATCTTTGCATCAGTCCCAACTATGGCTTGAATTTTTCCTTGATCATACCATGACTCTATCGAAAGAGTAACTTCGTGATAGTTTTTACCTGTATTATTTCAATTGCATAATCAAAACTTTGATGTCAGAAGCTGGACAGTGTTGGTTAAAAAAAGAGAAAGTACACAATCACCATAGAATTTCTTAAGGAACATTGAAGTGCCATAACATTTCATATTCCCATTATGCATAATTGCAATTCGATCTCCAAGAACATCCGCTTCCTCCATACTGTGGGTTGTAATTATGATAGTCTTCTGCTTTCGGAATTTCTAATTAAATTGACAGTGAAAAGTTTTTAAGTCATAGTACCATAACATCATTTACATAATTTGCAATGATTTACGCAAATACGGTAATTTATTCAAACTGGAACAATCACGAAAGTGAATTGATTCCAGTAGTACTGATTATCATAGACTCACCAATATGATCTCCCATGTCACTCTACTTGTTTCTGGATCCATACCTGAGGTTGGCTCATCTAAGATCAAGGTCTGGAAATCACAGATAGTTGAAAGTCGAATCATGTCTGCTGAAAACCTTGATTTGTACTTTACTTAGTGTCCAAAGTTTCAAGTTGATTTGAGATTAGGATATTTGCAATTCTGGAGGTGTATAGTATTACGATGTATCTTTGAACATTGTAGTTTGTTACTCACCGATGCGTTGCCAACCAGTGCCATCCCTAAACACACTCTTCTTTTTTGACCCCCCGAGAGATGCTTCGGGAGTGCATTTCGCTTTTCACTTATTTTCAGCTTGAGTAGTAATTCATCTACATCCCGTATGACCTCATCCCTTGTTTTCGTCCTCTGTTTCAACTGTATAAGGAGTAAATAATTTGTTATCAACACACAGCAAACTATTCTTTATGAAATTTGTCGCTTTCCTTAAATTTTTTTCAATTCCTCTAAAACTGGTTTCAATTACAACAGTACTATAAAATTATACATCAGAGACAATGTGAAGGCCAATTATAAAATCACTTACCAAACCAAATAACTGCAGTTGTTCAAGTACAGTCAGATCTGAGAATAACATGTTCTCTTGTGGACACATGCCCAAGTCATCTCTAATTGCTTGCATATCACTATTTATATTTTTGCCATTGACCAATACTGTTCCTGATGTGGGTGAAGTCAAACCTTAATACAAAAAAAATTTGAAGGTACATCTCACAGAAGAACGCGATTAAAGTCATACAAATTTCCAGTGAGCGTTGGATCCAGAACTTACCTGTCAGGATTGACATTGTTGTAGTCTTGCCAGCCCCATTGTGTCCCAGTAAAGCAGTTATTTGCCCTTTGTAAAAATCAAGACTGATTCCACGAACCGCTTTGACTGTCTAAGCAGCATAGATATTCTCATTTACCGATATCTCATTATTTACACAGATTGGATAGAACAATTATTTTTATAAATACAAGCATGACAAAGTTTAGACATTGCATGAAAGACTGCAGTTTCTTCCTGCTGCTTTCATGTTGTGTGGTATTTGAACACACGAATTGTATGAGACGAACCTGTGGTTTTAAGTATCCAATGTTGTAAGTTTTTTCCAAATTTCGTATCTGTATTCCGGGTGTTAAAGCACCTTCAGCCACATGTTCCAATACTTTAGACTGCCCATTAGAAGCTCCATTCATCACTCCGTCATTACTGTTGCCATTGTTGACCTTATTCTTCTTGAACGCCTATTGAACCATAATGATTTAGATTCTGGGTTACACAAACAACTACTAGAATCAATGTAGTTGAGAATCAAATGGCATAAGTACTATCCTTATACCAAGGTATGAGATATTTTTATGTCAGTGGAAGCCGATAAAATTGGTATCGACATTCTATAGTTTAGCGTATTGTTAAAGTACTAGACCTTGAGAAAAAAGAACGGTGATTTTCCTACACCATATTTGCCAGGTAAAACAGCATCGAGATACAGAGCAATGAGAAAGTGGAAAATAGTAGCAAAAATGCTAAAGATCATTATGAAGCCGAGAGTTCCGTCGAATCCAAGTACTTCATGTTCCGTTAAAAATAAATTATTCCACTGTACTCCAGTTACTATAACAGTGAAAAATGTGGGTTTGAAGTGAAATAAGAATATATTCATTGTTTGACTTAAAATGAAATAGCACTATGTTAGGTTAGATAAATAACAAATTAGTAAATAAAGGCTCACAGCTCACATAAATTGTCATAGCTATTGAATTCGTCGAATATTCTCATTGCAGCTGCAGTTGGAAATAGGAATCCAAGATACGGGAGAGCGCTATACAGCTCATTGGTTTCAAGTTGGTTGACAATTTGTAGTACGACAAACACTATCAGCATCATTGTTGCTTGAGCAATTCGAGCTAGAATATGGAATTGGAATAGGCATTTCATTTTCATTCTAAAATTAAATATGCGGCAGTTGAGGACATAATTGATTTAACTTGGAAGTTGAAAATAATAACAAGAGGTGTCCCGAGCTGGATACAAATCAAATGATGAAATATTGAAAATTTTTACTCAATATTTTGCCTGATAAGTGAAATTTTATGCACATTCTCTTAAAAGACAAATTTCGCATGACAAAGGCGTGTTTGCAGAATTTCTTGAGGCGAATAAAACATATGTATTGAATAATGTGTTCAAAATAAATAAAACACAGTCGTAAATCAAATCTGGACATACTCACCTTTGGTGAAGTAAGAAGCTACGTGCAAACAGAAAGCATATGTGTGAATGAAGTTGATCAAAATTGCCATCCAAAATATGAAGCCATTGCTATAGTAGTAAAACGGTAGCTGACTGGATGTGAAATACACTTTGACAACTATCGTAATTAAAAGAACAGTTACAGTGCCCAACACGATGCCAATGATTAACCAGCTCAAAAAATTTTGATAAGATTTCACACCGTTCATCTTCAGCAGGGCCTAAAAAGTAAAAAATGTGTAGTGATGTCAGGAATACCAGAAATCATCAAATGAAATATCACTATTCTCTTACTATCAAGAAATTGATTAGATACACCACAAATTTCTAATCCCTGTGACTAATCATCTGAAGGTAGTGCGAAAAGCAGTAGTACCATTTATACATTATTGTTCATTAAACAATGAGCATCTACTTTGTACAAGTTGACAAATCAATCAATTACTGCTAATCAACACATGCAGTTCACTTTTATTACTCGCGGACATGTAAGCATTATAATTTTAATCCATGTGATTTAATTTATCCATGTGAAGTGTCTAAGTTTTTAATAAATACATATTTCACAGAACTAGTAGTGCTCGTAAAATCTGTGGGACTCTTCAAACTAGGTGTCAATATTTATAACTATCCTTCTATCCTAAAATCGATGGCACTACTCACGGTCACTCCTGTATCTTTCTCTGTAGTTATGTAAGATGGTACCAAGTATAATGTTACAATGAACATAATCGCTGCCCACGTGCCAATGGTATCACGAAAAAAAAGTTCACTTAAATCTGCAGATTCATATGGGGGATATGGCATTTTTTGTAGACTTCTCTGTAAAAAAGGTTCGATTGAAATACCATAATGAACATCGAAAACATGTTAGTGTCACTGTGATTGTTGCTCGTTCACATAAAAATATGTAGATTTTATACATATATTATATTATGAACATTTATGAATTTAAATTCTTAGCAAGAGTTTTAATCTACAAGCATAACTTTATTGACGAAAAATAATATTGGTTGAGAATTATGCACGAGTGAAACTAATAAAACGATATTATCAACTACCTCATTTCAATGTATGAATTTTGAAATCAATACAGCGCTTTGCAGATTAATACTGATGCATCTGTAACAAACATACTCACTTTTGTTAATGATGATTTTAATGGTTTAGTCACCTCAATCGAAATAGATGAAATGACATTTGACATGAAAAATAAAAATATGAGTACGATGAGAAGCTAGGTCGACATTCAAGAGTTTCGGAGTTATTTTGACTCAAAGTAACTCCTCAATATGATTGATCAACATACCGTTGGCATCTGCTCGGTATAGGCAGGAGCGGCTCGACTAATAAACGAATCATCGACACACATTTGTAATGCTACAAATGGAATTTCGTCTATTAGAGTATCAGCTACAGTACTAGGCATTCCGTAATCAGAATCAACTAATGAGCTTTTAAGTGAACGCGAAGTTTTCATGGTGTATACTAAATTCTGCACAGTGTCCCCGACATTCCCTTCAAAGACAACCACCAGGACTGAGATTGTCAAATCCTGTGCTTGTTGTGCTTCATAATTCTCCAACATAGTAGATTCCGTATCAAAACCGTAGAGTTCTGGAAAAATATAAAAAGTAAATTTCAGCAATAGTTTGCTTGAATCACTTATAGAAACTTTCTGATCGACCTGAACAATTTCAACTCTACTTAAAGATTTGCAGCGCTAATACAATTTAATTCATAGCCTCCAAGTTTTGAAAACTTGACAATTGTATATTTTGCATCTTAAAGTAGACTTATACTTACGACTACTTGCTATTCCAAGGCATTCTGTAGCATTCTCCATTAAACTGGTGGTGAAATCATTTTGGGGTAAATAAAAGATGCGAAGTAGATCCGGGATAAAATTATTTTCCAAATGAGTTCTGTTCAGTACTGGGTATATCGTGCTATTACTGACAACGGTAGTTCCACTAGGTATGAGTGTCCTGAGGGCCATGATGATTGCAATAATGCAAGCTGGTGTTACAATTTCAGCGATGGTTCCAATCCAGTGTCGTTTACGTATTATCAAGTTTTTGTGTAGTAAGAGGTACATGATTCGCCATCCATCCCCCATCTTGGTATAAATATATTTGTAAAATAATGTTGTACTGAAAAAGATTAAACAAGTAACTTGAAGTATCGCATGAACAATTTAACACTAAGGATATAAACAATGAAATTCGTCATCCGCAACTACTTATACATACGTGCAAAGAATTGTTCTTTCAATTACTCAGTTTATGGGCACAAAGCATGTTATAAATAATTCATGACTATTGATAACTTCTAGCAAAGCTTTACAAGGCTGGATTAATAATTTATTAGAAACTAAAGTGGTGACAACAAATGAATGACTACGCTGCCTATACGGAAAATAAATCAGTGACGCAAAAATCTTGTGCACGGTATTATTGCAGGAAATGAATTCAAATAATTAATGTCGTCTACACTCGTTTGTTTCGTGTGAATGTATACACTCCCGCACTAAAGTACACTGCACATTCAACTGCCACATGGTCAGCGTCTTGCTGACACTTCCAACAGATTTTAAGATTGATGTCTGCTTTGTCGAATTACTGATAAGATATGGCAGCACGTCCTGCGGAGTTTTCGAGTTAACTGCTATCTCCAAATGGAGCCAGGCCAGCCCTTTAAAGGTTAAACTTGCTGCACACTACATAATTAAATAATTAGAGAAGGCAATGAAAAAAATAAAATTGTAGAATGTGTAATGACAACTTCCAGAGCTGATGTTAGGTTCTCATAAAAACTTATTATTTCACAAGGGATTACACGACGTAGAACTCAATCCAACATAAGCTTTGTAACATGATATCACAATGCTCGTGCTAATGCTTATCAGGAAATTTATGATTCAGAACTAAATTATCGATTAAATGATAAGAAATTCGTAGATCCAGGAGTTGATAGTTACAATGCATCAATTACATCGAATTTTCACTTGAAGAAGTTTGATAGGTATAGGCATAATCGAAACGTTTACATAAGACGTGTATCTGGCAATAAAAATAGACATTTGAAAAAGGGTGGGTGAAATTGCAAGATTCGCATTATAACGTCAGAGGAAAAATTTGCGGACAATTCGGTGTAACGGTAACTTTATTATTACAGGATCGACTCATTACAGTTATTTGCGTAAAGCGAAAGGGCATCGTTTTGAATATTTTTATTAATTTTAGAACTACAATATACCTGATCCACCTGACTCCCATTACGAGGCGCCAAAAGTTCTTATCCCTGAAGAATATCGGCACATTGATCCACCCCCGCGGTATCACGCGTTGCGTTGTCATCCCTCAATTTCAAACAGTAATTTGTATCAATTTGCGAGGGTTGACGAGCATTGCAATGCTACGGCGACGTCGAATGACTGAAGAGTTGAGGGTGAAAAAGCGTGACACTAAGCACAAGAGAGGTAACATGTAACCTTAGAGCATATAGACCATATAACCCCTTTCTAGCGACAGGCGTCAGCCTAATTATGTTATCAATTTTACCTAGCATGCGCCATTGCAGGCCACCCTCGTTTCTGATGACAATTTCAACTCAATGAGGGTGAAGGCCGCCGGTGAAATAATCAAGGTCAAGCTATAGCTGAAGAAACATATCGAAATGCAGTCGACGCAATGTTTAAACACATTTTTATTTTATGTTCCATGGGAATATTAGGTTGGGAATCGTTTCGTGAATTCTTGGGATTATTCTGCTTATTATCATGATGCATCAAATGCTAGTTATTAAAATATTTTTCAGTAATTCGCACTTGTAACATATCTCTGCTCCAAAGTTCAATATGTCAATGAGTAACTCACTACTGGAATTACCAGACGATCCATCAATCAAGATTGTTAATCTAATCTTCAGTATACATACCATCTTTTATTTTTGTATTGGCTTTACTCGGAATGAGGTGTCGGATCCTCAAGGTCAGAATTTCTATCTGTAGGTTGGGGGGAAAAAATTGAGACCGCATTTGTACAACTCACCTATCACGTTATGTCCATGCTCGAAGGATTACTGTTAATTCCCTTGAATACTTTCCTCCAAATCAACCTCCTAATCCCTGCAGTCCCAGAGTCACTTCAAATCAAGTGAAATAAGCTGAAATGATAGTATATTCAATCATTACACGACGTTATAACATATTACACATCAGTACGCTTTGGTTTGTAGGAATTTTTTGTTATTGCTCAATTTCTTCTCTTTATTGCAATATATGCAAACATCTATACTTACATTATTCAAGAATTATAAAAGCTCTCCATGGATTATCCATGGACTCTTGTATGTCAATAATTTCATTCTAACTTCTATATATTGTTTTACCCATCTGGTTTATGCCAAAGTTTGAAAAAAAAATATATTTACATAAGTTGTCATTATTAAGATTAGCATTTGTAAAATCTTATAATAATTTTAAATTATTGGCCCTTCAGTGTTAAACTTACAACTGAAGAAATTGTAATTAACTGGTTACAAAATTTGTACATAAAACATCAACTTAACCTCTACGAATAACAGAATAATAGTATCTTTATTTTACACTTGTGAGATTAACCTCAAACACAACTTCCAGTTGTAGTTTCCGCTTGTATGTGAGTTTGCGTGGTAGAGTCTGTAGACCGGGCAAACTGCATAAACAGTTGTTCTAAAGTAGATGTAGATACAGTGAAATCTTCGACACATTGGTGTACCGATTGGATATCGTTCATTGTCCCAAACATCTTCACCCAAGTCGCTTGGGGATCAGTCACGTGGTAGAATAAGTATCCCTAAAATAGTTAAATCAATATGCATTATTTGAAGTTGTTTTTCGTTAAAATCTTCAATAGAAACTGAGTAAATAATTATTCTTACAGGATGCTCATCTATTAATTGACAGGTAAAATCCGTTTCTATTTTTTTCTTGATTCTTGTGCAATCGTCTTCGTTTCGTTGCGCATCCAGTTTGATTGTGATATTGAAGCCTGCTCCAAAACGTTCTTTCAACTCCTGACTAGCACCGATGCATAATAGTCGACCTTTCACCATTATCACTAAACGATTACACAGAGCTTCGCATTCCGCCATACTAAAAGTGAATGATTTTGGTTCAAAGAGGATTTTTTCATCACACTATTTTATTGGCCAGTAGAATCATAAGTGAAAAAACCCTGAAATGGCCTGTTTTGTTGTACGAGGTGTTTCTTAATAGGCCATTCATACACGTATCTAAAATCATTATGTATACCTGTGGGACGTAAGTATGATGGCTTGGCCAGATGCTTGACAATTTTTAAGAACAGTCCACACTAATCTTCTGGCAGCTGGATCGACACCAGTCGTTGGCTCATCCAACAAAACCAGTTCAGGGTTTGCAATTAGTGCAATTGCAATATTTAAGCGCCGCTTACTTCCACCACTATAATATCCACTTGGTTTTGCCGCATGTTTGGTCAATTCTGTACATTAGAATGTGTGAATTAGTCTCAAAGTGCCTAATTAACTTAAATCGTTGTAGAAAAATCCCACTGACTTCATTTTACTATTTTAAAATGTACAAGCCGTTTCAATAATTTAGTAATAGTATTCGTACAAATTCGAAATCAATTGAAATAATTATACTGACGTAGCTTATTGATCCACGAGCAAACCTCTGACTCCACCTGCTGTTTTGGGACGCCTCTTAGATGGGCAAAAAGGGTCAACTGTTCCACTGCATTCAGACATGGAATTAGGGCATCAGTTTGAGGACAATAGCCCATTCCAGCCAAATACTAAAAAAGTAAACATTCACAAAAAATCGAATAATAAATGTTACTATTTGTTTAAAATATGTTATATAAAAAGACACGCTATTCTTTACCTTGATTCGATGAGTCTTAATACCGTAGCAACCACGGTAAAGAATACCGCTATTCGGAATTTCTTCACCAACCAACATTCGGAAAGTAGAACTTTTTCCAGCACCATTCACACCTAACAATCCAAAACACTCGTTCTTCATTACTCTGAAACTGACTTCTTTGACAGCTTCCATTTTCCCGTAATATTTGCTTAGTCCGTAAGCCAGAAAGACATTCTTGCTCTCAGAATCGGATTGAGAAGAGCCTGAGAAAAATTTATTATGAACCAGTATCCAATTGGATGGGAAATACATTTTAGTTTTCATGTCGAATTAACACATGCATTTTTGATTCGAGTAAACAATTAAGCACTACTCACACTCACTAATACTTGCGTTACTGATTTTATTAATTTCCTGACATACGGTTCTTTTTTCCTTTTGGACTTCACTGTCTATTATTTGATCACGACCATGCTTTGACTTGTGGTACATTACTTGGAATTTTGATAGCAATTTCGCAAACGTCTGCTGCTCCAGTAAATAGAGGATGCCGACCAGAATAATCGGGGTGATTGATAAATACACTACATACTCTTCGATTCCACCTTGTTCACTAAAACCAGCCAAAAATGGTAGCGGATTTTCGCAGTATCCATCAGAACACTTCATCGCTGAAATCAGAAATCTATTTAATATGTTTCCATTGAAAACGGTTGTGAATAAGATCCCAAGTAATATGTTGAAAAATGATCCCATACCACAACAGTAGTCTTTAGTATCACAAGAAACGGCAGTTGAAAGTTTAGTCATTGTTCGGCATCTAGCATTTTTGTATGCTATTTCTTCCCACTTCAAATATCCAAACATAAAACTAATGACAGGTGCCAAAGAAAACGTTCTTCGCTGAATTATATTTGCCCATTTAACATTATCCATATAAGATAACACTTCGTATAGTGGAATAATGATGAATACTGTAAAGCATACAGAACGAATATGTTTTAATCGAATAATTCTTCAATGATTACATGAATTCGGAAAAAAAAATTAGAGACCCTCAAATGGTCACGAGTCTTGATTTGCATAGTACGGCAGTTTCATTTTAGTGAAAATGCATATGCACAAATTAAGAGAACTCCAATCTACAAATATTTCGTAGGTATAAACTCACCCATTAACAATGGTATTCCAATTAAAACTGAATACACAACGTGCAATTTTTTCTTCATGAAACTATGTATGTAGGCCAAGAGTAGAGCGTTGATACCGAAGAGCAGAAATAACACAAATAAAACCGCTCCTGAAAATATTTGTTTTACGTTATGGATAGAAATTACGAAATGAAATGCAATAATAGTAAGCCTAACTCACCACATTCTGAAAAGAATACAGCTGACAAGTTATTGAAAAAGTCTCGACAGACAATACCAAAAACGGCGAATTGTGCCACTAATATGTAAAATCCAAAATCAATGAGAAACATTGTTCCCCAGTACATGAATGCCGAGACACCAGCCATCTGCTGCAACTGTTTAAATCTTGTGCTATTCTCGAGTAGCGGATGTATGACGAACAAACCAACAACGTGAACAAATATTGTCAGAAATAAAATATTCCTTTTTAGAATTTCAACTTTATTCCCCATTCTCTTCTGTGCATCTTGCGCTAACGATTGCGGCAATTCACCGATACTCGCAATGATCGAATACTGATCGCCCGCCGCTATCTTCAGCAGTAGATTCGACATGGTATTCCAAACTATTGGAGCACTTAACGTCGCCCCACCAGAATATAGACCATTTACTGACATACTTGAGTTAATTTCAGCTGAGATAATCATTCGAGTTTTATAGTATGTCAAATCTTCTAGAGCTCTGGACAGTAACCCTGAGAAGAAAAATCATTAATTAAATTAATATAGAAAAAATCATACGAGTTCTTTATTGCATTGTCTACTCAATATACTTATATATGAATAATTGATTCCATACACATGCATACATGAGTTTGAAAATTCTAGTCAAGCATGTTTTAAAGTTGAAAAGAATGTTTTTCATAATGTTTAATTTGAAAGCTTCATTTAAAAGATACTTCAGCTTCATTTTACAAACGCACCTAAAAGCTTATGTATATTGCTTGTTTCAATTTATTTATATCACTTTAATAATTTTAGGTATGAAAAATGGAATCTAAATACATTTTATACCTTTGCTCAGAGAGACTCCAGCTTCGGTGACATTGATTTTAGCATCCTGATTTTCAATTATCTTCTTATACATATTTCCTAGAGTTTCATCTTCGGAGTGTAGCATCACTTCTGGACTTTTATATGCTCGAAGATCGATCCGTATAATTGGTTTTTCCCTGTAATCACCTGAGGTGAAAACAAGTGGCAATAATATCGCTATCAGAGTTCCACACACCTGCAAGATCATTGTGGTAATGTTATTTGTTGAGAGTTTTCGTTAGAAAGTTAAGATTAATAAGAACACAATTTACTCAGGTATGTTGTTGCACTACAAAAACGACTATTCTACGACCATCCAAACAGATATAGAATAAGAGACATAACTTACGAGTGCTAGACTCGCACCCTTGTTAGCTTTAAAATAGGTCATTTTCTTTACTAACAAAGCGCAAATCATTTGCCAAGTAAGGTACCAGCCTGTTACGTATTCGTATTCTCTTGCAGCAGGTGCTACTTTCCCATCGACATTATCTTCAAACTTGTTCGACATTTCTTCTTCATTGGCAGCCCTTTGTAATGTACAGAATATTTAATATAAGGTTACCATTGCGAGAAGTACAGCGTGTAATATACCTTAGGAAAACTTGTTCCAGATTTATTATTGACACACTGAGACCAGTAATTCCCAACTCTGCTTTTTGATTTTCCATAGTGTCCAAAATTTCCGGTAAAGAGCTGGTAAATGGAAGGTTTATAACAATTCTGCCATATTGAGTCGTATTTATTGATGCATCACTGCCAACCAGATTGCAAATTTTGTCTATGTCGCACTCTGGTGTTGTTGATAGCGTTATTTCATGATGATTGTGCCCTAAATTGTCATCATGTTATAATTACCTACATTACTTTTATCAAATTGTCACACACTTTAATGAAATTGCTAATATATTCACCATAGTGTTTCTTAAGGAACATCGGTGTGCCATAACACTTCATTTTTCCTGAGTGCATGATTGCAATTCGATCGCCCAGAACGTCAGCTTCCTCCATACTATGTGTCGTAATTATAATCGTTTTCTGATCACGGTATTTCTAAGTGAAAACAATAATTATAACACAATTATCTTGACCAGTAGTTATTAAGATGAATTTCAGCTTATAACTAGTTTATCTGATACTAAAAGTGTTTTAGCGAAATCAGACTTTAGTGAGAATAAAACAAGCAAATAGGTATATGGTTAATTTATTTCAATGTAGTAGGATTGTCCAATTATTACCAATATAGTGTTCCAAGTCCCTCTCTGTGTTTCTGGATCCATACCCGACGTTGGTTCATCTAAGAATATAGTCTAGAAAAGAAAGTTTCAATGAGTCAACTGTATTTGCTTACTATGTTCATATCCCTGCTGTGGATGGTTGATATAAATTACAAATATCTGTCATGATGAAGAAATTTACTACTCACAGAAGCATTGCCAATAAGTGCCATAGCTAGACATAGTCGCCTTTTCTGACCACCGGAGAGTTTGTCTGGCATAACATCTCGTTTTTCTTCCATACCCAACTTTTTCAATAATTCGTCGATCTCTGCCATCAACTCTTTTTTGGTTCTATCCTTTTGCTTCAACTGTAATGAATTAATTTAATTGATAAGTGACTAATCGTAATATCAAGAATCCCAGTAGAAAATCGCTGCCAAGTACTCATAAGCTGGCAAAAGCTAGCCGAGAACGATTTAACCCGCCTGATAGAGAGATGTTCTCCATCTGACCTTGTTTTATAAATCGAATTGAAATCTGCACTACATTTTTGAAAATATTGTCAGTCAAAGTTGACGTAAAATGAAAAATCTTCTTTTCCAACCCCAGGTGTTACGACCTCAACAACTGATACTGACTCAATAAGCGCACAGATAACTCAAGTTTCAACCTGATGCCATGAAGTGCAATATGGCTGCCAGCTCCGTGTGGACGTCTATTGATGAAATAAGAGGATCCCAAGACAATGGCCTTGGTCTTTCCAATATTAAGGTCACGATTGTTGAGAGAAGCCCAGCCCACTATTCCTCAGTATTTGCACTCATTTTCCTATGGCAGGCCGTTAAATCCTCAACAAAACAATGGATACAATTCTGTAGATCACCCGCATAGGCGATGTGCTGCACATCGTCATCCGGGGCATGTGCCATGTCGTTGCTGAAGAGTACAAATAGAAGAGGGCCAAGCTCCAATTCCTATGGCACCACAAGGTTCAGAGGAGGAAAATCAGATGCAAGATCTGTCAATGACGAGCGATAGGTTGAGGATGTTAGTGATGTACCATGGTACGGAAGACCGTCAATGCTCCATGTATGGGAATTCGACGCTGCAGGGTGTGTTTAGAAACTAAAATCGACGTCATTCACGGAGCTGACATCCACAGCAATATCATCGCGTAAGGAGTTTGAAGAGCAGCACCAGGAACTCCAATCGCACAAGAAACTCAGTTTGTCTGGGTGTTCTCAAACTGTGTATCGTCGGAAGCAGCAAGCTTCTCTTACGCACGGCCTTAAAATTAATTATTAGAATCAATAAAAATAAGAGTGAAAAATTGATGACTCACGAAACCAACTAATCGAAGTTGTTCCACGACAGTTAAATCTGGGAACATGGTATTTTCTTGAAGACAAACGCCCAAATCACTTCTGATCCCATCGATATCCTTAGTTATATCTTTGCCATTAATTTGCGCAGTTCCCGACGACGGTGACGTCAAACCTTTAGGTGCACAAATGTTATCAAGTTACATATTTAAGCAGTGCTATTATTCCTCAAACAACTAAATCAAATATTTCTTCGCTTTGTTTTAAAAACACTATACGAAAAATTACCAGTTAAGATTGCGAATGTGGTAGATTTTCCAGCTCCATTGTGACCCAGCAAAGCAGTGATCTGCCCCTTGTAAAAATCCAAACTTACTCCTCGAACTGCTTTGATTGTCTAAAAAACATTCGAGTTTTGTATGTTCAATTAAATTCAATACAACTCGTGACAACATTCAACTGTTTCTACGCCGTTCGATTAGAACCATATTCAATACATTTCAGATTCAGTCAAATAAATTCATCGACAGATCTACACATAACTCATCATCATCATCAAAATCATTAACAAGAAAGTCGGTTGATCATAAACATACATTTCATTACTTTATTTCTGAAAATGATTAGTATATTGAAAATGTCCAGATTACAATGTCTTACATCTCGTTTGATAACTCCTCGTATAAATCGTTTCATCAAGTCTCTCAGTGTTATCCCAGGACAAAAGCTATCATCAGCAACACGTTCATATATTTGTGGTTCTGTATCTGGATTCAGCATACGTGTACTTTCACCAAAGCTGCACACTTTATTGTTCTTAAAATACTGTTGAAAAAAATTTTTGTTAAAATTGCACAGTTTTTAAAATGTATTATAAAAAATTTGTGACGGTTATTTTTCAATATTAGTTAGTATTGCCATCTCACACTACCAGATCATTGAGCATAAACTGCATAGGGAACTAATAGTAATTTAATCGTTCACATATCTCAATCAATCAGATACATTTAGACAAGGCCATACAAACCTTGAGGAAGAATAACGGAGTCTCATTGATGCCATATTTGCTGGGTAGTACAGCATCCAGATATACCGTAAAGATGAAGTGGAAAACTATTCCCAGAATGTTCGATACCATTATGAAGCCAAGACTACCCCAAATATTTAATGCTGGGTGCATTGTCTCCAAAATGTTACTCCAATGTGCTCCAATACCTTTTAATGTTGACAAAAGTATAAAAAAGGTAACATTGATCAAGAGCACTTGTTTATTGTGATGGTTAAGAATAAAATGCGTATTACTCACGTTGATTTTCATGCCTGTTAAGCTCATCGAATATCCTTATAGTAGCCGTAGTTGGGAAAAGAAATCCAATCGCCGGCAAAAAGGTAGATTTATCGTAGTTTTCAAAATGGGTTGCAGCTACGTTAATAATTAGAGACAGCGCTGTTGCCACTATTTGTGTAAGCCATGCTGAAATTTCGAATAAAATATATCAGAAGAATACAATATAGAACAACTTGTAAATATTGATCTCTGTTGTGGAGAAGTATATGAAGAAATATGTGGCAAGTTAGCGTGCTTCTAATATACTTACTTTTTGAGAAGTACGTAGCCATATGGAGACAAAAGACATAAATTGCAGTAAGGTTGAAGAACAGTGCTAGCCAAATTATGCACCAGTCAGTGTGATAGTAAAACGGTTTTTGGTGAGACCACAAATTCAATTTCACCATTGCAGTAATTAAAGAAACAATGATGATGCTGAAAACCATGCCACATGCTATCCAGCTTAGGAAATTTTGATACGATTTTATTCCATTCATTTTCAGTAGAGTCTGAAAAGTCATAAAATGTGTTAGGTTTTAAACACCACTTTAGTATGAGGCGGTTACCAGATCATCTCCCAATTAATTCTAGTGATGTTCAACACTCTTGCCTAATATTTTTAATATTACTTTGGCCAATAGTATAGTTGAACAATCAAGGTACTGTTTTGTTGATCTTGTAATGACCAAATACAAGTGAATTTGATTGTTTATTTTAGCACGACTGTAGATATAAGATGATATATTTACATTTACACCAGTGGATTTTTCTGCACTGACATATGCTGGTATCAAATAAATTGTTGCAAAGAAGATAAGTCCACCAATTGTACAGATGACATTTTGTATTTGAAGTTCATTGGCATTAACTTTATCATATGGTGGATATGGCATTTTTTGGAGCGAAACCTGCAACAAATATGTAGGAAAAATCTATCATTTTTATGGCAATATACATATGATAAGGGGTCATTCATTAATTACGCAAGGGTCTTAAGGGGGAGGAGGGGTTTATAAGATGTAAACATGACCTTATCTCGAGGCTAAAAGTCATTTTTACGTAATATTTCACAAGTCGGAATGTGCAAAATAGACGTTTTCCATTCAGACAAAACGTTCATACAGTAATGTCTCAGTAAACAAAAGTCACACAGAAAATAAAAAGGCAGTTTCAAAAACTTCACAAACTTTCTATTTAGACGTTCCACGGACTATGAGATCTATTTTTTCATTTTTAGTATGCAATTTCCTTTATATATTGTTACTGTAAAAATTTCTATTTCATAATATGTTTTCAAAATTATAAACGTGTTTATATTTACACACTTTGAAGCTTATAAATGAAAACTATTAAAAGAATTATCTTTTATGAAATAAAAATCTTTAGTTTATAACAAATTATGAGTATGTGTACAACTGATCTTCTTCTAACGACATTTAACTAGAAAGGAAAACTATAGGTAAAATCTTAGGTAAGAAGTGGGAGGGGGAGTCCACGAAATCTGATGTGTTCTTACATGGAGCTGGAGGGGTTAAAAATGGCTAAAATCGTTGTTACGTAAGTAATGAATGGCCCCTAAGGATTACACATTGCAATTTCTTAGTCTTCAAATTTGGCTCGTTTAACAAGTCTTCTTGTTTTCTTTCCTTGGTTGGTCCCTTGCCTCGCATTAATACAAAATTATCAGACCAAAACAGTACATATAATCGAATAACCATACCGTTGGTTTAATTACACCATCACGAGCTGTACTTTCAATAAATGCATTGTCCAAGCATATTTGGAAACCAACAAGGGGAATCTCTTGAATTAAGTGATCGGATGCTGCACTAATATCTTCACTATCAGTATAAAGTAATTTATCCGGAATTTTTTGCGATGATCGTATAGTGTAGATCAGTTTTTTTGGTTCAGAGAAGTTATCCATATCAAAATCAATTGCAAAGACAGTAACTAATGCATCTGTTGCTTTTTGTATCTCATAATGGCGCAGCATTTCTACTTCTGAATCGAAGCCAGAGAGATCTGTAAAATTATAAACAGTTGTTAGAAGAAGGTCCCAGATGTAATTTTTGTACTGCCCAGTTTCTTGAAATCTGAGGGGTGATTTAAATTAATAGGTAGATGTCTTTAATCATGCTACATAACAAAGTATATGGCAAGTAAAACTCCAGGGATTGTTTAAATTATAAAAGTGAGGAGAAATCATGTTTTGAAATTTCAGCAGAAAATCAACTATTCTTCAACGCTCCGCAAAAATAATCTTTTGTTTGCACAGTTTCATTTCCGTAAGTTATTATCGTAAGTCAAAGTTATATCTGGGCCATGATTACTAAGCGATATGAGTTCTTTGTGTAGACTAACATTTTGAATGCAGTTATAATTTTTTATACATGATATAAAAAAAGAAATACTTACAACTTGGTAATATGCCCATACATTGTGCCACATTTTTCATGAGATTTTTCGTCACCACAGTTTGCGGTTTGTAATACAGACGAAAAAGAGCTCGTGAGTTATCTCTTACCACGTCTGTACTTGTACGCATTTCATAGTATGTATTGTTACGAACATGTATAGGTTCGACATCTAAGTGAGATCTGACTGCAAGAATTATCAGAACAATGCACGCTGGTAAGAGAATCTCGACAATAGTGTTAATTAAGTGCCGTTTGCGAACTAGGATATTTTTGTATAAGAGAAGTCCCAAGTGTTTCACTCTTGTACTCAAAGTGTTTAGCAGTGAAGTACACATTTTTCCTTCTTCTGAAACTGACATTTTCAATTACTTTCTTGAGCCTTGTTTTTTGGATCTAAAAACAGAATTAAACATTTTTCAAATATGATGCGGAATTTTTCAACAAAATACTCGTATAAAAAAATTAATTCCCGCACACCTTCACATGAATGGTATTCTGGCTCGTAAGAAAATACGCCTTCTAATTCCAATTTTTTAATGATTTGAAAAATGAAAGGAGGTCATCATTACACTCGGACATCTGCAAAGCATCGTATAACGGTCCGAATCAGAGAACATATGAATTATTTGAGTATCAATCAGTCTAAAACGTGGAAGTTTCGCAAAGCTACTGTGATGATTGTTGACGCGCAATTACAGTTTGTTCCTCAGATTCAGATAGCTTTAGTAAAGCAGTTCTTTTCCAACACAAGACGACAGTAAAACCATTGACACGTAACTCCATTCGTCACTTTCTTGCATGATTTATTGACACTTTTTTTTTTTTTTTTTTTTTTTTTTTTTTTTTTTAACCATTAGGTATTGGCCTTATAGGCCGTCTGCCATAACTGCAATACTGCCCGTGGCCCAACGTCGTGTACCGCAACCAAACTGCGTCACCACTCTCTATAGCAACAACGGCCGACGACCGCGATGAGTCACTGCCACTGATATAGGTATATACATATGGATACGGGATCGCTATGGCCGCAGCAGCTGCGCTTGTACCACTGATATATGGTATATGTATTAACTTCCTCCATGGGCGTATACCGTGAATACCCGGTGATAAATATCACCAAGTGGCATCAGAGTGTCTATAAATAAAAATTACGTATTTTCTTTATCCATTTCAGCCATTGGTGACGCTGAAAGGTGAATATACAATACAGTAGGGATGGGCGATCTCAAAGAAAAGATCGATTCTCAGAATCGATTCGAATTGATTCTGGAAAAATCGGACACAAAAGATCGATCTTCACAAGATATTGTATTTAAATATGAGTTTTATAGAAACGGGTAGCTATATTGGAGATTAATAGTATATTTCGGTACAAGTGCGCGAAGTGTGTGACAAATTTAGTATTTATTGACCAAATTTGTTAATCAACGTATATCAACGTGGGATAATTTCTATTTTACACAATAACGTATTTGTTTTCTTATTAATGTATTTATCTTTTGAAAAAATATACTTTTGTAATATATGTACTATGCATGTACTTCCATAAAATAGATATTGATATTTGGTACTTTGATGGTAGATAAAAGTTTTCTTGTTCCCTCAAACCTATTTACGTTATATGGTTTGATATGTTTAATTATCACAGTGATAGCAACTCGATATTATAAGACTAAAGTTTATAGTTTCCTTCTATCTATTTTCGTTATATTTAGGTTTGTCATATTCAATTATCACAGTGGCATTGACTCAACATTATAACTAAATAATAGTAGTTTCCTTATGTTTACTCATCACAATGGAAATTTATATATTACTCATGTAATATAATAGTCCAAGAGTCCACGAACACCAAACTTACATCATAGAATAAAGCGTGATATTTTGATATGTTATATGGGATACTATTAGAACTCACATCATCCAGCCAGACAGTTACGAAAGTTCTGACATTCTGCCAGAGCTTTACTCAACTTTACTACCTGTTACCTGTTAAAGCCACCACTCAAGGCTCATAGCAGCCAAACATTGGTAATACCTCCTGCAGTGTAATTGCGCAGGAAAACTTTCAGCCTTTATACTATGATGTAGGTCTGGCGATCATGGGCTCTTGCTCTATAACTTAATCATTGTGCCACTTGTCGGCAGATAAGGACTTTAAAAATAACAAATGTTGTAAGTGTTCCCCTGTCAAGCGATTTCTAGCCTCACACATAATATTACCAGCTTCGGAGAAGAGTCTTTCTGATGGCACAGATGTAGCAATAACTGGTAGATATTGATTAGCCAAGCTACTCAAGGCAGTACCTTTAGCTTGAATCCAATACTTTATTGGACTTTCATTAATGCCCAAGACGGTCTGATTTAAATAAATCCTAAATTCATCAGGCATTTCGTCCAGTCTATCGACTTGTCTGGAATTTTCCAAATCAATGAGTCTTTGGCGCTCGGACCAAAAGTTTCCTGCCGAACTGTCGCTCTCTTTATTCGCACTTGTTGAAGGTTGTGACAGTTCAAAGTTCGTCATGTCATTTAATTTTTTCGTTATCTTATCAACAGCATGTGCACAAGCTATTCTATTTGAAAAATGCAGTCGCTTGAACCTAGGGTCCAATATAGTTGAAATTGCCAACAGAGACACACTTTCAATGTTCTCAAACCTTTTATGAAATTGTGCTAAGAGGATATTTTTCATGTGTCTTCCTGTTTCAGTGATTGGATTGCAGTTTTCAAATTGTTTTTTAACCATATCAACAATAGGTATTACGTTACTTCCTGTAATATAATCTTGCCCACATGCTATTTTCGTGGCTTGCTCTAAAGGTTGCAATAGTTTAACAAACTCTTTTGCAGTTTGCAGTTCAGCTGCTGTTAACATTGCAGGTGCTGTTGGAAATTGCAATAATATTGCACCAATCTTTTCCGATAGATGAATAAATCGTTCTAACATGTAATACGTTGAATTCCATCTTGTTGGGACGCTTTGGATTAATTTCAGATTTTCGTCACTTTGCTCCTGCAATCTATCGGATGCAACTACAGAATGTTTAAAATATGTAACAATAGCCTTAACTGCGGCACATAAAGATTTTACATTTTCTTCCCCCTCAATTATTCTTGACGCAACAAGATTCAGCGTGTCTACAAAACATGGTAATTGTTTGTCTGACCCAAAAACATCGGTGATTGCTTTCGTTATGTTAGAAGCGTTGTCAGTAACTATAGCAAGGATACTCTCGTTTTTGATGTTCCAGTCGCTAGTTATCTTCAATAGCCACCAACCTAAATTTTCTGCAGTGTGTCGCTCATTTAATTCAGTTACACCTATCACGATGGAAACTAACTCTCCCTCGCTTACAAAGTGAGCTGTTATTCCGAGAAAACTTTTTGTATTTAATGTGTCGGTCCACACATCTGTTGTCAGTGTAAGGTGATCAATACCTGATAACTGTATTTTAACTAGGTTTGATAGTACCTGGTACTTTTGTTCAATTAGCTTTGTGTTGATTTTTCTGCTTGGTATGTGGTACAATGGAGCGACTTTTTTCATCAAGGTTTGGAACCCTTCCTTTTCAACCGTATTGAGAGATAAATTGTCTTTTACTATCATGAAAACAACTGTTTGAATTTTCATAAGACCAACAGCTGACACTATGCAGAAAAATAAGGGAAAATTCGATGACTTATTCATTTCAATGCAAATTAGATAAAATAGTAGCAATACATCAATAACATACATATTATATCGTATCCTGATACAATACTTATACTAGATAGTACTTATACTGACTACGACATTGACTGTCTGATTAGGGTAATATTTTTCATATTCTGCTTATAATAAGGTCTTTGAATTGCACGCCGTTATGCTATTGTAATGTTCGAAATTATCATAAAATGTTCAATCATACTTCGTCATTTATTTTTGTTTTTCACTTTATACTATTGGGTAATTAATTATTGAATTACTACACTGACATCTAGACACTTGTACTAGAATTAAGGCATATTGAATAAACAGATTGAACTGGCTATGATGAATTTGTTATTTTTCTTCCCCGATTTTTAAAAATCGATTTATACGAATCTTCTTGGACCGACTGGAACCTTAGCAATGCGGAAAAGAGAACTAGAATAGCGTAGGACTGAAAGCCAGAGAAATATTCACAAAATTCCTCGTTCTTTGGTTGTCATTCCTCATCTGTAGCTTGCAGCGTATGCGAATTGCGTGCAATCGATTCCTCTCGCAAAATTACAGCACAATAGTAACCTGAAGAATTGATTGCAGCACTTTTCGGAATCGTCGAAATTTTCGCCAAAAATCCAAAGGGGTAAGCCTTACTTTTTTGGTCATTTTCGGAGCCGAAACTTTTTCGACTCAGAATCGATTTGTACGACCATCTCTAGAGTATTTCGACCCCAAGGAACTCAGAAAACACATAAAAAAGAGCGTCGGACCAACGGCAGAGAAATGACGACGAAAA
This sequence comes from Diprion similis, assembly GCF_021155765.1. Taxonomy (NCBI): domain Eukaryota; kingdom Metazoa; phylum Arthropoda; class Insecta; order Hymenoptera; family Diprionidae; genus Diprion; species Diprion similis. Next base: position 17,707,255 of record NC_060106.1, on the reverse strand, counting down.
TCTCGTTTTTCGGCTGTAACTTTTATTGCGTTGCTCGCAGCGTATTGGGACTGCGCTTGATCGATTTCTCTCGCAAAATTACGTCGGAATAGGGCATGAAAAAATTTACTGCAGCACTTTTCAGAATCGTCGAAATTTTCGCCAAAAATCCAAAGGGGTAAGCCTTACTTTTTTGGTCATTTTCGGAGCCGAAAATTTTTCGACTCGGAATCGATTTGTACGACCATCTCTAGAGTGATTCGACCCCAAGGAACTCAGAAAACACATGGAAAAGAGCGTCGGACCAACGGCAGAAAAATGACGACGAAAATCTCCAGTTTTTCGGCTGTAACTTTTGATGCGCTGTTCGCAGCGTATTGGGACTGCGCTTAATCGATTTCTCTCGCAAAATTACGTCGGAATAGGGCATGCCAAAATTTATTGCAGCACTTTTCAGAATGGTCGAAATTTTCGCCAAAAATCCAAAGGGGTAAGCCTTACTTTTTTGGTCATTTTCGGAGCCGAAAATTTTTCGACTCGGAATCGATTTGGACGACCATCTCTAGAGTATTTCGACCCCAAGGAACTCAGAAAACACATAAAAAAAAGCGTCGGACCAACGGCAGAGAAATGACGACGAAAATCTCCAGTTTTTCGGCTGTAACTTTTGATGCGTTGCTCGCAGCGTATTGGGACTGCGCTTAATCGATTTCTCTCGCAAAATTACGTCGGAATAGGGCATGCAAAAATTGACTGCAGCACTTTTCAGCATCGTCGAAATTTTCACCAAAAATCCAAAGGGGTAAGCCTTACTTTTTTGGTCATTTTCGGAGCCGAAAATTTTTCGACTCGGAATCGATTTGTACGACCATCTCTAGAGTAATTCGACCCCAAGGAACTCAGAAAACACATGAAAAAGAGCGTCGGACCAACGGCAGAGAAATGACGACAAAAATCTCCAGTTTTTCGGCTGTAACTTTTGATGCGCTGTTCGCAGCGTATTGGGACTGCGCTTAATCGATTTCCCTCGCAAAATTACGTCGGAATAGGGCATGAAAAAATTTACTGCAGCACTTTTCAGAATCGTCGAAATTTTCGCCAAAAATCCAAAGGGGTAAGCCTTACTTTTTTGGTCATTTTCGGAGCCGAAAATTTTTCGACTCGGAATCGATTTGTACGACCATCTCTGGAGTATTTCGACCCCAAGGAACTCAGAAAACACATAAAAAAGAGCGTCGGACCAACGGCAGAGAAATGACGACGAAAATCTCCAGTTTTTCGGCTGTAACTTTTGATGCGTTGCTCGCAGCGTATTGGGACTGCGCTTAATTGATTTCTCTCGCAAAATTACGTCGGAATAGGGCATGAAAAAATTTACTGCAGCACTTTTCAGAATCGTCGAAATTTTCGCCAAAAATCCAAAGGGGTAAGCTTTACTTTTTTGGTCATTTTCGGAGCCGAAAATTTTTCGACTCGGAATCGATTTGTACGACCATCTCTAGAGTATTTCGACCCCAAGGAACTCAGAAAACACATAAAAAAAAGCGTCGGACCGACGGCAGAGAAATGACGACGAAAATCTCCAGTTTTTCGGCTGTAACTTTTGATGCGTTGCTCGCAGCGTATTGGGACTGCGCTTAATCGATTTCTCTCGCAAAATTACGTCGGAATAGGGCGTGCAAAAATTTACTGCGGCACTTTGCAGAATCGTCGAAATTTTCGCCAAAAATCCAAAGGGGTAAGCCTTACTTTTTTGGTCATTTTCGGAGCCGAAAATTTTTCGACTCGGAATCGATTTGTACGACCATCTCTGGAGTATTTCGACCCCAAGGAACTCAGAAAACACATGAAAAAGAGCGTCGGACCAACGGCAGAGAAATGACGACGAAAATCTCCAGTTTTTCGGCTGTAACTTTTGATGCGTTGTTCGCAGCGTATTGGGACTGCGCTTAATCGATTTCTCTCGCAAAATTGCGTCGGAATAGGGCATGAAAAAATTTATTGCAGCACTTTTCAGAATCGTCGTAATTTTCGCCAAAAATCCAAAGGGGTAAGCCTTACTTTTTTGGTCATTTTCGGAGCCGAAAATTTTTCGACTCGGAATCGATTTGTACGACCATCTCTCGAGTATTTCGACCCCAAGGAACTCAGAAAACACATAAAAAAAAGCGTCGGACCAACGGCAGAGAAATGACGACGAAAATCTCCAGTTTTTCGGCTGTAACTTTTGATGCGTTGCTTGCAGCGTATTGGGACTGCGCTCAATCGATTTCTCTCGCAAAATTACGTCGGAATAAGGCATGAAAAAATTTATTGCAGCACTTTTCAGAATCGTCGAAATTTTCGCCAAAAATCCAAAGGGGTAAGCTTTACTTTTTTGGTCATTTTCGGAGCCGAAAATTTTTCGACTCGGAATCGATTTGTACGACCATCTCTAGAGTATTTCGACCCCAAGGAACTCAGAAAACACATAAAAAAAAGCGTCGGACCGACGGCAGAGAAATGACGACGAAAATCTCCAGTTTTTCGGCTGTAACTTTTGATGCGTTGCTCGCAGCGTATTGGGACTGCGCTTAATCGATTTCTCTCGCAAAATTACGTCGGAATAGGGCATGCAAAAATTTACTGCGGCACTTTTCAGAATCGTCGAAATTTTCGCCAAAAATCCAAAGGGGTAAGCCTTACTTTTTTGGTCATTTTCGGAGCCGAAAATTTTTCGACTCGGAATCGATTTGTACGACCATCTCTAGAGTAATTCGACCCCAAGGAACTCAGAAAACACATGAAAAAGAGCGTCGGACCAACGGCAGAGAAATGACGACAAAAATCTCCAGTTTTTCGGCTGTAACTTTTGATGCGCTGTTCGCAGCGTATTGGGACTGCGCTTAATCGATTTCTCTCGCAAAATTACGTCGGAATAGGGCATGAAAAAATTTACTGCAGCACTTTTCAGAATCGTCGAAATTTTCGCCAAAAATCCAAAGGGGTAAGCCTTACTTTTTTGGTCATTAGCGGAGCCGAAAATTTTTCGACTCGGAATCGATTTGTACGACCATCTCTGGAGTATTTCGACCCCAAGGAACTCAGAAAACACATAAAAAAGAGCGTCGGACCAACGGCAGAGAAATGACGACGAAAATCTCCAGTTTTTCGGCTGTAACTTTTGATGCGTTGCTCGCAGCGTATTGGGACTGCGCTTAATCGATTTCCCTCGCAAAATTACGTCGGAATAGGGCATGCAAAAATTTACTGCCGCACTTTTCAGAATCGTCGAAATTTCCGCCAAAAATCCAAAGGGGTAAGCCTTACTTTTTTGGTCATTTTCGGAGCCGAAAATTTTTCGACTCGGAATCGATTTGTACGACCATCTCTAGAGTATTTCGACCCCAAGGAACTCAGAAAACACACAAAAAAGAGCGTCGGACCAACGGCAGAGAAATGACGACGAAAATCTCCAGTTTTTCGGCTGTAACTTTTGATGCATTGCTCGCAGCGTATTGGGACTGCGCTCAATCGATTTCTCTCGCAAAATTACGTCGGAATAGGGCATGAAAAAATTTATTGCAGCACTTTTCAGAATCGTTGAAATTTTCGCCAAAAATCCAAAGGGGTAAGCCTTACTTTTTTGGTCATTTTCGGAGCCGAAAATTTTTCGACTCGGAATCGATTTGTACGTCCATCTCTAGAGTATTTCGACCCCAAGGAACTCAGAAAACACATAAAAAAAAGCGTCGGACCAACGGCAGAGAAATGACGACGAAAATCTCCAGTTTTTCGGCTGTAACTTTTGATGCGTTGCTCGCAGCGTATTGGGACTGCGCTTAATCGATTTCTCTCGCAAAATTACGTCGGAATAGGGCATGCAAAAATTTACTGCGGCACTTTTCAGAATCGTCGAAATTTTCGCCAAAAATCCAAAGGGGTAAGCCTTACTTTTTTGGTCATTTTCGGAGCCGAAAATTTTTCGACTCGGAATCGATTTGTACGACCATCTCTAGAGTAATTCGACCCCAAGGAACTCAGAAAACACATAAAAAAGAGCGTCGGACCAACGGCAGAGAAATGACGACGAAAATCTCCAGTTTTTCGGCTGTAACTTTTATTGCGTTGCTCGCAGCGTATTGGGACTGCGCTCGATCGATTTCTCTCGCAAAATTACGTCGGAATAGGGCATGCAAAAATTTACTGCAGCACTTTTCAGAATCGTCGAAATTTCCGCCAAAAATCCAAAGGGGTAAGCCTTACTTTTTTGGTCATTTTCGGAGCCGAAAATTTTTCGACTCGGAATCGATTTGTACGACCATCTCTAGAGTATTTCGACCCCAAGGAACTCAGAAAACACATAAAAAAAAGCGTCGGACCAACGGCAGAGAAATGACGACGAAAATCTCCAGTTTTTCGGCTGTAACTTTTGATGCGTTGCTTGCAGCGTATTGGGACTGCGCTTAATCGATTTCTCTCGCAAAATTACGTCGGAATAGGGCATGCCAAAATTTATTGCAGCACTTTTCAGAATCGTCGAAATTTTCGCCAAAAATCCAAAGGGGTAAGCCTTACTTTTTTGGTCATTTTCGGAGCCGAAAATTTTTCGACTCGGAATCGATTTGTACGACCATCTCTAGAGTATTTCGACCCCAAGGAACTCAGAAAACACATGAAAAAAAGCGTCGGACCAACGGCAGAGAAATGACGACGAAAATCTCCAGTTTTTCGGCTGTAACTTTTGATGCGTTGCTTGCAGCGTATTGGGACTGCGCTTAATCGATTTCTCTCGCAAAATTACGTCGGAATAGGGCATGCCAAAATTTATTGCAGCACTTTTCAGAATCGTCGAAATTTCCGCCAAAAATCCAAAGGGGTAAGCCTTACTTTTTTGGTCATTTTCGGAGCCGAAAATTTTTCGACTCGGAATCGATTTGTACGACCATCTCTAGAGTATTTCGACCCCAAGGAACTCAGAAAACACACAAAAAAGAGCGTCGGACCAACGGCAGAGAAATGACGACGAAAATCTCCAGTTTTTCGGCTGTAACTTTTGATGCATTGCTCGCAGCGTATTGGGACTGCGCTGAATCGATTTCTCTCGCAAAATTACGTCGGAATAGGGCATGAAAAAATTTATTGCAGCACTTTTCAGAATCGTCGAAATTTTCGCCAAAAATCCAAAGGGGTAAGCCTTACTTTTTTGGTCATTTTCGGAGCCGAAAATTTTTCGGCTCGGAATCGATTTGTACGACCATCTTTAGCGTATTTCGACCCCAAGGAACTCAGAAAACACATAAAAAAGAGCGTCGGACCAACGGCAGAGAAATGACGACGAAAATCTCCAGTTTTTCGGCTGTAACTTTTATTGCGTTGCTCGCAGCGTATTGGGACTGCGCTCAATCGATTTCTCTCGCAAAATTACGTCGGAATAGGGCATGAAAAAATTTATTGCAGCACTTTTCAGAATCGTCGAAATTTTCGCCAAAAATCCAAAGGGGTAAGCCTTACTTTTTTGGTCATTTTCGGAGCCGAAAATTTTTCGACTCGGAATCGATTTGTACGTCCATCTCTAGAGTATTTCGACCCCAAGGAACTCAGAAAACACACGAAAAAAAGCGTCGGACCAACGGCAGAGAAATGACGACGAAAATCTCCAGTTTTTCGGCTGTAACTTTTGATGCGTTGCTCGCAGTGTATTGGGACTGCGCTTAATCGATTTCTCTCGCAAAATTACGTCGGAATAGGGCATGCAAAAATTTACTGCGGCACTTTTCAGAATCGTCGAAATTTTCGCCAAAAATCCAAAGGGGTAAGCCTTACTTTTTTGGTCATTTTCGGAGCCGAAAATTTTTCGACTCGGAATCGATTTGTACGACCATCTCTAGAGTAATTCGACCCCAAGGGACTCAGAAAACACATGAAAAAGAGCGTCGGACCAACGGCAGAGAAATGACGACGAAAATCTCCAGTTTTTCGGCTGTAACTTTTATTGCGTTGCTCGCAGCGTATTGGGACTGCGCTTAATCGATTTCTCTCGCAAAATTACGTCGGAATAGGGCATGAAAAAATTTATTGCAGCACTTTTCAGAATCGTCGAAATTTTCGCCAAAAATCCAAAGGGGTAAGCCTTACTTTTTTGGTCATTTTCGGAGCCGAAAATTTTTCGACTCGGAATCGATTTGTACGACCATCTCTAGAGTAATTCGACCCCAAGGGACTCAGAAAACACATGAAAAAGAGCGTCGGACCAACGGCAGAGAAATGACGACGAAAATCTCCAGTTTTTCGGCTGTAACTTTTATTGCGTTGCTCGCAGCGTATTGGGACTGCGCTCGATCGATTTCTCTCGCAAAATTACGTCGGAATAGGGCATGCAAAAATTTACTGCAGCACTTTTCAGAATCGTCGAAATTTCCGCCAAAAATCCAAAGGGGTAAGCCTTACTTTTTTGGTCATTTTCGGAGCCGAAAATTTTTCGACTCGGAATCGATTTGTACGACCATCTCTAGAGTAATTCGACCCCAAGGAACTCAGAAAACACATAAAAAAGAGCGTCGGACCAACGGCAGAGAAATGACGACGAAAATCTCCAGTTTTTCGGCTGTAACTTTTGATGCGTTGTTCGCAGCGTATTGGGACTGCGCTTAATCGATTTCTCTCGCAAAATTACGTCGGAATAGGGCATGCCAAAATTTATTGCAGCACTTTTCAGAATCGTCGAAATTTTCGCCAAAAATCCAAAGGGGTAAGCCTTACTTTTTTGGTCATTTTCGGAGCCGAAAATTTTTCGACTCGGAATCGATTTGTACGTTCATCTCTAGAGTATTTCGACCCCAAGGAACTCAGAAAACACATAAAAAAAAGCGTCGGACCAACGGCAGAGAAATGACGACGAAAATCTCCAGTTTTTCGGCTGTAACTTTTGATGCGTTGCTTGCAGCGTATTGGGACTGCGCTTAATCGATTTCTCTCGCAAAATTACGTCGGAATAGGGCATGCCAAAATTTTTTGCAGCACTTTTCAGAATCGTCGAAATTTTCGCCAAAAATCCAAAGGGGTAAGCCTTACTTTTTTGGTCATTTTCGGAGCCGAAAATTTTTCGGCTCGGAATCGATTTGTACGACCATCTTTAGCGTATTTCGACCCCAAGGAACTCAGAAAACACATAAAAAAGAGCGTCGGACCAACGGCAGAGAAATGACGACGAAAATCTCCAGTTTTTCGGCTGTAACTTTTATTGCGTTGCTCGCAGCGTATTGGGACTGCGCTCAATCGATTTCTCTCGCAAAATTACGTCGGAATAGGGCATGAAAAAATTTATTGCAGCACTTTTCAGAATCGTCGAAATTTTCGCCAAAAATCCAAAGGGGTAAGCCTTACTTTTTTGGTCATTTTCGGAGCCGAAAATTTTTCGACTCGGAATCGATTTGTACGTCCATCTCTAGAGTATTTCGACCCCAAGGAACTCAGAAAACACACGAAAAAAAGCGTCGGACCAACGGCAGAGAAATGACGACGAAAATCTCCAGTTTTTCGGCTGTAACTTTTGATGCGTTGCTCGCAGCGTATTGGGACTGCGCTTAATCGATTTCTCTCGCAAAATTACGTCGGAATAGGGCATGCAAAAATTTACTGTGGCACTTTTCAGAATCGTCGAAATTTTCGCCAAAAATCCAAAGGGGTAAGCCTTACTTTTTTGGTCATTTTCGGAGCCGAAAATTTTTCGACTCGGAATCGATTTGTACGACCATCTCTAGAGTATTTCGACCCCAAGGAACTCAGAAAACACATGAAAAAGAGCGTCGGACCAACGGCAGAGAAATGACGACGAAAATCTCCAGTTTTTCGGCTGTAACTTTTGATGCGTTGCTCGCAGCGTATTGGGACTGCGCCTAATCGATTTCTCTCGCAAAATTACGTCGGAATAGGGCATGAAAAAATTTACTGCAGCACTTTTCAGAATCGTCGAAATTTTCGCCAAAAATCCAAAGGGGTAAGCCTTACTTTTTTGGTCATTTTCGGAGCCGAAAATTTTTCGACTCGGAATCGATTTGTACGACCATCTCTAGAGTAATTCGGCCCCAAGGAACTCAGAAAACACATAAAAAAGAGCGTCGGACCAACGGCAGAGAAATGACGACGAAAATCCCCAGTTTTTCGGCTGTAACTTTTGATGCGTTGTTCGCAGCGTATTGGGACTGCGCTTAATCGATTTCTCTCGCAAAATTACGTCGGAATAGGGCATGCCAAAATTTATTGCAGCACTTTTCAGAATCGTCGAAATTTTCGCCAAAAATCCAAAGGGGTAAGCCTTACTTTTTTGGTCATTTTCGGAGCCGAAAATTTTTCGACTCGGAATCGATTTGTACGTCCATCTCTAGAGTATTTCGACCCCAAGGAACTCAGAAAACACATAAAAAAAAGCGTCGGACCAACGGCAGAGAAATGACGACGAAAATCTCCAGTTTTTCGGCTGTAACTTTTGATGCGTTGCTCGCAGCGTATTGGGACTGCGCTTAATCGATTTCTCTCGCAAAATTACGTCGGAATAGGGCATGCAAAAATTTACTGCGGCACTTTTCAGAATCGTCGAAATTTTCGCCAAAAATCCAAAGGGGTAAGCCTTACTTTTTTGGTCATTTTCGGAGCCGAAAATTTTTCGACTCGGAATCGATTTGTACGACCATCTCTAGAGTAATTTGACCCCAAGGAACTCAGAAAACACATAAAAAAGAGCGTCGGACCAACGGCAGAGAAATGACGACGAAAATCTCCAGTTTTTCGGCTGTAACTTTTGATGCGTTGTTCGCAGCGTATTGGGACTGCGCTTAATCGATTTCTCTCGCAAAATTACGTCGGAATAGGGCATGCCAAAATTTATTGCAGCACTTTTCAGAATCGTCGAAATTTTCGCCAAAAATCCAAAGGGGTAAGCCTTACTTTTTTGGTCATTTTCGGAGCCGAAAATTTTTCGACTCGGAATCGATTTGTACGTTCATCTCTAGAGTATTTCGACCCCAAGGAACTCAGAAAACACATAAAAAAAAGCGTCGGACCAACGGCAGAGAAATGACGACGAAAATCTCCAGTTTTTCGGCTGTAACTTTTGATGCGTTGCTTGCAGCGTATTGGGACTGCGCTTAATCGATTTCTCTCGCAAAATTACGTCGGAATAGGGCATGCCAAAATTTATTGCAGCACTTTTCAGAATCGTCGAAATTTTCGCCAAAAATCCAAAGGGGTAAGCCTTACTTTTTTGGTCATTTTCGGAGCCGAAAATTTTTCGACTCGGAATCGATTTGTACGACCATCTCTAGAGTAATTTGACCCCAAGGAACTCAGAAAACACATAAAAAAGAGCGTCGGACCAACGGCAGAGAAATGACGACGAAAATCTCCAGTTTTTCGGCTGTAACTTTTGATGCGTTGTTCGCAGCGTATTGGGACTGCGCTTAATCGATTTCTCTCGCAAAATTACGTCGGAATGGGGCATGCAAAAATTTATTCCAGCACTTTTCGGAATCGTCGAAATTTTCCCCAAAAATCCAAAGGCCTTACTTCTTTTTTGAGTGAAAAATCTGTTGTCTCAGAATCGATTTGTATGACCCTTTCTTGATCAATAGGACCCCCACGAACGCAGAAAACCCCCACGAATGCAGGATTACGTCGATCCAAGAGGGTCATTTTGAAGACACTTTCAAAAAGTCTCACATTATATTCATACCAATTACAATTATTATGTAATGTACAAATAACATATATTGTGTAGTATTTATTCCAAATTCAGCTCAGCAACATATCTTTCATTTTTTAGAGAGGGTATACACGGAATTACAGTCATCTGTTTGAACTCTTGGTTACAGAGGTAATAAAGATGACAAAAGATATATAAAAAATACTTTATTGTTCATTTTTACTTTTTCCAGATGTTAAGGGACTTCACTCTGAGCACTATTCTCATAGTGCAGTCGTACGAGTTCTAAGATCAACACAGTTGCAATACAAAGATCGGGTAAAAATTTAATCCCTGCCTGAGCAAAAAAAAATTCTGCTCTTAATTCAAGCATAGGTATGGTTGGATCATAAAGATTGATCAAGCACTTCGAACTCAACAAATAATTGCAGACACTCTCCCAAATCACCCCCAGAAAAATATCATCAAATAATTACAAAACCAATTAAGTTTAAAATTCATACAAAAATCATTTATTACACCATTGGAGACTCAACGATATTATGAATTATGCGATTTCGAAAGGAATCTTGTTTTTCGTACCTAGATGTGTGAAAATAGATGACGAATGAATTGTGTTATACAATACAGTGTTATTCAATTATAGGTTCACATTCTAGTACACTAATCAGTCTCAGCCATCTGTTACCCATAGTACATTAACACCAGACATTCCTAGATTAACACGTCCTAGCATTCCGTGATCCCGCGTCTTTACTATGTACAGGAATAACAATAAAGTATGAAACATATTGTTTCGACCCTGAAATAAGTAATTCACATAAATTATGGTGATATTTTAACAGGGGATCCAGCAAATTTTGATACTGAATTTATGTGCAGATCGTGTATGTTTTTAAAAATTCGTCAATTATTCAGAACATCAAAAACATACCCTTGGTATTTCTTCATAATCATTTGGTGCTGAATCACCTGATAACGCCAAACTATAATGTGGCGGGTTAACCGAAGTACAGACAATTATGGGACCTTTATTTCGTGGTAAGTCTTTGCCAGCTCTGGCTGTGTATCTAGAGGTAAAAGGTCGAGCATCCGGTTGATCTAAAGGAGCCTCCAGTTGTGTATCCATGTAAGAAGCAAATAAGTGCATAACTATCTGAAAATACATAATAAATTTAAGATTTAACAGTGTACATGAGATTTTTTTTCAAATTTTCTCCAAGTTGAACATTAATTAGATATTTACCGCTGTATCCGTAGGTAATGAATTATCCCATTCTTTGCCATTGTAGGAGCTACCTCCATTCCACTTAAAATCACTCATGGATCCACCTTTAGCCAGAACTTTTATTCTTTTCACTAGATAATCCTGATTGTTTGATAGCTCAAGAAATGGTACCAAAGCAGGTAATGTTGGAACCCCAGCCACCAAAGTTGGTGATTGGGCTAACTTTCTAAGCCTATCCAGTCCCACATGACCTGGCTGCGAGTCACTTAAACCATGTCTTACTAGGGCTGAACGAACGTTCTCTATTTCCATGGCTACACGTTCAACGACAGTTTTACTAATCCACTAGAATCACACGTTATCCATTCATAAAAATATATCGCATTCAGGTGATTTATTATTTTTCATGACATATTGTTATTTTGTTGTAAAATCAAAATGTAATACTGTGTTTTTGTTCAGAATTGCATGTAGAATTCGAACTTTGCACCCTGTTTTACATTGCGATGCAGAGTCTCTGATATTAACCAAAATATGAGACATTTAAGGCAGTTGGTAAGAACTGACTACAGCATCCTATTAACCTCTCGAGACAAACTTTATATTCAATAATGCAACAAACAAACCATTCGAAGATTAGCTGTCCATTGATTAACTTTATTCGAATCTATCCTGTATTTTCTCCAAATGTCTGGTGCTCCAAAGATACCTCTTGGAGAGTTACCTTCCTCAGCTCCTGGACTTGTAGATTTCGATTTATCTGCGTAAGAGAGAAACACTGTAGTAAGAATGAAAACTTTAAGTAAACAGTTAAAACTCCACAAAATAGAGATAAAAAAAGAACAAGTGATAAATATCCAGCAATATACCAATTGTTGGTGCTAATTGATAGACACATCGCCTCAACATTGGGGAAACTTCGCCAGGATTTCTGGTTGCCGGATGTGACCAAAATGAGCTTAATAAATTTGATGGCTGATCCACATTTGTTATTGACGTTGATTTTCGCTCTCTATGTTCTATCTCCTTCAAATAGTTCTGGAGTTGTACTTCGTCATATATAAGACCTTCGCCGGTCAAGCTTCCATTTAGAGAGTTATTGAACGATTTGTTTAACGAAGTGTTTGGACTCACAGTTAACTTGCGAGGTGATGATGGACTATTGTACTTGTAAAATGGACTTGATACTGTATAATCTTCTGCAAAAAATAGTAGTAGTTTTTATATAAATTTGAACATCTTCTTGGATTTCTTTTTTCCAATATTTAGTAAATCTCAGCTAATTAACACAAGTCACAATTGGACACATTAGTCACGAAATTCATACATACTGCTTTCGTTTAAGCCAGGGGAGTTGAGGGTATTCGATCGCCAACTAAGATTCATGGTTGAAAAATGCTGAGGAGAACTTGGCTCAGATAGTTTTTGTGGAGGTGGTGCTTCTGTTTTAAATAGTGGGTCATTGTCCGTTACACCCAGTAGCTTTCTCTGCCGGGGACTCAAAACTACTGGTTGAATACTGAGCGTAGCTATTGCATAACTTACTATATGATACACCGCATTTAAAGCTAATATCGATGCCAAACACCACTCTATCCAACAAAACGGTTTATAAGCTACTCCACCATATAATCTGTAACATAAAAGTCATTATCAAGAACTACAATTTTATAACAATTAGTGCTAAATGAAAAGCAGTTTCTTACATATCATAGATCACAACAGTAAACAAAGAAGTATTAATGAAAAACCAGGTGATACTGTTTTTCACTTTTGTCTGCGTTTGCCTCAAATCTAAGGTTTGTTGCACCTGCGGCTTTGGAGTGAGGACTCTAAAAGTGGAAAAAACGGTTAAGCATCGTGTCACTGGTAAGTTTTACTTGTAAACTTTATGTATTTTGCTTCATTCGAAGTAGAATACCGGCGTCTATAACCTCTTTCTTAATCTCAAAATACCTGTAATTCGGTTTGACTTACCTCGCATTGGGTGAAATACAGCGCATAGGCGAATGAAAATTGCTCATGTTGCTGATTTTGTTCGAAAAATAATTGAATTAAAATATCTGATCCGTTCAACCTGAATTTATATTATACAAAACAAATCAATCACCTTCGCTCACTCGCAAGCACACACGCGCCAATGCGCCAAGCCAGTAAATATTCGCAAGCAGCGTCACCAGGACTTGTGTTACGAAAGCAGCTATTTCATGCCAGCGACATGCTATGCTTGTCGCTCTTGTGAAAACCAGACTTTACAAAGTACGCGATTAGTGCACAGAACACAGTAACCTCAAAATCTTGTGTTGACGTAAAGAAATCAGCAGGAAATCTGGTAACGCTGTTGATAGTCAAACTTTATATTGTAATCAACTAATAATGTGTGGACTATACTTTATTGGTGGATGATATCTCTCAAGAAATCCGTTGTGTGTAATTGCTTGACGTACTGCAAAGTTACGAGTGATACGTTTAAATTATGTATACCGTTGAAATATAAGTAAATGAAAAAACGGGGCCTAAAACTCCGTCCGGACAGTCAATATTCAGCAAGCACTGAGTGAACGTGGATATTCAGTAACTTCTCGTTGTAATAAATAGTCACAAATCAAAATGGGTAAACACGAAGTTGGGACACCAAAATACATTGCGAACAAGATAAAAGCTAAGGGATTACAAAAGCTAAGATGGTACTGTCAAATGTGTCAAAAACAATGTCGTGATGAGAATGGCTTCAAGTGCCATACGATGTCTGAATCGCATCAGCGGCAGCTATTGCTGTTCGCCGATAACGCTGGCAAATACATGGACGAATTTTCTCGAGAATTTTCTCAGGGATATATAAACTTACTTAAGCGTCAATTTGGCACAAAGCGAGTCCCAGCCAACAGAGTTTACCAGGATTACATAGCCGACAGAGATCACATACACATGAACGCGACAAAGTGGTTGAGTTTAACAGGTTTCGTCAAATGGTTAGGACGAAGTGGTCAATGCGTCGTAGATGAAACTGAGAAGGGATGGTTTGTAACATACATCGATCGGGATCCCGAAACACTTGCAGCGCAAGAAAAAAAGGCTAAGAAGGAAAGAATGGACAAAGATGACCAGGAACGCATGATGGATTTTATTGAGAAGCAGGTTGAACGCGGTCGTCAAGAGACGGATGAAGATTCAAGCGAGTTCAAAAAGCCGTTAGAAAGACCGGAGCAGGATAAGCCTCTTGTTCTGGAACTCAAACTAAAACCGAAGCCTGCGCCTGTGGTAGGGCCCAGCATTAGCTTTACATCGGACAATAAGTTGAAAAAGAAGAGAGGAAACTCGGGAGCTGACGAGCAATTGTCAGAGTTTGAGTACGTGTCGAATAAAAAAATTAAGCAAGAACAACGTAATGAGAAAAACGAAAAGAAGAAAGATGCTATTAATATTAAAATTGAGAAGGATGAAGGATGGTTGCGAGATGGATTAGTGGTAAAAGTGGTAACAAGATCACTAGGAGAAAAATATCACCGGGCCAAAGGTATTGTACAATTGCCAGAAGACACAGCACCTTGCTGTATTGCACGAGTAAAGCTCACAAGCCCAACCGAAGTCAAGGACCACGTGTTAAGACTGGATCAAGAACATCTGGAAACTGTTATACCGGCAATTGGAAAGCCGGTAACAATTCTGAAAGGACAATTTCAAGGAGCCATAGCTGCACTGAAAAAAGTTCGTCTTGAAGAATTCAGTGTCGATGTAGAATTGCTTGAACGTGATAAAGGGCTAGTTGTTAAACGATTACCCTACGAGGATGTCTGTAAAATCAATAATTTCTGAGGGTATCTATATTGTTAATTTTTCTCTTGATATATTTGATTTGATTTCAAGTTGAGCTATACCTAATATATATAGACTAATTGCTCTGCATCTTGAAAAATGTAAATAATTGTAATTATTAAACTTTGATAAATAGAGGCCGGATGTTTCTTTTGCAAGAATGATAATAAGTGTTTTTAATTTGCATACCAGTACACATTAAATTCCTTTTAGATTTCATGAAGCAATCTATGAAATTTCACAATTATTTATTTCGCTTCAATCTTTATTCTCATTAACCACATTGGAGAACATTTATTCACAGTGTTGATCTTTTGAACACAACACCAACGGTTCAGAATTCTTCACACCCTCAGCAATATGGTTCTGTATAAGAAACAACAAAGACTCGTTCCAATAATTCTTGACTTGGCAACCGAGAATGATATGTCACAGAATTATAAAAGCAATATGTAGGAAATAAAAAAGCAAATACTTGGATAACATGGGAGAGGTGAGCAAGGTGGACAGCAAGGAGGTCCAGTTGGCGGGGGCGGAGGGCAACGTGGCGGTGGCGGTGGTGGCAGAGGACTAGGACAACAAGGTCCTAGGAAAATGGGCGGACAGCACGGCTTTGGTGGACGGCAAACTGGTCTTTGGGATGGTAGAATGCAGGGTACCTCTTCTATGCGAGGAGGTAACATGATTGAGCAGGATGGCGGTGGCAGAACATGCCGACACTTGCTGAAAATGCAATATGTCAATATGTGAATATTTGTGAACATGGCAACGATAAATTATATTATTATCAGACATAACTTACCAGCAGTCGATTGCGCAAATCAAGTATTTCAATTCTTCCATTTCATTCCAACAAGCAGTTTTGTGAGATTGATTTTTATTACACATTGCAAAGAATAAGTTTATAAAGATAAGAATGAAACTAGAGATCAAGCAACAGAGGTAATAATGTTTACTTGGTATTTATTTTATAGCCAGGTCTAAAATTTGTTGATTTTGGATTAACGAAAAGAGGAAAAATAAGTCATGTATGAATAAAAAATGAAGATAAATCAGTTGTTATCCTAGCTGTTGGATGACGTTTTGAACTTTGAACTGACAAGTTTTTCCAAGATTTTGACGCTAACTGGCGGTTGTGTTTTCCTATCCCAATCAAACGATAGAGAAATTTTTAGAGTTTCTCAGAATCTGTTATATTCCAGTCATTAACACACCTGCGTAACAAAAGCATTTGATTATTTCTGAACTCTAATGTTTGCAAATTCTTGTTTGCATCAATCATTCGCTAAATCTGAAAGTTTGTATTTTAAATTCCACTAAATTTTCACTTTACCAGCATCTTCATCCTCATTAAACAAACAGTCATGTCGTGAGTATTTTAATGTCAACATATCATGATGACATAGTGGCAATGCATTTCTTTTTTTGTTATATTCCATCTCCCATATTTGCTACCAAGTCATAATTTTCAATTTCAGTTCAGCATTGATCAAAATAAAAATTAAATGATTCCCTGCAGCGGTTGTAGAGTTACAGAAGTCCATTGCTCGCCTCCACATAGTAGCGAGTGTTGCCAACCTTCACCACTTTGTCCAAAATGTTCTCCTGTGAATTCTGCACCGTACGCTTGCCCTCCAATATGTTTCAAAGCAGCTTGTGGACCCTGCAGTCCCTGTGGTCCTTACATTCCTTGTATTCCAAAATGCTTCCCTTGCTCTCCGCACAAGCTTGCCTGCATGCCAACATGCCCACCATGCAGTAAGGATTTCAAATTTGATTAGAATATCTGTGTATATTGTATTTACGTTCAATGCAGTTTAAAAATTTATTGTTTTCTTTTGTAGCTTCGCAAGTATATAGATGCTAAAAGCTGTCGTTGAAGATGAATCAAATAAAACTATTAGTTTGACATAAATAAAATGAACATGGCAAACAAGGATAATATCTTATTTTAACTTTAGTAATATTGCATTTCTAATCGTACACTGTAAATAGATTTGAAACAAATTTGTTTACGCTGTTTGAAAAGTACATGTTTATTACACAATATACAAATGTGAATATAACTCTTCAATGTGGTTGGATAAAAAATTGAAAGCACGCAATACCATCTGCTGTATATCAGTAATCTATTAAGTTCGATGACTTGTTAATCCTCTGCATAAACTACGCCTATTTGTCTACGTAATTCATCCTCTTGTTCTGCAAGAAGCAATGACGCTTGATGAGAAACCAGGGGACTCTCCTTTAATCCTGTAAAACAAAACTCCATTAGCACATATGTATACGCGCTTACATGAGGTTCTATCAATTGATTATCTGTGTATTATAGTCTATTACCAGCACGAAGACATCGCCGGACTTCCATTGCTTCGTATCCGAGACCAACAGAATTGATGAAATTGAGTGGAAGTTTCGGCTCAGGTAAGGTGATAGACTTCGTCTCACCTGATGGCAGCACAATTTCAGTTGGGCACCGAAACAAAGGTACCCGCAAGGTACCCTTTGTGCCTACAATAATAGCGTCGTTGGGTAGCTCCACGTGGCAGTGTGTCATAACCGTTGCGGTACGACCTTCTTTGTATAAAAGTGTCGCAGACATGGAAATATCAATGCCATCCTCATTCAGATGACCACTAGCCTTTATAGAAATTGGCTTCTCGCCATTGTACACAAATGACACAAATTGTAATACGTAAACTCCCAAATCTAATATACCACCTCCTCCTAGATCTTTTTTCCTGAAACAATTAGTTTGGATTATCAACAAAACATATATACTGCAATTTTGAGTTGTCATGAAACCCCCAAAATGTAGAAACATGGATGAGTTCTACTGTGTTTTCGAAATTTTAACGCTACGCTTGTTTGAGGAGGTAACAATCAACTTTCAAACTAAATAGAAATAGAATCTATATTCGCCAGAGCAATATCATCTTATAACTGCACCTACATTAATCTGTCAAGGTTTAGTGCTGAATATCCAAAAGAAACGATAACTTGTTTAACTTCTCCCAAATTTCCAGAATCAATTTCTTTTTTGATCCATTCATATATTGGAAAACAGCGACTCCAGACAGCTTCCATCAAAAATAAACCCTTCGCCTTTGCCAGATTAATGAGTTCTGTGGTTTGTTTCAAGTTCAACGTCAAAGGCTTCTCGCACAGCACATGCTTGCCATTGTTCAACATCAGCTTGGCAACCTCAAGATGTTGTGGTATTAATACTCCAATATGTACAATTTCTATTGAGTAAGATACACCATTAGATCGATGGAAAACTTTCGAATAAGACATTCAGAGGTTCGTCATACGCTCATGGATCTTCAACATTTCTATTCGATGTATCAGAATGCAACTAACTTACCGACGTTGGGATCATTGGCAAGATCTTTATAATTTCCGTAAGCATTTTCAATTTTGTGAAGGTTTGCAAAAGTTTGAGCCCGTGAGAGATCACGTGCTGCTATCCCGACAACAGTATGCTCTTCTGCAGGTAAGCTAGCCAAGGCTGTTACAAAGTCATGAGATATCTTTCCTGCACCTGCTATACCCCAACGCAGTGCCATTTCAGAAACCTCTGTATACAAAAGTTATCGTGAGCAAAGCTCAAGGTAGAGTGCTATTCTAATTTATAACTAGTCGGATGAACAAAAAAGTTAAGCATCTTTACTGCATGTAATAACAGATGATCACATTCCGAGTTCTCAATAGCACAGTTTTAGTACATTGGATGTTTAAATAGGGAAATCTACAGCGAATTAGCACGCCCGCCAAATTTGAAACCAGCGAATGATAACAATGAACTTTTATATATTAATACCAAGAAACAGCATAAATCTGAAAAAGAGAGAAATAATGTTGGAATCACCTTAAAGCTATCTAAACTCTGATATATCGAAACTGTATGTTTCTGTGTATGAAATTCAAGGTGACCGTTGTTCTATCTTTCTTGCTTCCACTGGCAATAAAAAGAATGCGGTAAAATATGTAATAACGTCAAAATGAAAGATGCAAGATCATGTACTAAATTTATCAAAGTTCATAAAATTCTAGGAAAATTTTCAGAATTTTGAATTTATTTGGAGTTGCAGTACTACCCTTTTGTAAATAGATTCGAGCAATATTCAAAAATACAAGCCGCATTCCTGGGATTCAGGAGAAATAATTTTTTCATACACGCATATACAACAAATAGACATACATGCGCCCACGAAAACATAGATATTGGAAAGTTATAGAAACTTTGGAACTGATAAAACGTACTTCCAAATTGAAAAGAACTTTTCTTCCAAACAATATTCATCGTTATGGAAAATATAATAAGCACACTGCATTGTGATTGTAAACCAAAATTATGTAATTGAAAGTAATACTCTCCAACTTTTTTTTTGATTTACGGAAAATTTGTACAGGCTAAAAATATTGGCAATTCTCCATTTAAAATAATAAGTATTTATGTCTACTGCACAGATGCAGAGACAATTTATTGACAATTTGCTTTGAAATATTACCAAATATTGATTATTATAATTTAAAATCACTGTTTTTGCGCGTATATACCTTTAGAATTACTGTTCAAAGAATTGATGTACTCGATACTGTTCTCAACATTAACTGGACAGGCAACAAGTACAGTTCTTACATTATATACACATACCAGTTACAATTATTATGAAATGCACACATAAAATTGTGTAGTATGTATTCCATATCCGGCTCACAATCAGTAGCATGTTTTTCAGTTTTTAGTGTCACGTAAACGCGGATTTACAGTTGTCTGTTTGAACTCTTGATTACAGAGGTAATAAAGACGATGAAAGGTATATAAAAATACAATATAGGGTAATATTTCAATCCATGCCTGAAGAAAAAAACTTCTGCTTTTTATTCAAGCATAGGCATAGGCCGTGAACCTTAAAAATACATATGTTTTATTAATGTTTTAAAAAATCGTTTATGATATCCACAATCTAGATATAGATAGAAAAAGAAACCCACTTATATATTAAGTTAACGATTACCATCAATTCGATGATATTTATGCTTCATCGCAATGCATTTCTTGCTTTGTTATATTCCATCTCCCATATTTGCTACCAAGTCATAATTTTCAATTTCAGTTCAGCATTGATCAAAATAAAAATTAAATAATTCCCTGCAGCGGTTGTAGAGTTACAGAAGTCCATTGCTCGCCTCCACATAGTGGCGAGTGTTGCCAACCTTCACCACTTTGTCCAAAATGTTCTCTTGTGAATTCTGTACCTTACCCTTGCCCTCCAATATGTTTCAAACCAGCTTATGGATCCTGCAGTCTCTGTGGTCCTCAAATTCCTTGTATTCCAAAATGCTTCCCTTGCTCTCCGCACAAGCTTGCCTGCATGCCAACATGCCCACCATGCAGCAAGGATTTTAAATTTGAGTAGAATATCTGTGTATATTGTATTTACGATCAATGCAGTTTATAAATCTCTTGTTTTGTTCTGTAGCTTCGCAAGTATATAGATGGTAAAAGCTGTCGTTAAAGATGAGTCAAATAAGACTATTAGTGTAACATAAATAAAATGAACATGGCAAACAAGGATAATATCTTATTTTACCTTGAGTAATATTGCATTTCTAATCATACACTGTAAATAGATTTGAAACAAATTTGTTTATGCTGTTTAAAAAGTATATGTTTATTACATAATATACAAATGTGAATATAACTCTTCAATGTGGTTTGATAAAAAATTGAAAGCACGCAATACCATCTGCTGTACATCAGTAGTCTGTTGAGTTCGATGACTCGTTAATCCTCTGCATAAACTACGCCTATTTGTCTACGTATTTCATCCTCTAGTTCTGCGAGAAGCAATGACACTTCATGAGAAACCAGGGGACTCTCCTTTAATCCTGTAAAACAAAACTCCATTAGCACATATGTATACACGATTACATGAGGTTCTATCAATTGATTATCTGTGTATTATAGTCTATTACCAGCACGAAGACATCGCCGGACTTCCATTGCTTCGTATCTGAGGCCAACAGAATTAGTGAAATAGAGTGGATGTTTCGGCTCAGGTAAGGTGATAGACTTCGTCTCACCCGATGGCAGCACAATTTCAGTTGGGCACCAGAACAAAGGTACCCGCAAGGTACCCTTTGTGCCTATTATAACAGCTTCGTTGGGTAGCTCCACGTGGCAGTGTGTCATGACCGTTGCGGTACGACCTTCTTTGTATAAAAGTGTCGCAGACATGGAAATATCAATGCCATCCTCATTCAGATGACCACCAGCTTTTATTAAAATTGGTTTCTCGCCATTGTACACAAACGACGTCAATTGTAATACGTAAACTCCCAAATCTAATATACCACCTCCTCCGAGATCGTTTTTGCTGAAACAATTAGTTTGGATTATCAACAAAACATATATACTGCAATTTCAAGTTCTAATGAAACCCCCAGTACATAGAAACATGGATGAGTGTTTTCAAAATTTCAACGCTACGCTTGTTTGAGGAGGTAACAATCAACTTTCAAACTAAATAGAAATAGAATCTATATTCGCCAGAGCAATATCATCTTATAACTACACCTACATTAATCTGTCAATGCTTGGCGCTGATATTCCAAAAGAAACGATAACTTGTTTAACTTCTCCCAAATTTCCAGAATCAATTTCCTTTTTGATCCATTCGTACGTTGGAAAACAGCGACTCCAGACAGCTTCCATCAAAAATAAACCCTTCGCCTTTGCCAGATTAATAAGTTCTGTGGTTTGTTTCAAGTTCAACGTCAAAGGCTTCTCGCACAGCACGTGCTTGCCATTGTTCAACATCAGCGTGGCAACCTCAAGATGTTGTGGATTTAATACCCCAATATATACAATTTCTATTAAATAAGATACACCATTAGATCGATGGAAAACTTTCGAATAAGACATTCAGAGGTTCGTCATACGCTCATGGATCTTCAACATTTCTATTCGATGTATCAGAATGCAACTAACTTACCGACGTTGGGATCATTGGCAAGATCTTTATAATTTCCGTAAGCATTTTCAATTTTGTGAATGTTTGCAAAAGTTTGAGCCCGTGAGAGATCACGTGCTGCTATTCCGACAACAGTATGCTCTTCTGCAGGTAAGCTAGCCAAGGCTGTTACAAAGTCATGAGATATCTTTCCTGCACCTGCTATACCCCAACGCACTGCCATTTCAGAAACCTCTGTGTACAAAAGTTATCGTGAGCAAAGCTCAAAGTAGAGTGCTATTTTAATTTATAACTAGCCGGATGAACAAAAAGTATTTGTGTCAACTGCACAGATAAAGACAC
Source organism: Diprion similis (assembly GCF_021155765.1). Classification (NCBI taxonomy): domain Eukaryota; kingdom Metazoa; phylum Arthropoda; class Insecta; order Hymenoptera; family Diprionidae; genus Diprion; species Diprion similis. Next base: position 17,685,228 of record NC_060106.1, on the reverse strand, counting down.
AATTTTAGAATCACTGTTCAAAGAAGTGATATACAACTTACAATTATGATGTAATGCACACATAAAATTGTGTAGTATGTATTTGATATCCGGCTCAGTAGCATATTTTTCATTTCTTAGTGTTACGTAAATGCTGATTAACAGTTATCTGTTTGAACTCTTGATTACAGAGGTAATAAAGACGATTAAAGATATATAGAAATAGTATATAGAGTAATATTTCGATCCATGCCTGAATAAAAAACTTCTGCTTTTTACTCAAGCATAGGCATAGGCCATAAACCTTAAAAATACATATATTTTATTAATGTTTTAAAAGATCGTTTATGATATCCACAATCTAGATATAGATAGAAAAAGAAACCCACTTATATCAAGTTAACGATTACTATCAATTCGATGATATTTATACTTCGAATATTGTCATATATATTTTTAGATATCTAATTCCACGTTTCACAAATGTGAAAAAAGGTTTAACAACGCGATTTTATATGGAATTCTGAACAAAAACACTCCAAAACATTTTTATTTGACCCAGAAATAAAGAACTGTCATGCTTTCTATGAATTTACTATTGCGGTTTGTGGTACGAGGACTTGGATAGTTGGAAATATACACAACAATGTCAAATGCAATGTTTAATGTATACATTCCCATGATTACAAACTTTAGAACATTGGAAAGTTACAATTAATTATTAATTTAAATGGATAATTAATCTATTCCATTTACTACAGCTGTGAAAATAATTGTATGGATTTTACCATAAATCATCGTAATATTGGTACAATAAATTTGAAAAGTGAGGTGATATGAAATATCAATCTATCTCATTGTCAGTAAAAATGATCACTGGTTATGGTTTGAATGCCGGTAAACAAAGCCGTTTTCACCGTTTATATATGTTGAACGTGACGGTTATACGATGAAGCGTACATACATACATCAAATGATCTGTACGTAAACAAATGCCTGACGCTTGAAAATCGTATTTACTGCAATGAAACAGATTTCATACCTGCCGACTTCTAATTTGCATGCTTAAAACCCGAGTATACTTGTTGCATTAGCAGCTACGATTACAGCTATGCATTGGATAAAAATTAGTGGACGCACCGTAGAATATGAATTATATCTAAATATGGGGTTGAATTACTCAATTTATTACAAAAGTCAGTAAATCCATCAAAAATATTAAATTTATACTCACAATTATGTTTAATATTTTTGCGACGTAGTGATGATATAATTTGCTATCAGTTCTGCCACGTTGCCTACGGTTTATATTATTTTTTACGTTGTTTGTTATCGTGTGTGTATTATCATCCATTGCATTGTAGAATTCTTCGTTATCTGAAATTATATTGTCTTACCGACTGGATTAAATGCATACGATTTAGTTTCTCGTTTCGTATCACGAAACTAGCGACCCACCTTCACCAAGTAGGATCAGATCTACATTGTTCTATATCCAATGGCAATAAAAATAATCTTTGAATTTTAATTGGCTACTTGTAACGGCTGTGATTGTGTTAAGAAACGGTTAAACCACCGGACATTTGATATTATTTTATAACTTGACAAATCATCGATACTTTTTCACAGATTAATCCGAAGAGTAGGCGTTTAATTCCTGCTAGATCACAAATTGGTCAATTAATGATAAATTTTTATTCTTTCTGTGTTTATGTGTAAATGAATTTAGTTGATAGATGTTCGAGTAATTGAGAGAAAAAAACATTAATTAAAGATGTTACGAAATGCTTTCAACTTGCTATGTGCGACGGTATGTATTCATGTATTTACTGGACTTGTAACGATATTAATAAATTAATAATAAGCACCTTCTCACTAACTCCTACAACTTTGTAACCTAGACTTTTATTTCAATATACTACTTTAACCTTACCCTTTTCTCATCTATTGTACTTGTTCGTCCTAGAATGGAACTCACGCAGTCTTCAAAAGAACTTTAAATCTAGTTCCCATTGTCGTTGAACAAACGGGACGTGGTGAACGAGCCTACGACATTTATTCCAGACTGCTTAAGGAACGGATTATCTGTCTCATGGGACCGGTAGGAATTCAATAGTTTTTAAGTCATGCTCAACGTCATGCAATATATTCAGGTTCTAAGAGATTGTTTGGCTCAAATTGATGTTGTGGGAATTGACAATAGCATAAAATTTTTGTTATCTTCAAGGCTCATCCGACTATATTACAGAGTTTTCAAGTTATGGAAAATCACTTGGACTTGATTAATTGTTGAGCTTATCCCTTATAGATAACAGATGATGTCTCCTCGCTTGTTGTGGCACAGTTATTGTTCCTGCAATCGGAGAGTAGTAAAAAACCAATTCATATGTACATAAATTCACCCGGAGGAAGCGTTACAGCAGGTTTAGGAATTTACGATACGATGCAATACGTACTGCCACCCGTAGCCACCTGGTGTGTTGGTCAAGCATGTTCGATGGCCAGCTTACTTTTGGCTGCTGGGTCCCATGGGATGCGACATTCGTTACCTAATGCTAGAATAATGATTCACCAACCTTCCGGAGGTGTTCAGGGTCAGGCAACAGATATTCAAATTCAAGCTGAAGAGATCCTTAAACTCAAGAAGCAGATAAATAAACTCTATGTTAAACATACCGGACTTGATCTGCTACGAATAGGTAAGCCCTGTGTCATTTCGAGGACGTGAAAATCTATAATCCCAAAACAATTGCATGTTGTGAAAAAAAATTTATCTATCGATATTTTTTACAACGAATATGGTTGAATTTTAATTTAGTGCCGATAAGAAATAGAAAGGAATTTAATTACAATTGGTAATATTAACAATCTTAGAAAACAGCATGGAAAGAGACAAGTTTATGGCACCGAACGACGCGAAGGAATTTGGGATAATAGACAAAGTGTTAGAACATCCCTTACAAGAGAAGGATGATAACAATTCTTCGCCCCAATTGATAGACAAATCTGTTACTAGTGCCCCGACAACTTGATTTCAAGCCGTGCAGATTGGGTGTAAACAGCAGAGATCATTATAAAATGATTTTATTAATAATATAATATTTAATAAACATACTTATAAAACTGTGTCTGTTTATTGTAGTCAAGCAGAGTACGGCAACGATGTGCGTCGTTTTTTTTTTTTTTTCGTTGATCCACCCATTGAGTGTAGGGTTTTGAAATACCCCAACTGAAAATATTTCTTATTTTCTCATTTGATTATCATTATTCCTATGAAAAATATGAACATACTCTGTGCACAGACGCTAAGCGACTTGTGATCACATAAAATTTACTACCTAACGTTGAACGATTTTTTAAAAAAGTATAAAATATTATCACGTAATGTTTAGTAGTGAAACAATGCTCAACATATATAGAAATTAGTGGCAAATATATATATACATAAATAAACTTCATATAGTATTAGATTTTAGATTAAATGATTGCATCACTAGCAGTGTGGTGTCTGAATTTTTTCGATAATTGGAAACATTTTTTGGAAGCACTGCCATATATCAGCGTATTTTGATTCAATATAGCTTCTTAACAATTACTCACGAATATGTACTTATTACTTGATAATACAATTATTATTGCATGGTCTAAGTCAATACAGACAATACGTAATTAAATATTTGTCTGTCACGATTAAGTGATCAAAAAGTCAAACAAGTTATGCTAATCGAATTTCTACATCAAACATAAACCACACATTTTGCCATACTATTAGATACAATTTTTGACATAAAATAATGTAATACAGCGATTTCAAAAATAGATATCTGAAAAAGCAGCACTCTCAGCAAGCCTTGAATATAGTAAATGGAAGGAAAGCGAAATCACAAAGCGCAATAACATCAAAGAAATTGAGCTACTGGTAGTAACCCTATACACATGATACGAATGTATGAAATAACAAAAGCAAAACAAATGCAAGTATTTTCCCGATCATCAATGAATCAAATTATTCAATTTAATCTTATGAGTTTTCTACCTACAGTATTAAGGAACCATAGATACGATGGTCAACTAGATCATCTAGAAAGTGCCTAATCGTTGAATGAATGAAGCAGATTGATACGCAGCGTTTGATCCAGTAGCTTTTTTCTTTGCTACGATTTCAAAAAATTTACTGAGGACAGACCTGAGCATGCGCTAGCATAAGAATGTCCTTTTTCTCTTTAGGGAATCTTAACTCTCGTCCAGCTAATCGAGCCGTTTCTAATTCCCGTTCAGCCACAGCTAACTCCATAGCAACAATCCCACCTCCGCTCTCATGCTCTCTGGCAACCCAATCAAGAGCCATCTGGCTTCGCATGTCATCATCAAGCGCTCGGTGGCTGTAGTGTGCGACTACCTCTTGCCTGCTGCACTGTCTTTCTCGCATAGCTTTTAATGATCCATTCCAGTGCAAAAGCTGAAAGACAGTCATCAGTTCTTGGAATTCTAACATTGTTCGGCCACGGTTACATTCCAGCATGAATCTAAACGCTCCGATTCCAGTGTTCGGGTCTTCCTTTTCATCTCCACTTCCCTGGAAATATGCATACATCTATTTTTATTCAAAATATACACAACTCTTTGCAAACCTACTGCGCGTTCAAAAATAAGGTGATACAATTTATCATTTGGCACACCTTCATTGTTTTCCCCACAATCCTGTAAATATACCATTCACGTACTGGAAAGTGGGGATAACTTCATATTTTTTTTCCTCTATCATTTAAGTAAAAAAAATATAGGTACTAATCCAGTAGAACTAAATACCCGAAATTGGACTACGAATGACTTTTTAAAAATAATACAAAGTAAATGCATATACATGTACTTCATAAATTCCTCCACAAGTTTGCAGATGACTAAACGAACGACAACGTTTTAAAGTAGTAATTTCAGTGACTATTTAATTTAAAAAATACCTGCGTTTGACTGCCAACTCCATTTGGGGTGGATGACGGTTTTGCAAAACTAGCTCTAGCTTCTGCTACAGCTTTTTCAATAAAATCGTCTGTAATACGTCTTGATGGATGTTCGTTGAAAACTGAATTCATCAATGCAATTTTGGCTGCAGAACGACGTGCTTCAGCCTTAGTGGGACAATTTTGGAAACTACCGAAACAAGAGCCACCTGGTAAAGTAACGTAACAAACATAGGGTGGACTGGCGCCAGGGACAGATTCATAAATCACTAGCGCTCCATTTCGTAACTCTGTTCCTCTGCTCTGTTTCATTTGCCAAAATTCTTGCAAAGCCTCAACGACGTTCACTGTTACCAAAAATAAAACCAGAATCACATAATGATTTCTGTTAACAAAAGTACTGCATAATAATTTTGAAAATAGGGAAAATTTTAGACATGTAAGATAACTAGAATAAATTAATGATGATTTGTAAATAAAGATTATTACCTCTTCCGTAACCCTGCGTGTGCTTAGCAAAGCTATTCACCACAGCGTCAACTGCTTCTCGTAAAACTTGCTTAGCTCTGGCGTCAACTAAACCGCTACTGACTCCCATATTTTCTGGAACACGAGGTTTTGTCTTGGCCGGCATCACGCGTTCTATTACCCCCTCAACAGATCCCAGTCATCTACCCTGTAATAAACATTTATGATTCTAAGATTACTTGATAAATCAAAATGAAAGTAGTAAAAAATTGAAAATGATATACGAATTTTATTTTAGGTATCTTATGGAATGCAATGACTGTTATAGCTCGCACGGTAAGTGGAAATTCAGGTGTACAGGGCTGAATTGGCTCGGAAATGAAATATTTGTGGAAAAGAAGTTATACACAAGTCAGAGTAATCATTTGAGGTTTATAAATTTTTCTCAAGTACATATGTGATAAAAAAAAAAAAAAACCAATCGGAAAATTTTTATCATCTTTCCTTAATTATTAATTTCCATATTATCCTAAGATTTCATTTTTCACTTTCATCAACAAAAATCATTTTAAATTAGTTGCTTTATTACTAAAAATGAGAATAATCCGAATTGAAGTTAAATCTAATGTGTGTAGATATACCGATATGTTACTAGATCGATAAGAATCAATGAAAATGTATCTTCATGCATCAGTTTAAAATATCATATCTCAACTCGCAGTGCATTTCCTGATGCAACAGATTCGGCGCATATTGTATGTATGTGGTTACGAGGCTGTGTAGACACACGCTCGTTGAATACACTTTTCAATGCCGCTTGTGGCTGATTAGGAATAAATGCCGTGCAAGTCGCAGTATTAGTAGGCATCCAGATATCACGCGGTGACCCTATACATCACGAGTAATAAAATTGTTGGATAATCGAAGAGGGTGGGGGGGTCAACAAACTACGAAGAGCACGGAGAGGTATAGTGGAAGAAGCAACGAAGTATCCTCGTTAGTGTAGTTATCTTTAACCAATAGCGGTTGACAAAGGGGATCGACAGGGTGATTTTTATTACAAGCACTTTGGTTTCACAAAACCCGGTTGAGCAGGTGCGAAGTACGATTATTACAACGGAGAATACGATGCGATACTAACACTTCCACTTTACCGGGAGTAGACGCTCTCGCAAAAGTAACTCCTCGAACTCTGGGCTCTTGAGCAGACTTCGAATTTCGTGAGTAGGAATTCGCGTAAATTAGTTCTCGGTAGAGAACGAGCGATGTAGGATCAAATTGCGGGACATATATAACGCGTATAATGGCCCCCGGACCCCACTAGCCACTGATGATTTCCAGAAAGCCAGTGGTTCTCTTTCTCCTCAACAATGAGCAGCAAATCTACTTTGATCCTTATGCCCACCGTTCTTCTTCCAGTTTACATACAATAACAGGAGGCCATTTGTAGAAGGACCATACTACGAAGAAGGTGGGTGACATGAACGAGTGGGCAAGCAACTATACCCATTGACTTTCACATTGCAGATGGACAATCGTTTGTTCGTTCCTGTCCCTCCTCTCCGCCACGGCCACGGCCTAACCGTTCTCCTTCAATCCTGCAGCTCGTCATATTTCTTCGGGCTTCGTGATGCAATGCAGCGCCACTATTTTCTCGGTGGATAACAGCACAACTATAGGGCAAGTTTACACGTGGTCTTGGGGTCACGAAGAAGTAGACATACTGCTGATTCTTTTTTTTTTCTTTACTACTTACAATTAATTGAAGTTCAAAATTAAAATTTTTCACATCAGCCTCATTGTTAACTACACTTCTTTCTACACTCCTTAATTTTTTCTACGGCTTCTTTTGTTTATCTATTCCGACCGCAACTATTGAGATACCGGAGAAGATTCACTGGCCATCTGTTTATGGATAGATATGCCGGCAGACGTAGGCCCTCAAAATTCACATTCGATTCACATTTCAAGGCAATGTCACGGACATGGACCAATGTCAAGGGCCTTCTGTGAAAGGAAGAATAATGGCATCAGGAGATCCCCAAATTCGTGCTCCGTCTGAAGATTAACATTTCTACTAATTATATTCCGTAGACAGCGAATACTGCAGCGAACCAGTTTTGTATATTCATAGCGTAATAAAAAATTTAAGTAAATAAATACGTAGCCTGCTATGCTGGAATTTGTTCGAGAACTCTAAATATTTGCCGCCAATTGATGACAGTTCAATTTAGTTCAATATATTCAATGGTACTATAATAATGACTGGAAACCGACAGTTGAAAATGCAAAATAAATCGCTTACGCAGCTGTTATGACGTACGTACAGGAGGTAAAGCTTACGTAACAAGCATCGTGCCCCTAATTGGCGAAAATTGTATTCTGGAAAGTAATACATATCACTAAAATAAGCCTCACTTGATAGATGAAATTGGTGATAATCAACGGGGAAAAAAAATTCGCGCGCAATTGTATACATCGACGCATTCGAGCGTTATTATTTAACGAAAATAGTCGAATCATTAACTCTGTTAATAAATCACTATCTTGTAAATAATAATTAATGATAGTGAGTGTGGTCAGTAACGCCGGTAAAGACCCCACCTAAGGAATTGGGGTACGTGGCAAGATATCCTTTGACATCTCGTTGGCGGGCCGAAGGTATTGCAGGCTGAGTTTACGCGCGATATTTCCCGCGCCCGCTTCTATGTGTTCGCTTATGCGTAGCGAGATGTCGTCTATGTGTGGAGCGAGAAATCAGCTGAGCGCCAGCTGTCTGCCAGAGTTCGACCAATCGGATTGCCCCGAACAATGCACTCGCGGCAAGCGCGTCACACAACCGGTCATTCTCCCGCGAACGCGCGATGGTGTAACCGTTGCATTTCGGTGAAAATTGCAGCCGTATTAATTTTCAATCGCAAGAAAAAGGTTCGCGTGTTAGCGGTGGTTCGTTTGAGTGAATTGTGTATGTACTCGGTGACAGAATAGTCGAGAATATCGTGTGCATCGTGAGCGATGAACGTGACCACCATCGGTTCGATCAGGTTGGATTATATTCGCGATTCAACACGAACGCATCATTTTTATATGATAGGATATTGATGTTGCTGATTTCGACGTGTTGTTCTAAGTGAGGTGAAAATTTTTAGCAGTTTTTTGAGGTTATGTTGTGTGTACAGAGGGCGTGACAGTACCGGGCCGCAACTAGGGGTTGGCCACCGTTTCGCGCGCTACTCTCCCGCGCTTTAAGAAGAAAACCTTCTCGATATTTCATTAGAAATAAATATTCCAGCCAGTACGTAGCGGCCCTAACTAATTATGCAAAGTTTTAGTAATATTGCGAACCATTCCAAGCCCTGGTAAATAATATTTCGACATCAATTTGCCAGAGTCAACGTAGAGACTGTGCATTATGGCGAGTGTGTAAAGTGAACTCTGGATGCACGGACCTCCTATAATTTTCTATTTTACTCTGGATATTCCATAGTGATTTTTAATTATCCGGTCTCTGAATATTCCTCAAGATCCACTCGATCCGTTAAAAAAATCAAAACGCACCTGGACCTTCGTCGTTAGATAAAATACGTCACCAAACGACGAACAAGATGCCACAAACGAGGTAGGTCGACGAACGCCACATTTACACCTCGAAAAATATTTTATCTGGCCAATTTAATTTTACCCAGGTTCTATTTGGATCGTAATTTAATAATCCAGCGAAATTTTTATCAAATTTTCATCCATTTGATATATAAGTAATTTATCCCGGTAAGAGACTCGACTTTCCGAAAGTAAGGTTGTATTTATTTCATTCTCTTATTATTATAACGATTAAACCTTATTAAATTCATCTCTGAGTCTTAACAATGTAATTCCGAAGAATTTTCTACTCTTCCAACAACGTGGAGGTCACGAAAAATCTTCCTATTGGAGGTGTTCCAGTTACTTGCAAATGGCTGCCATTAAGTGGCTCAGGTTTTTAGGGTGAAAAACCCACTTAACCCACTACAATAAAACTCAAAATTAATTTCATTGGTTACTAAAGTTCTTCTCCAACAGATATCTGCTTTTCATAAATTTTTGACAACTTTTCAATACCTTCAGAGTCGTGGAACCGAACCTTGACGTCTCTCGTCACTGACACATTTTTTCACAATAACTTTGCAAATTTAATTAGAATTTGAGCAAATATGAGGCGTACTTGAACCAGTGTGTATTGATGCGCAGATCAAACACTAAAAATTTGATTCTGATAAGTGATCATAGTCCAAAATTTAACCGAGAAAGCTCCGCCTTGTTGGATCAGAATTCGCCAACTAGTTGTGTTTTAGAACGTCACCCTTTGCATTTGTACATAAATTTATAATCAGCATCACAGAGTGGCTGATATAATGATCGAAACACCGGCTTTTTTATCACATATTCTTAGTTTTTCTATTAGTGATATTGTTTCAATATCGTCAAGTCAACTTAATCAATTTTTCAACACCTGATTACCAAAGCTTCAAAATTTAGACAGCAACATTCAGATTATCTGTGCTTATGCTCATTCAAAGTAAGTGTGTGGAAAAAATGACACAATTTAAAACGTGATTGAACAGGAAATGCATCTTGTCATATCTTAATGTAGAAATATTGAACAAATTGTTGTCCAATAACAACCGATCTAAAACACAATATTTCTCACATTCAGCTTGCAGGAAAAGCAGCCATCACAGATTTATCTGGCAACAAGCAAGCCACAAACTCTGAAACGTAAACGTCGAAACACAGAGATCTCTGAGGATGCAGAAAATATTTACCCACCTAAGAAGGTTGCCTCGATATCTTCTGGTCACACACCATCCAACGAAACTTGCCACTCGACTTCAACTGCAGATGGTCTTCGTACTCCACAGCAGCAGCAGCAGCAGCAGCAACAACAGCAGCAAACCTCACCTTTAACAGAGCAGCAGGATCCAATTAGCTGGTCTGAACTCAGGAACGCAACTTGCTTCCTGACCCCATCCGCGTCCAACGGTGGGCCCAACAGGCCCAGTCCCCTTCCTTCCTTTCCTTGGGCAGACGGATCACAAGTATGGTCACTGATGTGTCTAGGGGATCAGAAGACTTTGACTCAAAGGGATCCTCAGATGTTTCAAAGGCATCCCACCCTTCAACCTCGAATGAGAGCTATTCTGTTAGACTGGCTTATCGAGGTCTGCGAAGTCTACAAGTTACACAGGGAGACTTATTACTTAGCAATGGATTTCATTGATAGGTATCTATCGACTCATCAGAATGTCCCCAAAAACCAGCTTCAACTTATTGGCATTACTTGCTTGTTCATTGCTGCTAAGGTGAGTTTCTACTATTGTGGTAACATTCACATCTTTCTCTCATTACTCATTTTTTACTTTTACTCATAAATTACACCTTTCTTTTACGAATTCATAATTCAGCTTTGGATTGCAAAATTTTTTTCCAGTATTTTTGTAGTTGTTTAAATTTTTTGAAATAAATATTACTGGGTTAACCTACAAATTGGTAACTCTTATGCTTTATTATTTTTCAGGAAATTTATATGGGAACGTTCAGCTTGGAAAATATTTTTCTAAATTCGATATTCAAAGCTCCATCTTCAATAAATCATTTTAATTCAAAACATTTTGATAAGTAAACATTTACCATATGTAAAAAGAATTGATCAATCAAGCACGTGGAACAGGCTATTTTGGAGTAGGATTTAATTTTTTTCCACCACATCCAGGCCTCAAATTCATTGTTGCTCATCTAAAATGTAATCTTTCAGTATGTGGTTTTAGGTAGAAATTTTCTTGAGCCACATTAATTAGTTATCATCTTTCTGATCACAAAGTATGCAAAACTATTCATTGTCTTTCATATCGCATAATTTGATGTTAAAATATTGTACAGATACACCAGAATTATTGAAAAAGAAATTGAATTTTTCTGAAAATCATTATTATTAATTTTTCTTTTTTTTTTTTTAATTCTTCGACCACTTTTATGCTGAAATCGTAAACGATATCACACTGAACATCCAAAATAACCTATCCATACTTTACCAAATAAAATTAATTCAATTTTTACTATAAATTTGTTGATTATTTATCAACATATTTTCAAAGCCGAATTTTAAGGCCACTGGTAGTGTTGAAAATTGAGTGTTTTTCAAGTACAATTTATTTTGCTATTCCGACAAAGATCTGAATTATAGTTCATAAGGTTAAAAATGCCCATAACATTTAAATACAATTGTTGCATCAAACAACAACTTTCACGAAGTAAACCACTTTCGTGATTACTGAAAAACGCAATAAAAACCAGTAAACTTTTTATCTTGTTAAACATTTAAAAAAATCGATTGACACTGTATCACATATTTTGCAATGAAAATTTCCTCTCGGTACAATCGACTAATACAGTTATTTATTTTCTTGTACAGGTTGAAGAGATCTACCCTCCTAAGATAGCGGAATTTGCATACGTCACGGACGGCGCCTGTACAGAGTCAGAAATACTTGGAAAAGAACTGATAGTTCTGAAGGGACTGGGATGGAATCTTTCTCCAGTCACAGCGCCTGGTTGGCTCAACATTTATATGCAAGTGGAATGTGGGGATACATCTCGTCCAAACGCGTTTGTTTACCCCCAATACGGCGGTCTTAAATATTCTCAGGCTGCCCAACTCCTTGACTTGGCAACGTTGGATGAAAGCTGCCTCAAATTTCCTTACAGTCATATAGCTGCCGCAGCTGTTTATCACATACAAGGAAGAGAGTGCGCCTTGAGAGTATCGGGCTTGACATGGGAACAATTATCGCCGTGTGCAAGATGGTTGGACGCATTCGCCAGCACCGTTGCTGAAGAAGTTCCACAACTTCTGTTACGGTCCGCCATACCGCCCATAGAATCCCATTCCGGGTCTGGGCTAAGAGCGGCAGTGCCTAATATAGTTATGGACGAATCACATCGCATGCAAACTCACGTAGTAGATTTAAATATGTTGGAGCGAGCCCAGCAACGGTTGACAACCGAACTACCTCTTGTCGAGTCTGTCAACCCGCAAGCAGAGTTCGATTCTAACAGTAGCCTTAATAGAAGTGGCATTTTAACCCCACCCTCAAGTAGCCAAAAACATTCGACAACTCCGCCCCGACTTCCACCGCCACTGCACCCTTATACTTAAGCTGTAATTGACTTTATAATGATGGCTTGAGTAAAATGAGCATAAAACCTTGTTATAGTTAATTAATCATCAATGGCAACCATCGTATTTAAACCATCGTGATATCTCTTCCGACACCGTTTGCTGCGCAACTTTTTGCCATAAGTAAAAGGGCTTGCACAGGGATTAACATAACACTGATATCTTCAGTCAGAAAAATTTGGGGCAAGTTCGAAAAAAAAGGTTCAACTCTAAAGTTGAAAGTAGAAAACTAAACTAAAGATAGAAAAGTAATGCTCATTGTTCAAATTTTTCAAGATGTACACGCTGTTGCCAGATGGGCATAAATAGTCATTTACAGAACCAAGAATTTTTAACGGTTAATATCAGTTGATAATAAGCTACAATTTTTCACACAACTTGTAGCTTCCCTATATAGCTTCATTTGACGAAAATTAATTAAAAGAACGAAGAAGTGATCAAAATTTGCTCAAATTATGACCATTTCACTCTTTGTATTAACAGTGTTGAATAAGATGCATAATTTTTAATAGATAAAAAAATTATTTAAAAATCGAAGCCTTAGACAACTGCTCTTGCATCCTCAACTTGAAACATCAAGTGTCATTCGTTTCCTCTTATTTCTCCATTTGTCAAATAGTTCAAGAGAATATGTAGTTGAACAAGCTGTACCGTATTAATTTTTACCTTTTCAATTCAAAATTAAATCAGAGTTTATGAACTTGCCCGGATTGATAACTATAAATTATTTAAAGTGTTTGGCATAACTTTCGTGGCGGATCCTGTAGACAATTAATTATCCTAAGATTCATTTTAATGGCTTTTGCACGCGAGCTAATTTCTTAATATTCGTTTTTTCCACTTTTCAGTTTAATTCGCATTATATGCATCTAGTAATTTTTCATTCTAAGCATCATTTAGTAAAGTAACTGTATCTTGTAGCATTCTTAATTCTTATCGGGTGCTCACATGTGGGGATCTTCCGAGCATTGGTCATAATGCGGAATTACACAAACTCAAGAAAAAAAGGAAACATTACTCAGTCAATTTAAATATGACTGAATAATTCTTCGAATGTGCAGAAACAAATTTACTTATGATTTAAAATTGATTAGAAATTTTCTTTATCAATACGAATAAGTAATATTACAGATATTTGATTCTATAGTAGTAAACTGGGGATTTGTTTGTTACCCTTCGGATAAGACTGACCAGACCAGTCGCTTTAATAATTCTCACTGGGATCGTTTAACTACTGGCTGTAATGAAACTTTGGGAATAGTGAATATAATCCATCCTAACATAATATATTTATCTTAACAGCGAATTTCATTGTTCTGTAACTGATTTTTGTACATAATACTAATTGTTTATTGTGTCTATTATGTCAGAAATTGATAACGTATATATTGTTGATGTTTAATGACTAATGACACATGTCCTAAGGCCTGAATTAACGGAGAAAGAAGAAAAAAATGAAAAATGAAAAAAAAGTGATAGATTAAGTAATTCATGTTTTAAGGTCCTATAACAATTCTACATGATAGACTCGATCAGTTTTTTATAGGTATATATCTATATACATATGGCTGTATTAATTTCTAAGTAGCTACAAGGGCATAGAACATTCATATGTATTGCTGGGTTATGACTTGTGGCATTACTGCCATGGACTAATATATTATTATTTTTTTTTTTTTGCATTTTATGTCCTTGCTGTTAACGCCGTCTAGAATGTTAACTTACGTAACATGTTAGAAAATAACTTAGGTCCCGATTCGGTTACACACGATCATTTTTCAGTGCAGAATATGCATTTTCATAGAGATTGGAACCTCTTGATTTGAATTTCTGAAACGGATATCTGGAATAAATTTATGCATGCTTGACTACAGCAAATTATTAAATATATGATCTTTTTTATTGTAAACTTTAGAAAAATCTTTTATTTTATTTTTTTTTTTTTCATACATTGTTTGATTAGATATGTATTTTGAAAGTTTTTGTTGTTACGTGTAGGAAAGAAACGGAAAAAAACTCCATCTTTTGTTGTATCTTGTGTTGCGTGCTTTTTGTGTGCGCTGTAAATTTAATGCTAGTTATATTTTTTTACATCGGTGTAACGAGTAAAAAAATAATAATACCAATAATAATAGTTAACGTTACAGGCAATATGCGTATGTGTATATATTTTTAAACAAGCCTATCACATTGCTTGAATATTCGTTTTGGTCGAAATTCTATTATAAAAATTTAAGAAGTATCGTTATCAATTGTAGTACATAAGCATTTGCTTATTGTACCTGTATTGTAAAACATAGAAGAAACAAGTGCCTTGGACCTGTGACAGTTTTTATCTACGTCTAGAAAAATGTGACAAAGTATGAGAATAGTATTTTCTAGTACCTTATGTCATTATTATACCATAATCATTATTCGTTACTATTACACAGCACAGAATGAACATTATTACTGAGTGTAAAAAATACGAGAGGTGTCCCAATTTCTATCCTCATATAATTCCCACCCTTCTTATGTCCCAGAGTTTCCAGTGAGCAACCAGAAAGAAACAGGTTGTCTTATGTGAAAATTGTATCACCAAGTATAAATTTTTGTATGAAAAGTACATTAATGAATTAATAAAGACTTACTTTACTAAGACGAGCGATGTTGTGAATTTGATTCGTTTATATAATCCCATTTGTAATACTTTTTAGGTAATGACGAAATTTTTGTAACTATTTTGAAAACTTGCAAATGTTGATTTTTTCAATTTTTCAAGGAAAACATGGCGACGTCAGCTGATCAAGCAGAAACTTATACGGCTTACACGATACGCACGATCGACTTCAATTATTATAAGTTCAAAATTCGGCAGTATTCGATTACTGTGAGTAATTTTGATTCAATATAGGCCGTATATGTTCGACGGTGTTTGAATTGATTAGAAATTTGTTTACGGTGTGTTTTACACCACCAATGAAAATTTAGGATCTTAGACAGTACGACGTATGATTGGTTCGCCTGCGCCATTTAACATTCACCACTTTGGGGACCTGCTTTACCAACGGCTGCATCACAAGTTACGAATAAATATGAACAAGCATTTGAAACATCACTTGGCCCTGCATTCGCAAGAAAATATTTATTACGTATGTATTACATATCTGACTCCATTGACAGTATTATTGAACAAGTCGCTCGGATAATTACGTGTGGAAGAACGGACAAATCCAATCTGTATTACCGACTGGGTACATTGGTCGAGTTAAGCGCCACCTATACGTCGGAAAGAAATGTTCTTTTAATTCTCGGCTCCTGATTGGTTACTGGGTTTATATTCAAGTTGTCAAAATAGCGTGAAGCCGTTACAAGCGTTCCTTGGAAGGACAAGGTGTTTTCACGGAGTTTTTGCCCATATTTTCTCACCTAATATACCATTCGTAAGTGCTTAGTTATTGTGAAGTGTTTCCACGTGATATTTGCCCTTTTCTGTTCCAATATATCGCCGGTTTCATTATTCTTTCTTTGTTCCTTGGCTTGACGTCAGCCTGCAGCGAGTGAGAGACCGTTGCCTGACAGCCAGTTTATTTTAAAATTGTAAAAATGTCAAATTCTGGAACTCCCAATGGTATCGGCAGCAATTGCAGTATTTTGGGTACGCGCGATGGAACACGTGTTGTACTCAGAGAAATAACAGCGACTCTACAAAATTCGCCACCGATGCAGCCTGGACTTCGCAAGGTGAGAGAGTCATCCTGTACAGAATTAACATGCGTGCATCATGTATCAAACGAACAGATTGAATTTCAAATCCTTTGAAACTAGCTTGCTCTGGCGGATTTTTTACTCGCATGACTCCACGAGGAAAATATCTCGCGCTAGCACAAAACGGCTGAAAAATATGAAACGTTGTAAAAAAAAAAAGAATAATACCTTTCGGAGAGTAGTTTTGTTCAATTATTTACAAAAAAAAAATTCGAATTGTTCTGCAAGTATCAAACATAACGTACTTTCACGTATGTATAATAATTTCATAACAAGAATCATAGGCGTAGGGTGCGAATCATGTACATACATACATGCACGTATCAGGTATCAGAATTTTTTTTCTATCGTATACACATCTATACATATATACATAAAGTTCCGCAGAGCAGCAGAGCCTTTTAAAATCCTCGGTGCAACTTCGTATGTATCTGACAGTTTCGTTCGAGTATGGGTTCTATAAATAGCCCCCGTATCTGCCCGAGTTTAAACTGAAGAAAAATAAACACTTTATACTTATATGCATTTTGTTTATATGCATATATGTGATGCGAGAAATGCACGGAACGATATTCGTTCCCTAAACCGTTTAATGCTTCTCCTCGTCTACAGGCGAGGAACCGCATCGTAATTATTTATTATTTCCGTACCATTTACGGCTTGTAATTGATCGTGACGAGTTTTCGAAACCGACATACCACTGTCGAGGCACATATGCGAATGAATTCAAACTATTCTCGTTACCACCTCGTTCCTTTTGTTCTTCCTTGGTTAACTAAAAATAAGTTAAATTCATCGGTTCAAAACTCCCAGATGTTGGTATAGTTACAGAAAAACGATCGTTCGGTACGAAGAAAAATCGTTTAAAATTAAACGCTCCGAATAAACAATGTCATTTGCAGATATTTTATTTTTATTAGTAAAAAAAAAAACTATTATTTTACAGAGTCATGGATCGGAGAACACGTGACTGGTAATTCTAAAAAATTTTTAATGAAAATTGTCAACGTTTTTACAGGTGATACAATTGTCTATATTGAATAAGCGGTATTAGGGTGAAGAAAAACGTGTAGATGCAAGAAATTTTGAAGTTCTCATCAGATCATCGTGAACGAAACTTCGATAAATTTTCCAATCCGAAAATTCTCACAACGTGTATACCTATACTATACATTAATCGTTATCTATGAAACATTTTCAGCGTCGTATGTATCCATCGGTTGATTTTCGCCACTGGCAAAAAGAAAAGTCAGTTTCATTCGCTCCCAACATTATTCAATCGCTCTCTCTTCAATTGCGGTGTAAAAGTTTTCAGAAAAGGAATAAAATGAGATTACTGCATTCGTAACTGCGTACAATTACCTCTTCCCTATATTATTCGACGAATCGAGTTGAACAAAAGCTTTCATACGCGCTTCGCACTTCTGGTGCATCCTTTACAATGACAACGACGGTAGAATGAATGAAATTTTGCCTACATACGAACAATACGAGCGCTGCAACGAGACTAACTAAGGACAGGTACGTAAATACGTGCATATCGGCGGAGGTTCAATTGGAATTTAGGCAATCTCTTGGAGTGAATTTCCATAGATAGCGCCACTAAGCTGATTTCCTATCTCGACGACCACCACCAGTTGTATGCCCAGTGCCTAGTACAGTGATACATCTTACATGGTGTGTTAGTACTGTACCGTCTACCGTGACACGGTGTGGAAATGGCTCTTAAAACAATCGTACACTGCTCGATATTAGACGAAATCTGCTCCTTCTCCGATCCTATTTAATCAAATAACCGGCGACATTCGAATACAGCCGTATAACCGAGGCTTGTAAGAAGCTGGACGTTGCATACGAAGGTGAGAATATAATCAAACGTTAGACGACGATCACATTCTACTCGACAACCCACCACCATGCAGCCAGCTACTCGCAATTTATTGACTAGAAAGACTTGACAAATCTAATATTAGCATTTCTCAAATACTCCCGAGTACTAATCAAGCCGAATTAGCTCGGAGTTATTGTTGCAATGTTTCTGTATAAATCAAAGAGTCACACCCCGAATACCACGCTCATAAGTCTATCGGATTTTCGTACGAACATTTAAACAGATGCGAATGAATGAGTCACACACACACCTTCTTGTATATATACATATATCTCTGCATTCACACTCGCACACACGATCAGCTTCATCGAACCGCTCTCAACTCTCTTTACCATTTACGGAATATCCTATGCGGGTTTTAAGTGTTGCACCTATATATAATTTATATGGTATTGCATGTACATATATGTACATCATACATTTTATCCTTATTTTAAAATGAGTACTGAGGCAAATCAGTACTCGTCATCACTTTCCCTAGTCTATATTACGTCATTCTGTCCAATATTGTTGCAATCTTTGTACGTAAATTCTATGCAGCTAGTTCTATTATTTACTGCGAGGAGAAACGATGCATACACATGTATATTTGAACCAGTCCGAGCGATTACAATTAGAAATTTCATTGATATGATGTTTCTTTTTTGAAAAAGTATAATGCGTTCGTATCAAAATATGTGAGGTAAGAAATATTAGAACAGGAATTAGAAACAGCTGTATTCAAATTGCATTTCTTTCATACTGCTTGGAGACGACGCTGGAATCATATCATTTAACTGAGTGACTTTTGTATGTATACGTTGTTTAATAGATCGTGTAATGTCAGCTGTAATTACTTGAAGAACGCAGCGTGCTTTTACGGCTTGTAATAACCGCGTAGAAGTTTCTTTTTTAAATTCGACGAACAATTAGGAAAATATATCGAATCGATAGCGACGGAACAATGTTCTTTTCGGAATCACGTTAACTACACGTTAGGCTACAATTTGATACCTGCCTACCATCAACGAAAGTAGAGAAAACAAACAAAAAGGGAAGGGAGCAAGAAAGAAAACCTCTTTTGGGGCAGTGTCTTTCTCGCTCCGTGGGGTTCCACATATAAACACGATATATATGGACACAGCACGTGCTAGTGACAGCCGCACTTCCTACGATCTTTCTCAGTACGTTCCCTGTACAAAAATCATGGGTAATCGTGGTAACAAGGTAAATTCATTCGTTCTGGACAGTCTTATCTTATTCTTTTTTCATCTCTTTCTTCATGTGCACTTCGTTTCTTTATACTCGCGAAAACTAACAACTTGCAACTACCGATGAGAACTCTTAACGAGAAAAACGCCCAAGTATATCGCACACGCGAGGTTACAGATCCAGCACTTCCGGTGCGTTTAAAATTTTTCCGTGCACCCGCTTCTCAAAACTAATCTCGTGATCGCATTCTTCGATGCTCTGCATCTTTCGTCGCACCGTTGCATTTTACGTCGGAACACATGAAATATTACAACTTCTTTCACTCCGAAGCTTCGTTTTTCATTTGCGGTGTGAGGTGAAATTACAATTAGATCGACCTACTCGCGTGCCTCTTGTGATATATTGCAGCTTTAACAACTTCTATACGGGTTTCTGAATCTCATCAAGTCATCACCGAGAGCCGTCGGAACGAATTGCGTGGGATGCATTCTAAAAACGAATGCCTGCGTAAGTCCGTCGGTCGGTCGAATCTTTGCTCTTGACAAAAATGATGAAAGGAATAGAAATGCTGTCCTAATTATAAACGTCCAAATAATATTACACCTGCAATCAACATGTATCTATAGTAAAATCTAATAAATTTTCTAATTTTTAATCGCGCATTTCGAATCGACACATTTCAACTTTGGTTTCTTCTTTTTTTTCTTGTTCGCGTGGCGGTGACGAAATGATAATATTTTCTATAACTGTTTTTGAGTGTGTTGAATTGTTTTTTTCCACTTGCTGACGCGAAACTTATTTTTCGGATCTCGAAAGATCTGTTAAAACATAACTTTGTAAGCATTGATTTACATACATTGTATTTTATGTGAATTAACCGCGCCACACAATTCAGCACGTGGTAGTATAACAATGCAAAGTTGACAATGTAATCGGCGGAAATTAATCTGTGCATGTATTGTATGCCACCGCGCACTACAGGATATTCTGACATTTTTTTGGTAATCAGGACGTTAACGTGGTTAAAAAGGAAAACCGCAGATTAGCAAAATACGGCAGTCTTCGATTTGAAAAATAAAACAGTGTACTAGATAGCACAGAGATCGTTACAGCTGTTGCATTTTTGAAACGGTTCACGTTAGAAAAAGAGTTTATCACACTGAAGAGTACCAGGCTAGACTGACGAGGGTGAAACCATATGTACCCAGTCGGCATTGATTACGTGCCAGTTTTTCGAGGACTCCAACCATTGGTTTCGGTCTCTCCTTGTCTTTTGCTAGTGTTTTGCTGTTCTTATAATAGCCAGAGCTGATCTCCGTTGCGCAATTCGAATGAAACCATCATCCGTTCCTTCGGGTCAGTTGGCTAAGAAAACGAAAAGCGAGTCAGTTTTCATTGGGCAAACACCAGGAAAGTCTCTTCTTACTGTCACCGATCGGCATGGACTTCATCAACAAACTCCTACATCGCGGATCCGCTCCCCCCATTGCTAGCGAGGTAGAAATGTCCAGTGTCCTTTGCAAAATCATCTTTTTTGACAAGTGGAATTTTAGCTTTTACTTGCTGTAATCATTTCGTACTAATCGGCCATCCATTTTTCGATCCTGGCAATGTCTTTACTCTTGATTTTTTTCGTAAACATTCGCCATGATGTGAGTCATTGTTTTGCGCATCATGAATTCCGAAAATTTAATATTATCCTGAATAAAGAGAAGAGAGGAGAAAAAAATAATTTCTACTATGTAAAAATCACATTACAATTTATTTCTAATTCTGTTTGGAGATAATCAGGACGATTGACCAACTTTTAAAGCCACCTTGATTTTCTGTTCGGTTGTAGGCATTTAATTCTCAGCTATTGTCTGTCTCTTTTGCCAAACTGGCTCGTGTTTCTCTGCTTTCTTAACAAAAAGAGATTCTGTCATCATTTGCTAGTTCCATAAATAAACGTTGTTTGAATGTGGTGATAAGGTAACTAGGATAAAACTTCTGGCATATATTCGCGTTGAAATTCTTAAAGAATATTGGATTGTAAAATTTTTGTTAAAATATTACCTCAGTAAAAGAAACAATTTAACATAGAATATTCCGAAATGTATAAAATATTGAATTCTAGTCTCTGATTGTAAGACATTTGAACTAATTGACCTATGCCCAAAAAATTATTTATTTAGGTATATAACTGAATGATCTATGAAAATTGAACTTTGTGCAATAAGAAGTCTATGCATAATTAAAATTCACTATTAAATATTAAAAATTATTTGTATTTTATTTTCAGGCTGCGAGCAACACGCAAACAGGGAAAACAGAACACGAAGTAAAAGTACAGTTCACACGTGAATTTGTGGATGCGGGAGCTCCAACTTCCAGGCCCGAGAGCCTGTCTTCAGAGTGCAGTTTTCAAAGTCTAACAAGTACACCAAGTACTAAGAGTTGGAATCATTTGAGACCTATAACCCCGCAGACGGCGGCAGACACTTCATATGGAAACACGAATATTCCTGGACTGGATGACTTGATATCAGGCTGGGGAAATATTCACCTAAATGAAACCACTGATATTCGAGAAGCCGAACCGCTAGAAACTTCTGTAACGCTCGATCCCAAGCTTGATTCTTCAAGTGCTGAACCAGTAGAGGATTCAGAGCATAAACAAACCCGTGATAACTTGTTCGAAAATCACGTTGAAGATTCGCCAGACATTCCACAATCCTCTGCAAATAACCCTGCATTAAACGAAACCAGAGATTTGTCGTTGAAGTCTGACTCTGAGAACATATTAATTTTAAATAAAACTACAGAATTACTACCAGCTGCAGAGTATTCACAAAATAATTCGCTTCAAGCACAAGATTCTTCACTGTCGTCAAATTCGCATGATAGTTCACATGAGAATTCACGTCTATTGAATGGGACTATCGAATTGGCACCGGGCTGTAACTCGACTTTCAACAAGCTTTACTCAACTGAATCAGAGGTGTTAAATGGTACTCACTGTGTCTCAAATAATGAAAACGCTGCATCAACAAATTGCAATTCACAGAGCATAACTGAGATCAGTGAGAATCCATCGAACGACTTGTCCGCAACCTCAACAGTTGGGAATGTGTCATCATTGAACGATCCCTTGAATTTACCTCCAGAGACAACGCTCTGTCCAAATCAGAATACATCTAGTTCAAATGAACAGACTCTATGTACATCAAACAGTGTGGTAATTGATCCTTGCATTGTTGAAGAACTGCTGAATAAAGAATCTGATTTTGCAGTAGAAAGACCTATCGAACCAGAAACTGTGAAAGATTCTAAGGAAGAAGAACGTTATGTGAAAAACCCACAATTGAATACATTAACTGAAAGATTTATCGAACCAGAAACTGTGAACGATTTTAAGGAGGTAAGCCGTAATGTGAAAAACTCACAATTGGTTCCAGAACGATGTACACCTGATTCTTCTACAGATCATTTTGCAGAGGAATTATCAGGAAATACAAGTCAGTTTGAGGCAGAAAGCATATCCACCGTTGTTCCAAACTTATCTCAAAATATAAGTTCGGAAACTTTCAAAGAGTGCATAACTCAGGAACAAGCTCTAGAAATTTCTGATAATCTCAGTGTATCGACTACAGTCAGTGTCCCTGAAGAGAATTTGGAAAACATAGAGCCAGCTCAAGAATTACCAGAAGTTCAAAAGACAGTATATCCTGAAACTCAATCAATTCAATCTGAGTTAGAATCCAAGCAGTCAAAACAAGTGGTACTTGAAAATTCAGTGGACCAGTTATCACAAAGTCTACAACAAGCTAAGGATCTAGAAACTGTTTCACAAGTTACAGAAAACAAGGTGCCATGTGTTCCACAAAATACGTCTACTCATTTGGAAGATTTGAAAGAATCTAAGTCAGAAGAATTACCTCAAGTAGAAATTAATGTCACACCATATCCAGGAAGTAATTTTGACACTCAACCAATATACTTGCTGAATGCAGAAAGTTGTCAGAATACAGGTAGTTCAGGTGAGGAAGATTTAAATCAAACATCCACTCTCAGGGAGGAATCTTTTCACAGTATTAGCTCTGAGAATACTAGTGACCCTTATGATGCTTTTAAACCTGTACAACAAAGTACCAGTCTACAAATAGCAGACTACAATTTTGAGAAATTGGGGCTGGCAGCTCAAGCTATTGCTGAAGAAATTAGTAACAAGTCATCGGAGTTGACTGAAGATACTGATCACTTTTTCAACGCTCAATCAGAGTGTAAGTTCAGATTTCAGATACTTGCCTGAGACTTGCGATAGTGTAATTATATCTTTTTTTTTTCTTCAATAGCATGAAAATGATATATCTTCAATACTTGAAAATAATTATTTTTGACAAGTAAAATACTATATGTTATCTGTTCACAGTATTCTTTGATCCAGCATCGTTCGATTTCTTGCTTACAAGAAATAATAGTAAGAATACCGTTCGTGATTTGCGAGCTGAGTCGCTTTATGTGAAATTCGACCCTTTGGTTGGTAACACCAGTATGCTACCACAGGGGCCTCCGCAAGTAGTTGACGGCGAAGAAAATGCCAAAAACAATATTTCACAGCCAACACTTGGCACGCCAAAACGAAATCCTGCTTTGGCAGCCATTGACAGACTGTTGCTTTACAGTCCGACACCTGGAACACCTAAAAAAATTGAAGAACCACCTAAAATCGAAGAGGTAATATCATTGTAAATATTGATCTCCATTTTACTCACTGGTTTTTCTCACTGGTAATTCAGTCTGTCCAATTTCCAAATAATGGAACATGTTTTGCTTTTCGTTGCAGAAGATAGTGGTGGAAGAAGTGAAACCCATGGTTACACCAATGGTTGATGAGGCTATGGCCAAAGAATTAGAGTTGGTTAGGTCGACAGTATTACAGCTTGATTCACAGCTTGAGAAGGAAAG
The DNA here is from genome assembly GCF_021155765.1 of Diprion similis. Classification (NCBI taxonomy): domain Eukaryota; kingdom Metazoa; phylum Arthropoda; class Insecta; order Hymenoptera; family Diprionidae; genus Diprion; species Diprion similis. The sequence goes on along the minus strand of NC_060106.1, from coordinate 17,660,831 downwards.
AAAAGAACGAGAAAAAGAAAGAAAGGAGCACGAAATAGAACAGGAAAAGCAGCGGTTGAAATATGAGAGTCTTGAAAAAGAAATGGCACATGAAATGCAAAAGAAGAAAGAGATGACGTGCGGTTTTGTATTTGTTAACTAGATTAAATAATTGAATATTTACGTCCATTGCAGCCAAATTTAGACTAACATACAATTATTTTGATAGGATGGTAATGGATGAATATGAAAAATCATTGAGTCGACAAATGGCAGATCGGGAAAGAGAAAGAACGATCTTCGCGCAGGAAAAAGCAAAGCTGCAAGATGATTTACAGGCTGCTAATCATCATTTGGGTAACACGGAAGCAGCATTCAACGACGTCCACTTGAAATACGAACGACTAAAAAGTGTAACTTCAGCATATAAGAGTAACGAGGATGTTCTCAAAGAGAGCATACAAGAAAATGTTAAAACAATCAAAACGCTTGAGGACAGATATGACCAGCTTAAGAATCACGCGATGTCACAGCTTGAAAAGTAGTCATTACATACATTATTTCAATACCAGTAAAACTTATGGATTGCGAACAGTTGCAACTTGATCTTCTTTTTTCTAGGGCAAATTTGGAATTGGAAGCGATCCGAAAGCAACACGAAACAGAGACTGTAAGATTACAGGCAATGATAAGGAAGGCTGAATTGAAAAGTAATTCTTTAGCGGAAATGGTCGAGCAGAAGTCAAAGGAAAATAAGGAACTTTCCTCGATACTTGATGAATTCATTGCCAGGGTTGGTCAAAATCCCGAGTGAATATTTATATCAGTCATTATTTTTTTACTTGATACGTTCATAATATACGATAACATAATAACTGATTATATACCGTTGTGTTTATGAATAGTACTCTTTATTGATCTTTATTTATAGACTGTAAAATAAATTATATCCTAATAAAATAGGCCTAATTATTCAAAACTTGTCATTTATCATCATATCATTGTCACCGTTATTAGACACATCACTAAAGCCCATCCTGAATGGATTCTTGCTCACAATAAGTTAAATTTTACATAATTCCGTTTATCTTTTCTTTTCCTCGTAAATGTTAAGTTCGCCAGTAGTTGTAAAACTGTACCAACGAAATTTATAGTATCCTAAATTTACGTAAACATTTCGAATCAAGTTCAACATTTCACTGAGTATACATACATCACAATTATGACATACTGTAGGCTAATTCGGTAATTGTTCCCTGTTAGCTAGATCTGACCGAGCAGGTGTTTTAAAACAGGATAGTACGCGCAGTAAGAATTTCGGGCTACTCAGGCTGGAATTATTGAACCCAGATGTGGGAATATTTCAACAGGATTATTATTTTCGGTTATTAAATTTTTGCGTTTTCATATGCTAGTTGTAAAAATATATTTTAGATCTAAATTCAACGATAACAATTAGTTTATAAACAAGAAGTTCAGATGTCCTGCTTTTATATCGACTTGAAATGATGTTTCTTCGCATGCAAAGATGTTCTGGTGTTTTTATCAGTACATTCAATTGAAGTTATTAAATAAAATAATTAGAAATAATATTTCAGTCGGGGCAAAGGGCCTTATTACGAGAATAAAGAGATTTTTATGAAATAGGTTTGCTAATTCAATTTGTTAATCTATTACAAACTAAATAATTATTTAAACAATAATTTATAAAAAAAAATCCTGTAACAAATCGAGTGCTCATTTTACAAATAAATAAGATAGTTGACTGATAATTTTAGACGGGCAAAATAGATGAATTAAATAAATCGTACTGCTGAAGTCTCGAACCGGCAAAACCATGTATATCAAACTACTAGTGTCTGGCAACGGAATAAAAACTTGCCACGATATTTACACCTCATTCTGATCTTAACTATTTTATATCACCACGAGTGTATTGACATGTTTTTTTAATGAAGATATCGAATTTGTATTTCGTTATTTTTAGCAGTTATGAATACCTCTTAGAATTCGGATACTTCATCAGAGTATTTGAGTTATTCACTTTGCAACAAAGCACACAACAATCACGCAGATATATCAATATGGTAATAATAGTGTTAAAAAAAAAAACATGATAACTTACAATTAGATACAGAAATTGCGCACATATTTTAATAGAACACAATAAATAGAAAAAAAAGATACCGTTACTGTCACAGTGAAGAAAACGAAATTAACTTGAGGACTTTGCAAACCAATTATAATTAGACTAAAATTATGCATTCACAGTTGCGTTCAGTCATTCTTTTCTGGTTGGAAACCAGGTGATTCGCTTCAAGATAAAAACTGTGAAAATTGAGGAATTCAATAGTGGTTTTAAAAAATGTAAAACTGAAATAAACACTCAATACTATATCATATCAATTAACAATTTGTAGGTTTTGGGTCAACAATTGTAAGCACGTATTGCTTAGCAAATTTCAACATGCGATCACTTGTACTTCCAGGTTTTCGCGGAATATTCTGGTTTTCCAGGTCAGGCATGGATTTCCTGACAGTACGTGCTAAGAGTGAACCATATTGTTTGAATTGTGGATGATTCATACCAATCCCTTTCCCTCTCAAGGCTTCAGCAACAGCCCACAATAATTTCTGTAAAATATTTGTAAAAAGGGATATCACCTTATATCATGGGGAATGCAAAGTTTAATCGGTATACCTTGGATTCGAGTTCATACTGAGACCGAGGTTCTTAGCCAATGTAAATTAGTTTTTACCTTTTTGTTAGTTTCAGTCAGTTCTCCTTTTCGATATTTCACAGCACCCTCACTTTTAGCAAGTACACTTCCAGTTGAATGTCGTTCAATCTTACAATCTGGTGTTTGTTTTTTTTCCAAGCCACGAGGGCAGTCAAATGACAAACTCTTTGCCCATTTAGGCCTCGGACCTTCAAGATCATCCTCACTTTTCCGCTTTTTTGTATCTTCAAAACTAACTCGTTTCTCAACATCATCTTTTTTATTTGGTGTTGGGAATAAGGCCCGTTTTATTTTTTGTGGATTCAAAGATGGGACAGGTCGTATTGTATTTATTCGACTAGGACCAGCCCGATCTCCAGGTGGACTTTGAAACAACGCTCTCTTGGATGTTTCCAATTTAGATTTTCGAGGACTTGAACCTTCCATCGTTAATCTCCTGGCAGCACGTTTTTTTGCCGAGCTACGCGGGCTTTTTCCTCTAATGCCTTTACCGCGTGGACTTTTACCCTTTTTAATTAATGTTTTTCTGAAATAACAGTGAGCAAATGAATAAGACTCTAAAGTTGCATGATCGTTAGGTTCAAATTTTTATGACTGTTATGTCTGCCACATTGTTATAATGACAAGATTGATGAAATGCATAATGAGAGACTCACTTAATATCAAGAACGACTTGTCTTTTATCAGTGAGTCCCATGCCTTGTAAGTTAGCACTAGAGAAAGCTCGTCTTCGCCTTGCGAGGTGGCTAAGTCGTCTTCCTGGACTTTGTCCAACATTTCTTCTTCCTAGCATCTTACGTTTAGTGGCACTTCCTGGTGCCTGTTTTGTAAACCAGGGGTGGCATGTGGATTGTGTCTCAGCTCCTACATATCTTTCACATAGCTTAATTGACAAGTATTCGAAGTCCTCTACAGCTATACTGCGATTATAACTGAAATGTCAAATATCGCAAGTGAATAATTTGAGATAAAAAGAATAGCGTAATAGATTTGATTTGTATTATAATTGAATGAAGCTTACTGTATGCCATGATGTTTATGTGCGTAAGCTTCAGGCCATTCCAGTGTGGCTGGATCACAATCAATAATTGTTCTATAATTTAACAATGAAGGTTTATCCTCGTTAGTTGTTTCGTTTACTGATATAGTTGTTCTGCTTTCCCTACTATCATTCAGTAGAGTCAATGTTGAATTATGACACACAAAGTTACTCAAAGTACTACTATCACTTTCCACTGCAAGATTAGGATCACTCAACTTCTTATTTACTAAAGTCTTTTCACAATTTTCATTATCACTTTTACCGTGGCAGTGTTGCTCGTTTCTTCTTACACTAGATGAATCACAGGCATCAAAAGCATTCATTAAGTTTCTAGAACCACTTTTAATTTGTTGATAAAACGTGTTACTACTTCCACTTGCAGCTAAGTTTGTTGATTCAGAATTAAGTAGTTTTTGATTAACGTTAGAACTGTCTTGGCTCCCAATCTGATCTAAATTTTTCTCTTCACATAAACCCCTCGGCCAAAACAAATGGCTATTTTGTTTGATGCACCTTAGGAAGTCATTGCAATCCATTTGGGAAATTGTAACAGAAGGAGGTGGGGGAACACCACTCAATGCTTCATGAATTCTATTTAGTAGTTGGCTGTCTGATTTTGCTACCAAGTCTGCCTGGCATATTTCGCTATCTTCATCTTTTATGTCCAATTGATCGGGTTCTGTAACTAACAAAGCTCAATTGTTTACACAATTTAATAAGAACAGTAGAATTGTTTTCTAATCCATACAACTAGATACTCATATAATACCTGAATTGCTTTTTGGGGCATCTTCAGTATCACTTCCAAACATATCAGGACTGGGGGCCTGGTCAATTACTTCAGAATCTTTGAAAGTCTCGTTTGACTCTGTGTATACACAGTCCATAGCGTCTTCGCTCATGTAGATGACTTTGGTCTCAACTTCGGAGGTACTGTTAGTCACCAACAAATCACTAGTGCTTTTATTCGACATTCCTGAAATTTAGTATTGAACACGTATCTAATCTATAAAAAGTGAGTAACGAATGAGCAATTAAAAAAATGTTTATTAGAAAAAGGATTGGATTGAAAATAATTGGTTAGCAGAATCAGATTTTTCTTTAAAATAATTACGTTAGCTCAACGTTAATATAACACCTAATAGAACCAATGATAAAACCATCAACCGTGTATAAATTATATTAGGAATAAGTCAAAAAGTATTTATTTTGAAATCTAAATTGTATGGAATGATGAGTATTAATTATAAATACTGAGCAGCAATATTCAGTTGAAAAATTACTCAATAGATTAACTGAAAGCATATAAAACATTAAATGTCAGTATTATGTGTTTTGTTTTCAATGTTTTTTAGAACTTGTACAGAATTTTTATGTCGTCTATTATTATTAAATACAATATTTTAGTGTGGCTATAATGATGGCAGAAATGCACTAAACAATTGACATATATTCCAATTTCCCAAAGGTTTTTAAGAATCGAAAATAAACATTATATATAGCTGAGTAACTTATTTGCATATTTTTTTAAACTCTCTGATTTTTTGAGATTGAGATTTCTTTTGACATTTCCAAGTTCTTGGTATTTTGATTTGTTTAAATCAAACTTCACATATATTGTTGATCGCTGGTAAAGATAGAGATTGGATCTGTTTTAACAATTCTTCAAATTTATGTGATTGGAATAGTACTTGTTCTTACCCATTGTCGATGGACTCAAGGCAAGGTCATCTTCCAAGATAGAAGTACCATTGCAAGGAGCTGGGTTGTCCGTGTCTCCCATTATTTGGTCTAATGCCACAGCGTGCATGTTAAAGTTAGCTGTCAATAATTTGACAATTTCTCATCCTCTCAAAGACAGTGGATATATTTACAATATAGAAGTAAATCGATGTTATCTGTAAAGATTTCAAACACATGATTGAAAGGATCTAAAAATTGGACTACTCCATAAGTTGCGTTACGTAAAAAGATAACTGCTCGTATTTTGCATTCGCTGATAATGGCGATGGGTCAAGAGCATGCTCGACTCAAAAATTGTATTGTGTCCATGCCCAGGTACGGTAGACGATCACAACTCAGCATAAGTTTGCATATTGCATTTTTATGAACAAAATAAATCCTTTACTGACCTTTATGACGAACAATGATGGAAAGGTGGAGGTGATTAAAGAGCGGCGAATAATCACCTACCATATTTTATTACCCTGCAGATTTGCTGTGTAAACATTTACACACCAAGGAATACCGTACGATGAAAGCAATTGTACTGAAGGTTACAAGATATGTTTAGTAGAAATGGATGTTATTCTATGAGGTAATATAGACGTTAAGGGTTGTTGACTCGCGAGTGGCTGCATGTTTCAAGAAAAAAATGTGATACCGTAATTTAGAGACGTTTTAGATCGCAACACACAGATAATAGTTGAAAATATTTCAACAAACAATTAAAACGTTATTTGACGACAATAGGAATCTGTCATATTGCTCAGATACTATGCGAAACTCAAAATCAACATCCCACACCTCCTCCAGTCAGACGACGATACCTTCATAACGTAAAAATATTTCAAAGCAAGACGTATTATATTATTTTCTTTATATTCAACTCACACTACAGAGGTAACTCACACACTACTACCCCAAGTACCCGCGGAAGGTACCAGGCACTTATCCGAATTACGAGCTCTTACGAGCCGTGGTAAGACTGTCAAGATAGTATGTCAAGTGATGAGAGCAGAGATGAGAGCACATAAAGCTCACTAACTGCTACCTGGTGGAATTTCTTGGTACTTCTCAGGCTCCAATCCACGGTCTTACATACAGGTCTGGGGACTCTAGTGGTAGGGGAAGTACGCTTACGCTGCAGTTTTTGTTTTTCAGCGCTACCGTTAGTTGGCACTAATGGTAAAGTAATGTTCGCAAACATAACCTCAAATTTCTCAAACTTTACAAATGACGTGGTCCAAATGTACGTAAAAATAGTGAAAATCGCATAAATCGTACATGGTTATTTATTTTTAAGAATAACGTGTGCAATTATCACTTCGTCATCGCAAACCACTTATTGTTTGAGAAGTTTGAGGTTATGTTTGCGAACATTACTTTACCATTAGTGCCAACTAGCGGTAGCGCTAAAAAACAAAAACTGCAGCGTAAGCGTACTTCCCCCACGACGCAAATTTCGACGAGTCCCCAGACCTGTATGCAAGACCGTGCTCCAATCTGGCTCTTGCTAAAGTTCAAAATGAAGTCGGTAAAGAGAATTTCTGATTGGGTTTGACAACGTTTTGAGACTGACATCAGAGTTGAGTTCTCTACGGCTGTGCTACTGACCACTATACTGACATCAACCTGCCTAACCTTCTAACCTAACCTAATCTAACCCGATCTGACGTGTTCGTGAATCGCGGGGCGGTTTGACAGATAAACCTGATCCTGATCAGAAAATAGGCACAAAATAAGGAATCGAATGGAGACAATCGTTTGATTCATCTGAGATTATTTCCAATGCAGATATGGGGCCTCCCCCAGTAGTTACAGGGATATCTCCAAAGGAAGGGCCACCAGGAACGCGAGTGACATTGAGGGGCGAGTTTTTAGGAGAAAAAGCGCAGGACCTGATAGGTTAGCTTTAACTGTCACTGTTGAAATCGTTGGCACTAATTGTAAACGTCATCTATTGAAAATTAAATCGAGATATACACATGCTGTAAGTTTTACAAAAAATCATCCACTTTAGGTTTGACCATCTGCGGATGCGAGTGTCTTTTGTCAGCCGAATGGAAATCACCAAACAAAATCATCGCCCGCTCTGGACCAGGTAAAGGACGAGGCGATATTATAGTCACAACAAGAAGTGGAGGCCAGGGCACTTCAACTGTCCAATTTCGTGGCTACCATGAAACCATTGGACCCATGAAAGAATCTGCTGTATGGGTTGAAGAGGCACCCATGCAGAGCTTGGTATGGGGAAGACGAGCTCTGTCACCTACTAATTATCAGCAGGAGGATCCGTTGGGACTCAGCGTCGAAGGAAATGAGTTAGGAAACGTTCTTCATTCAAGATTAATGCAATAGTAACGAAGCAAGATCTAATTAGACTTTATTGTTTTCAGTAAGAAATTTCCCGAGGATGAATTAATCGAGCTATTTGGCGATGGTAGCGGTGAACTGGCCAGTGAGAAGTTTCACCCAGGCTGGTTTTTATTACAACACCATCATGCTACTAATCTAGATGATCTTAAGGCAGGATTAGCTTATCTCAGACGCAAAGTTCACTCACAAAAAGAGGGTCAACTGTCTTTTCTCAAGGTGAAACAGGACAATTTTGGAAATTACACAGACACTTTGTAATTTATTCAACATTCGGTCTTCTGATTTACACTCATGTTTAATATTCCTCTTCAACAAACCATTTATTGATTTGTTTATTTATATATAGGCTAATGTTGGTTCGGTGATGGAGCAATTAGATACAATTATGCTACTGAAGGAACAATTCGAGTCAGATGTACAAAGAAATGGCAAAGATCCAACAGAGAAACTTGAAAAAGCTATCAAAGATTCAATGGCCGAAGCTGACAAACTATTTCACGATGTCTTGGCTCGAAGAGATAAAGCGGACGCTACAAGGAATGCCTTATCTTTGATGCAACGCTATCGATTTTTGTTTTGCATGCCAGTAAACATCGAGAAGAATATAAAGGGAGGAAATTACGAGTTGGTAATCAATGATTATGCCAGAGTGAAGAATCTATTTGGTAATACCGAGTTGGAAGTTTTTAAAAAAGTATTGAACGAAATCGAAGTTAGAATTGGAAAACTTAGAACTGTGCTCCGAAAAAAATTGGAAGAAATGCCGGTCACTTTGGATGAGCAGAAAAAAATTATAAGAAATTTAGTAAACCTCGCAGCTGAAGGAGATCCAGCATGGGATGCTATAGGTATGTACTTTGTGAACCAGGTCATCACGAGTCATCCAAGTATAATAATATTTCTGTGTAGGTTGAAGTTCTTTGCGATGTATTGCAATTATATATATTTGTATTTTAGCATCACATGCTCATTATCTAGAAAAAAGTGTGACAGCTTGTATAAATGAGTATTTAGAATCTGAAAACGCTGGTGGTGATGATTCGAGTAAAGCGCTAAAGTCAAATGGATTGACGCCAACATCAGTCAAACAATTAAGGATGCAACAAAACGAGGAAAACAATGTACCGCCACAGGTTCTATGTGTTGAAGCTATTTGCGATGTGGTTACAGAGCAATTACCAGACTTATGGCGCTTAGGACAGAGCTATTTTACAGGACAATTACATGTCACTGTTGATATAGAAAAACAAATTCCCTTCAAAGTGAGTAGTCAAATAATGACTCTTTATCATTTCTATGAGACAAGGAATGCTGTTGACAAGGTTTTTCACATTTTATACATAATATTCGATTTTTTGCACTGTTTCGAAAGTGCTATTTTATGCACTAATAACAGTGCTTAAAGTCGAATTATTTTACATATACTATGTCAAAGACGTATCATATGAAACACGTGCCTACATTTTACGCACTTGTTGCATAATATACTATTTCGATATTTCAGAGCCTGGTTTTGTCTAGTATGCAACATGCAGTGGATGCAATGAAAACAGCTTGTGGGACAAACTTGGATGCTTCTTGGCTTCTTCACAACTTGAGATGTATTCGACAAACGTATGCATCTTTAATTCATTTGGATTTACCCAGTGAAGCCTTAGACATATTTGGCAAATACTTATTCGATCTTAGGTAGGTATTCTAATGTATTTGATAGATTCAAAATGTGTAATTAATATGATTTAAAGTGAATAATAAAATATTTGCGTTCAATGCGTTCGACTCAGGTTACAGTGCTTGGTGGCATTGTTCAAGCAAACCGCAGACAAAATATCTGCCTTACATCGTAAGGAAACTTGGAAAATTGAATATCTGAATGAACACGGAGGAGTAACACGACTGGTAATACACTCAGTCATTACATATTTCAAGATAGATATTCACTTTATTTATGTTTGACTTACCCTCTGCAGCCAGGTCTTTTTGAAGAAATGGTACTAGAAGTGTCGAAACTAGCTCGAGAAACAGTAATAGCTTGCGGACCTCGAGAACTCCCTTTGCTGGCACATACTAGTCATCAAACTCTGTTTCATAATGCGGTAAAAACACTATTTACTGCTTTTGCAAAATGTCTACAACAGCTGGCTTTCAGTGGAAGTGAAGAAGCTATGGACGATGATGAATCCTCAGTATCCCAACTGATTGGTTCTCCAGTTGGCTATAGAACTAGAGATAAGCAACAAGGGCCGGTGAGAATTGAACTCGAATATTTTCATTGCTAGTTATACTTTTCAATAATCACTACCAACCGAACTATTATATTTGTCCTACAGACATGGGAGCAGTGTTTACTAATATCACTGAGTAACATTCGTTATACTCTAAATACAATAATACCACATGTTAACGATGCACTGAAGCAGCATGGTTATCCACCATTATCCTTAACCATGAGTTCGAATACTGATTGGACTCAATTGGATACATTGGATAGTGCTGTATTAGACGCATATTTGGAACGTCGCTGCGATCCCCTTGTCGGTACCATAGAACCAAGTATGTACTTAGGTGGTCTAGAATGGCATTTGGACATTGAGCCCTCACATGTGAGGCCTTACGTACAAGAGGCTTTGACCAATCTGATTGCAGTTCATGCAGAGGTATTTACGTTGTTTTCATTTGAAAATATTAATATTGTAGAGTACTTGGATTCATTTTATAGTTTTGATTTCATCAAACAGGTACGACGGGTTTCGCCAGGTTTATTGAAGAGAGTTTTATCACACATTGTCGAAACAGTTGCTGAAGAATTAGCACGGCTGATGTCTTGTGTAACTCGTTTTAGTCCTTCAGGAGCTGTTCAAGCTAGGGTCGATGTTACATTACTGAGGAGTGCCGTCCACTCTTATATTACTCCGAGAGCTGGGTAAAACTTGATCTTTCTGTTTTTAAATCCCAATTGAAGCCCTATTTGTATCAGATTCAAATAAATTTGTGGTAATGGTTCGCTTGGGTAGAAATCTGAAGCATAATGAAAATACAAAATTTTTCGTACAGGAGCTTTTTTGAAGAAGCACTGGATGCGATTTCTGAACCAGTCCGTAAAGAGGACTCGCAAAGAATTGACGCTCTATTACGCAAAGTGGCTTCCTCCATGCGCCTACAACTTTCCTGTCTTGCTGATGATTCATCAGATGGCGTTATTCTGGAGGGATCTGATCCAAATCGCGCGACAACAGTTTAACTTCCATTCGGAAATTTGGTAACCACTTTTCCTTAGTTTATATGATTGACAAATTTTTTTTACCAACTCAAATGGCTCGCACAATTGATTCTTATCAAGACAAATGACGTACTATCAAGTACAAGTTGGATTTGGCACTGTGTAAAATGTGCATGATTCACAATATATTTAATGGATTCTTTAATCAGTTCGAATTAGTAGTATAATTATTTATATTTTGTAAAATACAGAGACAAAGAACTGGTAGACATGCATTTGTTTGCTATGCGACAGCTTCCCATGTACAGAAAAACTTGCATATTATTAGGATGGTGTAAAACTATGTACATACATACAATTTCCACTCACAAAAAATGAATTTTTACTTTGTCTCTTCAACGACTTGTAAGACTCCGGTAGTTCCAGCTAGTAATACTGTATCACCTGTAAATAGGAGTGGATGACGTAGTTTAGAACAAAAAAAAAGGCAAGCAGTAAAGTTTTGTTTTACTGCCTATATCTAATAATACTAAGCATTACGATAACTAACTATGATCAGAGTTATAAATACATATTGTAAATATGACGAATATTGCATAGCGAAAGTAAGTAAAATGAAGCAAATAAATATTGAAGAAACCAATTTGGAACACACTTTTTTCATTAAAAACACGAAATTCTATTTATGTAGAGCTTGCTTCATTTCGTATATTTATATTTTTTCAAAGCATGGATAAAACAAAGGCTACTCCTGGTTTTATTGAATATGAGCTGAGAGTTGAAAACGATAGTTACCAATTGAACAAGTATACTACTTTTTTTTTGTGTACACGTTTTGATTCATTCATACCTGTACAAAATTTTTGTGTAGCTCCTTCAGCACCAACAATACATGGTAAACCGTATTCTCTCGCTACAACAGCTCCGTGACTAATGAGACCTCCAAGTTCAGTGACCACACCACCCAATATTGGAAAATAGGGGCTCCAACCAATATCGGTGCACTGTGTTATTAATATATCACCAGGCTTCAGTTGTACAGCATCGTTTACATTAGTGATAATACAAGCGCGACCTAGGACTGTCCCTCCACAGACTGGCATTCCTGATATCCGAGCACCTCCCTCACGGATTTTTGTACTGGGCTCTGCCTAAATTGAACAAATATTCTTATAATTATTTACTGATCTTAAGAACACCATATACGTACAGATTAGACGTTATGAAAAAAAATTAGATACTCTTCACTTACCACTATAGGTTTTAATACACCCCTATTGACTTCAGGAAATTGAATTTTATCACAGTGAGGATAAAGCCTTTGTCTTCTTATCGCTCTAAAAACATTTTTTTTTTTTTTTTTAAGTTAACCTTATGCTCAGTAATGAATGAATGAAATACTCACTTTTGCACTAATGTTGGATTTGGACCAAGTAATAACAGACCAATTTCCTGATGAGTAAGAAAGAATATCAAATTCATGTCAGGTAGTTGGCCATCCTCGACCATTAATTCACCAAGTTTTCGGTATCCTAATCTCAAAGAATTGACTGTGGAAACTAAAACAGCTTTCGTGAATTCTCTGCGACTAACGGCACTCCTGTTAAGTGGCACCAGCATCTTCAATATCTTCCTTGTGACTCGACTTTTCGGTGTGTGTAATCGATCTACAGTTTCGGCTACACTTAATTCTTTGATCACTGGTGGCTCTGCTGACGATGCTACAGCTGCCTGTTTTTAACCAGTGACAGAATAAATAAACATATAAATATTTCTTTCTTGTTTTGAAAGTAATACATTTTCACAATGACTTTGTATTCATGACTTACCTGAAGTGAGGATATTAGTTTTTCAGGCTTCATATCCCATGTTTCAGTCATCAAATCTAATTCTCTTATACACCTGTGTCCGTGTTCTTTCAAAAAATCATCAAATACGACAGCAGCTGTAGTACAATTCAGCGTTAACCAATCTCTAGCTTCTCTTGGATCTAGCTTAACAAATTCCTCAGCTTTTCCACCATTTTTTATTGTATTGGCAAGTTTACGTAGGGCTGTGGGAACTTGAGCGCTCACTACGTCACTGCAGGAACCTAGGAATATGCTTACATCTGAATAGTGGTCCGCATTCAAATCTTGAGCACCTTCTGTTAAGATTGATATTGCAACAATTTGACAGAATACACTCACTCTTGATGTATGAGCATGATATGCTGATGCCTACATGAAACAGAACATGAATTAGGAGTTTTTCGTAAATATTAAATTATGAAAGCAGCGTTAAAAATGATGACTTTCACGAATTTTGTCCAATTTTTTGGTATATAATTCAACACACATCTATGGTAGAAATTATAAGTATGTTAATAATGATTGTAAGTACCTGAAGCAACTTCTCGAAATTATCATCGAGATCTTTGTAAAGATGTTCTGCCCTTACATAGGACTGAACATCAAATTTGAAATTTGCATAAAATTTCTTGGCCAGTTGTTCTATCTTTCCATTGACCCAAGTATCTGTTATTATGGCTTTATACAATTTCAGTTTACTCTTTATTCCCTGGAGCCCATTCCTTTTCACAGCCAAAGCATGAAGCTCTGGGGTTGTTACTTCATGACCGCAAACTGCGATATCGATGATCTTATTGCCTAAAGATACTTTGGACTCAACTTCACGCAATATTGTCTGCATAAAAGTATGTGTAAGAATTCTAATGCATATGGAAAGTTAAACGAATTTAAAATTTGTGAGTTACCATATTTTATGGACACTTACATTCATATAATTCATGTAGCATCTCATTCCAGTAGTACCAATAAAAGTTTCGCAATAAGAATTGGTTGGTCTAGATGTAGAATCAAGCTGGATTGCCCTGTCCAGTGATCGAACAACAGTACTCAATGTCAGCGGTGACGTAGCTCCTGGATAAACCTCTCCAACATTAGAAAATACTAGAATATCAATTTCACTGGGCACTGGTGAATCTAATTCATGGGTTATTTCAAAATCAGACCAGTTATCCAAAGCTGTAACTGGGCGTGCTTGCAGCAAGAATATTTTTCCCTGTGCAACAGCCCATTCAATATCACGTGCAGTGCCAAACAACGCTTCTAAATGTGTGCCCATTTTGCTTAATTTCAAAGCAACTTCTTCCGAAATACAGAGTTCGTTGTGGTAAGAGTCTTTGAGCTCCTCAGTTACCGTGCCCTCGTCCAAAGTCATTGAAACTTTGTGAGTTTTCTTTCCCAACTTGAGGTCTTTTACTGCTAAATCATTGTTCAAACTTCTCTCAACAATTACTGTGTCAGGTTCAATCATTGCAGAAACAACACTCTGTTGAAAGTCATAAAGAAGGAAGTTTAGCGGATGATATTGCATTTCTTTGAGAATTAGTTTGTATAACTTATTACTAGGCAGATACTTGTGTACCAACCTCTCCCAGGCCAAAATTAGCTGTTATGAGAATTTGTCTAGGGTCTCCGGAAGTTGGATGTCTTGTGAACATTACACCAGCTGCCTCGGCATTAACCATTTGCTGGACACAAACCCCCATTTCAGCTTTTATCGGTTGACCATGTTGTCTCCTAATTAATTAGTTTTGGTACAGTACAGATTCAGATAAACTTTTAGGAATCGTATATACTAAAATTTGTGCATTATTAATATTTGAAATAATTCTAATTTACGACGGTCTAGTGATTGTACTTCATTATTCAATAACGAAATTCCACATCAATATGAAGTGAAAATTTAAAAAAAAGTCAACGCAATCAATAGTAGATACCTGTATTCTACACTTTGATATGCATATAAACTACCCCAGCATTTCGCGACTGCTTTAATGATATTTTCAACACCTCTCAATCCAAGGAATGTCGCATTTTGACCTGCAGCTGAAGTATCTTCACTGTCTTCCCCAACGGCGCTCGATCTCACTGCAAATCTTTCAAGCTTGTCTGGTATTTTCAAGTCAGTTTGCAGATTAGAATCAGAATCTGACACAGATTTTCTTATTGCTGCTTGAATTGGTTCGAGTATAGGAGTTTGTTCAAAAAGTTCTACAGCTCTGAAAAGGTAAAGATACATGAAGTGGAGAACACCTGTGATGCTGTGTTAGTCATAAAAATAATCACAGAGTTTCAAATACTATACATAACATAAATTTGATGTATTCCGTACATATAGGATGATAAAAAAATATCATAAGAGGAAAAATACTTACTTCTCGCATGCTACTTTTAAATCAGCCTTCAATATTCCTGCACTAACGTTTTTAACATAAGTAACAGCATTTGCTAATGCTTCATTTTTCTCAATATGTAGATTCAGGGCAGCTGTGGTAATGCAAAATCCTGAAGGTACAATGAACTGTAAAAATTATATGAATGATTTATTTAGTTACCTCAAAATATTGTCAAATAAATCAGTGCCATCAGCAGCTACCTCTTTATGTGGGATAGATGTTAGTAATGCTATCGAAGATCCTTTACCACCAACCACCGTCTCACTTTGGCAGATTCGGTCCTTAAACGAAACTGTGTATAAATCAACTTCCGGTTTCAAATTTAATGGTAGGATGTGAGATATCTTTTCTGCTGATTTCAATGGGCTTGGCCCATTATAATTGTACCACAAATATGCTATTCCATATCCTAGAGCAAAAATACATGAATAACGATGATCATATTTTGTCCCATTTCATCGTGTATTTAAGAAACAGTACATTACCTGTGTCGTTATTCAGTTTTGTTTCGGTGTTAAAAACTCTGGCTTCCCAATTCCATGGACGTCCACCATACAAAGTGGCTCCAGAATCCATTATGCGACATATTTCAGTGCGATATTTCTTCCCACCAGCTAGTTTTCAAATATGATTTTCCAATGTTAATTGTTTAATGCTTAGAAAAATACGTCCTTATTGCTAGTAGCAGTAAAAACCACGGCAGTATCAGTGTATGAAGTTAGAATAGAAATATTGTAAAATTAGTCACCTCGGAAATTGACTTTATATCTAGTGGGAATGTTCTCCCTCTGTTCAGCATAAGAAGCTAAATCAAAATCCAACCAATCAATGGGGAATACCAAATCGTTAGCTTTCCTGATATGGCCGAATTTCATACTGAAACATAACAAATAATCAATAAAAACCCAATGAAATCTTTGAAAACAACTCTGGGTAGACTGAATTATGTTCGAATTGAGAATATAAAAAACAATGATAAACTAGTTTATGAATATACAATGTCACATACTGTTGTATAAAAATTGGATACCGTCTAAGATTTACAATATGACCAGAATAATATATCAATAACAGGGTAATTGTCTACTGCTTATGTCAAGTATACACTCACTGTGTTAAGCCTTCCTTAGAACTATCTGCGCCCAAACAATACATTGTTCCGTCGTACATTACACCAACAATGTTAACAGTTCTATGTAGTTGTACAGGTTTATGCACACCCCAACGCCTCTGTCGTAGCCCGCGCAAATATAATTCAGTACTTGAAGAATCTTGGAAAATTAATTGACCAACTAAGGTTCCCCATTGGTCAAATCCACCAGTCTTGTTCAGTTTGCTGTAAATTTTAGTAAGTAAATGGTAATGTTAATGTAGAGTGAAACTTACAGTCTTACATCATATTTATCCATTCAGGATTTTTCCAAGGTTCTCTAGCCAGAGCATCTGCTTGTAGACCAGGACTCCAATCTTTTGGCCATAACAGTGGTGGAGCAGCAGCAGTGTATCTGAAATATTTTTATTGATGACATAGATCAATGCTTACCAAACTCAACGTGTTACTTATTTTACATAATTGTTGATCTGCAATATGAGTAATTATAAATGAAATTACATTACATGTCCTATCACTCACATAAAATGGAAACGAAGATGTTCTACTTTTCCATCATTTTGGCGATAATTACGTTTGATCCCATTTCTCAATAAACCATTGAAAGTAATTCTCCAGCGTCTCAATGGATCCAGAGGTGTGATTTTCAATCCTGCAGCAGACCATCCACGACTCACGTTGTTGAAGATCACACTGTCTGGATGATCTGAAACCACATTGTCAGAAGTGCATAAAGCTATTTAAAAAAAAAAGTAGAAATTAATCGATGGAAACTCACTAGGAAGTTGATACGTGCGTCCATCAGCTAAACTTAGTTGAAGTATTAATTCAGCAGTTCGATGTCTTCTTCGTGTCAAATTTATGAATACAAAATTCCCTTTCTGATCTGTAGCATAGAATTGGATACTATCTGAACTCTGGAATCAGAAGCAAAAACTGCGTGAAAGTAACTGGTCAATTTTTTTTTCCAATATTACACATTAGCAATTGAATGTAAGCTGTTTTACTGTATAATGATGTTTCCTGAAACATACTTACATTTTCATCAGTTAATTTCCTAAGTTCTTCCAGTTCTTTTGGCACCATTATGTCATCTTTTTTCTCAATTGTAGCTTTTTTAAACGTATTTTTTGACATTTCAGCTTTTTTCCTTATCGCATCCTTTATACAATATGCAGCCCAACATCGCTTCAAATGAAAATTCCATTCTGGTAGAACGAAAATGCATTATTTGATAACATCATTGGAAATATATTTGAGGAAATAAAATTATAGGGAGGACGTTTTTTCATTACCTGGTATTGTATAATGACTGATGATAGAATTTTTAACGAGTTTCTTTTGAACAGGTTTGTTCAACCACAAGTAAATCCATACAGGCAATATAGTTACCGTAACTATTTGAATTGCTACTATGATCCAGCCCATTTTCCATAACTTTTAGTACTACGTAATCTAAATAACATGATTGAAATTAGTATTGGCTCAACGGTGTTCGTTGTGAGATAAGTGGTATATTCAGTACTGATAATTCCTGAGCTGTCGCAACGTTAATAATAAAGTGTATCTTCACCGAGTGAACTTTGTCATGTACGATGTAGACATCTGATTTTACAAAACTGGTAATATGTCACTTAAATACGAAATTTTATTATTCATCAGCACAAACTTACACCAGCTTCGGTTAAAAATCCTAGAGTTGGAAGTAAGGCTGTGTTTGTTTTCAAGGTTTTACTAGTAAACTATAGTAGTTGTAAAAAATGACAACCACAGTGTGATTATGTAACGATGTGGCGAAGAACCGTCAACAGAATTACGTGGCTACCGCTCTCTGTGCCTTGACGAAAATTACAGGATTCTAGTATATCTTTGCTCTCCCGGTGAATGCATAAACATCATAACTTAATGATTCTTTATACACTCAAGGTCGAGAAAAAAAGGTGCAAAATTGTTTGCTCCGTGAGTTTATAAAAGACGTAATAAGCTAACAATTCTTCAAAGATGGTCACTTTTTTCTGAGGCGTCTTTACGCCAGAGAAATAATTTTTAAGTCAAACAACGAAATGAAAGAACCGGTTGTTAAAACAGACTTCAACCTTCACCTAGCACGTCATTATCAAAAAATTCTGTGAAACAAATTTAACAACTATTCTCTAGCATATGGTAACTGAAACACAATAAGATAATATACAATGTTGTAATGTACTTTTGTACTCACAGGATATTTGGATATTAGTTGATTTCAGCATACGTGTCTAGTCGTTTGCCTTAGTTATTAGTGTGTAGAACTGGTGCTGTTATCGTTACAAAGATCTTTAACTCAATATCTTTAGATATGAAGTATCAAGATGTCAGAGGCTTAAAAATATATACTTTGTTGATTATCATTACTTTTCAAGATATATAATTTCTGTATAATCTGACATATATCGACAGCATAGATGTTAACATTCGGAAGCTAGATATATAAGTTTGTGGAATCTTTTGCCTGGTGACAGTTTATTACATCACAGATTATTACTTGAAAGGCATCACTGATAAGCCTGATAAGTTAACTTCTAGAAAAATTTCAATTACTTTCACCCTTTACATATGATATTTATCAATCAGTTAATCACTTTATTACTTCTGTCGCAACAAGTATTCGAGCATGTAAAAATCGTTGTGGAACAATTTATTCAACCGATAACTAACATTGGTTACAAATCAGTTATTCCTAATACAGCAATAACGCTATAAAGTAATGTTATATTATGGAACTGCATTTAACTATCACACTAACTTTTACATTCTTAGTTATCTTCAGCAAAAGTTGGAATTGTGATAAAAATCCAGACTTCTGTTGTAAATTCTTAAACACATACTCCGAAACTACGAGATGCTGATAATTTTTTAACTCACTGTGATTAGGCCTCTAAATAACTATCGACGTTGCAAACTGATAGCTAGCATTGAATCTATGTAATGGGAACCTTAAGGAATTTCTTATTTTAGATGTTTAAAAATCACTTCACCACAATCTTAACGTACATATTAATATCAAAGACTTCTTGCCTTTGGTCACCACTGGTAGAGTTTTAGAATAAATATATATCTATGTGTGTTCTTAAAGAAATCGATATGTTACCAACAAATGTAAATTAGAACTATATCATAATATAATATTGCTCTGATTTAAATAATTACGGAATGTCAAGTGTGCACTAGAGTTTAACTTAGTATCACATGGTGGTAATATAATTTTCCATATTGTTAGTAAATTGAATTAAAGGAGACATAATAAATAAATAATTATTAATATCTTTAATTAACGGTCTTCAATATTTGTACTAATTTTTCTTCTTGTCATACATTGCATGTTCCATTGGTGTTTCATCAATTGAGACTGCATCATCTCTACGAGATTTGTCAACTGGATAAAGCCTACAAAATTTTAACAATGTTATCTTCTTTTTCTGTAGTACACCACTATATGACATAAAATGTCATCGAGGATTATTATATCAAACTTACTGAAGAACTTAATATAAGGGAGCCAAAGCTAAGAAACCAATCTTGGTACGGAACTCACCATCTCTGATACAGGTACACTAAGAACACAGCATCATCACGGAAACACGCAACTCTGTGCGCGGTCGGCATTGTTATGATAAATGCAAAAATGTCGTCAATGAAAGTATTGAATGCTTTATACATAAATGCCCGCCATGGTAAATGAGCAACTGACTTGAGTTTGTAATTCACAAATAATTGTGGAAGCATAAAGAGGAAGCCGAATGCGTACACACCGTTCACCAAGGAATTTATGCTCCACGAGTACCAGCTGGAATCAATTACCATTGTGTTAGAATCAAAATAAAAAAAAAAATAAAAAATCTACTAAAGAATATGACTAATATTCAAGGAGTAGTAAATTTCATCAGTAACAATTTGAGACGTGTCTCGTTGAATATATTATGGATCGATTAAATCTTTAAAATTATATCTAACCTTTTGTGAGGTTGGTACAGTAACGAATACACTGCTCCACCAGTTACTAAAGGATATAAAAGATAGGACAGATACTTCATACTTTCGGCATCAAATTTACGTGTTTTCTCTTCAGCAGAGCTGGATTCAATCTTTTCAAATTTAATTCGTGGTAACCAGCCTTGGTCAGTAACGAATTCGGCCTTCAATATTTTTTTGGATTTCCAGAACTGCAAATATAGTGCATAGAAACAATTATCATGCCTTCGCGTCTTTAAATTTCAGAATCCCAAATCATTCTTAAGGAAACTTTTTGTATCCCCAAAAAATGTACAATCACATATTGTTAACTCAAATTTATTCAAGTAACGAATTTACCTCGATAATTGTACCAATACCAGCTGGAATAAGAACGAGCATAGATGATTGCTCGTCAAGAAGATAAAGGAATATGACTGCTTGACTAAAGGCTCGCCAAACTACAGTACGCACACTCAACCCTGCTAAATTATTTTTGCCACGCCAGAAGCTGACGTCATTTTTAAATGCAAGAAAGTCAAATAAAAGCTGAAAAAACGGAATACATAAATTTCAGTGAAACAAACCAACAACCAATATCGTCAAATAAGTGAACTTACGTGTACTGCAGCAATAAAAATTGTTCCACCTAGAAGATACACGTTAGTATCAGCAAAAATGCCCTTCACTTCATCTACGTCTTTGTCCGAAAAACCCAGACCTTTCAGTCCCTGCATAGCAGCCTCTACATGCAATATTAATCTCAATTTGCCAATTGAAATAGGTGTGTAAAACACAGTAACATTCATGGTATCACTTTCAGGTAATATTTTTATCAAATCTCTATGCCGAGTTTGGAGAAAATCGTAGTTCACGATTGGCAAGTACATTCCATCTCGTGTTATGCTGTAAAAAGTTGTGCAATATAACTTTTATTTTAGTGATGTATGAATGAAGGCTGACCGGCATAATTTATAATGATAACATGTCACACCTTATGTGTCTTGCTAGTTCCAATGGTAAGTTTTGTGCAGGCAATTGTATGTCATCTGTTATCATCGTGAAAGTAACTCGGCTTTTTAAATGCGAAACAGGTTTTATTAAACGCTCTGTATTCTTTTCAGATTTTTCATCGCCCAACAAATTGAAGGCTGCAATTTCAGGTATTACATACTGAGTCATTTTTATTCTAGTATAAACTGTCGTTGGATTCTGAAATACGAGAAAACCAATTGAATAAGATATGATGTTTCTAGCGATTATTTATATGAATAATAAATTGACTCAAGTTGCAACCTATTTTCATGAAATACAAGGGTAATATAGTGCAGCAGTACATACATGATTTTATACAAGTATTAGATTTTCATAAGCTACGAAAAAAATTTAGTCGGCCTTGATTAAAGCTATAGTTCACTTGCCTTGATAACTTCGTTGTATGTGCCACCATGTTCCACAGTGTGCGGTGTTATCAATAGATGTAGAAATAGCGTTCCATTTCCTCGAGTTTTGCGAGGTATTGGCAATGTTACCTGCCTGTATATAATATTTTACGTTGTTAGTATTGATTTGAACTGCTTTTTTTCTTCATATTATTGTGATCTAGGCAATATTTCATAGAATAATTCTTACCCTAAGCATAGAACTCTAACAAAAGTGAATTGGAATTATGCAAGTCACGTGATAAGAGTGAGGACAAGACAATTACAAATGCATTTAAATGCTAAACTTGTAGTGAATAGATAAAGTTGAAACTATTCTGAATGAAAATGTTGAATTACAAAAATAGCCGTCTTATCATCCAAACGAATTAAAATAGTACATAAGTAAAAATGGGTCAAAATCTTGAAATATTCATGACGTGTGATAAACTCATTGCAAAATCAGCATAGTACAGTATGAATGCCATTGCAATACCCGAATATCACACATACTGACTATCGCAAGTTTTGCGCATTTAATTATGCAGAACCAATGTTTTACCCGGCAATAAATCACATTTACTAGAATAAAAGGACAGTCAAAATGCTCTTTGCCAAAATCTAAGCCAGCCTGTTTTATACTCACATATCATGCGCATATGAGTAATCAAATATCCCTTCAGAATATACATGGATAAGTTCTTTTTGAAGAGGACGGCTCATCGTCGAGATGTACATATGGAGACCCAGCTTTGGCTTGGTATGCAAAAGCGAGGTAAGGCAGGTTTGACCTCCGACACAAGGAGGCGGTACAAATAACAACGAAAGTATGTAAATGGAGTAAGCTATGTACCCTAAAAAGACTCCGGAAAGCAGTAAGCTTAAAGATGGCGATTTCATTTTCTGGAAAACATTTTATATTAATATCACTGAAAGTAAACCTGAGAACATAAAATGAATCGAAGACTTGATGTTGGAAGTAGGAATTGACTAATTTTACCAGAATATTACTGCATGGATTGTTTTATTTTTAACTAGCGATTCAAGGATTTTAATCTTAGGCTTAACAATCAAACAAGACTTGTTTTTTTAATACTAATGTTGGTCCTCTTTTCAAAATATTGCACAAAATACGGCATGGAAACTTTACTTTGCGGTTTTGGAAAGAGCGGCAAATGAACCCGATTTTACAGTAACAATACAGAAGGCATACAGAAATAAGAGAAAGTTAACTGCTTCGTTCAACAATTCTTGAATTGTGAAAAAATCTGCATTTTCATATTTTCGACCTACCGTTCTGTTTACAAACTTAACCTAAAAATTTCACTCCAATTTTACAACGATCTTTTAGTACACAACGGCTACTTACGTGGTTGTATTTAAATGATATAACTTAATAAGAAGCTGCAATAGACTTGGTATATGTATGTTGCGTTTTAAATCCTATTTCATTGTCATTTCGTATAAACCGATGTCAACATAAGAAACCTGCCGACTATGCCATGTTGGCAGGACATGCGACCGTCCGTCCAATGAGTTTCAATTGTGTTGTTTTTTTTTTTAAGTCATTTTATCATTGCTATGGTTTATTCGAGTTCATTATTAATAATTTGCACTTTCTCGTATTTTATCCGTTAAATAAAAACTCTAGGATAAGGATTGTCAACGTTATAAACATCAGAAATAGCAACTAAGTTTTGACATGTAATGTATTGATAACATTCGTGTGGTAAGGTTTTTGAAATTTAGAACACGGTAATTTATTTTATACTATGTCTTTTTTTATTTCAACAGTGCAACAGGTCAACATTAACAAAAGAATTGAAGAAACAATCAAGTCTTGATATCACACACACGATTTTTTGATTAGACGAATTTTATGTTCAGCTGAAGGTAAAAAGTATTTGGCGAGTATAGTAAAACCCATTCGTTTTATACCCAAAAATTATTATCTATGCACACGTTATTCAACATATACATATGGACATACTAGTAAGTTGGAAAAAGAAATTTATGGTTTTATAATCAATATATTTATAAACATAACCAGAACTTATAATCAACAACGTAGTATGTAGATGGTACATACACTGCAGGTAGTACGAATATATCTAAATAGGAAAACTCTCTACATAACTTTGTGTATAATATATACCTAAACATGATTGTGGAATAATGACTACTACGGATAAAAATCCTTCAATGTAATAAATTTCTAAAGCAAAACAACACGCTATTCAATTAAAACTTATTGAACTCCTTAAAAAACCGTATATCATTTTATATACTACGTATAAATAGCTGATAATTTTTATTCGTATAGGAATGGAGTAAAAATTGCGAAAACAAATTTTTTTTTCGTTTTCTTTTAAAACTGCATATAAAGGTAAATAATTAATTAATATGTAGACTATATCAGTGTTGGGTACGAAATAACAAAAACTTAACATGCTTAAGGGTAACGTGATTTGACTTAGGATGAATTAGTTGTGATAACTTTTCTGCACGTGTATTTTAGTAATTTTATGTTTCGCACCATCTTCATCATTAAAATAAAACTGAAATATTGACACGTTTCATAACCGAGGAATACTGAAATTACAGAGCATAGTTTCGGATTATTTCAACACAATTACCTTTTCTAGTATTTTTAAGGGAACTAAACAACACAATTAATTAAATACAACATGTTCCAGCTGCTTGTAGAGGTATAAGTATTACATCACTGCATAGGCAAAAGAAATGAATTTTCTATTTTTATAGTTACCAAACTAAATCTCAGGTTTTATTTCAGTTGATTAGCTGGCCATTTAATTATCATTCAAAAAGTTGTAGGCATTGTAAACTAACATTTAATCTTATAGAAGTTCGAGCATGCAATAATATTAATTCCAAGAGTGCTACAGCAGATAGAATTTTGTATATAAATTCATTGTTTTCGCGGCATGATCATTGATCAAACACCTCGGTAAAATGTTAAAAAATGATTCTGATGGAAATATTTGATTAAATATTTTATAGAGATAAGTTACACTGACCCTGGGCAATTTTTATATGTACAATTTTATATGTGTAGGCACTTATAACTTGAACTAATCAGAGTAAATCTTATGTTTTGTAACAGAACAGCACAATTCCATAGCTATTCAATTTTATATGATAAAATGCCTACGGAATTCTTTAAGGTACTCTAAATCTGTAAACATATCCGTATCGTTGCTAACGCGCGACACAATTTTGACATTATTAAAATGCACTGTCTAGTTGTACAACACTTACATATAGAATGTAAGCCTCAAAATATAACACAAGTGTCGTATATATATATATATAAAGTACACATACATACATGTGTGTATACATATATAAATATTTTTCTTAAATAATATAATAGTCTCATATAACTTGATAATGTTTAATCTAAGTATATTATGATCTCGAATCATTTCTTTCCCCTCCTTATCCGATGTACACAAGAGTACGAACAATTGATATTTATTTGACGCATGCTAAACGTAACAAATTGTTCAGAAATATACAAATCAATATAGGATCACTCCATTTTTTTAGTCCACTATTTTCCCCATTATTATTTTTGTGTATATAGTGTATGTATACTGTTTTATCAATTCATATATCATTTTTTCGAATTTTAGGCACATAGAACACACAACGCGATATAGATATATATACATATATATATGACGGTATATACATACACATATCATATATAATATGACGACGAATACTGTTAGGTGTATTTAAGGCACTCGTGCGAGTCAAACCGTGTAAGTTAAGAAATTGTTTGTTTGAACTAAAGTGCAAGTAGTACATCAAGATTTTTTTCTCAGCGAACTGAAGATGACAAATCTACTTGTGTGTTAAAATAAATAAGCAAAAAAAAATATTAGAACCTAATGAAGTTATTTAAAAAATCATCATGCCAGTCATTTCCACATCCATTGGTAAAATCTAATCGGTATTGCAAAATTACCTATCTAGGTTGAGTGATAAAACGTTTCACCACTTTTTTAAAACCAATTGCAAATAATCCAATGGATTTTCATCTAATTACCCGTAGAAACAGATGAAATTTGTATATTTTCTGACACTGATTTTCGCGTGCTGTGTTAATATACCCAAGTATTGAAATAAGATTCAGCAAATTTTATAGTCTATAAATTTGCATTTTCATATTTTTATCGATGAGCCATCATTATGTGTTAAAAGGAAATAAATATAAATAAATTGATATCGAATAAGAAAGAAAACAAGTATAAACCCTGTAAGACCTTAACACCATAATTTTATAGCATTATTCTATTTTTTTAAGCCAGGAACTAATGTCTTCTCCGATATTACTTAATTTTACTTATATTATAGTCTTATTTTGTGAATTTTATTTCATTTTCTATTCTGTTCTAGATTTAATGATTGTAAATATATACATATATATTTATTTATGCATATATATATATATTTATAAACATATTTAAATATATATATATTTATATATGTATATATGTAGGTGAGATCACATGCAATTGATAAATATATGTTTTCTTTTTAGCTTCAATCATCGACATATCGGCGGTATAGTTCAGAATTAAACAAACGTAGGCCACTGATCGCTATGATATTAATTTCTATAAATTTTATTCATAGCTAAGGATGATGTATCAAATACGAACTACTTGACGCGAAGAATTGAGCGTTTATACATACTAAAATTACCCTTGAACTATTTTTTTCTGATGACTACATCTTTTGCACTGAAATATTTCGGTAGTACAAAATTGTACACATTATTTATGCATAGAGCTATATCAAATTTATGATACAAAAGCATATACTTCATTACTTTACGTGAAACTGTTTCAGAAGAAATTTGAACAAAATATATGTATAAATATATTCTTTATGATGTACATAATCTGCAGATATTTTATACCTGCATGATATAAATAAAACCTGATTGATTAATTGTATATTAATATAGGATGGTTCAAATGTAAAATCATTTATACAACTAGAGACTATGTTGCCACAATTAAAATATAAATGTATGCTTTGCTAATATCTTTGGCTAATAAACTAAATATGAAATGATGACTAATATTCTACGGAATTCAATTCAAACCAGTCAAAAGTTTACCATTAAAACGCAGGATGCTTAAAACTAGTACCGATCATATTAGGAAACTGCGCATTTATTATTATTAACTTCTATTAATGCCCCGGTGATTAAACTAATGCCATTGAACTCACTTATCATCACTTGTTGGCTGTTCAATATTATTATCCATTTTACTGGATTCCTTTGTTACTCCCTGAAAAGTAAAGTCAGTCTTATTGATTGCTTTATGAATCATTCACTTTACCATTCTATGCTATGAACACACATATTCAGTTAAGCTAAAAGAAATTCACTCCTTTTAGTTATGGAGGAGAGAGTTTATTTTGCAAACAAAACATGCCTACTATTTTAATGTCCTGCCGTTTCATGATAATGAACTTTTCATTGTTATTGTTAATAACAATTTTTACACAGTATGATGGCCGGCAATGATAATGAGGGCGAAATAATCAATATTCATAGAGCCGATTATTTACAAACATCAACTGACACAAATAATATCATACCACATACATACCACACAAGGGAGAATGATCAATAAAGTACAGAATACTGACACAAATGCCGCACCAAGTATTCATAAATTTTGCATGCATTCTCAAATCAATATGTCAGAGCTCGGATATATTTTTTTCTATTATAGCAAGAATTGATATCCCATTGGTATGGGAATTTCCTGTTTTCTATAGCTGGTGGGTCAGCGAATGTTTTTCAACTGAATTTGTGGAACACAATTGTGAACAGGCCACAACTATGTGAAATACATATTCCGCTGGAGTTAAGTAAATATATAATCATATTGTTATGCTTCGCAAGAAGTACATGAAAGTTAATAATTTTAATGACTGAAAGTTACCTGTACGGCTATTTGTAGTGGCGTTAATTCTCCTGGTCCGCAATCAATCCTTACAACGCCAGGTGGTTGTAATCTAGGACATAGTTTGCCAGTGAAGAGGGTAAACAGCGCGTGTATCGTTCTTCTCTGAGTTAATTCTGTGTGGCGATGCTGATATCCACTTAAATGTCTTCTATATCTTGTAACAGTTGGAAACCACCTTTCGCATAGTGTACAGTAACGTTTATGCTTAATTATCGCCTAAAACATAACAACACAAATGGGATAGTGGTGTATGATTGTTGAAAGAGAATATGAATTAAATTCAACTGTTTTCCAGATCCAAGTAATCGTAGATTTCATCGTTTTCAACAATTATTAATGAAATTTACAACAAAAAAAGTTGTAATAAAGAAGATGGTAATTATACCTATTTTAAGCTAACCGTTCAAGGTATATTTTTGCAATAATGATATTTACTCACTTTTTCGTGATACGCCATGTCATTTACAATGTCAGCAACAGTTGTTCCTTTACCAAGCGTTAACATGGCCTCCGGTGTCTCCAGGTCGGCAAACATTATTCCTTGTTTTGACAAGACTTCCTTTTCCTTATTTGAGGATACCTGACGTGAATCATCCCTGGAACTTGAAGTTGCTGTTTCATTATGAGTTAGACTTTCCTGAATTGTTATGACAGGTGGCGATCTTGACATCTCTCGGCCAAAGTTGAAGGTTGCTATATCAAGATCCATGTTTATATCAACTTGAGGTTCTAAAATTGGCATTCTTGCTTCTTTTCTCTGTGACTCCTCAACTTCTTCGGTCAATCTTTGGCTTTCACGATGAGTCGGTTTTGTAAGTTTTGGTATCTTATAAAATTTAAATTTTGTTTTGTCCTTTACTGATTTTACATTTTGGTCCAACAAGATTTTCAATGATTTGTACTTAGGTTTAGATGTGTTCAATTTTTCTTTACACTGAATAAAATCTGTGCTGGATTCTTGTAATGTAATATTTTCCAGGCCAATTTTGGATTTTCCAACATATTTTGCATCAAGGTCATGCTTCAACATCTTAGATCTACATTTATTATCTTTGGAATTCATAAGTTCAGGTATCTTTTTATGTGTATCTGAAAAAGATTTCTTTTTCATCAAGTACTTTGAATTTTTTAGCGATATGGTCATATCGTCTTCGGCTAGTTCAATGCTCCCTTTATTATCTATCGAACTGTGTTTCGAAATTAACGATTCTTTCACTTGTGTAATGCTGTCATTTCTTTGCAGTTCATTTGGAGGAAAGTTGGAATATTTTCTTTGCATTGATTCATGCCTACTACCTTTGGAATGTTTTCTATCTAAGTTATTTGTGTTAATTTCTAACTTAGTCTTGGTTTGAATCTGAAGGAATTTATTTTTATTGGTAGTATCGAAATTCTGATCCATCAGTTCAGAACCATTTGGCAAAGTTGACAGCATAGTAAGACTTTCATTACAAACGGGTAGCGCACTGACGTCGAAACTTAATCCCTGTTTTTTTTCAGCAGCTGTTTTTGGTCTAGATTTGAGTTTAAACCTAGTTTCGTCTTTATTCTTCGCAAGGCACTTTTTCAATGTCTCCTTAGCTGCAAGAACTTCTTTCACCAATGAATCTGAATTACAAGAAGATTCTTCAATGTTTCTGTCATGTCCTACAGCACTTTCCATATGCCCATCATTATTTACATCAAGTTTACCAATATGTGTGCATGAAATTGTATCTTCGTCATCAGGATATGCTAAAGGCTCTTCTTGGTGCTTTATCGAACGAACTTTGGAGAAATTATTCTCGTTGTTGTCGGGTGTAGTACTTTCTGATTTTGTTTCATTGAGGTTTCCAATATTTTCGAAAGTGCTTAAAATACTAGGCAACTGATGAGAATTTTCATTTGTGTCATCTTGAGAATAATACGGAACTTCTTTGTCATAGTTGCCAGTTTCAGGTATTGGAACTTCTGAAGAATCATGAGCCAAAGTATCTGTAAGCTCTAGTTCCAATTCATATTGTGTAGGGATTGCATCCTCGGAGTACAAACACATTTCGTTGTCCTTGATTGTGTCTGTATAGGACGGGATTTCCATTTCATATCGACTGAAGCTTGGCGAAGTTGATACTGGTTTACTTGTCGCTTGAGTTGTTTCAAAAGATTCTGCTTTTATCACAGAATCTTCATCGCTATCATCTGCATTATCTAGGCTGCTATTCAGATTAGTATCGATCTCAGGATTCTGAACATATTCACTACTTAAATCCGTTGAAATGCTATTGAAATCAATAGGTTTGTTAAGTACGTTTTCATTAGGGACAGAATTTTTTCTTTGTTGCTCTACAGCAATATCTAATATTAAATTTTCAGAAATATGATTCTGATTATCCCCTTGGCTTGCATCCTCATCTGAATTATCGGTATTATATAATTTACTTATGTTGTTTGAGCAATCAATAGATTCAGAATCCACGATCTGCGCAGCATTTATGGAATTTTTATAAAAACAGTTTTCTGAGTTTTTTTTTGAAATATTGACATCTGGGTTTACTGACATTATATGCGGTAAAGTTATTGGATGATCACGTATATTGATATCGTCAATGACAGTTCTGACCTGGTTTATTTCATCACAAGATGTATCTTTATTTTTCAATATCTCAATTTCGACTGGAGTCAGATCCATTTTGCGATCTTCGATAATTGTGGGTCGCGTTTCTGTTGTGTTAATTTCAATTTTCATATGCCTCTGAAGAGAATTAACAGTGGCATTCTTTGTCATTGTGGTATCTTCTAAAACTTCTTGTTTACCAGTTGCACTGAAACAATTTGCAATAATATTAACGATTTCGTTATCATTTTTGCTACATTCAAAGTTAGACGTTGAATTGTTGGTGAGAATTTTCGAGTTTAGATTCAAATCAATAACAGCTTTATCTAAAGGTTTGTCATTTAGTAGTGGCTTTCTTCTCAGTACAAAGTGTTCACTTTTTGAATTCATATTTTCATCTAGAGTTTTCTCTGGTTTGATTTTGAATGTTTTTATAGGATTCATTGGTTCATTGTGATTTTGAAAAGCACATGATTTCTCAGATTTTATTTCTGGATCCCATATATTCTCATGATTTCCAGTGACTACCTGACATTCTTTGATTGATTGAATATTCGAAGAATTTTCAACATTATCTTTACAGTTGAGCTCATGTTTTGGAATTAATTGTATTCTGTGTGAATCATAATCGTACTTTAATTTTTTATCGCATTTGGAATTCTCTGAATGTTTTGTGAATATACTACCCACATCGCTCTTGCATCTCTTACGAGTACTTGACTGTATCGGTAAATTTGCAGTACTTGTCTGCTTCTGTTGCATATTATGATAATCAACAAGGGTTCCGGCGTGTCCTCGTTCAGATACCAAATCAGACGTAGACTTGGATCGAAACAATTTATTTTTACTACAATTCTTGTTGACATTGTCATTTGCTACATGCATAGCTTGTCCTTGTTCTGTCCTTTTTTGTAATAAACTTTTCTTCCTTAAGCTATCAGGAGTTGCAAGTTTAAGCTTTAGGTTGTTTAGATTCAAATCTTTGGCCATACAATCTAATACCCAGGAACGCTGGAGCTTTACTTCTGGCTGCCACATTTTATTCAATATTATTGCATCCCTCCGACCTTTGCTTAATTCACATTTGAATTCTGCGCTAGGCGAAGTTCTCTTAATAATAACTTTCGGTATTTCCTTTGGACCTACAGAAATTTTTCCCTTTGTGGATTTTACTTGATCATTTTTTATTTTGACACAGGAATCATTAGCTGACGCATATTCATCCATTTCAGAACAATTCAATTGATGACACCGTCCAATGGCAGAACTATCTTGTTTCTTCGGGCTGTCCAGGTACTCCGAAGGTATAGGCAATGGCAATTTGCTCGAAAGTTTTTTATCATTGGATTCGGTTTGTTTCAGAGACTTTTTAATCTTTTTCGGCTCAGATTGGACAGGACTAGCGTTGTATCTTTTTCTATTCAACTCTACAGTACATCCTAAACTTTGCCTTTTTATTTTTAGTTTCGGAATTCTTTTGAATTCAATATCATTCATCGATTTTTTATTACTTAGGATTGAATTTGGTGCGACAGACGTCAAGTTTTCACCTAACGTGCTAGGTTCATTTTCATCTTCTCTCGTAATAGTTCGTGTTTGTTTCTTATTCTCTAACTCTGTATAAATACACATTCGAGGAATAGAAACAGGCAATATCTTAGTATCCACAACTTGTCGCAGCGTACCTTTTAATTTTTTGATTTTCATTTTTGGAATGATTTTTTGGACATCCTCGTTTGATGCACGGAACTCTGTAATAACGTTTTCAATAATTACTTTTGATGACCTATCTTCCAGCTTAATTTTCATCTTTGGAATTTTACTTTCTATGATATCGGTATGTAGATTGTTTGCATGAGATGCAGCAGTAGGACTCGTAGATCGTGTCTCTTCTGAGCGTATTTTCACTTTGTGAGATTTATTATCTTCTTTAGTAGATGAAGAGGACAATTTTTCATCCGAGATTTCTTCTATTGATGGTGTACTAGGACGTGATTTGGCGTTTCTGATCAATATTTTTGGTATTTTAGGATGTGGAGAGGCCTTAGAATTTTTTACATCTTTGCCTAATATTTTTTCAGCACCTAAATCTTGCAGCAGTATAGTTGAAGTCAGGCATATATTTTTACAACTCAAACTATCCGTCTTCTTTATTACAAGTTTTGGAATTACCTTCGGGTCTTCTGGACTCTCGCTTAATGGCGAATATGTGACATAATTTTCAAACTGAGGTTGAGATTTTGCTATATTTTCGTATTCACATTTCATTTTGATAATGTGGCTGTCAACCTGTTCTTTCGCACAATCTTTTACTAGCATTCCATTTTCATTTTTTGATGTGATTTCGTTACTTTCAACTGCTGATACCATTTTTGCTAATTCCAGATGATTTTGTTCGCTTTGTGAGCTGTCTGATTCTTCTGGACAACGAAAGATGTTGTCATTCGATTTGACAGATACAAGATTACCTTGTACATCATCGATGGAATCTGCACTTTTCAATTCAAGTCGATTATCAATATTTCTGTCTTCGTTGAATGTGTTTTCCTGGTCGACATCTTGGCTTTCCGACGAACAATGGACTACAAAGACTGAGCTGGTCTGAACGTCTGCTTTATTAAGTAGCTGATTAGATTTAGCTTCTTCTGAAAGGTTTTGAATTCCTGCATTTGAACTCATTTTCGGTCCACTTTTGTTTTCTATTTCTGATATTTCTGCAACCTTTGGAGCATCAGAATTTTTATTAGCCAAAATTACTTGAACTGGTGTCAAACAAGTTTCATCTTCAATGTGTGAGATATTAATAATTGCCTTATCCTTCACGCTCTTTAGGTTTTCTAAGTTGTGATCAAGTTCTTCCAACGTTTCTATCGTCTCAGCAGATTTTACAGATTCTGGAGCAATTATGCACTCGCTCTCCAAAGGAATTGAGTCAATTAGTTTGTTTTTGGATATATTTGAGGTTCTACTCTTATAGATATCATCATTTCGATCACACAGCATATTTTCTTTGTTTTCTTCATGGTGAACTTCGTTGGTTTTATCTAATAAAGTTTCTTTTGGTACATCGGTTTTAAAAAAAGACTCACAATGCACAGCCAATCTTCCACAGCTGCCTTTCCACTCATCGACTTGATCATACAGTACGTTTGCCTCATTTTTTTTATGATCAACTTCTTGGGTTTCATCGAATAAAGATTTGGTAATGGGTATATCTATCACAAGACAGTTTTTTCGTTGAACTACATTTTCAGAGTTCTCTTTCAATTCATCAACGTGATCATAGAGCATATTTGTTTTGTTTTCTTTAGAGTCAATTTCGTTGGTTTCCGATTCATCATTTAGGTCTTCACTTAATTTTCTGTTTGGAATTTCTGATAAGTACTGATCGTTGATTTCTGACTCATCATTTAGGTCTTTACTTAATTTGCTGTTTGGAATTTCTGATAAGTACTGATCATTGAAAGATTTATATCTTAGTTTTGGAAAACTCAATTCTAACTCTTTTACTTTTAAATCCATCTTTTTGTTCTCAATGTATTGTGGGTGACTGGATGTACTCGGTTCCAATCTTAATGACACAAGGTTTGTAGTACACCCACTCACAGGTTTATGTTGATCAGATCCGGAAGCCAATTTTTGTGTCAATTTTTTGTGAGGGTCTTTTGATTGATCACCGTGCTGCAAATCACACACATTTTCTTCAATGCTGCCACGTTTTTCACAATTTTTAAATTTTTTGATAGATGTTGTACTTGTACTTTGCTTTGGTTGAGCAAAATCTCCAGGATTCTGATAACCATTCAAGTCTTGGGTGTTTCTGAGTAATACAGAAACAGGGACGGACTGTTCCGTTGACTGTTCAAATTCTCTCCTATTTTTCCATTTGAAAGAATTTGCAGTTCCATTTTTTTGTTTGTAGTGATCTTCAAGGTTAGTACAGCCTTCCCGAAGTGTATACTTACTAGAGGATATTTCCTGTGCTATCTTTTGAGTATCGTGCTTTTTCTGTGAATCAAGATTATGGTGCAGAAAATGATGAGACTTTCGATCTCTCGGTTGATGGCGATATTTGTTACGACTAAAGTAACTCTTATTCCATGGCTCGGTTAAATTGTTTGTTGAAGATTCACCATGTTCTTTTGGTTCGTAGTGATCCAGATAATGCTTCTTAGTATAACCCCCGGAGTGCCTGTACCCATTACTACTTTTCCTTTTGCGAAAGGAGGTCTGATTTTTGGGATAACCCAGGTTTTCTGGGGTCCTGGAATTTCTGCAATACGAGTCACGTGTATCTGAATATCCTTCTCTTTCTCTTGCCTCCATGATCAATGCTCTGTATGTGAATTTTGGATTTGGGCTATATGTGATTTTGCCATCTTTAGTTGTATAAATGGGAACTGTGTTCAAATTATCCAGACATTCCAAACTTGCTAAAATTGGGCTGATGCAATTATCAGGATTTTTGTAACGCTCACAGTCTTCAAACCGAGAATGTGCTTTTGAATATTTCCAAGTATTGCTTTGATCATTCTCCACAACCTCATCAATATTTGGTGCTACATCAAAATTGTTGAAATCATAGTTGAAAGAATTTTCAAATCCAAAGGCTTCCAAACTCGTACTGATTGTCTCCATACTTCTATCGGTCCCCAAAGGTAAATTGATGTCATTTAAAATGCTATATTGTGAATTTCCAGATTTTGTCGATTCAAAGGAAATTTCTGGGAGTGGTTTGTTTAAATTCAAAGAGTTCCTTTTACATTCAGCATCCTCGTTCATCATTAGTGATTCTTTACGAATATCATCGATGACATCTTTTTTAACGATTATTGAACTATCGCTCACAATACTCGGCTCACATTCCATCTCTTCTACCTTTTCAGATAAAAATGTACAAACATTTTTTATTTCTTGACATGGTGACGTATCAATACAGTTTTCTATAGATTCAGTATTTCCAGCTTTTAAAAGATTAGTCCTACATGGTAATAAATTCTGATGATTTTGAACAGTTGTCTCCTCTTCTCGAGCATGATTGGAGGAACTACTTTTCGTACTTTGATCAAAATTGCTCACTGATTTCATCAATTTTTCATTATTTACGAATGATGAATCTGAAACTACATCTCTATGTGCATTCTGTAAATCGCATGCAACCTCTCGATCTATAATTTCAGTAACATGTTCCTCATTGTGTACTTCATTTTCAGCCACTGACTCGTTCAATGCTGAAATTCCATTTTGCTTCGATGTAAATTCAGTTGTTTCACCACTTTCAGATTCAGAAACTGCAATCGATTTTTCACAGACGAAAAAGTTATTAATAATTTCTTCCGAATTTTTGCTACATTCTATTGACTTTTGAATTTTTTGTGGAATGGGAGAAAATTTCTCAAGTTGAGAACCATCAGCAGTAATTTCTATTGATTGCTGATCTATTTCATGCATATTATGCTCCTTCAAAGTACACTCTTCAGTTAAACGAGCAGGTGCTGAAGTAATATTAGAATCTCCATTGTCTTCCACAGCATTACAAGCTTTGATATTATTTTTATCCAAAGTATCGTTATCCTTCTCTACCATTTGTGTATATAATGGATTATCTGCCGCATATGCAGTTCCGGACAAAGCAAATTTTTTTTCTTCATTACCTCCACTCTTGATTTCTCTAATCTCGTCTCTTGCTATATCTTCTGATACACACGAATTATGATTGTCACTCCGTAGACAATCGTCTTCATGTAATGTATGAAGTAAGTCGTAGTCAGTTGATGATTTCGATAAATTTATTGCACATTCATTAGTATCTTTATCAAAAAGATTCACAACCATGGTATTCAAAGTTTTGCTACTATTGGTAGTGCCACTGTTTTCAACTGTGATGTTGGCTTCCATATTAACATAATAATCATTATCTATTTGTCTATCTTTATTTAGTACAGCTCTTTCACCATGGTATAATATTTTTCTATACTTCTCTTCAGGTACTATAATATCAGGGGACACTGCTGTATCCAGGTTTATATTTTGTCTCAAGCAATTGAACTCTTTAGAAACTTCTTGGACTGTGTTTTTTTTCGAATTTTTCACAACTTCAATGTTTACTTTTGCTACATCTGCGACAACAATTGCTTTGCACTCTTCTACAATGTCAGTTGACGACACAATATTACTGTTTATGTCATCCTCGGTTTTTCTCGACTGATTACCAGCGCTGTCCGTATTTACTGTACTTTTCATTTTTCTGTATTCTTTCAAAAGCTTTATACGCTTTTTACTAGTATCGCTAATATTATTGGTACAAAACGAGTCCTTTCTCAGTATCTCTGTTTTTTTCGACTCTGGCTCAATCAGTCGAGCATTTTCTAAAAGCTTTGTAGCTATATCATTAACGTGATTCGCTTTTTCTTGACATTTCATTATTTCTGTAACATTACTTTCTGCACAAATGTTGTGAGTTAGGTGATCATTTTCATAAAAGAATTTACTGCTTGTTGGTTTGGAATCGATTGGAGGTTTGCTGAGAGTATGCTGCTCTGGTAATATTTCTATAGCATTTTGAGTTCCGGTGTTGATTGAACAGTCTGTGCGTACTTTGTCAATTACAGGTGCAATCTTTTGTTGCACTGCATTTAAACTACATGTTTCATCAAGCCGTGTATTTTTCGAAGTGTTACTCTTCAATTCCATTTCTTTACTGTTATCCCATATTCTTCCAAATGAGTTGCTTACATCTTTTGTTTTGACAGAATGCTTGAGACGCTTACATTCACTACTTTGTAACTTTCGTTGCTTATTTCTTAAATCCAAAATTTTCTCACAATCAGTAATTTTACAACGTACTGTGCAACAGTCAGTGTTCACATCTATTACTTTATCAACAGTTTCTACACCACCAACTTCCATCCAAAGTTCATCAATTTTTTCTAATTTTTCGTCATCAGATCCAAGAACATCCAAGTCGGTTATAGGTGATGTATTTTTTATAATCTTTGTCAAACAATTTCCTTCCATTGGTAAGACAGGTATTTTAGGTTCTTCAGAATATTCCCCTGGAATTAGTGGGATAGTTGATGAACTTGAAAAGTGTTGTTGATTTTCTGTATTCTCTGTATAGATGGTATCTTCCTCTGAAGATGATGAATACAAGTCTGTGTGTTCCAATGACGTAAATAGTTGTTTGCTTTCCACTGAAGAATCGCAGTTCCTATTATTCGAAGATTTGAAAGATATCTCTTCACAGTTGACAACCTGTGAAGTTGTTACTCTATCAGTCATTTTCTTAGAATCTGAATTTACTTTAGTCTCATCTTTCACCAAATTCAATGCAGTTACTTCGTCATCTGTTTCACATCTAATTTGCCACCTACTTATGCCATAATGATTCTTATCAGTAGGTGCTTGGACCGCACTTTCTTCAAAGTTACTTTTAGTGCCTTTCAACCTTTCAGATAATTTGTTTCCGAATTCTGATAGAGTTTGTAATTTGTCTATGTCATTTTTTTCATCCTGATGATTAGTAGCATTAGATATGTGATGCTCTCGGTCCTTCACAGTAACTAATGACCAGGCTTCACAATCTGTATCACCCATGTTACTGTTTGTTTCGTTTGTTGTTACAGCATTTTCTTTGCTAAAAGAAAATTGGCTTTGATCAACAGAAAAATTCTTTGCAACATTACTGTCCGCAACAATTTCCTTTATCTCTAGTTTATGCATATTACCTACAACCTTCTGCACTGCTTTTTCAGACAATACCTCAATGCAATCAGAATCAAAGGTCTCCTCATTACTCTGAGCAACATTGTATTGCTCTGTTGTATGACTACTTACATCAGTCAGTTTTTCAAAATCATTGTCACAACTATTATTCGCGTGAAAGTCAAATTCCA
Source organism: Diprion similis (assembly GCF_021155765.1). Taxonomy (NCBI): domain Eukaryota; kingdom Metazoa; phylum Arthropoda; class Insecta; order Hymenoptera; family Diprionidae; genus Diprion; species Diprion similis. The sequence continues at coordinate 17,622,484 of NC_060106.1, read as the reverse complement.
TAGCGTCTTGTGATAATTTGCCTGTGAAGTCATTCTCCTCAAAGTGTTCGTATGGTTCCATTTTTATCGGAGAGTGAGTGAAGCTCAACATAGGACTATTTTGAATAATTTCTATTGGATTGGTGGGAATCGTCAAGTCAATAACGGGATCCAACGATTCTTCGCTATCGGAATGGATTGGTGTGTTTAAAGTAGTGGAAATTGGTGTACATTCAGATGTTGGTAGGTCTGGTAAGCTTATGTCATCTGGATTATGCGATTCTTCATTCACAAAGCTGTTTTGTTTTTGTAAATCCGAGCCTTCCAGCACCTCGGAGTTACTCTTGGGTGAAACTGGAATTGCAGCTAATTCTTGCGCATCAATGTGTATCTCGGTACCTTTGATTGTTTTTGGCAGTTTTATAACACTTGAAATTGAATGGCTATTCATACTTTTACCATTACTTGATTCAGAGACATCCCCGTTGCTACTAAAATGATCTTCCTTATTATCAGAGGATTCTCCACTGTAGCTGGATCTACTGTTGTTGTCACTTTCAATTGCTTCTTCAATGTCAGAACGAATGTCTACAGTAGAATCGAATTTATGTGTTTCGATATGTTCTTTAATAGTCGTTATTGTCTCCTTCTGAGTTGACTTTTTTGGTACCATAATATCAACTTCCATTGAATTTGAAATTTCTTGACTATCGTTATTATTCAAAGATTTCTTCTCTTGACATTGTACCTTGGTACTCGTATGTATATCTTGGCAATCGAGCAACTTCTCAGTAACATGTAACTCTGTTTCACCCTTATAATCACTGCCAGTAGATTGTATCTCTGTCTCATCTGTGACGATACTTTTACTAGAATCAGAAGTATCAAAATCTTGTTCCGACGATTTACTGCTGTCACCATCGTGTTGTAAATCATATTTGTATATTTCATTTTCCGTGTAATTGGAAGATTTTCTATTATTTTGGGTATCCTCAAACCTTTCACAATCATCTGTGCTCTGACAGTCTTGAACATTTGAAGAATTTGCGGGTTCTTTAGAGTTATCTAAGACAACCTTGGTATTTTCATACTCGGGAACAACACTAGATGTTGAATTGCTAGACACAGCATCTGGCAAATTACCGTTTCCTGCATCTTCATCCTCCGATTCATCCCAGTTGGCTAAAAACTGACGTACATCAAGTTCTGGTTTGTCAGCAAAATCGCTTGAGTTTCTTTGAAGTATGGATGAAGTTTTATCATTTTCTATATTAGATACATTGTGAGCTTCTCTCTCTGGTTTTTTTACATTGTATTGGTCTTGTTTGAATTCTTTTTGTACTGAATACGATTCCTCATTTTTACAAGGTAGCGAACACTGAGACAGTGAAGAAGAAACTTGACTCTGTATGTGATTATCAATGGGTGATTGGGTCTTAAATTGCTCAGGATGATGGACATTTTCTGCTCCTATTTCTCGGTTACTTACACTTTGAATATTCTTGGCGTTTCGTACATTGATTGGACTTTGTAAGTTAGAAAATCCAGCAGGTGCAAAGGTCGAATTAATCAGGACTCCATTTTGATCAAATTGCAGATTAATCGGTGGTATGTCGTCATTTACCTGTGACGTGACAGCCCTGGGTGTACCTTGGGCAATACTTTGATAGTCAACGTTTTGCTGTAGTCTCAACAATTCTTTATGCCTCAAAATACATTCTTGATACTTCGGGTGCGATTGATATCCCGGAATCCGTGTCAGCTCTTGCATGTGATTCTCCATTGAGAACCGTTGCATAGCAATCTTCTGTTGATACATTTGGTATTTCGAATAAGTTGGGTGTATAGCATTTGGAGTTTGTATTCCTTTGTTAACCAATGAATTACTATCTGAATAGTCTCTAGGAAAATCCCTGGCTAGTGGCGGATTAAAATACGGATTTTGTCCTCTTGATATGATATTTCCTCCCATATTGGCTGGCACAATGCTCTTTGGTATAACTCCATTTTGGTATTGTATTTGTTTCGTAAAATATTTCTGTTGAACAATAACGCTTTGTTCTTGATATTTAAGTATTGCCGGGTTCTGAGAATTTGTGATAGAATTATCCCTAGGATATTCCTTTACAGGGTAACCAGGATACTTTTGATAATCTCCTGTAAAATTGTAGTTTTGAACAGGATAACTTTGTATTACGCTTGGAGGATGAGCGTAGGGTCTTTGAATAATAGAATCTTTCCTGTACTTATAATCAGGAAAATTTCTCCTTGGATCTACATTATATGCTGTAGTGCTCAAAGGTTCTCTAGTTTCAAATTCGTTGCCAAATCTTCTATTATCAACAGAATAACCAGTGTCACTACGATACGGCACATTTGGTGGATAAGGCCCAAACTTTTCCCAGCTTTGATAGCTGAGACTGGTGTCTGGATTACAGCACGGGCCTTTACAAGGCATGTAAGATCCTGGTCCTTGCCTGCTGCTCGTTGGAATTGGGGCTTGAAGAGCGGTGGGTGTGTTTCTTTGGCCCATTGGTGCCATGGGTCCACTAATGGTAGGGCAGCTCATATGTCCAGCAGGTCCGTTCATTGGTATTTGATGATTTCGCTGTCCTGCTACTTCGTTCATGGAACTGACAGGTACGTTTCTGGAATCCAATGAAGCATTCGTACCTTCAATCATTGTATTTCTTGGACTAGGTGTCCCGTAATGTCTGTGACATCCTGACATCAGCACTGTAGCTCCAATAGGAGGATTTTCAGGAGGAACATTATGCCCATTTAATGTATTTGGCGACTGTTGAAAATTTCTGGAATTATAATTGGCATCGTTCTGGGGCTTGGTCAATCCTTCGGGGCTGAAGCTGGACCCGTTCAATCTTCTCGGGCTAATACTGGGCCCAAAAATCGGACTGTGGTTTACGTTTTGACCACCAGCAGATGGTACTTCAGACCCGATTGGTTGTGGGGAATGATATTGTTGCCAGTCTGGCATGTTTCCACTGTAGTTCATTGTACATTGTCTTGCTTCAATTGTCTTGTATAATTAGTCGTGCATCTTTCAAGCTGCCATTGATGAATTCAAATGTTGTGTGTTCCTAAAAAAATAAATAAAACTTCTACTTACCTGAAATACATTTATATTACATCACATGTTAAATAAGTTAGATAAATTAAATGGACAATGTTTACGATTTTTCCAATTCGGACAGTTACACAATATTCACTAAATTATTCAAATTATCAATTGAGTAATACAAAGAGTAAAGTAAATTCCACTTAAAAATATTTTAAAAACTTAGTTCCCAAAAAACACGTATAACAATCATCAATTCATAATTAAATTTTCGATTGAGGTGCTCCTTGCATGTGGAAGTACGAGGCTAAAGTTATTAACGTTATCGTAACAAAATTTTAGGAAAAAATCACTCTTTGCTTAATTTTATAATGATTTCAAAGGAATTAAGATTTTGAAATACGAGCATGTATTGTTTACTAATAAAGAATCACTGAAATTCAGACAACTCCAGAATTACGGAAGAACAGTTTTTCCTCAGCATGAATCATCACAATAATGTTACTAACTTCAATATGGTATGTAAGTTGTATACTTCAGATGCTAAAAACATACATGTTCTAGGTCGAAGCCAAAAATTGAAGTACAATGATTTAATGTAAAACATTCAACAGAAACAGAATAAAGTAAAAATTTAGTTTAAATGTACTTTGAATCCCATATGCCATTATGAAGTCTGTAATCCTTGTATTTTACAACGATATATCGGCAAGGTGCATCATCCTCTCAGAAATATCATCAACTATTTTGATGTAATTTACGCATTTACAGTTTTTGTATTTTGGTATACTTATACTATACGTATATACTAATACTAATACCTTATTGGTTTAGTTGATACACAATTTATGGATGAAGTTTCCCATTCTGAATAATTTAATCTTAGTATATACCGATAATGTATTCTAATAATATGCAATAGCTCAAAATCGTTTAATAATGAAATGTGTTGTGATTAATTAATTCTCATGATCGAACATAATTTCTGAGATTAAAGTAAAGATTTATGAATCACCAAATAGATGGACAAGGAAATAATTCCTACCAGAAAACAAATTAACACCGAAAATATTTCCTTCGTTAGGAAAATTAAACCGATGTTTTGTGACGCATTACATTTTGTATGCCGATGTCTGTATTGTTATAGTGATGTCAGTTAGAGCAGGAAATAATACAGTATCGTATATTTTACTACATTCAGATAATCGGAATGATGAAAGTGAAATAAAGTTTGAATGTGTGTTAGAAAAGTAGTGATAATAGGTATCAATTATTGGCCCAAATATTACAATATGCCTACCAATACTGTTGCACTGACAACAATAATGCTTACGAAAAACTAAAATGCAATTATCTTTGCCTGGCTGAGTAAGGAAGTGGTTTCTATTAGTTATAAATTACACAACAGTTCTGATTACACAGCTAAAATATTCATCATTTGTTAAACGATGAAAATACACACTGAAGGTCATAGGATAAAAAATAATAGATCTGAGAATTAAGTAATCGTCAAGTTCATACAGAGATAACAAAACACATTAGAATCTGTGATAAGGTATGAGAATAACAAAACTTTCCAAATATACTCCAATTCAAACAAATTCGATACAATTGAAATAAACTGAAATTGATTTAATATCAATGTGCGTGGGCGTTAATGGTAGCGTAGGTAATAGGTATAAAGCAATAAATTTGCCAGAATGCAAAAATGTTATTATACCGTAGATAAGAAAATCAGTTGTGTTGCGCCGTTATGTTTCAAGATAAGGAAAATTAATCGTAGAAATAAAGATTTGATTCAAGAAGAGTTTTTAATTCAGTCGTCTTGGAGCTCTACGGTAGCCAAAAACTATAGAAGTTAATTGGTGATTAGGTTGACCATGTGGTCTAGCTTATAGTTTGCCATCTAATGATCTGACTTATAAAGGGTTTAGTAATCTTCAAATTATTCAATATCAAAAATTTTCAATCATGTAAAGAAGTAATAGTTGTAGAAGATTATTGTTAGCTACCTATATTGCAATGATGTATTTTATTAACTAAAACAAAGCAAATTTTAATCATTCGGACAAATTGTTTTCGAATTCCATTTGCAATTATTTGCTACACAAGCATATTAAACAAAGGTGTTCGACCAATTGTGCGAAGATTGTACTAAATAAGTTTAATATTTTTCTACGCATATATATATTTATATTATACAGTGATACCAGCATATAATCTCAATTAGAATTGGTAATTCAACTGTTGTGATTTGTATTTTACGCGTTATTTATTGTAGATAGTCTAGTGAATGTGACACACGAAATACTACACATTTTCATTTTCGTTTTCTTCTTTTTCTTTTTCTTTTTTTGCCACTTTGCAAATAATAAGCATAAAGGGTAGATAAATATATCAAGGCTGATAAGAGGTATGTATATATGCACATACTTTTTCTCAGAGTGCGTAAATATTTCACATTATAATACGTGAATAATAGATTTGTGCATTTTAATGTTGTTGATGGGCTAATCAAGAACAACAAGTTAAGAGAAAATATATCAATAACATCCAGTCCCTTTGTTCCACATAGGAAATATAGGAGGGTAAAAAAGTAAATATTTAATGAAACCATTGATTGCCAAACTGTTGTTTTTATTAAAAAGAAACCAATCCTCAATACAATTTGTATCATTGTTAATGGTGAATCGTATGATAAAAAGTTAATTGTGTAAGCGTTTAGTATTTGTAATCTTCAAATGTTTTAATATAGAAGAGACAATTGGTGCGAGTGATACGCATGCAGAGAAACAATCACATAAAATTGAAATTCATAGATTCGTGAAAAAGAAAAAACAATTTCCACACTAGTGATCAGCAAAGTCGAGCACTAAGGCTTCTCGAATAAGTATAACGATAAAAGGCGAGCAGTAATATCTAACGAATATTGGAAAAGGTCGAAATGAAGGTAAACAATAATGTGGTCGGATTAACAACGTGGCTCGGAAACAACTCGCCGATTAAGAGTGAAAAAGTTTCGAACCAACGTCGCGTGTGGACCTGTGTCGTACAAAATATACTTATACTGCATATATCGTAATACCTGCGAATGAATGCACCTTGCCAGGTAGACCGTCTGCCCCCTTCCTTGACATATTTAACATAATAAACAATACTCACGGAGTGATCATTGGTTTAACATCTCCATTTATACGATAATATCACTTTCATTCACTGATTTCGTATATTTGCAACAACTAACAATGCTTCGTAATCACTAAATTATAGAAAAAAAACGCGAGCTCACCTGGCTATCAAAATCACTTGCGACAACACGCACGCCATGTTGAACACAAATACAACTACTAACGCCATCTGACGAAATAACTCAAAACTATCGATTACCATCAATCCTTCATAGGTAGTAGGTACATCAGACTGTATCAAAAGAATTGACTATTTTTTTTTTTTTTTAAATAAACTGAAAATATTGTTCAGGATACCGAAAAAAGGTGCCTGTTAAAACGAGAGCTCTTAATTTTAATTTGAGGATGTGCCTCATCGCGATTTTCTACTCTTCATAAGAATAACATGGCAAAAAAGGTCTCTTGTCATTTTACGATAAGTCTACTCCTTCAAAAGCTATTTGAGGTCCTTTGTTGATGTTTGACCTCAAATAACTTTTGAAAGAATAGATTTATCGTAAAATGACAAGAGACCTTTTTTGTAGAACGTTCAATTTCTTACAAAAATATGTTTTTGAATTTTCTGTACGACGCGTCGTTATCTAGTTGTAAAAATCGCAAGGAGCAAGAACCATTTTTGCCATGTTATTCTTATGGAAAGTAGAAAATCGCGATGAGGCACTTCTTGGTATTAAAATTAAGAGCTCCCATTTTAACAGGCGCCGTTTTTCGGTATCCTGAACAATATTTTCAGTATATTTAAAAAAAAAAAAAAAACAGTTAATTTCTTTGATACAGTCTAAGGTACATACATACCTATTTGTGATATTATTGATACAACATTGAATACTTTCATTACTCGCTGTCTTTACAGTCATTGGGATTTGAAATCGATGCACAAAACGGTACCTAATTAAAAGGGGTGTAATAATAAATCTTAATCAAAGTAACACACATCTTTATTCACTGTGATCGGAGAAAGAACGATGCATTTGTAATAATACGTCATATGTTGTTCCTAATAACTATAGTTGACGGAATCTTTTTTCTCAACAACGTGGAGGTATCTGCGGAAAATTACTGGGTCTCCATAACTAGTCTACACATTTTTTAATTAACGTATATAGCCTAAAAACCGTATTGAGGTTTTTACGAATTTTTTCACTTTCTTCCAGTGATTGAAAGTTTTAGTTGGAATCACACACATCATCACTTATCCACGCACTCGAAGCCCTTTGGAATATTCACTTGACACTCAATTTTAGATACAGAATTCATCAGGAAAGATATTTCCTTTGAATCACTCGAGTTCAGTATTTCAGCATGCGAATTTTTCGGATTGATAAGCTCGTGAGATTCCAATTGTATCGATTTTTAGTGACGCACGTTTTATTTTTTGCCTCATTTAAGGGTTTAGATTCAACTTTGCAGCTTCTTGACGTATTACGGATATCAATTCTTGATTTATCAAAAATATGAAACGTAGACCTGCAATCTGTAACAAATTATTTACCAGAACGATTAATAAAAAAAAGAGATGTAATGTGATGTTGATATAATTAATGAGTAACAAGTTATATGAAAATAAGTTCTTTTCGACCCCTCTGAGTAAAGTTAGTGTGTATAGTACCAATTTCTGAGTGAAAGTGAACTTTTGCGCGCACGTGTGTTGAGTGACAGCTTTTACTTTACACACACCATGCGCAAGAAAGTTTACTTTACGCTCAGAAATCGATACTTCACACACTGACTTTACGCACACGGGGCCAAAAAATATTATATACAATTCATCTGAATATTTTGCACTTATGTGATCGGCATGACACTCGTGTGAAATAGATCGTTTTATGCCCTAGTTGTATAAACTATCATTTTATACCTCCAATCCTGTAAAATCTTGGATTCTCAAAAATTGTAAGCACATCTACACCCTTAAATAAAAATCACTCACCTCCACGACGCTATTATTATTAAGCTTCATTTTATTCCCAGCTAAAATGGGTCTGCTGTCGACAAAAATTGGCCTCTTTCCTTCAGAAGATAGAAAGAAATCACCATTGTTTCTCAACCGTATTGTGCCCTGACGTCTGGATACCTTCCAGGCTGGGCCTTCTAATGTCAGATCAACATCAACGCTGTGATCCTTTGTTGAACGACCCACAGTGATCTTAAAAAATTTCAAACCAATGATTACTGTGGCATTCTACGTAAATAAAATATGCACTAAAAAGCGATTTCTTTCCTCACCTCTCGCGATCTCATAAGATATCTAACGAGCCTTCCTCTTAATATGGCTAAGGTTTGATTATCAAAATCTGGAGGGTTGTTGCCTGTCACACTATCGACAAGAACTTGCCATCTACCAAGCTCATTTTCTAACATTCGGATCTCTTTTTTATTTTTTCTGTCAGCCATGGCTAATTCGGCATCGATCATTTCATCCTTTTGTTCAACAAGTTCAGAATCATTTATCATATCCTCTGCATCGGAGAAACTCAACACATGCTCACCACGAGGCAAACCTTGAACTGTTTGATCGGGTAATAAGTGATACTGTTTCATAAGCTGCCAATGTGCCATCAAGGCTTTAGCTGTTCGAGCAGGGTAGAATGTTTGAGCATTTACTTCTAAAAGTTCCTGAAACGTTTCCAACGTTGGTTGAGAACTCTGTGAAAAATGAGGCAGAGAAGTTTATTGAATGGATAAATACAACGACTGAAATTTTTCAGATTGTATTTTTATGTGGGTACTGTACAGATTTCACTGTTCCCAAAAGATCTTCTTCAGCTTTGCTGTATAGTGTTCTAGCTTGAACTGTGGCAATTAATTCTGGATGTAAATTGCGCATTGCTTGAACAGCTACCCTAGACACTGCACTGTCATATAACAGCGCATACCATCGTTGCTGTATTTCCTGTAGTGTGAAGCGGCAAGAAAATTTGGTGCCTCGATGGACCTGAGAAAAAAAATTAAAAAAAAAAACAAAAAAAAAACCTTAAAATGTATCTTTTTGTAAGCCACAACATATGTGGATAAAAAAACCACTAGCAATTGTTTATGTGCGATATACATACTCGTCATATATATATTTACCATTCTCAAATCGTTTGTCTGCTGAACACCAGTTATCAAAGCCAAATCATCCGTCGGTTTCCATCTGCCTAGGTCTTTGGTTGCATTGATTGAATGTGGATGATTTTTATTCTTCTTATTCTTTCTACCGGGTCCTGTAGAGCCACTGGGCCTACTAGGACGTCGATTACATCTGTCTGACTGTGTTATTGTTGCTGGAATTGGAATAGGACTAGGTAGCGTAGGCGATGGCAAAAGATCCAACGGTCCACCAGACATAGATACAGTTCTTGATCGTGAATTAGATTTTGTTGCTGCTGTAGGAGGTTGGAGATTGAATGTAGTTTCAACCAATTCGTCGTCAAATTTTCGACGTTTTATCGTCCGCGAAGAACTGTAATAAATACGTGGTAACAATACAAGTTTAATGTTATTAACCAAATTGTAATGGTTAAAGGGTAGCATACCTTCTGCGTTTTATCCCTAACGCATCTGAGTTTGGAGATTCTACAGGAAGGGTTAAAAATCCGTCAGTATCATGAGAAAGACCAGAAACATTAATATTCGAAGAAGACGAGATATCCATCGCTGATTATTGTAGAAAAGTAAACTTGCAACGAATATTCAAGTAGAAGTATGTATCTATTACAGATCTCGGAATGCCAAGCCAAAATTTCAGGTCGTGATCGGATTTGTTAGTTGTAAAAAAAATTTCAAATAGTCACACGATTCAGTAATTAAATGTCCCGTGGAAATAAAACTAGATTTTATAACTTTATTTTAATGAAATTTGACGGTACGCAGTCACATTTTGTTGTTATTGTGCGTGGTTTGCTCGTTTGCTTCATTAGTTTACGTCATTGATTTGAGCCAATGGTAGAACGTCGTACATACATAATATAATTTATCATTCTATGCCGCCGTAGTGCCATCTTCCGAATCCTAAGCAAACTTCCCTAGAAATTGCAGAGCAATTACCTTCATTTTATTTATTCATTAAGTCGAAGAAATAGATTAAAATATGATTAACAATTGCAAAGGATTGTATTAATATTACTATTGAATTAAAATAATCTACCCAATATATCAAAATCAACGTTCACAGGACAGTCCAGAAAGCGTTGACTGAGGATATGCAGAAAGTGAGAAGATCAAAATGGAGACGTATAAGTTACACATGTTTGTAGGTAAAGTGAAACAATGCTGGGGTGTTTTGTCGATAACGTTACATCCATTGTCCTTTTGTAACACAGAAATAGCAAAGTTTTTTGTTTTCACGATAAAACAATTAATTGTCTAAAGTTGGAAATGTGTTTTTACCGATCAGCAAACGAGTAACGTAGGCGATGAAGGATAGGCTGCAAAAAACCCGAGTAAAAATTTAAATCGGGTTTTTCGCGGTTCCCGAAACCAATGAAAACGTGAGCCCCGCCAAGTTAGAGGACGAGTCGACAGCCAGAGCTTAAACGGCAAACAGTTGAATCATTCGCCCCATGGGATTAAGAGAAGGCCCGTTGTGGCTCGTTGATTTTTATTGCGTGCACGTTTTGCCCGACAATTTGAGTGATATTTCATAAAAGTCAAGATCATGGATGACGAGTGGGGTATGTATTTTAAATGACAAAATATTCTTCACCGATACATTCGATTAGGAGGAAATGAATTTCTAGTGATTCGGCTTAATTTTTGACAACTCGTTTCGTATCGTATCATATTGCAGACGCGGATAATGTTGAGGCCAAATTCGACCTCGCAATGAGGTCCAATAAATGGGAAGGCGAAGATGAAGAGGAAGACGTTAAGGTATTGACGGACACTTTAATACTCAGATAGTAAATATTCGAACATTCTTATATCAGTTTCATTCTGCCTCCATATGTTTCACCACCGAATTTTCATAACCTTGTCCCAATTACCGCATGGAATTTTTGAATGTCTTTCTCTATAAAAATTTTCAGCTCATCTAGTCCGGATCAAATAAATCAATATGTCTTCACTTCTACTCTTTCAACATTATTTTCCCAAAAGATGTGTGTATTATTCCAAAGTCTTTGACATGGCATTTTTCTCTTTCCAATGTCTATTACCGCTTCGTGTCGATGATCTCATTAACGTATACTTAATTGTTTAATATTTCTTGACGTTATTAGGATAGTTGGGAAGATGTAGAAGAGGAAAAAAAAGATGTAGAAAAGGCTGCTGAGGTGCCAAAGGCTAAGGCCAAACCTAAAAAAACGTTGGCCGATAAAATCGAGGAGCGTGAGGTCAGCATCTGTATTATTAAAAAATGATTGTACTTATTTTATTTTCACTCATAGTTGTTTAATAAAAATTTCACTATCGTAACTCTGCTGATCGGTTTAAATCACCAAAATTTTACAAGATTGTTGAGAAATATTTCTTTATGGTAAATGAATTCTGTATTCGAACTCTCTATTGAGAGTATCAATCAATCGCTATAAAGTATTTTAAACAAATTATTTTCTTCATATCTAGAAAAAGACGCGAGAAGAAGCAGAAAGAAAGGCGAAAGAAAAGGAAGAGGCACTGACACCTGAGGAAAGGAGAGCGGAAATGCTGAGACGTCAGAGGCTTCAGGAAGAAGCGGATCTTCGACTAGCCATGGAAACATTTGGTTTGTCAAACCTTGTTGACTTTAGTCCCCGTAAACCACAAAAAAGTGAAAAAAAATAACAATTTTCCCTTGCTATCAAATATTCTCACAATCATAATAATTATTATTAATCCACTTGTACTATCTATCACTTTTAATTTTTACCTGTATTCGAATCTGCTGTATCTCAGATTATTGAGAGATTTGTGGAATTTCATTTTTATTGATATTAAATTTATCTGTTGCACATAATTTTAGTTTCCTGGTGTTGCTACAGACATTTTTTTTTTTTTTTTCTGTTTTGCCCACAAATTTTTACAACAACCTCGACACGTACGAATTTCGTAATTAATTTAATACTAGAATTAACCTTGAGATATTTCGCAAATGACATTAAACTTAATTCAACCCTGAGATAATTAATGAAGCTGATTCAAATTCTCAATTAATCAAATTTGACTGATGCTTAATTCTTTAAATATACTCCGACTCATGAGTGGTTACCGCGAGATTAGGCAAGCTTAAAATATTGTGATAGATTTTCGAGGGATGTAGAATTCTGAGCTAATAAACTCGACGAAATTGTATCAAATTAGTCTAGAAACTTAATCATAAATCAGATTCTTCGTTTCAAAGTAGTATTTTTCTCGAAATTCCGAGTTGAAAAGATGAAGTCTAATTTAATTAGTGATTCTGAATGCATTGTGCATTATTTTTCATTGCCTGAAAATACGTAGAAAGGTGCAGTATTAAGGATGAAAATAACCACATAAACATTTCCACCTAAGATTAATGAAATAATAAGTGAAATTAATGTTAATTATTTTTTATCTAACAATATTAAGTTTCGAAATGCTACATTAATGAATCTATGATTGTCAGGAACTGTACCAGAGATGAACGAAATCCATACGATTTACTACCAATTTTAATACAATGAAATTTAATAATGTTATGTATTTTAATAAAATTGATATTTTGCACAAACAAACTGTTGTGTCCACGTCAGTCTTTATACATCCTTGCATACTGTTCTTAATCTCCTGTATCGTTCCTGATGAGCTGTTCGACAATGTATTCCTTATTTGTATCTTATTTTAAAGAATAGTGAAGATTGTATGGCTTCTAGCTAGTTGAATTTTTTTTCATCCAAAAATGTGTAAACCGAATATGCGAAAGTATCAATCAGTAACAACAATTTTTTGTTTGAACTTGATAAGTACAGTTTCAGGTGGCATCAAGTATTTATACACTTGTAAAATGTACAATTATATTCTAATTACTTATTAACTGGATTGGGTAGAAGTATAAGACGGAAAGAAAATGCTACCACAAAAATTGAAGATACAGGTCAAAAATTTGTATGCGCTGTTCTCAAGTTAACAGTGTTATCTAATTTATTCTGAAACTAACGTTTTTATGTTAAGGTGTGACGCCAGAGGCTGCCGTAGGACTTGACTCTATGACACCTGACACAAAAGAGGAGTTCGACCAGTTCAGTGAAGCACTTTTAAAGAAAATAAACCAATTCAACAAGCACGCTGAGTTTACCACGTTCGCCGAAGAGCTCATTAAAAACATTGCCGTGAATTGTTAGTATCTTACTCCTTATGGAATATTATCTCGCTCAACCATATGCACTGTTTTCTAATTGGAATTGAAATTTTTACAGTGTCTTCGATGAGTTTGAAGAAGGTCAAGACGACAGTTGAAAATTTAGCTATTGAAAAACAAAAGATTGAAAAAGGGGATAAGGGTAAGAAGAACAAGGGTAAAGGCAAAGCAAAACTACGAGTCGAGGGTGATAATTCACACCTAAATGAATATGGCGATTATGGTTTTGATGACGAATTTAATGACTTTATGTAGCGCCGAGATGTAAGTGAAAGTCCGTCACTATTACAAAACAATAATCTTTGCACACATGGAAACAGACAAAAAATAGTTTTATTACACAAAATATAAGAAAGTGACAGTCAAAAAAACTAAAAACAAACACCTCCAACATTAAAATACTAATATATTACGATTGTAAGGCATTTAGGTCCATGCCTGTTATTATACAGATTGAATATTATTAATAATTCACATCGAAACCATAGTTTGTTGTCATTATTTTTTTTTCAGTTCAGTGCCTATTTCTATTGAGCCAGTTTTGTGCAGAGTTTACACTGTCAAATTTAAACGTCTACATAATTGGATAACTTTGATTATTAGAAATTGCTCTAAATTAATGAAATGACAATTTAAAACCCAGAGTTGATTGTTACCACGCTACCTTAATCCAATTTCAATTAATATTAAAACTATTAGTTATGTCTGTTTTCCTACCCGCAGTTCTTCATGCAATGCAATAATGAATGTTGATAAATTTTTTATAACTAATAACCGCTACTTACATTGTGCGTATTGGTTGATAAATCAAAGTTGATTTTAAAAAGAGTATATTACGTAATAAAGGATCACTGAAATGCGAATGTTGAAACGTCATTTGTTCTTTATTGCCAGAAAAATTCACTTTGATTATACTTTATTTACCTTGCAATATTCATAATCCAGTTCTCTTTTTTTCAATCTTAGACAATCAACTTTTCAGCACTGCGAATTTGATGTCATTTCAGAAATTAACATGTTCGAGGAATCGAATGTGCAAATGTAAACAAAAAAAGGAGTCGTGATTACTTTGAAGAACCAAAATGGATTGGAAGTTGCCTGAGGACTAAGGGGGCTTTAATTATTTGTTCTATCTAAGAAAGTATAACTACTCGTGGTTTAGTGCTTCACCAACATTGACTGTTTGGATAGTTTTTTAGTTTTTCGCATCTTCTTTGATGGCAGTGATTTAATGACTGCAAAAATCTCAGCCTGAGCTCCAAGACTTCAACAGTTACTGTTTAAAACAAACCCTCCCTGTGAAAATTTTTTACAGTCATGGTATCTCCAATGTACCAATCTCCAATCATCACTGGCCTTTAACATAGAAATATATGGGCTATTATCCTTTCAATCGGGGCCAAGAATGTTCTTGAATGATTATAATCATGTTGATAGTTAAATCCGTGGATTGAATAGTGTTATATTAGGATGACTCTGAATGTGTCTAAATCTGTACGTTTTTATTACCATGAATTACACTTAATTCAAATATGTATTTCTTTTCAGCCTCGATACTTTCCCACTATATTCTACTAGTAATAGATTTTTGTCAACAATGTTTTCACGTTTAATTACAGTTTGCTGCTGCATTACAATAAATGTTAAACTCAACTTATTTACCAAGCAAAACATGAATGGCTGATAATTTGTGGCTTTTTCATAGCTGATGAAAGACAGTTGTTTCAAATATCAATACACTTGAAGGATTCATATCTTCTTGCTATGAATTCTAAATTATCAACCTGAGAAAAAAACTTGATTAAAGCACTTTCTTTATACCAAATTCATTTTTTTTTCTCCCCATAATAACATTTTGCTCGCCATAGGTTACAAATTATCATCTCGAAAAAAAACTGTACCAAAACATTTGTTGCTGTTACAAGTCACCCAAGTAATAAGTTTGAATTCATAGCAAAAAAAAAAAAATTTCATTCAAATTCTACATTTAGAAAATTAATAAAGAGACAATAATCCTTTAAACATTTTTGCTAACGTAATAGTTTAGGTTGTACAGCGAACGAAAGAATTAATATCAATTTTTTCTTTAAAAATGATACAGATATCTTGAGGTCATGTATACATATAGTCACCCTCGTAATCAGCTTCTCTCAGGGTGAACTGGGGTAATAAAAGTTTTGTTCTTTTATTTACAATCTGCATGTCAACCAATTTGATTATCATCCACGGAATAATCGGTTGCAAGCGGCTGAGGCGTAATTGAATTGAATTGAATTGAATAATCTTAAATCATGGAATTAACGGCAGGTCCGTTTCTGATAGCTCTGAGTGTGAGATACACTGTTCTTATAGTGTTATTCGAATCAGCTCAGTGGTCGGCAGCACAAAACATGGCGTTGAGTCCAGGAGATCCGAATTCCTATTCCCGGCCCGGTATTGTACCATATTTACGTTTAATTAATACTTGCGCATAATTACGCTTTAATTTAATGTTTTCTTACAGTAGGAATCAATGCTTTTTCAGTTGAGAGTGAATCGTTTATGAGTATTTATCCTTGGCGGAAAGTCTTAACCTTATACAACAAAACATTTTTCATGATCCACATTTTGCAATAATTAGAGGCTTATCATTTGAAACGTCAATAAATATAAGTCGAAATTGGTCTTCTGAGCTGCAAACTCGTTCAAATGTTAAAATACGATTTGAATAACTATTTCACGCTATTTTCTTTATCCTCTTCTTACGTTACAATTATTATAATATTTCCAGACTTAGCCGTTGTGACGCATATTGATCTGAAGCTACGCGTTGATTTTGATAAAAAAGTATTGCTTGGAAGCGTTATTTTGGATGTTAAAAAATCAGGTGATACCGACGAAGTGGTTAGTATTGTTCCATAAGTGAATGCCTTCGACGATGGTGAACAACTTAAACATGACGAAATAGAAATGTTTAATTCTTGAATAATTTTTCAAGCTCGTATTTTTATAATCTAGAAAAAAAATTTGTAGATTTTGGATAACCGAGGGTTGAACATTTCGACTGTAGTGAATGTTGCCGATGGCTCGCCATTAGAGTACATCAAAGGGGAATCAGTTGACTATGGGTCAAAACTCAGCATCAAGTTGCCTCAAGAGCAATCTCAAAATAATATGTAATTAAATTATTTCACAATTACTACTTGAATTTAATTCCAGTTGAGAAAAATATTGAAAGTGTACAACTGGTGTTACAGGCTGATTATCAATCTGTAATACTTGATAAGCAAGAACTCTTGTTGTTTCAATCTATTAATTCCTACTGTCAAAAAGCTTGATAGACAGTGATAAATTCTATCGATAATCTACATTTTTTTTACATCTGTGTAGAGAATTCCAACTTCCATGAGATAATTGACCTGATTTTGTACACTTCATCTAGAACAATAATTCTCAATTCCATATAAATATTGGACACATTTTTACTTTTACTTACAGATATAAAATTGAAATAAAGTATGCGACTTCACCAAATGCCAGCGCTTTACAATGGCTAGAGCCAAAACAAACAGCAGGTGGAGAATATCCATACATGTTTTCACAATGTCAGGTATATAGCTGAATGGTTGAAATAAAAGTAATTATTAATAACCCATGAATTTTACTTGAAAAATACGTTCGTTTTGTACAGGCGATTCATGCCCGCTCTATGTTGCCGTGCCAAGACACTCCTTCTGTGAAAGCGACCTATACTGCTGAGGTAATGCATCCGTGCAATGTTCACTAAAATATTTTGCAAACGAAACACACTGTGTATAAAATATGGCCATTATGTTTTACCCTATAATGTACTGTGTATCAATGCAGATAAAGGCACCAGTGAATTTGACTGTCTTGATGTCGGCTTTGCGTGTCGGAACAGTAGAGTCTGGTGAAGATCTCGGGATACACAAATTTCGTCAACCAGTTCCAATTCCTGTCTATTTGATTGCACTCGCTGTTGGAAAAATAGTCTCCAAGAGAATTGGCCCAAAATCACATGTATGGGCGGAAAAGGAGTTCATTGAGCAAAGTGCATTTGAATTTAGTGAAACAGAAATCATGCTAAAAACTGCTGAAGATATTTGTGGCCCTTATGTTTGGGGTAGGTTCTGTTTCTGATGTGGTGATGATATATCAGGAGTATTGAGTCAGGTTTATTTCTCAATTATTTTATTACATCCAGGATTTTGCTGATATTCTAACATATTCAGAGCTTTTATTTTAGAAATCTATGACTTGTTGATTTTACCGCCGAGCTTTCCATTTGGTGGGATGGAAAATCCTTGTTTAACTTTTGTAACACCGACTCTCTTGGCTGGGGATCGTTCTCTGGCAGATGTGGTTGCTCATGAAATATCTCACAGCTGGACTGGAAACTTGGTGACAAACGCAAACTTTGAACACTTTTGGCTAAATGAGGGATTCACTATGTTTGTTGAACGAAAAATAAATGGGAGAATGTACGGTGATAAATTTCGAGACTTTTCAGCTATTGCGGGGGTAAAGGCTTTACGTGAAGCTGTGAGTATTCCTGCCTGATTATTCACAATTTGTTTGATTTGCGTATGTTGGGAATAATATGGTGATTTCGATATTCTCGCTTTTCAGGTTGAAACAATTGGTGAAACCAACCAACTTACGAAACTTGTGCCAAACTTGACAAACGTGGATCCTGATGATGCTTTTTCAACAATACCGTATGAAAAAGGTCACACATTCTTGTATTATATTGAGCAGCTTCTCGGAGGACCTGAAGTGTTTGAACCATTTTTGAGATCTTATTTGCACAAATATCAGTACAAAAGTATAGTGACATCGACTTGGAAAGATTATTTGTATGATTATTTCAAGGATAAAGTTGATGTGAGAAATTGATCTAATTGATTTCTGCGCATTGGGTAATCATAAATTTTCAGAATTAAGGGTTTTAATTTCATTGTAGATCCTAAATTCTATTGATTGGGATACATGGCTTTACAAACCAGGGATGCCCCCTGTAATCCCAGCGTATGACACAACGTTGGCACAGGTATGTAAAGAATTAGCTGACCGGTGGCTTCAGTGGGATGAAAACACAACAAGTCCATTCGACGCATCAGATATTACCCAACTAAGTTCGAATCAAAAGATTGAGTTCCTGGCTGAATTATTATTAGCCAACGAAACGTTATCACAAAAAAAGTTGGAAGTCATGAATCAAGTGTACAAGTTAGATCTTGTGAAAAATGCAGAAATCAGGTACAGAATAAATTGTTACAATCATAAGTACTAAAAGTTTGTAAATTTGTCTTGAACTTCGTGCGACACTATCAACACTTAATCCATTGATACATTGTTCAACAGATTTCGATGGATACGTTTGTCACTTAAAGGTCGTTGGAGAGCCAAAGTATCACTTGCGTTAACCTTTGTAACGGAACAAGGACGTATGAAATTCGTTCGACCGATTTACCGAGACTTATATGCATGGGAAGAGGTCCGCCAACAAGCCATCGATACATTTTTGGCAAACAAAGATAAAATGATGTACGTCAGCGCTCATACAGTGGCCACAGATTTGCATCTAAACATCGATGCATGAAGTGTTGACATATGTGCCTATGATAATCATAATTATACTTGCTGAATAATGGGACAGAATGGATATCTTGATATAAATATTTTGTACGATGAATAAAATATTTTATACCTGGTGGGAAGATGGAAACAAATAGTGACGTGTTGAAATATGTATATAGTTTTACTACCTAAGTAATACCCTGTTTATTTTAGCAGTGAGATTGATTGCGTTTTGTACTGTTGACCGACATCAGCTCTGTTATTAAACGGTTGTTCTTAAAATAAGTACAGATTTAAATACATAACCCATGACTGGAAGGAATCTACTTGGTATGAATTTATTCTCACGACTATTTACAGATGTACAAAATGCCAGTATGTTTTGAAGTAATTGAAATTTCCTACAAATTGCAAACTACAAAGCTTTTTGTTATGACCAATTTGTAAAATGCTGAATTACTTTATCGCACAATATACTGTTCTGGGTAGTCAATAATTTTCGGGAAGTTCTCAACTTCTTCTGGCGGAATATGATCCAATCGAGTTGGAACAGGTCTCAAGTATTTTATCTGATTACTGATGTTTTTCAAGATCTCTTCTGGGATTTTATCGTCTGGAAATACATGTAAACGTTGCATTGTATGTCTCCGTTGTAAGTTGCCATCCATTCCATTATACACAGCTTTTTTTATGACCTATACGAGAAAAAAAAAAAGAAAATAATACATGAGTTAACAGATCTTTAAAGGAACATTTATATTCTTCATAAAATTATAGTCATTTCTTACCAATGTGGGATTTTTATTGTGCAATTCCCAGGCAAGTGTCCACGATGCACCCCCAGGGTAAGTTGTGTGATGGAAATACACACGTTTTCTCCATTCGTCACCTGGTAAGGCGATGTCTCTACTATTCATGACAACAACATGATCTCCACAATCATCTATGGATGAGATTCAAAGATTCACTAATTTAATAGTAAAAATGAAAACTAAACTATTGATTACGTAAATATTTCACTAAATACAAGTCCTCAGTAATTGTATACTCACTCATTGGATGGTATATGGGTTTGTGTAAACCCATGAGATGCTTGATTATTACTTGTGCACTGTCAAATGGATTTTGCCATGTGGCATCGAAAAGATGCCAGGTTCTGGCAAATGTAGCCCATTGCTAAAATTATGCAGAAAAATAAGCGTTTTTCATTCAGATTCATAGGAGGTTCAAAACTACTTTGATATGAAACTAACCTGTGCTCTTTTTACTGCGGACATTACCAAAGTATGTTTTTTCACGACCTATAAAAGTTCATGAATCAGATGCTCGTTTCACACAATAACGGCACTAATATAATATTTCTTTATCTCACGTACTTTATTCTGAAAAGTGACTTTTGACTTATCCGATAAAATTTCTGGCTCCTTGAAAAGAAGTTCTTGCTACTTGGCTACTTCTCGCTACCCTAGAACATAGTTTTAGTAAGTCTATGGCTACGGTCTATGGCCAGAGTTCAGACCAGTTCAGACGATCTTTATAGGTCCCACGGGCCGCCAGGAGGCGCTGCGATCGGTAATCCGTGAAGTGGTAATTAGCATTTCCGGTCAGCTTGCCATTGTATTTCTGATCATCTTATGTGATCTTGTGTATTGCGACCAGTCGCGGACTTTTGGTATAGGCAACTCTTCACTTGCCCTAGAAAGATCGACGACAGCACCCGAGAAAATAGCATCTGACTTCACTACGGAGTTATCTTTTCCATACGATCGAATATCGCGTTAGTTTTGAGGGAGTGAAAAATCATCGCAAAGACAAACCCGAGACTTAATTTCATCTGAATTTTCACGCGCATGTTACCCACTATGTCCCTTTTTGGATCCCTGATGGGCGATTTTGAAGAGGACCCCATCATCGGGTAAGGTTATTTGCTAGTCTCTTACTAATTGGCAAATTAGCACTCCTCGATCGTTAGACGTATATAATCGTGTTAATCGTGTATGGTGAGGTAAGCGCCGTAACGTCACTCTGGCAGGTCAACGGAGAATGTTCGCGGCACCGTGCCTCATAATTTGTTCCAGACAGTTCAGTTCGTCTGTATTGATTTTGACATTCACAATAACAGCTATTTTTCGTCTTTTTCTTCAATAAACGCAATGCAAACTTGATTATTACAGCTTGGCAGACCGAAACACTTTCCTGATTCTACAGTAAAAATTTCGACGTATGTGTTGCAGGAAATACTCTGTTTATCTTGAAACATTTTTTTCCCTGAACATTTAGATTTGACGATCAAAATAATTTTCCGTAAGCGTTCGAAATAACCAAGAATAGTTGGGAGTGTTTTGTACCTACACAATGTGTGATACAAATTTTCCCACAGTTTAAGTCACTGACCTACAACAATTTCTTATTTATTACTACAGCAGGATACCAACTTTCATTTTCGCTTAATCTTCGCTGCACGTTGAAAAACTTTATTTCTACTTGCCCTTGCACTTTTTAATGCTTTATTCAGGATCAGTTTTTTGTGGATTATAAAATCATACTAATAGCAAGTATCACCTTACACATTGTTGTATACCTATAATCTCTGTCAAGTCAACGCCTGAATCTGTTATCAAATTTAAAGAACAATCTTTTCACCCTCTCTTACACTATATAACTATGATAATTATGTCCAAGAGTATTAAAATTTCAATTGCGCTTATTCGTATAATATCAGTTTCTGTACTAGATGTTTATTCACAGCTTACATTCAAAACTAAGTGGTAATGTTTTGTTCCAAATCATTTGCCGACAGTGCACTACCAATTGACAAACCAATGTGTCCATGGAAACAGAGTTTTATTTATGATCAATTTTAGCCTGCGATTATTATTGCTGCATAATTCATATGGCTTAATTTTGCAATGATTAATTTTTTTCACAGTGATGATATTGTACAATGAGGAAATTAAATTAAACGGTTGACTATACAAAGGGTTAAAGTATGACGATATATGAAGTGTACAAAAATAATATTATTTCTACATAATAAATTGAAAAGGCATCTTTCAATCCCAACAGGACTCACATGCGATCTATGAGACATATGAACAACATGATGAACTCGCTCTTTAGCGATCCCTTCGGTATGATGGGTGGACCCGCTGCACTTACTGGGTCTAATCATCACCGGGGAAATTCTCGTCATAACGAAATGCAAATGATGCCATTTGGCTTTCCCCCGATGCCTGCTTTCAACATGAATCGTGTTTTTGCAGATTATGTAAGTAAAAATGTCAGGGTATTCAAGGATTTTGATCAGTCATCAAGCCTTTGGTTCAGTTATTTTCACTGATCTGGTACTTTTTTTTAAAAACTTGTCCGGTTTAAATGTTCCGTTGGTAAGTGTCCTTGAATATGTGAGAATCAATCTAATGGGTCTGTCAGTTACCAGGAATCCAACTCTCAGAGTGTGTAATGTCATTTTAATTAATTTGGAAAATCGTTTCTTTTCAGGGAAACATGGGTCCAAATAACGGAAATTGTCACTCTTTCATGAGTAGCTCTGTCATGACTATGACCAGTGGTCCGGATGGCAGACCACAGGTGTATCAAGCATCATCTTCGACAAGAACTGCACCTGGAGGGGTTAAAGAGACAAAGAAAACTGTATGTGACTCGCGTACAGGTACAAAAAAGATGGCAATTGGTCATCATATTGGAGAAAGAGCTCACATCTACGAACGAGAGCAGAATGTTCATAACGGTGATGAAGAAGAACGTCAGGAATTTATAAATCTTGAAGAAGGTAAAATAATTTTCGAATAAATTAATCATCAAGTATTTACTTGACTCGTAATTGCTTCTAGCAATCCTAATATCAATTGTTAATACTTATATTGTTTGTTTTATCTTCACTTCAACTTTCGAATATTTTTGCATCTTTATCAGAGGAAGCCGAAGATTTCAACCAGGAGTGGGAAACTCGTACTAAGCATGCCGTTGGCGCAGTGGATCACCACACTCATGGACCTGCTGGCTATGCGGTGTCTCGGCACAGGAACCGTCATGAACATACTCCTCTGGCTTTGCCGGCGCCCACAGCAAGGTCAGTTTATCACAATGCGATATTTGCTTGATTGCTAACAATTTGCTATATTCATTTTTGCTTGCATTGGCAATGTAAATAAGAGCATGAAATGGAATTTCGTAGAAAATTGGTAGCAGAAAATTCAGAACTTAAGCGTGAAACAGTGGTTCTCATGTCATGGCTGGAATCCAGTTGCCAAAGTCATTGAGTACAATTACCCAAAGCGTCCATATTGAAGTCCTCATCAAATGTTCTTCCAACAACCTTAAACTTGCCACTTTTCTGCATGAAAATGTCTCTCTTTCTATTTTCTACCACTCCCAATTTTCTTTACTGTTAACGCCATCATGGATATTCGCAAGCACAATCAGGATTGTTGGAAGCACTTTTAATGAAGTTTTCAATATTGATGCCTCGTGTGACTGCATTTATCGACTATGAGAACTGAATTCTAACAAGGTCATGAGAATTATTGCTTCTGGCTTGGAGTTTTGACCTTCGGCTACTTATTTTCTACCAACTTTCACTTCATAACAAGAGCCTAACATATAGTAAATTTCCTAGGAAAATCTATTATCAATACTTGTTTTATTATTTGTGGATGAAAAATAGGTTTCATAAAAGTACTTTTACTGATCACATAAAATGTAGACGATTAATCATAAATTTAACTCTGTAACTGCTTCAATTATCTATTATATTTTTTTTAATTATTCTATGAGTTCCATTAGTCACACGATTCTAAAGGTGTCAATTATGTGGAGTATTACAAATTTAATCAGTTTTTTCATCATTTTTTTTTCTTTGGGTAAGATACTGTATTTTGGGCTCTCAATATATCCATCATTGATTCAATTCTTTTTTTTTTCTTGCTCGTATAGTTATAAGATGTTGTATCATAATAATACATGGATAGAGTATATCCAATGTTCTTGTAATCGAGTTGATGGTATAGTAACTTGTTTCATGATACATCTTATTTCTTAAAGTCTTTTTTGCATGTCATATGTACTACATTATTAGAATGCATTCAATTAGCAGATACAAGAAACGTGGAAGGCGAACTGGTAAAAATACCTACTCAAAAAAGTGATAACGAGAGAGATTCAATCCTGCAAATGATCATTTGTTGCTCATGTCTCCTCTGTGAAATTACCTTGTAATACTGCACGCCAATAAACTATATTCATGCTGCACGAATTTAATAAAATTCACAAAAATTAGTATATTGTTATTTCGTAGTTTTGTTTTGTATCGTAGTTTATGTAGTGGAATGTATGCTCTTGTGGCATTAGTTGATCAGGTTTTTTTTTCATCTAAAAATCAAGGGTATTGTAAATTTATCCATGTTTGTAACATATGACGAAGAAATTTTTCCACAAAGTTTTTGGTGAGTTTATTAGCACGCTTGAGTTTATATCACTGTGTGATTGACTGATCAACATATTTTACTATTGAATGAAAAACTGTCGCAAATTAGATGGTATTACTTTATTACTCTTTTGGCTGAAACTAAAGACAAGTAGAACTACTTTATCTGTCAATCTTAACTGGAAAGCATAGGTCTTCGATTGTCGACTCTTCATTTAAATTTACTCTTGTATTAGATGGTTATTTACTTTTTTATTTTCTTTACTTTTATTTTATGTCCTGGTCTGGTTGTGGTTGGTATACTTTTGTAGCCGACTATCTAGTCGCTCCAGGTGGGCACCTTCTCCAAGGCGAGGTTTGAGAACCTCATATTCTCCAAAGCCCAGCAGTTTATTATCCACATCACGGTAAGTTTCTATTGGTACATGCTGATTTATCTCCTGAAAACTGACAACTATCTACAACTCAGGTCTACAGAAGGGAGAATTATCTGAACACAATTTGATATCAGCATCTTGTTTTTACTACCTTGTTTTTTAGTAAACATCGATTGGTGCACAATTATTTTTTGTTTTTGCTAATTATTTCGGTGTCTAAGATATTTTCTCTTCTTCTTCACTAATGTTTAAGATCTTTCTCAAGCAATGTATTTGAACATGTGGCTTTGCATTTTGATCAAAACTTATTTTATACTTCATCCATGTCTTTTTGTTGAACTCTGTCTATGTGCACAAAACTGACTGTGTTTATGTGCAAGTATGAGGAAAATTAAACAGGTGGCCTTGTTAATTTTATCATGCCCCCCCCCCCCCCCCCCCCAAACCACCGCTCTTCCCGCATGATTTGTCCCATTTCGATTCGTAACAATTTGAAAGTTCTTTATCTTAAAACAACAGGGAGCTGAGAGACTTGTTTCATTTTCTTTCTGTTTTACTGTATAGAAACATAACTAAACTAGTATCGAATATCGTTTATTGTCTATTGCAGGTACAGCCGCAAATATTAATAGTTAAAAGCGTAGAGTACACAGTGGTGACGCTAGTACGACGTAAGTACGATGCGTAACATAGACTTTTATATCTATTAAATTACTAATTAAATTATCTTAATTGCTAAAAAAAACGCATCAAACTTTATCTTACTTGTATACACTCCCTTTTCAGTTTAATCTAATGTATATATATATATATATATTCGTATACATAGAACAGGCCTCTGCCAGTGTTAGTTCTTGAAGAAAATTTTTCAATTCGATGAATTATGCAGGACCTTTCAGCGTTTTTGTACAAATCTAAGATTTATCAAAATGTGCAATAGGCACTTAGCCTTGAATATTCTCACACTCTCAGTAGAAGTAAAGATAGTTTCAATGTGTTAATTACATCAACGGAAAATTAGAGTAGCGTAATTATGGATAACAACGCCCTGTTATATTTAATACGTTGCAATTAAAAATAGATCAAATAAGAAATAGTTCAATTATTTATAAGCACATCTAATCGTTATCCATTGAGCAACGGATGTCAAAAGAGCAAAAGTCGTTTGTACCGTGTAATGTTCCTTCACAAAGAATGTTCTGTTCCATGATATCCATTTACAGACATATTTTTTGAACCACAATTGTCACAATGGAATTTTACAAACGTATCACTTGTTTTCCTATACTTACCTAAATGTCTCAGTATGTGATAATTGTTGTAAATAATGGATTGCTAAATCGAAGATTGACGTTTTACTTTTCTTTCTTGGAGTGCTATAGGTCATGTGCGATATTCAATATCTTCGTGTTGCATCTAATTGTTGACTGCATTGTTGTGTCTCAAACTTTCTGAAAAATAAAGCTTGATGTTAATGCAATTAACAATATTTTAGGGTATCTTCAAATAGGTTCAGTAACTCCAAATAAAACGTTGATAAATCTCTAGTATGAAAACTTCTTATTTTTATTTTTAGTTAGTCGGAGTTTTTGCACAGATAGGAAAATGTAAATTGTTACTTTAGTCAAACACAAACGAGTGAATTGCTTTCCTCCCTGGTACTTTGAAATTTACTGAAATTAGAAGAGAATAATAGCTTAAGATAGGTAATTGTTTCACTTTTTTGACATTTGAGCCATTTCTCCTCAGTTTAAAGCAAACGTCATGAATAATACCTCACTTGTATGTATTCATATATACATCGGCATAATCAAAAATATTCATAAACTTGCTAGTGTCAAATAACATTTTTACAATGAAAATTATTAAAGTAAAATGAAAATAATATATCTGGTTTTAATCATCACCAGCTACTTACATCGGATACTGCATGACGATGTCATTTAATTCATGAACATGAAATTAGAAAAAATACACTATAATGAAGTGTTAATTCAGGTTGAAATGTTTCACAATTCTTTTTACAAGGTAATAGTGGTAATGTAAAAAACAGTGTATTGTAGTAATTCAAATAGACATATTGCATAATATCCTTTGACTTGCCTCAAATGTAAGCTAGTTTTAACTGACGACGCTATTTTCATATTTATATGATTGAAGAACGAGAAACATTTTCGTATTTCCATCTGTATATATGATACCTTGGTAATCTGCATCTAGCGCATGGTTATTGTTCGGCAGATCAGCAACATGTAAAAAACTTGCTCTTTAAAGTGTTATTTGTTTTCTATTTTCAGCACCAGTAGATCAGAAACTACATCAACAGAAACTAAAGTGACGCAGCCTCCGTCAACCTCACCTGCTGGTTTAGGAAGTCGCAAGCGTGATCATAGTCCAGAGAAAGAGAGTAGTCATAAGCGACACTCCAATCCAGATTCCACTGCTTGAAGACACCTTAGACAGGCGAAATGCCAGAGCTCATTTCATTTTCATGGTAAAATCTCGGTATGATTCATTATCATTCCTACTAAAAGTTATTATCACTACACCAAAATGAATTAAGGATCCCTCAATCGGTTCGAACAAAGATCTCTATTTCGAACGTTTGAATACTGCTAAGTTTTAATTACATTTAAGCTTCTCAGACTACAATTTACTATTAGAGACTATTACAGATTTACAATTTACTACATTTTAAAGTGTAGACTAGTGAAATATATTATGTGTCGAGTTTCAGCTTATAATATCACATATTAATATTTACACATATATCATACATCGATTTTGGCATGTTTGATTTCACAATACAAACGGAAATTTTCCTTGGTATGAAGCTTAGTTATAAAGTACCGAGATTTCACTGTACCATCATTAGCTATGAGACTGTCCCATTTATGTCGACGATCTAGATGTTATATTTAAAATAATCATGGATTCAAGGCTTGCAAAACAGAGTTAAGTAGTATTTATACCTATACATACACATATATATATATGTGTATATATACATATACAATTACACATCTGCGATATTATCAGACGCAACAATGTTGTGCTGCTATTGCTCGTCAAGCATCTAATATTTTTTGAGCCGCAGCCCAAACTCAAGCGTTCGAGGTTGTAGAAGTGAATCTTTACTAAAGTACAAGGTAGTTCGTTAATTTTCTATGTAAGATTAAATATATTTGTGTGGATGTGGGACATTTGATTGCGATACAAGCGCAATAATTTTCATTTCCGTTTTCGGAGTAGTTTTAGTTCAAAAATCGCAGCAATGATTTTTTTTTTTTTTTTTCATATTAATAGACCTTAATCTAACGAAGCTGCTCGTTCTCGTGGAGAGATTTTATTCCACCAATCGTTTTCATTTTTCAACCTTCTTTTTCCGTATGGACATTATTTCTCCATTGTTTCTTTTTTTTTATAATATGATGCCTCCGATATCCGGGGCAGAAAAATTTGCGATACAAAAATATTGCCCTGTGACGAAACCTCACCGTAAATCAACTATGTGTGCTACAATTTAAATCCGACAGTTGTATCCGAATTATAACTGAACGCCAAACACGGTTATTATGAACACGTGTGCGAAAACTGCTTAAATGAATATAGAGGAACTGTAGTTTAGATGATTCAAATAAATAATTGAGGTATACCGTAGATTGTAATATAATAAATATTATTGATTTCTTAGAATTCATAGGACGATAAGAGGACAGTTTACAGTTGTACGGAATTTAAGGATATATTTTGGGACAGGATCTTAATGACAAAATAATGACATCTCACTTGTTAGAGTGCTTTAATTCCATGATTTATTTGAAACTGAACCAAGCAGAGAAATCTGTCGTTACAATTTATAGTGTACTGATAAAAGTAAAATTGTAAAGTGTGGTATAAAATAAATATATATTGTATCCCATCATAACAATACTATTCCAATCATATTATGCCTACGAATTACATACGAAAGAAGTAGATATGCTATTTAGTCAGTTTCGATAAATTCAACGAAAATGTTATCATCTGTTATATCTTTTTTCAATGCACTGCATTTTATATTTAGTTTTATTTCACATCATTCGACTTCAGTCAAGTGGCATCGTTTCGTTGTAAACAGTTTCTTTGGTCATGCTTATTAAATTTTATCGTACACCTGATTTGCTAAAATGTCAGTATCAATTAAGCCGTTCACATTTGGAGGATGAATTTCGATTTTAGTTTGGCAAATCTAAATCACGGCCAATTATAAGAGTGCAGAAAATAGTTATAAATATTATTCGATGACAGTTAACATTTCCATTGAACAATGAAATTTAACGAAATAAAATACAATAAAGAAAATTATAATAACCCAACCAAAGTGCAAAGCCCAAATATTATAACAAGTGTTAATAAAAGAAAAATAAGAGTCACTCAGTCTCTGACTGGCTTGTGGTCATTGTTTAAAAGAATTTGTATAAAGAAACAATAGTAAATAATAAAAAAAGAACAAAAGAGGAAAGCTGGCAGAAAAAATGATAATCTTTTAAGTTTTGTTGCTGACACCTCTTTGGGTGGAGCGGCCTCTGTTAATTGTCTTCAGCCAAGGTATTGATTCTTGCATTGATGGTTAAAAGTTGTGCAATATACTGTGTATCGCACATAACTTTGGCAAGACTGGCTAGAAGACCTTCCAGTTTCTCATGCGTTAGACCCATCTGGCGTGCACATTCCATTAGAATTGTTGATTCCTCGATGTCTTTGGAGGTCTGAAAGAAAGTAATTAATTTCGTTACATACTCATGTGCAAATTACAAATCAACCAATTAAATATTTCCGTCCAGCTACGGACATTAGTTAAGCTAAAAAAATTTTGATATTAATACATGTCGACGCATGTTCTGTATTGTATCAAACATTATAGTGCCACAGTTTAATCTCAATAAATTCAAATTAATAATCACCTTAGGTGAGCCATCGAATTTACTGAACGGCATTTTCAGGCGTTTTTTTCCATTGCTTGTCTGATAAAAGATGGTAAACGAATGTGTCTTGTTGATCTCGATTGTGACTGGAAAGTAAATTCCGGCGGTAACATGACCTTTGGTGTCCCTGGCAAGTAGACTCCTGAAGTTGTAGACTAAGTTTCGTCGCTCAGTAACGTCAATAGCGGTTAAATATGGCCTTGCAACGTAGATAAGGGCAACCTGTGTTCTCTCTTGAACTCCTGGACGGTTTTCTCTTTCATGCCATTCAACGTAGTCAGAATCTTTAGTACACAAGGTGTAATTGTACTCTTTTTTACAGTTTGGTTCCTCAGATTGCGTAAACCATCCAGAGTGCGGGTACAGCTTATCTGCCATCACGGTGACGACACGCGCAACATGGTAACCAGGGTCAAGAAGCAATACTCCTCGACGACCGTTTATCTCAATTTTCAGACAGACCAAGACATGTTCTTTCTCGCCACTGTCAGCAGCTGGTGCGCCACCGACGTACCCAGCAATGTCACCGATTGTCTGCAAGATTTAACAAGTGATTAATTGATTGCTGCTCAAGGGGATATTTATCAATAAATGAATGTAGTTCATGATAATATTGAGCCGATCACTGACTCCCTGGACTAAGAAATTTCACATTTTCAGGAAATTAGAATTG
Organism: Diprion similis; assembly: GCF_021155765.1. Taxonomy (NCBI): domain Eukaryota; kingdom Metazoa; phylum Arthropoda; class Insecta; order Hymenoptera; family Diprionidae; genus Diprion; species Diprion similis. Next base: position 17,591,919 of record NC_060106.1, on the reverse strand, counting down.
ATCGCCAATTTCAATGTGTATGCTTAAGAAAACATAGTATAATAGTGCAAAGTTTTCCTTCTGGTATTCTCGCATTGAAATATTGAAATTTAATCTTATGTATTTCTTACCTCTTCACAGGATACCAAGTACAGACGACTGGCTATGCCAGGAAATCTCTCATTAAGACTGCACAAACGTCGCAGTAACTCAAAGCCAAGACCTACGCATGTATGGTGTTCGTTGGTTATCACTGGCTGATACTTGCGATAGAAGCGTTCCAGCGAAGTTTCTCCGCTCACTTTGAACTCTTCGTAAAGTCTGTAAGAAAATTTTCAAAGTAAGTTACTTTAAAAAACTCATACCACATTAGTTTACTATTAAAGCGATTGGAAAAATTTAGTGAACACAATCCTACTTGTCATTCGAGCAATTATTTACCTAAGGAAGTTGCCGACGGTGTCATAGCGATGCTCACGCAACAGACGTTGCGTTTCGAGTTCAACGCTGCCTGCTAGTTCCTCATATTGTTCGACCGTGGGAAAGGTCAGGGCTGGTGACTCGTCGTTGGCCCAAACCGGCAGGGGTAACGGCAGGCTCCTGATCCAGGGCCCACGTGCCTGCCCCCGCGGCTGGCACCATGTTTCTGCCGTCTCGAGTCAACTTGGCCATTCGCTACCCCAGCGGCCAACGGTCGGCACGTAGCCACGCTCATCCCTGCAGCTGCTTATTGGCTCCACAGGGCGCTCTCCGTGTTTTACGATCTTCTCTCGCTCTAGAAAAACAAAATTCATATTAAAATTTATCCCAATTTTTCTTTGTTTTATTATAACTACCCAAGTAAAAATGTAGTGAAAGAAGTATTTTATCAAATCAACGTTAGATTTGTTGAAAATTTTAGACAAGTCAAATGCGACGGCGGGGGGGGGGGGGGGGTTAAATACGAAGAATACTTTTGAATCATGGCGCGCGCACAATCTTTTGTTTTCGAGGTAATTCAATTGTCATTTTGGTCACGTTGGCCGCCACTTCTACTTCGGCCCATTTCGCATCTCGCACCTCGTGCTTAGTTCAACATGGCGTCTTGTGACGCGTGGTGAATCAATACGGGGGCGTCGGAATGTTTTATGCCACGTGTGCCATGAATGGCCTTTCATTTACCTAGATACGATCCCCCGCAATGACGCGTTGGTGAGAACGGAAGTGATGGGAGGAAAAAAGCTACATAAAAAAAGATAAAGCGAGTAAACGGATGTATTACTCAAGCTTCTCTGCAGTCAGATACGGCTGTGTATCAATTACATTGTGAAATACTGCTTGCAAATTTGCACCAGACTTTGTTTACTACAATAAGATCGACGTATGTTGATATGATGAAAAAAAAAAAAAAAAAAAAAAAAAATACAGTATGACGCAAATACATGGGATGAGATCACGAGGTCAACAACTGTGACTGATTGTGAGTCGACCGGTCGTTTCTTTCCAAAGCAAAAGTAGAACAAGAGATTATACATATATGCTCGGTGTAGAAGATGACTAACGGCAAACTCGACCTATCAGCACAACAGTGTGCAGTTTTTTAGCAGGTACGTATATGAAAATCCCGAAACTTGAAAACCTTGACCGTTTATAATTTTGTTGTATAATATACATGTATGTGTATTGACCATCACGTTACGAGAAGGGTATTACAAATCAAGGATACGCGTGTTACGTATTAAGTTACGTCGAATATCTAGCTCTGAAAGCTTTCCAACGAGACAAAGAGAAAGCGCAAAGACGTGCCGCTTTCTCTGGCATAAAAACGCCACCTTTTAATTCTCTTGTTTGTAAATAATCCACGTCCGCGAATTAAATGTACGGTAAAATCCTACGTCCCAGGGTCAGTGTGGGCTTGTAACCGTTCATGAAACGTGTTTATGAGGATTAAAGACGAATAAATATCCGGGAGATTTTCGCTGCGAGGGGGTCTGGCTTACAGGGAAATATAGGACCTCCGTATAATTAGACTAATGATATTACAAGTAAACAAAGATAAAACTCACCCATACAATGAGCGCACCAAACAAATGAAAACTTTCGCTTCCTGAAGGCTTAGTAAAGTTCACGCGTCCGAAGTCCAAGCAGAACTGAAGTGAAGGAACTCGCGCTGAACAATATATAGGATCTTCTCCCTCCCTTGCCTTCCCGCCCCTCCCGCTTCACTTCACTTCACTCCCTCACTTGTCCCCCCTCCCCCCAATCGGGTCTTTCCCACACACTATAAACAATTTACCTTCCCCGCGGATACGCGGACTACACTAATACCGATACACGTCACTGGTTACTTGCTTGTTGTATTCAAAGTCCAGCTATTCACTCTGTGTCGCATTTTCTCCCTTCTTTTTCCCCTCTTTTTCCTCCCGTTTCTCAACGTCCAACCGATTTCTCAACGAGCACGGCAGGGCAGTGACGGGAAAAGCTTGATTTCCCTGCACGGAGAAACCGCATCCGCTTTTCGTCCAAACGATCCGACAATCGACGAGCTAAAGTAAAGGGCCCACCGCTCGACTAGACGGTCCAGGGCGTCGCGACGTCGCGTTTTCACCCTTGCGTCTACGCCGTCTGTGCCCACGCCCCCGCCGGTGACGTCACAATCGATACCCGCGCCGCTACGACGCCGTGACGCGGCGCGGGGGCGTCGAGACGCCTGCAACCTTTATCGTGCCACGTGAATTCCCTCTTACCTGACATGTGCCCTCACATCGTGCGTGATCCCACCTATCAAATTTACACGTGTACGATAACCTGATATGCCTGCATATACGTACATGTATACATATATATATATATATATATATAGATATGAAAAGTCGTTAAAAGAGTATTTTCAAACAATCTATAATATTATGTAGTTGTGTTAAACTAATCGAGTTGAAACCAAGGATATCATGAATTCGTAAACTCGTGCCTGACAAATAATGTTGAATAGCGAAAATACCTGTGATTACGTGTTTGTACGCAATTCGCCGCACGTCATATATTATTATTACAATGATTCAACCTGTTTATATGTTTTCTGTTTGCATAGCCAGTAGAAACGAATTAGTGATAACGCAGTAGCAATTACAGAGTTTGAGAACTCATAATGATCCTCGGTTTAAGCTCGATTAGTTTAAAATACCTAGATTGTTTCAAAATACTCTTTGAACGACCCATATTATATAGTTAATCAGCGTCAACAAAATTACGTCTCCTTGCTTCTAGACTATCTTCGTGGTTTTGCTCATCGGGCAGATGTCCACCTGAAATTCCAGAGAAATATACCTTGTCAATTATACCTGCAGTAATCGTTACTCCATTTTAAATAATGTCCATAATACCATATATCCTGGACGTCATTGTACGGATTAGGGACAGTATATCATAAATTGCAGGTGAATCCAAGGCGGGTTGTCTTATATAATATACTCCACCTATAATTGCCAGCTCATTTGACGTTTCCACGAAACAGTGCTTCGTGCGTAGATGCACCAACACCCATGTAAATGCACACCCATGCTCATCGTCATTAGTCGTCTCATACATCGCGATAAGAGAGTCTCTATCAAACCGTCGACGTCATACAATTATTTTCCCGGAATACAACGGCCCCTGTCAAAACACGACGTAGTTTATATTTCCAACGATGACTCAGCGTCGTTGTTTCATGGAAATGTCCTATAATGTTTGATCCAGGGTCGAAGGCACACCCCCTTGGTTTTATCTCTGCAACTCTGATAATGCGTACATCGGCATCGATGTATGCAAATTCACATGCCGTTTTGTTTCATATATTTCTGTTGAGTCGGATCGGCGGCCAGCTGACTGACTGTACGGACTTCTCATACACTGTATAATGTTACGCTTATACCGCTATCACGACGATGCTCGACGTCACCGACGCGACGGTCGGGAAATAAAATAGTAAGTAATCGTTTCAATACGGTACTTTGCCCACGTTGTATAATTGTGATATCGTATATTGAAATTGTTACGCGAATGTTGTGACCTTGATCGATGAGAGCGTGCAGCAAGTAGTAAGGAGGAAATAATCGAGTCATTGATACATGCAATCCGGAGTAGTTGCATACTGCATCATCCTTTCGAGGTATTATGGCATAACGATCAACCGGTATTACTGCATTGCGACAGATGACATCAAGACAAGACTGCCCGCGACCTTGAATTATTTTTAAACATATGTCAAGCAATCCTACTTAATATTAAAATCTTTTTTTTTTATTCTTCTTTTTCCTCAAACCAAAGCACTCGCGTGTTTTTTATACAACTTTGCAGCGGTGTATCCTGTAGTCGTGGAGCTATCGATTTGTACAGGTGAATGAAAGATGAATGGGTAAAACTGGTTACACGAGATCTACCAGAGATGGTATATCGCGAGAAAGTCTTCTTTCAATCATTATATTTCTGCGTTCGAAAGATGTTTCATATTCTGTTTTCAACTCTACACTGAGTAGGAGGAAAGTTGACACTCACTCATATGCACGTCACACATACATGATAGGTTTCTCATCTGAATCTCTAGATGTAATAACTTGCTTTAATTTTGCCTTTCCGCGTATCAAGAAAGTATAGGTATGTAACTATATATTGCAAATTAATGCCCCGCAGTCAGAGCGTTAGAATTTGAAATAAAATGAAATCTTGATCCTCTGGCAGCTACTTCTGGCCATTGAGGTATGCACATACACGCGATTCGAAAGGATCAGCTGAGTCTATTTCAATCATTTGCAAACGGATGAGACTCTGTTTCAATTTCGCATTATACTTTGTCTGCAGGATATTTGAAACGAGTTCTTCGACGTCTAACTTGGTTCCTACGCGTTCACGGAATATCCCTTGAATACGAAAGTCTCCGTTGATAATAAACTCACAGAACCGCGATAAAGCTTACGCACGAATGCCGGATACGTGGCAGGTTTCTCGACATTCCGTTTCCACGTACATACATACCTACATATTGAAATTGGGAAGTTCTAAAAATACACCCCCCCGCACCATGCGTCGGATCTCCGTTACTTTTAGGTACAGATGCAAAAATAAACGTGGATCTTAATCTTTTGCAGACAGCAAACTATATATACTCTCGAAAAAAGTTTTTCAAATTTCCTCGCTACATGCGACTCGGGAAATTCTCACGGCCACGTCATTGCTAATCCCTTTCAATATTCTCATCCATTTGATCTCCTTATATGTACCAGACATTTTCGGGGACACACTTGACCCTCCGATTCGTCAGTGTCGAGTTTCAGCAGAAACATTTTTCAGGCGTCGTGTCTGAAGGCCGTGGTTATAGCTGAGGAACTGACGTGGATTTAAATAATGCTTCGAAGTAGTCGTCTGGGATTGCTAGATTTTTGTATTTCCTAGACCTCGTTATAAACTTCCAAAAAGGGTCTACATTTGGTTTGCAAAATGGTAAAAAAAAATAGAGTACCTATACACTCCACTTTTCCACTTTTTCATGCAATAATTCATTATCGAAACGGCACGTCGATGCTCGAAGGACACGTTCAACCTAAGCACTATATACATGTAACAAATGTGCTCGGCGCGTTTTTGCAACGAATTTTAAAAAACTTCGACTGAATATATATGCTCAACATCTGTCTACGGCAAGGACAATAATGTATAGATTATACATTAGTGTAACGAAGTGGCCATTTTTCAGAATGCAAATGTCTAAACGAGACCATAGATATTTATCTAAATAACTTTTCGTATATATATGCCTGATTTATATAGGCTTATTTGTTTTTCAATGAGTAGCGTATCAGCCAGAGGTCAAGGAAAAAGCTGGCTCTGGCAGCTTGCCTGCGTTCTCATTTCCGAGGATCCATATCTTGGAACATATTTATATCGTTCATCAGGAATATTCCTTATCCTCAAGTCCTCCAATTTTTTATCTATCGCATTATTCCATGTTTCAGAGGTAAATTTTACCCACCGGGATTGTTCGATCAGTTTTATTCAGACTGCATATGAGGCATTCCACGTCAAACCGACCCACTTCTGTCCCTCTGATTTCTTTTTTCTTTTTCAGAATGGTCTAGATGGTCAAAAAATCTATATCTTGGTGAAAAATGTTTTTTGCACTCTCTCACCATACTGTAAGAAAAAAAATCGTCGATGGTTAGGGTCAGACGTAGATCGGTTTGGGGTGGAATACCTGATATATGTATTTCGACATGAGCTTATATTCCAACCCTTACTGGTTTGAATGCCACTGTATCTGACGAATTTAGGTAACTCTATCACTGTCAAGCAACACTGTCTACCGCCCACAAGTATATACAGGTATACACAATACGCGCTTCGAAACTTCTACTCAAGCTTCTATGGGCTTGTGCATTGCTGCTGACTTATCAGTCATAATGTAGGCAGGCCATCGAGTCTAATATGCATAGTGCTTTGGGCCAGAAAGTGTGCCAGCACACATACGTATAATAGCATTATTTCCTCGATGGCCTTTCAGCCCGCTTTTATGCATACGACATAACATTACACGAGCAACCCACACGCCTGTATATCCCAAGAAACCAGATCAATCGAGTTACAACAACCATGTTGGGGTAATGGGTTTGTCTCTTCAGTCATACGTGCTCCCTTAAGTGTTCACTTCCGGAGTATTAAATTGTTCAGAACTCGACAATAGTGCTGACACGAAACATGCGTTGAATCGTCGGTTTCTTCATTAATAAGACCTAAATCTTTTCATCCCGTCGCTTTTTCCTTAAATTCTCAGATTTCCTGTTCGCACAACCGCGTCTATATACATACGTAGGTGCAAACAGGTGGAAACGGGATGCTGATACGTCTTGCATGAGAGTTGGTACACCTGTAATGCGTGTGTAATGAATTAAATGTGTATGATCGAGAACGTGACACACGATCCTATGATCATTCGTCACATCAGCAAATGGCCTGCCTGAGAACACACACGTGATGCAAATTGTAGGTATTTTTCATACGTGATCCGAAGGGGCGGAGATTGAAGATATAGAGAACATAACATGCCGATCTGCATTCGATAATTTTTGCGCTATCGCGCGTTTGTTGGAAACTGCAGCGAAGCAAAATTTAATCGGGCTCGATAAGAAATGGACTTTGAATATTTGGCGGAGATAGTGGAATATTTGAGAAATACGACGCGCACTTTCCGTCCGGCGAACTTTTTGATACTCTACGTTATATCGTTTATCTATGTGTTGTTATTATTAAAGTTGCATGAAATTATCTAATCGTAAGATGAAAATTAATACTCTCAACTTATTTTCTTATATACATATACGCTTACGCAATTCCGTTCAAAAATATTTTCTAACGTCCATTTACCATTGCAGTGTTATATTTACAATAATACCAAAATCTTGGAAGAGTTTCTTTTTTTTTAGTTTCTATTTTTTATTATACTTGCAGGCATTTGTAATTCATTACACGTGATCTGCGACAAATAGGAAATATTTTCCACTCGCCTATTTAAATCACTGTCTGATTTATCCTACGAACAACATATGTTATCGTATCTGAATTTCAGGGTAATGTGTGCACTGGATTCCAGTCCACCCATGCGTGTGCATATGTTCTACAATATGGCCTGGTTTTTGTTTATCATTAAAATACGCTGCCGTGCCTGTGATAAAACGCGTGTAACGATCGTGATTTTTTTCGCAGAAGAGCATATCATGTGAAACGATGATGCTGTACGCGTGTCTTAAACGTTCATACGCAAAAGAGGCGAACTGTGTATATACACGTATATTAGCTCTGGCGATATTCTTGGGGTCACTGATCAGATGAACGTATCAATCTACATGTATTCACAGAATGATCTGTTATATATATACTTACGTATTTATCGTCTACGTGCCATTTTCTTTCGGTGTTATTAACGTCGCAATAAGTATATTTTACACGACTTGCAGACTCAGAGACGTCGATAGGTATTTTTAGGTAATCGACCTTCGATGTTGGCGAATTATTTTTTTGCCACGCAGTAACTCTGAGCAAAGAGTTTATTTACTGTTAACATTTGTATATATTTGTATACCGTGAAATAGATATTTCGTTATTATCATCAATTTTTATTTTAGACAAATATGATGCGTTAACTATTAACAAAATTTTATAATATAAGAACAAAACATCTATTTCGCCGTATCGAAATATACGTCTATTGACATAAAAGAAATTCTTTGATTAGTATATACAGAAGCCTCTACGCGAGTAGCAGTTCTTCTCTATAATTAATTCTGTGTTTGTTACATCTTGAATAAGAACGTAGAAAAACACCCTGCAGATGTACCGGCAGGCATTTACAGATTGTACTTATCATACGTGGTATAAATATGTTTTCGCAAATGGATAATTAGCGCTGTCGGATAAAACGAACGTCTGCCTGCGACGAATATTTTTACACGCAAACAAGTCTAATTTAATTATCGTACCAAAATTATACCCTGCAAAATTGAACTCATAAATATACAGTCTAATATTGTACGTTTCGTCAGCAGAAACGAAAAAAACAAAAAACAAAAAAAAAAAGAATAATACCACAACTGTTTTTTCCAGATTATTTTTGTAGTTCATACATATTCTAGATCATTCTCCGCGTGCTTTCCAGGATATTCCAGATCGGAACCTGACTGTAAACTGTTGCTCAATGTTAGTGTTCCGTGAATAAAGTTACGTACCTATGTAGGCACGTATATTATATATTCGCTGCTTTCATTGGGAGCTTGCAGATTCGACGAATTTATGCGAATATGTCGGTGTATAAACGGTCACGTGGCATATACTTATATTTGTTGCATTACGTCGAGCTGTTACAGAGGTAATATTATTTCGGGAAACAATTGGAAATACTCTGCTAAATCACATAGGTAATTGTCATATATTTTCCCCACAATTTTCCGCAGTGCAGTAGGAATTAACGGAGAACAGGTGTACCGTAATCTTATGTGTATCTTACTATACTTACACCTTGTTTTACAGGCATACTGTAACAGACTAATGTATAACTTCCCGAACAAGTTTCTACATTTTTTATTTCCGTCTACGACACGTTGAATATCGCGTGAAACTTCTGCGCAAGTTTAATAATATCGACAACGAATTCTTATCGAGAGTAAATTATACCGTACAATTATAATTGCGCACAAATCAAGGTCCGCATATACAGACGCGCAAATTAGAAAGAAATAAAATGCAATAAACACGTCTCGACAAAGACGAATCTATAATTTATCTTATCAGTAATAAAAATATAACCGCGGTCGAAGCAGCGGATAACGCGGCTTGTCACTATATCTAGATTGAGCAATCGAGTTTTAAAAATCCTGCATTTTTTTTCCTATACAAGTATCCAACATTGTGATATAATAATTAATGTATAATACTCGAAAGGCACAACCGAAATAAAAAATTCGATTCCTTGAGCTTTGACAAGGTCTCTTATAAGCGAAAGTGATAACCTCGTAACTACCAGCTACTTTGATGCGGCATTATACATACATATATCGTCTATGCGGCTAGACACCTCTCACTCTCCTGACGATAAGTTTATCGGGTATATAAATTCGCCTCCTCTATAAAGAATTTCTCCGACCACATGGTGTGCATGTATATACATATAATGTATATACCTATCTATATGACCTTATCTAGTATACGACTACACGTCTACTTACTTATGGTCGTGAGACGACCGACTTTGGATCCAATTAGATATTCGCCGCAGGGGCTTCGCGCTCCAAATAATTGCATCACCTCGAGCTGCTCTGATATCTTGTCAATGGATGTTACAGGCATAAGTATATGTACATCGTCAATGCCATGCTGATATTATGTACCTTATTTTATTATATATTTATGTAATAATCGTTGTAAAGTAAAGGAAAAATTGACGCGTATGAAATTTATTTTTTTAACAAATTTAATCGATGCGACGTCGTTTGGTCTTCTTCGTTCAGCATGTGCTTTACAGATGCACAAGAATGCTGCACTTGTCAGGCGTCTTGAAGAGAGAAGCGGCTCGATTCCATTGCGCATTGTTTCAAAGTCAAGATGCGTTTGAATTGGGAAATACGTGACGCGTTGGGGTTATCGAGTTTGCAAAAATTTCGAGGTCAATTCGCAAGGTTAATGCCGAAAGTGTGATCTTTTTTTTTAACGAAGATTAAACGACACGAGTCATGACAATCTGGAGCAGACATTCAAGAACGGATGTATGACCGAACGGTTTTTCATCTGTGATTTTGAAGATTACGAACCGTTGCTGATTTTGTATGAGGATTAATTGATAAGTATCACGAGATAAGATATTTAACGCATATCTATAGTCAAGTAAATTTTCTGTCAAATCAATGATTCTGTTTTATCATTTCATATTCATTCAGCCGTTGGACTTTATCAGACAAGGTGTAAGTACTTCGTCGTTGAGGATCATCCCGAGCATTGATTCGCAACTTCCTAGCAACAGAACAACCTAGACTCGTTTATTTTACTATAAACTTCGAATCATATAGCTCAATTTTTTGAAGCAGGTGAATATTTTTTGCTTTTATAGAAGTGATATTCAAGTTTTAGAGTGCGTTACCCGCACTTAATCTGTACATTGAAGTCCCGAATAAAACACTGATAACAGAATCTCTGTGGGTCGATAATATTATACGTATAAGATTGGTAATCTGAAATTTTTGTGGACGATACTAATCATGGACGACGATAAAGCCTATCTTAGGCCACGTAAGTAGGAACCTAGTTTTAAATGGAGACAGAGGCATCAATAATTCCAATCTTGTTTCATTAGCCAAACAACACGTGATTGTTGTGGATACAAACGAGACGATACTAAACGGTGAGATTGGATTTATTGCAGTTGCACTGGAAGAGCGCAACGGAATCAAGTACTGTTAATAAAAGATCAGAATTGAAGATTTGCCTTTCGTTTTACTCTCTTTTACAGAAAGATGAAATTTTTCCTGATCGCGTTTTTACTGGCGATGATCGCCTTTGCGACTACCTCCGGTGAAGGCGTCCCTAATTGCCTTTGCACAAGAGAATTTGCCCCAGTGTGTGCAAACGATGGAGTTACCTACGGGAACAAATGCGAATTCAATTGTGCGAAGAGCCGCCTTCGAGGACGTGCTGCTGATGGTAAGAGACTAATTGTTAGAATAAATATCTGCCATTGTTTCATGGCATGATTGTATAAATTATTGGAATTTTGTCAGATGTCGTTTATTGTTCGCAATGTTGCACAATGTTATCAACATTGTACCATATAGCTCCGCCGTTTCTTCATTTATTTTGTAAACACGAAAATTGCAACGTCGCCGTTTCTTGAACGTATAATACTGTTTTTCAAAGTTAAACAATTAAATTTACATCCAACCGTAGCGGTCATCCAATTTTATCAATATATTAACATATTTACAGGATTTTAATTTCACGCTGTACTTATTTTCAGACTTCGCAATCGCCAGAGGAGGAGACTGCAACGGTCCGGAAATTCCCGAATTCCTGCAAGAATTTAATTAAAAAGCAAAAAGTTTTACGCTGCGCAGTATCCTCAAAATTGTTATTTTCTGTAGGCAAAAATATTCCACAAGTTTTCTGATTCCCCGCTAAAATTGATGATTAAATTAAATCTTTGGTTGATGCTTTGTCAATTCATCAAAATATTTTTTCATACATGTATTTTTACTTTTAATTTGTGAAAGTCAAGCCCAAGGTCACACCTTCTGCAGAGTAAAGACTTTCGATTATCAATTTAGGCTCCGTAATTCTAAGTATTATATTTCATAACGATAAATGTGCGGCTGCGAGAAAATAATATCATCAATATGTTTACAGTTACCGAAACATCGCATCTAAAGATATGTATTCGGATCGTATATTATCTTTACGCAAAGCTAAAAATAAATATGCAATAAAATAGATAATGTATAATCAATATCCACCTAGACAGAATGCAAAAACTGAGAATTAGGCTAGAAATTACTCGATTCCAATTATTTCTCATTTCATTGCCTTTCTGGTTCAACAGTTAATTCTACTAAACAATTCAATAAAACATATTATTTGTAGACATTCCAAAGTTCCAAAGTTTTTCTTCATTCTTGCCAGTCATCCGTGTTGTATAAGTGCATAGGAACGTGTAGTTTGAAATGCTGAATATTTGTAAGGACGGTAATTAAGCCATTGGATGTGAAAGTTGTATTTAAAGATTACACCAATGTTACTTGCATGAAAAATAGGTATAATGTGTAATAATTTAATAGCGATATTCATTGCTGTTATCGTCGAATGCCACAAAGCATGTGCATGTCCACATGATTCAGCTTGATACCTAATAATGAATTAATCGTGGTAGTGACGTCTTAAGGCTTGTCAAGATTGTATTTTTCCCTATTTCGTTCGGCGTATTCGTTCATAGCCACACCAGTTGGTCCTCCGAGGGCATCGGAGCGACCTCAGCGCTGTCATTCGGTTATCGCAGTAACTTTTGTCAGTGTTGTTTCCATTGTATTGGTTTCAAAGTTTTAAGCAAAATTAATGTTACATATACGATAATAATTCTGTACGGGTATCGATTGGACGGCTGGGGAACGGTCGTAAGAAATGAATATAGTTAAAGAAAGTTTGGTTTGTAGGTCAGCGTCGAGGAGATTATTTCTACGATCCGTGGTAAGTTGACGCACCGAAGATTCATGTTTACGTAATTCGCCGCCAGAGGGCAGCATGTTCGACTGTATTTTTTTTCAACGATCTATCGAATCATGGCGGCAAAAACAAAATGCATTCGAACAAGGGATTGGGCTTTTAGTTTTTTGTATGATTGGGAAATGAAAGAAAATATTTTAATCAAATTAGACAGACAATTTAACGAGTATCATATTTGTTCCGGGGAGAAAATAATTTTGCTATGTTTGTTAGGAACTCTGGCAGGTTCTCTTTCGTATTAAAGAAACGGTGTTTGAATTTTAACCTGTTGTTTTATCGGTACTTTGAAATAAAGAAATATTTTTTTTTTGCAACAAAGCCCGTAGAACCACAAAGAAGAATTAGCGGGATAAACGTAAATGATTTGAAAGCCGATATTATATTGAGCGCAAATAACAGGAAGGTTTGCGTAAAGAATTTAAAACTCTATCGACCAGCGAGCAGATCGTCGAGCCAAGAAGAGGTTAGTAAAGCTGCTGTTCTGGTACCGCTATGCATGCACAAAGGTGAACTCGGATTGCTATATACTCTAAGGTCAAAGAAGCTAAACACTAACAGAGGACAAGTATCATTCCCCGGAGGAATGCACGATAAGGACGACAAAACTTTGGAGGAAACAGCCATCAGAGAAACGTGGGAGGAGCTTCGCATACCGAGAGAAAAAATTGATGTGTGGGGTAGTGGAAACCCAATGGGAAGACAACATGTTAGTGTGCTTCCGGTTCTTGCCTATATCGGCGACATTGAGCCAAACGAATTACAGCTCAACACTGACGAAGTTGAAGAGGCCTTTGTTTTGAGCTTGAGCAATCTGTGCGATCCGACGAAGTCACGTTTTACCCAATTTCGTGACAGTTTTACATTGCCGACGTATCTAGCTGGCAAACACCGTGTCTGGGGATTGACTGCTGCTATCACCCATGTCGTGATGAAAGCACTAGTTCCAAATGTTTATAAACATAAGTTAGCCTACGCTCAACCTGTTCACGATACAAATCCAGCTTCGAATAAAACAAATTTATCGGTTCCATAAACCGATACCATTTCTGTACATATAATTTATTATGTAATATTGTAATTTTCAAATAATATTAAAGACAGATGTAATTATATTAATTTTGCTAATGCTTTACTCAGGTGGCTACTCTATTTCATTTCCTTAACCGCAACACTATACTTTCTACCAGATTAAAATAGTTTACTAAATATTTAACTACTGCTAATAATGCGTTTCAAATTTCCCGCAATTTCTTAGCGCATGCGCAGTACGTTTAAGATCAATTTATCATGCGTTACTTTGCTAGTTACATTCAGAACTTGCAGTTTGAATTTGTTTTACCGATATAAATTTACATCTTTGCAAATCATAACAGAGCGATAACGTCAGCGCTAGAAATGGATCTGTCGTATCGTTATGGGGAACAAGATGTGGAATTCCTTGATAAGACCCAAATTCCGAAAGCCTAGGGACATTCTAGTTTCTATTATTGGTACGAAACTTGGTGGAGACCGTGGAGACGTCACTACCACGACGTTTTCGGGGGGCCGGTCCCTCGAATTGACAGTATAGCAAAGATGGCCGACGAGAAGGAACCTCCTCCTCTGTTCGACAGCGTAGAAATTAATAAAAATGACGATTTGGAGGACGACGACGACGATCTATTCGCATCCGCTGTTCAGGTACACTGTTGATAACATTATGAAAAATTTTCAAGTCATTCAATCGGTTCTTTGAGGCTATTCTATCCAAACTGCTCGTCGTTCTATATTTTCGAGAGCAGTTCAAGTCGTTATTGCTTGTTATTATCAGCGTTGTTTTCCGTTTACGTGTTGTAATCGGTATTGAACTGTCCGACATCCTGTAACCTATGAACAGTGAATCACGTAGTATTCGAAATGATGCTAATTGAATACTTTCGTAAATGTCGACTTTCTGTATTGCTATTCTTTCTGCAATCACAACCAAAACCACCTTTGAAAACGTCTCCACAGTTTCAATCGTACGGTTTAATTTGTTTTCGTAATATGTAGCTCTTGTTTACCGAGGTTGACGATAACAAGGAACGATAGAGAGTATCAATTGTTATTCACCAGTAATACTGAGACTGGAATATTTGATAGGCTTTGTTTCATCGTTTTCTTTTTTCCGGGATCTCTGCTAATTCATTACCAACAAAGCAGTATGCGGTTTCTATTCTTTCATTCTGGTTTACAGTTCAGTTCATTATATCTTCCCATAAGTAAGGTAAAAAATTTGTATTAACTCTGTTATACGAACATCTACTTATACTTTGATTACTTCCCAAACATGTCTTGTTTCTATTTGAACATTGATAAATATTTGGCATTCTTAGGACCATAATCAGCTGGATGATGATTCACCTTATAACGGCATCGGCACCATGCAGGCAGAGCTGCCGAAATTGACATTAAGAGATGCGACGGATCAGAATTCAGGTTCATCTATTTCGAGTCCTCCTCCAGGACCGTTGAGTCCCACCACTGAAACTGCTGGTAGCGATATTGGAGAGATGGACGAAGTGCCTATTAACGATAGCAGTGACATTCTACCACCAAAAAGTGTCTTCCAATCGCAAGCCCTTGAAGAGGTGATTGAGATGTAGCCCTAGTATCTTGCGCTGAGTTTCTTTCTCTCCTTTTTGTCTGCATCATCTCAGTTTTTAAACATGTATTCATATACTTTTTATACTTAAATTACAGGTGCCCACGGAGACTTCTGATGTATTTTTAAAAATTACAGTAACTTCGCCACAGAAAGTTGGTGAAGGTATGGGCGCCTATGTTGCATACCGAGTTGAAACTAAAACTAACATGCCAATATTTCGAAAGCGTAGTTTCAGTGTGGTCCGACGCTTTAGTGACTTTCTTGGTCTTCACGACAAACTGACGGAGAAGTATCTGAGAAATGGTAGAATTATCCCACCAGCACCGGAGAAAAGCGTTATTGGTACGAATAAGTATCTGTCCTCTCCAGCTGACCAGTATTTCGAATTCATTCTGTGATCTCTTGGTTCGTTCGATCATGGCTTTGAGTATCTTTATCACTTTTTCAGGCATGACAAAAATTAAAATGTCCGGTGACAAAACCCAAGAACATAATTCAAGTTCGACTGAATTCATTGAGAGGCGCAGAGCAGCTTTGGAGAGATATGTAAATAGAACAGCTGCACATGATGTTCTTCGTGTTGATCCGGATTTCAGAGAGTTCTTGGAAGCTGGTGAGAATCAATATATGTATAGCTAGTGACGACAGCGTAATACATGGATGAAGAAATGAGTCAAATCTCATAGTGCGCAACAATTTTGAAAGTCCTTATTATTTAGTAATACGTGTATTTTTAAAATAGTACTTTGAAGTGTTGAATTATCAATTTTTTCTCTGAAATTCATGTAATATTTTCTTCTCTATTCATCACAGATGAGTGTAATATTTTTGACAGATATTTTTTCTTCGAATTTCATGTCTGATTTTACAGATATGGAATTACCCAAGGCCACAAGTACATCGGCACTTAGTGGTGCTGGAGTTATGAGACTTTTCAATAAAGTTGGAGAAACTGTCAATAAAATCACTTACAAAATGGATGAAAATGATTCGGTGAGTTTTAACTGTTCTTTTTTAACACCAACTTATCCATACATTATCATCATCCATTGTCGCAAGAAAAAAAGCTGTGAAACAATTTTCTGTTGCTTACATTTAGGAGGGTAAGGTATGTTCATTACACATCGTCACTGTTGTCAAAATGCCTTTATTCTTAAACTGCCATCATCATGTCATCATCTTTCGTTTGAACTCACGATCATCAACTCACCTTGATTTAATAATGCATCATGGAATTGTATACATCAATAACACAATAATCTCATTATGTGTATTTATCCCAGTCACTGTACAGTAAGCAGATACCATGGAGAGTATCGTTAATGTCTTGTAAATATTTTTTAACAATCTGGTGTCTCATCCCCACTTTCTTTTTACGTTGCTCAGAGGCGATTTCAAGTTTTTTTTCCTCAAATGAATATATGAACTCTAAATTTCAGTGGTTTGAAGAAAAAACAACTCAAATAGATTCTCTGGATATACAACTCCGCTCATTACATGCAGCTGTTGAAAGTTTGACCAACGAAAGAAGAGAATTGGCTAATTGTACAGGCGCTACAGCAAGGTCCATTGCTGTACTTGGTCATGGGGAGCCAGGCGCTTCCCTTGGCAGAGCTTTGGCGCAATTAGCTGAAACATTGGAAAAAGTCGAGGTAGTCAGGAGGGCTCAGAGCAACAGCGATTTATATCAATTTGGAGAAATGCTGAGGGATTATGTCGCGTTGATTGGCGCAATTAAAGTGAGTACGCAAAGAGTTATTCTATCATCCTATCTTGGTAATTTAAAAAAAGTATTGTTTTAAAAATTTGCGTATTCTTGATGAGAGGTGATGGAAACTATTTTATTTACAGGGCGTTTTTCACGAGCGTGTGAAAGTGTTTCAAAATTGGCAACACGCTCAGCTTATGCTGAATAAGAAACGAGAACAAAAAGCAAAGCTAGAACAATCCGGGCGTAGCGAAAAGTCGAATCAAGCTGCAACTGAAGTAATTGAATGGGAATCAAAGGTTGACAGAGGTCAAGAGGAGTTCGATAATATTTCACGAATGATAAAGAAGGAAGTTGAGAGATTTGAATTAGTTAGAGTGGAGGATTTCAAAAAGCAATTGACTGAGTATCTCGAAGCAATGCTGCAACATCAAAATCAGCTAATTAAACATTGGGAAAGTTTCCTTCCTGAGGCTCGTGCAGTCGCATGAACATTCCACGAGTATATAAAACTACGAAGTATATCTATGTATATATACATGTACAACTACATTTATGTGTACATAGATAAAATTTACATATAATGTGTAATGATAACAAAATTATCTTTTTTAAGCATTAGATAATAATTCATATCTGAAACTGTACTAGCAAGGATACAAGTTGAGTCTCTTCAACGTTTTGCCTGATTTTCCACGACGAAAGTTGAGATGCAAAATTTCGAGCACAGGTACCATCTGTTTTATTTAAAAAATTTAAAAAAATCATGTTACTATTTAGTTTTTAAGGCTCTTCAAGATTTAGTATACATGCATAATCTTATATTCGAAAAACAGTCAACAGAAAACAACTTTTCCAATTAATTGGAAAAAAAAAATCAGTCGCACAGTCGTTAAAATGATCGCTCGAAGCGAATCGCTCGCTGTTAAACAATATTTATAGAAATATATACATTATATATATATATATACATACATACATCAAAATCGTACTCCTTTTTTTCAGGCACGTATTCTATACACATATTATTTGTTAGAGAATGTTATTCGACAATAAAATTGAAGTTATACAAAATACTGATTATAAATATATAGGAATTCCTTTACATATTTATAAAGGTATACAACACATAACAACGAAAGTAAGTTGTGGTTTAATATTATAGAATATCATATTGATCCATTTGTTCAATTTAGAAATTTCTCACGATAAAACGAGGATAGAAGAAAGGCAGATTCTGAATCCCCTTGATACCATGTGTAAATTTCTGTGAAAGTGCATGTTCTTCCTCAAATCATCATCTACTGATACAGAAGGTACATATCGACGACGGTACTGTTTTGGAATCTGTTCTGTATCGGATTTGGCAACTGTATTCTCCCCTTGGCCAGTAACCTGCTACTTTCCTATCAAATGGTATGCTAGATTTCTGTTTTACTTTTCCTAATTGTAAGTAACTGTACTCGGTGTGTTATCGATATCCATTGACAACAGTTAGTAAATACACCATATCATGTTATTTTCACTGCGTAGCCTACATTTCATGGGTGTGAAATTTGTGATAATTTTCTGTCCTCCGCAGCATGCGAACGACATACCATATATATAGTGTATATATCATTAATCGTATCTGCAGGGAGAATATGGATTTTAGTCATTACTTTCTTGAGAGGATATCAAAACTAGAGAAGAAACATATTGGAATTCAAAAAAAAGGTAATCCCCTACATTATTCAATTATTACAATATGCTGTTGCCAGTTAAATCATTTCAGTTCTTAGCGTAAAATTGCGTTCAATAGAGCTGTCAGGCGTCTAACTGACCCTACGAATAAAGACAAGATACTTAGTGTATTATATCTCCGGGTATAGGTGGCGTATTGAAAAATCATCACGGGAAGCGGTCGGATACTGTAAATATGGTTTCTAATATTTAATTCAACGAATCGAGCACACGCTTTATGATTGCAGGCGATATTTCACGCGCAGTATGTATTATACTCTGCACGGACATAATTAATGACTTGGCGATAATGATCATTATTTGGAAGACGTGTATTAATTAGATTTCAGTTATTAGACTTTCCGCTATTGAATAGTACAATATGTTTTATAGATTTATTGAAGTTCTATAGAAAAGGTCTCTGTTCGAATAACAGGTGAAACGAGTCGACCTCTTTCCTTCAAGTTTGAAACACTTGATAAAAAGCGTTCCTGCAAGAGTTCAAATTCCAAGCAGAGAAAGAACTGCTTTTCAACTGGAAGAACCAAAAACCAAAACGTGAAGTACATATTTCTTTCTATATATCCTTTCAAACGCTCTGATGTAAGGGTAATATTAATAATACAACACAAATTGTGCAGGTATTGCGCATGTGTAGCACAATATGTGGGGATGATTAATCACCTGGGTGCCATCTGCAAACCGCCAACGTAAATTGTTGGATGTGGATGAGATATGGATATGGCAGTGCTGGGCTTCAGTCCCTAATTAACAGAATTCCGATACTCGCAAATCTCGGGTCTGAATGAGGCCCAGGGATAATTTAGTTATGCTCTCCTCTAATCGCACCGGTGGTTAAACGTGTCAAGTATAGTAAATTTCCATTTCGCGTTGTATGCAGATTCTTTCGACTCAACGAGGGTAGTAAAATTACGTACCGTAAAATTGTATCGATAGAAGCATGATTACTAATTCGACGGACTTAAACTAGCATATTTATTATATTGAACCGATAATTACCGGCGCGATGCAGGGATGAAGTTGGCTTTCGGGGCAAGGGGGGGACTAAACTTGAATGAAGTGCGTAATGCGGTTAATTAAAGAGATTGCGCCGAACTCATTATACTTGGCCATCTCATAAGGTGAAATGTTATCTGCTTTCACCCTACTGATCTCAGGCTAAGTGTAGGCGTATATAGTTTGTTCAGTCGTAAAATGATGCAGCCACTGATGAAATCTCGAGATTTCTCGGCTATCATATTTGGAACTTGTTGTTAGGGGTGGTGAGCCGACGCGGGCCAAGAAGCTCTCCGATCTGCGAGCTGCAAATTGGTGCTTATTAATCGCGCGATATTACGCTAGATTGTAGCCAAACTACCGCGCCGGGCGGAAGAATCTATTCTAAACGACGCCGATTTTGCTCTGGCAATGAGTTTAATCGCCTGCGAATATAGTGCAGTCGGCAATATGGATATGGATAATATACGATCTTTGATAGTGGCAAAAGTTTGGCGAGCCGAATAAGAGAGCGAAAAATATGTGCGACGTTTGCAGTATGAGATATTGCTGTATATATATATTATGCAATACGTATAATGTTGATCCATTTTGGTGTTCATATGACACTTTAATGCCCAATAGACGGCAAAATGTCCTGCTGGATTCGAAGAATAGTCCCACGATTAAGCTTCATTCCACCGTTAATATCGTGGAAGCACAACTCTGGAATTCAACAGGGTGTAGAGCGATAATACCGACCGGGGCTGAGGGTTTGAGTCTGCGGCGAACCTTTCGTGGTCAGCTCGTTGCGAGCAGATACGATCTTGATTCATCTCTGGAGAGGCTGAGAGCCCTAAAGAGCGGCGATGACCTCGTAGATTTGAAAGCCGAGCTGCTCGCGTGGAATATATTTTCGATCTATCAAAACCTGAGTTGCGCCCGTCGTAGATCGTTCAGAAACAAATCCGTTGAACGTCCTTATAATAATGGTTTACGAAAGGTTTGTTCATATTTTTTGCAATTCGTATCCAACGCTTTTCTCCAGCCCCTTAATTCCTCGGCCAATTTGTCCTTACATGTACCTCGGAAAATCGAAAAAGCTTATTACAGGACTCACGGCACACTGATCCTGTCACAACACTCCCTAATTGTCACTCGAGCTTTCCTATCGCGCTCTCCGAGGTGAAAGTTTCGAGCCTTGCTCGTTAGTAACAGAACTTCTCTACGCAATCTCATCAGTTTAAGCAGCGATGAACTTTTGAGAGTTATCTGTACATCGGGGGCTAAGAGGTATAGAGAAGGGCGTGGTTAAAGGGAAAAATTCTAGAGAAGCGAGGACCCGAAGAAGGGCGTAACTTCGCTTTCTAATTATCGTTATCTTAGCCCTTCTCGCTACAGGGTGCGACAACCTTCAATTTCTCTGAATTGCCGAGGAAAAGCTGTAACGGAAATTTAATACTGTATCTCGATCGCGTTTAAGACGTTTTTCTTCTCTCAAATATTGCGCCTGCTGCAGCTGCTCGAATAGAAAACGGAGTTTTGTGGAGCTCTCAAGGCCTCATGGCCTGTGCAACGAGCTCAAGCTTCGCTTTGTGCAATCGGTGCGAGTTTCAGCGATTCCATGTAAAAGGTCACGACGTACCTCCGTTTAAAAGCTCTGCCGCGCATTCGGCTTTGAATACGTACGCTTTGTAATTAGCAGAGAATCCGTGATTCTCAAGTCTAATTATTCTAGTTCTATACTTACATCCAGCTCTAGAGTCTTGACGGCGAAGTCGCGAAGAGGGTGTCGCGTTACGTCACGTCCGCATGTAACATCTCCAAGTCAGTTGTTCCTTCGTCTGATGTAATTAACTGCCCTTCTACAGTCAGCGTAATTAGACGATGAACGCGTGCGTAGTTGTACAGATTTCCCGCCACCCCTCCGAACCTTACAATTAAATTAAACACAACTTTGACGAATTACCGTCGTATCACGTATTAAATTTAGCCACTCACACCGTGATCGAGTTTTCAAAGCGTTCTGATCATTCTACACGGGATCCAACTTTCTTTCTACAATGGGTAACGTAATTTTCCGTTTATAATCTTTACCTTGTAGTAGAACGGTTTCATCGTTAGCAAAATTCTTCGTTCTTGGTATGAGCGATTCTCTTGTCGACGAATATAATATCTTTTATGGTGCAGTTCACGGAAAAAAGGTTCCGCTTAATAATTGTCCACCTCTTTCTCTCTAACTTTGAAACTTTTCCTCGGGATACCGCTCACCTCTTCAACTTTTAACCTTTTCATATCCCAGCCGTGATGTATACGCACACTTGCGTACAAAAATGGCGGAAACATTTTTCGCAAAAGCTTTAACCGTTATCTATAAAATTAGGCAACGGTAACACACGAGGATGTGAAAATAAAAAAGATTGATCACCTCGTTTCAACGGCAAAACTTTCATTACTTCGTTTCTTTGTATTAGAAAATTTCATCAACTAATGTGCTTCGATATTCGCTTCGCAATTTGATTTTGTCTTTGTCGAGCTCTAAGAAGTACGTATTTACCTCAAATATACGTTTCAGGTTGTACTGCCAAATCTCTAGACCCTGTCCAACCGATACGATAAACGTTGGATCTATTGCAAAAGAGTGCTGAAACTTAAAACTGGTTTTATTCGCTGTACCGCAAGCCGTAAATCGCTGGTGAACGAAAAGGTATACTTTCAAAGCTTTCATTCTTGGCCACGGTTTCTGCAGCAACTGTTACGCGATATCGTTTTAGCGATATTCATGACAAAAAGACCCGCGTATAAATATATATATATATATATATATATATATATATATATATATATATATACATACGCGTCATTGTTTGCCGCACAACGTATCTCGGATTCCTACCGTTCTTTATATCTATATATGTATATACGTATACACAAAGCTGCTGATAAAAATATATGAAACTCGGCGCAATTCTGCAACAATTTTCAATACATATTGTCATTTCAAAGAGATCTCAACGGAAAAACGACGCTCGCGTTCTTTTCTTCTCGCGCTCTTTTCACTCCCTCCACCGCACGAGACGGTACTTGAGTATGAAGTTTCTGGACCACGAAATAAGCTTCGAAAAATCTAAGGACCACAAAGAGTATACACGTTAAAGATAGAAAGAAACTTCTGGAATCACCTGGATTGTTCCTCCTCCATGCAGGACAAAAGAGTTTCCTTTTCTTCTTTTCGGCTCCCATTTTGCCCTGCTTTCTTCATTCTTCTCGGATTTACACCTCGAAATTTCTCCGGACATTTACCACTCGATATTATTAAAATCATCCTCCGGGTCTGCTACCCTGTAAAGCACTCCCATTCTTTTTGGTTTCCGTATCTGATTCCGCAGGCAAATATCGTTCGGTTGTACCCTGTGAATACGCTCCTTGGATGCTTATTTTGCCTTCCTTTTTTATACATTTGACCGTCTTCTTGGGGATTCCCGTTCCTCCCTAGCAGCTGTAGACGTACATACATATATCTCTTCATCTAATTGGAACGCGCGCGCGCAACTTTGCTTCACCGTTTCAGTTGCTAGTCTCTCGTACCTTGTGCGCAGCAGTGTTTCAATAAAAAATCATGATATACCTCCAGATGTTTCGCAAGTAATGATATACATACATACTTTTTAGGGAGTACGCTTAAAAAATTCAGATTCATTTTTATGGGACGCTTTAAAATGACGGATTTATTCGCGTCCTTTGATTTCGAAATTTATTCCATATCGCCTGATCTCAAGCGTAAAATTTTTGCACTCAAATCTTCTATTCTTCGCTCGATATTCCAGCATGAAATTGATTGCGTCATGCATACATATTATCTATTCCAATTTCAACAACCAATTAATTCTCTGAGATATACTGCTCGAGTTTAAATGGGACGCTTCGAGCACTGGTTCGATGATCTTCGATTTCCGTCACCTAGGAATAAAGGTTTCTCCCATCATTTGAAATTATGAATTACATATTACCACGCATCAAGTCTTCTTTTTAACTTTTTACGAGAAATTTCGTATCATGATATGATAATAAAACGGTTTCTTGTATTATTAGCTTATTTACTCGGTAAAAATATGCCCGACGATTACGGTGTGAAAGATGTTTCGTAGACAGGCGGTCCCTTGCCTCGCTCTCGCCATTTAGATATTTTGGAGCAACGAGACCTTTCCTTATCATCGTTATCACGGTGGGTTTTCAAGTCTTTAACGCTTCCACACGGAGCCATTGCGGCTCACAGTTTAAGTATAAGGGTGTAAGGATTGATAAAATTATGGTCGCCACTGTGCCTTTTTGGGTTGTGCCAAAATATTATGAAGCAAACTGTGTACAAGTTTTTTGTATTATTATTACTTTGGAATAATGACTTCTACTTAATTTCTCTGATTTCAGATATTGTGAATGGACGAATTGCCGATTAAATTTTTCACCAAGATGACTGGCACTTTAGGAGAGACTAGGAAATTCTCAAAAATGTAAAATGAGAGAGAAATCAGAGAGAGTTAAAGGTATTGTACGAGGAAAAAATTTTCTATTCTTATTTTACTACATGTGAACTTTTGAAGGACTTTACCATCCATCTGGGCTCTCGTCGCGATTCGTGATATTTTCGACAAAACTACTTTTCGACAACATCAAAGCCTGCAGGTACAATCAAGATTAATGGTAGTACCCAATTATTCTACCCTTTAAAAGTTACCGCCGCTCATTTTCAAACGTTTGATTGGTACTTTCGATGTATGTAATCAGCACTATCAATCGTCGAAGGATTACTACAGATGTTGTAGAGTACCTTATGAAATCAAGATGAAGCTATTAACATCCACTTCCAACTCGAATGTATCTACATTAATTCAGATTTCATCGTCCAATTTAAATATTGCGGTCATTCAAAGATCCGGTTGCATATCACTTTCATCCATTTCGCATCATGCTCTTTGCCATATCAGTGCTTTATTTTAACACTGACGATTCAACGTCATCGTGGCAACGTGTGCTTTGCCTGCTATTGTAACGGATGCGAAGTAGTCGAGTAATTATTGCACCAGAGAGTAATTACTCGAGGGAACGTTCTCTGTGGTTGTAGACTTGATCGCTCAGCGATCCGTTTGTCGACGGGGTTTCATTAGTTCCCAGTTTCAAGCTCTGGATTCGACGATCAGCAGTCAGTATGGGTCTGTGTATGCGACCAGTTTCAAGACTTCTCTTACGCACGAAGAAGGGTTTATGGAACGAGTTTGCGTGTTCACGTTGATAGCACTGAATTACGTCAGACTACCATGTGTCTTGGTCACTGTGTGCATTAACAGCATAAGGTTCTAAACTGAACAAATGTCCATACTTACGATGTTTAAGGGTAAAAGAGAGAGAGAGAGAGAAATGCATAAAAATAAATTACCCTTCCAAGCTGTAAGCACTCGTTGCAACGCACGCTGTTGACCTTATGACTATAAGGGCCAGTTTATACAGGCGATGTACATTTGCCGGGTCGTTTTTTCACCGGAAAAAACACGAGACACAGCTAGTGAGCCGATTAAGAAGCGAAAAAAGAAACGAAAAAAAGAACAGCTGGCACGCGATGCGGATGGCGAAATGGCCGAGGGGTCACGATTCCAGATGACCATATCACCTCGAATAGTATACCTACCTACGTCTCGTTGGTACGCCTGTTCCAATTCCAAGGTTATAGTGACGGGGTCACACTCGAAACTGGAGGGTGAAATGGCATGAAAATCCATTGCATAAAACATTAAATGGGGTAAATAATTAATCCATTTCTCGTTCAAAATGGCGAATATTGTGAAGTAATCATTGAGGTACGTGCGTTTCGTTAGTTGCAGATTTTTTTGACAGAACAACTCCAGCAAATAAAAAAAATTGATGGGACCACAAAGACGAAATGTGACGTAGAGAATAGGGCGAATCTTTTCACCTAACAATTAGCAAAATTTGATAACGATGAACAAACGACACAGCCTTTATTGCGGTGTGTCAGTGACGCATGCAGAGCAACGACTAATTGCTGTACACTAGCAGAAGAAGAGATTGCGATACCATTGGTTTCGACAAAGAGATGCTGAGCGGAAATCCGTACTTATTAAGGTTAGTGGCGTTATTACGTTTCATATTATATCGTATCGCGACCTGTTCTACTTTGCTTGACTCGTAATAAGACATACATCAAATAAGCAGTGTTGATTTTAACATCACGGTGCGAAGTGTAATGTTTCGGAAAAATGAATTTGCGGGATGCCGCATGTAAAGATTCATGTGACCCCTAATTTTAAGCGGGGTGTTTTTTTTTTTTCTTTTTTCTTTATTATTGTAATCATTATTATCATCATGTTTTTTGCTCCGTCTTTTCAGCTGTTTTGCTCTGTCCTTTTTTGTCTTTTTTTTTTGGTCCCTTCCCTTCCTTTTCATGCATCTATTCACTGCCTCTTTTTGCGCACGAATTCGCTAATTCCACACTTATTTCCACCCACAGCCTTCAACCGCTTGCGAATTACGTATACTCGGTCTCGTAACGCGATTTCTTTCCCTTCCTGCAGGCTTATCAGACCTCGAGAAACTGAGCAAACGTAAAACGTCTTTTGATCAAAGTGGGAGCTCGGACTAATGCATTGTAACACTTTCCTACCATTCCAGCCGTCGGGACGTCGGCAATCTTCACCGATGCTCTTGGCCTTAAGTTCAATCCATTTGTTCCCTGGCGGGTTTACCTTTAAGACGTCACACCGAGGTGGTTTTATAAAAACTTTCAAAGTGAATGAAAATTTAAGACCTTCTGGGAGTGTTACGCCCGACTTCAGGTCTGCAGGGTTAGCTTTGATGACAGTAGAAGGAATCGATAAATACAGGTATGGTAACGTGGAAGGGGTACTGGCAACCCTTGAGAAATTTAACGAATGACTGAAAAGTGTTAAATCCCGTCAAGTACGGATAATTATTATCACAACATTATTTGAAACAAACTAAATTGATCCCGGTCTCACTGCCTGTACTAGCAAATTGCAAGGAATGGCTCGTGCTGTTGAATTTCGTTGTCATAAACAATCTATGCGCACACGCTGCGGTGTGCAAATCAATCAACAGCGGAAAAACTTAACAGTATCATTCAACACAGTGCGATCACAAATCCTCCGATTTTAGTCATCTTCTGGGTTATCTTACGGATTTGATTATACGGTTTTGAAAGTCTTCAATCACTGCAGTTGCAATATCAAATACTGCAAGAATGCATAAAAAAAAACTACAAAAACACGAAGCCGTGGCACTGCAGAGACCGTAACTCTCGCTAATCAGAATTAAGGTTCTCCGTGTCACAAAACCCCCCCCCCCAAAAAAAAAAAAAAAGAAAAACAAAAACAAGAAAGCTCAATCCCACCGCTGACACCAAATTGTTGTCGCAGCAGCCGTGGCCCCTGGGAGGCGTCGCTTGGCCTGGGTGAAAGTGGTGCGGCGGAACTCTGTCCGTTGAGGGTAACCACTTCACAGCACAGCTGCTAATGAATCAGTGCTCAACGCCCCGCGAAGCTGCGAACTAGTATCAGTCACCAGTGGGGCGAAAAAGAATGAGACATAAAATTAGCTGCAGGTCTGTGCTTCTCGTAATTTTGGCTTCTGGGATTTTTCGCAGTTGATTTACGGTGTGTTTTAGGTTAGAAATATAAGGGATGATAGTGTCGGGAAGTTGTTTCGTCCAGAGCACTTTGGATGGCGTTTCATAGATATATGTATATGCACACGGGTATAAATTTATCGCACGATAAAATCTTGCGCCTTGGTACTTCTCAACCGCAAACAAAGACTTGTTTGCTTCCAGACGAAACTGTGTGTATTACTTAGATACAACTATACAATATACATCATCATGCTTTTGTTGGAGATCATCAGGCGTGTGTAATTCAAATAGTGTTGAGACTTGGGCTTGTTCTTCGTTACTTCGGTGTATCAGAATGGCGGTATTCTGCTTACAGGTCTTCTCACCAATTGGTCAAAATCAGTTCACACAGTAGTTACAGCGAAAGGAGTTTCTTTTTTACAGAAGAAATGGAATTGGGAAACATTTTCGGTTCGCAGTTGTCCGCCCCTGATCGTTCGCCCGAAAAAATTTAAATACAAGTAGAAAAGCGACTTCGAAAAAAGACTGCGAAACTTGGAGGTTGATTTTATCCGACGCCAAGGGGCGTGGAGGTCTGAGAACTTATAGTAGGTTCGATCGCGCAACGGATACAACGAACTGCCCAAACTGGTGCAAAATCTATTTTTGGTAATGAGAGGAAAGCTTTTCGTGTTTATGAAATACGGGAGGTAGAATTTATTGTTCACCCCCAAGGTGTTGCTTCATAAATTCTTGATTAAGCGCTACTCGTAAACGCCTTTTGAAATTCAAATATGTTTTGACTCCTGACCAATTGCCTCCGCTTATGGCAGGATCTGAATCTTGCAGCAAGGATCTTGAACAGGCATTTAGTCTTCGCTGCTGATTAAGCAGAGAATTTACAGAGGGCCAAGGGCCACGGTTGACTTAGTGTGCAGACAGGGGTCTGACGCTTCTGGCGCGCTGTTCTATTATGGATTCACATCATGTGGCTCACCTTGTCGGCAATATCCAACAACGTGTTCTAGATCTGTGGGCAGTCCTTCCCCGGAATTAGCGGTGGCCAGTTTCGCCCGGTTACCTCAGAGGAGCAACGTCATCCACGAAGAAATACAAGACGAGAATAAGCGCAATATTAATGCAACATAAAGCCGTTTACTGTTACCAATTTGGTTCAAGATGTCCAACGAGATTCGTTCATCAATTCACTACCGTTGATGGATAGGTTGTAACTACAAGTCCTCACTTTTAGTGCCAAGAGCTTCCGGCGCCCATATAGACCAGTGTAACCCAGAAGCCCAAATATCCAGCCAGAATTTAGATCTCAGATTTCAATGTCAGAGGATTGATCGCGACGAAAACCGCACTGTACTTTTCATGCTGGTGTACAACAGTTGAGCTCCAGGCGTGATTGCGGCCTCTAATCCCCGACGAGAGCTCCTGCTGTCTGGCTGGCTGGCTGTCGGTGTCTTCCGCTTCGTGGAACCACCCACCTTTCCAACCCCCACAGCCCGAGGTTAGCTGTGCAATCAAAAATAGTTGGAGATTGAAGCGAAGCGTGTTTCGCCGTACCGGAAGACAGTTTACATGTCGTCGTGAGTGTAGCCAGGCAGAGTATTCACGTGTTCTCCACCTCCGACATTGCATGTGTGTGTGTGTGTGCCCGCGAGTCCGTCGTGCAGACACATTCACAATGGGTATCAGCCAGTGTTGAAGCCAGTATAACATACTCTGCACGTCAGAATGTATGTATCGATATGTATCGTCAGGTAGGTATACAATACATAAATCGAACCAACCCGCTCCACGTCAGAGCGATTATAGAGGCATTCTTCGTCCTTTGAGAAGTTCTTAAAAGGCACGCGATCCCGTCGGAGACCCCGAGGACTATTACTACGCGAGAGGGTAACGGCTTACGGAGACCTTCTTGCGGGTCGATATATCTCACGGTCGTTGCAGTAACCTAATTCACTTCCTGGAGAAGCTTTACTCCAACGGAAATGCCCTGTAAGGTTGATTGACTGAGGAGTACAGCGACCCGAAATAGTCCGGTTCAGAGTTCACGTTCCGCTGAAGGTGATGCCCATTCTGTATCTTCGTCTTACCATATTGTTAGGGGTTTCAGTTTGAGTGGTTGCAGCAGATCCACCACTGTATAGTTTCGTCTTCGCCTTTCTTTCATCAAAATGTTTTGTCGTCTGTGATCTTGAGGAATGTCACAAGCCGTGCTGTACGATTCTCCGGGGAAGCTAGAATTCATCTCAACATTCCGCACTGGCGCCCCTTCTAACCAAGGACATAAAACTAGACGTTTGATGAAAACGGCAATATCTGTTCTTCAAAAATGTGCAGCTACGTTCTTTCGCAGACCAGAACTCGAGACGTTGACGACGTGCACTCACGTGGCATCCAGCAGTGAGCATTTTCGCGTGTAAAACATATCACCCTCTTCTGTCTGAACAGTCTAGTTCCTTTGACTCATCCTACCTACGAACAGTCTTTATAGGTTTTGATTCTGCAGAGCTTCTCACAAGTAAAGTACTCGAGATGTAACTCACCGATTTTCTTTATTCTGCGACAAGTTGTAGTCTGTACATCAAAAAACCAAGACCCATATTTTTTCACATGTAAAAATTATGGAAATTCTTCTGATAATTGAATACCTTAATATCCTTAAGGGTCGCGTCAGAGAATGAATAAAATCGGGGAGGTAAATCTGAGGTACTTTTCCAATTGCATCAAGGTTTCTTTTTCTTTGCGTCCCATGTCGAATATCATAGATCACCGTTCTCACGTCGAACTACTACCTTGGCAAGGGTTCCACTCGCCTCTGCCGGTGACCCTCTTCCGTCTGAAGTGGGTCCGAAGAGCCGTGCGGCGTGGCAGGAGACGTTGAAGCCTGAATGCGTCGCGTTTGAAGTTGGAATTCGAAAGCCCAGCCGTCAGGCCGGAGGCAGTTGTCGCGTTGTGGAAGGCGGCAACGCCGTTGCAGGAAATTCATTCGTTGTACGTGGGAAGAAGAAGCCCAGGGTCGATCAATACGCGGGGCGACTTTGTGACGTAGAGAGATGACGCGGTTGAGGCTCTCGTGCCGGCTGAACGCGGGTCGCACGCTTCCGGATCATGGCTGTCAGGTTGTTGTCGTCGTTGTCGTCGTTGTCGTCGTCGAGGAACTGATGTAGGTATCTGCTAAACTCCTTGCGAGGAAGCCTGCGGAGGGAAAGCGAACGAAAGCGTAAAGGAGAGCGAAGGCCGGAAGGCCTGGTCATCGGGGTTAACGCAGTCCATTCAGTCGCGATCTAAATTCAACCGCCACCTTTATGCGCTGCAATTTCCCGCAGCGTTTTTCTTGCTTTACTTAAGTTTCTTTTTTTTTCTCCTTTTTTCTTCTCTATCAAAGAGAAACGTGAAATGATTTTTTTTATTTTTTTTTTTTTTATAGACTTTTCACAGCAAGGTTCTCTCACCCTACATAAGGATACAAATATGCCTCTGATCCTAAGCTCCTTATTCGCCGATTGTTACCAACTCTGACCGTTGTTCCACCGTTTTCAAGACCGATATCATCGAGCAAAACCAAATTCAAACAAATCAGTAACGTATCACCTGCAAGCTCAACCTGCGAGGATTGAGGATTTGTTCGTTGAAAGAAGGCGGGGATCTGTCGCCACTCCGGTAATCTAGAATCATCACAAGTACGAAGTGGCAAGTCAGAGTTATATTATGGTAATCTACAATCGACGTCGTGCAGCTGCTGCAGGGTGTCGAGTGAATCGGTCTTTCACGAAAGGCGTGAAAATTGTGTTCGTTTAATTATAATACTTCATCTTTGCAGAGAAGTCTGAGAACAGTGGGTATGTAGAAGCAAGTTGTGATAGTAGAATACGAGGCGACGACGACGACGACGACGAGAGTTGGAAAATTCTCTATGGGAAACTACTCGGAGAAGTTTTGCAGCGTCTGGACAACCTCGAGGGGTGAGTAAAACACCCGGTGTTTGTTGCAGGGTAGCGAACGCGTCAGTTTGTCTGGCCGATAACCGGCGAGGGAGGAAGTAAAAAAAGTGCACAACGATCGAGGGTGGTATGGGGTATGGGGTAAGGGGGCGAGATGTGTCAGACGGTAAGTAGATTACCGGGCAATTGAATTTCGCCTCGTTTGTCGAAAATGAAGCGCGAAGAGAAGTCGGGATTAGGGAAGATTAGGACCGATTAAGAACAAGTGCCGTTTTACGTTATACCCACCATCAGCAGCCGAACCGGCTGCTGCAGTGTGTGCCGGGAATATTCTGTCGGGAAACGTACAGCTGTCGTTGAGCCGTTGACAAATGAAAGCTTTCAAGGACGTTAATAACCCCCGTTTATACCTTCGCACGAGCGACGACAACGACTGCCAACTCCCGGAATTACAACGTTTTTCATTTTGTTTTCGTATTCTGTTTTTTTTCCCTTTTTTCCCTTATTTTTGCTTTCTCTCTCTTTTTCTCTCTTCTCAAACTTTCACCCCATCATCGTTGGGTGAACCGGTGTCACGGTCGTTTGACGAAAATAAAACTTGCGCAAAAACTACAATCTACGTGTAGTTGTACATGTGTAATAGGGTGTTTCAGAGGAAAATAATTTACCATTTTCCATCATGGCAACATCTGAAAAGTTTGTTTAGGTTAAAAGAATGGTTCTGTCAAAAGATGAACGTTCTACGTTGTGTAGATGATCACGGTTAGTTGATTTTTCGATTTTATAAACTTTTTTAAATTTATGAAGTATCGTGAATGAATTATTTTTTTAATAAGTACATTAATCATAATCTCAATTCACGTCACAAAGAAGATCTTCACTTGTTTGATAAGTGGATCTGACGACTTTTTCATTATTAATTCAATCTCATAAAATAGTTATAATTTAATATGAACTTTTAATTCAGGGGAATAAGATATCCGTGGTTGATATATTGTTGTTATGGATCATGATCTTTGGAAATCTAAATGTCAGGAATCAAATAACAATTGAAGTGCTACAAAGTGTTTGTTGATAAATTCAAAACAATGTGAAAAAAAAGTGAAAATTAAATCTTCACGATTTTCTGCAAAACGTAGAACGTTCATCTTTCGACGGAATCTTTCTCTTAATCCAAAAAAAATTTTTAGCGTCTGCCACGGTGAAAAATCGTAAATTAATTTTTTCCGAAACACCTTAACGTGTAACATGTATAATTCTGTACACGTGCTTTTACAAAGTACCTCCACCAACTCAAGTTTCCACAAACTGTCGAATCGTTTTTGTCAATACCTCCGCTTTTTGCGAAAATAATTTTCCCTAAATCTATTAAGTTTGTGCCTTCTGTATATTGAAATAATAAGGTTGAATCTCACACCATAAAGCATAAACATAGAATTCAAGCAGTATGGAATTCAAAAACATCATTTTAAAGCGCATTGTTGCAATGTATTTTATACCCACTTTCTTGTTGTAACAAGTTTGAACCGATTTCCCTAGACGAGGGAGCCGGATTTCCGGTAATGCCGCGCGGCGCGACGCGTGGCTTTTAAGACGCGAACACAGGTCGGACTAATAAGTGGTTTTACTACTGCAAATGCGCCTGCAGCACAGTCTCTGAGTAATACGAGTTTCGCAGCAGGGCAATTGGCCTACAATTTTCTCTAACCACATGCCAATGCCGACTCGTTATCTACGTAGTAACGGTATCCGCATTTCTCTAGTAGGACATTAAATGAAAATGTACGCGGAGTTATCGAGCGGTCATTGTAACAGTGCAAAGACGCCCAAAGCACACTGTCAGTAGTATGAGCATTGTTGGGTCAGCCGCTGTCGGCGTGAGACGACACTCTGCATTTTTCATCGAGAATAAACCCTACCTATAATTTGTTATTATTATTGTTTATAAACCGTAATGTCGCAAATCCTTTGAGCTTGAAAATTGGGGTCGATTTTACATTCTGAATAATAAATTGGCGAACGATAAACCTGCAGCACTATAGGTATAATGCACGGGGAATTTCATGCGAACCCAACCAATGTCAGACCATCACCATTTTTTATTTTTATTTTTATTTAATTTCTACAATTGTTGTGAATTTTTCAGATTTTTTATTCAATTAGTTATTTATTTTTAAATATTGAGTGTTATTTTGAGAAGGATCTTTCTTAAAATTCTAAAAAACTGTATTTTCTGTTTCAAACATTTCAGCACGAAGCCCATGATGGGCTGATTTTTTTTCGATTTTTGTTTGGCACTTTTAGTTTTCTGGATCAACTAAAACATTGTTTATACGTTCTGAAACATCCCAAATAATTCGCAGAACTTTTATTTTTCACTTAGAACATTTTTAGAGTGGTTTCATTATGAAGTTGATGAAAAAAAAGTTGAATGTGCCAAAAAATAGATAAAAATCACGCTATAATAAAACCAGTCTAAAAATGTTCTAAGAGAAAAATAGAAGTTTTGAGAATTTTTTGAGAATTTTCAGACCGTTCAAACAATGTTTTAGTCGACCATTAAAATTGAAACGGCTGAAAAAAAATGGATAAAACATCGGCCCATTACGGACCCGGTCTTGAAATGTTTGAAATAGAAAAATCATTGTAGTCAAATTTTTTTGAGTATTTTAAAAAAAAGTTCTCCTCAAAATCCCTCAAAATATTTATAAATAATTGAGCAGCTGAATAAGTAATCTGAAAAATTACTTTTCAGAGAATTTTTTTTCACACTTAATTCCGCAATAATAGGTGTTAGACGTTGGTCGGATTCGCATGGAATTCCCCAAACGTATCGTATAAATGCGGTGCACCCGGAAAGAGAAACACAGTGCAGCTGTTCTCTGCAGCCCAAGGATCCCATTCTTTCACTCACAGGTATCGAGCGATATTCACCGAAGTACTTTTGCGTGTATCGACTCGAGTACTTACTCGATACTCCTACAGGAATTCGCCCTGAAGTGGTTTTGTCGGTTAGAGGGGAAAAATCGAAGGGATAACGCCGCCAGATCATCTCCCGAGTTTCTCCCCCGGACACACTCGCTTCTCTACATTTTTATAAACCCGGTTCCGCATTCCCCGCATCCGAACTGAAATGATTCTAGAACGCGTGGATATCATCGATGCACCATCCCAATGTTGGAGTGTTTGAACTCCCCCCTCAGGACTCTGCGGTCTTTACGTTTCGCCCCTCGCGTGTCACGTCCGGCGATTCGGGGGTGGAGGGAGAGCGACGGAGAAAGATACAGCCGCAGATACAGCCGCAAACCCTTTGCGCCATTCCTCTATCTAAGACACGCAATCGAAACTGAGCTCGCCGACTGCACGCATAGTTTTTCATTAAATGCAATCTACAAAGTGCATTTGGCCCTGGCATGTACGCTCTAACGCCATTGGATAAAATATTCTCGTTAAAGAATATCAAAATGGAGGGTGATTTTCGCATTAGGCGCTTTTATACTCTCTTTGCGAGGTGTAATTTAACGCTTTGCCTGCTTTTTCGTTACACTCAACTGAGTGTTTTCCCTTCGATTTGTTTTTATAGGGACCGAGGTTTAAAAGTTGGAAATGTTGAACGGAGGTTCTGACGATTTTGAACGTTTTTACGGCATACATCAGATTTTCCAGCTCTTTTTGTGGACTTATTGACATTTTTATCTTTCGTTTTTAGATTATTGTATCGGATCTGCTGTTGATTTGCAAAAATTTGGCTGGAAAAATTGATCATTCCAATTTTTAGTACCAAGTATTAGAAAACTTTAAACATTTGTTTAATTTTTTCAGAGACATGGCAGACTTACTACCATGTCTGCAATTTCAAGGTTCTATCATAACATGAACTCGAAATTTTCGGAGCTTGCAAAAGTTCGTATAACCTGACACGTCTTGGCCGGATCCCCATACAGTGAATTTTCGTTCAATTTTCATACAAATATACGAAACGTGCTTCGTATTCTAAGGGCGAGAAATTTGTTACGTTCTAATATTCGGTTTCTGAAATAGTAAATCTATAAGGCATTATCCAGCCATGACTCGTGTGGACCTGACCGATACCTGAAACACGTCTTAGAACGTAAAACCGCAACATGATTTTCAATTTGCCAAACTGAGTGAGTGCAGGTAAATTTTGAATTACTAATAACGGTTTCCTACTTCTTTACTACAATAATTTGTGGAAAAAATTTGTCGGTAAAAAATAATCGAATTTTTTTTCATAAATATTCCAAAATGTCTGGAATTAATAAAAAAGACAAACATTATTTCCATAAAAAAATATTCTCACTCGATTTCGACGTTGTCGTATATACTTCCAAATATCGAACCCCCGTATCTCAAACTCAAAAAAGATCTTTACAACCGCCATTCTACACACAATTCCGAACAAATTGACTTCAACAAATTTTCATTTCACGCCAAAGTAAAGAAACAACAGAGATTCAACAAAATAGCAATAATATTTCTGCGTAAAATCAA
This sequence comes from Diprion similis, assembly GCF_021155765.1. Lineage (NCBI taxonomy): Eukaryota > Metazoa > Arthropoda > Insecta > Hymenoptera > Diprionidae > Diprion > Diprion similis. Next base: position 17,556,016 of record NC_060106.1, on the reverse strand, counting down.
AATACATCTGAGTGTTTTTTTTCAGAATAGCGTACAAAATGTCGCTCTTCAGCCCTTTTTCGCCTTCGAGATACGTGGACTTCGATACTTGAATACAGACACGCCAACGCCAATGTCAACGTCCAGATCGACGACGAATCGTCGCATCCCCTCAACGGTTTCTTCTCGACCGTCCGACGTGCACCCCCAAGTTTATCGCGTCGCGTTTCTCGACCTGCGAATCTGCGGCAGCCGGGCCCTCAAGGAGCGGCGACCCTTTCGTTCGTCGGTCGTCGGTCGTCGGTCGTCGGGTCGCTCTGTGCGAGTCCGTCTGACGGTCGACGGTCGGTTTGACGTGACTCCCAGTCACAACGAGCGACCGCGCGCTCGATAGGCGCGCGCGCCCTGATGTCCCGTTTTTCGCGGACAGTGCCGTTGCCTTTCGGTGAGCCCACCACCACCAGCAGTGCCGTCAGTGCTCTCCGTCGAGGCACCCGTGCGTTTTCGCTTTGCTTTACCGGGTTCCGGAGCCGGCAGGAGGTCGCGGCTCGTTCGGTAACCCCGCCGAGATCTGGAGCCGTATAATAAACGCGGTCCCCGGAGTGATAAGAAAACATCTACGCCAAGTGATATATTCTTCAACAATACATACCATTAGCGTGTAATCATTGGTCAGAATTTAGCGGCATTCGCCTTTTTTCTCCTTTCTCCTTTCTTTTTTTTTTTCCTTTATTACCGTGGCGAGTAAGGAAAAAGAGAGAGAGAGAGAGAGAGAGAGAGAGAGAGAGAGGAATACCCCCACGAAATAAAATCGTAAATTGCACGCTTTGTCACTGGCTCGAGAATTCGATATTTATTACTAACGTCTTGGAATTCCGAAACGAAAAATGAAATGAAACGGAAAAAAAAGCCGACGAATCAATTTAAAAAAATTTATCACCGATCGTGTGTCGTGTGTTTTTTTTTTTTTTTTTACTTTTTTTCTTACCATTCTAGGATTGATTTTTTTTTTCATTTACTGCAGCACGCTTCACCGGTGTTTCTCACTTTGATGTTCAAATTGGTTTTTCCTTCTTATGATCGTGGTGAAGGGAATGATAATAATATACTGGTTTAAATGAATAGTGAAAATTAGAGAAGCAATCAATATCCGTATTCTTCATCGTTAAAAATGTAAAAGCAAACTTCTGCTACGAGGAAGATTTTAGAAATATTACAATTCGTCAGAAACATGTAAATCCTCAAAATTTTCCAAGATATTAAAAAATTCTGTTCACCAACTTCGAAAAGCTGTGATACCGCGATGAGCCTACCTATATATATATATATAATGCTTACACTTATAGCCCAAGTGTCAATTTTTGTTTCTTATATCAAACGCATCGGCTGCTATTTTTCAACACGATATTTCAAAAAGTCTAGAGTCACCCGGCTCTTTATTATATTATCATAATTTTTGCCTTTTTCTATAAGTTGACAATCAGCGGTTGATTCGCCGGGTTCACTTACCTGGCTCTCTACCATTTCTTCTCTATATCTTCCACTCTCCATAGGTTGAATAATGCTTTGCACGCTGCTTGAGAGTGAATCCTTTGTCCGTATATAATGATCGAGCTTTCAACTTATATACTGTAATACATACCTATAGAGCTAAGTCTTTATCACTCGTTTAAGAGATCGTTAATTTTGTTATTGAATTCTATACAATGTCTCTCGACGTTTAAATTAAAAATTTTTTAATCCGTACACAATGACGATGAGGTTTCGACTTAGAGTAATGGAGGGGACAGAGCGAGAGAAAGAGAGAGAAATTAGAAGCCATTTTGAAATTGACTGTATTCGATCGTTTCTCGAGCCACGCGACACTTGGCGAACAAGATAGTTCGCGTTGACGTTGTTATTGTTACTCGTCTTGTCGTTATTATTATTATTATTATTATTATTATTATAACGTATAAAATATTTGTATATACGATCGCGGAATAATTTCGAAAATGGGGAATCCGTTAAAGTACAAATGAAAATGATTGATAAATAGGTGTACGTGACAAGAAGTCGTTTATGATCGAACCGCACGGAGCTGTACGGGGAGTATAGAGAGAGAAAGAGAGAAAAATAGAAAGAGAGAAATAGATATATATATAGAGAGAGAGAGAGTGGACGTCACGCGGTTCATCATCGAGAAAGAATACACGAGTAACGAGATGAAATACATCATATAGAAGTAAAGAAAAAGAAGGAACGAAAAAACCAAAGGAAAAGTGTGAAACGTGCAATATGGTGTTCTATTAAAAATTTTCGATTTGGTGCAGTTTAAATTTTTAATACATCGATCTACCTTACATAGACAGAAAACTTAATAATTGTGGTCCTCAAGTGAATTGTCATTTTTATTTTCTCTTCAGTATTTGTGTTTGTGAAGATAAAGAAAAAAAACAGAAGAAAAAAGAAACTATATTCACGTTACGCCGTGTGTTGTTTCTGCATATAATAAGTAATGTAATGTTATACGAAACGTAGTGAATCACGCGACTGAAAAAAAGAAAGAGAGTGAAAAAGATTGAGAAAAAAGTAAAGTAACGAGTAAAATACAACGGTGACAAGAAAAAAAAAACAAGGAATATATTAATAGTAAAAAGCAATTTAAATGAAATTAGGGAACGGAACGAATATTAAATAAACAATTCAATATAAAATTGATTGAAACACAAAATAATAAAATCTACCGAGTCACGTTAAATAATGTAAAAAGAAAAAAGAAAAACAAAAAGAAAACGTGCGGCTAATATTGCATATAGGATTAGCACAGATTATAAAATCACATTAAGCTGCTTCGCGAACAAGTATTAAAAACATTCCGTTTGTGAAGTGAAAAATGAAAGAAAAGAAAAAAAATCGACGACGACGACTTGTGTTGTAAGGGCAACGTGTATGTGAAAGCATGATATAAATTTTTAACGAATTCAGCAAGCAATATATGTATGTCTGCACGTATATACACATACGTGGTGATACGAATTAAATTTTTTATTTCCATACGCCTCACGATGACGGTTGACGATAATAAAACATGTTTAGAAGAATAATAATACTACGAAAATTTGAACAATCATCATGAAGTGAAAATTAGGTGCAACGTAGTTCAATATATAGAACAGTATCAGTTTTTATTCTACCCTAGTAGAGAAAAGGGAGAGAAATATATATATGTATGAACGAAGCACACAGCATGAAGGCTTCACTGATCGAAACTGTTCACGTTTTGAATATCGAATAATGCGCAATATAAGTTATAAAATTCAAGGCACTTTTGACCGTCTCCATTATAGGTATTATGCATAAGTAAATGAAAAAGCAGCCCGGAAATTTAATTATCGCTGTTTAAATTCTCGTTTTTAAAAGGACACGTATACGTTATATTATACGCGGCTGTTGTAGCAGGGGGCAGCGCTCATTTCGTAACTAATTAATATATACGCTCATCTCATGACTGTGACTCGTAGCTTGTAGCTTATAAGGATCGTTTGTTTAAAAAGTAAATCTTTTAATAATCATAAATATTTCTAATAGTGAAAATTTAGTGAGAAATAAATAAGTAATTTAAAGCGAGCCAGTTAAATATGCGTGTGCGACGCGATCGATCTTTTATTATTATAATCTACGGGTGGAGAAGCTAAAATAAAAAGTGCAGTAAACCGAATACGAAGAAGGATCTAAAGTTAAAAAGAACCAGCGAATCGTTGGTCTTTGTTGTTGAGAATTTGATTACTAATATTAATATTGCTGAAATAATTAACGAATAGATAAAATTGAGAATTTTTATAAATTGATAGTCACATGGTGCGTTATGTATAGAATAAAAAGTTACGTTTGAATCGGAATGGTGAAAAATAAAGAAATTTAACCAAAAAAAGTAAAGAAAAAAGAAAATTTGAATCAAGATTATAACTGCAAACAAGAAAAAGATGGATATTAATTTCCAGAAAATCGTTGAAATTTGGAATAACTGACTAAGAAGAAAATTACGAAAGAGAAGAAAATCGGGTAACATTCGAATCCCAGAGGACTATACGTAAGACAGTAAAAACGGATAATAGGAAAATAAGAAGAAAAATAATCCCAGGATAAGCAACGTTTCGCAGCGGCTGAACGGCCGGCGCTCGGAGGGTGTGAAAAATTTTCGGTCAATAAACGCCGCCGAAGGGGGTCACGGGGCGCACGTAAACGTGCATAAATAAAATATGTACGCAGGCAGCGGTGCCGAGACGGGTAAACGGGAGATGACAATCGCGACCGAATGACATCTAGACAGGGTGGGGGCAGCCATGTGGGCTGCGGGGGCGGCGATCGGGCCCCGAGTTCGCCCAGCAGCGGCTCGGAGGAGAACGGATTCGTCCACCGGCCGCGGGTCGCCGGGCTCTACGCGAACTTGAGCAGAGAGGAGCTGGACCGAGTCTCCGAGGAGGGGATATACGGGCCGAACGGGGACCCAAACGAGCGGCGAGAGGCCTCGGGGAGCCAACGCAGCCTGAACCTCCCCTCGATTGGAACTGGGGGCCACCCCCGGCCCCAAAGGATATCGCGGACCCCGCAGCCGCCGCGAAGATCGGCTGGGGGGGGAGGCAGGCGTTCGGAAAAACCGCGGAGATCGTCGCCCGGGGGCCCAGGACGTGCGGGGCCTTCTGAGGGAGGGGCCTCACTGACCTCGCTGACGTCACCAAGGCCGCACCGCGCGGAAACGGGGTCCGCGTCCCATCGCCCGACGGATTTCGGCTCCGCGGATAGCGTCGCGCACCAGTTTTACCGGCAGAGCGCAGCTGGGACCGCGCGAGAGTCACCCCCTTCCTACGGGGGCCTCAGTCCCCGCGATCACGAGATCGGCGACACGCTATCGCCGTTGTTTCCGAGGTGCAGCGCACGGCCCTATGCCACTGCGATCGGTGCTCCGTACCCCGAGGATTTGGGGCCCCGTTTTGCCGCCTACGATCCCAGGGAGACGGGGCCCGCCGAAAGGGACGAGCGCTTTCTCAGCCCTCCGGAAACCGCGCCGTCTTGCGGAAACGGCGAGAAGAACGTCGCCGAGGGTACGTCGTCGGCAGAGGAAACCTCGCCCCGGAGGAAATTGGATCCGAAACCGCAGGACGGAACCCGGTTGCGACCCCCTCTCGCCGGCATCGCCGGGACCTCGGCAGATTCGGGAACCGGGGATTCGGGGAGCGCGGAGATCCAGACTGAGGTTGTCGGATCGCCTGCACAGCCGGTAACAAGTTTGTCGGACAATTTGAGTGCGCGAAATGTCAACGCGGAGAAAAAGTCACCCTGCGGTGGTAACAGCAAGGGCACCGGAAATGCCGGGAAACAGACTGTCAAACCGTTTACAAAGGAGAGTTTGGACCGGTTGGAAAATCGGACTGTTCAACTTGTTCGCGAGTACGGATTTCAGCCACGCAGGAAAACGTCCGTTGAAGATGGCGCTGTGCTTCCACACAAGTTCGAACCCTTTCCAGCCGATCTCTACGGTCGACCCTTGGAGGAAATTGACAATTTCATTTACGACGAGGTACGTTAAGCCTGCCATATATTTTCATAATATCGATTGATTATCATATTTTAGAGGAAAGTTCGATGGTTCGGTTCAACTTACCTAAAAAAAAAAAAAAAAAACACAAATCTTCTCGAAAATTCGAAGCGAAAGACTATAGCAAATACGATTTAAAAAATTGTCGATGAAGATGCATTTTTTCGAAAACAGATTTGAATAATGATTTATCAGGGCAGGTAAACGTTTGGAACAATCTCTCGTTTTGCATTTTTAACTTGAGTTTTTTTGGTTTTGGAGAAAAAAAAAAGGAGTGAATGACGCTTTACCCGAATTCAAACCGTGAAGCCTCCTTTTAACTTTGAAAACAATTGTATGGAGTTTAAGTGGCTCGTGCTTATGGCAAAACAATAGTTTTGCTTCTAGTGCAGGTCCGTAAATGGGAACCGAATCTTTCTCTGCTCATTTTTTTTTTTTTTTTTGGCGTAGTGGGTTAACAGACGTCTAGACAAGAAATTTTGTTTCCAATGAAAGTGCGCATGTCATTTGGCTAGCTATGCATGTATAGTCGAACCCTGCGAAACTGTCGCTCCGTTTGAAATACACAGCAGATGAGTTTTCCATACTTCTTTACTCTGTGCGCATTAAATTCTTCGTTCAGGGTGCTGGTCGGTTCTGCTCGCCAAAAAGAGGAAGATAGACGTTGAAAAGTGACGCGAAATTGTTGTGATCCACACCTCAGTTTATGGGCCCATGTATAATGTTGGGGGGAAATGCAAAACACATTTTCATTAGTATGTGAAGTTTTAAGCGAACTTGTGCAAACTTCACTCACACGAAATGTAAATGAGGAGGATATACAAAGTCGAGCTGAGTAAACTGTAATGCGATGCAGAAACACGTTGCTTTCCTTGCTTCGGGGTTTAACCGTTATCATGGAAAGACAAAAGCTCTGGTGCAATGGGCAGCGATAATCCAGTTACAGCTGGGAAAGTGTAACCATTGTTTGCGTATAGTGCTAAGGCTGGAAACTGGTGGAGTCGATGAGCGTCTATAAGCTTCGGTGTGAATAATTTCTATCCGCATTGTAATTCGACTGTCGAAAGACTGAAATTCTATATCGGTTTTCGATCCATTTCACGTAATTCTTATCCAACAATTACGCGGGTCTTCGGACGAAGGAGAAAAGCACAAGGCTCGCGTTTTCGGTTGCTTCGAAGACGCTAAAACCGCCGGAATTTTCCTCAGCGATCCATTCTGGATAAAATGCGAAGAGGAAAAAGGACGACGGAAGTTGGGTGAAAGAGAGAGAGAGAGAGAGAGAGATAAAGATGGATAGAGGGGAGAACGCAGGGTGAAAAGGTAGTTGTTTTGGTCCACGGAGGAGAAAGAGAGCTGCAAACAAACTCTTAGGCGTTTCGATTTAATGGCTGGCGGAGTAACTTTTCGCGAATGGCATAGTCACGGGGGGGAGAAAAGAGGACTCTCATAAATCTTTCATTACGTTTCTATCGCGCTTTTATACGAGAATGCGTACGTCTATTCTTGCGGTCTTGTAAGAAAAAACAAATAGTAAAAAAGATTTCCGCTCGACCAATGCACCGAAATATTCTAGGTTATATAATATATATGTATCTATCGAGGTGTATTAATTTTCACCGAGTTGGTATATAATTATTCCCGCAAAAATTCAATTTAAACTTCCTCCGCGGAGGTTTCTTTCCTCGCTCGCGAATCACGGCGTTAACACCATCCGGCCTCGGGATGATGTGTGCATATCTTTTTTTAACGAATTCAATAAAGGTAAAAAAAGTGATACCTAACTACTGATCGCAAATTCGACGTAGCGACGTCAAAAGACTCGATAGATTCTCAAGCGGTTGGGTCTGAGTTAACGAGACCTCGACAATAAAAATTAATGATCCGAGCAATAATCATAATTATTATACCGACATTTGCCCCTGGCATTGATCTACATATATGTCGATCCTTTTTGTATAGTATATCCAACAAAAAGTTTAGCACAGTTTAAGGGATACAACCCCGTTGCACATTCTCCAAGTAGCGTCGACGGTTGAATTGCAAGGTGAGCAAAATTGATGCTTGTTTAGTCGAGAACCGAAAATCGCATCAGCGTTACAGATCACGTTGAGTAGGGTTGCAGACTGTTTTCTCGTGTTGTATACACGGATATTAGAGCTCGCCGAGGGTGGGCGAGCTTCTCGACAAAGGAACTCCGTGCGGAAAGATGACTTTGCCTATATTCGAGTTTGTCTTTTACCGACAATAGAATATTGCCGTAGAGATCCGGAGAATCAATTCCGAATCGGTACTACCGAAAAAATACCGTTGGCCTCATTTTCGGCACGTGGCTGGATATTGATTACACTTGTACCTTCTAATTAGGTCCTCGAAACGTTTAGCACGTTTTTGTATAATCAACCGCGATAATATCATGTTTACTTTCTAATCGTAAGCGCATTAGCACAGTAGAATATTTTCGATACATTACGCGTATGCCCTTATAAGGTGGCGTTGAGACCGAAACGTGTAAAACTTGTGCGTTTTTGCTTGACTGGAAAGTACGAAGGAAGCGATATCCTGGCCGAGTGATAACGTAAGTAAATCGTCAGCTTTTAGGCTTGTTAGATTTCAAAGCATATCTTCGGAGGAAATTCTTATCTTTACAGTGTTAGCCACTAATCGTAAGTTGAGATTAGAAGATATTCTACGTATCGTTATAATTATAATATCGTTATAAGTATATATAACACGTCAATTCTTCCGAAGATATTATACTTACTCCAAGAAGTAGAGAATAACATTTTTCGGTGAAAATGTTAAATTATTATACATGTACAACGGAATGTGTTAAAAAGTAATTTTTGCCCGATGAATTTTTCACCGGCTGCAGGCTTCGTCAGAGCTATCCTGGAGTTCCTAATTAATATATCTTACTCCACCGGATCCTGTCTGCACCGTTGTCATCAACCTTTTCCCACAACGCGTTTTCTGCACTGTGAAATACAGCAGGAAAGTTTCATAACTATCCAGGTTCGCGGACCATGAGAAAAGTTTTCTCACCACTCAATCCGAAATTTTCTCTCCACGGATTTATATTCACAGCATCAACGAGACATTTATTATTTCGATTTACGTTGCCATTTATTATTCCACTTCCTGTCGCTGGCAATAACCGATCGTTCGTGTATCGCACGTTGATTAATTGGCAAAACGTTACACCCGCGATGAATTTATTTATTAATTAAATTGCAATTTGTGTATAGCTTTTGTCTTTTTGCGATCACCGCATTGCCGATTATCGCTAACTTTTTGATAAACGTATATTGCCGAGCTATTGATCGCTAGAAAGGGCAGAGTTGTGTATCGATCTTTAGACGTATCAATCGTAGTATAAGTACAAAGTTATATCAAAACCCATGTAAAGCCTTTTACCCAAGAATGGGATTGGGAGCTAGAACACACACACCCACACCATACCATCGTAACCATATGTGATTGCATTGTACTCGATCTTCGAGTCACCGCTAGAAATTTCTATGTCTTTACCACCTGCCTTATTCTGAGAAGAAATCGTCCCCCACCTACAGCTCGTTTTATTCTGCCCCCATCTTCTCAATCCGATTTTTCTCTCCCTTTTTTCGTAAAATCTTCGGGGAAAGAATGATTGATTCTCAGGCATTTCTGCCCCGCCACTGATATGGGTACGAGCATTATATATGTATAATAGAGTCGGGTTTATTTTTCCCTTACAAAAATCATCGACGTCTGTACGTCATTTATTATTCGCTGTTCGATCGGAAATTGGACCTGCACAGTATACGTATAGCGGGTATAAGATATATATGACGCATTATCTGTGTTTGTGCAGAACTGCAAGTCTTCGAAAACTGGGGTAATCCCAACCCTAAAACGCGAGCGTGACAAATTGTGATAAATTTCCGGAGTGACGCATATCCTTATACCAAAGAATAAACAACGCGGTAATTTCGGATTAGACTATACGCAGCCTATGGAATATTTGATTCATGAAATAGGGTGTTTTCACGTTTTGCATGAATAAAAGATACCCTCATACATGTGCTCGGAAACGAATAAAATCCATGGACTCTGATATTTGCTCGATATTCTTTCGACTTCTCTATATATAGATATACAATTCCAGTAATCGTTTGATCAGCCGTCTTTTGATCCTGTAGCATCGTCGGTGTAGTTGGATATTGCAATGTTCGCTTATTTTTTTTTTTTTTCTCTCTATTCATTCTAGAATTCAAACCGATTGTCAATGTACGATTCAGGGAAGATGTAAAGTAAATACGCTGAGCAGGAGTTCCAGGAACTTTCTTCCATTCCACCTCTTTACTTCCCGAGTCTTGTACAGCTTCACTTCATTCATCCAAGGGTGGGTTTTTATTTGTATCGGAATTTGTGTTGTGAATGGGAAATGAAAATTAATATAGTGACACGTTAGACTTGAGCTAGAGGGCTCATCTTTCGGAAGGATCTTCTCACTATCAAACACCAAAAATTATGGGGGTCAGGACGTTTTTTAAAACCACCCTATTTAGAATACTTTAATCTGGTATCGTCGTCTGCGGTCTCGACGCTATAGAAGCCAGGGAACAAGTATTCGTGTAACTCCCTGGTGGCTTGAGCGAGTAAAAAGGTGCCGTCGTGCGTTGCGGTGTTAAAAGTATAAAAGAGTGTTCTTAACCCCTAATCTGCCTGTCCACTAGCACCAGCAATCTATACCTGAAGTGTCGAGTTTCCTTGAGTGGACGAATTGAGCAAATGGTGCCTATATACACATCTATGTACCAGAGTATAAAACTGGGAACAAATTTGCCAAAGTCTCGCCTCCTCTTTCCCAGAGTTCGTCGCATTATTATCTCTTTTTTTGTCTTCTCGCCAAATCCTGGCTGATCGTATATAAATTGAAATCGCATGGAATAGAGAAAATAGACGATAAAGTTATAACGAGCATCACGTGCATGAAGTTGAATACGATACTGGATTTCTAAAAATAAACTCTCCAATATAAGTTATCTTCACATCATGGCCGTTGTGAAATCTTTTTTCTACCGATTATAATTACTATAGTGTGATCGAAAACTCGACGTGAATCGTGAGAAATTTGTGAAATAATTGACGATCGATTCCAAACGCTGATGAAAAATGAATATGGCCGCCGTTGACATACGCTTGAGATTTTATTTCAGCCACGAAACGAGTTTCGCATTTCGAAAGATGTCAAACGTTGTTGCAGGCGAAAAAAGACGATGGCAAAAATATTTCGGTTATAATTTCGCCTCCGACGAAAGGCTATAAGACCCCAGAATTCAGCTTGCAGTGAAAACAGCGCGTAGCATAGGTGTTGTGCGCGCATTGCGTAATTGCTCACGTGGTTTACATCCGATTTTAACTTTTCCCTCGCATGTTTTTATACCCTGCAAGTATACAGGTATACTTATAACGTAAATAATATTCAGGTAGGTCACACACTCTACTGCAGCGACATGCAGTTCGTTTCAAGGAGGAAGCTGACGTGTATGGAGTTACCTGCCTATAACCTTGTGCCTATATATAAATATAACCTGCGTACAGAAATCCCACATATACATATGTAGGTACACATCTATACACGATGTGCAATGACACGATACACGTCACACTTACTATGCTCTATACTTGCTTATGTATACAAAGGCGCGTCTGCGTATCGGTGATGTAGTATGAGAAAAAGAAAATGGAAAAACAGCAAAAAACAGTATGATAAATGTCATGAAAAAACCTGGCAAAAGAAGGAAAAAAGACGGTCCTTGAAGCGTTGGTATAGGTTCTATGAGTACGTTATAGAACAATACGTATATATGTGAGCGAAAAATGTACAGGGTGTACTGTTGTAATGCAGGAGTGGTGCCGGTATCAGCATTGTACATTATACATATACATATACATTATACACATATACGTATATGTATATGTTACACACGGTGCGGGGGGCATTTATGCTTATCGGCTTGCCTAGCCAGCCTAGGGGAGTTGCGATAGAAATATATACGACTGCAGAAATGTGCGTGTTACCGCACTGCGCCTACTGACACAATTCCCGCACGTGAAAACAGAGGGAGCTTTAGAAACTCGCCAGCGTCCGAGCTCCTCTCTCTCCTCGTGTTACTATTTAAGGCAATTTTACATTCAGTTCCGCAGCAGCCAATCCAGAGTGTATATTAATCTTGCAAATGGTTTGGAAGTGCGGCGTCGCTTTATCGTCGTTAAGGAGTCGGGGCTAATCGGACTTGAATAGTCTATCATATAAACACTCTATAAAATTTCCATAATTTTTCCCCCGCGCTTCTTTCTATGTCGGATATGAAAGCTATAATTTTAATTATCGAAATACTAATTTTTATTTCGGTATAGCGGAGCTTGGACTTAACCGGCTTGTTGAAAAGCGTAAGAATCATTTTTCAACGCTTAATTTGTCGGTTGAAAGATGTTTTCACGGAGACCATAGAAAATGAATATTAAATTGAGACGAGGCTTTTTTTTTTTTGGTGAGACTGAAAATATGCCGGAGTATAACGTATAGAATTGTTTTCTATCTCCGGGAATAATTATATTTTCGCAAAGTGATGCCGCTTGAGGGCGGAGAGTCGAATACGGCTGTTGTTTGGATTAAATTTTACTCTTGTGATATGTACTTATCTCGGTAGGAGAAATAATATTTATAAACACGGGGATATATTTTACATCTTCCTTTTAATCAAGAGTTTCGTACCGTTCTCTCGTGGTGTATAAATGTTACTGTGTATCAACCACCCGGAGCATAATTTCGGGAGCCTAGAAGTAATTGATATTGAGGTTCGGTTACTTGCATGCATTATTATAGATTGAACCCCCGCGTTTCATGATTGCCAGTAAATCCCAGCTGCTGCCCTGTTTTAACTGGGAATTTCAAATACCTGGTAAAATCCAAGCTCAGCTCGATACCCGGTTGTTAAACATTTGCGGTTGATTATGAACTTATTGAAATCTTGCTGATCGGACAAAAGTAGGAAAATTTGTACCCTCATCGTGACGAAGTGCCCACGTGTCGTGCCTTGCAATAATTATTGCGAGCAAAATTAGTTACGGTTGAAAAAAAATTTCTAGCTTGAAATTAACTCCAAATTAATTACATCAAACATTTTAGTTTTTTTGTCTTTTTTTTTTAAATAATTTAATCTTTTTGGATGCATAAAAAAGTTTCAGTTGTTACTGTTATTAAACATAAGTCACCTTTTATTATTGCATACGGTCTTGAGTAAGTAAATCACGGAACTCAATCCCTGTAGAATTTTTGTTTAAGAAAGAAAACGAGTTATAAATCTTTCAACCCTCTTTCCGCGGATATGAATCCACGGAGAAAATATTCTTCATGGCGGTTAAACGGGGGCGGTGTATAAATTACGCTCCCTTGTTATACCCTGTGTACGTGTCTGTGTATTCATTCATTCGTTATATACCTTCGTTCCAGGCTATCATACGTATATGAAAGCCGACAGCAATTGCATGGATTAATTGAAATAAATGGAAAATTCTATTCAATTTTGGGAAAAATATTGGTAATCGATGGGTGTCCAAGGTGAAATCAATTTTCAATGTCCAGGATGAAAGGGTCAATTGATCACGTCTTACTTATTTTGAAAAAATACATCGAATATCAGAAATTTTTAAAATTTCAATTGGGCGTTTTACCAAAATTATTTCCACCGGTGTAGAAAAGGGCTTATCTTTTATCACGGTGACCTGCTTTGCGTGTTTTCCAGCATCCGGCGGTTCGTTTTGATTCCGGCGGATCGTGGATCTTTACTTTTTATCATAACGTGTGGCAAACATTCACAAGCCGGGCTTGTAAGGGGGAGCGTGAATATTTTAGTGGATGAACTGAAGCAGGGGGAAATGAAAAGAGAAAAAGAAGAAAGGGGTGGATTTAGAAGAGGCCGAGAGGGTGGGGGTGGGTGTTTCTGTTTCAGACGCGAGCCGCGACCCCCGACCTTTTAAACTAGGTTCCTTACTCGCGAGCAGTGCCGCAGTGTAAGGGAAGGGTGCAATGCGGGGGTGGATGAAATCTCCGCATCTCCGGTTTCAGTTAATTTAGAATCATCACGATAATTCCGCCCTGCAGATTGTACCTGATTATCCATTACCCAAGGCCTCGACGATCGTCGCCGAGTTGTTACAAAAATGGAATGAGAATCTTAGGGTAAAAATAGAGAAAATATACATTAGGGTAGCGCAAAAAGACCGACTATTTTTTTTTTTTGAGTCTCGTGTGACAAAATGTTAGTTTTTGATGTTTTAAGAGCTCACTCCAAAGGACGGCTCAAAAAAAAATGTTAAGAGGTCGCTCCAAGTTTTTTAAAATGTCAAAAATCGTCAAAAAATTTAATTAAAAAAATTGTATTTTCATTATTTTGTTTAATTTTTAATTCATGTCGTGGTGTATTGTTATCGATTCTTTCTTACTAAATTAAAGAAAAAAAATTTTTGAATTTTTAATATGAGTATTAAAAGGTCGCGCGAAAAGATCTACAGAAATGTACGAAAAAATTGAAAAAAAATTATGAGCGACCTTTCAAAATTCAAATTTTGAACTGAAACTTTCGGAAACTTATTTTTTTTTTGTCTATAAAATTATACTGTAACGAGAAAAAAAATTTAAAAAAAATAATCGATTTTTGACGATTTCTGACGTTTTAAAAAATGTGGAGCGACCTCTCAAAAAAATTTTTTTGAACTGTCCTTTGAAGTGGGCTCCTAAAACATCAAAAACTAACATTTTGTCACACGATACTCAAAAAAAAAAAAAATAGTCGGTTTTTGTGCGCCACCCTGTTATACATATTATAAAATTATCACTGTATTTGGGAACTTTTTTCTCGTCTCGTTTCTCATTTCACAGACGGACGGAAAATCCATTTCTCCAGCTGAATTATTTTTTCCTTCTTACGTACGATGCAAAAATATTTGCTCACTCGAGAGAAAAGAAAAAAAAATTTTGGGTTGAAATAAATTTCGATTGAAGGAAATAAAATTTTATCGCGTACGGGTACATATTCGAATAAAATCTTTTTCGCTCAAATAAATTCAAAATTTTTTTTTTCTGACTTTGAGTGTTCTTGATCGATTGAGCAACCGCATTTTTACATCCAACTTTCAATCTTGCATTTTAGCATATTTATCGGTAATCCGGCTTTCCTTGATTCATAAGTATTCGCGCGATCCGCGCAATCTCTTTTACTTTTTCTAAGTCGGTTTTAAACACAGATTTCGGTCTCTTCGAGCTCTGTTCAAATATCAGATCCTTCCTACCCGGGAAAATATATATGCATATGTACATGTAGACTTGGTAAACAGGGTTGGACGCCTCGTGTATGCGAAGCAGGCAAGCGAGAGACAAGACAAGACAGTTTGAAAACAAAAAGAAATTTACAGAAAAACATTCCCAGAGTCTAGACTTGAACACTCTTATTTATACATCTACTTAGATATTTAAAAAGACTGTATTTCTCATTCTCACCACAATTTTTTACACAATCTTAATTTTCTTCTCCGTTTTTTATTTATTTACGTATATTTATCATAACCTCGGCACAGCGGTAACGGTAGAGTAATTTTTTTTACTACTTCACAGATGAAAATCACGTACAGCCTACAACAGAGTTGTGTTTTTTCTTTCTCAATCATTTGTCCTAAATTCATGAGAAAATTCGTCCAAAATTTGAAACTTCAATTACTCAGGGAACTTTATCCAATTTTTCCATATCCGCAGGGGATCCGCAGTCAAGTGGGCTAATAATTAACCCTCATAATTTTGCGGATTCGCTTTGAACCAAATACATCTGTGGAATTTTATTTTCAGTAAGATCTCTAATTTGTTTCAGCGTTTCTTATTTCCAAAACACTTGTTCATTTTTCCCTACCAGTTCCCTAATGTCCGTTCGCTTCCTGCCAAGACAGGCACACACACAGACTGACGTTGTTTCGAAGGTGTTTTAACCCTCATGTAATGGGCCAATGTTTGTCCAAAGAGAAAGAAAACGGTATGTTTCCTTGCCAATTCGTAGGCTTCACGTGACACAAAGGAAGGAGAGGGAGAAAGAGACGTTGACTTAGTATAATACAAGTTTGGCTTGTCACCGTTACAGATACGTCTAACGTCGCAGTTTCCGTCTTTCTTTGTATGTCTTACGTCTTGATTTTGACGTTCGTTCGTAACACGCCGTTCATCGCACAATATTATAGGTATAGTATATCTGTAATATATAGCGATAGAATTCAAGTTTTGTTATTTGACGAAAACTTTCGTTATCGTAGGATGCGTTGTCATTTGAATTGTGTTTGTCGCATTTTTCCTTACTTCCTTTTTCTACAAACTTACTACAAGCTAGAATGATTAAAGTTGAGAGGGAAAATTTATATCGCCCAGCAGAAGCTGCTGAGAGAGTTCTTCTTATAATAAATTTGATAATAATTCTCTGGTTTACAGTTCGAGCGAATGAATTCACTTTTCTAGTTCGTTGCACTCTGTTATTTTTTTCTTCCCTTTTCAATTCACCGGAATAGTTTCAGAATTCAATTGAATCCTTCAACTCAGCTCGTTTGTAGCAGAAGCTTGAAACATGGGCGATGCAAATATGCAGGAAAAAAAGGAAGAATTTGCAAATTGGTGCAAACTGAAACTGCTTAGATATGCGATATAGGTGCAAAAAATTCTCTTGGTTATAAAGTGAAAAGTTCAACGGCTATGGGGGTTGAATATTTTCCCCAAAGCAATTTTTGCGCCTAGAATCTCACCCCTTACACGTTATACCATACAGGTGGTAAAACTTGCTCGTTTTATAAATGGTATTTCACATAAGTAATCTACGTTTAAAGGACATTTCGCTACTTTGTCCTCGTTCATAGTGACTCCTCATACGTTGTAAAACGTACTTCCGCGCAAACGAAAAATTTTACACAGTTGTTCGAATATCCCGTGCAGAATAACTACCGCAAAACAGTGAAGAAGCAAATACATGAGTGCGAACAACTAATTCTTGCTATGTGAAAAATGGTATGAACACTTTTTAATCAGTGTGAAATTGCAGCGAGAAATCTTAATTTATCTACTATTTAAGAAGATTGAAATTCCTCAAGAAATGTCAGGAATATTTTCAACCTCGCGACGTCTTTCAGGCCAGCCTTTACCGCTTTAGAAACTTAACATTTCTTACAAAATGTGTGCCAACTTGCATGATATGAATTTTTGAAAAATCTGAAAAATTTATATTACGCAGACTTTCGCAGCCTTAAGAAATCTACGAATTTGTTTTTTAGCACTTTAAAATTTACTCAGCGTCTGTAATAATATCTGCGAATGACGTAAGTGCAAAAAAGGCACCGTTAGAGTATCTTTCCAATTCAGAGTCGTAGTCTTGATTTCCTTCTCGTACCCACGTATCCCAATCCTGAAATTTCTTATCGCGCTTGTATACGAGAGAGATAGTTAGCATTTCATACGACAGCGGCGACTTCCTCGCGTGGGAATTAGCTCTGCGGTATTATATCTGCGTAATTTGCAACCTACGCCATGGCGTGTAATGGCGAGTCGAACGTACGTAACCCGTGCAGGGAAGTGTGAACTCTTGGTCGAACTTGGGGCTTCCGCATGAACACCTCGTTTATCTCGGGAAAGAGGTATTCAGAGGCTCGCCTGATGCCCACCAGTAATGGAATAATGACCAATATCCAGTCCAGGGGCCAATGTAGGAATGAATGAAACGGTCACAGTGTCGTTGCTGCTGCCACTCCGCAGTGACGCATGTATACCTAAAACCCGCAAGTAAGAACAACAGCAAACGAAAATGAAATAAAAATTTAACAACACAATTTATAAACTTTGTCTCGTGTGGTTGTGTTTTTCTTTTCTTTTTTTTTTTTATCAAACGAGCGTGCATTAGGTAGAAAATAAAATTACACCGCCTGCAGTTTTCATACTAGTATTAGGTATGCGAGAAAAGTTGCAGGAAACTACCCTTGCACCGTTAGAGTCTCGACTAATTGGAGTAAATGGAACCGCTCGGCCTTTTTGCCGGCGTTGTAACTCGTTACGTTTGTTATGAATTTTTCTTTTATTTATCAAAGCTTGACTTTAAGGTACTGTGACGGTACTGTGAAGCTGGCTGCTCGGATCGCGGTCGTGTAACGATTTTTTACGTTATTAATACGAGGGTGAGGTGAGATCTTTGATGAGGCTTCATTGCGAATTCGAATACCGGTGATACTTCGTCGTTCGCACAAAGCGATGACCAGCCTGCAGCTCGTACGATAAAACCTTGTAAATTTAATATCACCGCATGGTTAACGGTCTTGCGGGCATATCTAGATCATGCAGTTTAGACTCTACGTCACGCAGAGCAATTTCGTGAGCGTAGGTAATTGTGAAACTGCAGTGAACTGTAGGGTATCGTGTGGTCACAGTTTACATTTGAAAACCCGAGCTTTCGTTGGCCATGATTTATCACGGATACAATTGCGCGTTTCGTATTATATGTAATAGTTGCAATTTCAACAGCGATGTTAGAGCGAAGCTTTTCATTGAATGCGGTAATTTTTCGTTGGAATGAAAAAGTTTTTGGACACAGGCCAAAAAACAAACAAGTGAAGAGTAATTTCCATGGTTTTTCTTTGTTTAATTATGAAATGTAGGGTTTCAATTGAATCGGTTCCCGGTGATTCGTTATTCCCACTTTCACTGCAGATGACGATTTTTTACTTTAACATGTTTTAGTATTTATTTATGTATCTTAATTCTTTTTTTTATTTTTTTTTAATAGAAAATCGCGATCACGCAAATTTTTGGTTCGACTTCGGGTGAATATTCCGTGGTGTAGCTTGTGGTGGTAGAAATCAGGTCAACCGGAAAGGAATCCCGGTCCTAAAAGGGACGGATAACTCTCCACGATTTACATTTTGCGGTATTCATGTTAATCGAGGTGACGATCATCCGGTTAACAGTTGTTTAAATACACCGAAAGAAGCGGCTCGGCGAGCGACTCGAAGCGAGAGCAAACTTTCGAGTGAATCTACCTCTCGTATAATTTATACGGTTATAAAGTCATGCGAACGCGGTTCAAATATCTCAACATTATCATCCTCGATTTCGGCTATAAATAATAATAATAATCTTGTAATAAAATAATCTCGTTTAAACAAGGCTTAAGTGGTCTTACAAAAGTAATCTGAAGCTGCGCTGCATGCAGGTGAATTGTAAGAAACGCAATGCCGGTTCTTTTATTCAGGGATCAGACAAAAGTTAGGCGGGTGAATTGCACGGAAATTTTATCGACCATAACACCAGGCTGCACCGGAATTATCCATCCGCATAAAAGGAAGACCACGAACAAGAAAAGAACTCGAGGGCTGATTGTGCGGATCTCTCCCCCCAATTTTACGCCCGTCTTATCGCGATTGTGTCTGTAGGTGCGCCTCGACACCGACACACGTGAGTCTATGTGCGCATGATTTCCAGATGGCCCTCCATAATTCAAATCTCATCTTTCTGCCCGCTTTTCACCCCTCTTTGCGACGGAGCGGCGCAGACGCAAATCCCTCCCTCCCTCTGTCGTCTTCTTCCGACTAACAACCCCGTACCCCCAACTCATCCCTAACCTCGCCCTCTTTTGTCTCTTCGACGCTATTTTTATCCCCAGGGATCCCTGGCAGGCTGGTGCTTTTTTATTTTTATTTTTTTTTCATTCTACGGGCTGATTTTTAGACCCGGAATAACGGCGAATACGTGACCGGATCACCCACTAAGATAAAAAGAATTTAAAGTCAGAGTTACAGGTTGGAGTGAGCGCCATATTCTCCACAAGAAAACATCGCTAAATGCCTTCAGGAATACCTACTCCTCGTCTTATTCTCATGGCCAAGGCCTTAAGGAACTCTGGGAAAATGGGGAGAACGATCAATCGGTAATATTGGACTTGACAAGACCGAAGGACTTTAGGGCGTGAAAAAGTCTATTCAAGAAATTGAACTTCGGAAAAGCGAAGTCGAGACTCGTTTCAACTACGCCTGGTGGATTCATCCTGGCACAAAGAAAAAGGGAAGGATTAGAGTTTCTACCAGGTTGATATCGATCACCCGGAAAACTTTCCAGGTGGAATGTCTTGTGTCGGTAATTTACGTAATTAACCAAAAACAGAACAAGTATGCATCGGTATCTCAAACTCAGGCTCGTGGAACGAGCGAAACTTTAAGCAGTAAGAGTCGGTCAATTGAGGAAGGGCTTTCATTCCGATCATTCCTCAATTGGAAGAACCAACGAACCAGGCGATTCTACTTATACTTTGTAAGAGATCTTCGTAGCTTACCGACATAATAATTTGAGAAATATTTGAGTATCGAACGACTATCTCCTAATAAAATTAATGGAAAGAATCGGTCTTTGATGATTCGAAAATTTTAACCTCGGTTCGATGCTCGCAACAAGTTTTCCTGCGCTTCCATTTTTATATTCTTTCATTAATCCATCAGATAAACAGTGAAACGTACTTAGGCCCTCTCGCATCATCGGGACGCGAGCAACCTCCGGTTCGATTTTACTCCAGAACACCGTTCACCAGGTGATTCGCAGGAGCTTACAAGGTCGTCGGTGCATCCAACGGGAATCGGAGTGACAGACGGGATCGCATTTCACCTACTTTTGTTAATTTATCATTTTCACACCACATTCTCGGTGTAAAGTCAAAAAAATTTTTATCGTACGCGCGTGATGGATCCTGTAAATCCTGTATGATGTCATGCCTGTAAAAGAAAATTTGCTGCGCAAAAATCTTACCTCGCTTACTATGTCACTGTAATCTACTCCGTCAGCCTTTCGGTATAACTGTAAGCTGTTGGTCCGTGAAAAAAAAGGGTGAAACCTTTACTCCACCCTCCACGGGTATTCAAATACTGCAGGGTTGTGGGATATCCGCGGCGATGAACTTTCGGGGTGAAAAATTACTTGGAATCAGTTGGTAGGCTTAGAAAGTCGTGACAATATTCGAAGATTTCCGAAACACGGGCTCTTCAGCTAACGGATTTCAGGAGCTGCGACGGTCTTGACTGGTTGACTGGTAATGGATCGTATATGTACGGAAAAAAATTGCTCAAACTGATAATGGATCATGGATGTACATTTTTGAATAACTCTGATATTTTACGATGGATTTGGACGAAGATTGGTAGACTACCATTTTAAAGGTCGTCGAATGCAAATTTGAAAGCAGAATTGACAAATTCAATATGAGGAATTCAAAATGGCGGCTTCAAATACCGGTAATTACGACCAGGCCAAAAAGTCAAGAAGCGGAATAAGTCTTTTGAAAATTGTTACCAGCTGGATTTTGGGGTTGCTGATTACGAATCCCAAATTGGAGAATAAAAGAGAAGACAAATAAGCATAAAGTAATAAAAACTGAGTCATAGTTCAAATAAAACTGGATACCTAAATCTATAACTGAAACTAAAACTATGACTAGCCAAATAACTAGCCTTCTCAGCACCAATGTCAGCCTGATACCAACACAAAATAAGGAATTTAGTAAATTTATAACTATAGTCTCTTGATATGTGGGGATAATGTGACCCCAAAAACCGCTCCAGGTACACCAAATTTCGAATTTGAAAAAATTCATATTAAAACCGAAAATTTATTCCAACCCACCCCTAACTAATTGCCCCCTGAGGGGGGAGGCAAACTCCAAAAATAAATTCTGAAATGAAATCAGGGACCTAAAAAAACCTCGGATACCAATTTTGGTTTAATTTAGTCAGTTATATGTGGCGACAAGTTTTCTGACAAAAAAAATTGAAAAAACTCGTACCAGTGAACCGGTTAAATTCCAGGGCCTATTTCAGAGTTCGACTGGAGGCGTCGTGTGTCCTTGACGCTCCCTCTCGTCCTTTTCATCCTCCGTTGTCGATCCATCGGTCCGCCCCTCGCGCTCTCTTAAAAGAGTCGTAACGGACCGGGGAAAGTTACGAGATCATATTTCTCACCTCGGTATATGTATATATATATATATATATATATATATATATATATATATATATATATATATATATATATCGTATGCAGTGTCTATGCAGTGCGTCTGACCTAGGGTTCAGAACGAAATGGGCGTAACTCAGAGTTCGTCGGCATTCGATGATTTTATTGC
This sequence comes from Diprion similis, assembly GCF_021155765.1. Taxonomy (NCBI): domain Eukaryota; kingdom Metazoa; phylum Arthropoda; class Insecta; order Hymenoptera; family Diprionidae; genus Diprion; species Diprion similis. The sequence goes on along the minus strand of NC_060106.1, from coordinate 17,534,239 downwards.
CTTAGGGGTGTACAATGCAACGAAAATAAAGAGAGACGGACTTGTTCCGAAGATCGAAAAAACAACGTTCCTAACCTTCGTACACGTGGGGATGAAGAAAAGTTTTCTTCACCCCGATACACCCGCGGACCCTTCTCGATAGCTCGGGGAGCATTTCGACGGAATAAACTCCCCTGTCACGGACCTTTCCGACCAATTTCGTACACTCGGGACAATTTTTCAAATGCCTGAATTTTGCTGGACTGACCATCTGGAAGATATCACATAATTTCGCCCGCGGGAGCCGAACACAAAAGGAACCAAATACCGGGGGTGGAGGACCAGTCGGACAGAGGATCAGGGATGAAAATATCTAACCACCTGTATAGTTAGGCCTCATTTTTATCGGACCAATGCACCTCTCTACAATCCGTCAAGAGGACTTTACATCGTGTCTGATCGATCTTTTTTCCTTCTTTTTTAAAGTAGGGGGAATAAGAATCAGGCAAGTGTGACGTATTCGGCTATTATGGAACGGGCGAAAAATGTCGTGTGAGTTTCAAACATTGAACACGGCACTTATTAATTACTTCTTATTTTTAGTAGAAGGCGAGGTTTCTAGTCGCGGTAGAGAATTTCTCCCGGGAATCAAGGGTGGAAGAATCTGGGCGATAGACAATCTTTTCATCGATCCACGAACTTTAAGAGCGCTGAAGTTTAACCGGACAGTGAGTCGAGCACTATACCTAGGCGACATCAGCACCGAGCTTGTGACCTGGACGCAATGGCTCGAAAGACCTGGACTTTGTCGGGGAAAAATATTGATATTTTATACGTAAGCCGGGGCTGTTTACGTGTGTAGATCTGACGTCACAGTCTCGTGCCGCATTAAGTATGGCGGCCATGGAACGGCCGGCATGGCCAATCGAGTACGAATCCCGGGTTAGGTATGCCAGACGTGGGGAAGGGTACTCAATATTTTAACGTGTCTACCGCAGAAGGTGGATCGAGCCACCCGCCGGGGGCGGTGAATCAAAACCGGTGCAATTTGCACCTGGGGATCTGTTAATCACATCGAATTCCGTTTTGCCCGATGGGCTTACGTAACACTGCGTATCAATTGCAAATCAGATATTGATGGGCATCGATCCTACGTGACTACGCAATTTGTCCTTTGGCCTCGCTAAAGTCGAGTTGTACGGAGACTCTTGGACTTGATCCAATTAGATTTCTAACCTACCACTAACGCTGGCACTTGACGCGAGGCCAATTGTGTGAAAGGAACACCCGGATCGAACGAGGCTGGTGTCCTTATCAATTAGACATTATGTCTCGCCATTTTCGCAGAGTTTATGTCTCGCCATTTTTTACCCGCGGATAACATCGGGGTTAGAAAAATATTGCAGATTTTATATCTCCTGTGGTGAATACATGGGTAAATAATTTTTTCGAGTCAATTCTATAGAAGTTGTGGCAAGATTTACAAATTCGATAATTAGAATTTAAACACCAATAATTACAGTCACGATATGCCAACAATTGCTAGATCTATCACAATTGGTGTAGATTTGATTGCAAACAAAGTGCTGTACATATATTTATCATATACTATATACCATATACCACAACAGATGTAAAATCTACGTTACATTTTTTTTCCGTCCACCTCCGCGACTATTATTTATCGATCTGCTTGCTCATGGCCTCCCAGCGACGCGGCTTCGTGCGTGCCTGAGTATGACAAAATTCCAGTGCTTTGATTCTTATTAACAACCACCGCTTTCTGATTTTCCCTTCTACTTCTGCACCGTTCATTTACATTTGACATTACTATTCATCGCGTTCTCAATAGTTTTGTTTTGACTCTCTTGTCAACCAGACTCGAAAAATTCTAACAACGTCGTAACATTCCTAGACACAAACTTTATTTCAATTGTTATCGATTATTCACCCCATAATCAAGGGTCTTAAACTGACCAAGAAACAAATTTTGGGCAGCATATTCTTGAAGATATTATACTATAATCATCGCTAAAGCGTTTAATCGGGAAATCATTCCAGCGAGTAAAACGTCATCTCGATTCGGAAACGTTCATCGTTAATCGATGCGTCATCAACCTTCTAGGTTGTATTTTATTTGTGTCTACGTTGCGCCTAACGAGTGCGCCTTGGTTCGTCTCGATTTTTTGCTCACTTAGTTAAGTAAATACAACGAGCCGCTGGTCCGAGTTGGAATGAAATTAAAATTAAATGGACGGTCTCCGACGTCCGCAAGGTTCGGAATTGCTCAAACCATTGGCCATGGTTTCGTTCAAGTTCAAGCTTTGTTAACACTGAAAGCCCATCACGTTGCTTCAGAAGTAGAATAATTTGTTCAGTATCAACTTGTAGCCACAAGTTGTGCCAAGTGTTACCAAAATTCCTCTGAACGATGTCACGGGTTACCATGATGATAAGGACGCCATCGCGTCGACACGACGTTCCATTATTTCCTTCCTTCTCTTCCAACGGCGTCGCAACGTCAACAACTGCCCTCCAATCAGGATCGTATTGACGGAACGGCGTTGATGACAGACCGCTGATACTCACTCTATTTACTTAGTTGCTACAACCGGCATATCGCTGGCGCAGATCCAACTCTCGAGTCTGTCTTTGCCGCTTACTGATCAGTATTAAACGATTCTCTGTCGCGCACGGATGACCCGATCCGTCGACGGCCTCTGAAGGCCGATTCTCGTTGCTCTAAATATGTGAATTATTGCTCCTAATCGTGTTTCTCTGGTCGATCAAAGCTGTGAAAGCAGCTTTATACACGACATCCGAAGAACAACACTTCGGCATTTCGGTTCCTCGATCTGTGGATATTGCTAACAAACCGATAGTGGCAATCGTTGTTTGGTTCATCGGGGTTCAATCAAGGACCTTAATGTCAACCTGGACTCGAAATTCAGCGCAGTAAGTACGATAAGTGGGATTCAATTTCATTATCTTTATTCTTCTTAAAAAAGTTACGTCCAACTGACCACTGTCTAAAAAATCGCTTTCGAATTTAAACGATCTAATTCTCGTTTACGACTTTCTCTAAACCGGATCCTGCGTGCAGGTGAACTTGATCCAACCCGACCCGAGAGATTGGTTAGCTTGACGGAAGGAATAGCGCACGTGACATTTGAATGTGAATTTGATTCTCGAATCCGTGATGTAAAAATTGAGTTTCTAGCCACTGTGCTATCTTTGCTTCGCTAATTGCACCTGGGTAGACGAACACGAGTACGTTGGTCATTTATTCAGCTCGAGGTTGTGTCCGCATGGCATGGCAGGGGCGCGGAAAGCCTCGGTTTGCGAAGGAAGAAACGAATGCGTGCGCAGTAGTAACGCCAGAGTTTAATCGGACACTGCGGTAGGAGCCGCGGGTGAACCGCGCGCCATTTCGATCTGCATTTTCCTACCCCTTCGTCGATGTGGGGCGGGGGGTGAAAATGGTTCGCGGGGTTGACGTGGTCCAACCATCATCTCCAATCTCTGTCGAAGCGTGCATGCAGGGGGTGTCAATAGCTTCGGTCCGATTGACTAGAACAATGTTTTCATTTCTCTGCGATTCACGGATCCTTTCATGCAATTCGTAGAGACAGGTACACTTCGTGCCTGATCGTTACTTGGTTATATAGCTTTTATCAATAACTTATTATAACCAACATGCCCTAGAAATAAACAAGAGCGTCATTCGATCGATAAAACTTTTCCATTGCACTCAACTTATCTTACAACTTCGTGGTTGAAAATTTGCAGCTTTTTTTATATTGAGCATGAAAATTTGATCACCACGAATCTAGTATAAAGGACTCTTTTGGATCAGAAAGATTTTAATTCCCGTCAACGACGTTTTTCTTAAGGTTTAAGACCTGCTTAATTTTTCACTTTTTATCGTTATTGAATTTTTGAATTTACATCCTATAATCGAGGCTCAAATGTAACCATTTGAGCGAGGTATGCAGTCGAATTGAGTAAACGAGGTTGTCAACGTTGAGGATTAGTGCAGAACCGTAGGTAATCAACTCTAGTAGGTATACCTACATTACGGCGGGGTAAAAACCGTGAATTTCTTATCCTCAATCTAAACGAGGCAATTCTGTTCACCTCCTCAAGCGCCGTTGTGCATTGTGTGTTAAATACTTCACTCGAGGTAGGCATGATAGCTGCACGACAGCTGCACAATTCTTACCGTCATTATACCTTGATTTATCGCTCGATCACACGTCCTAAACGAAAACTCGTCAACCTAACGAAGTATACAGCTACTTTTTAAAGACGAATTTTCATCGAGTCCGTCTATGGAGAGTTTCCTACCTTTGCAGAGTGAGTAAAAATGATATAAGAAGAGTCAATTCAAGTCAAGTGTAATTTTTTTCCGACTCCAGAAGCCTGGGCTTAATATTATGGAGTCCGACATGCATAGAAATGATTCGTAGAGCAGCTGTGTCTGTTCAGCCTGAGATTTCGGCGTCGAAATGATCGCAGCGCCATTAGCGAATGGAGATTGAATGGATCCTCTTCGGGCAGTAAAGCCCTCGAGTAAAGACCGGGCAGGGTTGTGTTTTAAGCGTTGGTCAAACAATGCTTGCGGGTTGTACGGTTTACAGGGCGTTCTGTTAATTTTACCGCAAGACCTTCACAACAAAAGCTCGGGACCGGAGTGATTTATTATTCATTGAAAATATTGTTGCACCTCCATTGTAAGCTCTAATTAACCCCCGCCTTCCCAAGACGCTCTGCATCAGACAACGACGACGACGATGACGACGACGGGAACTTGTTTCAGGTAAAGAGGTTCAATTTGTCCAATCAACCACCAGTTTTGATTACATTGTTAAGCCGAGACGTGCACAGACACATCTCTCAGTCAAAAGGCCCTACGCACGCTTTAATTAGGGACTCGACACTCCGACTTGATCAAGGACTCGTTTAACACCGCGAGGCCTACCTGCCAATTCGCCAAGCATACTCTCTCCTCCCAGCAATTATCGATCCTGATGTCAGACCCGGCCGCCCTCCGACTTCGACGACAACCGCAGAGCAATTTTTCACCCAGAAAAATCTGCGGCTTCATTACCAGCCCCACCGAGATTCTGGACTCTGCAGCCCACATCTTTCCGAACTTTTCGCGTTTTTCTTCACCCTGGTCGAAATACTCGTCGGTTCAACGACTCGATGTGTGACTTTGATTTTTGTTCTTCTTCTTCTTCCATTTTCAAACGGGCTATTCGTCGCCCTTGTCATCAATCGAACGGCTCAAATTCCGGGGAAAATTTGCTTCAGTGACCAAATATCAAGGACACTATTGATTCAATGCCACTTCTCGTATCAAGGATCTGTTGAGGATGCCCAACTACTACTGGATCCAGTCGCCAGTGAGAACATTCCAATCGCTCAAGGCGAACCGAATTGTACTTGCCCTGTGAGATGCAATGTCAGGTATCAGTCGATGCCATCGGCGAACTATTTTACTGCGAGTTAAGTTTGTAGTACACTGAGTACCTACTTATCTTAAATTATTATATTCCTAAGTTACAAAAAAACTCTTCGAAAATACAAAGACGGAAAATAAAATAAGCCGTCTCAGAGTGAATTTGAACGAATCTACGAGATATCGAATAATTTTGAAGGGTTTTCAAATGCAGCATGCGCCAATATCTCAGCTTATCCTTAAAATCACATCATTTTCCATTCGTGTATTTTTGAATAGATATCGGTAGCTTACGAATATAATAATATTTGATAAATTATACTCAACGTACGATTATCAATAAAAAGCTTCGATCTTTAGCCAACCAAATTCCTTAAAAAAGCATCGTCTTCAACGAAGAAACGCGAGCTTTCCTTCCTTTTCATTTTTCATTCCCCTTACACTTACACTTGCAGGAGAAAATCCGGGCTCAGCACGTTCGATTTCTCCAACAGGTAGATGATATTTAGAGGCAAGCTGTCGCAGTTGCAGGCGCACCGAGGGCGTGCGCCAATTCCGGCCAATTTGGAGCCTCGCTGATATTGGCAAACCGCCCTGCCTATACCATACCTATATATCTATCTATACCTGTAACTCTCGCTCGACTGAACCGACTCGTTGGTAAACGCAATCGTCAGCGGGCAATAACCGTGGTTAATGGAAAAATATCACGAGGAAACCATGCAGGAGGATTCGGGTTAAAAACGAATCTAACCCTTGCTGGTTCACCGCTGATAGGCAAGAGGTGTTGGATTCTACAACGAGTAAGTGGTTTCGGTTAAATTTCACTTTTTGCTTCCATCAGATATTATCCTCGCAATTGTTGACGTCATTATAATTATGGATTGTTAGGTTTCATTTCCGCTACGAGTTTGACCTTAGAGCGATTATTTACTTCCGGTTTTTTTACCGTAGATTATTTTTTATTGTCAGTTTTTACGTTGTGTGTGTTGCTTTTTTTCATGAAAATTATAGACATTTTCCACAAACTGAATTTGGCGCCGCGCATTTTTTCAGGTAGACATTTTAGAAAGAGAATAACTGAAAGGGAAAGAAATCATTCATGTGTGTGTATACGCGGAATCGTCTCTGCAGCACTTGTATCTCGATCCATGCTTGCTTGGTTTCCCTATTTCCCTGGGGATCGACAATTTTTAATAACGCGATGCGCCTCGTATACGCCACGTAAAAGATATCGCTGTACGAGTATACCGTAGAAATTCATTGCCTTGCGGAGAAAGAAATTGGAGGAGGTGAATTTCATCGTTAATATTAACTTATATCCGGCATCTTTGAAACCTAGTCTGAACAAAAATAACGCAAAATTGAGCTAAAAATAATACTTAGCGTCATCGTTGCCTGTTAAAATATCAAGCCAGTAGCAAAAGCTCCACTCGTTCGTTTTTGGAATAAAACTATCTGATCGTGTAGCAGAAAACGATAACTGAAAATTAAGGCTACCTCAGACAATTCAAATTTAGATTGTTTTTTCAGTCGAGTGTGATTTGTCACAGTAGCACAAAAATCGTGCCAAGAGGTATGTTTTGTGCGACATCAATATTTTTGAATTATTTTCAACCAGTAGGCGTGAGCATCTTTTCGAAGGGTGAATAAAAAATGTGCCGTAAAGCAGTCCCAAAAGAGCGGTAACATGTCAGGTTATTACTCGACTTGCAAAGTCTTGGTATATTGTACAGGCATCTCCGTGGGTATATGTAAGGGAAGAAAAGTAAGAGTAATAATAAAAAAGAGAGAGAAAGAAACACACATTCTTCGAGTCTCCTTCAAGGCTACCAGTAATACCGCATAGCCTGAAATTACTTCGGTGACCTGAAACGTAAAGTTTACCTGCAAAGGATCCCCCGAGGACGCGTTCACACCGGGCGACAGAAAAGCAGGCAGCCCAGTTCGCAAGCACGAAAGCTCTCAGCCCCTTTAGGCGATGCCTGATCCGTTGGAATTTCCACCTGCGCGCAGAAGGCCTATCGATCGGGTTTACCACTCGGTTGTTTAGCGGACAGATCCGCGTAAACACGACCCAAAGACGAGATCCCGGGGCATGGCGAGCTCGCCACGTGCTCAACACTGGATCATCATCATCGTCATCATCATTTATGCCGATTCCGATGATATGCGATGCTTCACATTCGAAGAGGCTGCTTTTTGAAAACTTATATTTAAAGTATTGACATGAAATCTGGCCTTATTTTCTTTAAATCATAAAAGTCATCTCAAAAGTGACATAAGAAACACTTCTGTAAGAGGAGTTACAATGTGGAAGGAAGAGGGTCGCCGATAACGGGGGTGATTATTCTTTCCACTCAATGCACAAGGCATGAAAGCGTCTCTAATCCTGCAGGATAGCATATACGAGATGAACGCAGTATGTCAGGTTATACGAAGTTGAAAATCTGCTAAGTAATTGCGCAGTTTATCTGATGCCAGCAGTAGTAGCGCATCAGCCTCTGCACTCAGGGACATCGTACGATATACCCACATCTGAAAATACTTATTAAAAGTTGGAGCGAACTTCCGGGTTGCATTCAATCCTGCAGGAAGTTTAACAGGTCCAGATTTATCGCTATAACAATTAATTAATCCCTTATTCCTACAATCGCCAACGAACACGTTAAGCGGTGTCCTTATATTTCGTGTTATTGGATTTGGCCAAGTGTCCTTTTACTCATCTTCTGCTGGTTTTACGCGTTCATATATCCCGCCTCAATATCGCGATATTTGCAGACTTATTACACGAGGCCTGAGGATTCTTTTTCGCATTATCTGACATAACGTAATAAAAACAAATAAAAAATAACAATAATAATAATAATAACGAACAATGCAAAGAAACAAGGTAGTCCCTACTTCATCGTCGTTACGCTTCGGGATCAGAGGAAATCGCGAAAGACGTGTATGTTCACCCTCACCCGGATTAACCCCATCGTCAGAGGGTGCGGGGAAGGACCAACTGTTATTTCAAACCCTTTGCTCTCTGCACCGCGTCTCACGACTCATTCTAGATCCTTATCCTTTGGGGATGGGGCGGCGAATCCTTGCGTAGAATCCACAGAGTAGCTCGTCGAGGCATCCTAATTCTCCGCTATACGAACCCCGCAAAGGCAAACCGAATTAACATGGTTCTTGGAAGTCTGAAGCACCGATCCACCCCTTTACCTCTCGAAAACAGTGAACACCGCGAGCCCTTCTTCCCATGCTTATCGTTAGCATACATTCCTCGCACTGTTTACTTGTATCCTTGTTGGATCCTTGGCTAATACTTGCTTCTCGGGTAATCGAACCTACGTTACCTCATATCCGGTGTGTGAAAACAGTCGTCGGTGCGGTTTGTTTGCTCTCATATATTGTGCTGCTTGTAATCGAATCTCACACTCCGGTGGGAATGAAATTTGAATGAATGAACTTTTCCGGTATTATATTATATAACAATGCACGGTCTGCGTGGTTAAACCGACAACCCGGCCATACTGCTTTCCGGATGTTAAACGGAGTTAATATCGCGCAACCGCGGTCTGCAGGGGTGGCAAAGTCTTATAATACCTCCCCTGACGTATGTAACTTTGACACGAACATATAACATCACGTGGTAAAGACGGTAAACAGAAAGTTTATACCTACTTTTCACGATACTGAAAGCAGAAAGTGCAGGCATTGCTTCAACTTCAACTCGCTCAATCAACGATCAAGTCCAGCGAATGCTTTTTCACGGCACCAAATTATACACCCGCGGTCGAAGGGTTGGGAAGTATTCTCGAGGGTTACTCGGAGGCGATCCTACCCATCATCTCCGGAGGTCCTGCAGGATATCAACCGCCTTGGAAGCTGGGCCAATCGGAAATAAATTTCTGAAACGGCGTTCTGCCCGCTGGAATACCTGATTTCCGCAGTGCAGATCAACCCCCGCGACTAGGGGTGGTCGAGTTTCCGTGTTTGCTCACGGCGCGCAATCTTTCCTAAACGAAACGTGCGAAAGTTCCCGTTGTCCGTTGTATTTTACGAGGATCGGATAAAGTACAGCATCGGCATCTCTGCCCACGCGACGACTCTTCTTTCCATTGATTTTCACCCTCCAGATGAGTAAATACAACGCCGTCGTGCACGTGCCGCTTCTGCGAATTATGAATTGCGAATCGCGAATCGTGTATACGCATCGTGGAAAATTGAGATCTACGCAGGCATTGTGTTTTGTACATTTGCGGGTGGATAGTTCACGATTTTACCACCACGCCGAATGACGTTCTCCTCTGTATTTTAGACCAGCTTTTACCAAGCAGATTATACCGGCTATGCTGTAAGCGTATCAAAGGGAGGCTCGCGCATACCGGTTTTGGAATTAAAAAAAACTGAACACCAACCGCGGTGAAAGTCGCTTTCCGTTAATAACGCGGTCGCTTTTTATATATTTTCCGAAATGTCGCCCTTCCGCTGTTTCGGCTTTAAATTTTTTCCTTTCCTTTTTTTGAAAATTCATTTTACAACGATCGCATGGATTAGTTTACTCGGTATTTTTTTTTCTTTTCGTTTTTTTTTTTTTTGTTTTTTTTTTTTCATTGTTATTTAATATTTGATCAAACGGATCAGTGGAAGCAGAGTTAATCTCGATGAACCGAGAAAATACCGTTCTATAGAATTATTTACCGATAAACGAGATTTTTTTTAGAAAACGTACAAAATATCATGAATTTTCACGTGAAGTTGGAACTTTTTCGATAACAATTTCGACTGTGCACAGCTACGAATAAATCACTACGCTGTTTTTTTCTTCAATCAAAATAACTTTCAAGTTTATTTCAATAGTTTTGAATTCAATTTCTAGGCTAACGTCGATTTGATTTTCATTTTTATCTTACTTGAAGCATGCAGGAAAAAGAATCTAATAAAAAGGGAAAAGTTCAAAGAGCGCTGAGAGAACACCTTGTCTAAAAAAATTGTCCAATAAATTTCTACTTTCTCTTTTTTTTTCCTTGTTTTTAACCGAAGAAAAAGGACAGACCAAGTTTCAGAGCTGTCACTCGGTATATGTATAATACATAAGCTAAACTCTAGGCGTTGTAAGAAGTTGAATAGGTTCCAGTTACTTTATTCCTCGAGTCTTCGACAGCCGGGCGTCCGTTGTAAAGCTGGAATAAAGCGTCGAAAGTTTACGAATTTCCCCTCCAGCGCACGTACGGTTTGCCTGAACGTGCGGCGTTCAGATATGCAAGTCAAGATAAACGAGTACACAGCAGTGGTTTATACGCACAAGTACGTAGAAATCGCGTGGTAACAATCAGTGGAAATTGAATTGTCATAAGTTGTGAGTCCCGAGCGAAGCAATAATTGAATCCGATCGAGTGAGAGAGTGAGAGAATCCCTATAGAATCGGGTTTGCACGTCCGAATCGCAGAGTTACAGCCCCGAGGATTCCGAACGGCAAGCTCTACGTCGATTTTCGCAGTTTGTGTGTGCGGAAACGTGTGGGGTGGTCGAAAAACAAAGACAGGGGAAAAAAAAAGGATAAAGAAAAAAGAGAAACAAAAATTATCCCTCGTTTTTCACGTAAATATTTCAACATCGAGAAATGTGCCTTGCGGTGCTGAAAAAGTAAATAAATATCGTTCGATCGGAGATAGTATTTATGTAAATAGTTAACCTTTTATGAAAAATGGAAAATAATTCTATTTCAAATCAGTTTCGTAACACCAGCGGAATATGTATGTATAAGCATTTTCAATTCACAGGATTAAGTATATATCGGCTATTAGGATTATTGGAATAAATAATTTCCTTCGAAGCTTTTCTCACAATATTTTTTATTTTACAATTTGAATAGATATATATATATATATATGTATACTATATGTATATGCACATATTGCGTCGAAAACAATATTTCACCTTCGTCTGAAAAAAATCATGCTTTACTTTCTAAGCGGGGGTTAAACTCCTACTGCAGACGGGTACGTTTAATTAGTTTTAATTAACTGCACTGTTATTCGACCGTGCAGAGCTCCATCTTTATATACCCACACCGGTGGCGAAAACAAGCTCGACTAATTCTCGGAGCGAGCACATGCCGAGAAAATTCAACACCTTTGAACGTATTTCTAAGGACGTCGATCCCCCTTTTACACATAGGTATCTACACCACCGACTGGGCGTGCTTGCGCTAAAGCTTGGAAATAATTCAATCGGCCAAGACTGGTGGACGTATTATAGATATCAATTTGTTGTTTAAATGAATTTGGTTTCGTTACAACTGGAAACATCGGAATGCTGACTTATGTGTAGTTTTGACGTTCAAATAACCTCGAGATTTTCTTCAGGTCCAAAGAAGATCGGAGATACTGTCTCGGGAAGATACAAAAAATGTAGCTAGATCGAAATTTTTACTCTAAAGAGTTCGCAAAAAATTGGTGGATTTAACGGTACATTGTAACGAAGAAACGGACATATTTTTTATGAGATAGAAAGACAGAAAATAACGATAGGAGCATCCCCAGCGGAGGAATTTGTATACATTTTTTCGTTATAGTGTGATATATGCTTGAAGACGTATTTTGAGCTCGTATAAAATCCACCCTCGTTTCGATTCCTTTTGTGGTTTTTTGGTCGAGTTCGAGGAGGAAAAGTCGAGTCCGAAGAGGATTTGTTGCCATTGGCGAGTGAGGGAGATTTAAGTACAGAGAAAAGACCGCTTCCGGTTAAATACAGGAGAAAGTTTCCTACCCCCCCCCCCCCCCCCCCCCCACGGAGATTGAGGTATTCGACGTGTTTTGCGGGTGTTATAGTTCAACTTCGCACCGCCGTGGTATGACGGCTTACGGCTCTACAGAAACTCTCTTATGTAATCAGATTTTTCACCCCTCTCCAGCGGCCACGACGCTTCCATTCCTTTCCCTTCCTTTCCTTTTCTTTTCTTTTTGGTTTAGCGCAGTTATTTTGCAGAGGATTTATACTGGCCCCCTTCTTTCGGTGCGGTAAAATTCCTCTTCTGCAGCGGGGAAAAAGCGGTCTATAAATTTCTGAAACAACGTAATGACGACGGTATGTAAAAAGCGAAACGCGGTGCAGACGTTGCTCAGACTCGAACTAACGACACATTTTCATGACCCCCACCCTCCCATCCTCGACACGCAACACTCAAAAGTAGTGGACGACTTTTGTTTTGCCTACTTGCCGTATTGTGGTTGTATATATATTATATATACATGTACACCGTCGGGCGGTAATTAAGGGTGACTAATCGATATAGCAGCTGAGCCAACGGCCCACAGGTTCTGGGTTAAACCTCGGAACGGATTCGGGAGATGAGAGGGGATTTAACCACCCTCTGGGGTGTCTTCAAGTTCTTTCTTGACCATCATGATCACGATTCAATAAACCCCGACCGCGAACGAATTTTTTTTGACTAATTTCAGCCCGGTTTATGTAACGTTTGTATAACCTTGTCAATTTTATTCACTCTGCAATACGTCGCAGGACATCCCTCCCAAAAAATAAGGGATGCAACCCCTAGCCGTTAACATACTTTGCATATTACCGGCTGTTGATAGTGAATAATGTAAAATTGGCTTTGTCAAAAAGTTCTACGTTATTATCGAGAGATCCTGAGACATCCATTTTTCTTGGTAAATTTTGAGGGTGGCTGTTACTCCGTAAGGGAGGACTCCAGTGAAATTTTAGATCACATCTTTTTTAGTCATTTTCAAACCGGAAATCTCGATATCGTCGAAATTTCACCGGATTCTTCCCTTAAACGTCTGAATTAGCAGGTAAAAAATACGTGTCAAATGTTTTTTGATGTACAGGCACTACGAGACGTCACGTGTATTTTCCTTACGTTAATGGGCATCCAAGCAAATGTATCAGTCACTCCGCTACTTTATAGGTCATACCGTACTTTCCGCCCGGAATGCGATACGCTCCGTATCTCTGCGTGGCCCCACGAAGATGCGCAAATGGGACTTCTTTCTTCGGGCATAGAATAGATAGACGTGAACCGCCATCTTGAAAACTCCTCTAAGCACCACGGCAATTTGTTCGCTTTTCCACAGCTCTTCACGGTAATATTACACGTATGGGAAAATCGATGATAACATGGTACATGTGACTAGGATGCACTACTTATTTTGATCTTGCGAGTTCACATGAGGGAGGAAAAGGGCGAGGAAATGCGGTAATTGGATTGCTGGTGAAAACGGGAAGCTCGAAACCTCGAGACGGTGCTCTTGAAGATCTTTGGGTTGACTCGGTTCGAGTGGATGATCGTTTCTGGAATCACGCCAATCGTCGTTTGGCAGCTGCAGCCCTCTGCAGGGTTGTTTTCAACGATCGCTCGACACTCGTGCATGCCTCGTGCGTGGTTCGAGGAAATCAAGGTTCCGTTTCACGTTCCGAGATTCATGAATTTCATTTTCAACCACCGTGGATTTGTTTTTTGTTTTTTTTCACCCGCAGAGAAAGTCACTCGAGCGCAGGTGTGCGCAGAGATGATCCGCGAGCTTTGATGTTTTGCTCAAAAATTTATCAACGCCGAGAGATTTGGGAGATCTTTCATTAACCCCGTTTGACGGGTGTGCCTATATATATCTGTATATCTATGCCTCGCGTATAGTAGTTGAGAACTTAGATTACTCGCGAGACGCAACCCCTCCAGCCTCACCTCGTTTGCCTCCCTCATTCAACCCGCGCCTTCGGGGCTTCGGATATGTGCCGGCAATCGAGCCCTTTTATTAAGCCCGCAGTCCAACAGGATCGCAGTTTGACTGATCCTGCAAGGTCTTCCGAATCGCCGCTTCCCGAAAGCTTATCCTCTCTCCCGTTTGCTCGTGATTTATCTCTAAAACCATTTATTTCAGCGTTGATTTACTCGTTGATAATAATTGCGATTCGGAGTGTAAGAGTAAGACCAACGAGTTTCGTAAAGTTCGCGTAAGATCTTTGGATATTAAATTGTACATTACGTAGACTCGTCAACTTGAGTCAAACGATCCAAACGATCCAATACCGTTCCAACTTTAGTGCAAGAGACAGAAAAAGCTGCTGTGATTCGGGCGAGGAATATTTTACAATTTTAGTTGTTCATACGGATCCTTTGAAACGATACCCTCAACGAACAAACCGCCGAGGGTTTAAACGCTCAGATTCTCAGTCACGTTGTGCTCACATTCCGCGATCGCATATCACGGTTATTCCGTTGAGCGTGAAAATATGTGCGGCAAACTGGGAGAGTATAAAAATGCGGAAATGCGAGAAGGGGGCCGGTGTAAATTGCAAGAAGAAAAAATGGTGAAGAATAATTAAACACAACGCGGAGGGTAAAACGGTGAAAAGGAAGCTTTCAGCATGGCTGAAGCTCGCGAGTGTTAAACAGGCGAGTGCCGAGGTATCCCGGGGCTTTTGTCTTACTTCCTGCAAGCTTCGCGCGGTGGGATCTTGCATTCGGTGTTTGGAAGCTCGTGATTCGGACTGCAAGGTAGGCACACAGACACACGTGCTTGCTCGCATGCACGCGGATCGTTGAGCTTGCGATTCACGCGACGAAAAAGCGGGTGGATACCACCTACCGCGAGTTTGCAAACGCGTTATGCTCCTTTCAAGGGAGCCTCGGATCCCCCGCCTAATCTAAAGTCCTGGCAGTGCAAACAGCAATTTTCTAAAACGCTTCGAGCTCTCGGTCGACTCTGCTGCTCGCCTATCTGGGGCGCTGCAACGCCTCTCTTCTCCTCTCATCTCCTCATCCTCCACACTTTTCCGCACTTTTCTACACGTATATCCATCTTTTCTCGCTTTTCTCTTTTCTCCTCTGCCGTTGCTGCTGCTGCTGCTGCTGCAATATCTGCACGAGTATGTAAATAAACTTGATGCAGCGCCTGGTATGCGTCGAGTCTGCGCCTAGGCCTACCTCCGTACTCCCCCATGCACGGATATTACGGCGCGGGTGTACACACTGCGGTATTTCATACCCGCACACCCCCATCATACACCGGGTGTCGTCAAATATTCAAGATTCTACATACAGACCTACACAACCATATCAACGAAGGGTTATAAAAAGCCACCAAATCTATGTATGTACATATCACATATGTGTGCGTGGATGAACAGCGAATAACAGGGACAAGTTTCACCGTTCTACCCTGCACGGATTTGGGTCGACACGTATGTCCGTAGATGGATTGAGGACAATTTTTCTCGGTTCTCTATTTTCTATTGAACCTGCCTCTTCTTCTTTTCAACGGGATTATAATATACATATATGTATATTGCTATTTCGGAATCGTGGTACTCGATGAAAAAAATTATAACTCGCTATTCTACTTTTTTTTTGTTGTTCTTTTCCTACCCTTTGTTTAGTCATTAGAGAAGTTGCAAATTTTGTTCACCTTTGCATTCTAATTTTCATATGTAATCATCTTATGACGGAACTCTAAATTTCGTCGAAAATAAGAAATTGAGGAGGGATAACAGTTTGGGCAGGAAATTCACAAAGCTATGCAAGCTCACGTACGAATCAACGATACCCGTATAGGATAACGCTTGGTCATGATCAGGCTAACATAATGAAGTGTTGGTGCTTCAGCGGTTAACATGGTAATTAAAAAAAATGCTGTTTCACGGGTAGTTACACCCTACGTAACTTTTCAAACTCTGTTCTCGTACAGGTGTATTCTTTGATTTAGGAATAATTGCCACAGGATTAAAGGATGAAAAAGAACGAGTCTTACAAAGGTAAAAAAAAGGGGGATGTGGGAGAGAGCCATGTAATGTCGGGGAGAATATCGCGTGCAGGATTAACTCAGGGGTGGTTTGTAATGGAACTGGAATTTTAAACTACCCTCTATACATATATTTTTTCACATGTATAACGCGTTATTGCGTTATATGTGTATATACGTATTTATGCATGTATCTTTGCGATATGTATCATATATGTATGTATACGTGACATGTGTCTACGTGCAACCGCCATAAGGCGAAAGAACGAACCCACGCATATGTGTGCTCGTAAAATATATTACCTACCTTAACACGCGTCGGCTGATGCCCCCTGCTCAAAAGGGGAACATTTAGAATATTCAAGCAAAAAGCTTTTCACCCGACTGATTAATGTACGAAATCGTTATGCTCACAATCAGACGTCGTGTGTTTATCATTTCTATATATATATATCCGTTACTTTTCTAATTTTATGTCTCTTTTGTCTATTTTTACACCCCCGTGTTTTTGGCGCGAGAAAAAAAAGATTATCGAATTATTGACAGAAAGTTATACTTGAATAATGTGTGCGACGATCGTCTGAGAAAACAATTTCGAATTCGTATGCGATTAAAAATCAGTCAAACTCTGAATTCTTATTTTACCCTTTTTCGAATCGATTCGATCCAATTTTTCAGACTTGCGAGCGATCTAACATTTTAATCAAATCAAAACTAATCCCGGATTAAGTTTCTAATTCGGTTAAGCCAATTTTCACGGACAATCAGTTACACTGATTGATTGTTCGACCAATTTCACAATCAGCCGTTCGGAGAGAAGAGTGTTTTTGCTGGTGATGAAATGCGTGAAAAAGAAAAATCTAGTTTGAACAGTTTTTATACTTCCACACGTCTGATTGGGAAACAGATCGTTAATTGACGATACAATTTCAGCACAGTTTTAAAAATTAACGCCAGTTCAAATAAATTCTTGTAACAAAATTCGCAAATTAAAAGCATCTTCATAAATTCTCTGCACTCCGTCAATAATACGATAATCCATAAAAACTTCACGTGAATTTATCGAGTGATTGAAACCGTCGAAAATGTGAAGAGCCGAACGATGTCCCGAATCTCCTGCCAGTTCAACGTTGTGCGTAACTGCTGCAGCAGGCCTCGCATGGTCAGATACGTGACCTGTTAGCCTGACAAATACACACATGGGTCGACCCCACACGTATCTGGATGATCCGATATGAGCCAGTATAATATCAGCTGTCCGGCTAAACTGTCTCTCCAGTCACCCTGCGGAGCGGGGTAAATTTGGGGATGGACGGTGACCGGCTCTTGGGACCCGAACGACCTTTTCTCTTTTTATTTACTTTTTGTGGTTGTCAATTTTTTATTTTTTTTTTCGTTTTTTTTATCGTTTTTTTGTTCGCTTTTTTTCATTTTTATTTAGTTCCATTCCCCTACGAAACTTTCACACGGTTTCCCAGCGCGCACCCCTTTCTGAACCCGCGGGACGCGAATAATACTGAAGTTAGCGTCCAGGAGACCAATTCCGGACTCGTGAAGAGTCCTCTTTCGGGGTCGGAGGGCGAGATACATTAACTGTGGGGATCCCGTGGCGGCCCGAACCCCGCTAGCTTTGATAATAAATTAATTAATATCTCCGCTGCACTTAACGAAGCCATATAAATTACACACCCTCTCATTCCACGCATGATACAAATATGCGTGGGTGTGGGTGTGTGTCTGTGTCGTCCTTGTGCCCGCAGTGGGTTTTCACCGAGAAAATAAACACCGAGGGTTTTCGCTTGGGTATTAATTTACTCGGACGCCCTTCGTTTTCGGAGGTTGAAAAAAAAAAAAAAAAAAAAAAAACTTTTCGTCGTGATTTTTTCACATGAAAATCAATATTTTTCTCAATCACTCGCTTTGCTTATCGATGAATTGAAATGTCTCTACGATATGTAGAAGGAAGAATTGACTCGTTCGAATTTTATCAGACCTTCAATTTTTCCTCCCTCTTATTCTGAGGTATGTATTTAGAAAATTTATTCACGAAACGAGTTGCCAAAAAGAAGTATAGAGAGAAAAAAAAATTATAGTCTGTAGTTTGAATGTGTAAAAAAAGTATGTAAATAAATTCTCGATTTGTTATTTTCCAATTTGAATATGAAAAAGGAAAAAAGAAAAATGAAAGGAACGAAAAAAAAACTTGCTTCGTTACGTTGCAAATCGACATCGATCAAGGGAGAAGATGACGCGATATATTGAGTACTTACACTAGGGGCGCTCGCTGACAGGGTTGAAAAATACTTGCAGAGTGGGCGAAAGAAAAAAATTTGCATCACAAAACGACGGAGATGACTGCGTATACAATCCTGAACACGAGGAAGGAGTCTGATATTTCCGAGAGCGTAGGTATGAGGCTTAAGGTAGAGAGTCCCGGAGGCGTGGGCTGGCTCACAGTTAATAAAATGTTGCCGGATTGCCTTTCAGAGACGTCTCGCGTCGCGTCGTCCGTCGTCTCTCTTCTCGTTCTAACAATACATGTACGCGTCTGGCTGCATTAGCGACGTATCCTCACCCACGTGCACCCCAACCACCCACACGTCTATCCGGGATCTGTAGGGACAGCTCGAATCTCTAGGTGAGCCCGGATTCGTGTCGTCAGCCCCATTTTCCACGAGCATCAAAGCTCTTTTGGGAAAGACGTCATTGAGTTACCTCTCGTTCACAGTCGAGACGGTGTCTTTGGAGCTATTTTGGAGATTTAAAAGTACCGCAGCGGCACCCGACATGAGTAGAATATACCTATCTATCTACCTACCTTGCCAGTTCTGCAGGCTCTATGTCATACAGACAGAAGTTGGAAGTGTGCTTAGCACTCGATTGTTTAAGATCGTTGGATTTGCAGTCTCGTTTATCCTTAAGGATGAATGCTTGGGTCTCGTCTTTCACAGTCTCATTCGAAAGTAAGGAGAAAAAACTGTACTCAAACTTTGTGCTGTCTTTAAAATCTGTGTGTCTAATATCTATTCTTGCGCAATCGATGGACTTTAAGAAATTTTATACAAGATGCAAAATGACTATTCTGAATTATGAACAATGATGCAGAAATAATGCCGGTTAACTTCACTTCCTTCAATTGGGTCATGCCAATGCTTTTTCTCCGATTTACCACTTCATCGATAAACTTGCCTAATTATCATCATCATCATCATCATCATCATCATCATCATCAACATTTTCGAAATTTACGCGAGACTCCCAGCTGGAGAACGGACGACATTTCCAAGTATTAGGCCTATCATCAGTTTCTTATTTTTTTTCCATGGTTTCATGAACTACGTCTGGGTTTGTGAAGGGTGGGTGGCGCAAAGTGCGGAACGTGGAAAATTCATTGGGACATTGCTTAGCCACCTCATTGTTTATAGGTGTCCTCGCCAAGTTCAGGACTACACCGCGATTATTAATGCATGTACGTCGTTTTCCATTGTTCCAATACCGTGCCGGCAGAACCTGACTTGGGTTACATTTGGGTTACTAATTGGGTTACATTAAAGGTCGAGTTCCTTCTTGGGTTCCTTAACAAGAGATTTGCTTTTGCTTCGTCGTGCAGTCGAATGATTGAAATTCTAGAAAATACTTTTCAGCCTTCGTGTAATTTTTGGAGGAAGTAACTTCGGGGTAAAATCGATATGTTTGAGAATTGGAAGATCCATTCTTTAACGATATAATTCCATCGACAGAATTTTGTTACATAAAAATTCGGAATTTTGACCAACTTGCCTTTGGAAAGTTGAATATATTACACGATTCGGGGATGATATACATAATGAGAGATGCGGAAAGGAAGAAATGATTTCTGGTTTTCGTGTATAATTCAGTAAATATCGCGACATATTTATACGCTGACGGTGATTATTTCTGCATAAGTTCGTATTTTGTTCCTCAAGAGGAATCGAGAGACTCGCATTGAGTTTATTCAAATCGTTCGAATTATTCGGAGATAGCCGAATTTGAATTTTGAGTGCTGCGTTAGATACAAATTGATGCAAAATTGCCGAGAGTATTATACCTGTGCTTTAATTCGTTGCTCGAAGAAGGCACAATAATTATTCTATAATATTATCTCTGTGATTTATAAATTAAAACAGCATTCCGAAATTCAGTGGTAATTAACAAACCCTCGTTTTATTCCTACCAGAAATAACAAATGTCGTTGATCATTTTCATCCCTACTATAACGAGTCTTACGCTTTGAACATCGTCTCCCTTTCTCGGAAAGGGGTTTAATTCTATCAAAACTTTGGGTACCGGAATGAGATCCTATCTTTGGGATCTCGATCCACGAAGTTAAACGAGTTAATTAAAAATATTATCGACACCCTCTAAACCAGCGTCTCCGCATTTCGAGGAGCTTCTTATAATACAATATATCAATGCTGATCAGGCCTCCGTGACATCGACGCGAAAGAACGTCCGATTTAAGCATCTCAAGTTTTCGTTTTGCACGAAAAATCCTTTTGCGGTTTATTTTTTTTTTATTCAAGCAAAGAAAAATATTTTTTTATTTATTACCAATATACTAATAGTAACGTATAATAATTCTATGCTACAAGTATCAAGTTTCTATTATGGTTGATTGAATTATGTATATTCACGATATTACTTTCTTCCACTATCCTTTATACCAAAAAACCGAACCAATCGCTTCCAGAGTGACTTGCAATGCAGATATTTTTGTCACTTGAAAGATTTTAATATCCTGTTTTCTGAAACCATTTTTCTGATTGTTTTCATATCCATTTTCACTTGCAAAATTTAAGAGAATAATTTACGATCGACGAAAAGGGAGAATAGTTTTTTTTTTACTATTAAATGTACAGATTTTTAGGATTTTAATGCTGTAAAAAAAATGGAGAATAATCAGTGGGTTCTTTTTCTTTAAATGTTGCAGACCTTCTGCGTGGTGTCGAAAAGGTTTCGCAAGAATTACATTCACAGGTTCACGGCGACGAACAGTTGGTTCTTCTTCTCGCCTTGGAATTCTGTGAGACGGTGTTGTATCTTCCTGAGTACGAACCAGTACTTCGACTACTTTGTCATGACCACAATTCTACTAAACTGCTGGTTCCTGGCCAAGACTGAAACCGTCGAAGAAGCCGAGTGAGTATATCATGCAACATATTCACACTTCGTTTATACTAAAATATGCATCAAGAGTGCAACGGAGGAAGAACGAAAACTGACAGGGGGTTAGAAATGTGCGAAAAATTTTTATACCTGTCAACCGCGGTAGAATTTTATTACATTTTTCTATTTTTGTTTTTATTTTGATTTTTATTCTTATTTTTTTTTACTTGTTTTTTCTCCGTTTTTCTGTCCCTCTAGTCTTCGTTAAAAATTCACCAACGCGACGCGGCAAGATTTCGCTCAGCACGGCATAAGAATCGTGGTTTACACCGTTGAATTCCCGCCGGTATTTTCTGAGCCCGGTTAAGAAAGCTGCAGACAGAAAATTTGCATTCTCGACTCCGGAGAAATTTCATCGCATCTCTCTGACGTTCTGAGCCAAAGTCTTTATCCGCAGTTCATCTGCTACGGCTTTAGTCTCGGGGGATTTTAGATCGCTTTTGCCGAAGGGGCGATCAAATATCATATGCAAGCGTACAACATCGGCAACATCCTGACAAAGCATCAATTTCTACACAAGTTAAAAATCTTCGAACATTATTTACTCCAATATCCGGCGGATCTTTTACAAGGAAAAAGCAGAATAATTCCCGTTCGACAACGTGGTGTGCAAGGTGTCGACGAAGTATGTTTGATTTCGCGGGTATGAATATACTTGACTATTTGCATTTAATTCCTCCTTTCTTTTTAGTATCTCGCCAATAGGATGGTGATTATTTTATCAGACAAATCGATTCCTTGGGGGAATTCCTGCGACAGCTATCTTAGTCGAATCAAAATTGGACAGCCAGGTGACAAATATCTAACCGCGACAAATTTCCGGTGAATTTTTTCAGTACGTAGTATAAGCTATAACGGAAGCCGTCAAATCCTCGAGGCTTATCGTTCAGGCTTTGAGAATTTCGTGCTTGCAAAACAATTCGCGCCGCGGGCATATTATGGTTTTGAGAAAAAACTAACGTGATACTATCGCATCTGGTTAATTCGTCTGACATTTATGCTCAAGTCTATGCGCTGACCTGATGACCGTTATTCGAAAGTATCATTCTTGCTCAGGGAACGATTCTTGAGTCCAATTTCCGCTTCAGTTTTTAATACAAGCAGTCTTAGTAAGAAATAAGATCTCGATGAGAACGATCGTCAGGAAATACGGTTGTAGCAGTTTTACTACTTGGATATACTTATCCTACTTAATACTATTTTATGATTCGTGCGTCTTTCAAAATTTAGTTGTATAGTATATTTGTCTACATCAAATCTTGCGCAAGCTTAACGGGGAAAAAAATCTTAACCTGGGGGATTAATTCTTTGCGGAGAGAAAAAATCGACGTGTGTGTTTATATGTGGGTGAAGTTAAAGATGTAGATGTAAAATATCGAATTTTCAAAATATGGAAATCAATTTTGTACAATTTCCAGTTATAGATATTTGACGATTCGTTCGACGACGAAGAAATCCGATGATTCTATAATATTTCGGTTTTCTGTACTTTCATCTTTTCCCATTTTGAAATTCTGCGATACGGATTATCGCGTCTCTGAAAAATCGATGTGAAGACCCTTCTCCTCTCTAATCTGTTCACCTTTTAACCCCCGCCCGAAATGTTTTATTGGGTCTATTGCTGTGATCGAGCCCCGCACCGCAACGGAAGTTGCGGTTCCGCGGGTCTATAGCATGTAACATCTGTAACAGATCGATTTTTAAAAAGACTCACTGCTTTGCCACGAACTCCTTTGAGCCTTCAGGCTCACATCGAATCCCCGATTTGAATATCCGGTTGTGTATCCAGGAAATATAATTTTTTGTATAATACGCGGAAGAAAGTAATTCACCGGAGTAGAAAATTTTTCTGTTATTACAGCCGCGGAAGTTTGAAGGTAAGAGTCGCGGACATGAATCCTTGCGAATTGATCCTGCTTCGACGCTATACTATTCACGCGTCCTCGAGATCTTTCATCGGAATATAATCGGTCCAATTCACCGGCCAATCAATTTTCTGGACGTGCAGAAATTGATTTGCAACTGCCGACGCGTTTTCTGTATAATACACATTCAGCCCAGCAGCGTGTTTGTGGGTTAACTAGAAACATGGCCGGGTAAATCTTCCTTCGAACCTCCGGAGGGATCCCGGGTCCTTATAAGATATTTATAAGAATCGATTCCCGCAGCTCTCGCGCCGCGCTTTTGGCATCGAACATTAATTACTCCCTCGTATTCCCGCCTGTCTGCCCGCCAATCTCTTTTCTCGTTCTTTGCCACTTCTGCCAGCACATCTGAAAGCAGCTCGAGCATCGGACATGAAAATTGGGATCAAAGTCGAGACAGTAGAGAAGGGGAGAGAAAAAAGGCGCATGGTTTACGGAATAGATAGAAGGATCCGATCATCCATGAACCTCCAGATTAGCTAATCCCCGATGGCGATCGCTTTTGTCGCCTATTTCTGGCCGTTAAGCTTCCGGCCCGTTTATTTCGATAACGGCAATGGATGGCGAGTAGCAACGGAAGCTCAAGCCTGGAGATCTGAATACGATATAGTTTGACATTCACAGAACGGTGAATAGTTAACGGCCATCTTTTAAATGAAATGATTGCATTTCGATTGTAATAGCAATATTCTCTCATTTGATGAATATCAGTTCTCTCTTATTTCTCTTCATGGATGTGGATCTTTCTATTCAAGCATATATCCGCACATATGAAAAGGGAAATTTATGATACTGTGCAAGAATTCCGAGTCCCTTTATCCTCTGAAAGAGGGAACAAAGGAAATAGAAGAAAAAAGGATGGGATAGGGAGGAAGATTGACAATCTTGAGTTGCCGAAGACGAATTACGTTCACTCTGTGAGTCAAGATGGCAATGAATTTATTGCACGTCAATACACAGCGTGGGGTGATAACAGAGGCAATAAAAATCATAGCTCTTATTTCATACAATTTGCCATAGGCGAACGAAGAGAAGCAGAAGTGCTTGTTCGACATGACGAGCTTTCAGCAAATGCTTGAACGAGGGTAAGCACCAGGGTCGCAAGTTTCGTGCCACCTCGCTCTAATTATCATCATTCACCCTGCAGCGAGGTGAACTTGGCGGAAGAAGCCCGCAGCGATGCAGATTTTGGAGGGGATAAACTGTTGCCTGTTGAGAAGCGTGAAATGATTATTCCAGACAGCAGCCCTGGAATAAAGTGTCACGTGAGATTGGATCGGAGTCCGAATCAATTCTACTGACTCTTAAAGACTTCTAAAGATCAGCTGTTGCAGCATCCTCCCTAGTCCATCAAGCTTCGGGGTAGTTTTTTCTCGAAGCTAGAGTACGTGATTCCAAAGCAATTTGGCACTCGCCCATCTACCCTGCACACCATTGACGTCGATCTCAGGGGAGGAATAAAGTCAGTCAAGCAACTCTCGACTTTTCCTCGCTTGCACACTTGAGACAGTTTTGCCTGACCAGTCGCTCTATTCGATGAAACGACACGGGGGTGAGAAGCGAAATTAGTGACTAGTACTTTGCGTCGCGAGATTTCGTTTTGATCGCGTCGTGTTTTTGTAGAGCAAATTTCGTCCGGGCTTCTAGATCGCGTGCCAATTTAGTACCCACAGGCTCGCGTTAGGGTAAAGTGGCAGTTGGTTAAGAGGGAAAAAACACGTCCACTACTGATTATTCCAAAAAATTCGTCAGATCGTCAAACTTTTTTTTCTAAGAATACATTCAGACCGTCTGAATCGAAAGTTAGACGAAGAGAAAAGAAGGGTTGAAATGTTTTCAAAAACGTCATTCGCGCCAATGATTTATGGTTTACACGAATGAAACATTCCTGCCATTCGAATTTTATTTGCATTTGTTTGGATTGAGTTATATTACACAATGTAGCGATGTTGTTTCTTTCGTGTTCACCACCATTGAAAATAGCATGAATTTTTTGGTCCCCGATTCTTTTCGTTTTTGTAAACCTCGATATTGCGAGACTCCGAAATTCGCGATTGTTAATATTCGAAAAATCAAATATAGTTACGATATTTAATTGTGTCATGAATTTTTCGGCCTTAATTTTCCCAAATTTTGAAATGTCTTTCATCTGTCAGAGTTTTCGAAGTTAAAGTATTTCTGAACTTGTGAATATTCGATTCTTTTCTCAATAATAATAAACTTTGAAACCTCCGCAGAGTCACTTCGCGAGCCAAAAATTCCCGTCGTATAATAACATGATTAATAATAATCAGCGCTAATGCATTCCAAACGAAGCGACAAAGATTCACCAACATTATCGAACGTTATCCCCCGACCAGTATGCGTTGATAATAGCGTATAATAAAATAAGAGCACGCGGAGGCAGCTAATCGCTCGGCTTATTTTTAAAATTCTCAATATTATTCAGCTCACGCCATATTCCAATATTTCCTACCATTCGCGGTGTAATATAGCGCAAGGTTTTCTCTAGCTATCAGACTCGTATCAACGCAGATAACATCAGCGTCGCGGACTTCGATGCAACGTAAAACCAGTCGCACTGGTAAAAACAGGTTATCAAAAAAATTTTTTTTTTGAGAGAGATTATATTCAAATAAATAAATTTTGATTCTATACATCGAATAATGACCAATATCTTTATTTAATACTTATGAAGTTTGGTTTTGTCTTTTTTGCGTTGATAAACAAGTCTTCGAGTTTTCTGTTGATAGTATGAGAGCAGCAGGTAGCACCACGTTGAACAAAAAACAAACTTTATCTCATAAAACTATTTTTTATTGCATTAGTTACATGGAAAAAATCAAAATTAGACAACTAGAACCCAGAATCAAAATTCGTATTACCTAGGGTAATTGGTGAGAAGTCAAAATACGTGTAAACACCAAGTCTCATGATACAACTGTTAATTGTTGGGGATAAATGCGACTGCTATAAACATCCTTGACAATAATTATCTGGGCAGCTTCATACTGACGAGCTTTTTTAGGCCTGTTTTTCGAATTTCATTCAAATTATTCTAAGGAATACGTCCATACATCTGTGGTATAATTATCCAGGAAATGATCGCAATGCCCCTCGTTGCGAATCTTTCTGTTACCGCCATCTTGATTACTTTTATTCAACCCCCCCCCCCTACCCCTCTCTCGAGCTCCGGCGATTCGCTTCCCTTCATTTGGCATTCGCTCCGCCTTGATGCTCTGTTTCTATAGACATGATTAAAAATACTGATTGCTTCTCTGTTGTAGAAGAGAAAAAAAATAAGATTCTTTTTTATTAACAGATTTTCATCCGGTAATTAACATGTCGAACGCGTGATGAATTATTGTAACCAATATATTGTTGGTATGCCATAAAGCTCTCCGAGGAACGTAATATTTTTTACTCTTAAATACGGCTGGCTTTATTCGCCAGGATACGTGAACCGTTTGCATTGATATTTGGCGAAAGGATCACGGAATTTTATGTGCGGATGTTATACTTGAGCAACTTTGATTATAAGGTTTAATCTTCGACAAGGATAGCAAAGGCAGGCCGGGAAATCCGACGAGGAATAATTTATTAACGCTTGAAAAGAAGATGTATTATCATCCTCTTGGACAGATTAATTTTCCACGAACAGAATGATCGGGAATGTATAGATATTGGAAATTTTTATTTTCAATCTAGGTTGTACAAGCAGTTTCCGTTTTGAATTCGTGTACGAGTGGAAAACAGAAAAAAAAAAATGAAAACAGACTAGATCGTACAACGAACAACTAATCTAAAATCGGAATATTTGTGTTTTTCGCAGGTATATCTTCTTGGCGATTTATACGGCGGAAATGGTGATAAAATCTATCGCCAAGGGGTTCATATTGAACAAATATACCTACCTGAGGAATCCTTGGAACTGGCTGGATTTTTTAGTGATAACCAGCGGCTACGCGACGATCGGTATGGAGGTGGGGAACCTGGCGGGATTGAGGACCTTCAGGGTGCTCAGGGCGTTGAAGACGGTCTCCATAATGCCTGGTGAGTACAGATCGAAATCCCCCGAGGGAATTAAAAAATCTAACAGACGTGCGGGTTCGATTGAAAGTATATACACGATGATGCAGAGAGGCGCGCGTGCCTGCTCGTAAATAATCAGCGTCGATGGCTGTCGGAAAAAATGCCAATATACCTACCTACCTAACTTCGCAGAGTGCCACGGGGCATAAATCCAGGCGAAAAAAGTGTACGTAACAATAAAAAGAATCTCGACGGATTCGGGAAAATCCGACTCTGGGGAAAGGATTCTGCGCCGACATCAGATTCGGTGTAGGTAATGTTTGTTCCCCGTGTAAATACCTCTCTCCAGGTTACAGAGTTTGGTGCTCTGTCACCGTGCCGGCGGGTATAATTGATGGAGCATTTCTCGTCCCAGCGGAGAAACCGAACCGCTATGTTATAATGGATTATACATGACGGCTGGGTCCTGCCGTTTTCCGCCTTTCTATGGGGCATACCATATATGTATGGGTACATATATAGTATTATAGATGGAACCACGGACCGTGAAAATCCGACTACTGCATTGGCTGCTCTGCAACCTGCTTGACTAAAGCTCCCGATAAACGCTTTTCAATCCTCCGCACTGCTAGACGAGCGAACTTTAATTGTTTCAGTCGAATCGCAACGAGTTTTTTTTTGTTTGCTCGTCAATTTATGACCAGGATTTTCATTGAAATGGGAAATGAAACGCCATTTTCCTCTGAATTTGTGTCATTTTTTTGACGATCATACGAAATCTCAGTTAGGTATTCACTTTCATTTTCAAGGAATTAACAAAGTCATTTTTCAAGCAATTGATACGTATCTTCATCCGAATCTTTCTTACTGAACCGCATAATTTCTTTACTGATGTGAATAAGCTTACAGTAATACTACATGAAAATGTGGGCGGTTTCAAAATCAGATAAAACACGTAAACAGAATCGACGAGAAAACTTCTTTTCCAGTAAAATATTTTTGGATGCACTTGGACGTTATCAAGCACATGGCAACACGCTATGCAAATATAACACATCGCTTTCGTCAGACGTTTTATCGCAGAAATCAAGCGTTAGTTTACAAAGCGTCAGACACATGCTGTAGCGTGTTGCGAATATGCGAAACTCGAGGTGTTTTGCAATCTGTATATAATACTCAATCTTCGTGTCATCCAACTATTCGAACGAAGTGAAAATTAATTTTTGTGTACAGAATGTTTGGCAAAGTGATAATTTTACTTGATAATGTAGGTAAAAGGGGGGAAATTATATACGTTATACAGAAGTTAGCGGACGTAGATTATTCAAAATTCAAATCTGAGAGCGTGTACTTTATACAAAGCTTAAAATATATTTACTCGGACGATGAAAAATTGCTGTTTGCACGAAGCTCCGTGGCTTTTGGACTGTACATTGAACATTTATAACCAAAGAGTTGGGAATGTTAGGATTCTAGGTTGAAATAGTTCGCCGGTGGTTTTCGGTACGATCCTAATAGTGGTATCAGCATGGGAACCAATTATTATCAGGCTTCGAAGATATTTACCTACGGTAAGCCCGTACGGAGTGCCAACTCAAGCTGTATTTTAATTTTTATGAGAAAAGTTCTCGTGTATATGTCAAGAGTTTTGTGTTATAGCCTGCAGCTCGGTATACAACACAGTGTGGTAAGAGTATTTCTTCGAGCTGTTAATTAATTAAGGATTATTACAAGGTAATGGTGTAAGCGTAACAGTAAAGCGACTTTCATGTATATAATAACACAAACGTGCAGGCGTAGGCGCCCTGTGTTAAATAAATTATGTCACTTTAAGGCCGTGGATGTAGGCTTAGTAACAAGACCAACATTTGTTCGATGTCGTCCTCGCGGCGAGACCTGCACCCGTATACCGTATAAATACATATCTCCTTCCGCTTAGTGATATTTAAATTTCGCGGTCACGTAGTCTCGCTGCTGCTCCACCTTCATTTCAGCCGCCATTTCACACGGTGAGAAATAATCCATACAGATTTCGGCGTTTTCGTAAGGCGATATTGACGCGGGCGAAAATCATTAATCGATTGTAACAGCTGGGTCCGTTTTTGATAACCAAAGAAAGAGCTAAGGATGGTGGGTTCGCCGAGAATCGATACGATTTGTTAATTTTATTACAAGATACCTAGTCGTACATTGACTATGAATTTAATCAATTTAATTAAACACTAGAAAGGCTGAAATTATAAATAAAAGCTTTGTTATAGAGTTATCAATGCTTTATTTGAAATCGTTGAAAAACAATTATTTTTATCGTGTTGGCATCGTTGAATATTCAATTTTACATAATTGAACCGATATATAATTCTTTATGATCAACAAATGGTGATTTTGAATTGCGTGTGTGTAGAAAGAAAAGTAAATTACCAAATTAACTAAATTTGTCACCGTTTTTAATCGATTTGAAACGAAATATCGATATTTAAGCTTTTGTTTATATTTTTATATAATTATCAAAGGGATCTTCGTAGCTTAGCGATACAAAAATTTTGGTAAATATTCAATTCACGATTGTCTCGTTAAAAATTAATAAAAAGTTTCCTTTCTCCGCCAACCAACCTCCTTGAGGAAAAATTTGAAATTTTTCATCACGCCTTAGGCAGTTCTTCACCCATAACCGAGGGGTTGCTGTATATTGCGACTGTAGACCTTATCGCTAGACTGGGCTTGGAGGCCATGACACAGCTGATTTAAAATTCATTCGACACATATATTGGTGTGACACTTGCCTGTTTTCGAGTCACTATCCGTCTCTCTCCATCTTGATTTAAAATAATTGAATGATAAGCGGAAAGCAAAATACCAGCTGACCTTGCTGAAATTCAAGTGGAATGTAGTATCCACAAAAACGGTTTCTGGACGTTGATCTATTCTCTGGAGGTCTTACTAATATATTTCACGTCTTACCGCGTGCGATAAACAATAAAAGTGGCTCGAAAATGTATTCCTTTTTTCGTTTATTTCCCTCTCTCGGCTAAAAGGTGCTACAGTTCTAAGTTTAGCTCACACGGTGTGTTTTATAAAGGCATGAGTGTGAGAGGTTCGCGTAGCGTATAACAAAAATTAGTCCGTGTGGCCTAAAACACGCTCGAGAGAAACTTTCGCGTCTGAGAGTATTTCCACCCATTCTTGACCTTTGCCATTAAAGGGCCAGAATTATACTTGGAAGAAAACAATAGCCGGTCTTCGTCGTACGTATTCATTGGGCACGAGATCCCGGCGACCCTTCCAAGCTTCGAGACCCGCACCCTTACACCAGAAACGACCATTTGCCAAGCCACGACGACCTCGAAGTTGGGGTCGATGACCCGAGAGGTTTCGCAGGGTGACGCGCACTCCGTGATCACCGCGTTCGAGCGAAAAAACTAGGAATGGAACAGGGGAAAAACGAGGAGTCTGAAGAAATGAGAGAAAAGAGATGCAAAAAAGAAGAAGAAGAAGCAAAAAAAGGAGAACAAAAAAAACACATCCGTCGAATAAAACTGCAGGAAAAAAAAGACCGGCAAAGCAGAGAAACTTTTCTCGCTTCTTTTTCCCTCCCCCTCACTCTTCCCGCTGCCAACTATACGCGCACATCTCTGCAAGAAGCTTCCGTAGATATAGAAAGGGGCGACTTTCATCCCTCGTCTCGACCACGTACCAGGTGCACACGTTACCTATAGACGTATAAGTATATAAACGAATAGATCTTTCAGATAAGAATTGAATCACGCGAAGAGGGCGGTAACCGGGATCGGCGTTGTGTATTTTTCCTCTTTTCCCTCGCTCTATCCCGATAGACAGAAATTATTTGCATGTATGTTATCTCTTTTTTTGCTCCGTATAAAATGGAATTCACACGTTTGTTTTCAACGTAGATATTCTGAGCCACGAAGCCGCAAGCTCATATCATCTGGCGTATATCGGATTATTTCCGTGATGCGCTCCATGGGGGCCCCTAATTATAGGCAAATCAGGGGACCAGTCAACTCTGAGCAGCTCCGATGCTCTTTTGTTAGCACGCGGCTAATATAAAACTCGCAGCTGCCTAGAGTAGATATGTACTCTGATTTGCCTATAATTAGGGGTCCCCATGGAGCGCATCACGGAAATAATCCGGTATCCGTAAAGTGTTCGGCTAGCTTGTGAGAAAGTGGCGGTACAAAGGAAAACGGAGGGTGAAGGGAGGTGGGAATTGCACTGAGCAGGGATGTGCTATTGACCTAGTCACTCGCGTGACACCGGATTTGATGCCGAGCCGCTCGTCTCTTGCTGGGAGTCCCTGTATCCACCCTTGCTTTGCTCTTCCCTCTTCCCTCTTCCCACTTCCCACTCTCCTCTTGCTTCCCGGCTCTTGTACCTCCCTCGCGATTCTCTTGAACGGCATCGTTAGAGGGGCATTCATTCAGTCTCGGTTAAGACGCTCGCGAAATCGAACGTCGAGAGTTCTGCTTGTATTCCCTATTGTCCCTTCGAGTACCTTCCCATCCATCCATCCATCCCCCGCTTTTTCAACAGCTCCCAACATTATCGACGATTCCAGCTTCTCATCCGTATATATAATATGCTATGAAATGCGCGCGTGGATTATATCGGATAACGGATTTCACTGGCTGAAGGAATTAATTTTCAACCACTCTGGAATCCAGCAATATTGCTATGCTGCGGCTATTTCATTGTAGAACTTGAATACGACTCCTGATCTGTTCTGCTGGACGTTTCACAAATATGACGTTTTATCTCATGGAAATATGATGTATAATCAATTCAAGAACAGGTTACTTCCTCTTGCATTTATGCAATTCCGAATACACCTTACCAAAATTCGCCTGGATTTCGACAACTAGGAGTACAGTTTTGTAAAATGTACCCTGAATTGCATAAATGCAGGCGGATTATGGTAAAATGTATCCCGTATTATCCAGATGCAGGAGGATTTTCCCTGGTTGAAAAGCCCAGTGATATTTCCACGAAATAACTCGTCATATAATCTATTTATTAAGCGATGAAACATGAACAAATATGAATTTTTTTCTCACATAAAATTTTTCGTTATCTTGTCGTTTCTTTTTGTGCATTCTTTTATAACTCTCGTGGAGCTGATACGACGATGCTGTATTCTTCTCGGACGTTCATTTCGCCCCCTGTGGCTGCGTATTTCCGCGAATTCATTATTTAAAATTCAATTTTGTTCAGAATTGCAGGTCAATTCCAGATCCCGAGGCGCAATGGCCTAGAAGATTCCCCGCGCGAAAGCTTTACTCTTGACGCATAAACAAGGGACCTGGTTCCTTCTCCTTTCTTACTCATTTTTGTTTTATTTTTACATCGGATTTTTGGAACGATATAGTCCAAGAACTATTCGTGAGTAGTGCGGCAGACTTTTAGAAGGTGAATTCGTGCGATAGTCGATCCCTTAATTTTCGCAGCCGTGTAATTTAGTAGCTGTAATACACCGTGTTTGATAGTAGTCGTAGTCGAAAAGACGACAGTTTAAACTTTTTCGGGTACTACTAATTGAAGTTTTGTCACCTAATTCTGTACCTGACTTTATACTTTCTTCACGACGATGAATCATAAAACTTGAAAACATTTTTCCTGCATCATTATATAATTAAAACTTAAGTCGTTTTGCTGTAAATGCCTTAGCGAGGTTGTATATTTTGAATTCTGTATAAACTTGTAGCTTGCATACAGTATTATGGCTGTTATTATTTCATACCGTGCTCATGGATCATAATTTACGGTTATTTTTTATAATAACAGACCTGCAGGAAAGCTGTTGTCTCGGCTGTTGTTATAACTTTGTACTGGCATAAAATTGGTATACCTTAATTTTTACTTGTGAAAAAGCTTTCGTCAAAACTTGTGTATTTAATTCTGTAAAAAGCTTGATTTTGGAATGATTTCTGATCCGCAGGTTTGAAGACAATCATAAACGCGCTGCTGCACAGCTTCAAGCAGCTGGCGGAGGTCATGACGTTGACGATATTTTGTTTAATGGTCTTCGCCCTTTTTGCCCTCCAAGTTTACATGGGCGAATTGAGAAACAAGTGCGTCAGGCAGCAGGATCCGAACGATACCCAAGTGGACTGGTACGAGTAAGTATACCATAGAATTTAAAGAAGAAATCTTGAGCAACGGAATGAAGTCGCTCACCGTATTGGGCGAATTGATTTCACCTCCGGAGGGAGAAGAACCCCAACTTTAGCACCTTTTATGCACGCGGTAATATAATAATAAATACAACCGGCTGGAAGGCTGAAAACATAAAAATGAAAGCATAATAAAATGAAAAATAATAATAACATAAATAAAAGGCAACCAGTGTTCCCGACGTTTCTGTGAATGAAATTCATTATTCTTCTCGCGTGCGAAAATAAGGGCGAACCTTGCAGACCGAGTTGTATACTCGAGGCGTAAACAAAGGGGAGACAAATCGCAAGGCTAACTGTGTATAATTATTTGAGAACCCCTCGAACATTACCAGCCGACAAAGTGCGGAACGGTAACCCGCGACTCGACTTGATCATTTATCAGCTGGTCTCAACACCCGGTCCTCGATGAATCTTCCTTAAAATTGAGCCTGAGATAATGCCCCTTAAACTTGTTGACGTTGAACCTAGTCAGGATTATGAATAATTTACAATATGCCGGCTTCTTTTTTATCCGCCCTTCTTTTCACGACGCCTCGACCGGATATCACGTCGTGACGCTCGGGCACTTCCGTTGCTAATACGAATTCATGAGCATTTCCGCTCCAGCTCTACTTTCATTCCTTTAGACACTGAGTGAACAGCCCAATTAAGAGCGAGTAATACTTCGTTCGAACTTCGAGGCTAATGCTTTTTCTTCAAACTCTCTTGTAGATTATATTATTTTCGTAGTCAGCAAAGTTTCGTCGACAATTTTTTAACGATTATTTATTTTCAGCGATTTCTTCGATTCTTCATTTCTTTGCCATTCTATTATATCATCGAAATTTCAATTTTTTTTCAATTTATACACTCGTCAAATTTTTGTTCACATCCCGGTGACCTAGAAATTATTGCAAAAATTAATTCTAACAAACTTTATGCTATCCTTGGTTATTGGAAATACAGTATGACTTATTCTATCCTCCGATAATGATAATACCAGTCTAAACTTATCTTGATCTTCGTCCTGAAATTAATTACAACCTTTCAAATACTAATATAACTGTTTAAAAGAAGGATGAAAATTACGTCAGAAAAATGTGGAAAAGTCATGTTACAATCCTTTTCGGTAAAAATTTGATTCAAGACTTCTTCAGATCTTCAAGACTTTTATCAGCTCAGTCTTAATTTACGTACATTTCTTGTGATAATATCCATCACACCCATGCACTATTAGTTGAGTCACAGATTCGTCGAGTTGAATGGAGGTAGAGTGGATGAAATGGCTGTAACAACACAATCCGAGAGAAGCGAGCACGTCTGTCGGGACTGAAACGGAGGGTGCGATAAATTCCTGGTGTAATAATTATTCGGCGCAGCGGTACGAAGCTTGCGGGGATAGGTCTTTTAGGCCTTGTCTAGTGCCGGCGTTGTTCCTACAACGGTCACGCGATTAGCCGTTCAAAAGAGCCCTCCACCGGTTGTCCCCAATTAATCAAACACCGTGTCAACGTCTGTTATGACCAGTCGAGTTGGCCGTCCAACCATCGTGCAATAAGCAAATTCCACCTGCAGCCCGAGAAGAGTATAATCGTTAATCAAACGATTTGTTTATCGCGATTCTTTTTGATACTCGGATAATTCAATTATCGATACAGATACGAATTTCCGGTGTTTACACCCTGCGGTTTTGTGACAGCGCAGCTGCACGAGTGAAATGTACCACTTTGGCAATTGGCGGTATCCGATCATTCGGATCTTATGGGCCGCAATTTTCTTACACTTTACAAAGTAGCTCCTCTTCTCTGCGCTTAAACAAGGAAGTTTATCGCCTAGACTCTGATCCCCGTGCTGGGACACGTTACACGACATTATCCCCGTCCCACCGCTTATCCATTACTTTTTACGACACTAAAATTCGCGCGAGCTGTCGTAAATGCAAGAGGAGGATTACGGCGTCTTCAGCAAATTGACTCCTCCACTCTCTATAAGGCATATTTATATGGACGTAAATCTCGCGAACGATACTGAGTACGCACTCTGAAATTTCATGCAATAATTTCTGGAACTTTTTTTTCGGATTTTCGGATTTTTTTATGGTATAGATTTTGCTGACCAATTGGTTTTCATCGCGTTCATAGCATGCAAGAAGTGCCAATTTTTTTGCACGAATTGACAATCTCGCTATAGATTTCGACCAGGTAGAGTTGACTTTACGTGACAGATTCTTTTAGCAATCTGAAGCAGATTCTTCCCGACCTGTCAACGCCACTCTTAAATCCTTATCCTGACTTCGCAAAAGTTCTGTATCGTGGATCGAGAGAGATTCAACGACCTTTGATATAGCGCACTTTTTTCTCCTCTCACTCGGTCATGAATTATTCACTCTTGAAACTCTGAGAACTCCAATTTGAAAATAAACTTGGGGCGGGTTGCCACCTGTAATATTCTTGAACAAAACGAACCGGGCAATAAAAAAGTAAACATGACAAGTTCTGAGGAAAGTTAATAACGTGGATATGACCAAAAGTATGTAACTGTGATATACTCGAAAGTATTGCACGAATTTCCTGGCGTATTAGAACAATAAGCAATTCAGTATCCTGTATAAGAAAAAGAAAAGGAATTTAAACATAAAAAAAAAAGAAAAAAGAAAACCGATAGACCCCGATCGACCGAAGTGTCGCAAATAATATTAACCCTTGGCTTCGCAGCTCTTCGGCAAGAACTAAAGATCTTCTTCTTCTATCGCCAACAGGTGGAACTGGAACTCGTCCAATTGGGCCTTCAATGAAGCCGAAGAGCCCATCATTTGCGGCAACGTAACTGGCGCCAGGTTAGCTTTAGATTTAATTAGTCCTCGAGTCAAACTTTCTCTCTATATATACGATGTACTACATACCTGTATACACTAACTGTATAAATTGATGCGCCATTCTCCTCGAGCTCTGATGCACCGCGAGGCGATACCCTCGGAAGTTGATGGATTAAGTGTAAGAGAGCAGATCCGAACAAGCCAGAAAGAGAAATTACCCGCCTTCTATGATAATAATTTTCCAGAGATGATTTTTATCATTGTCCATTTTTTTCCTCGCCTTCTTTCTTCCATCAAGAGGGGCTAGCAAATTATTTTAACGTTGTAATTTTAGACACTGCAACGAGAGCTACACGTGCCTGTGCGTCGGCCCAAATCCTAATCATGGATACACGAATTTTGACAACTTTCTGTGGTCGATGCTCACCACCTTTCAACTGATAACTCTCGACTACTGGGAGGATGTCTATAACAAGGTTTGATCTCAATGATAGAATAGACCTAATTGATACATTGACAAGCTGGTACAAAAGTATATCGGGCTTGATTTATGTGTTGTTGTTATTTCGCGATGGTTGAGGGAGTGAATTTTCATGTTTCATGTCCGTAAGTCACTGTACGTACATATTATTATATGATATTTTCATTTATTGGTTGGTTTAAAATCTATCAACGTGATTTGGGAATGGATTGAAATAAAAGAGCAAAACATGAACACAAATAAAAACAGGTATTGTCGGCGTGCGGACCTATCAGCGTCTCGTTCTTCACGGTGGTCGTGTTCTTCGGTTCGTTTTACCTCATCAACCTGATGCTTGCCGTCGTGGCGTTGAGCTACGAAGAGGAGGCCGAAATCACGAACGAGGTGAGTAGCGGCATTAAAACATCATCATAATAATATTCTCTGAATATTTATAGCAATGTGTTTCACCCTCTAATCCCAATGTCGTCTGAATTACCCCAAAACGAAATTAATCCATGATTAAAACTACAAATATAATGACACACTGTCACCAGCTGTACGTGAATCGCGGTTTTTCATAGATTCAAACTAGATTCTCACACGCGCTTGATGCGACCAGGTATAAATGAGATTGCGTTTAATCGATATGTCAAAACTGCTGTGCTCAAATTGACATTTTAAAAGGCGAAAAAATTTCAATTATACTGTGTCAAGTTGGATAGTTAGGAGAAAATACGAATTCGTTGTTTTACAATGAAACGAAGTAAGCTACGTATGTTGAAACCCCCCCACGATGATGGTAAATTGGTTCGGATTTTCCGGAATTCAGCCTCGCTTGTATCGGTAACTGCAGGATTATCCGATGAAAGGTTTTCAAAGGAAAGAAAAGTCTTTTGAAACTGTTGTCGATGTCCATTTTCCGGCATCAAATGGGGAACGATGTTAGGAACGGAGCTGGAAGCGACGTCTATCCATCGTCTTCGTGCTTACCAGGCTTAAATCTCGTCCGGAAAGTGTCCTTCTCGCGAAAGTACTGCTAGGAGGTCTCAAGTCCCCGTAGTTATAACCCTTTTACCACTCTTCGTCCGCGCGGACACTCAATAATTCGCAGGAGAAAAAAGCTGGTAGCTACTGTGTAGAAACGTGGGTCGCGTGTTTTACCGACAGGTTTACGAAATTGGTGAACGAATCAGCAGCTATCGGCTCAAGCATCGCCGTCAGCGGGTTTGCGGCTTTCCCTTGTATTCCCCAATTTTCTTCAACAACCACCCCTTCGCCACTCGTGTTTCTCCTTCTCCTCCGCGACCCGCTGCATAAGTTATCCGATCCGATCGGATCCGATCCGATCCTTTTCGCGGAGAAGTTTGCCATAATGGGCGCAAATTGCAATTATAATTTCGCTTGGAAGGAAATTCAAAGTTATACGAACTAGAAGTTTGGATGAGAAATTAGGCGGGGCTTTATCGTGCCGTCCATCGTTAATGAGCAGAACCGCGGATCGTTATTATACTCTTCTATCCCGTCCCAGGAACGGAGAAAGGATCTTACCGACCACCGTGAGGACTCGACGTTTAGTTTCGACCCGACAAAGATCAACATCAAGACCCTCACGAAGGATAAACAGAAGAAAATTGACGCACGAAAAGGTGTTCTGTTGAGCAGCTACACGAGGAAGAAAACGCGGAGAAGAAAACGCGGCCGGAGTTCAGCTGGTCAGGAAAAAAACGGCGGCACCCGTAGCAGGTTCGTGCAGATTACGTTTTTCGTTTGCCCCAGAGACTAGAAATTTTCATTAGGTACTACGTGAAAAGAGAGGAAAGAGAAAAAAAATTTATCCGTATTATGTTTTTTCCTCCTTTATTACCTGCCAAAGTCTAACGTTACAGAAATGCACCGCGCCATTCTGCATAATTGATTCGAATGCAGGGTTAATAAAGTTGGGAGTTAGCTTACTCCTAGATTTTCAAAGTTCAGAGCTACCGCGAATTCGTTACTAAGTTTCAGTTTACGGGCCAAATATGATTTAAGGTGGGCTTATAAATTATAATGCAAAACGTGGTCCGTTCCTGCAGCAGCTTCATGCTCCTATATATCGCACCCGTTTCCGCGGTTTAACTCGCTCCAAACCGACGCGCAACACACATCCTCCATAAATACCACTCTTAGCCATAGACACACGTGTATTTTGTGTTATACACACCATCCTATTCCGCGGTAGCGAAACCGCACTCGTACAGCTGTGCCGAGCACTGTTCGGCGGAAATTTAATATGCTAATTTTTAGCTTTCTTAAACCTCCCAGACGGTCGGGGGATAATTGAAGGTCAAAATTTTACCAATTTTATTTAGTTCAGAGTTGAGCGGGTTTTAAAGGATTTGCACAGCATATGGCCAAAAAATCTGGTTGGCAAGTGATGAAATGTTATTTGATCAATTTTTATAGAGGATGTTAAATTGACTGATATTTTTTTATCGTAGACAGTAAAATCGATCTTCTGAAATTTCATCAATTAGCCCTAAGGTTTTTTTCTTTTTCAATTCAGTGACCGTGACTCTTCGATTTTCCAAAGTAATTAAAGTACTTTCATTTGGCATGAAATAACTTCATTTATTGAAAAGAAATATCTTATCTCTAATACTTTCTCAAAGCTGCTGTAAATAATTTTATCATATCGAAGAAAATTTTTGTCATTAATTTATATAAAAGATAAAAATTTCGTACGTTGTACGAAATAATTTCACAAAATCATTAAACCTCTATTCAGTCCAATAAAATTATTATTAATATTTTTATAAAATTTTCCTCAGACGAATAAATAACTTTTTCCATAGTCAAACGAAACCAATGTATTCCTCATAATCGAAGAGTCACGCTTCCACATGTGTGTCTCAAGAAATATTTTTCACCGATCACCGTGCCATGGAAAAAACATTTCCAACGTCGATCACCCATCCCTGATGCATTCCTCGTGACATTCGGATGAAAACTCCCCCTTGAACGATCGAAAATGGCCTTTTTCCGTCAGGTCAGTGACACCGAGCCCGAGTCCGAGTCCTCGGCACTCGAGTGTTCGTCCGTCTCATCTCCCGCTGCAGGTCGTCGCCGCGTCGCGAGCCGTGGACCCTGGAATAGTCCATCGGCTCGCGCCGCATCGAGGAATGTTGCATTCGCGACAAGCGAGCAGCAACAGCAACCAGCAGTCGTCGCTGGACGACTCCGGGGTCGTCGACGACCACGAGGGCGATCACGACGGCGACGACGTCACTTCCGCCGAGGAACACGAGCGCAGGGAGCATCGGGGTGACCGGCAGGAACGCCTCGCCCTCGAACATCGTCGCCTGGAGGTCAACGAGAAGCAGGAGAGGCCGACGTCGGCTGCTCCTCCCGTCACCGTCGCCGTCAGAACGACGAACCGGGAAATTCGGGTTCTAAAGTGCAACGGGATCAAAACGAAGAAACACAACATGTACACTCTGCCCCCGGATTACTTGTCGCATATCGTAGTTTTAGGTGAGTCGACGAAGTAGGTAAAGAAGTCGGAAGATCGCTGGGAAAAATGCGAGACCGATTCTTGACCAAAGTCCCTAAAATTGAATTTAATCAAAACTTTTACGGCATCTCTGTAAACGTACGGAAAGAAAAATTCGAGATCCTAGAATTTCAACTCAAAAAGTTATATGAATAATGTCATTTTATAGTATAGGCAAATTGGATTAGGTGTTGTGTCATTTTTTGGTAAGAGATAAAAAAAAAAAAAAAAAATCCGTTAAGAGATCTGACGACCAATGAAAAGTGTTCTTCCAAATTTTTTTTATTGACTTTAATCACTTTTTATACACGGAAATCGTGGTTGCAAATCAGTCTGAAAAAAGTAGGTCTGCGGTGCGGACAATATCTCGAAGATGGTTAACCTGAAACCAAAAAATCGAACGGTTTTAGATTCAGCATGTGGCCTTGGAATGAATCATTCGACTTTTGATACTTGCAAAATTAAAAAATTGGCGGCCATTTTTCGAAAAAGTTGAAAAAACCCTTTTTTTGATCGTCAGTTGGGTAGACCCCTTAAGTAAATCAAAACTGAACTTTCTTCGTTTGAATTTGCTCAAATGCTGAGTTCCTAACTGGCATCAAATCCGTGGTCAATACAATATCCCCTTGAATCGTTAACAGGCTGCATTCATGTAGATGCCACATGGCTGCTTTCGTGGTTAATTTCACCAAAGCTCCTGAGCGAGCAGCAGTGCTTGTTCCACGTAAAAGCTTCCGCAGATGCGCTCCGGTTGATGCGAACAACGCTTGTCATTCGACAAATGATGTATGCACCGGATTGAATGAACATTAGAATGTGTTCGGCATGAGGCTGAAGCTACTAGCAGCCAGAATTAGTAGCCAAACTTTTTAATTTCCGTTCGAATAAGGTAGTGAAGGCCGAAAATCAAAATTTTGTGACATATCTTGAACCCCCAATAATTTTTTAGCACTATGAGGATAAAACTGACTTGCATTTTTGTATTTTCAAAAAGTTTGACACGTTTCGCTGCTGGCTTCAGCTTCCCGTGTTCGGTAGCGTTCGATGCAAAGCAGAGTAATTCAAGCGTCGGGTCAAACCGTCGGTTGTACTACTGTGGACGTTAGAATTGGTTCGAGTCATTGGCATTCGATGAATTTTTTCGCCGGTTCATTCAGGATTTAAGAAGGAACCGCCTATTGCATAAAAAAAATGTTGTAAACTAGCTATCGCTGGCAATTAAAATTCAGCGTCACTGTTCGTCTGAATTCGAGTTTGGGAATCGAATTTAATAAATGAAATTTTATGACTGTCTCGCAGATGATCTTCCAGATAGAAATTGCGACAAGTGTATCCAGTGCTGTGTCGACTACGACGGATGGCTCAGGTTTCAGAATTGCCTTTATAAGGTAGCTATAAAGTTACTCACCCCCGTTCATCCCTTTATTTCATTTTACTCGTACATATAACCGTTCTTTTGTCCCCCACCTATACACGCGCCCCTCCAACCAATAACTCGTATCCTTTTATTTCACGTGTTCTCGAACAGTTATTCGCTTTCCACGTTCTAGTGCTTCGTTCATCGAAGACTGTATCGCCGCTTCTGGGCGATCTCTCGATCGCCTCTATATCTTTTGATCAATTTCTTTGACCCCTCAAGACAAGACATGTTCCTACGATTAAATCGTTTTTCGATTAACTGCAACGTCGCTCGCGATCGTTTGACGCGACATAATCAATCATCGACGTAATTTCATCGTCAGGTGGTGAGAGACCCGCTGTTTGAGCTGACCATCACGTTGTGCATCGTTTTGAACACCGGATTCCTAGCAATGGAGCACCACGGCATGAGCGAGAGCATCCGGCAGGCGTTGAACATCGGCAACAAGGTGTTTACCAGCATATTCACGTTCGAGTGTTTCCTCAAGCTGCTTGCTCTCAGCAAGGATTTCTTCAGCAACGGTTGGAACATATTCGACCTGATAATCGTCTCGGCCTCTTTAATCGATCTGACCTTCGAGCTAGTCGACGGACTCTCTGTGATAAGGGGACTCCGGTTGCTGAGAGTACTCAAGCTCGCGCAGTCTTGGACGACGATGAAAGTGCTTTTGAGTATCATCATATCTAGCATCGAAGCCTTGGGTAACCTGACCTTAGTGCTCGTCATCGTGATATACATATTCGCGGTGATCGGCATGCAGCTCTTCAGCAAGGACTACACCCTGGACAAGTTTTACCCCGACCCAGTGCCGCGGTGGAATTTCAACGACTTTTTTCACTCGTTCATGATGATATTCAGGATACTGTGCGGGGAGTGGATCGAACCCCTCTGGGACTGCATGAGGGCGGAAAAGGACGAGGGATCCGAAATCTGCTTCGCGATATTCCTCCCGGCGTTAGTGATGGGCAATTTCATGGTCCTCAATCTCTTCTTAGCGTTGTTGCTCAACAGTTTTAACTCCGAGGAGCTGAAGCAGAAGAAACAAGAAGTCGGGGAGGACTCGAAACTCGCCAGGTCGTTTGATCGCATAAGATCAATCGTTAGGAAGAAGAAATACCGCAGAGAGAATTCCGAGAATGAAAAGAATACCAGACTCGAGCAAATCGTTCGGGAGGTAATGGATAAATCTGACAAGGAAAAGTACGCGATACAGGAGACGGTGCTCAGCCTGCCAAAGGAAAACATCTACAACCGATCCTACCAGGAAAGCCTTAACCAGCCGGTATTCACCTACGACCCCCTCTACCGT
This sequence comes from Diprion similis, assembly GCF_021155765.1. Taxonomy (NCBI): domain Eukaryota; kingdom Metazoa; phylum Arthropoda; class Insecta; order Hymenoptera; family Diprionidae; genus Diprion; species Diprion similis. The sequence goes on along the minus strand of NC_060106.1, from coordinate 17,491,189 downwards.
CAAGCAACGGTAACGACCTACAGTCAGAGCAGCCAGGAGACCGTCAGAGAGAATAAAAAAATTGAAGAAACAGCGAATCCCGAGGAAAGCATCGAGCTCGAAGTCCTGAAGGACTCGACTAAACCTGACGAGGAAGTCGCCATGCTGCCCGAGAAGGAACCCATCAGAATGGACGATCCACCGGAGAAAAGGCCCTGGCACGCTCTCGTCAGCTACGTTGACGAATTGACGGTCGGGGGAAGGAGGGACAGCAAGGGAAGGTACATCGACGGAATGGGATCCTTTCCCGGCTTTGGAAGAAACAAACAGCCAAAAACACCGCAGGATTGTTTTCCCCAGCACTGTTATCAGAAGTAAGTATCAACGGCTTCTTGGTTATACCAAGGACCGTTGTTCTGGGCCGTCAGTCACACTGTGCGGTTATATCGTAACGGGGTTCGAGGTAGAAACAACTAGTTGGTGATCATTGATCATTTGTACAGATGTTCCTGTATCGATCGTTGCATCGCGACGGACCTTGGCAGAAAATGGGTCAAAGTTCGTACCGCAGTTTTGTCGGTGGTCGACACTCCGGCGTTCGAATGGATGGTCCTAGTTCTCATATTCGCATCTTCCATAACGCTCTGCTTCGAGGATATATACCTTGACGATAATCCCTTTTTGAAAAAGATACTTTACTGGACAAATTTGGGATTCTGCGCTCTGTTCAGTATAGAGATGCTCCTGAAGTGGCTCGCCCTTGGATTTTGTAAATACTTCACAAGCTTCTGGACAATATTGGATTTCATCATCGTTTTCGTAAGTAAAGAAATTCCTTCGTTCGATACAAAAAAAAAAGATAAATTTTTATCAAAAACCGCATATCGCTGTGGCATGCGTTTTCCTAGTAATTATACGTACGTATTTGTTACATCACATTATACGTGTGTTTCTTCCATCATCTTAGACCGTTAAGTCTTACACATCGCTTAACGTTCATATGGTTAAGTCTGTTCGGTTCAGGATATTATATGGCATTGTTAAGTGTGGTAATTCTTTGAATGTTGTCTCCGTGTTTTTTTCTATGTTTTATGTGTCGCCTCATGGACTCAGGTACGTGCGTTACATACGTTTTATCCGTAGGCGTCATCATTCTCATACTGCTGTTCTTATTTTACGTTCGATGTTGTGTTGGGCATGTGTTGAATATCTTTCATTACAATTTCACTGCGGCCAGATAACTCGCTCGAAAAATTTGACGTTCTGTTATTTTCTCTTCTTCTCTTCTTCAATCTTACCTCTCTCGTTTCTCTCCATTATCAAATTGGGGAATGAAAATTTCCATCTTTCGATGCAAAGAAATTCACTTTTCGCCTGTATCGTGTAGACTATTATGGATATTGACGTGAAAAAAATAAACACCAAATTTTCCCAGCGAGATATCGTCGCGATGAAAAGTTCATTCGTGGATCTTGCGTTGCAGATTAATTTACGAGGAATGTTTCGTACGGGGTGTTATGTTTGTTTGTGAGTGCATATGAAGCGGTTCTGTGCTCGATAATGTAGGCCAGTAATAACGGGCGTACAATGACAGTTTACCCTTTGACAGGTGTCCATCTTTAGCCTTTTGATAGAGGAGAATGAGAATCTGAAAGTGCTGCGCTCGCTGAGGACTCTCAGGGCACTCAGGCCGCTGAGAGCAATCTCAAGATGGCAAGGCATGAGGGTACGTGTTTGTTGTGCCCGGATACCTATACATATATCTGTATGGCGGTGCCCACGTATCGATGAAAAATATCAGACCTCGGGGCTCTGAACGGCTCATCTGTAAGCCTGACATGTTCTCTTCTCCATCCCTCAGATCGTAGTGAACGCGTTGATGTACGCCATACCTAGTATTTTCAACGTGCTCCTCGTCTGTCTCGTGTTCTGGCTCATTTTCTCCATAATGGGGGTGCAATTTTTCGGCGGTAAATTCTTCAAGTGCATCGACGATAACGGAGAACTGCTGCAGAATTTATCGGTCAGTATATAATATGTTTATGTTACAATAAGTTTAATACAAGCGATTAGAAAACAGGTAATATGATTTATGGATTTCGGTTTCAGTTAGTAAATACGAAACAAGACTGCCTCAATCTTAACTATTCATGGGAGAATAGTAAGATCACATTCGACCACGTGGGAATCGCCTACTTGGCTCTCTTTCAAGTCGCGACCTTCGAAGGGTGGATGGAAGTTATGGAAGACGCGGTTGACGCCCGAGGCGTCGATCTCCAGCCTCAGAGGGAGGCCAATTTGTGGGCGTATATTTATTTTGTCATTTTTATCGTATGCGGTTCGTTCTTCACGCTCAATCTGTTCATCGGAGTTATTATAGACAACTTCAACATGCTCAAAAAGAAGGTGAGACCGCCAGGAAACACGAGATTCGACACTTTTCACCCTCCGCTTCACTTCTTCACTGCGTCTTTTTTCTACTAACGTTTCGCCACTATCAAACAGCATCCGGAGCACCGGTTTATCACTCAAAGTTACGTCTCTTAATGAGAGTCCCTACCAAGATTCTTTTCTTTGCCTGTGTCAATCGATGATATCGAAATATTCGTGAGGCTTACGTCAGTCGACCTGCTACTCTGGTGAATTTTTTCTCTTAAAATTTTTTTATCATGTTTTACCCCAGAATCAAGCTGAAAAAATGTTCTTTTTCATCCAAAATATGTCCGACATTCTATGTGATTACTCTTCCGAAACATTAAATTTTGCTCTTTGAAAACCATTAAATTTCTTTTTAATCTTTGTCTGGCTTCTCTTTTCGAGAATGTCGATCTCTCATAAATTTTTCTCTACGTTCAATACGACTTAAAACTTAGTACAGGTTAACTCTCAATGTACGAAAACTCACGGTAACAATAACATCTGCGCAAAATTTATGAAATTTGCGAGCTTTTGAGAAACATGTGTAGAGAACAAGATAAGGATGTTGAGAAAGACAAAAAAAATCACAACATTATTTGAAAAAATTGCATAGCCTATTAGAGCAGCTTAAAAATTCGTGGCAAATGTCCTTATCGGCTTTTTTCACATCACATCTGCAAAGATAAAGTGGAGAAAAATTTGACCAGGGTGAACTGGACTCTGAGCAATACAAGAGTGTGAAAAAATCTCACGTTTCTAAAGTGTACGTAGTGAAACAGGATGAAATCGGAGATTCTTGATAAGGGCGGTCATCAAAGGCGAACGTTGAACGATAGAACCGCGTGCTTGTACACACAGATCAAGATTGACGAGGAGCTTAAATACGGCCATAAAAGCACGGCTTTTCTGTATGCAGAGGCAACACAACGAGCGGCAGCTTGAGAAAGACGTATTAAATTTTTTTCCCATCTTTCATTTTTCAGTACGAAGGTGGAGTGCTAGAAATGTTTCTGACCGAGAGTCAGAAGCACTACTACACTGCCATGAAAAAGCTCGGCCGCAAAAAGCCGCAGAAAGTGATTAAGCGACCGATGAATCAATTTCTCGCCATGTTCTACGACCTGTCCAACTCTAGAAGGTAATTACAACCATTGTTGTACACTGTTTACACATTTCTGGCGCAAATCAGCAGCGCTCTAAGGCACATCATAACTCTACACCGAAAAGAAAACAACGACACTGACTACCTATACCCTTCAAAAAACACACAAGAGGACCAATTTTTCTGATATATTTGTGGAACAGCGTTGAAGACACGTTTTTTTCTTGTTTCTTTTCCAGATTTGAAATAGCAATTTTCGTACTGATATTTCTGAATATGCTGACGATGGGAATCGAGCACTACAGCCAACCGCACGCCGTCTTTTTCGTCCTCGAAGTATCGAACGCATTTTTCACAACAGTCTTCGGGCTCGAAGCTATCGTTAAGATAATCGGGCTTCGATATCATTATTTCACGGTACCCTGGAATTTGTTTGACTTTTTGTTAGTGTTGGCCTCGATTCTCGGCATTCTAATGGAAGATATCATGATGGACTTTCCCGTGTCCCCGACGCTCCTGCGAGTCGTGAGGGTGTTCAGAATCGGAAGGATCTTAAGGCTCATTAAAGCTGCCAAGGGAATAAGAAAGCTACTTTTCGCGTTGGTCGTCAGTTTGCCGGCGTTGTTCAACATCGGCGCCCTTCTGGCCCTGATCACGTTCATATACGCGATCATCGGCATGTCCGTTTTCGGTCACGTAAGGAAACAGGGCGCTCTTGATGACATGGTGAGCTCTTCTCCTTCACCTTCTATTGCATACATATATTGCATATATATTATGTATACTTGACGTCAGTGGTTTTCGTTCCTGTTTACACGTACGAGGTAAGCGACCGAATTTCTCTTTCCCGAATAAAAGGTAAATTTCGAGACTTTTGGACGAAGCATGCAGCTGCTGTTTCGACTGATGACTTCGGCTGGATGGAATGACGTCCTCGAGTCTCTGATGGTCCAACCACCAGACTGCGATCCAACGCCTAATAGCCGGCAGTCAAACGGCGACTGCGGTTATCCCCTCCTGGCGATAACGTATTTCACCTCGTTCATCATCATTAGTTACATGATCGTGATAAACATGTACATCGCGATAATACTTGAGAATTTCAATCAAGCGCATCAGGAGGAGGAAATCGGGATAGTCGAGGATGACTTGGAGATGTTTTACATCAGGTGGTCAAAGTGAGTGATAATGGACGTCGGTTTCGTGGCGCGGAAGCGAGATTGCGGATTGAAGGATTGTTTTCAACGTGTATCGATTTACCGTCACTTTTATTATTCCACACAGGTACGACCCTCACGCGACCCAGTTCATCCGGTTCTCGCAGCTGAGCGATTTTATCGCGAGTCTTGACCCGCCGCTGGGAATATCAAAGCCCAACGTTGTTGCGTTGGTAAGCTTTAATCTTCCCATTGCGAAGGGTAACAAGATCCATTGTCTGGACATCCTACATGCTCTCGTCAAGCACGTTCTTGGACACGTTGAGGAATCTGAGGATTTCAGAAAACTACAGGAGCAGATGGACGTCAAGTTCAAAAAACAGTTCCCGACGAGAAAGGAACTCGAGATTGTGTCTTCCACCAGGATTTGGAAGCGCCAAGACAAGGCGGCCAGGCTGATACAGAACACATTCCGGGAATACGTTAGGTAGGCATTCCTCCAACATTTTATACAATATCTTTCAATAATCCAGTCAAAATGGGTCTGAATTAAAAATATTCGGGATACGACTCCATTTTTGTTTACAGGGGTTTTCCACCCTCAGAAACTCAAATCTCAAGTAATTTTTTAACTGCATAGCCAGAGTTTCAAGAAATCAGGAAATTCTACTTATCGACGACATGTGGAGAATTTTTATCAAATAATTTCTTGTTTCTCAATTTGTAAATCCAACTCCGTTCCCGTCATATGAGGACATAACTGGACGTAGAATTTTTCACTCTCCACGATGGCTTGGTCATTCTTCACCTATGGATAAAAAAAAAAAAAAACTTCATTGCTGTTTTCTCGAAACACCGGCTACACAGCTCAAAAATGACATCGGATTTACAAAAACGCAGCCACATCCAGTGAATATATTGAATTCAACCAATTTTGACTGGACTATAAAGCTCCGGGTGGCGGAAAAGCTCCAATAAACTCACGATTAAAAAATTTCCATCACCCCCTCAACATTTTAACTCAAAATCCGTGGTCAATAGAGCAATTCCGCAACAATTCTACTCGGGTAAATGAAATATGAAAAGTAAAAGTGAAACTGACGCGTCTCTTAGGATGAAGAAGGAGCGAGAGCGCATCGCCCACGAGGTCGACTCGCAGACCCAAACCTCGAGTCCGGGTGGCGGAGGCAGCGAAGGTAGGGGCGGGGGTGGATGGGGTGGGAAGCTGTCGGCCCTGCTGCACGTGCACCGGGGCAGCCGGGCCAGCAGCCGCAAGTCCTCTCGGGCCAGCGACGCCAGCGATCTCAGCGAACTCGGGACCGCCTCTGCCTGGTTATTCCCGAACTTACCGCTGCTGCTACTCTCCGGCGCCGCCGGAACCCACGACGACCTGCAGCCCCCTGCCCTGACCGTGTCCCGCCCCTCGCCCACCACCGAGCAGCCCTCGGCAGCCTCCAGCTCGGGATCCGACTCCCACGTCACCGTCAGGTTAGTCTCATCCCCCGATTCTCGATGTCCACCCTGCAGCTGGTGAACAATTTAATCCACTCGTATCCGTATAGATATAGCGTTACTGTGATTTCTTCGTTTTTTGTTTTTTTTTTCTTCTTTTGCAAGCGTTTTTTTAAACTGTTTATCCATTTTTCAGGATATTTTTTTTTATCTCTTCTGTATATCTTCCCGCGGTATTTTATGTTCGAATACCTATAATATACTCGACGAGTTGATCTGAACCATTTTTTCACGATTGTCGCGAAATTACGTCAGTATTCTTTCGGCGGGCTTATCAATTCGCACGTTTCAATGAGATGAAATTTTTACCACTTACTGGAAAAATTAACCTGATTCCTAGAAATTTTTTTCTCTTACGTAACTTTGTTTTTTTTTTTTTTGTTTTTGGCACTTCAAGATTCCTACTTGAGGATAAATTAAAAATTATGAAAAATTAAGTAATTATTTATTTGACTTCTTTTGGTACAACTATATGCCTGCACGTATAAATGATCCGATAATAAGATTTGGAGATCTTATCGGCAAGGTGATCTGCGCAGGTGGTAAATCAGACTATTTTGCGCGACCGTTATAGCAAATTAATAACACGCGTGAGCTGTATAATTAGTTATTGAATTTTATTTTGTATCATTGGCTTGTGTATTAATTAATGATATTAAATTTTCTTCGTTTCAAACTGCCGAAGGCAAGGCAATAAATAGGTAAACGGTACAAAATACATATAAGCGAGAATATATACATATTACATAGGTATACATATGTTTTTTTGGTGGTTTACTCGCGTTACGACTAGTTGAGTAACCGCCCATTATTATAATGAATATATACATAGATTATTAGCGTATTCTATATACTTACAATTAGATTAGAAGCCTTTTAAGATATATAGTGAGTTCCCGTTGTACGAGTATATCATATCCTCATCTCTCTCAGTTCTCTCCCATGTAACATAATCCCGTTTATACATATATATGTACAAAATATGTACAATGTTTATGCTGCATATACATCCTTGATTCTTTTCCATATCGTATCGTTTAATGTATATCATAACATTCTCCATCAGTGCTATGGCTATTCGTAAAAAAAAAAGGAAAAAAAACTGCTGTTGTATGCACACGAGATTTCATATTTCGTTTCTTAGACAGGAGCTTTCACCCGAGCCATACGTCCTCCCTGTTTTCTTTTTTCCCTCTAATCGTAATTTTCTTATACATATATGATACTCTCATATCTCACACGTAATGAAGAGAACTTGTTTCATATTTTCTTCTCTATCTTCAAACGACGTTGCGCGGGAGATCTATGGGGCTTAGCTTTTGCGCTCAGATTTTCTTTCAATTTACGAACGAGCCGCTATATGTTACTCGCGGGATTATACTCAAGCGGCAAGTTGATGAACTTGGGATCTTCCGGCTGCCCGAATACAAAAACTTTTTTCCGGATTAGTGTCGCAGGTCACACTCGCTTATCAGCTATCCCACGCTCCGCGGCAAATGCCTGGTGAAATCCCACCATTGTCAGGAAAAATCGTTACAGAGTTATTCCGCAGAGAAATTCTCCTACTCTGATGCAGGTTTCACCTCGGAGTAAATCGAGCGATTTTCCGGGCAGGAAATTATCGAATTTCGATTAAATATATTACTCAAAAGAATGTCTCACATAATTGGAAGCACTTTGAAGAAGTCATTCGGAGAACCTGATCTCGATGAATTGGGATGCAGAATTCCTCTGCAGTCTTGTGAAAAAAAAAAAAAAAAAAAAACATGCATGTGGTTGAAAGATGGCGCTGAGTGATCATCTAGCTATTACGACTGTTCGTTGAAAACTGCTTTATTCATCCGTAATATTACACCCAATAAATCCTAGAATATCCCGATTAGACTAATTGTAAAATCCTACTGGGACAATTAGAAATTAGATAATAGGAGAGGGGGTGTCCAATTCGTATAAAAACGTCTTGATTCCCGCAGATCGTCAGGCGCGACGTTAGGGCGTCAGGACGCCGTCGAGTCCTACGCCGACGAAGATGTCCTGAGTCCGCCGACGTCGAAACGCGGCTCCTTACGTCCAAGTGGAACGGCTCTTTCCTTGAACATGCTTCAGCGGGACATCAAGGAGGCGTTCAACAGGCGCTGCGGGAGCCTGAGGCGACGTCCGGTTCCGGAACCGGTTCCGCTCCCGATCGCCGACGGAAGTGACGTGAGCATCCTGGTGACCGAACCCAGCCCGGAAAGCACCGCCCCGCCGAGTAGGCCACCTCTTCTTCGTCAGCAGTCCGAGGCGACGGTCGTCCACGTCCTGGTCCACAGAGAGAGCGAGGAGTATCACGTTTCCGGTGACGATAGCTGATCCCTGCATAATGCGGAAGACGCGGTCACCCGCCCGGATTCTGAAGAGGAAATTTATCAAGACTTGAATCGTTGATAGAGTTATATTATATATAGGCGATCGGTTTTTCTCAAATTTCTAGCTTACAGTTGACTTTCAACATCTTAGAGAAGAACAAGAAGATAGAAAGAAATTGTCGTATACACGCTGTGCAATGCGATAGTCTCTTGAAACGAATTTCGTTTTTGTATGGGGCATGTTTTTTTTTTTTCATTTGCGCTATTATTTAAAGAACGAGTATTAGTTTTTTACTTTGTTGACGACCAAGTGCTCATTGATCGTCTACAAAAATATTATATTTTAATGAGAAATCTTTCTTTACTGCCAGTATATTCTCATTTGCTTCATCACTTTCTGGTTTTTCGATTCTTTTCGATTATAACTGAAAAAACTACTTGTAATTAATTTACTATACTTTAAAAAAATTATTCAAAACGCAGACGCTGCTTCAAGACATATTATAGGGCAGCTATACAATAATTTCATACAACGCTCTGCTGTTCTTAATTACAATCTAAAATTATACATACTTACGTCAAATTTATGTCAACCTCAGTCAGCTAAATTCGCAGTTGAACATGCAATTTGACATAATTTTCATACATTATATACTAATTCGTTGCAGTTGAACTTGGCCCGTAGATTTATTTAGATTTATAGGGAATTAAATATCGAAGGAAAGGAAAAAGGATAAAAATACTATTGTACAGTTTTACGGTCGTTTTTAGGGAATGTATTATACACTTAGGAAGATTTTCTATTTTTCCCTCCTCCTACACCATTTTTCAACTCTTCCCAGCTTCTACATTCAGCAAATCATTTTGCATGTGTGTATTTTCGGGTGAATTGGTAAAACTTTTCAAACTTCTTAGACTTTTTGTTCATCGATTGTATGTTTCAAAGTTGCAGGAAAAAAAAAAAAAAAAAAAAAAAACTAGAAAAATACAGAGTCCCGATAGATGCATTCGGAAACACCGTCAAGTCCAGAAATTACTTGTCAGTTCAGCAGTGGAAAAAAAAAAAAATTTGCACAAGAATAACATTATACAGATAAAAAAATAAATGTTGCAGATGAATACGTTTTTTTCCGAGTACACCCTAATTTACATGCGCAGAAACGTATATTTGCACGATCACCTACTTTTCCAGCCTCTCTTTGCGAACCCAAACGCATTTTACAAACCAGCGTATTTACCCTGGTCAGTGTTACAACTTTAGCAAATGTTTACATAGCTTACATTTTATCCCAGTTATCGTAGCGTGATGTCATTTATTGAACAGAAGTGAAAAAGAAAAGTCCATAGTAAAATAATGAAATTAAAAAATAAAATCTACTGCCTCAATTACTCACGTAGCGTGTAGAAAAAGAGAGTGTTAATTCTTTCAAGAGAACCGAGGTGTCAAACACATTTCCACACACTTCTTTCGATATTTCGTTTTTACGTTCCATCGTTACTTTCTCTTTTAGCGAGTAACAGGTTAACAGATTTAAAATCGTTTGAAATTGAAATTTTCGAATTTATAACTTCCGCAATTGAAACGAAAAGTCGTCAAACTGCTAAATCTTTATGTCAACAAGTGTTCAAAGAAATTATAATAGGTGAAAGAAATTACTTACCGGAGTTATAAAATATTATTATTATTATTATTATTATTGTTATAATAATCATTATTATTTATCATTATTACGTAGGGAAAGTAAACAATACAGTTGTGCAGTCTAGACGTGAAGGGTGACGACGATTATATCTAGGCATGTATAAAAACACGCAGTTAAGTAGGTGTAGCTACGATATATTATTATTATTATTATTATTATTATTATTACTATTATTACTTGTATAGATGAACAACTGTTACAATCGCGTTTTATTATCAGCTGACCGAGTGACGTCGCGGGAATAAAGGTAAAATAACAGAGCGATAGTTCGCGGGACAACGAATTTTTCAAATCAAATTTATTGAAAAATAAGAAGATGTTTAAAAATAAGAACAAACAAAAACATTAAAAGATCGGTTGATGGGTTGGGTTCAATTAATTGTTACATGTATAAGGCGATGCAAGCACTTTTCATGTATGATAATGTTCGCGATTGATAATTAATTCGATGTTATTGTATAATTCTCGTTATAATTCGAAGTTTTACAACAAGAGTTATATAGTTATATGTATTACAGCCTTGCGGGATGTGTCGAGTAGATTTTTTTCACTTCTTGTGTAGTTGTGTATATTTATATATATATATATATATATATATATATATACTATACATGTATGTTAAGAGAGAGAGAGAGAGTGAGAGAGAAAGCGGTTCATAAAGAGGATAATAAAATCCGCGACGTCCTTCGGTTAGTTTGGGATATTCACGAAGCAGATATTAATAATAAAATATAAGTCAATTAATGGTATATATATATACATATATAGTGTAATTATCTGAAGTCAAGCAAGAGAAATTTTGCGGGACGAATTAGAGAAATGAAAGAGAAAAGGTATAATTAATATGTATATACCTAACATGTTTCAAATCTTTGCGCGGGAAGCAATGAAACGTGAAAATTTCAAAAGCGATTATATATACCGTTTCGTTTTATATTTATATATAAAACGAAAATGTCTCAAAAAAACTGTACAATCATGGAGGTGCTTCTAGAGTGCCGTTTAGAGCTGCGTTATACATTTATATGTATATACGTAAATACGTATACATATAAATAAACATTATGGGTGTATATTATATATATCTGTATATTGTATATATATACTTACACCTGTATAAAAATATATATGTATAATATGTTATTATTATTATTATGATACCTATTTAGTAAACTATAATATATATTATAAATTGTAATGAAATCAGTAATAAATTATATAATTCTATTATATAAGAATAATTTATATTATAACATGTTATGTATACGTAAGAAATACATATACATATACATAAAAGGGTCACTATTACGTATATGTATTGTAGAATTATTGTTATAATAATAGGATTAATATCTTGCAGGATCAACTTTGAGTTTGGTTTATGCAATTTATTAATATATGATTCGTACACTCTCGTTCGAGATCGTTAAACGGCACGGTATTGCAATTATTTCGATTAACTATTTCTACAAACCGTATAACCAGTGTGATTTGCGTGAACTGCAAAGACGAAAACCGGCAAAAACAACAAAGAAATATAAGTCACGAAAGTATATTCGATATAGAAAATCGGAGCTGAATAAAATAATCGGACTTCAAACTCGGGGTAGTAAGATGTTCTCTCATTAAAATCCGTAAACACGAGGCACGACTACAAGTTAATTGTCGGCTAACAAAGCCGCAAGGGTCCAGGCAGGTTTTATATTATCAGTCTTCCGTTCCATTTGGATAGGTGAGAGCGCGGCGCACTCTTCGTCTTTCATTTGGGCCAAGGGATCGAGGATATAATTCCTCCCTGGGGATCTACCGGTGTGTTTAACGATAGGTCAATAAAATATAATAAGAAGAAGGAAAAGAAAAAACCTTCACGTAAACGTTTCAAGAGAGAAGCGCAGAAAACGACGAGCTTGATGATGAAAACAAAAAAAAAGAACAAAAAAAAAAAATACTAATAAACAAATCATAAAAGAAAAGAAGAAAAAGGAAACGGTAATGAAAAAAGTTTGTACGACAATTATTCATGTAATATTATAATTATCGAGGTATTGTGGTAAGATATTCTCAATAAACCAAATTATTAATGACGATGATAATAATAATAATAATAATAATAATGATAATAATAACAGATATTGTAATTGTAATGACAAAATGATTGAATCGTAGAACGCATAAACATAATAGCATATCAACGAATGAAAATTATTACTCGAGCCTGTTGTTTACACGATAAATATACGTATTAATTTTTTCATATTACGCGGGAGGAGTACGCGATCAAAATGTTATATCATGTTAGAAAGAAATAAAATAGAGTTATAAAAATGTATGAAAACAAAAAAATCATACTAGAGGCAGATCTTCTGAGCTATAATATTCATATTCTTACGATTTTCACCTTTAAATACAAACTATATCTGTATATGTTAGAGAACAGGAGGGTACACACGCAAATGCACAAAAACACACCCACACACACACACACACGCACACAAACGTACTTTCGTAGAATTTATACCGGTTGAATAACATTCGTGTCTACTACTATACTTATATAAAAAAAAAGAAAATATTGATACCATTTTCCAATTTTTAAAGAAAGACAAAAGGACGAAAAAAAAAATTTAAAAAAACAAACAAATACACAATTACAAATGAAATAATCAATCGTTTTCCTAATTGAGACAATGTACATTTAGAAAAATGCAAATTACTACGTAAACTTTCTATACTGGATCTGCTTATACTTTTAGTCATCGAGCTGTATACTTTATCGAATCTCAATTTTCTGCAATAATTCTGTTTCTTTATTAATCGAACGGTGACAAAAAATCAATAAATACAGCTAACAAATGATAAAAATTATTATCTGGGTAAAAAATTCATTAATAAGTGTAAAGTGAAAAGATTATAGACGTATATTTAGATGGAAATTGTTGTGACTGTGTACTCCTCAGTCTTCGCAATTTATTGCCTGTTTATACTGTCGTTATTTACATTGCATACAATTTTCATATACGTGGCATTTGCATGTATAATATATACACATATATGTGATATATATGTGATGTAAGCGCGTCAAATTCAAAGAGCGAAGAAAGACAAAAAATTAAGAGAATTTAGTTAAAAAAAAAAAACAGACAAAATTTATAACTTACGCAGGCTGATGACGCCGAAATTGCTTTATTCGATTCTAAGGAACCACATATTATACGCGTATATATATATATTAACTCGTTTAACTTCAGAGTGGCACCAAGAAATGTGATAGCACCCTTCAATCCGACGCTTTGGATTTTTTTCGTATATCAATTATTCTTTGAAACAATCAATTGTCACGAAATTACCTCGTATTACCTCATTTTCAAAATTTATTTCGTGAAAATCGAGAAATTTCTATATTAAAAATAAAGGGCAAAAAAACGATAAAAACGAAAAAAAAATCAGGTTCACTGTGTATAAAGGAGAAACGCGGGACGCCCTAATTATGAATAAGTTCTTTCGTCAACGTAGAAATACGAAAGTAGCATGCAAAAGTCATAAATTCACATTCCCGGTGATATCACGCAAAGGACTTTGTTGCTTCTGTATTTTTACTGACGTAATAAAAATCTTGAAATCGTTGCTTATACATTAGCATCGCGCGTTTGGAACTCAATAATTCTCACTTCCAATTCCACCAGATTTACTCGTACGATATATTAAATTGTGGCTGAGAAATGTTTCGAATTTGGATTTAATTATAAGAATGAGATTTTCCCGACGACGAATGACGTATATACGCGAATAGTTTTCACGATACATAATGCGGTTTAATATTAATCTCATCGATTCTGCCTGTGTTACATTATAGATGTATAATAATATATCAAATTACGATCGTAAAACTTAGTAAACATCCAATCCTTTTTCACCTATCCACTTTACTTTGAAACTAATTTCAACGGTGCGATCAATCTTCGGGTATATTTAGTAATAAAGCGAAGGGTGAAGGGTTAATTCGATTCGTTTCGAAGCGGAGCTGCACGCGAGGTTTGCGCATCGTGATAAAGAATAAAAAAAAAAAAAAAAGATTCTTAATGAAAAATTAAGAAAATTGTACAATACGCGATACATAATTCGATTAAAAGTTAATCATACCTTTGTTTAGCTTCGTACATTACGTATAATGTTAAGAGGTATAATGGCATTGACAATATTTACCACGCAAGATTATGAAATAGGGAGAACACAAAAATTAAGTAAAGATTAAAGAATAATAATGAAAAAAAAAATAAAAAAAAAACGAATAAAAAAAAAAGAAAACACACACACGGAAAATGTGAAAAAAAAGTAAGGAAAAAAATGTAATATTAATTCTAAATAAAGTTGTATGAAATCTACAATCAAAGGCCTACGTAACGTTAGCGGATGTGGCGTTAATTAATGTCTTCAATATTATATAATTAAACTTTATTTAACATTAAGATTATCGGTTTTCATTGTATCATTTATCCATTTTATTACCTATACATGCGTATATATATATAGGTATTATTGATGATATTCTTCGTGACTGAATATACGCATGTTTGACGAATTAAGAATAGTGAAATATTATTTATTGCAAATGAATTATGCGACGGAAATGCGTATATTTGTCACGGTCGCATGCATACATACCCACACACACACACACACACGCGCGCGCGCGCGCACACATACACACGTATAGCGAGTAATTAAAACGTAGATAGTATGAAATTTAGTAGCCATAGCGTGGGGCTATGTCCTAATGATCAATATATAATAATAAGTGCGTTTTCTCCGTGCTGAACGGGACTCAAGTTTCGTGATAAAATTAATTTTAAATAATTTAGTAATTAATTTGTACATAATAACGATATACAGTATAGATAAATAGATAAATATATGTGTATACATGACAGAATGTTTAAAGAAAAAAAGTCAAGTTTAAAAAGCTGCACACGGTGTCGTAAGTTATATTGTGCGATTAACAATATATAATACGGTTTTGGCAAAGGTGCGTTTTCGTTTTTCGAACAAAAAAAAAAAAAAATTTACATCCATTTATAAGAATAGATTGAGTTTTAACCATTTTCACAGACTTTGAAATATTTTAGCCCTTCTATTGAATGAAGCTTGAATAGACGAAATAAATTTGAATATTAATTTTCTAATTTGAATCAATATTAGACAAATATCTATAGGTATCTAGGTGACCCTCATGAAGGTATATAAATACTGTAGCTAAGAAATAATAGTAATAACGATAATAATAATTTGACAGAATGAATAACGTCGAGAAAATTATACAGTTTGAAATCGTACATATAGAGTAATATTGTAAATTTATTACCTACGTACTATAATTAAATTTATAATATAAATAATATAATTACCTGTTTTGTTATGCTTTCAAGCAATCTAGATCGAGCATTAAACTTACGCATACAATTAACCTTGGTATAATTATTATACATACATATATTGTATATACATATAATATCTCTACACGATAATTTGAGAATTATTCATTCGTTGTCTTGTAACAATTCGACGAAAATTGCTGTATATACAAAGAGAAAACAAAAAACAAATTGTGCGTACGTTTGGCTCAAGCATGTGTAGATACATATATATATATATATATATATATGTATGGATAATATATATATTAAATAATTAATTCTCGTTGGCTTGTGATGTATATACACACACACACACACACACACACACATATATATAAATATATATATAAATATATATATATATGTATATATACATTTTTTTTTTTTTAACCGCATGTATATTTAAATTACACTCGACAATTTACGGACAGAAATCAGTGAGCGCGTTAATCTTTTTCATTATTATTATTACTACTATTAATATTATCATTAACGCTGTTACATTTTCATCGACGCTGTTAATACTGTTACACTGCATATGATCATTATACCAAAATTCAAATATATATACGTAAACGCATAACTATGGATATATCGTTATAAGCAGACAGTGACACCGCCTCGACTGTCCGTGAATCGTGAGAAGTTTCAATCCCCTTTTTGGGCATCTCAGAGATGAAAAGAAAAAACAAATAAAAATTAATAACATTACTATAATCGACACGTTCGACAAGTCATAGGATCTGCTGTCACGTTAAGTTGTTTTTCTGGCGGTAATTCGTTGGAAAGCAGTACCTGTACGTTACTAATTCTATGCAATTCAGGCAGTTCTGCGTGTGATAAGTTCACAATCAGAGAACGTAAAGCTCGGATCTTGTGACTTTCGATTACGGATCTAATAATAATAGTAATAACAATAACAATAATAATAGCAACAACAACAATAATAACAATAATAATTAAATCAGCAATATTATACGCGGAGTAGATATTTAGTCAGATATTTTATTATAAATTATTATTATTATCAACTCAGTACGAATAATTATAAATATTAAACGATGACAATGATCAGTTAGAATTTATCATTATAGGTAAAATTTATGCTTGTTTTGAATAATATTTCAATTATTATTACATTATAAAGAAAAAAAGTAAAAAGCAAAAACACAGAAAAAGGGGAAAAACAAAAACAAAAAATAAGAAATTATTATATAATCATTCCTAAATAATAAATAATGGAGTTTATTGCTACATCGAAAACTTTAATTTTACCCACAAGTTTTCCATCCAGGCAAAAAGGACAATTTAAAAATAATATTCACGAACAATATTTATTCATCAATATAATACATGTCTATACATACTTTATACTTCACGTCACTTAAACACACGATCGATACACATACCGATGGCATCGCGCGATATCGACTATTATAATATAGATATATGATACAGAAATTGATTTAATGAAAATAAATTTCCACCTCACTTTGTAGAAACTCGAGTGCGCTTGTCCCAGGAAAAGTTTACTCCGTAGCTTCTCGGCTTTGGAGTTTTTGCATTGGGTTTCTGAATATAATATTGCCATCCCATTTTCTCGCAATGAGCGATCGCCTCCTCCTTGGTAGCGAACTCAATCTTCAGGTTGGAATGTGGGTCCCCGCTAGAAAGCAGCATGCATAAAAGTCAGTGACTATTTATTGAAAGACTATTATGATTCCAAGCTTTACGAACTGTAGCTCTTCCCTACCTAGAAGTCCATCCCATAAGCGGATTCTCCCATCGTTCGCGAGTGTCGAAATCCATTTGCCAGAAGTTGATATTGTTTGTTCCAGACTGCATCGCATTTTTTGTAGGCTCGTATATGCGAACGGTGCGATTTTTTATGTGCTCCTCAGGTACACCAGAAAGAACTCCAACTTTTTCTGGCCCCTCGATCGTGATGTAGCCCTGCAGAGCTTTCTGCTTCTCGTATTCAGTAGGATTCAACTCGATACTTGGGTCCTTCACGTTGGGTTCATGCACCTCTAGCGCCTTATTGGGATCGTCTCCGTAGCGAACGCTACCTGTGGAGAGGCTCTTGGCGGTCCTACGATCCGAAAACAGTACGGTCCGTGAAAACAGTGTTCATACATATGTGTAATTTACAGTTTCGGATCTATTACTAATTTCGCAGTGCACGTTGAGCTATATTTTTGTACATTCATGTGCCCCTTTGGTTATAATACGACAGATTATTCAAAACAGAGTTATATGTGCGATTACATAAAATTTATAGGTTAGGTTTGGACCGTAAGTGAAAACAAAAGACGGTGGCTGGTAGAAATTAAATAACACTATTTACTCACCATTGTTGATTACCGTTTTTAATAATATTTGTACAGTTTCTTAGCAACAAACGAGTTGCCATTTTTCTGCCAAGGTGTGATGAATATCTGGTAGCAGAAGACGTTGCAAACACTGTGCAGCAGTGTCAAATGCAGATGCATACACCACACGGTACCCTAGCGCCTCATGCAGCTTTGGAATAACCATCAGATGCAGCGTTGACTCGGAAGGTAAGATAGGCAACTGGCACATCGACGACCGCCAATTTTGATTTTCATTCGGATTACGTGTCAGCTAAATTTGTTTCTGGAGCAGATTCTCACTCTGTTAACTTTTGTACCACCACGATTTTATACTTTAATTACGCCTCATATTTTATTTACAATCAATTCATTATTTTTTCTTTCTCGGAGTATATTGGGACAAGGAAAATTCTACTCATCTTTATTTTAACGATGACATTCTACAGAAATTCGTCACATACCTATTTTTATTTACTGTGGAATATTATGAAAAAATGATATTTGAAAGTGTGTAAATTCATTCCATTATCTTTAACAATTCTAATTGAAATAGTGTTTGCATCTGATAAAATGATTCCATTAAACTCTTGATTCTATTAAATGTTAGACCGTAAATAACTGTTCCTTTTCATTCCCACAATTGTAAAATTTTCTATTCAGCACAACTGAATCTTTTGCGATAGGTTCAACTTTCTGGAACTAATTTCTTCCTATATAGATATCGCGACCAAACATGTAAAACATATTTTAAAAATATGTATGTACATACATCTAATCGTATTTCCGATGCAAGTCTCACTTCGAGTGCTGCAAAAAATAAATTCAGAAATGGATATTTCCAATCCATAATAATCGACAGTCGAATTTTCCCGAGAAAATCAAGTTTGATAAAGTATAAATGAGCCGACGTTTCACAATCTGGGACATCATTGCACGCGATGACAATATTAATAGACAATCCAATGACCTCTCGTAGCAGCTCCTCACCCTGAAATCCACCTGACAATGAGTCCAGAGTTAATTGAAATAAAAATTTGTCAAATCAGTTGTTCGATGGGCAGGATGACCTGTCCTAAATCAGTCAGCTAGATTTCGGGTATCGCAGCTTTTTAGTAAGCAGGACGCATGCTCGGAGGAACTCGTTGCGGCAATGTCGGCCGACGTCGGATCATATCGCATTCCCTGAGTTTCCGTAATCGGAGGGCCATGCTTGTCGAGTCTATTCATATTTTTAGTTTCCACCTTCTGTCCTAAGCTCGCCTATCAAACGTGCGAACAGGCACGCAATAATGAGCTCCAATAAACAGAACCGGATTTGTCAGGAAGTGAGTATTTGCTACCTCAATATTAGCTATCTGTACTATTTCATTTTACTTCATTTCGTACCGCAATGGTAGCCTCAAATATCCCCCAGATGTACGGCTGATCGATCGCAAGGAACTGTTGCTACACTAGCAGCTGTTGCGCACTTTTTCCAGATGCGAAAAGTATTGACGCCCCGTTTTCCCCGCAACTTTTTCCCAAAATTTGTTCGCAGTTTATGTGATACATTTCTCCTTCTTGTTCTTCGTATATGCAATTCTTTAACCATTCTACAGTTGAGAAATCAATTCCTCAATCCTTTATTGTGATTGCGAATTCTTGTGTTTACCGAAATTCATGTGTTCATCAATGAGGAATTGTGTCGTTATAATTTTACGTCTAATCGGACTTTTTCTTTCAGAATGGGATCAAGCTTTGCCTCCTTCTGCTCTTAGCGATTTGCACGCGAGTGATCTTCGCAGCGCAGGCAAAGCACGTGATCACCAAGCGAAACTACAGTGACCAAAGCGTCAGAGGATATCTGGCAGAGGTAGACCTCCCTTTCGCTTTCCTCGTTTCTTTGATAATCCAGATTAACTTTTGACTGTTTTCATATTTTTACCAGAGGACTTGCTGGTGGAACGAAGTTTGCAAGGAGGAATTTCACAGCAAATTTCGTTGCCGTTGTCCACGATGGTCGTACTGCAGGGCACCAGGTCGCTACTACGACGCTCACTGCAGCATGACCAGGACCGGGTACATTTGGACCCAACCGGAGACTTCCTTGGCACGGGAAATCCAAAAATAGTCCATCAGGGCCGTGATGACAGCCCGCAAAGATGCTGGGTTGAATTCACCAAGATTGACGGACTTCTAGCTATGGTTGCATGGACATCCTTTCTGCACAACTTTTCGCGAATCTGACGATTCGCTTGGAGTAATCGTTGATAAAATTTTCGTATACTAGGAGAACAGAACCAACGTTGGAATTAGTTGATTGAATGATGATTTGTAATTTATTTCGAATTGTTTTGCGATGATTGCACTTCTTGTGGTTGAGGGACTAATGGCTCGGGTGAATGCTGATTTTGCAGAGAGAAACGGGAGGATGGGTTGACACTGACGTTTATGAGCCACAATTTAAAACGAACAATGATAGACTAAGATTGAAAAAATTGTACATCGAGAATTGCGATGAATAGAGTCGAACAAAATTATAACTTATTAAACGAACATGTGATGCAACGACTATCAGTAGGGAAAATAGATGAAAATATAAGATTGCGGTAGAGGATCAGATTATCAATTTTTCTTACAATTTTAGATCTGCAAGCATAACAGTAAATGTACTCATAGAATTTTAATCGTTACAATTATTGCCGCGATATTCGCGCAGTAGCAAGAGAAACAAGTTTGCGACAATATTATTATACTATATAAATATAATAACGTAGGTGATATCTCAATGTTTATTGGTATTTATTATTTTCTTATACCTTCTCAATATTATACAAATAAAAAGAAAAATTGTGAATTATTGTGATTATGTACGTCATTCTATACAGCTTCGCGATTTCTCGATGCTGTATGGATGATCGTTGCAAATGAATGTGTCCATAGCTAATTCCAAAGACTGCAGGATAGAATGAACATAAAAAAAAATAAAAAATCATCTACAAAGTCAACTCGAAATTGTCGAGTGTGTCCAGCACGGGGCGTGATCGGTCCTCGCCCGCAGGGTTGCCAGCGATAATTCAGGTTTCGGAATTTGAGCCCCAAAGTCGATTTGTTATCGGGTAGAAACGCGCGTTGACCCTCGTCAAGCGCTTAGCAAAGCTAGATCCCATCCCGGCTCCCTGGGGCAGGGTGTTATTTCTTTCATTTTCCTCCTTTGAAATTTTTCAAAGCGAGAAAGACTCGGGGTGTCAGCAAGTGTTGGAAATAAATTTATCAGACGAACCGCCTGACCCGGGAGATTTTTTTTTTTCTCTTCGTCTTTTCCTCTCCAAAAAACATCCCTTGCCTGAGATCGAACACTGTAAAAGCAAGGTATACACAAACGTGTACATCAGTTTCCACCGGTCTTCGCTATAACTTCGAATACTACAAAGAATATCAGACTAACCATGGCTCAATTCGTTGCAATGTTTTTTCATTTTTTGCGGCGAACAATAAGAATACAATTTTCTTTTGTGATGCACAGCTTCAATTTGTGACTCAAAAAATCTTTGGAAAAACATGCGTAACTTGGTGTCAGATAAAAAAAAAAAAATCTTAAAACAGCTGATTGTATTCGTCAAGGTAGTTTCTGACGCGAGATGAGAGCCAACCACGGGTCGTTATAGGCGTCGCTATCATATTATCACCCGCAAATTCCAATTTAGTTGAGACCCGGACCGAATAAGTCGCGGAGCTCGATATCGTCGACGGTTGTTGCGCATGCTGCTATCGACCTGCTTCCAAACGTCCCACAAGCATCGCCAAGGCAGAAGACGCCATGACACTTTCGACAAGTTACTTGACGCTCTTCCTTCCCCTTCTGGTGCTCGTCGCCGTATTTAGCGAGGCTCGAATCATCAACAATTACGCTAGACCCCGTCTCGGCGAAACATTCTACGGGGAGATAAGAGAACTTTTACGACAACGACTCGACGAGATAGAGGTGAGTGCAGTTCAGCCCATTTGGCGGATATAATTCCGCCTCTAAATAAACAAAAAAAAAAAATTCGTCACTCTTGACGCTGGAATATTTAATTCTTTAAATCGAGGCCAAGGGAGACCAGAAACGTGTAGAATCGTTAAGTCCAGACTACAAGGGATGAAGAAGTTTTCCTTGATACAGATTACGTAGAATTATATAAGCCTATCTGACATCGCGTTAATATTCCCCGTTTTCACGACCTGCATACCTTGCGTATTATCGACGATAAATCTTGCTTCGTAATCAACAGAATGAAGTGTCAGTGTTCGAAGAAGAACAACCACCTCGTCCAGAGGAAAACCCGACTTGGCGTGGGCCGGAGAGTTTGGGTCAAATATCGGGTGTCGCCGTGGATTGGAATGGAAGACCCGTGATTTTTCACCGTGGTCATCACACGTGGGAATATTCGTAAGTATTTTCATTTAAGGTCGAGCCTACCTACTTGTGGTTTGCATAGATTTTCAATGTGAATTGTACAAGGCAGCCAGTTCCTCCATTGCAAGCATTTTGCCAAGCATTAAATTTGGAGCTTGCGTAACCTCGTATCACCGTCTTTTTTCTGAGCACAGTACGTTCAACTCGAGTTATCACTACCAAGAGCTGACCCGAGGACCAATCCTTCAGAACACAGTGCTTACCCTGGACCCTGTAACCGGTGAGGTAATCGAAGGCTGGGGAAAGAGTCTCTTTTACATGCCTCACGGTCTGCATATTGATGTGTACGGTAACGTGTGGTTAACGGACGTCGCCCTCCACCAAGTGTTCAAGGTAAAACTGTAGTTAAGGAAAATGAGATCACCAACCGAGAAGATGAGAGTTGGTACAATTTTTATGCTGACGTGTTCTTCATTACGTTCGTTTGTACGTAACAGTTTCGAAGGAATGCCAGAAATCCGAGCCTCATATTAGGGCAGAGGTTCCAACCTGGTAGCGATTCGGCCCACTTTTGCCAGCCGACAACAGTCGCCGTCGCGCCAGCCGGGGAAATAATAGTCGCTGATGGTTACTGCAACAACCGAATCATGGTCTTCAATGCGGCCGGAGGTCTACTCGAAGTCATTCCGCAGCCCGGAGGTCAGTCTGCAGAAATACTTGATCGACTTTTGTATGGAAAACACCAGAAACATTGCAAGTGGGATAACTGCTCCCGTTATTTTCATTCCGCAGAATTCTTATCCCTGCAAGTTCCTCATGGTTTGGCTCTTCTTCCGGAACTCGATGTCGTCTGCATCGCTGACCGAGAGAATATGAGGGTCACCTGTCCAAACGTGGGTCTCAAAAGATCGCGGACGCGAAGTCCTCCTTTGACCATTCAGCAGCCTGATCTCGGAAGAGTGTTCGGTGTTGCAGCGTACGGTGAGAAGTTCAGGGTTACTCGAAGGGTTTTAGGATCAGATGTTACGTCAGAATGAATTACTCAATTTCAATCTCATTCCGGCAGGCAATTACATCTACGCCGTAAATGGTCCAACGTCGCCGATGATTCCGGTGAGAGGTTTCACCCTGGACCCCAGAACAGAAAGAGTCGTTGATCACTGGACACCGGTATCGAGCGTAAGTGAATTGTGAAAATTTGAATTGATGAGAAAAAATCGCAGTGTTTTGTTAACTCGAGGTTTCATTCGGCGGAGCTTGAAAGACGTCGAATTGATGGCGGTTTATTATATATATATACGTAGTAATTTAGCCACAGCTGCAAAGCCATTAGGCTTCAGCCGTTGGAGGCTGTTCCGTACTAGCGAGGTGATTAAAATTAGCGACGCTTTGTAAATGGAACTGGTTAGCTAATTGAATTTTATTAAAATGTTGGCTACCTCGTGAGTAGCCATGCAGGATATTTTTGCGTCGAAAGGTCCCGAGTGTAGTTGATGGGTGAAAAAAGAAAATTGCTCGGGCTCCAGACCGCAGCTCACGATCGGGCCGCGCAGCTCTCGGCCCCGTGTTTTAAAAATCGCGAACCCAAGCATCGACCAACTTCCGCCCATGTGGCGCAAGCTCACGATGAAGACATTAAGGGGGTTTAACGACGCCGCGCCGTCATTTTCCTGAGGAATGATTGCGCCCCGAGGCGAAAATGAATGGTTCTTTGTAGCTATATTGAAAATACTCTAGTATATGTGTGTGTTCGAAATTACAAATTATGATTATACACTGGCAGACACGAAAGATCACTTTCGATGATTACACCTGCACAGCCGAACCGAACAGTCGAACAGCTCTAGAGTGTGTAGAACTTGATTCGCGAGCTTATTGCCTTCTTTCGATTGATTACTGTCATTTATTTTTTATCACATAATAATATCATGCATGTCTCTTTTTCGTCACCGTGCCACCATACCTTACACATGTATGCCATCGAGTTCCCGAAACTGTCGGGAGTCTCTTTCCTCACGTCACTTTTTCGGCCATTTTGCTTAATCGCGTGATTGCCCGTGTCAGGAAGGTTTTTTGGCTTCGTTTGTAAGGGGGTAATAACACACGTATTTCTGCCGCCTTTGCATCTTGATCAACTAATTTCCTTATACCTATGTATACGTTTTTTCAGAAATTTACACAGCCCCACGCCATCGCCGTTTGCCCGAACGAAACTGCGCTCTATGTCGTTGAAATTGAGCCTAACAAGGTTTGGAAGTTCGACCTGATCCGGACCGATTCTAAGAAGTAACAACAAACGTCCATTGACGCTGCAATTTAGCAGTCCCTCGGGAATATGTCGGCAACTCTGCATCTATCCTGCAAAAAAGAAAAAAAATATTTAAAAAAAATATCGATCCACACGAGAAGACGATGAAGTTATCTGTAATTTTTTGTGTCGTACCCGGGCATTACCGCAACGCCCACGTGCGTTTTCATTATGATTATAGGTAATGTACGGTGTTAGAATTCGTAGCGGTTACCTGACCCCTTCTTCTCCGCTGGTGACGTCACTTCCGGACCACGATATACACGACCAATATGACCCTAAACGTCGATATCAAGATATCCATATTTTAGCAATGAAAGTATTGTAACTGGAGGAAACCTTTGAATATTTTTGTGACTACAAAGGTGTGTAATTGTATTAGATCACGTAGAAGCCTGTATACGTACAATTCGGATTCACCCGGAATATCGCCAACGGGTAATTCAGGTAATACATTGTGTACCTGTTATTTAGAAATCAACTATGTGGTACCAGAACGCTAATCGAGCTTCATATCTCTGTGTAAAAAATATATCACTTTACCGATTACGCTCAGCTGTCAAATGATGAAATATGTAAAATACGAATATATTTAACATACTCGCATGCATATAAGTCGTAATGTCTGAACGAAGAATCCACGTACCTTTCGGTTGTATTCTCGACGAGATGAGATCATCGGTGAAAACTTTATGATGTAAACAAGAAACAACGATTTTTTTTCTTTCCCCTGCTTGTTGCTTGTCTACCGAAAACCGTGATTGGCCCCTTTTAACCGTCTCCCCGAGCATACTAAAAATCGGGATTAAAATTGAAGGGGACGAAAATTGGACGTCGTCCCCGCGGTAAAAACCGGAATGAACGTTGTTTTTCTTCGCACCTCACTCAACCTTGTGGAGATGACACAATTCTGTAAATTACATTCAACCAGGACGTGAAAAAACAAAGATGCGGCTCAAATCCGGCTCTCCTCCTACGGATTCGATGTAGGTATATAAGTAGCTGCAGCTTTTCTCAAATATCATTAGTGGCCCGGTAGAAGCGTCAA
This sequence comes from Diprion similis, assembly GCF_021155765.1. Classification (NCBI taxonomy): domain Eukaryota; kingdom Metazoa; phylum Arthropoda; class Insecta; order Hymenoptera; family Diprionidae; genus Diprion; species Diprion similis. Next base: position 17,465,471 of record NC_060106.1, on the reverse strand, counting down.
CAACATCTGCTCTTTGTGTTCAAAGAAAAGAAAAGAGAGGCGAGGAAAAAGGAGTTCAGAAAAAGACGCCACTAGGCACTAAGCGAAGGAGACATTTCACTACTGTATACATATATACATATATATGCAGCTCCGCGTTTAGCCGTCGAAGCACCTCCTCGTCGCACGTCGCCTCGGTTCAAAAACTCCTCGAAACCCCTTCTCGTCTTCTTCCCTCCTCATCTCTAGTCGCTCTCCTTCTCATCCTCAGCCTCCCGACGGCCTTTCAAAAGGAGAATACCGTGACAAAATTGCCGCAAAAAAGCCATCGAAGCGCGGCGGTTGTAAGCTGTGTAAAAAGTAGGTAAAATTTAATATAAAAACCAATATTACTCCAGAGAGCGAAGGCACAGGGCATTGTGCACTTCTTTGACACTAATTTCTTCTTCGTATCGACCAAGAAAGTCCGCTGCGTGAGTAACATCGGTCGGCAAGATCTTTAGAGAATCGTGATATGAATGGAGCCCATGGTGTTATTACCCTAGTTTTTCGGTAATTATTTTTACTTCTCGCAACCCTAAAGCTTCCTACAGATTCTTGGCGTGGTGTCGAGGCATCAAAGAAAAGGGTTGAGCGATGCCTGCATGGCAGGAACGCGAGGATCACATGGATTTACGGTGTTCACCATGGACTCGTACAGCATTACTAGGCCAGTTTACTGCAACTCGTACTGGTGTAGGACGACGCGTAGTTACCACGATTTGTTAACGTGTTTCGGCTGCTTTGATCTCGCCCCTGAGGTGGTGGAAGCACGAAGCATCGGCGTCAGAGTCGGGAAGCTGGAAGCCGCGAGTCGAGCGCGACTTTCGAAGGGAATTTTTATCAGTTTTTCAACATCCGTTGATTACCATACGCGGCGACGACGAAGATGCACGTTGAGGTGGTCAAACTCTTGGCCTACGGAATTCACGACGCGGGACAGGCGTAAAATTCCAATGCGCCTGCATTCACTTCCTCCTCTACTGCTACGCAGTGAGTCACATCCGGAGCTCGTTAAAACTGTTGAGATCATGAATTCGATTCGCATCGACCTGTCAGGCCGAAAATCATCGAATCGGACATCGAAGCGTGCAGAATTCGTGACAGTCGCAATAAATCGGATACCGGAAGGCGAGAGACGGTCGTCTTGAGACGAGGACGATGTGTGTAATAATACCGTCTGTAATTGCTCCTCCGGCAAAAGAACTACCGCGATAAACAAAAACCGATTAAATTTCCATCTCAATTGGTTCCTACGACACTGAAATTCGACGCCAATGTCAGGGTCGAGATGCTGGTCTAATGAAGACGTGCCGGACCAGTCGCCTTCTCTCTCTCACTCACTCCGAACTTCTCTCTCGTTCCCTCCGCCCTCCCATTTCCACTCTTGGACTCTCGCTCTCTCTCTTTCTCTCTTCCCCATGCTACAGCTTTCATTTTATACTCCTCCGAGGATCTTTCTCTCTCCAAACATCTCTGAACTGGTTTTGATGCGAGGCTGCAGAGGCAGCGCGAGATCGCGCGATGTCGAACCCCGAGAACCCGCCACGAGAACAAGCTCATGGACAACACGAAGGTACCGCCGAGCCTTAGCCTCTAGCTGTGTGTACATCGGATAGCGTATAACTCGAACCTTCTTCTTTACCTTGGATCAACTGGGTTAAATTCTACGAATAAAGCATGCAGGCATACATTTTTCTCATTCCTCTTCCCAACGAAAGCTCTTTGCAGCTGTAGTCTATGTTTTCATATGATTTGAGCTGTGGAAGTATTAAGATCTAATTCCTGGTGCTTCGACTCGTGGAAAACTTGTATCCGAATAGATGTTGGGTCTGGGTGAACCGTCAAGGAAGTGGGTATAATGTGCATTTAGTCAGAGTCTGATTTTTTCCATTGGCTTCGTTACGGGTTGCCGCAGCTCCACCACTAGAGGCGTACAAGGTCCAGTGACTTGAAATGAGCCCATATTTTTGAAACAAAAACCGTGACAACACCTGCTACGTTGAGTGCTTTAATCCTCGACTGCCCCGAACACTGGCTAGTCCCGCATCTAACACGTCCGGTTTTCTTCTGCAGGGCTGGAGTAGAACACCAACGAAGAACACGACATAATATCAGGACCGAGGACAAAGATGCGCCGAGTTAAATGGCCAGGATTTAGCTGTCTTGTAATTATCCGGCACGTGTGTAATTCCAACTCCAAATCCGAGTTACGCAGTATAAATTACGTTGCGGTTCTCGAGCACTGGAATATCCAGCAAGAATGGTGTGATATCTGGCCCCAATACCACATAAATCGATTGACATCATCACTGAATTCCACTCTCTCTCTCTCTCTCTCTTTATCATAAGCCCCAAATGGATAAAGTCGCAAGTAAAAAGGGACGAAGAGAGAAGCGGATGAGCGGCTGCGGTGGGACCAGGCGATGGTTGTGGTCGTAGTGGTGGTGGTGGAAGGGAGGCAAGAAGTAAAAGGTGAAAAAAAAGTCCAGCGGCTCGCTCTATCGTCAGAAATTAAGTTGTTAAGATGCTGCCTTGAGCGTAGCGAACCCAAAGAGAACAGAGCGTCGCGTCGCTCAGCGAATGGCTGTGTAATGGCGGTCGACACAGCGGACGCTCTTTTCGTTCCCCGGAGGTCGCGACGGTTGCTTCTTCTTCGACATCCGGTTGTTTCGATTCCCCTAATCGTGAGAGTTCAGGATAAATTGTTACGCCGTTTTCGAACGGTGAATCAGCCGCTAGATCGCGACCGTATACTTTAATATATTCAAGAAATTGTTCCCTTGGAGAAGATGAACGGAACGGAATGGAATGGAAGACCTTTTTCACCTCTTCTTTTTCACTCTCGTTATCTCTCTCACTCTTGCTCTTTCGCATTCAAGCGCACTGCACGCCGTGCAATCTCTGTTTACAAACATATCATAAGATTACACAACGGTGAAAGTTTCCGAGAAATATTTTCAAACATGAATAACTCGCCAGTGCAATATGGAGTTCAACGAACCATCGGACATTTGACAACAAATCGTCGTGCGTCGTGTAAGAGATAAGCAGCTGCGGTATTCGCGTGCCTTACTAACCATGGCCGTCGTTCACTGCCAGATGAAGAGGTCCTCCGCCTACCCCTCGATCATTTACACTGGCAGATTCCTGGGAGCCATGCCGTTTCATCAACCAGCTCGTATCTAATTGCCCTCCTTGTACCGCGAACTGCAGGCCTGGCCGGATTGCGACGGATGCGCAGCGTCCATCTGTTCCACGAAATACCCATCAAAATTGCTACGTGCTACGTAATAATCGCTGTTTAATGAGATCGTCTGTTAACTGTTATCCTACGCGGCTCTTTAGTCTGCTGCAAAGCCCCCAGCGCAGGATCTGCCTCTACATCTTGATCCTTCTTTCGTTATACTCATCACCAAACTCACACGACACGCATCTCTACAGATGGTCGAAGAATGCGGAATGAGGAAGAGTTTGCACACTTTACCCAGAATACATCTGCATGGATCTCTGCCAACTTCTGACGTTCGAAGGAGCTTGAACGCGAAAAGCATGCTTCGCCTTTCACGGTTACACAATTAGGCGTACAATTGTCGCACTTTGCAATATGCGAGATGGGAGATGAGATCGGGATTGTTTTCTGATCGATTTGCGACTCGCGATTTGAACCGAGGCGCTCGCGTTTGTCGCATAAATAACTTAATGTATGTATACCAACATGCATATTCCCAGCTTTATATACTTTACTACCTCTGAGAGGCTTCGTTGAAAGATCGGGACCGGGGCCGATCAGGCGTTGCGTCGGCGAAAAAATCGCTGAGTTAAGTGGCCGTTCCGGAAGAAATATGGCTGACACCACGGCCAAAACTTCAAAGAGACCGACGAACAACGGCCGTAGTCCCGATGCGTCGGAAGGGGATTGATCAAAGAATTGTAAACGGGGGAAGAAGAAGATGGCGAGGCCTGAACAAGGAACGGCTGAATGGATAAATGGGCGAAAATCGGCTCGCAAAGAAGAGGTGAAACGTATTTCAAACTGATCTCCGCATGCATTTCCAATGATGGCACTCATATGTGTTCGGATGAACGGCGATTATCAGCGGAAACATTTAATTCTTATCTTTGACCGTCCGTGATCTCGAATACAGAGAAATACTCTGGCTTACCGGATACAGATTAGGGGTGACGGATAAAAACTTTATAGTTTCATTTAGATTTTACCACGTAATTATATACCCATGATCTGAGTAACGCGGTCCGTGGATGCGATGACCTTCCTTATCGGTTCGACGTTGTGGCAATGAAATGTGAAGAGTGAAATTTATCATCGTTAAATAATCTTCCGAAGCTTTTCTAGAAGTCGTGATGATTTCGATGGTAGATCGAGTGAGTTTTTAACGAACAAGAATTTCTTCTTCGCGGTTTGCTCACCGCGGGACGTGTTACGCTGTTGGGTTGGATAAACCGCAGGTTGCGGTCGACGGCACGAAAATAAAAAGGAACAAACGCAGGTAATCGTGGGTGAAAAAGGAGCGGAACGTTCGCGGTTTCGAGGACTTGAAAGATTGAGGACGTATTTCCCGAAGAAGGTGTAACCGGACCTCTCCGCAGGACCGACCGATTCCAGAATCGAAAAAGTTTAAGGGGTTCATAAATTCGAATTATGAGAGAATGGGTTCCTCTTTAAGGGCGTGGCTGACGGCTGGTCTGGCGTGAAAAGTGAAAGAGGGACGCCGCGCAGCGCATTGAAGATGTAATATATGGCCGAGAGGCAGGTGCCAGAGGCTGGGATGCTGTGTGGCTGCACTGCGCAGCTTCGTAGGTAGGTACCTACATCAGTATCCCTGATATCAGAAGAGCGAATCGTTCGTTATATTAATACGCTCATATATCGCCTCTTTACACGGAGTACATGGCTCGTATAAAACCCGTATAAAACACTCATAAGGCCGACGAGAATTGCCTCAAAGCAAACCTCGATCTCTCTCTCTCTCTCTCCCACTCTCTCTTGCTTGCTTTATTTTTCTACAACGTGAGCTCTCGCGCGATGATTACGATTTACTTCTGTACGAGAAACCCAATTAATGAGGCTCGATCAGTTAACCCACTCCAGCAATTACTCATGCTTTCTTTTGAGATAATCCAGATAAAGAAGTCGACGAGAAGTTATACTACGCTTAACGGAGGAACCGTTAATATTCTACCTGTAACTATAAACCACCGCCATGGATCTTTGCGAAATACTATAAGTATGTGGACGCGAGGCGAAACTGCTATCATCGAGAACTTGGGAAACTTGGTTTCAAATACCTGCAGCTCGATGCTAGTAATGCAATACGGTGCAGGGTACAAATGTACCAAGAAATTAGTATTGTTTAAATTTTTCATGTTTTACCTATTCAAAATTGTGATTGATTTGAATAAAAGAGACTTACAAAACGATGTTATCGGAAAAAGTAGAGATACAATTGCATTTCCTTATTGTCTGTTCCATTACTATCGTTTATTTATTTTGAGCTTGACTCTCCGAGGTCTAATCGATGTGCGAACTGCGAAGCACTTCACCACAAATTACATTCGCGAAGCTATTCTCAACGTAACTTCATGTTGTCTTCAAACTCGATCAAAACTTTAACAAAAAATGGAAGGCGTTAGCCTTAGTTTCGTTCCGAGTTTTAGGGTCGGAAACCTCTCAGTTTTTGATTAGACTCTCAACAGCCTCTTCTGACTAATTGGCACTAGTGGCACTCAGAAAATACAACTCGTACAAACTCGAACTAGTGATTTTCCGAAATCAACATGATTAATTGTACAAACGAAGAATACTTCGCCAAATCACGTTACTAATCCGTATATTTTTAACTTCCATGTTTAAGCGTATTGCTGAAAGTACCCGATCGCCTTATGTGAGCACAAAAAAAGCCAAATGATGACGATGACACCGATTAAGATGATTATGATGATGGTGAGAATAAGAAATAAGAAACCGATTCGACATAAAGAAAGACAAAAAGTGGTCCTGTTTTTTAATGTTGCGTACATCTCTCATACTACAGAGCTCACAACTTCGTTATCTCCGGAGCTCAAGCAATCAAGCTGAGAAGTTCAAGCCAGCTCAGGTCAACGTCTGAAAATGATGAAGCCAATAGTAACGAAGAATGAAGAAGGCATTAACCGCTCCATGTACGTTCTCGCTCTCTGCCGTAGCAGAGTGGGATGGTGTAGCTGTACGTATGGGGAGGAGGGCGGTGCGAGAGGAAAAGAAAAAGGAGCGAGAAACTGCGGTGGAACAAGGAAAGATGAGGAATGGTCAGGAGAGAAGAAGCAGGAGGAGAGAAAAGGAGAAGTGGGACGTTGCAGGAGACTACACGAGACTACACTGACAGATACATCTTTATTGTAGCAACAAGAAGCCAGCCGCACGAAGCTGAACCATTTCGAAAGCCGTTATTACATTGGTCGAAAAAGTAGGTGGAAAAAATTTGCCGAATAATTCTCTGGCAGAAAATTTAGTTTGTTCTTCGCACCTGTTGGCAAAACTAATATTCCACCTAGCAGGTGTCGGTATACGTAATTTCTGGATCACACATCGATGATGATGATGATGACCTGACGTCGGAACAATGAACAGATCGAAGTTTGCAGTGGCTGAATGTTTAGTTTTATCCTACGTGTAACCACTTGAGTTAATAAGCTCAAGGAGGAAATAATGGACACCACTTACGAGCCAGCTCTCTTAAGGGCGTCACGTCCCATCCTCCTTAGCAAAAGAAATCAGCTTTCACTCATATGCGGGCGTTTAATGAATTTATGACGCTCTGTGTTATATGTTCCTACTATTTAGCCTTCGTTAGGTCAGGTTAGGATTAATGTCGGGTCCTCTTGCAGCAGGCTCTGTTTGCGTCGTTGATTAGCATTTTTAAAACTCCCTCGTCGACAGCTGCTCGAAAAAGTTAACTGAACCACGTTCACTCGCTGCACGTATACGGTTGTAGTACCTCACACCATAAACCAAGGAGGTTGTAAATCTATAATCTGAAAGCTGTAAAAGCTCACACTTATTATTACACTCAGGGAAGAGTTTGGTCATTTTTTGCAAAATTTCACACTGCCGAGTATTCGAGCATACGTTGAAACGCTTGAAACCAGTTGATTTAAGCTTCTAAAAACGAACGGAGGTAGGATGCTAATTCTTCGGCTGTTGAAGCCAGGTATACGGACGAACTTCGAATGCTGGTCGCTTCGAAGGGATAAGGGCTTCTTCGTCTTCATTCTTCTCTTTTTCTGCTTTTCTTGTGGCTAGGACGTAGCACTCACTGTCGAAGATGAGGTTGAGGGCTGAGCGAAGGGTAAAATGTCTCTGGCAGGTACAAACTGCAGTCATTGCTTGACATCTTACTTTACGAGTTGGGAAGGAAAGGGACAAATCCTCTGATTTATATCCAGACAGGCTCCACCGAACCCCACCGGTCGCAGGTGCATCCTTTGAATCCTTAAAAAGCCTGGAAGGGAGATAAGCGGTAGATAAGTCGGCTTTTTCGTATAATTTTCTTCCGAAAGGCATCGCCTAGCTCGCTAAGCAGCAGTCGACGAAAAAACCGCTTGTCCACTCCCTCTCTTCCATATTAATTGCGCAACGAATAAATGGGATGACTTATGGCCCTCATTATGGAATTAATTTTCACTCATTGTCGAGGTTGACAGTTCTTACCGGAAACGCATGTCTCACGTACGAATTACCCGAGGTATAAAGAACATCCTGTGAAAACGCTCCTACATACTCATGCTTCAAGAAAAGAATTAACAACTTAAATCTACCGATGCATGACAAATTTTTGAACAGTGTAATCGTGGTGTAAACGATTATCACCTCACTTTGCGTAAATATCGTTTCCTACTTGCAGCTTACCGACGGTTCCTTCGAAAAATTAATGATCGTCATTAAACAGCCGGCGAGCTGGACACTTCGTTGTTTTTTTCTGTGCATATAGTATGGGCTCTAGTCCAGTCAAAACATACGTCCGTTCTATCCAAGAATATGTGAAGACTCAAAATTGTTTGATCGCCACATTGGATGCCCAGGAAGATCCCTAGGTTTTCAGACAAAATAGTGAAAGGTTTGGCCACAAAAAATGATTAGGAATAAAAAAGAGCGTCATTTCGATAGAATTTGATTTATATGGTGTTTAGAAAAAAATGCTTTCCACAAAAATTGAACACCGTGAATTTTCAAGTCACCGGAAATATTTCTGAGAGAACTGACAGATCTTTTTGGGACTCTTTGTGAGAAAATAATCCCCACATGTCCATAAGGACCGGAGATTAAAGTTATTCGAATTTTTTTTTATTCAGAATTTTTTGATTCTACAGTTTCGATTAAATCAGAATATATATCAATTCAAGGTGTTGAAGTGTGACCCTGAACACGTTTCATAATCCTTGAAATATTGATTCGTTTTTTTTTACTGCAGCTCTTGACCCGCTATTCGCAACGATTGCGAGCCATGCGCAACCGATTCTTTTCGTCAAATTTCTTCGGAATAGAGTATCAAGGAACCAATGGGAGTTAGTTGAAAGTTTTGAGCCAAAAACTTGGCGTCTTGGAATCGATTGAAATGGACTAGTCTAGAGTAATCCGACCTTACGGATTGGAAAAGAGCATTTAAAGCGTCGGAGAAACAACAGCTGAGGATGTGCACACAGATATTACGCCTGACGCGGGCCGGACCTTGAACTCTTCGCGCCAACTACTATGATATCTGAATCTAAGGACATCTTTGCTGCTCTGCAAAGGATATTGCACGTTTTGTTCCTAATATGATGTTTGAATTTCTAACGTACATTCGTTTATTTTTTTGCATTTATGAGTGTTTTTCACTCAATGCTATTTGGCTACTTCTTGAAGTACTATACACTGACACCAGAACACTTGTACTATAGAATTAAGACTCATGAAATAAACAATAACTAGGACAGATTCTATGTACCTGTATGTTAGTCATTTATTTTCACCTCCTCTTTCAGCTGCAAATACGAATTCAAACTAAGCCTCTTTTCGACTGAAAAAATCCAAAAAGGTTAACCTTCCTTTTTCTGCCATTTTTGAGTCTGAAACTTTTTGTCTTGGAATCGATTGATATGACCCTTTCTAGACTAATTCGACTTCAAGGAAACCAGAAAAGACCTTCAAAATCTCGTAGGAACAACAGTTGGAGAGATACGAGGGAAATTCTTCGTTTTTTTGCTGTAACTTTTGACTCGCTGCTCGTATCCATTTCAAACCACGCGCAATCGATTCCTGACGCAAAATTACGTCGATATAGGGTATTAAAACATCAATTATATTTTTTCTCAAAATCGGCTAATTTTCGACTAAAAAAATCCAAAGGGGTTAACCTTCCTTTTTCTGCGATTTTTGAGTCTGAAACTTTTTGTCTTGGAATCGATTGAAATGACCCTTTCTAGACTAATTCGACCCCAAGGAAACCAGAAAAGACCTTCAAAATTTCGTAGGAACAACAGTTGGAGAGATACGAGGGGAATTCTTCGTTTTTTTGCTGTAACTTTTGACTCGCTGCTCGTATCCATTTCAAACCACGCGCAATCGATTCCTGACGCAAAATTACGTCGATATAGGGTATCCAAACATCAATTATATTTTTTCTCAAAATCGGCCAATTTTCGACTGAAAAAATCCAAAGGGGTTAACCTTCCTTTTTCTGCGATTTTTGAGTCTGAAACTTTTTGTCTTGGAATCGATTGAAATGACCCTTTCTAGACTGATTCGACCCCGAGGAAACCAGAAAAGACCTTCAAAATCTCGTAGAAACAACAGTTAGAGAGATACGAGGGAAATTCTTCGTTTTTTTGCTGTAACTTTTGACTCGCTGCTCGTATCCATTTCAAACCACGCGCAATCGATTCCTGACGCAAAATTACGTCGACATAGGGTATCTAAACATCAATTATATTTTTTCTCAAAATCGGCCAATTTTCGACTGAAAAAATCCAAAGAGGTTAACCTTCCTTTTTCTGCGAATTTTGAGTCTGAAACTTTTTGTCTTGGAATCGATTGAAATGACCCTTTCTAGACTAATTCGACCCCAAGGAAACCAAGAAAGACCTTCAAAATCTTGTGGAAACAACAGTTGGAGAGATACGAGGGAAATTCTCCGTTTTTTCGCTGTAACTTTTGACTCGCTGCTCGTATCCATTTCAAACCACGCGCAATCGATTCCTGACGCAAAATTACGTCGATATAGGGTATCAAAACATCAATTATATTTTTTCTCAAAATCGGCCACTTTTTGACTGAAAAAATCCAAAGGGGTTAACCTTCCTTTTTTTGCGATTTTTGAGTCTGAAACTTTTTGTCTTGGAATCGATTGAAATGACCCTTTCTAGACTAATTCGACCCCAAGGAAACCAGGAAAGACCTTCAAAATCTCGTGGGAACAACAGTTCGAGAGATACGAGGGAAATTCTCCGTTTTTTCGCTGTAACTTTTGACTCGCTGCTCGTATACATTTCAAACCACACGCAATCGATTCCTGACGCAAAATTACGGCGATATAGGGTATCAAAACATCAATTACATTTTTTCTCAAAATCGGCTAATTTTCGACTGAAAAAATCCATAGGGGTTAACCTTCCTTTTTCTGCGATTTTTGAGTCTGAAACTTTTCGTCTTGGAATCGATTGAAATGACCCTTTCTAGACTAATTCGACCCCAAGGAAACCAGAAAAGACCTTCAAAATCTCGTAGGAACAACAGTCGGAGAGATACGAGGGAAATTCTTCGTTTTTTCGCTGTCACTTTTGACTCGCTGCTTGTATCCATTTCAAACCACGCGCAATCGATTCCTGACGCAAAATTACGTCGATATAGGGTATCAAAACATCAATTCTATTTTTTCTCAAAATTGGCCAATTTTCGACTGAAAAAATCCAAAGGGGTTAACCTTCCTTTTTCTGCGATTTTTGAGTCTGAAACTTTTTGTCTTGGAATCGATCGAAATGACCCTTTCTAGACTAATTCGACCCCAAGGAAACCAGGAAAGACCTTCAAGATCTTGTGGGAACAACAGTTGGAGAGATACGAGGGAAATTCTCCGTTTTTTCGCTGTAACTTTTGACTCGCTGCTCGTATCCATTTCAAACCACGCGCAATCGATTCCTGACGCAAAATTACGTCGATATAGGGTATCAAAACATCAGTTATATTTTTTCTCAAAATCGGCCACTTTTCGACTGAAAAAATCCAAAGGGGTTAACCTTCCTTTTTTTGCGATTTTTGAGTCTGAAACTTTTTGTCTTGGAATCGATTGAAATGACCCTTTCTAGACTAATTCGACCCCAAGGAAACCAGGAAAGACCTTCAAAATCTCGTGGGAACAACAGTTGGAGAGATACGAGGGAAATTCTCCGTTTTTTCGCTGTAACTTTTGACTCGCTGCTCGTATACATTTCAAACCACGCGCAATCGATTCCTGACGCAAAATTACGGCGATATAGGGTATCAAAACATCAATTATATTTTTTCTCTAAATCGGCTAATTTTCGACTGAAAAAATCCAAAGGGGTTAACCTTCCTTTTTCTGCGATTTTTGAGTCTGAAACTTTTTGTCTTGGAATCGATTGAAATGACCCTTTCTAGACTAATTCGACCCCAAGGAAACCAGAAAAGACCTTCAAAATCTCGTAGGAACAACGGTTGGAGAGATACGAGGGAAATTCTCCGTTTTTTTGCTGTAACTTTTGACTCGCTGCTCGTATCCATTTCAAACCACGCGCAATCGATTCCTGACGCAAAATTACGTCGATATAGGGTATCAAAACATCAATTCTATTTTTTCTCAAAATTGGCCAATTTTCGACTGAAAAAATCCAAAGGGGTTAACCTTCCTTTTTCTGCGATTTTTGAGTCTGAAACTTTTTGTCTTGGAATCGATCGAAATGACCCTTTCTAGACTAATTCGACCCCAAGGAAACCAGGAAAGACCTTCAAGATCTTGTGGGAACAACAGTTGGAGAGATACGAGGGAAATTCTCCGTTTTTTCGCTGTAACTTTTGACTCGCTGCTCGTATCCATTTCAAACCACGCGCAATCGATTCCTGACGCAAAATTACGTCGATATAGGGTATCAAAAGATCAATTATATTTTTTCTCAAAATCGGCCACTTTTCGACTGAAAAAATCCAAAGGGGTTAACCTTCCTTTTTTTGCGATTTTTGAGTCTGAAACTTTTTGTCTTGGAATCGATTGAAATGACCCTTTCTAGACTAATTCGACCCCAAGGAAACCAGAAAAGACCTTCAAAATCTCGTAGGAACAACGGTTGGAGAGATACGAGGGAAATTCTCCGTTTTTTTGCTGTAACTTTTGACTCGCTGCTCGTATCCATTTCAAACCACGCGCAATCGATTCCTGACGCAAAATTACGTCGATATAGGGTATCAAAACATCAATTCTATTTTTTCTCAAAATTGGCCAATTTTCGACTGAAAAAATCCAAAGGGGTTAACCTTCCTTTTTCTGCGATTTTTGAGTCTGAAACTTTTTGTCTTGGAATCGATCGAAATGACCCTTTCTAGACTAATTCGACCCCAAGGAAACCAGGAAAGACCTTCAAGATCTTGTGGGAACAACAGTTGGAGAGATACGAGGGAAATTCTCCGTTTTTTCGCTGTAACTTTTGACTCGCTGCTCGTATCCATTTCAAACCACGCGCAATCGATTCCTGACGCAAAATTACGTCGATATAGGGTATCAAAACATCAATTATATTTTTTCTCAAAATCGGCCACTTTTCGACTGAAAAAATCCAAAGGGGTTAACCTTCCTTTTTTTGCGATTTTTGAGTCTGAAACTTTTTGTCTTGGAATCGATTGAAATGACCCTTTCTAGACTAATTCGACCCCAAGGAAACCAGGAAAGACCTTCAAAATCTCGTGGAAACAACAGTTGGAGAGATACGAGGGAAATTCTCCGTTTTTTCGCTGTAACTTTTGACTCGCTGCTCGTATACATTTCAAACCACGCGCAATCGATTCCTGACGCAAAATTACGGCGATATAGGGTATCAAAACATCAATTATATTTTTTCTCAAAATCGGCTAATTTTCGACTGAAAAAATCCAAAGGGGTTAACCTTCCTTTTTCTGCGATTTTTGAGTCTGAAACTTTTTGTCTTGGAATCGATTGAAATGACACTTTCTAGACTAATTCGACCCCAAGGAAACCAGAAAAGACCTTCAAAATCTCGTAGGAACAACGGTTGGAGAGATACGAGGGAAATTCTCCGTTTTTTTGCTGTAACTTTTGACTCGCTGCTCGTATCCATTTCAAACCACGCGCAATCGATTCCTGACGCAAAATTACGTCGATATAGGGTATCAAAACATCAATTATATTTTTTCTCAAAATCGGCCACTTTTTGACTGAAAAAATCCAAAGGGGTTAACCTTCCTTTTTTTGCGATTTTTGAGTCTGAAACTTTTTGTCTTGGAATCGATTGAAATGACCCTTTCTAGACTAATTCGACCCCAAGGAAACCAGGAAAGACCTTCAAAATCTCGTGGGAACAACAGTTCGAGAGATACGAGGGAAATTCTCCGTTTTTTCGCTGTAACTTTTGACTCGCTGCTCGTATACATTTCAAACCACGCGCAATCGATTCCTGACGCAAAATTACGGCGATATAGGGTATCAAAACATCAATTACATTTTTTCTCAAAATCGGCTAATTTTCGACTGAAAAAATCCAAAGGGGTTAACCTTCCTTTTTCTGCGATTTTTGAGTCTGAAACTTTTTGTCTTGGAATCGATTGAAATGACCCTTTCTAGACCAATTCGACCGCAAGGAAACCAGAAAAGACCTTCAAAATCTCGTAGGAACAACGGTTGGAGAGATACGAGGGAAATTCTCCGTTTTTTTGCTGTAACTTTTGACTCGCTGCTCGTATCCATTCCAAACCACGCGCAATCGATTCCTGACGCAAAATTACGTCGATATAGGGTATCAAAACATCAATTATATTTTTTCTCAAAATCAGCCACTTTTTGACTGAAAAAATCCAAAGGGGTTAACCTTCCTTTTTTTGCGATTTTTGAGTCTGAAACTTTTTGTCTTGGAATCGATTGAAATGACCCTTTCTGGACTAATTCGACCCCAAGGAAACCAGGAAAGACCTTCAAAATCTCGTGGGAACAACAGTTGGAGAGATACGAGGGAAATTCTCCGTTTTTTCGCTGTAACTTTTGACTTGCTGCTCGTATCCATTTCAAACCACGCGCAATCGATTCCTGACGCAAAATTACGTCGATATAGGGTATCAAAACATCAATTATATTTTTTCTCAAAATCGGCTAATTTTCGACTGAAAAAATCCAAAGGGGTTAACCTTCCTTTTTCTGCGATTTTTGAGTCTGAAACTTTTTGTCTTGGAATCGATTGAAATGACCCTTTCTAGACTAATTCGACCCCAAGGAAACCAGAAAAGACCTTCAAAATCTCGTAGGAACAACGGTTGGAGAGATACGAGGGAAATTCTCCGTTTTTTTGCTGTAACTTTTGACTCGCTGCTCGTATCCATTTCAAACCACGCGCAATCGATTCCTGACGCAAAATTACGTCGATATAGGGTATCAAAACATCAATTATATTTTTTCTCAAAATCAGCCACTTTTTGACTGAAAAAATCCAAAGGGGTTAACCTTCCTTTTTTTGCGATTTTTGAGTCTGAAACTTTTTGTCTTGGAATCGATTGAAATGACCCTTTCTGGACTAATTCGACCCCAAGGAAACCAGGAAAGACCTTCAAAATCTCGTGGGAACAACAGTTCGAGAGATACGAGGGAAATTCTCCGTTTTTTCGCTGTAACTTTTGACTCGCTGCTCGTATACATTTCAAACCACGCGCAATCGATTCCTGACGCAAAATTACGGCGATATAGGGTATCAAAACATCAATTCTATTTTTTCTCAAAATTGGCGAATTTTCGACTGAAAAAATCCAAAGGGGTTAACCTTCCTTTTCCTGCGATTTTTGAGTCTGAAACTTTTTGTCTTGGAATCGATCGAAATGACCCTTTCTAGACTAATTCGACCCCAAGGAAACCAGGAAAGACCTTCAAGATCTTGTGGGAACAACGGTTGGAGAGATACGAGGGAAATTCTCCGTTTTTTCGCTGTAACTTTTGACTCGCTGCTCGTATCCATTTCAAACCACGCGCAATCGATTCCTGACGCAAAATTACGTCGATATAGGGTATCAAAACATCAGTTATATTTTTTCTCAAAATCGGCCACTTTTCGACTGAAAAAATCCAAAGGGGTTAACCTTCCTTTTTTTGCGATTTTTGAGTCTGAAACTTTTTGTCTTGGAATCGATTGAAATGACCCTTTCTAGACTAATTCGACCCCAAGGAAACCAGGAAAGACCTTCAAAATCTCGTGGGAACAACAGTTGGAGAGATACGAGGGAAATTCTCCGTTTTTTCGCTGTAACTTTTGACTCGCTGCTCGTATACATTTCAAACCACGCGCAATCGATTCCTGACGCAAAATTACGGCGATATAGGGTATCAAAACATCAATTATATTTTTTCTCAAAATCGGCTAATTTTCGACTGAAAAAATCCAAAGGGGTTAACCTTCCTTTTTCTGCGATTTTTGAGTCTGAAACTTTTTGTCTTGGAATCGATTGAAATGACCCTTTCTAGACTAATTCGACCCCAAGGAAACCAGAAAAGACCTTCAAAATCTCGTAGGAACAACGGTTGGAGAGATACGAGGGAAATTCTCCGTTTTTTTGCTGTAACTTTTGACTCGCTGCTCGTATCCATTTCAAACCACGCGCAATCGATTCCTGACGCAAAATTACGTCGATATAGGGTATCAAAACATCAGTTATATTTTTTCTCAAAATCGGCTAATTTTCGACTGAAAAAATCCAAAGGGGTTAACCTTCCTTTTTCTGCGATTTTTGAGTCTGAAACTTTTTGTCTTGGAATCGATTGAAATGACCCTTTCGAGACTAATTCGACCCCAAGGAAACCAGAAAAGACCTTCAAAATCTCGTAGGAACAACGGTTGGAGAGATACGAGGGAAATTCTCCGTTTTTTTGCTGTAACTTTTGACTCGCTGCTCGTATCCATTTCAAACCACGCGCAATCGATTCCTGACGCAAAATTACGTCGATATAGGGTATCAAAACATCAATTCTATTTTTTCTCAAAATTGGCCAATTTTCGACTGAAAAAATCCAAAGGGGTTAACCTTCCTTTTTCTGCGATTTTTGAGTCTGAAACTTTTTGTCTTGGAATCGATTGAAATGACCCTTTCTAGACTAATTCGACCCCAAGGAAACCAGAAAAGACCTTCAAAATCTCGTAGGAACAACAGTCGGAGAGATACGAGGGAAATTCTTCGTTTTTTCGCTGTCACTTTTGACTCGCTGCTTGTATCCATTTCAAACCACGCGCAATCGATTCCTGACGCAAAATTACGTCGATATAGGGTATCAAAACATCAATTCTATTTTTTCTCAAAATTGGCCAATTTTCGACTGAAAAAATCCAAAGGGGTTAACCTTCCTTTTCCTGCGATTTTTGAGTCTGAAACTTTTTGTCTTGGAATCGATCGAAATGACCCTTTCTAGACTAATTCGACCCCAAGGAAACCAGGAAAGACCTTCAAGATCTTGTGGGAACAACAGTTGGAGAGATACGAGGGAAATTCTCCGTTTTTTCGCTGTAACTTTTGACTCGCTGCTCGTATCCATTTCAAACCACGCGCAATCGATTCCTGACGCAAAATTACGTCGATATAGGGTATCAAAACATCAGTTATATTTTTTCTCAAAATCGGCCACTTTTCGACTGAAAAAATCCAAAGGGGTTAACCTTCCTTTTTTTGCGATTTTTGAGTCTGAAACTTTTTGTCTTGGAATCGATTGAAATGACCCTTTCTAGACTAATTCGACCCCAAGGAAACCAGGAAAGACCTTCAAAATCTCGTGGGAACAACAGTTGGAGAGATACGAGGGAAATTCTCCGTTTTTTCGCTGTAACTTTTGACTCGCTGCTCGTATACATTTCAAACCACGCGCAATCGATTCCTGACGCAAAATTACGTCGATATAGGGTATCAAAACATCAGTTATA
Source organism: Diprion similis (assembly GCF_021155765.1). Taxonomy (NCBI): domain Eukaryota; kingdom Metazoa; phylum Arthropoda; class Insecta; order Hymenoptera; family Diprionidae; genus Diprion; species Diprion similis. Next base: position 17,448,284 of record NC_060106.1, on the reverse strand, counting down.
TTTTTTCTCAAAATCGGCTAATTTTCGACTGAAAAAATCCAAAGGGGTTAACCTTCCTTTTTCTGCGATTTTTGAGTCTGAAACTTTTTGTCTTGGAATCGATTGAAATGACCCTTTCGAGACTAATTCGACCCCAAGGAAACCAGAAAAGACCTTCAAAATCTCGTAGGAACAACGGTTGGAGAGATACGAGGGAAATTCTCCGTTTTTTTGCTGTAACTTTTGACTCGCTGCTCGTATCCATTTCAAACCACGCGCAATCGATTCCTGACGCAAAATTACGTCGATATAGGGTATCAAAACATCAATTCTATTTTTTCTCAAAATTGGCCAATTTTCGACTGAAAAAATCCAAAGGGGTTAACCTTCCTTTTTCTGCGATTTTTGAGTCTGAAACTTTTTGTCTTGGAATCGATTGAAATGACCCTTTCTAGACTAATTCGACCCCAAGGAAACCAGAAAAGACCTTCAAAATCTCGTAGGAACAACAGTCGGAGAGATACGAGGGAAATTCTTCGTTTTTTCGCTGTCACTTTTGACTCGCTGCTTGTATCCATTTCAAACCACGCGCAATCGATTCCTGACGCAAAATTACGTCGATATAGGGTATCAAAACATCAATTCTATTTTTTCTCAAAATTGGCCAATTTTCGACTGAAAAAATCCAAAGGGGTTAACCTTCCTTTTCCTGCGATTTTTGAGTCTGAAACTTTTTGTCTTGGAATCGATCGAAATGACCCTTTCTAGACTAATTCGACCCCAAGGAAACCAGGAAAGACCTTCAAGATCTTGTGGGAACAACAGTTGGAGAGATACGAGGGAAATTCTCCGTTTTTTCGCTGTAACTTTTGACTCGCTGCTCGTATCCATTTCAAACCACGCGCAATCGATTCCTGACGCAAAATTACGTCGATATAGGGTATCAAAACATCAGTTATATTTTTTCTCAAAATCGGCCACTTTTCGACTGAAAAAATCCAAAGGGGTTAACCTTCCTTTTTTTGCGATTTTTGAGTCTGAAACTTTTTGTCTTGGAATCGATTGAAATGACCCTTTCTAGACTAATTCGACCCCAAGGAAACCAGGAAAGACCTTCAAAATCTCGTGGGAACAACAGTTGGAGAGATACGAGGGAAATTCTCCGTTTTTTCGCTGTAACTTTTGACTCGCTGCTCGTATACATTTCAAACCACGCGCAATCGATTCCTGACGCAAAATTACGGCGATATAGGGTATCAAAACATCAATTATATTTTTTCTCAAAATCGGCTAATTTTCGACTGAAAAAATCCAAAGGGGTTAACCTTCCTTTTTCTGCGATTTTTGAGTCTGAAACTTTTTGTCTTGGAATCGATTGAAATGACCCTTTCTAGACTAATTCGACCCCAAGGAAACCAGAAAAGACCTTCAAAATCTCGTAGGAACAACGGTTGGAGAGATACGAGGGAAATTCTCCGTTTTTTTGCTGTAACTTTTGACTCGCTGCTCGTATCCATTTCAAACCACGCGCAATCGATTCCTGACGCAAAATTACGTCGATATAGGGTATCAAAACATCAATTCTATTTTTTCTCAAAATTGGCCAATTTTCGACTGAAAAAATCCAAAGGGGTTAACCTTCCTTTTTCTGCGATTTTTGAGTCTGAAACTTTTTGTCTTGGAATCGATCGAAATGACCCTTTCTAGACTAATTCGACCCCAAGGAAACCAGAAAAGACCTTCAAGATCTTGTGGGAACAACAGTTGGAGAGATACGAGGGAAATTCTCCGTTTTTTCGCTGTAACTTTTGACTCGCTGCTCGTATCCATTTCAAACCACGCGCAATCGATTCCTGACGCAAAATTACGTCGATATAGGGTATCAAAACATCAATTATATTTTTTCTCAAAATCGGCCACTTTTCGACTGAAAAAATCCAAAGGGGTTAACCTTCCTTTTTTTGCGATTGTTGAGTCTGAAACTTTTTGTCTTGGAATCGATTGAAATGACCCTTTCTAGACTAATTCGACCCCAAGGAAACCAGGAAAGACCTTCAAAATCTCGTGGGAACAACAGTTGGAGAGATACGAGGGAAATTCTCCGTTTTTTCGCTGTAACTTTTGACTCGCTGCTCGTATACATTTCAAACCACGCGCAATCGATTCCTGACGCAAAATTACGGCGATATAGGGTATCAAAACATCAATTATATTTTTTCTCAAAATCGGCTAATTTTCGACTGAAAAAATCCAAAGGGGTTAACCTTCCTTTTTCTGCGATTTTTGAGTCTGAAACTTTTTGTCTTGGAATCGATTGAAATGACCCTTTCTAGACTAATTCGACCCCAAGGAAACCAGAAAAGACCTTCAAAATCTCGTAGGAACAACGGTTGGAGAGATACGAGGGAAATTCTCCGTTTTTTTGCTGTAACTTTTGACTCGCTGCTCGTATCCATTTCAAACCACGCGCAATCGATTCCTGACGCAAAATTACGTCGATATAGGGTATCAAAACATCAATTCTATTTTTTCTCAAAATTGGCCAATTTTCGACTGAAAAAATCCAAAGGGGTTAACCTTCCTTTTTCTGCGATTTTTGAGTCTGAAACTTTTTGTCTTGGAATCGATCGAAATGACCCTTTCTAGACTAATTCGACCCCAAGGAAACCAGGAAAGACCTTCAAGATCTTGTGGGAACAACAGTTGGAGAGATACGAGGGAAATTCTCCGTTTTTTCGCTGTAACTTTTGACTCGCTGCTCGTATCCATTTCAAACCACGCGCAATCGATTCCTGACGCAAAATTACGTCGATATAGGGTATCAAAACATCAATTATATTTTTTCTCAAAATCGGCCACTTTTCGACTGAAAAAATCCAAAGGGGTTAACCTTCCTTTTTTTGCGATTTTTGAGTCTGAAACTTTTTGTCTTGGAATCGATTGAAATGACCCTTTCTAGACTAATTCGACCCCAAGGAAACCAGGAAAGACCTTCAAAATCTCGTGGAAACAACAGTTGGAGAGATACGAGGGAAATTCTCCGTTTTTTCGCTGTAACTTTTGACTCGCTGCTCGTATACATTTCAAACCACGCGCAATCGATTCCTGACGCAAAATTACGGCGATATAGGGTATCAAAACATCAATTATATTTTTTCTCAAAATCGGCTAATTTTCGACTGAAAAAATCCAAAGGGGTTAACCTTCCTATTTCTGCGATTTTTGAGTCTGAAACTTTTTGTCTTGGAATCGATTGAAATGACACTTTCTAGACTAATTCGACCCCAAGGAAACCAGAAAAGACCTTCAAAATCTCGTAGGAACAACGGTTGGAGAGATACGAGGGAAATTCTCCGTTTTTTTGCTGTAACTTTTGACTCGCTGCTCGTATCCATTTCAAACCACGCGCAATCGATTCCTGACGCAAAATTACGTCGATATAGGGTATCAAAACATCAATTCTATTTTTTCTCAAAATTGGCCAATTTTCGACTGAAAAAATCCAAAGGGGTTAACCTTCCTTTTTCTGCGATTTTTGAGTCTGAAACTTTTTGTCTTGGAATCGATTGAAATGACCCTTTCTAGACTAATTCGACCCCAAGGAAACCAGAAAAGACCTTCAAAATCTCGTAGGAACAACAGTCGGAGAGATACGAGGGAAATTCTTCGTTTTTTCGCTGTCACTTTTGACTCGCTGCTTGTATCCATTTCAAACCACGCGCAATCGATTCCTGACGCAAAATTACGTCGATATAGGGTATCAAAACATCAATTCTATTTTTTCTCAAAATTGGCCAATTTTCGACTGAAAAAATCCAAAGGGGTTAACCTTCCTTTTCCTGCGATTTTTGAGTCTGAAACTTTTTGTCTTGGAATCGATCGAAATGACCCTTTCTAGACTAATTCGACCCCAAGGAAACCAGGAAAGACCTTCAAGATCTTGTGGGAACAACAGTTGGAGAGATACGAGGGAAATTCTCCGTTTTTTCGCTGTAACTTTTGACTCGCTGCTCGTATCCATTTCAAACCACGCGCAATCGATTCCTGACGCAAAATTACGTCGATATAGGGTATCAAAACATCAGTTATATTTTTTCTCAAAATCGGCCACTTTTCGACTGAAAAAATCCAAAGGGGTTAACCTTCCTTTTTTTGCGATTTTTGAGTCTGAAACTTTTTGTCTTGGAATCGATTGAAATGACCCTTTCTAGACTAATTCGACCCCAAGGAAACCAGGAAAGACCTTCAAAATCTCGTGGGAACAACAGTTGGAGAGATACGAGGGAAATTCTCCGTTTTTTCGCTGTAACTTTTGACTCGCTGCTCGTATACATTTCAAACCACGCGCAATCGATTCCTGACGCAAAATTACGTCGATATAGGGTATCAAAACATCAGTTATATTTTTTCTCAAAATCGGCTAATTTTCGACTGAAAAAATCCAAAGGGGTTAACCTTCCTTTTTCTGCGATTTTTGAGTCTGAAACTTTTTGTCTTGGAATCGATTGAAATGACCCTTTCGAGACTAATTCGACCCCAAGGAAACCAGAAAAGACCTTCAAAATCTCGTAGGAACAACGGTTGGAGAGATACGAGGGAAATTCTCCGTTTTTTTGCTGTAACTTTTGACTCGCTGCTCGTATCCATTTCAAACCACGCGCAATCGATTCCTGACGCAAAATTACGTCGATATAGGGTATCAAAACATCAATTCTATTTTTTCTCAAAATTGGCCAATTTTCGACTGAAAAAATCCAAAGGGGTTAACCTTCCTTTTTCTGCGATTTTTGAGTCTGAAACTTTTTGTCTTGGAATCGATTGAAATGACCCTTTCTAGACTAATTCGACCCCAAGGAAACCAGAAAAGACCTTCAAAATCTCGTAGGAACAACAGTCGGAGAGATACGAGGGAAATTCTTCGTTTTTTCGCTGTCACTTTTGACTCGCTGCTTGTATCCATTTCAAACCACGCGCAATCGATTCCTGACGCAAAATTACGTCGATATAGGGTATCAAAACATCAATTCTATTTTTTCTCAAAATTGGCCAATTTTCGACTGAAAAAATCCAAAGGGGTTAACCTTCCTTTTCCTGCGATTTTTGAGTCTGAAACTTTTTGTCTTGGAATCGATCGAAATGACCCTTTCTAGACTAATTCGACCCCAAGGAAACCAGGAAAGACCTTCAAGATCTTGTGGGAACAACAGTTGGAGAGATACGAGGGAAATTCTCCGTTTTTTCGCTGTAACTTTTGACTCGCTGCTCGTATCCATTTCAAACCACGCGCAATCGATTCCTGACGCAAAATTACGTCGATATAGGGTATCAAAACATCAGTTATATTTTTTCTCAAAATCGGCCACTTTTCGACTGAAAAAATCCAAAGGGGTTAACCTTCCTTTTTTTGCGATTTTTGAGTCTGAAACTTTTTGTCTTGGAATCGATTGAAATGACCCTTTCTAGACTAATTCGACCCCAAGGAAACCAGGAAAGACCTTCAAAATCTCGTGGGAACAACAGTTGGAGAGATACGAGGGAAATTCTCCGTTTTTTCGCTGTAACTTTTGACTCGCTGCTCGTATACATTTCAAACCACGCGCAATCGATTCCTGACGCAAAATTACGGCGATATAGGGTATCAAAACATCAATTATATTTTTTCTCAAAATCGGCTAATTTTCGACTGAAAAAATCCAAAGGGGTTAACCTTCCTTTTTCTGCGATTTTTGAGTCTGAAACTTTTTGTCTTGGAATCGATTGAAATGACCCTTTCTAGACTAATTCGACCCCAAGGAAACCAGAAAAGACCTTCAAAATCTCGTAGGAACAACGGTTGGAGAGATACGAGGGAAATTCTCCGTTTTTTTGCTGTAACTTTTGACTCGCTGCTCGTATCCATTTCAAACCACGCGCAATCGATTCCTGACGCAAAATTACGTCGATATAGGGTATCAAAACATCAATTCTATTTTTTCTCAAAATTGGCCAATTTTCGACTGAAAAAATCCAAAGGGGTTAACCTTCCTTTTTCTGCGATTTTTGAGTCTGAAACTTTTTGTCTTGGAATCGATCGAAATGACCCTTTCTAGACTAATTCGACCCCAAGGAAACCAGAAAAGACCTTCAAGATCTTGTGGGAACAACAGTTGGAGAGATACGAGGGAAATTCTCCGTTTTTTCGCTGTAACTTTTGACTCGCTGCTCGTATCCATTTCAAACCACGCGCAATCGATTCCTGACGCAAAATTACGTCGATATAGGGTATCAAAACATCAATTATATTTTTTCTCAAAATCGGCCACTTTTCGACTGAAAAAATCCAAAGGGGTTAACCTTCCTTTTTTTGCGATTGTTGAGTCTGAAACTTTTTGTCTTGGAATCGATTGAAATGACCCTTTCTAGACTAATTCGACCCCAAGGAAACCAGGAAAGACCTTCAAAATCTCGTGGGAACAACAGTTGGAGAGATACGAGGGAAATTCTCCGTTTTTTCGCTGTAACTTTTGACTCGCTGCTCGTATACATTTCAAACCACGCGCAATCGATTCCTGACGCAAAATTACGGCGATATAGGGTATCAAAACATCAATTATATTTTTTCTCAAAATCGGCTAATTTTCGACTGAAAAAATCCAAAGGGGTTAACCTTCCTTTTTCTGCGATTTTTGAGTCTGAAACTTTTTGTCTTGGAATCGATTGAAATGACCCTTTCTAGACTAATTCGACCCCAAGGAAACCAGAAAAGACCTTCAAAATCTCGTAGGAACAACGGTTGGAGAGATACGAGGGAAATTCTCCGTTTTTTTGCTGTAACTTTTGACTCGCTGCTCGTATCCATTTCAAACCACGCGCAATCGATTCCTGACGCAAAATTACGTCGATATAGGGTATCAAAACATCAATTCTATTTTTTCTCAAAATTGGCCAATTTTCGACTGAAAAAATCCAAAGGGGTTAACCTTCCTTTTTCTGCGATTTTTGAGTCTGAAACTTTTTGTCTTGGAATCGATCGAAATGACCCTTTCTAGACTAATTCGACCCCAAGGAAACCAGGAAAGACCTTCAAGATCTTGTGGGAACAACAGTTGGAGAGATACGAGGGAAATTCTCCGTTTTTTCGCTGTAACTTTTGACTCGCTGCTCGTATCCATTTCAAACCACGCGCAATCGATTCCTGACGCAAAATTACGTCGATATAGGGTATCAAAACATCAATTATATTTTTTCTCAAAATCGGCCACTTTTCGACTGAAAAAATCCAAAGGGGTTAACCTTCCTTTTTTTGCGATTTTTGAGTCTGAAACTTTTTGTCTTGGAATCGATTGAAATGACCCTTTCTAGACTAATTCGACCCCAAGGAAACCAGGAAAGACCTTCAAAATCTCGTGGAAACAACAGTTGGAGAGATACGAGGGAAATTCTCCGTTTTTTCGCTGTAACTTTTGACTCGCTGCTCGTATACATTTCAAACCACGCGCAATCGATTCCTGACGCAAAATTACGGCGATATAGGGTATCAAAACATCAATTATATTTTTTCTCAAAATCGGCTAATTTTCGACTGAAAAAATCCAAAGGGGTTAACCTTCCTATTTCTGCGATTTTTGAGTCTGAAACTTTTTGTCTTGGAATCGATTGAAATGACACTTTCTAGACTAATTCGACCCCAAGGAAACCAGAAAAGACCTTCAAAATCTCGTAGGAACAACGGTTGGAGAGATACGAGGGAAATTCTCCGTTTTTTTGCTGTAACTTTTGACTCGCTGCTCGTATCCATTTCAAACCACGCGCAATCGATTCCTGACGCAAAATTACGTCGATATAGGGTATCAAAACATCAATTATATTTTTTCTCAAAATCGGCCACTTTTTGACTGAAAAAATCCAAAGGGGTTAACCTTCCTTTTTTTGCGATTTTTGAGTCTGAAACTTTTTGTCTTGGAATCGATTGAAATGACCCTTTCTAGACTAATTCGACCCCAAGGAAACCAGGAAAGACCTTCAAAATCTCGTGGGAACAACAGTTCGAGAGATACGAGGGAAATTCTCCGTTTTTTCGCTGTAACTTTTGACTCGCTGCTCGTATCCATTTCAAACCACGCGCAATCGATTCCTGACGCAAAATTACGTCGATATAGGGTATCAAAACATCAATTATATTTTTTCTCAAAATCGGCCACTTTTCGACTGAAAAAATCCAAAGGGGTTAACCTTCCTTTTTTTGCGATTTTTGAGTCTGAAACTTTTTGTCTTGGAATCGATTGAAATGACCCTTTCTAGACTAATTCGACCCCAAGGAAACCAGGAAAGACCTTCAAAATCTCGTGGAAACAACAGTTGGAGAGATACGAGGGAAATTCTCCGTTTTTTCGCTGTAACTTTTGACTCGCTGCTCGTATACATTTCAAACCACGCGCAATCGATTCCTGACGCAAAATTACGGCGATATAGGGTATCAAAACATCAATTATATTTTTTCTCAAAATCGGCTAATTTTCGACTGAAAAAATCCAAAGGGGTTAACCTTCCTTTTTCTGCGATTTTTGAGTCTGAAACTTTTTGTCTTGGAATCGATTGAAATGACACTTTCTAGACTAATTCGACCCCAAGGAAACCAGAAAAGACCTTCAAAATCTCGTAGGAACAACGGTTGGAGAGATACGAGGGAAATTCTCCGTTTTTTTGCTGTAACTTTTGACTCGCTGCTCGTATCCATTTCAAACCACGCGCAATCGATTCCTGACGCAAAATTACGTCGATATAGGGTATCAAAACATCAATTATATTTTTTCTCAAAATCGGCCACTTTTTGACTGAAAAAATCCAGAGGGGTTAACCTTCCTTTTTTTGCGATTTTTGAGTCTGAAACTTTTTGTCTTGGAATCGATTGAAATGACCCTTTCTAGACTAATTCGACCCCAAGGAAACCAGGAAAGACCTTCAAAATCTCGTGGGAACAACAGTTCGAGAGATACGAGGGAAATTCTCCGTTTTTTCGCTGTAACTTTTGACTCGCTGCTCGTATACATTTCAAACCACGCGCAATCGATTCCTGACGCAAAATTACGGCGATATAGGGTATCAAAACATCAATTACATTTTTTCTCAAAATCGGCTAATTTTCGACTGAAAAAATCCAAAGGGGTTAACCTTCCATTTTCTGCGATTTTTGAGTCTGAAACTTTTTGTCTTGGAATCGATTGAAATGACCCTTTCTAGACCAATTCGGCCGCAAGGAAACCAGAAAAGACCTTCAAAATCTCGTAGGAACAACGGTTGGAGAGATACGAGGGAAATTCTCCGTTTTTTTGCTGTAACTTTTGACTCGCTGCTCGTATCCATTCCAAACCACGCGCAATCGATTCCTGACGCAAAATTACGTCGATATAGGGTATCAAAACATCAATTCTATTTTTTCTCAAAATTGGCCAATTTTCGACTGAAAAAATCCAAAGGGGTTAACCTTCCTTTTTCTGCGATTTTTGAGTCTGAAACTTTTTGTCTTGGAATCGATCGAAATGACCCTTTCTAGACTAATTCGACCCCAAGGAAACCAGGAAAGACCTTCAAGATCTTGTGGGAACAACAGTTGGAGAGATACGAGGGAAATTCTCCGTTTTTTCGCTGTAACTTTTGACTTGCTGCTCGTATCCATTTCAAACCACGCGCAATCGATTCCTGACGCAAAATTACGTCGATATAGGGTATCAAAACATCAATTATATTTTTTCTCAAAATCGGCTAATTTTCGACTGAAAAAATCCAAAGGGGTTAACCTTCCTTTTTCTGCGATTTTTGAGTCTGAAACTTTTTGTCTTGGAATCGATTGAAATGACCCTTTCTAGACTAATTCGACCCCAAGGAAACCAGAAAAGACCTTCAAAATCTCGTAGGAACAACGGTTGGAGAGATACGAGGGAAATTCTCCGTTTTTTTGCTGTAACTTTTGACTCGCTGCTCGTATCCATTTCAAACCACGCGCAATCGATTCCTGACGCAAAATTACGTCGATATAGGGTATCAAAACATCAATTATATTTTTTCTCAAAATCAGCCACTTTTTGACTGAAAAAATCCAAAGGGGTTAACCTTCCTTTTTTTGCGATTTTTGAGTCTGAAACTTTTTGTCTTGGAATCGATTGAAATGACCCTTTCTGGACTAATTCGACCCCAAGGAAACCAGGAAAGACCTTCAAAATCTCGTGGGAACAACAGTTCGAGAGATACGAGGGAAATTCTCCGTTTTTTCGCTGTAACTTTTGACTCGCTGCTCGTATACATTTCAAACCACGCGCAATCGATTCCTGACGCAAAATTACGGCGATATAGGGTATCAAAACATCAATGACATTTTTTCTCAAAATCGGCTAATTTTCGACTGAAAAAATCCAAAGGGGTTAACCTTCCTTTTTCTGCGATTTTTGAGTCTGAAACTTTTCGTCTTGGAATCGATTGAAACGACCCTTTCTAGACTAATTCGACCCCAAGGAAACCAGAAAAGACCTTCAAAATCTCGTAGGAACAACAGTCGGAGAGATACGAGGGAAATTCTTCGTTTTTTCGCTGTAACTTTTGACTCGCTGCTTGTATCCATTTCAAACCACGCGCAATCGATTCCTGACGCAAAATTACGTCGATATAGGGTATCAAAACATCAATTCTATTTTTTCTCAAAATTGGCCAATTTTCGACTGAAAAAATCCAAAGGGGTTAACCTTCCTTTTTCTGCGATTTTTGAGTCTGAAACTTCTTGTCTTGGAATCGATCGAAATGACCCTTTCCAGACTAATTCGACCCCAAGGAAACCAGGAAAGACCTTCAAAATCTCGTAGGATTAACTGTTGGAGAGATACGAGGGAAATTCTTCGTTTTTTTGCTGTAACTTTTGACTCGCTGCTCGTATCCATTTCAAACCACGCGCAATCGATTCCTGACGCGAAATAACGTCGATATAGGGTATCAAAACATCAATGATATTTTTTCTCAAAATCGGCCAATTTTCGACTGAAAAAATCCAAAGAGATTTACCTTCCTTTTCCTGCGATTTTTGAGTCTGAAACTTTTTGTCTTGGAATCGATTGAAATGACCCTCTTTAGACTAATTCGACCCCAAGGAAACCAGGAAAGACCTTCAAAATCTCGTGGGAACAACAGTTCGAGAGATACGAGGGAAATTCTCCGTTTTTTCGCTGTAACTTTTGACTCGCTGCTTGTATCCATTTCAAACCACGCGCAATCGATTCCTGACGCAAAATTACGTCGATATAGGGTATCAAAACATCAATTATATTTTCTCTCAAAATCGGCTAATTTTCGACTGAAAAAATCCAAAGGGGTTAACCTTCCTTTTTCTGCGATTTTTGAGTCTGAAACTTTTTGTCTTGGAATCGATTGAAATGACCCTTTCTAGACTAATTCGACCCCAAGGAAACCAGAAAAGACCTTCAAAATCTCGTAGGAACAACGGTTGGAGAGATACGAGGGAAATTCTCCGTTTTTTTGCTGTAACTTTTGACTCGCTGCTCGTATCCATTTCAAACCACGCGCAATCGATTCCTGACGCAAAATTACGTCGATATAGGGTATCAAAACATCAATTATATTTTTTCTCAAAATCAGCCACTTTTTGACTGAAAAAATCCAAAGGGGTTAACCTTCCTTTTTTTGCGATTTTTGAGTCTGAAACTTTTTGTCTTGGAATCGATTGAAATGTCCCTTTCTGGACTAATTCGACCCCAAGGAAACCAGGAAAGACCTTCAAAATCTCGTGGGAACAACAGTTCGAGAGATACGAGGGAAATTCTCCGTTTTTTCGCTGTAACTTTTGACTCGCTGCTCGTATACATTTCAAACCACGCGCAATCGATTCCTGACGCAAAATTACGGCGATATAGGGTATCAAAACATCAATTATATTTTTTCTCAAAATCGGCTAATTTTCGACTGAAAAAATCCAAAGGGGTTAACCTTCCTTTTTCTGCGATTTTTGAGTCTGAAACTTTTTGTCTTGGAATCGATTGAAATGACCCTTTCGAGACTAATTCGACCCCAAGGAAACCAGAAAAGACCTTCAAAATCTCGTAGGAACAACGGTTGGAGAGATACGAGGGAAATTCTCCGTTTTTTTGCTGTAACTTTTGACTCGCTGCTCGTATACATTTCAAACCACGCGCAATCGATTCCTGACGCAAAATTACGTCGATATAGGGTATCAAAACATCAATTCTATTTTTTCTCAAAATTGGCCAATTTTCGACTGAAAAAATCCAAAGGGGTTAACCTTCCTTTTTCTGCGATTTTTGAGTCTGAAACTTTTTGTCTTGGAATCGATTGAAATGACCCTTTCTAGACTAATTCGACCCCAAGGAAACCAGAAAAGACCTTCAAAATCTCGTAGGAACAACAGTCGGAGAGATACGAGGGAAATTCTTCGTTTTTTCGCTGTCACTTTTGACTCGCTGCTTGTATCCATTTCAAACCACGCGCAATCGATTCCTGACGCAAAATTACGTCGATATAGGGTATCAAAACATCAATTCTATTTTTTCTCAAAATTGGCGAATTTTCGACTGAAAAAATCCAAAGGGGTTAACCTTCCTTTTCCTGCGATTTTTGAGTCTGAAACTTTTTGTCTTGGAATCGATCGAAATGACCCTTTCTAGACTAATTCGACCCCAAGGAAACCAGGAAAGACCTTCAAGATCTTGTGGGAACAACAGTTGGAGAGATACGAGGGAAATTCTCCGTTTTTTCGCTGTAACTTTTGACTCGCTGCTCGTATCCATTTCAAACCACGCGCAATCGATTCCTGACGCAAAATTACGTCGATATAGGGTATCAAAACATCAGTTATATTTTTTCTCAAAATCGGCCACTTTTCGACTGAAAAAATCCAAAGGGGTTAACCTTCCTTTTTTTGCGATTTTTGAGTCTGAAACTTTTTGTCTTGGAATCGATTGAAATGACCCTTTCTAGACTAATTCGACCCCAAGGAAACCAGGAAAGACCTTCAAAATCTCGTGGGAACAACAGTTGGAGAGATACGAGGGAAATTCTCCGTTTTTTCGCTGTAACTTTTGACTCGCTGCTCGTATACATTTCAAACCACGCGCAATCGATTCCTGACGCAAAATTACGGCGATATAGGGTATCAAAACATCAATTATATTTTTTCTCAAAATCGGCTAATTTTCGACTGAAAAAATCCAAAGGGGTTAACCTTCCTTTTTCTGCGATTTTTGAGTCTGAAACTTTTTGTCTTGGAATCGATTGAAATGACCCTTTCTAGACTAATTCGACCCCAAGGAAACCAGAAAAGACCTTCAAAATCTCGTAGGAACAACGGTTGGAGAGATACGAGGGAAATTCTCCGTTTTTTTGCTGTAACTTTTGACTCGCTGCTCGTATCCATTTCAAACCACGCGCAATCGATTCCTGACGCAAAATTACGTCGATATAGGGTATCAAAACATCAATTCTATTTTTTCTCAAAATTGGCCAATTTTCGACTGAAAAAATCCAAAGGGGTTAACCTTCCTTTTTCTGCGATTTTTGAGTCTGAAACTTTTTGTCTTGGAATCGATCGAAATGACCCTTTCTAGACTAATTCGACCCCAAGGAAACCAGAAAAGACCTTCAAGATCTTGTGGGAACAACAGTTGGAGAGATACGAGGGAAATTCTCTGTTTTTTCGCTGTAACTTTTGACTCGCTGCTCGTATCCATTTCAAACCACGCGCAATCGATTCCTGACGCAAAATTACGTCGATATAGGGTATCAAAACATCAATTATATTTTTTCTCAAAATCGGCCACTTTTCGACTGAAAAAATCCAAAGGGGTTAACCTTCCTTTTTTTGCGATTTTTGAGTCTGAAACTTTTTGTCTTGGAATCGATTGAAATGACCCTTTCTAGACTAATTCGACCCCAAGGAAACCAGGAAAGACCTTCAAAATCTCGTGGGAACAACAGTTGGAGAGATACGAGGGAAATTCTCCGTTTTTTCGCTGTAACTTTTGACTCGCTGCTCGTATACATTTCAAACCACGCGCAATCGATTCCTGACGCAAAATTACGGCGATATAGGGTATCAAAACATCAATTATATTTTTTCTCAAAATCGGCTAATTTTCGACTGAAAAAATCCAAAGGGGTTAACCTTCCTTTTTCTGCGATTTTTGAGTCTGAAACTTTTTGTCTTGGAATCGATTGAAATGACCCTTTCTAGACTAATTCGACCCCAAGGAAACCAGAAAAGACCTTCAAAATCTCGTAGGAACAACGGTTGGAGAGATACGAGGGAAATTCTCCGTTTTTTTGCTGTAACTTTTGACTCGCTGCTCGTATCCATTTCAAACCACGCGCAATCGATTCCTGACGCAAAATTACGTCGATATAGGGTATCAAAACATCAATTCTATTTTTTCTCAAAATTGGCCAATTTTCGACTGAAAAAATCCAAAGGGGTTAACCTTCCTTTTTCTGCGATTTTTGAGTCTGAAACTTTTTGTCTTGGAATCGATCGAAATGACCCTTTCTAGACTAATTCGACCCCAAGGAAACCAGGAAAGACCTTCAAGATCTTGTGGGAACAACAGTTGGAGAGATACGAGGGAAATTCTCCGTTTTTTCGCTGTAACTTTTGACTCGCTGCTCGTATCCATTTCAAACCACGCGCAATCGATTCCTGACGCAAAATTACGTCGATATAGGGTATCAAAACATCAATTATATTTTTTCTCAAAATCGGCCACTTTTCGACTGAAAAAATCCAAAGGGGTTAACCTTCCTTTTTTTGCGATTTTTGAGTCTGAAACTTTTTGTCTTGGAATCGATTGAAATGACCCTTTCTAGACTAATTCGACCCCAAGGAAACCAGGAAAGACCTTCAAAATCTCGTGGAAACAACAGTTGGAGAGATACGAGGGAAATTCTCCGTTTTTTCGCTGTAACTTTTGACTCGCTGCTCGTATACATTTCAAACCACGCGCAATCGATTCCTGACGCAAAATTACGGCGATATAGGGTATCAAAACATCAATTATATTTTTTCTCAAAATCGGCTAATTTTCGACTGAAAAAATCCAAAGGGGTTAACCTTCCTTTTTCTGCGATTTTTGAGTCTGAAACTTTTTGTCTTGGAATCGATTGAAATGACACTTTCTAGACTAATTCGACCCCAAGGAAACCAGAAAAGACCTTCAAAATCTCGTAGGAACAACGGTTGGAGAGATACGAGGGAAATTCTCCGTTTTTTTGCTGTAACTTTTGACTCGCTGCTCGTATCCATTTCAAACCACGCGCAATCGATTCCTGACGCAAAATTACGTCGATATAGGGTATCAAAACATCAATTATATTTTTTCTCAAAATCAGCCACTTTTTGACTGAAAAAATCCAAAGGGGTTAACCTTCCTTTTTTTGCGATTTTTGAGTCTGAAACTTTTTGTCTTGGAATCGATTGAAATGACCCTTTCTGGACTAATTCGACCCCAAGGAAACCAGGAAAGACCTTCAAAATCTCGTGGGAACAACAGTTCGAGAGATACGAGGGAAATTCTCCGTTTTTTCGCTGTAACTTTTGACTCGCTGCTCGTATACATTTCAAACCACGCGCAATCGATTCCTGACGCAAAATTACGGCGATATAGGGTATCAAAACATCAATTACATTTTTTCTCAAAATCGGCTAATTTTCGACTGAAAAAATCCAAAGGGGTTAACCTTCCTTTTTCTGCGATTTTTGAGTCTGAAACTTTTTGTCTTGGAATCGATTGAAATGACCCTTTCTAGACCAATTCGACCGCAAGGAAACCAGAAAAGACCTTCAAAATCTCGTAGGAACAACGGTTGGAGAGATACGAGGGAAATTCTCCGTTTTTTTGCTGTAACTTTTGACTCGCTGCTCGTATCCATTCCAAACCACGCGCAATCGATTCCTGACGCAAAATTACGTCGATATAGGGTATCAAAACATCAATTCTATTTTTTCTCAAAATTGGCCAATTTTCGACTGAAAAAATCCAAAGGGGTTAACCTTCCTTTTTCTGCGATTTTTGAGTCTGAAACTTTTTGTCTTGGAATCGATCGAAATGACCCTTTCTAGACTAATTCGACCCCAAGGAAACCAGGAAAGACCTTCAAGATCTTGTGGGAACAACAGTTGGAGAGATACGAGGGAAATTCTCCGTTTTTTCGCTGTAACTTTTGACTTGCTGCTCGTATCCATTTCAAACCACGCGCAATCGATTCCTGACGCAAAATTACGTCGATATAGGGTATCAAAACATCAATTATATTTTTTCTCAAAATCGGCTAATTTTCGACTGAAAAAATCCAAAGGGGTTAACCTTCCTTTTTCTGCGATTTTTGAGTCTGAAACTTTTTGTCTTGGAATCGATTGAAATGACCCTTTCTAGACTAATTCGACCCCAAGGAAACCAGAAAAGACCTTCAAAATCTCGTAGGAACAACGGTTGGAGAGATACGAGGGAAATTCTCCGTTTTTTTGCTGTAACTTTTGACTCGCTGCTCGTATCCATTTCAAACCACGCGCAATCGATTCCTGACGCAAAATTACGTCGATATAGGGTATCAAAACATCAATTCTATTTTTTCTCAAAATTGGCCAATTTTCGACTGAAAAAATCCAAAGGGGTTAACCTTCCTTTTTCTGCGATTTTTGAGTCTGAAACTTTTTGTCTTGGAATCGATCGAAATGACCCTTTCTAGACTAATTCGACCCCAAGGAAACCAGGAAAGACCTTCAAGATCTTGTGGGAACAACAGTTGGAGAGATACGAGGGAAATTCTCCGTTTTTTCGCTGTAACTTTTGACTCGCTGCTCGTATCCATTTCAAACCACGCGCAATCGATTCCTGACGCAAAATTACGTCGATATAGGGTATCAAAACATCAATTATATTTTTTCTCAAAATCGGCCACTTTTCGACTGAAAAAATCCAAAGGGGTTAACCTTCCTTTTTTTGCGATTTTTGAGTCTGAAACTTTTTGTCTTGGAATCGATTGAAATGACCCTTTCTAGACTAATTCGACCCCAAGGAAACCAGGAAAGACCTTCAAAATCTCGTGGAAACAACAGTTGGAGAGATACGAGGGAAATTCTCCGTTTTTTCGCTGTAACTTTTGACTCGCTGCTCGTATACATTTCAAACCACGCGCAATCGATTCCTGACGCAAAATTACGGCGATATAGGGTATCAAAACATCAATTATATTTTTTCTCAAAATCGGCTAATTTTCGACTGAAAAAATCCAAAGGGGTTAACCTTCCTTTTTCTGCGATTTTTGAGTCTGAAACTTTTTGTCTTGGAATCGATTGAAATGACACTTTCTAGACTAATTCGACCCCAAGGAAACCAGAAAAGACCTTCAAAATCTCGTAGGAACAACGGTTGGAGAGATACGAGGGAAATTCTCCGTTTTTTTGCTGTAACTTTTGACTCGCTGCTCGTATCCATTTCAAACCACGCGCAATCGATTCCTGACGCAAAATTACGTCGATATAGGGTATCAAAACATCAATTATATTTTTTCTCAAAATCAGCCACTTTTTGACTGAAAAAATCCAAAGGGGTTAACCTTCCTTTTTTTGCGATTTTTGAGTCTGAAACTTTTTGTCTTGGAATCGATTGAAATGACCCTTTCTGGACTAATTCGACCCCAAGGAAACCAGGAAAGACCTTCAAAATCTCGTGGGAACAACAGTTCGAGAGATACGAGGGAAATTCTCCGTTTTTTCGCTGTAACTTTTGACTCGCTGCTCGTATACATTTCAAACCACGCGCAATCGATTCCTGACGCAAAATTACGGCGATATAGGGTATCAAAACATCAATTACATTTTTTCTCAAAATCGGCTAATTTTCGACTGAAAAAATCCAAAGGGGTTAACCTTCCTTTTTCTGCGATTTTTGAGTCTGAAACTTTTTGTCTTGGAATCGATTGAAATGACCCTTTCTAGACCAATTCGACCGCAAGGAAACCAGAAAAGACCTTCAAAATCTCGTAGGAACAACGGTTGGAGAGATACGAGGGAAATTCTCCGTTTTTTTGCTGTAACTTTTGACTCGCTGCTCGTATCCATTCCAAACCACGCGCAATCGATTCCTGACGCAAAATTACGTCGATATAGGGTATCAAAACATCAATTCTATTTTTTCTCAAAATTGGCCAATTTTCGACTGAAAAAATCCAAAGGGGTTAACCTTCCTTTTTCTGCGATTTTTGAGTCTGAAACTTTTTGTCTTGGAATCGATCGAAATGACCCTTTCTAGACTAATTCGACCCCAAGGAAACCAGGAAAGACCTTCAAGATCTTGTGGGAACAACAGTTGGAGAGATACGAGGGAAATTCTCCGTTTTTTCGCTGTAACTTTTGACTTGCTGCTCGTATCCATTTCAAACCACGCGCAATCGATTCCTGACGCAAAATTACGTCGATATAGGGTATCAAAACATCAATTATATTTTTTCTCAAAATCGGCTAATTTTCGACTGAAAAAATCCAAAGGGGTTAACCTTCCTTTTTCTGCGATTTTTGAGTCTGAAACTTTTTGTCTTGGAATCGATTGAAATGACCCTTTCTAGACTAATTCGACCCCAAGGAAACCAGAAAAGACCTTCAAAATCTCGTAGGAACAACGGTTGGAGAGATACGAGGGAAATTCTCCGTTTTTTTGCTGTAACTTTTGACTCGCTGCTCGTATCCATTTCAAACCACGCGCAATCGATTCCTGACGCAAAATTACGTCGATATAGGGTATCAAAACATCAATTATATTTTTTCTCAAAATCAGCCACTTTTTGACTGAAAAAATCCAAAGGGGTTAACCTTCCTTTTTTTGCGATTTTTGAGTCTGAAACTTTTTGTCTTGGAATCGATTGAAATGACCCTTTCTGGACTAATTCGACCCCAAGGAAACCAGGAAAGACCTTCAAAATCTCGTGGGAACAACAGTTCGAGAGATACGAGGGAAATTCTCCGTTTTTTCGCTGTAACTTTTGACTCGCTGCTCGTATACATTTCAAACCACGCGCAATCGATTCCTGACGCAAAATTACGGCGATATAGGGTATCAAAACATCAATGACATTTTTTCTCAAAATCGGCTAATTTTCGACTGAAAAAATCCAAAGGGGTTAACCTTCCTTTTTCTGCGATTTTTGAGTCTGAAACTTTTCGTCTTGGAATCGATTGAAACGACCCTTTCTAGACTAATTCGACCCCAAGGAAACCAGAAAAGACCTTCAAAATCTCGTAGGAACAACAGTCGGAGAGATACGAGGGAAATTCTTCGTTTTTTCGCTGTAACTTTTGACTCGCTGCTTGTATCCATTTCAAACCACGCGCAATCGATTCCTGACGCAAAATTACGTCGATATAGGGTATCAAAACATCAATTCTATTTTTTCTCAAAATTGGCCAATTTTCGACTGAAAAAATCCAAAGGGGTTAACCTTCCTTTTTCTGCGATTTTTGAGTCTGAAACTTCTTGTCTTGGAATCGATCGAAATGACCCTTTCCAGACTAATTCGACCCCAAGGAAACCAGGAAAGACCTTCAAAATCTCGTAGGATTAACTGTTGGAGAGATACGAGGGAAATTCTTCGTTTTTTTGCTGTAACTTTTGACTCGCTGCTCGTATCCATTTCAAACCACGCGCAATCGATTCCTGACGCAAAATAACGTCGATATAGGGTATCAAAACATCAATGATATTTTTTCTCAAAATCGGCCAATTTTCGACTGAAAAAATCCAAAGAGGTTTACCTTCCTTTTCCTGCGATTTTTGAGTCTGAAACTTTTTGTCTTGGAATCGATTGAAATGACCCTCTTTAGACTAATTCGACCCCAAGGAAACCAGGAAAGACCTTCAAAATCTCGTGGGAACAACAGTTCGAGAGATACGAGGGAAATTCTCCGTTTTTTCGCTGTAACTTTTGACTCGCTGCTTGTATCCATTTCAAACCACGCGCAATCGATTCCTGACGCAAAATTACGTCGATATAGGGTATCAAAACATCAATTATATTTTTTCTCAAAATCGGCTAATTTTCGACTGAAAAAATCCAAAGGGGTTAACCTTCCTCTTTCTGCGATTTTTGAGTCTGAAACTTTTTGTCTTGGAATCGATTGAAATGACCCTTTCTAGACTAATTCGACCCCAAGGAAACCAGAAAAGACCTTCAAAATCTCGTAGGAACAACGGTTGGAGAGATACGAGGGAAATTCTCCGTTTTTTTGCTGTAACTTTTGACTCGCTGCTCGTATCCATTTCAAACCACGCGCAATCGATTCCTGACGCAAAATTACGTCGATATAGGGTATCAAAACATCAATTATATTTTTTCTCAAAATCAGCCACTTTTTGACTGAAAAAATCCAAAGGGGTTAACCTTCCTTTTTTTGCGATTTTTGAGTCTGAAACTTTTTGTCTTGGAATCGATTGAAATGACCCTTTCTGGACTAATTCGACCCCAAGGAAACCAGGAAAGACCTTCAAAATCTCGTGGGAACAACAGTTCGAGAGATACGAGGGAAATTCTCCGTTTTTTCGCTGTAACTTTTGACTCGCTGCTCGTATACATTTCAAACCACGCGCAATCGATTCCTGACGCAAAATTACGGCGATATAGGGTATCAAAACATCAATGACATTTTTTCTCAAAATCGGCTAATTTTCGACTGAAAAAATCCAAAGGGGTTAACCTTCCTTTTTCTGCGATTTTTGAGTCTGAAACTTTTCGTCTTGGAATCGATTGAAACGACCCTTTCTAGACTAATTCGACCCCAAGGAAACCAGAAAAGACCTTCAAAATCTCGTAGGAACAACAGTCGGAGAGATACGAGGGAAATTCTTCGTTTTTTCGCTGTAACTTTTGACTCGCTGCTTGTATCCATTTCAAACCACGCGCAATCGATTCCTGACGCAAAATTACGTCGATATAGGGTATCAGAACATCAATTCTATTTTTTCTCAAAATTGGCCAATTTTCGACTGAAAAAATCCAAAGGGGTTAACCTTCCTTTTTCTGCGATTTTTGAGTCTGAAACTTTTTGTCTTGGAATCGATCGAAATGACCCTTTCCAGACTAATTCGACCCCAAGGAAACCAGGAAAGACCTTCAAGATCTTGTGGGAACAACAGTTGGAGAGATACGAGGGAAATTCTCCGTTTTTTCGCTGTAACTTTTGACTCGCTGCTCGTATCCATTTCAAACCACGCGCAATCGATTCCTGACGCAAAATTACGTCGATATAGGGTATCAAAACATCAATTATATTTTTTCTCAAAATCGGCCACTTTTCGACTGAAAAAATCCAAAGGGGTTAACCTTCCTTTTTTTGCGATTTTTGAGTCTGAAACTTTTTGTCTTGGAATCGATTGAACTGACCCTTTCTAGACTAATTCGACCCCAAGGAAACCAGGAAAGACCTTCAAAATCTCGTGGGAACAACAGTTGGAGAGATACGAGGGAAATTCTCCGTTTTTTCGCTGTAACTTTTGACTCGCTGCTCGTATACATTTCAAACCACGCGCAATCGATTCCTGACGCAAAATTACGGCGATATAGGGTATCAAAACATCAATTATATTTTTTCTCAAAATCGGCTAATTTTCGACTGAAAAAATCCAAAGGGGTTAACCTTCCTTTTTCTGCGATTTTTGAGTCTGAAACTTTTTGTCTTGGAATCGATTGAAATGACCCTTTCTAGACTAATTCGACCCCAAGGAAACCAGAAAAGACCTTCAAAATCTCGTAGGAACAACGGTTGGAGAGATACGAGGGAAATTCTCCGTTTTTTTGCTGTAACTTTTGACTCGCTGCTCGTATCCATTTCAAACCGCGCGCAATCGATTCCTGACGCAAAATTACGTCGATATAGGGTATCATAACATCAATTATATTTTTTCTCAAAATCGGCCACTTTTTGACTGAAAAAATCCAAAGGGGTTAACCTTCCTTTCTTTGCGATTTTTGAGTCTGAAACTTTTTGTCTTGGAATCGATTGAAATGACCCTTTCTAGACTAATTCGACCCCAAGGAAACCAGAAAAGACCTTCAAAATCTCGTAGGAACAACAGTCGGAGAGATACGAGGGAAATTCTTCGTTTTTTCGCTGACACTTTTGACTCGCTGCTTGTATCCATTTCAAACCACGCGCAATCGATTCCTGACGCAAAATTACGTCGATATAGGGTATCAAAACATCAATTCTATTTTTTCTCAAAATTGGCCAATTTTCGACTGAAAAAATCCAAAGGGGTTAACCTTCCTTTTTCTGCGATTTTTGAGTCTGAAACTTTTTGTCTTGGAATCGATCGAAATGACCCTTTCTAGACTATCTCGACCCCAAGGAAACCAGGAAAGACCTTCAAAATCTCGTAGGATTAACTGTTGGAGAGATACGAGGGAAATTCTTCGTTTTTTTGCTGTAACTTTCGACTCGCTGCTCGTATCCATTTCAAACCACGCGCAATCGATTCCTGACGCAAAATTACGTCGATATAGGGTATCAAAACATCAATGATATTTTTTCTCAAAATCGGCCAATTTTCGACTGAAAAAATCCAAAGAGGTTAACCTTCCTTTTCCTGCGATTTTTGAGTCTGAAACTTTTTGTCTTGGAATCGATTGAAATGACCCTCTTTAGACTAATTCGACCCCAAGGAAACCAGGAAAGACCTTCAAAATCTCGTGGGAACAACAGTTCGAGAGATACGAGGGAAATTCTCCGTTTTTACGCTGTAACTTTTGACTCGCTGCTCGTATACATTTCAAACCACGCGCAATCGATTCCTGACGCAAAATTACGTCGATATAGGGAATCAAAACATCAATTATATTTTTCTCAAAATCGGCCACTTTTTGACTGAAAAAATCCAAAGGGGTTAACCTTCCTTTTTCTGCGATTTTTGAGTCTGAAACTTTTTGTCTTGGAATCGATCGAAATGACCCTTTCTAGACTAATTCGACCCTAAGGAAACCAGGAAAGACCTTCAAAATCTCGTAGGATTAACTGTTGGAGAGATACGAGGGAAATTCTTCGTTTTTTTGCTGTAACTTTTGACTCGCTGCTCGTATCCATTTCAAACCACGCGCAATCGATTCCTGACGCAAAATTACGTCGATATAGGGTATCAAAACATCAATGATATTTTTTCTCAAAATCGGCCAATTTTCGACTGAAAAAATCCAAAGAGGTTAACCTTCCTTTTCCTGCGATTTTTGAGTCTGAAACTTTTTGTCTTGGAATCGATTGAAATGACCCTTTTTAGACTAATTCGACCCCAAGGAAACCAGGAAAGACCTTCAAAATTTCGTGGGAACAACAGTTCGAGAGATACGAGGGAAATTCTCCGTTTTTTCGCTGTAACTTTTGACTCGCTGCTCGTATACATTTCAAACCACGCGCAATCGATTCCTGACGCAAAATTACGTCGATATAGGGTATCAAAACATCAATTATATTCTCCTCAAAATCGGCCACTTTTTGACTGAAAAAATCCAAAGGGGTTAACCTTCCTTTTTTTGCGATTTTTGAGTCTGAAACTTTTTGTCTTGGAATCGATTGAAATGACCCTTTCTAGACTAATTCGACCCCAAGGAAACCAGGAAAGACCTTCAAAATCTCGTGGGAACAACAGTTCGAGAGATACGAGGGAAATTCTCCGTTTTTTCGCTGTAACTTTTGACTCGCTGCTCGTATACATTTCAAACCACGCGCAATCGATTCCTGACGCAAAATTACGGCGATATAGGGTATCAGAACATCAATTACATTTTTTCTCAAAATCGGCTAATTTTCGACTGAAAAAATCCAAAGGGGTTAACCTTCCTTTTTCTGCGATTTTTGAGTCTGAAACTTTTCGTCTTGGAATCGATTGCAATGACCCTTTCTAGACTAATTCGACCCCAAGGAAACCAGAAAAGACCTTCAAAATCTCGTAGGAACAACAGTCGGAGAGATACGAGGGAAATTCTTCGTTTTTTCGCTGTAACTTTTGACTCGCTGCTTGTATCCATTTCAAACCACGCGCAATCGATTCCTGACGCAAAATTACGTCGATATAGGGTATCAAAACATCAATTCTATTTTTTCTCAAAATTGGCCAATTTTCGACTGAAAAAATCCAAAGGGGTTAACCTTCCTTTTTCTGCGATTTTTGAGTCTGAAACTTTTTGTCTTGGAATCGATTGAAATGACCCTTTCTAGACTAATTCGACCCCAAGGAAACCAGGAAAGACCTTCAAAATCTTGTGGGAACCACAGTTGGAGAGATACGAGGGAAATTCTCCGTTTTTTTGCTGTAACTTTTGACTCGCTGCTCGTATACATTTCAAACCACGCGCAATCGATTCCTGACGCAAAATTACGTCGATATAGGGTATCAAAACATCAATTATATTTTCCTCAAAATCGGCCACTTTTTGACTGAAAAAATCCAAAGGGGTTAACCTTCCTTTTTTTGCGATTTTTGAGTCTGAAACTTTTTGTCTTGGAATCGATTGAAATGACCCTTTCTAGACTAATTCGACCCCAAGGAAACCAGGAAAGACCTTCAAAATCTCGTGGGAACAACAGTTCGAGAGATACGAGGGAAATTCTCCGTTTTTTCGCTGTAACTTTTGACTCGCTGCTCGTATACATTTCAAACCACGCGCAATCGATTCCTGACGCAAAATTACGGCGATATAGGGTATCAGAACATCAATTACATTTTTTCTCAAAATCGGCTAATTTTCGACTGAAAAAATCCAAAGGGGTTAACCTTCCTTTTTCTGCGATTTTTGAGTCTGAAACTTTTCGTCTTGGAATCGATTGAAATGACCCTTTCCAGACTAATTCGACCCCAAGGAAACCAGAAAAGACCTTCAAAATCTCGTAGGAACAACAGTCGGAGAGATACGAGGGAAATTCTTCGTTTTTTCGCTGTAACTTTTGACTCGCTGCTTGTATCCATTTCAAACCACGCGCAATCGATTCCTGACGCAAAATTACGTCGATATAGGGTATCAAAACATCAATTCTATTTTTTTTCAAAATTGGTCAATTTTCGACTGAAAAAATCCAAAGGGGTTAACCTTCCTTTTTCTGCGATTTTTGAGTCTGAAACTTTTTGTCTTGGAATTGATCGAAATGACCCTTTCTAGACTTATTCGACCCCAAGGAAACCAGAAAAGACCTTCAAAATCTCGTAGGAACAACAGTTGGAGAGATACGAGGGAAATTCTCCGTTTTTTCGCTGTAACTTTTGACTCGCTGCTCGTATCCATTTCAAACCACGCGCAATCGATTCCTGACGCAAAATTACGTCGATATAGGGTATCAAAACATCAATTATATTTTTTCTCAAAATCGGCCAATTTTCGACTGAAAAAATCCAAAGGGGTTAACCTTTCTTTTTCTGCGATTTTTCAATCTGAAACTTTTTCTCCCGAAATTGATTAGAATCACCCTCTTCGGGTTCATTGGACTCCACGGAAGACAAAAGACATACACATTCCTATAGGAGCAAAGGCTGAGGAAATGCGAAGAAAGTTTTAAGGAATTAAATAATCAATTTATTCATCTCATCACAGATTACATCATCACAATGTTACATATACTGTTTCCTCTACACAGATATCGCACCATTTCGCAGGTGGAATTGTAAGTCCGATTTACAAACTACCATAATAAATGTATCGTACAACATTTTTAACCTAGCGCCTGAAGTTCGGAGAACTTCTCCTTTTTACACAATACTTGGATTTCTTCCGTAACATTCAATCATTTTGTTACATTTATTTGTGTTTCTCACCACAATACTATATGTGCGACTTCTTAAAGTACTTTACACTGACACTAGAGCACTTGCACTATTTTCAAGGCATATTGAAGAAACCTCAGCCGAAACCTTAACTTTGTACCTCTGTCATTGTGATTCATTTTCCCCTTCTATTTCAAATTCTTCTGGATATTTCAGGTTTTTCCGAAGTAAATTGTTACCCGCTGCTCCCCGCGACTCCAAACCATCTGCCATCGATCCCTAGGGCCAAAATACGTTGATTGAGTACGTCCAGAAATCAATCCCAGCGTTCTGCAAAATCGTCAAATTTTTTACTGAAAATATTTAACGGGGTTAGCCTCCATTCTTTCTGCCATTTTTTGTCTCACAAATTTTTCGACTTGAATTTGATTTACTCTGAACACTTGAATTTCGTATATATTCACATTTTTGCTGAAACTAACAATAATACGCGATTTTTGGACTTGATGCATTCGTCAAAAGTCACGGTACGCAACTTAAATGGCAACCATATCTTTCCGAACCGCATAGAAAAAAAAACTCACATTGATTAGGCGCTTTTTTTGATTTTCGATAATTTTTTGCCGCCAAACCCGTCACAATTTTTCTTCATACTTAAGGATTTCTTCCTGGCCACCTAATTTGGCGATCAAAAACTTTCCAGCCGGTACAAATCCTTGAATAGAATTCGCCTCAATCACTGTATAGTTATTTCGACCAAACAACTCAGAGTCCACTTATTGACAGTCCTATTACGCCATCGGTTGCACACGAGTCTAAAAAAAATCGGTACTTCGGAATGGGCTAGTTATGTCCAACCGGTTGCTGTTCTCTCTTTCTGAAATACTCGAGCGTCTAAGGAGACCCGGGAAACCAGCTTAATGGAAATACAGCCACGGAGTAAAAATTGCTCCGATGAAAAAAAAACAGAGGCGGCACGCTGCACAGCATTACCGGGAATAGCCGATCTCTGCAGGAGTGGGGCGAGGAGGTGGAAGAAGTGGGTGTGGAAAAATGCAGATTTGCCAGATACCGAGCAACGCCATGAGCCGCGATCTACACGGGTAGCAACGCCGCGGTATCGGCCTCTCGGCATCTTTCGAGCGAAACGCCGCGAGAGAAGCTGGACTACTAGCAACCTCGGGACGAGGCAAAAGCGTAAGACACGAGAGCGGGCAGGGAATTGGCTATAAACATACAGCCGCGAGGACGTGGAAAGAGTCGTGCAAACCAGAGCCGAGAAAGAAGATCTTTTTCACCCCGTGTGCCGACCAGTGGCGTCGCCGTCGAGAGAAAATTTTTCAAAAATTCCGGGGATTTTTAACTTTTCAATTCTCAAGCCATTTTTTCCGGTAGTCAGCACTAGAATTTCCCGGAAAAGAAGAATCGGCTGACTCGGAGGAGAACAGTCTGTTTTCAAAAACTCCAAGGAGCAGTGAGTCGAAGTTTTCATTCTTGCGACGCCTATGGAGCTCGCGCGAAACTTGTCACGAAATAAAGTATCTTCCTCGAGCAAAGACCGAAGACAAGGCAGAACAAGAACAGCACGTGGCCTGGACATCAGACATTCAAAATGGCGGCGGTGCGGCCAACCGTGGGTGTCGACAGGTTTAGAGATCTCTTTTATCCGTTCGTGATTCATTCGTCTTCATTTTAACGCTACGGAGTGTCGGTATTAAACATTCAACGGCTGCTATTATATCTGGCACCGAAGACATTCGGTGTAATGAATTCAATTTCGACCGCGAAAAGTATCGTCTTTTTCGAGCTTACGAATCGAAGACAATTTTACATAATTAATATATCGCTTCACGGTCTGTAACTTGGTTCCACTATGATGTTATAGAAATGTATAATTTCAAATTAGAATTGATGCAAGATTGAACGAGATGAATGATGCACAATTTACTGACTCGTTTCGAGCAGATTACAAGGGTCCTATATTATCCATGCGCATAAATCATTCAGGGCCCGATGTCAATTGACCGAGTCACGCGCTCGTTAAGCTCGATCGTGATCCCAGAAGGTGACGTGAACTGCCGTTATGATAGGAAGAAGTCAAATATTCATCTACTGATAACTAGCTGCAGTAAAGTGGTTAAATTACGCATAGATAAGTATACGCTCATCAATTTTTACTGCTTGGTTAATTAAACTCTACTAATAAGAATATCGTCGGAAGCAATTTAATTTGATAAGCTTACTGTGATGTATGCATGGTGAGACAGCGTCAAAGATATCTGTCTAGATTACAGTTGTTCTTCCTTGCTTTCGACCCTTCACAGCAGTCCGATCAATGTCCAATTATCGTCAGTGGTTTTTCCTCGTTAAATTTTTTTTCGGAAGTGGATACAGTGGCGTTCTGGAATTGAACTTTGTGAAAACACCCTCATCATTGTTGCGACTTTCGGACCCCCGTCGCCCTGGTCCCTGGGGCGACACATAGTGCAACAAAGGAATCGACATAGGCATTAAACCCCGAAAACGCTGAAGAATAGGAAACGCTTTCGGTGAAAATCCAAAAGTAATCGGGAATGGCGCACGGTCACTTTGAAATTCTATTCGCAAATTTTGGCCAAGGCTTAACGACCATTACCTGAAATTTCAAAAGAGCAGTACGATTGTCAAGCGTAACATTCATTTTCAACGGGGATCATTGGACTGCAGGTTTGCTAATAACATCGGTCAAAAAACCAACATCCGGAAAAGGAAAACGACCATACCAAGTCTACCGAAGAAAAAAAAGGGCAAAAAAAGGAAAAAAAACATGACATCGATTGTGGATTTTTTCTAAACACGCGTTTAGGATCACCTTACCATCTGCAGGTACAGGATCACAACTCATTGTCGTCTCAAGGATTGAGTGATGAGTTTTGTAATTTCATACTTGGAAGGGCGGATCTCGATGCACTCGATTACCTTCACTGGCCTTTGCATCGACGCTGGTTCAAAGATGTGCGCGCGATGCGAGTTTTAAGGTTTCTCAATTTCTTTCAAAGTTTCGTCCCCGAATAGGAGCTTGGTGCTGAATGGCGAAACCCAACGCGTTTTTAGGCCTTAACCAAAGCAGCTTTCTGAGGCCCCTTATAGAAATTGCTTTCGAACCCGAAACCCAATTCATCTTGAATTTCAAACGAAGCGAGTTAAAAGACGTCTTTGTTATTGTCTTTTGCGATCTGTTCGCTTAGCAGTCGTCGAAACAGCGGGGCTTCTCACCCACCAGAGTGCAGACTCTCACAGGGAGAGCCATTTTCAATGGCTGCGGCTAGTAGATCGTCGAGGGTTCATGTTCCCACCGAAGAGTATTACACGAACTGCCAGAGACCGTCAGAGGGCTGTTTTGTATCAAAGACAAAGAATTTATTCTTGCCAAAGAAACCCGTAATTGACTGTACTTGAAATTCATTCACCTGCCAGCTGACTAACCTGCGTCGCACGCAAGAAGAAAGCCTTCTCCAATTTACTTCTCACCAATTTCGTAGCCGGGGGGTTGTGCAATCATGCACAGAAAAACCAAGACATTATCACCGATGATTACGTTTTTATTATGTTCATCAAATTTTTTACAGACATGTTTTAAAATTTTTCGGACACAAGCGCATTAATCACGGTAAAATCTTACAAGTGAAAGAAATTTTTCGATCTTGTATGAAAAAAAAAAATATCACCCAAAAACTTGGCGAGTATTACAGAATTGAAGCTAGCAAAATTACAACATGGCCGTCGTCAATGCGCTTGCGATTTTATTTTAGTCATACTATTATTTCTAGCACTCGTACGTGATCGAACGCTCTTTCACATTGGATATAATTATGGTGAAACAGTTGATCGTCGTCTTTCTTCTTGCGATGTAAGCTCATGAACTGAAAATCCTGCTTGAGAAATTAACGTGCTTGTGCACACGAATACATACTCACGGTCAATATAAGGAGTTACGTAATCGAAGCGAAAAAAGAGGTTTTATCCCTCTTCCATTGGATTTTTCACGGAGGGGATGATTTCATAGTCACGCATGTTCTTTTCTTTTTCCACAACAGATAGAAAATTCTGAAAGGGATCTTCGATGTCTGAGCTGCAGTATCCTTGGCGTTGAAACGTGACTGTTTGAAAGAACGTACGTCTCAGCTACGAAGGTCTGCCTACCGCGGTCGTAAAACAGACACGCGATATAAAAAGTCGTCAGCCTGCACTGCCTCAGGACGAAAGACGTGATTATTTTTAACGACAACGTGGAGCCCAACCGATGCAGATGATCTGCGACAGTTGGGGAGCCCCAGCAGGACTCATTCAGGGTTTTACTATAATTTCAGGCATTCTGGGACTCGGGGTCCTGGGAACAAGGACTCCACAAACGGTATTATATTTTTATGGATTTAGTCGTCGGGATAATCGTTCGAAAGCCGCGCTAGCTTCACCCAACCGTAAAGAATAATAGTATATTAATATTACTTCGAAGAAACGCGAGATTGAATTACATTATAAGCAGAAACCAGCCCAGCTACCTTGAGGCGCTACCAAGAATCCAAAAATTATTAGGGGCCACTGCTTGCATGGAATTACTCCAATAATTGAACTCAACCTCCGAGAAAAAAGTGGGCAACGTTTGGCTAAACAATTGAGTCGCATTACACCGATTTCGTTCATTGTTGAAATTATATTCGATCCTTCGCAGTGGAAATTTCATCTCACGAGTAATCTTTCCGGTTATATTCCTATGCCCCGTATAGCATTTGTAACAGAGTGAACGCACTAACCACCTTTATCACTGTTACTTCCATAGACTGAAGGCCATTCAACGGCTGTAAACTGACGAGAAACGATGCTTCAAACGTTTCTAAAGTCTTCTCTCGAGCTTTAAAGTCCAACGAACAAGAAAGAAAATACGGGATTACGACTATTCAAGCATCCATCGCGCATCTCTCGTAAGTCATGTCTAAAGGCAATGATACGGTTTTCAAAGAGAGACTGCTTCGCGTACAGACAGCAAAGAAATTTGACTTTTTCTCACAATAAGAGTCTCGAAGAGCTCGCAGGTTATCGCTGATTGAACCCATATCTTCTAAAGTTTGTGCGACACAGAAGGTCACAGAGATGATAAATTGGACCGTTGCTCGGACTCCAAAGAGTCAAAACCGGCTGTCTTCGTAACATGGAGCAAATGGAAATAAATTTTTTTGTCTTTCGCGCTGCAGCTGCCACAGAAGACATGAGTACCATATCCAAGAAAGACGGTCTCTACGCGTGTGTATGCATACCTTGCTCAGCGGACGAAGCTGTCATCGCCTAGATCGGCTTCGAGATTAAATCGAAGGGAGAGCAGAAGGCTTGAGGAGATAGAGGAGAGCTGAAGAACGAACGTAATCTTGGGAC
This sequence comes from Diprion similis, assembly GCF_021155765.1. NCBI lineage: Eukaryota > Metazoa > Arthropoda > Insecta > Hymenoptera > Diprionidae > Diprion > Diprion similis. Next base: position 17,417,118 of record NC_060106.1, on the reverse strand, counting down.
CCAATATAACGGGGTGACTGGCTGCTCCTCGGAATTAGAAATAGAGTCAGATAGGCTTTAGTCCGAAGGGAGTTGTCGGATCCATGCGCGTACAATGCCCGTTCGACGTTGCGTGGTTTGAGTTCTTTTCCCTCCTCCTGCTCCTTCATCTTATCCCGACTGCAGCGCAGTCCAAGGAACCTGAAGGGATTACCACGTCGCGACGTCGCGTCGCGGCGTCAAGTCGTCAAAGTGTCGAGCCGTCCGGCTGGCAGTTCCTCGAAGAGTGGTCAGTGGTCATACCTCCCGATGACAATCCCACGGACTGCTACCATCATTTACATTCACATGGAGTGAAATTACGATTCGCGCCGTATTCCGGTCCAGAAAGCGGCGCATTCCGAACGCTGTTCGATTTGTTGCGGATATCAGGATGTCGCCGCAGATTATCAGCCAGAGCTTGGAGGATTTTTGCACTCCTTATACGCGCGGCGTTACTTCCCGGAACGACTTCAGCTTCATCGGCTGACCGGTCCACCGGTTTTCAACGGCGCTTGTGGTTACGAAACCTTTTCATGTTTGCCGAACAATTTCCGTTGATTGGAGGTGTTATAAGTTACAACCTAACGACTTAATGGACGCCTCGTATAATTTCCAAGTTGTACGCTAGCTCCCTTCCTCCTCAGTGCCTTTTTCATTCCCCCAAGTCCAGATGAAGTAAACAAGTCGGTGTACACAGAAACACGTCGCCGTTGCTCCTTCTATCTTTTAAATTTTTCTCAATTTATTACCGATGGATACCTACTTCCCAAACCCGTTCCAAGACATTATGCCTTGAGAAGGACGCTGCGTCTGTAAATGCACACATCCCAATTACGGTGGAAATTCGTATCAACGTTCGTTATATATACCAAGTGGTTTCCCTGGTATGACTGCACGGCGGAGAATGGTCTTGGAGTTTAATAAGGGTCTAATAAGGCCGTCAATAAAAACGGCTGTTGGAGTAGTTTGGGTCATTTGAAAGGCTCGCCCGTCGCAGTAAGGTTGATCGGTCCTTATCTGTACGAGACTGCAGCACCGGCGTCCAAAGGTGTTTGGCTTCCTGATCTAAGCGTCGCCGCCTAACGAAGGAAGATTTCTTTGTCCTACGCTCGAGGCTCCTCATAGTCTTCATCTTCTTCTTTCACGGCACCGCTTTGTACGCGCCGACCGAACGGTCCCGCGGCACACAACTCGAATCCCCGGTGTATCCTGACTTCTCGATGCCCGTTGGCGTCTTAATGAAGCAATCATCAAGGCCCGTCGCTTCCACCTCGCGCAGGTACAAAGCCGTATATTGAACATCGACAAGGAAACACGCACGGTCAACGGTTCCGTGTATTAGTACCCTGCACAGGTAAGCACTACCTGGCATTGAGAGGCGTCGATAGAGGCGTGTCTAGGCTCGGCTATGTAGAACTCTGGTTGCACCGAACTGCATCCGCGTCTATCCGCCGACCCGACGCCTCTGACGTCTCCATCTTCACCGTGCTCGAGCGGTCAAAGTGAGATGCATCGCGGTCTCAGGAGCCCGGACATCACAAAGGAGATCCTGGAAGCGGCTCTGCAGGCTTAACTAGACCGGCCGGCAATCTACCGGTTCGCTTCTACCCACCGTCAAATCGTTCTCGAGTACTGAAGCCTGGAAAGAAAAGTCGTTGGGAACACTGTAATCATCCATGTAGATACGGGGAGAACGTTTTCTTTACTGTTTGAAGAAGAAGGGTCGTTCCTTGGCCCTTGCTATTCTTTTCCTTTGCATGCTACGCTGGTACAGTCGTCGTTAATGAACTAGAAAATGAGTACAAAATACAGGGACTCAAGCTGGAAATGCGAGGATCACGAGATAAAAAGATACCACATTTTTACTCAATATCAATTCCATTAATTATATATCAGTGCTCTCGATCTAGGGCCTTAGATGCTAGTGTACCGTCAATTAACTATGGTTTTATTCCTCCTCTTGTGAGACGGTTCGAATGAAAACCATCAACTTTGATATGTCGTGACTAAACCTACTTTTCCGATTGCCCGTCTAATCGGTATCCTCCGTACTTATGTGCTCGTTCAGCATCCCCCCAGCTATACCTCTAGCATGCGACGACTCTTTGGACCAATTATTTTTAATATCAGACCAGTTTCTTCGACCGGTAATTTTACCCGGGATTTTACCTCGACTCCTGCAGCCAACTCGTCGTTGCGTGTAGACCAAAAAGACTTGGACTTTCTCTCTATTCGTACATGTACGATTCATGCAACACATATCATAAGACTATTACGCTAACCGTGTCACCTCTTACAACATAACACCTACGTCAGCTACGTAACTACTTGTGACATTTGCAGGTTTCATAGAAATTTCAATAAAAACATTAATAATTGATACAGTAAATTACAGCACAATATTACGTATAATGTGTAGATGATGCTGAGATTGTGAGAGTCAAAAAGGCGGGTCAAGGAACGGCGAAAAATTCCCTCGCGGGTATAGAATCTTATTGGAGGCGCGTGACTGAGTTCGTGTTGCTGGCTATTAAGCCGACGTCGATCGCACGTTTTCAGTAGTGTTACGATCGTGGCGCGTCCGCGCTCCGTTTAGCATTCAAATTTGCACCGCTAATGCACTTTGCAGAGTAATCCTTTAGAGACGAGCGGTGCTGCAGTGCTGGAAGATCGTGTATCCCCGTTCGGTCTATTATTAATACGGTACCATAAATATTTCAGAGAGGTATAAAGATGCGATAACAGAAAGACCTGCTGGCTTGACTCCAGAACTTGCACTTGTCGTATTACCGACTGCGGCCAATAAGACCGCGTGAATAATCTCGTTGTATATGTAACATGACTCGAAAGTCATTCGTCAAAACATCAGTGACATCATCTATTTTCGTGAGAAATTTTTTCTCTTGCCCTTTATGTGAATGTGATTTGAAATCTTCTTCGGAGATAATTTCATATGCTGGTAGAATAAAGCGTGAGGCTGAAATTAGATGGATGAGACCCTTTATCTATGGGCGAAGATCGATTTCTTTTTTTTTTCTATCGGTGAATCACCTTACCAACTAAGGTTAGCTCTCGGCTCAATCTCAAATTTTTTTTCTTCGCATTTTTTCTTCTTCATAATTCGGACGGGATTCGTTTTTTTTTTTTTCTTTCATCTTTTTCACTCGTCATTCTTTTTCATACGTCCATAGTGCAAGGCGAAGCCACGGCACGCTTTTATGTCTCAATTATACTTAGAGATTTCAGATAGGAGATTTATGGCCCGAAATTACAGCGTTGCTATGCAAATTACAGCTTCCTATAATCACACGGTGCATCCTGTAGCCACAGGAAATCGATAAAACAGTTAACTACTCACGAGTAACATGTTTTTCGTTTGTTCGTAATTGTATGGCTAGTACTCTCCAACTTGTTACCCTGACTGAAAATAAAGTTTTATGTAATTCCACACGGCTCGACAGCCTGTAACTGAACAAATTGTTTATTTTTTTCTTATCTACTTTACTCCAAGATCGTGTAAAAGTTCACTCACCTCATGCGTAAATTTCGGTTAACAATGTAACCTGTTGCTTCTTATAAAAATACACAGTCATACAGGTCGATTCAAATCATCGCGAGCGTGCTTTTTGTTCCCGTTACGTACAAGAGAAACAAATAAGGACACTAAAAATTTTTCCCTGGTAGTCTTACCATCTTATTAGCCACCAGGGTGACAGCGGCCTGACATGTGTAGATCGTAAAATTAGATTTATAGGTACAATCGAATATCTATGAGGCTTATTTTAACTTTTTTCTTTTAAACCCGCGCTACACGTTCAGCAGCACTTAATACCTGACAGGGGGTTTTAAATTGAGATTTCAGTTCTTGATTTTACTTTAAATTCATTTATCACGGAACGATTTCATTCTCGTGATTAAGAATTTATAGCGAAGATATAGGTGTAATGTGAGTGTGTTAGGCAGTAGCCGAAAGTATTAATCTGCAGCCATGTCCACTTTCCTATATCTTTCGTTTGAAATTTTAAACTCTTACTATACACAGATACCGAACGAACCCATAATCATTGCCCATGAAATATAGGGCTATCAAGCTGCATCCTGTAAGACAACACAGATACGAAACACGGGGCAGAGTTGTTTCACTTTTCTCTTTCTATTCCCGAGAGATTTGTTGCAGCCAGACTGAGGAGACGAACGGAATCGAAGAACACGGCGGTCTAACCAGGGTGAAAGAAACGTCCATGCTTTTACGTCGTGGAAGGTTAAGCCAGTCGAGCGCCTCTAAGTGTGTCTGTTGGACACCTTCCCAGGAACACTGCGTCGCTACAGGGGTCCTTAGAATCCTGGCCGTGACTCCCGTTCATCCCGATACACTACACGAACCGTGGACCAGGATCCTTCCCCAAAAACCTGCACAGTTAAATCACTCCCATATGATATGAACTGCTTTCGCAATTAGATGAAAGAAATACATATTTTAAAAGTATATTGTTGATTTTTGCAAAAATTCCTTTCCAAAACACTATTTATGCGATCTGTAATTGTAAAAACATTTAATAGAAGAATCAAGATTTCGGCACAAGATGGCTGCCATTCACACGCTTCAAATTTCTTTTCGGCTGTATAATTAGTTCCAGCACTCATCAATCGTCGAGAAGTATTTCACGCCAAACATAATCATGGCAAGACTGGTTTAGGCACAGTCTAGCCTGTGATAGGAGCCTAGAATACGAGAATTTATCCTGCGAAATTTTCTAGTGTCTATGTACTTTCTGCGCATGACTCTTCAGCAAGACGAAGGACGCATGAAGTTAACTTTTTTAAGATGGAACTACGCTCCATAGTTTGACGGACCCAGGCGTTCCAGGACCAGTAGTATTCGTGCGTAATAATTTGTCTTGAAGCGTGAACGTGAAAAACATCGAGTTAAAATCATTGAAATGAATGGAAAAGTGGGTAAAATTGTAACAGATGGGAATTGCTTGTTCAGGGCGTTATCGTGTTGTATTCGGAATAATCAAGAGAATCACCTAAAGGTATACCTACAGAAAATTATCCAAATAAAAAAATCAAAAATCAGTGAAAGTATTTGATTATCCTACCAACCGATTTCAATCGCATACGCAATGAGCAAACCCTGGGCAATTACAGTTGTTACAGCAGCGTAAAATTATCGATTAGCTTGAGCAGTTTTCAGTGCAGACAATGACGCTGTTCAGCACGTATGTGGTAATTGACTGTAATTGCGCGATCAGCGCAAGGCTTACGGTTCACGCACAATACCCGTCCTGCATCAACGTGTGGCAGTGCATCGCGTTGAAGATGAGTATTTCTTCACATGCTTTGGCAGCCTATACATTACGCGAACAGGGTATGAAGCCACAATCGCATGGCACTAAAGTTTAATTGTCTCATTATTGGTTGGCAGTGCGCCGGTACTCTCGGCATACGAATAAGCGTCAGTTAAACCGCGATGCCATTTCGCGATGAATAGGTATTGTAATTTGCTCCTGCACGTTGCAATTTTCTCACGTAAGTTACGCGCATGCTTCCGATCCACGGTCCTGCGTTGCTCTCTCCTCCCGTTATCGGACCCTAAGCGGTTACCGGAAGTTAACATCACTCATCGCAGGCTGCATCAATCGCTGCATGGTGTCCATCATCAACTTGACACGTGCCACTCGACCGATCGTTGGATCTACGAACGGTGAATAAAATTTCCTTACCACCGCACGTCCTGAGGCTGAACAATTCGTCGGACAAAACTCCCTTCCACGATGAATTCGGAATTACATTCTTCCTTGGTAGTAGATACTAGGCGATGCGGTGCTTCGACAACGGGCCTTATAGACAAGGCTGGAGGCGGACAAACTGCACTCTTCCATGCAGCGACTAAAAATGCACCGAGTGCGTTCGTTCGCTCTGTTATTCGAATCGCTTAGCGAATCAGAGCACGCCAATCGTAACTTTGGATCGAGTGATTTATCGGCATTGACGCAAGACTGTGGCCTGTAGTGTGTAGACACATCCATGTGCACCTGCTGCGGCTAGACGCGCATCCTAAGTAGTCGACGAGCCAGTCTCATACCGATGATGAGTTACGGTGAGACGGCGCCGTGATACTTCCGAGAGAAAACCTAGAAACATGAAGCCGAGAGAGAAGAAATGAGAGAAAATAAATAACACAGACAACGTTCGACGCTGAAGTCGTTACATTGCGTTTATTTTATCACACTCCTGATGTCTGCCAACCGTATTTCTTAACGATATTAGAGACCTTGCAACTCCAAAGAGCTGACTAATTTGTCAGTCAGTTCAACACTGGCTACGACTCAATAATTGTCACACCGATTGTTCCTCGCGAGAAAATAAATTCTGCCTCTCTGACGCAGATCGAGAAGTTGTAAGTTGCTTATTGTAACCACCAAAATATGTTTTTCTTCGACTTTTACACACATTTTACAAATGTAATACTATAGTTTAATTTCAAACATTTCTCGAGTTTCAATAATCCCTATGAATCCTGTACCCTAATAATTATTACAATGCGCCCGAACCATACAGCTGCTGGAGTTATGTACCGCCTTTATCGCGATTTCTCTACCAAATCGGACACACGATACGCATGCAGATTTATCAGCAGCGACAGATGCTTAGATAAGGGGAGGAGAGGGCATCGAATATCTGCGATAAAATTTATTTAGGGTATCAAATGATACCTGACGGATCACGTGTTATCTGCGATGAAAAGAAGGGAGCCTGGATGATCGTGATCGCGGTGATAATGAATGGTTTGAAAAACCTGGACGCATCGAATCTGCAACATCACCCTGCATCTGGTCCACGGTATCAGTCGACAATTCGTGTTTTTTTTTTTTTTTAATTCTTTTTTCGGTTTACTCCACTCATATTATTTCCTCAAGTACTTCAGAAGCCGATGGAAGATTAAGGTTGTTTGTTCAGTCCGTCCTGCTCCAGCACAGCTCGTCAGGTATAGCCATATATATTTCTTTCACTCCATCCCCCCTTCTCTCTGATTATAATACTCAAACATTTCACACACAGTTGACACCATATCGTTAATTATTTGTCAACTTCTTTCACCGGCCAGTTTCAGAGTCCAAGTTTATCGGTGGAAACCAATTAGCCGAATGATGATTTTTTCAAATATTTACTCGATTACTTGGCGCAAGATCGCCGCCTGACCGAAGTTAATATTCAGCTACGAAAGTACTTCCGACGTGACGGCGGAAGAAGATGAAAATAAAAATTACGAACAAAACAAAACTAATAATAAATATATACAGACAAGTGTATACGCATGGCCGTTATGCGCGAACGAGAGTATTTGAGGGAATGTTTGATCGTTGGCTTTAGGATGCGCGTGCCGCGGTTTGCTTAGGACACCTTTGCGTGAACGTTTTGCTCTTCCTTTTTCCTCTCGTCTCTCATCTCTCTCATCTCAGCCCTCAGATCTCGGCTCTCTCTTCTTCCTCGACCACTTCCACCTCCATCCTCCTCAACTACTCAGTTCTACACGCTCTTCTGCTCAGGCCTCCTCCTCCTCCACCTCCTCCTTCTTCTCCTTCTTCTTCTTATTCTGGCAAGATGACGTTTGTTTCGCTTCAGCTTCGTCGGGTTGGGCCTGGGTCTGGGCCTGGGACCATTGTCCTGCCGAAGGCTCGAGCGCCCTACCAAAAAGAGATAGAACAGTCCCTTTTCTGCGGTTCTCAACCTGTGTACACTACGTTTTAGCCTATGCAGGCCGGCAGCGCCTTGAATTGAAGTCTTTTCAAATTCTAATGCACAGTCTGTTGAACCTGCGAGGTTTTTTTTTACCAGTCTGAGTCCTTCACGCTAGTTTCTACGTATATGTAAACACGCATGCGTATCGGTTTTGCTATATTCTCCTATCGTATCTTCCTTCGATGTAACTTGATACGATGGAAATAAAACACGCGGCGACGCCTTGACTCCGTTAGAGAACCGACGAAGAAGAAGAGATTGAAGGACGTCGGCTTTTCGTGTCAATCCCGATATTTTCTTCATACTTTAACGCCTCTATTCCGCCGCATCTCTACGTCAACCGTGCAAATTGACCTTTAACAACCGAGTCGACAGTTCTGACTCAGATAAGATCAAACTACACGAGCCGCTCCATGATGCCAGATTTAAATGCTACCGGAACTTAGCTTCATCTCTAATCAGCCGAAAAATGTTGTTAGTTATTGTTTTTTCCATGAATATTCCAACGACCAGGCATCTTTTTCTTTCTCGCATTTCACGATGATTTAGACGTGATAACCTGATACCGTTCACACCGTTTCTTCTAAGAAATACTACTAATGGTCCTCTGAGGCAGCTGTGGTGATTTGACACCTGGCCAAATCGAACAGTTTATTCCGGACTTTCATGGTGATTAGAGAACTGGCCCGTTGCCTCGGGGGTCAGAGGCTCGACTCTATAAGTGGAAATTAATTGAATCTCCAATTGTAGACATCGGTACAAAATCTTACTAGTTTCTAGTCTTTTTTCCGATGTAGGTACCGAACTGACAATGAGTATGCTTAAGTACGTAACCATCGACAATCGGACAGACATGTTAATCGTTCGTGTAAGTATTTCGTCCACTAGAGATGTTCGTACCACTGCAGTGTCAACGGACTCGAGTATTGCACGAGGTCCAGATAACGTTTGAAAATAACTTTCGCGAAGCGCGCTTTACGGTAGGTATTACATAGTGACGAATTTACGAGTACCGTACAACGACACACGTATGCGGTTACATATAACGTACATTAGACGTGGACAGATGGTTATTCACAGATTCATCGCTGACGTGAGCATGATGCAGGTAGATATAAATACCAACAAAAAATTCTAGCACCTTGTACGTAGGTTCGTGGCTCGTAAAAGTAGAAATAAAAATAAAACTCAAGTTGAAAAACAAGAAGTAGAAGAAGACGCGCATATGCGCGTCGCACCTGAGGGGCTGAGGCAAAATATAGCTGAGAACCCCGGGACCCCGTTCCCTCTAAAAGAGGAGGGAAATGAGGGGCTAAGGGGAGAGGGAGCTTCGTCCAAAGGCGGAGAGGCGGGTGGCCTGGAGCCCAAGCGCTGGTATCTCAATCAGGCAAGGGCCACAGGTTGGGGCCCATGGACTCCTGCGGGCGGAATGGCGGGGGACGAGGAGTACGAGGAGTACGAGGAGGCCTCGACTCGAGACCCGACATCAACTCACAACTCAATCTAGTCCGACAGAGTCCGCGGTGGAGTACGCACGCAAGATTTTTCTCCGCTTACCACGACGCGAATACCGCGCAGCTGCAGGAACAGGCGGCTTTTTGACTGTCGTGCGATTTGAATTTTCCCGCGCGAAGACTGGCCTTAGACAACCGTTGAGTGTTTGAATATTTTCGAACTATTGAACGTTGGTATTTCGGGGAATCGTAATTATTCTTGATCGACGTTCTACCGGTGTTTTCGTATTCAGACGTTCACATCTTCTCCGAGACTGCGAAGAAGCCGCAACGAGGAGATATCCGTTTTTTCTTAAACTACGTTTCTGACAAATCCTTGATAATCGGTAACTCGGTGATGGTTTAACATTTGTGAAAGTGTCTGGGGAAAACAATGTGATAGCGAACACTAGAAGTATATAATCCAAGGTAAGGAAAAGCTCCACTCGTCATGAAATAACTTGTGAAACTATACTTCAAGGTCTTTTTTCAAATCTTCAAGCCTTTCTTTACACGGTTTATAATTGGAGTTTGCATTTATCGCCGATATCAATTTCAGTTCGACCACATGTTCGTTCGAACACTTGCTATAGACATAAGCGGAGCGATAAGTACATATTTGATAAATTAAGCTTTACCTCGAGTAAATAAAGAGAAAGAAAAGTGGCTCCCATAAAGGCATCTACATGTTCCAAATAGTTGTACAAACAATCGACGTTCCGATCGTGTTTAATAAGGCATATTTACCAAACATTGAAGAAGCACGTATTCGGGTACGCGCGATTCGATGTTAGCTGTCTTCGGGTCAACCCACGCATTACTTAATTAACTGTCAGATTAGTTACGATGCTTGAGCGTATAGTTTATTCAACAAGTTAATAAAGTGAACGCGTAACGGGTATAATGAATATGAGCGGCGGGAGAAAGCTTGAGAGTAAAAAAAATCACGTGTAGGACGAAACGAGTCTGACAAAATGTTGAGAAGTTGTTCAGCGGCTATGATAATACTTACTGTGCGACTGAACAATTAAGCGAATCACAAGGCATTATGCATCGATTTAATTGTATCAATTTGTCACTGTCATCGCGGCTCGATCGATCGGTACAACCAAATATCATTGATCGACAACCACATTTGGTTGATTTGCATAATTTGCCTCTAGTCGCAATGGCCGCTTCAGTGACCAAATAATGTAATCACGTATCGAATATATTAACGAATCAGGCCGCAAACATATTAACTCAATTAGATTTCCTGCGTTGGCACGAACCGATCATTCGTGGCAAGCTCTCTGTGATGGTGAAGTCGAACGGTAATTGAAATTCGTCAAGCGCTGCTTCGGTCGGGAACGACGATTTCAAATGTCAACTTACAATCATTGCACGTAGATGCCAAGGTCTCGAATCTCAAATCACCGGCAAAACGTCATCTTGAAAAACATCCTTTGTTGCACTGCTGTACATTTTTATTTTTTTATTTTTTTTTTTATTTCACCGACGCCTATCAGTTCTGTTGAATAATTTTCCAAAGAAAAGGACGTTTAACTAATTCGAAGCAAAGCAAGTACATTTTCTTTAACAGTGTAACGTAAATTATACGAGCCAAATTTTCAGTTCTCGAGCATTCATTGAAAGCGAAATCATAACTACATTATTCTTGATGGAATTCTGTTTGGTATTAAACAGGATTCAACAGGTAAATTTCGAAAGTGATGGCAAACCTAAAATGAAGTTGGAACCGTGCCAAGGACGGTCACCTTGATTTTGGGTTAGCAATCATTCAATTTACTTGTCTCTTCTTCCCATACCTTTACTTTAGTCCTCGACTAACTATTTGAATTTGGAAAATAATATCAACACCGTAAGTTCGAAAAGTTCATGTTCATTTTACACATGATTCACTCTTGAAAACGGGACTATTTTGACAGTTTTGTTTACGACAGGGTATGAACTGCGATTCTACGATGTAGCAGCAGTAGTAGTAGTAGTAGGAGTAGTAGTAGTAGATAGTAGATAGGTCCATTACGTGAAACCGGACCTGCAGGAAGAGCGTGGATCCATCGTTTACGTTACATTACGGCCCTCGGGGGCGTCAACGTCCAAACGTAAAGAAGTCAACTCATGTACAATCCGAGGATATGACCGGCTGCGTGGCACCTCAAGGTAGTTAAATGGCGAGCGGTTCAAGCCTGAACCGGATTACCTAGAGCTTCATACCGCGTTCCTAGCATCGCATCGTGGGCGGGTTTAGAAGGTTGACCGAACGGTCCTTCATCGTTAAACCCGAGCGCGAGGAGCACTGACTTTCTCCAATATGTGTCGAACCGCGCGGTCCATCCCAAACGATACATCGCGGCGTGAAGTTGGAGTATTTCAGATAAATCTGTCGTAAATGGTACCGGGAACGACAAGGAGGATGAGGACAAGCGGTCTCATACAGCCCTCAACTCAACGTATAAGGTCGAGAGTGTGCCGAGTTCCCGGAGAGAGGCTTCAGTGTCTGCGGTACCGCTGCCATGCAGTGCAACGCTCGTTAGTCGAGCGACGGGCGAGAATCGAGATAAATTTATGTGTTCTCGTGCTAATGAACTTGATCCACATCTCCACTAACGTCCATACTCACTCTTCGAGATGGGAGGAGAGAGAGAGAAAGGGCACCCTGCACCACCGAGTAAGAGAGCCGTTCCGTTCCGTTCCGTGACTCTCGTGACTCCGGCGATTCGTGACTATCTGACTCGTGACAGCCTCCTCGTCGCAGCTCGAGCAGTAAGGTACCTACTTGAGACATAACTTATGCCGGGTGACTCGTGGCTTCCTGGGCACACGCGTTATGCATACAACCCCGCTAAGTGCAGCCGTTTACCTTGCGTTTGTTTGTCTCCTTCACATCTCTTCGCGCATACCTACCCTGGCGTGTGTGTATAGGTATACGAGGTGTCTAGGTATACACGAGACATGAGGTACCTGCCAGCCCGTCGCCTGGGGCCAGCTGTATAACCGTCACGGCGTTAAGGATTGCCCGCGATATTCTCCGACAGATAAACTCCTCATGGTGCACGGTACAGAGCGCCACTCCGTTCTCGGCTCGATTTCCCTTCACCTGAGCCTGCCTGTGCGGAGGTGGTGGTGCAACGCCTGCAACGCGGATGTAGATAAGACCTAGAGTTACATTTTGCCTCGACTAGACGAGGAGGTAGGGGACGAGAGCCGTTGGTCTTGTTGTTGCGTTTGTTTATCTTCAGGCGTATAATAACTCCAGCGATAAAGTACATCTCACGACGATCCTAACGCCTGCAGGGTACTTCTTTCAAGAACGCAATAATAAACCCCCTCCAGGGACTTTCATCCTGAAGGTGATGTCCTGGAGCGGAGGCGTGGGTGCGAGCCCGATTTGACGTCGTGAAAAAGGGAGGAAATCAACACGGTGCATACGGAGATGGTTGTCGACTTCGGTCGTTCCCATCTAGATTCAATCTCCGCCCACACGGCCCAACTATGTTTACGTTTAGGTACTTCAACCATTGGAGCAACTGGTTGCCGCTACTTCGTGCTGAAACATGACCTCTAGGGGTGGTCGGCCGACCGCGAACTGCAGCGATCATTCGCGCCTCGAGCCAAACGTCATCGGATCCATTACCCGCCTCAATAAAGTACCAAACCAGACGACAAGCTCGACCCTGTACACGAAACGTAAAAAAAGTTGCCTGATCAGAGACGATTCGATAGAGTGCACCATGGAAATGAACCTTCGGATCAATTCGCGATTGTTGATCATTGGAATTCGTTGTAAACCATCAGCGCATATTATCTTGGACGTTTTTTTCTTCTCCGTAAACAATTATATCACGTGACGGTGAAATCGGTGTGGTGAGATATTACGTTACGTACGGAAATGGATACCATAACAGTTTAAGGAAAAGAATCAGATTCGAAACGGCAGCTAGTGCGGAGAAATGCACACCTTCATAACATGGGATGCACAATCGTTACATCCGCCGCTTGACGTTCAATGTACACGATCTCAGACGCCCCCGGAAACGACAGTCTACCACCATGCAATTCCCATCTCTCACGACTTCCGACGTCTTAATCATAGCTTCTTTCATGCCTTGAAAAATTTTCCCGCTCAACGTTCAAAGCTATATATTTTCCATCTAATACCTTTTTGCTTTTCCTTTTCTGAGGACCACTTCCTCTGGATGGTTCTGGCTGCTCCGCAGGTTGAGGTACAGGTGCTGATAATCCTTCACGCTGACTCTCAGACACGGCGTCATCTGTTTTTAATAATAAAACCCGAGGTTTCCTCGCTTTTCTCGCCATGTTGGCGAACCCCGCTTGATTCCTCTTCGGAATTGGGCATATGCGCCGCTACGCAGCCGGCAGGATGCTGCCGCACAGACTAAGCCCCAGGCCTGATCCGGGGATAAGATCCTTGTAAAAAGAGAAAACCAGAGAGAAATAAAAAATAAAGATATCTAAAAAGTCTATGTAACGGAATTCACGCAGATCATTATTTACCCTTCAATTTCACCATCTTGCTCTGACTTTCCAGCTACTCTTTGATAGTTCTTGATGTTTCGCAACTTGATGTCTATTATTCCTTGTTCACATACGAATTCAGACCAGCTGCAAATATTTTTCGGTGATTCACTTAGTCGAGAGCAAGACTCTAGATGACCTTGAGTAGCCTCTACAGGCGGCTCTTTGTGCAGCTCTAAAAAAGATAGAATCTTAACAGAGAGACATCTTGGAAAGAGCCTTTCAGAGATCCGATGATTAATACTTCCTTCTATGTCTCGCGTGCCTCGGTGATGATGAGCGGGACTTTGAAGAATCGGTGAGACAACGTTGGTCTTGTTCACATGTCCGACATATCGTCTGTGGCAGAGGTAATTAATCGTAATATCTTACAATTCTAATTCATCGGAGACAGAATTTCTCCATCAAGATTATGCATTCGCCTACGACTGCTCCGTTTCACTGCGTAATACACGGCAGTCAAGGAATCGAAAAGTCTGCTTGATTGTGAGAGGCAGGAAGGAAATTATATTTATTAGACAGTCACGAGAGATGTGACTCGGTGCCGTTGAAGCTTTCAAACAAACAGTGAAATAAAAAGTGGCCGAGTTAGAGGGAAGATGCAGGGTACGTAGACCAGGGTAAAAATGTGGACAAAAATTTGTCAGGTGCACCGCAGAGACGTGAACGTGGAGAAGCCGCCCTGGAGGCTGGCCGCGTGCCAGGAGACGTCGTCACGCGTGCAGACCGCAGCCTCGACGGTCGTCGGTGGCGTTTGAGGGGTCGGCAAGACAAACAGACGAACGGAACGATTTGTTTGCGTCCCAATGAGATTCATCACCGCTCGAGTAGTTAGTCGAGTAGCTAATTCCTCCTTCCCCGCACCCACAATATACCCGCCATCCACCAAGCCACCGGCACTCTCCTCCCTCCTTCCAGCCCTTCTTTCCTTCCTTCCTTCTTTCCTTTTCCATCCACTCGCTTTACTCGCCCCAGAGCTAATATTTACATGGCGCTAACGACTACCTCAAATATTGTAAAACACTCGACATACTTGAGGCGACGGTGAGGTGCGGCGGTATATGAGACCGCTTGCGTCGACGTTAACCGAATGAAGCAATATTTGAACAACCACTGTGCAAATCGGTCAAACAGAACGAGCCTCGTCGTCTCTGTGTGTGTGTGCAAGTTATATGGATCATATTGTCAGAGTAAACAACCCTCTCAACGTTTCTTGGACGAGCTAAATAACCGCCAACAGCAGCCTGACTGAGCCGGAGTTTTACACCGATTGGCAAGACCCGGTGATGACCGCTCCAGAGGCTACCGGGTATAGCAATTTAGCCCTCGAAGGGCCGTTCGTTGTTCGTCGAAGTCGTCCGTGAAGCTCGAGCATTACGGAACGAGCGACGTTGAGAAACTTCTCGGGGGTCCGTGGTTGGGCCTGCTGGACCCTCAGCTTCGGGCCCTCGGATCGACCCACCGGAACGGCACAGACGTGGCAACGAGGGACAGATGGTCGGCTCCAAACTCCCAGTGATCTCCAACTCGGCTTCTCTCTTCGCTATAACGAACCGCCAACACTTGTTGTTGCCATCAAGCTTTCGAAACCTCTGCACGCGCTCCGGGTAATCAATCTTCTCCTCTTCTGCGACGGTAATTACCTACCAGTCTCTCTAACTTTCTGTGCATGACATCGGAGGAGCCAAGATAGAGGTTCTAAATAGCGAGGACCACGTTTATACGGATCATCGAGATTTTCATCTCGTCTAAGAATATTAAGAGTCGATCATTTTTTTCTCTCTTGCTGTTCTGTATACTCGTTTTTGAATAGGTTATATCACTTGTGATACTCATCGAAAACGGTGCCGATAAAATGTAACCCGATATTGAGAGACAAGGCTTGGATGATCCAATGATCTCAAAAAAGTGGAAAGATTATGTAACTCACAACCAGAGGCTCCCGGGCGACTTCTCGACGGATTGTTTGGTTGAGACTTCACTGGAGGAACTGAAAGCCCTTAAGATGACCAAAAAATGGTCCGGTTTTATTTGACCGTGTCTGGTACTGGCACTAAAGAATAGAGGAAATCTCAGCCCCTTATGTGGTCCATCGGATACGTGGCCAACCGAAATAAAAATCGTCATGGTTAGAGTTTAGAGGTCGCGGCGAATTCGTAGTCGGGAGCAATGGATAATCGCATTGTCAGTTTTCTTTGTTGTTATTTTCATTTTTATTTTTCACTCTTACACTGCGTCCGAAAAAATGGGCTAAATTCTGCGGCGTGGTAACGTTTTATTTGTTTTTTCGTTAGGCTCGTTCCAGTCAAGTATAAATTAAACGAATATGGCAGTGAAAACTCGGGGGAATATATAAGGAGAAAAAATTTGATACGGAGAACCTGCGGGGCTCTTATTGCTTTGTCATCGGGAACGTTCGACCCAATAAACTTAATCTTGATTTATTTTTGCCTGAGTGGTTGCGCCGGGTTCGAGTATACAGCTACGTCAACCAGAAAAAAGCAATAAATTGATCGCGGATATTTATGCCGTAAGCCAACTCCCTCGAATGAAACACTAATCAGCAATTTAGCAGCTTTGACTGAGCTTATAGCAATTTCCTGGACTGCAGTTCAATCATTATACTAGTACACATTTCCAAGTTCATGCGATTTTATAACTCAGTCAAATGGTTGGAGCACGTCGAGAAACATGAAAAATCAACATTCGCGAATTTAATGGATATATTATTAACACATATGGTGAACTTGATGAATTTCAGGTTGTTATTATCTCATTTTTATAACGTTGTGAAAAATCAGTTTTGTTTCAATTACCTTTATAGCTGCAAAATTCAGCGTCTGACTGATTAATTAATTATTGGACTTTGAAGAATTGGTAAGCCGTCGTAATTGGGCTGTGTGTGTGTGTAAAAAATATTGGTGCGTCAAACCAGTTATTCAGCAATATAGTTATAAAGATAATCAAGTTGACAGGTCTTACAAATTATTTGGTCACCAATTCCGATACATTTTGTTCCCATTGAATCGAGGCAACGTTTAATAGATTAGGGTTGTGGTCGTATTCGTTAATCCTTGTGAACATTGCGTGAAGCGTCTTATGTGGTGTCATCCTAACTATTTATGGTATCCCCGGCGTCAACGTATTTCTAACGTATTCAATTGAATTCAGCTGAAGAATATGAGATAATTACAACCCCTGACCCTCGTAACGTTTCCGTAGAAACGCGCGTTGCGTCGTCTGTACGTCCGCGACTGAAAAATGAACCGACCCAAAGACGTACGAGGGTTATTTGAATTTTCGACATTATTCAAACCCCCTGACAACAAAGACTTCCTCTAACTCTCTCTCTGCCCGACTCCGACAGCTCATGAGACTCCCTTCTATTCGTGGATGACGTATTTTTAGCGTTTAACTTCCAAGTGCCGGTGCTTTCTGAGACTACTACCACTACCAACAATCCGGACTGTCGGAGCTTCTCGCCTATCGGAAGCTGTGCCAAGGAGCCGGAGCCTTGGTTCCTGGGTCGATAAGACTCCTTCGACATTCTCTACAAATACGAATCCATACGCATGTTCCCAACTGTAGTACAAAGGGTGACAGTACATAGCGAACCCCGACCCACGTGGATGGGAACAGTAAACCCCAATCTTCGAGTTATGCCGGAGATTACATTAGGGTGGAGGACACAATGGCCAGACTAATTCCCCCGTACAGCAACAACGTCCGTAATTAAGTGACCGACAGTAAACGAAATCATGTGGCCGGTGCACTTTATCATGGAAGAGTCCCTTCTTTGAAGAAATAAAAATGAGAATACCCGAACCCGTTAAAAAATTTTACATTGACGACTACTTAGACTCAAGTTACAGGTCATCGTATGTGGTTATAAATCTCGAATATTCGTGACGTGTGGCTGCATGGCGAGTAAAGTACGAGGATGAGATGCATGCACACTCAACTCCGAACTTGAAACTTCAGACGCGTTGTCTGTTGACCTAGAAGATTGATAACGCGGGCTGATATTGAAATTACAGAAACTCGGTCGTTTGACACAGGTTCTGTATAGAAGACGCGATAAGTGGCTAGAAATGTATTGGTTATGTGCGGTTGCAATTACACACTGACAAGTATTCGGCTGCGGTGATCGATTGGGACGCAAATCCAAATAAAAGTTTCAAAAAGTAACTTACGTCAGGTCCATAATCCTCACGATTCACTGACAGAGCACCCATTATCCTGAATTTGTGGTTCACAGATTATTATCTCGACCATTCAAAGTAGCTCACTATTTCCATGATAAGTTAGAGGTCAGCAAACCGTAGAAACTTCCAAAGAAGAGGACGAACGGCGCGAAACTATGAATCTATAGAAACTATTCCAATGACTGTTAGTTGTACACCTTCCAAAGTGGATTCTTAGCGATTCAAGGTCACCGGTGTCGTCTGCTACCACCTATATGATCTTAGTACTTGCATGATGAAACCAATAAGAATTTTGTATTTGCTTGTTTATCCGTGTGTCAATTAAAGTTAGCAGCTCCCAAGCATTGACCTTCACCTCCATAAATTAGTGAAATTAAAATGATGTCTCGCTTGATAGTCGTATCATGTGAGAAATGGTGTTCACGTGATCATTAAAAAACATGCGAGTCGTCGGGCAATGGCACTATCGTGAGTCGATGCCGATTCGTGCCGCGAAACACGTAGCTACGCAAAAATTCTTTAGCGTATTCCGCAATCACTGTGTTTCGTACCTACACACACGCGTGTGTATCATCACGGAGATTCAGCAGTCTCTTTTGCGGGTCATTTTTCATAGCACAATTGTCGCGAGTTTCTCAAATACGAAAGAGCTCATTTATCGCTGAACAGTTATTGCAGTAGGTACCTTATACCTACGACTCGCGTTCCTTTACGCCTTTGGCTAAAACAGATTGAAGGGAAAGTTGTGTTCTCAGTGACATATAATCATTAAATTATACCGCACGAGACTCAAGGTGAGATTAAATACCACTGAAAATACCGGTCTTTAAACATTTTCGAACATTCCTTTTGCTGTAGGTACTCGACTTCATCCGAATGCGTACGTGGATTTATTCGTCACATTTCAATCTTGATAGTGAATCCTCTCGTATACCGCACTCGGTGCTTACGAACACTTTTATTACGTCTTATCGTAAGCTCTAGAGATACCGCTGAACAACTAATTACTTTACACCTTAGTATAACCATTACAAGTCCTTTCGAATAAATCTGTCGTGACATATGGATCGTAATTTTGAGCGTTACTGTATAAACTCACGCTTTTTAAACAGCACAAATGAACAGTCAACGATTACATTAATGTATCCCAACAATTCATTTAGATCATTGTCCTTATCTTCCAGGATATGATTCGTGGGGCGGAAAGGCTGCATACAGCCCTTGTTTCTCTGATCCTGTTAGCCGTCTGTACCACAAGTACCTTCGCTGTGATGCGCTGCGAGGATGCCAGGCTCCGGTGTGCCTACAGAGCCGGGTGCGGGATGGCCCTCCAGCAATACGTGACCAGATGTTCCTCCGTCTTGGGAGGCGTCGGCGGTGGCTGCCCCGAGACATGTCTTCACGCCCTGATCGCCCTGACCAGTACCGACGAGGGCAAGGAGTTGATGACCGTAAGTTCGAATCTTGGTTCATGATGGCTTCCAGTGATCTAGATACCTTCATCGATGGCATAGCAGACGAATGTCTATTCGATGATTGACCCCCGAGTCCAACCTCCGATTTCTACTTTCAGTGCAACTGTGCCCGGGATGATCGTCTCTGCGAACAGTCTAAGCAGAGGGTTGAAGTGTGTAGACCATCCGTGATGATAGAGATGAACAACACTAGGGTATCCTGCAGGATCGCTACCTCGATATGCAATGCCGATACTCTATGTGCGAAGGCTCTGGAGTACTACAATGGCTTCTGCGGGAGCATGTTTCACGGGAAAAAATGCACTCACAGGTAACCCTTGGACTGACTGTTACTCTTTTTCATTTTTTTAACCACGCTGCAGTGTGCTTTTCGTCTGTCCTCGAGCGACGGCAATAAGTGATTCGCATTCTCTCTTACAATTATCTTCAAAAGCTGTACTTACAATTTGTCTCCTTTTACTAGCGATCGAAGATCCCATGAATAAAGTGTCGACTTAATTTCGCAGGTGTCGTAATTCGATCAACATCCTGAGGCGCCAGGAGAAGGCCGCAAAGCTAAATACGTGTATTTGCGACGGGGCTGAAGACTACGACTGTAGAGGTATTCATCGGAATATGAACTGGCTATGCTTCGGAAAAATTCACCGTGATTATCACGATACAAAGAAAATTTTGGGTGATACACGATCCAACGAGATACTCAGGACTGACGCCAACAGTCGCGGCGCCGGCGTCGCGACATCCGTCGGCCGAACAACGACGGCCCTGGTGCCAATCTTCCTGCTCGCTCTGCTCGTCAGATAATGAGGTGATTTATCAAGGATACTTATCGATCAAGCAATATACTCTAATTCTGCAGGAATAAACGGCCTATTTGGTCTTTGCCGCCAACTCGTAGTTCAGTAGTAGAGTGCAAAAAGTACGATTTTTAGAAATGGAGTAGGATGTCCTCTATAAGACACGTACCGTTAGGATGTTGCGAAAAACCCTTTCGAAGCTGCCATTTTTTCAACATTGCGATAATTTCGGAGCTGTTTCGATCTCCGAAAACTTAGATTTAATCGAAGTCCAAAACGATATATCAAAAAATCAAAGCTAACAGACCTTTTGCGAGACAAGACTATCCCAGCGACTGGACATTTAGTAAACGAAAAGGAAAACACACAACCGGAAACGGTATTTCTTTACTCTATTCTTTTATTCTTCACCTCGTGATCGTAAGTTACTCCATCATCCGATGTTTACGGTTCATTTTAACGACCGATGATAGATTTTAATAGTAGTGCTATTCCACGTTCTCAAATATTTATCACAGTAGTAAAATCGTAGTAAAATTTCGAGACGCTGTTGACGAGAATAGACCATGGCAAAGATGTCTATCTGTGGGTACTGGCTATCCGGGAAGACTTGTCCTGCCCATAAGCGTGAAGAAAACTGTTTTTTTCCTTCTCCCCGATGTTTTCGGAACTAGATATTTGCCAGAGGGTTGACAAGACACAAGACCGTGCGGTCTTCGACGTAATACCGCACGTACGTTCGCAAGGAATTAAAAAAGAAAAAACACGGGGAAGAAAAAATGATAACGCGATATTGCGAGGGCATTTTCGAAGTCGTAAACGCGCAAAACGGACACCGCAACAACCGTGCAGCGGTAAAGACGTGTGTATACTTGTACGATGTGTAGGTGTAACCGAACGAGGAGAGAGACATAAATCACCCGCGCGGATCCAGGGATTAAATATGCTTGCAGAGAAATCTTGACGACCAGCGGACGTACGGAAATAAGTATGCGTTTGTGCCGGAGGCACAGGCATGTGTGCGTGTCTATATGGCTATGTGGCTACGTATGCGTGCGTCCAACCATAGGAGAAGACGAGAATGCGTTGTATGCGCACACGCTAAGGGATCCCCCATATTCGTGTTGCGGGCGTGGGTTGCTGCTGCCTCTCTGCAGAGGTATAGACGCGATAGCTTCTGGGTTTTCTCGACGAAATCGCGCCTCACACAGAGCTGAAAAAGTTTTGACCGTGGCGTAACTTACGTATATATTCTAAAACTACTGCAGCAGCATCGCGGTTCAACTTCCGGTTCGTATTTCGGCTGTACAGCTCAGTCTCAGCGGCCACGTTGTTCGACTCCTTTTTCTCTAATTCGCTCTTTCCGGTGGACACCTGCCCTCCTCAGCGACCATAAGCGTTCCTCTAAGTTCAGTCGAGGTTCTATGTTTTTTGTTGTTTTTCTTGTTCTTTTTTCTTCCTCTTTCTTCATCATCCACACTCACGCACACACGTAGGTACTCGCTAGTTTTTGTTTGTTCTAAGAACAGACCGCACAAACACGTGCACGATTATGCGTAGGAACAATGCCCACGTGAGCCTAATCTTTTTCGTCGGGGATAACCAGAGGATTTCGATAACGAGCTCGACACATTTACGCGCCATGGGTTAGACGAACGCTTGCCAAAGATGCAAGGGGTATTCTTCTGCGCTCTTTGACGATGGGTTCACTGCATGCTGCCAGTGCAGATGATGCTCTCCGAAACCTGCGCCGACGACTAATGGCTGGGGCCAGGTGTTTTCTTAGGAGTAGAGCAGAGATCGGTCCTGCAGACACCGTACCACAAAAGTCGTTTGATAGCCATGCCCTTCTTCTTTCTGTCTCCGCCTCGCTTCACCTCATCTCTTTCATCGACTATGTCATTCTACCGGCATCCAGTTGCGTACTGCTAAGTAGGACCTGGACTGATGGAAGTTACCGTATCCTGGGGTCGTGCAAAATGATGAGTAAAATGGAGCGCTTCTTTAAACAGATGAATAATAAACTTATAGCTTAAAAAGTACGCTGATATTCTGCGTGTAAGGTACGCGAGGCTTATGATTTTACGTATCGATGTGTATTATAGAGGGTGTCTATAGTGAATAACTGTTGAAGTAGAATTAGCTAATTGTAAGTTTTACTTTGATCTTTCAAATAATCCAGAGTATTTTGTTATCTATTATTTTACAGACGACCAAGGAGAAGGAAGCGCAACGAGTTCTCAAACAGTATTCCGTGAGTGAAGACCAAAGACTCAAAAGATTACCAGTTATTTAGTGCGTTTAGCAAGTCGGCGGCGAGAGAACCAATTTAAACCTTACCGCCACGTGTTAGACGACAAATAGTATACGATAAAGCTACCAATTGATTACGATTACACGCGCAAAAGGGTAGGAAGAAAAGTAAATAAAAATTTTTTTTATCGTCTACAGAAGGAGAAAAGAAAGAGAAATTCTTGAGCGAGGTCGACGTAAGGTTCATACTTTGTAACTGCGTCAGAATTTTTCTATCATATATGTATACTGTAAATTTCGATAAGTGTATCATAGAGTTTTAAATGATAATTATTATTTTAACTTAATTTATATCGAGTGATTTGCGAGTGAGAGAGCTTGTGTATGTAAATAGATAGAATTACAACTACCTGTTAATTAAGAGCACTACAGTTGCTGATGTTTTGTATTGAAGGGAAATATAACAGGAAAACGAACAGAAAGAAATTCTAAAAATCATGTAGATTAACGCAAAAACTGCCTGTATGCATATAAATTATTGATAAATAATGCCGTATCACGCATTATGAAACTGAGCCGACTAATTTATCGGCAATTATGATTGGATTTTATTTTTCCAAACAACTGTAGCAATTATACACAACAAAGATAAGAATAAATCTATATACTTATAGATACAACGACGGGAGAAACTTGGCAAGTAATATTTATTAAGTTTAAGCTCATCCTGTCATTGTATTCTTTAAGTATGTTTACAAATCCGTGCGGTGGTAATTGATCAACAAGCTATAAAAAAAAAAGAACTAAAAAAAATGTAGCCAAAAAAAAAAGAGTTAAATCTAACGGGTGGAACGGGGACTTTTCGCAAATTAGTTCGTTGTCGCAAAGTAATCGAGTTAATCCATTTAAAATGAGGGTGAGAGATCAGTTAAAAACAAACCAGAAAAAAAAACAAAACAGAAAAAAACAAGGCGGCGGGAGAGAAGAGAAAAAAGAACCAAGGAGCTGAAATGATGGCGAAATTTTCTACACGACACGCATTAGCCTGACGTCCATTGTTGTTGTTGTTGTTGTTGTTGTCGACATCGAGAACCGGGAGCTGCTCAGTTCTGCGGGTACGGAGAGATCCACCCGGCGGTTGAAATCGGCCACACACGTTGGTCCGACCATCGGTTTAGCTGCCGTCGCGGTAGCCGCCCTGGGCATCGCGGTGCACCTCGGAGTAGGTTGTTCCAGTTTTGAACGGTGGATTAGAGTAAATTAGTTGGTTCCAAGGTGGGGAAGAGGGTGGGATAGGTAGGCTGTTGTGTGGGAGGGGGTACAGCCACGCGCGATATTTCATTCCATGCAGAGAATGAGGAATTCAAGGCGCGTATACTTAATTGGTTTGTCTTCGAGGTGCGCGACGCATACACGTACAGCTGAAACGAGATAGTATACGCGAAGGTTCCTCGTCTTCCGCTTCCTCTTCCTCGCCCCAACGCGCGTTGACCATCCAGAGTTATAGAAGTTACACGACACGAGGACGTCAAACTGCAGTATTCCTTCGAAATGGTTAGCCAGGTATACATCTTTCGTCTCGGCCGATAGTCCTCTTCTCGTCTCTTCTCCGCGTCTTCCGGGTAAACGCTCGGAAGCTTCTACGAAACCTCCTCCTGCCCTGCCGGGGATGACAGTACGGGGTGTAATTAGCGCTCACGTAGCCGGTATAGTATACCCCGTGCTCCAGCTCGCTGGGGATCTTCGAAGCTGCGTGGAAGCCAGTTGGTCCATTCGTCCGAGAAGATCCAGCGCTAGGAGCAGCGACGTCGAGAGCCGAGACTCCTCCGGTGGATGGAGAGCAGCCAGCATCAAGGTGGGTGGTCCAGCGCAGGGCCTCCGGCGCCCTCCCCGCGGCACCCCTCGTCGCCCCTCGTCGCCCCTCGTCCCTACACTCGTCCTCGTCGCACCCGCGGGTCTCTTCGTTACTCCGGCGTGCCTACAACGTGTGTGGCCGACACTAGCGTCTCTCTTCCACACTCCTTCGGCGAGGAGGCCTTCTCTCGCCCGCCAGGAGTAGGGAAACGAGCCGAGTCTCACCGTGTCTCGTGTCCCGGGTGTCGAGCTTCGACGAACCACGTGGTATCCACAAATCGGACTCATCGCCTCTCCAATTCGGTACTTACTGAAGTTCAAAGACTGATTTCACCGACCTGCAAGCACTGCGGCGGGCGTTTTTCGCGCAGACCGGATCCATTCGCTCCTTACGTAATTGAGGATAGGTTCAAATTCATCTACAGAAGTTGTCCAACAGACGGAGAATCAGGCAAACACGTTTCATCAAGTTAAGCCGCAGCAATAAACACCACATGATCCGTTCTTCCTGATCCTCAATGGACCGATTACCTTAAAGCCCCCCCCCCCCCCCCCATTATTCTACTGCCAGTATCAGTGAATTTTACGCACACAATACGTCATTCGCGTGGGTCGGAAGTTGACAAATTGGATGGGAATATATGGTCCTGTGTAGCAGCTGGCGTTCTCTTCCGGCTAATTACGTCAGCAGCTGGCATTGCTTGCCGTAGGGTTTTTTCGACAGTGAAAATCGATTTAAAAATCTGTTGAAGGATCGCGGATCAGAATTAACGGTGAATCTCGGAGTATACAGGAAACGAAGCTGTAGGTCCAAGGCAGAGGACGAAGGTGAAAAGAAGGAGAAGAAGGAGAAGAAGAAGAAGAAGAAGCTGGGTATAAGGAACCCGCGGTAGCTTCGCTCGTATCATTACGCCCGCCGCGCACCGCTGAGTTCGCCGCATTCAGCTTCGTTAATCTTGATTTGATGTCGGACGAATGCGCCGCTTTGCCAAGCGGTGGTTGGTGCAGGTTGCCGCTGAGCTCAACATTTTATTATACGGTACATCCTTCACCCGTGAAAGAGTCGATTTCTCCGCGATCTTTCTAGGTTCTCGCGATGCTCCCTTTTCACTCTTCTGTGCGAGTTTCCGAGCGAATGAATCACGAGGATAGGATAGGATACCCGGTGGAGTGAGTAAATTATGTCCCACTCTGACGTCGGTTTTTTTAAACCTAATTTATGTCATCGCCTGCTCGCGAGATATTTTTTCACATTTTTATCTTCACGTTTTTACGGCGATTTTACGCCCGCGATAAATCACCCGCGGTGCATATTATGCTGTCTGCTGTAGGTATAAATGTATTTCAGCTTTTCAAGAGAAATTGAAAAATCAGTTTGCAAAAGAAACCCGTTTCCGTTAAAAACCTTCCCTCTTTCACAACGACCACTCGGTAGAACAAAGTTACGCCAACGGACGTTCTTCGACCTCCAAATAGAACCCGGAACTCCAGCAGGACTCTCTCGACGTGCCAATCACTGATTTCCGCCGACTGCGGTAGGCGAATCGGTTTTGTCATCCACGGCGGAGGCGACCATCAACCCCCATCAAAGGCTGATGCCCTTTTTTGTGAGACCGGAGCTAGGGCTATTCACCGTGACGAGCCAGTTGGGTGAAACGAGCGTTCTTACTTCTGTCCAAGTGGAAACCGCGCACCGGGACCCGAGTGAAGTACTACTACTCTGTGCAGAGTATTTTGTAAAAACTCACCGTCACGAGGTCTGCTTTGAGCCTCTCTTGAACCTCTCAGATTACATGAGGGCCCATATATCCCGTGAATCGTTGCAGGATGAAACATACCACGCAGAGACAGGCGCCTGCAGTCCTTTTGTCCGTTCTCGAGTTGCAATTCCTCTATATTTTTCTCTCTCTAGTCGATCCCAGCTTTATGCTCATGCGGGCTTAGGGGCAGGTTGACGTCGTTGGGGGTTCCACTTAGCCAAACATCCCCAGACTCGATCAAGCCTCGTGTGTAACGCGCACGATATTATCTTGCTTGTATAATCATCGAATCCTAGATAATGTGTGTTGGTATTGGAAATGTAAAATTTTATAGCATCAATTCCATAATGGCATATATAAATATCAAATATAATGGCAATGCGTATCGCAATCAGGAGAAAACGAAGTCAGTTCAGTCTCTCGGTGTGGTTATACCGGTTAATAATGCTGCAATCACGGATGGCGAATGACAGCAACGATCGAAGTTGAAACTAATTATCCGTAAGTCGACGTCCTCAGAAGTGAAAAAGGGCTCACAGCCCCATTATATACACAAAAAAAAACTCTAATACATATTCATTTGGCGCAGAAATAAAAAAATGGCATGAATTCTACAAATTTACTATTACGATTTCGTAAATTCCGTGCCATTTCTGTATTCTGCGGTCTAATGTAAATGTTTCGAAGTGTTCTTATTCAGAATTGCGTATAGAATGAGACAACGTTGAAATTAATTAGAGTACCCACTCAAGGGAGCAGCGAAATTATGAGGAACCTTGCATTGCGATTTGCGCTGTTAGCTGCAATGATACAGCGAACTTATTGGTCTACTTGTCCATAGGATGAAGTTGTCCATTGCTTTTTACCTGGAGCCACTGTACGTGGAGGCTGTGGCTGTTAGACGTGGAATTGAACCCGTTTGAGACGTGGAAACCGATACCGATTACACGGCCTTTGACAGTTCCATCGAAGAGAATTCACACCGCTCAACAACGATGGAATCACAATTTTATTTCGACAGAAGCGATTTATAACACACGCATAACTTGTAACAAAATTGTTGTTTTTTCGTTCCGCAATCCTGACATCGGCCCCGATCATTTTGAGAATAAAGGTTTCAAGAATAACTTTTGCTTGAGCTTTATTACAACTTCCCGTAAAACGAATGTAACAACACGTAAGGACCAAGGTGCCTTTTAATTTCCAGAACAAAGTATTATTGCAAATACAATAATAAAGAAGGTATTAAAAAATTTCGAGGTTTTCCGTTCATGGTTTGATCTCAGAATAACGATCATAATTTTACAACTTGGGACAGTTGTGAAGAAACATTGTCATCTTATTTTGAAGCACCCTTATTAATATAGGATTCAATAAAATGCAGATAATATCAGCAAAAATAAACTGTTAATACTTATTGAATGTTTATAAACAATAACGAATACCGAATAATTGTATTTCAATTTAATATACATATCTGCGAATTGTTTCGTCTATGTTGACGCACAACTTATTATTGGCCGTATTATGGGCAACTGAGCAACTAATACATCCAGTTACTTAGGAAATACTATCACACTTCAATTACGTTCACAGATTCGTAAATCGGGGGAGAAAGTCTTATCATGTAGATCAATGTACAGAGATACAATCGTCGAAGAATAACGCAGACATAATGTGTATATAACAGGTATGTGTTATGTGGTTATTTTTACGCATACCCAAAGCTGGAAATATTTTTTTTACTCATATACATGATTGACGTGTTTAAAGAAAATACGTGTTTTAAATATAAAGATACTGGCTATATGATATATTGGTTGAAAATATATCATACGTATCGACCCTGTAGGTTTTTGTAATTTTACTTTTGTTTATTGATCAGTGATCATGTGACATTTTTATAGACTATTACGGTAGTCTAGTAACAAGCCCAACCGCGGTTTAAGAGAAATCCTAATATCGGGACACACCGATTGGTACAAAGAGCAGAGAATCGTTCTTATATCTAAGAACAACGAGATTTTAACGAATGCTCGCGCTATTATACAAAGCTATGTTCGAAAATGAATACAACAAAAGTACAGATCGATATATAAAGAAAAATATGACGCGAATATTTTTATCGTAGATCAATGACGATGAATATGGAAATTGTTATTTTGTATAATTTGTAAAAAAATATTTGAAATGATTAGAAACAAAATAGGTGACGTGCTGCCAGCCTGTAAAATCATATTTCAGATTAGATATATGTATATATATATCATTAATCTTCCGTTTCTTCGAGACACGAATACATTTTACTTATCTAATTATGAAGGAGTCAGTACATCATGCATTGCATATCTCCAGGTCCAGGCTCTGGCAACGTCTTCAAACCTTTCACGATCTTTCAAATACATCTCACCCAATTCTGGCTCCATGCAAACCTGCGAATTGATAAGTGTTGATGAAACTTAAAGCTCTACAAGTGTAATATGGGAAAAATATCAGACAAAATAATATCACAATTGTTGGTCAGGAATTGCAGATAAATCAAATAACCAATTGAATGTCCTGCGATTTTGTACTTACTTCGCAATATGGATCCGTGAGTAGACTCTGAACACTGATCAGTACCTTAGATATAGTGAGAGCTAAGGACCAGTTATGGTGAATAGAATCAATGCCGACGTCGCCATGCCGCGATACATTAGGATGTAAAATTTTTGTGAGAAATCTCACTACCGGCGGACACATTGGATAGCTGTAAAGATAAAGAGTCTGATAAGTTTAAGTTGAGAATTGACAAAAATAAAAATTGTACAGCATTCAGAGCACGCATTCACCTGTAAGGTACTTGTAAGTATAAGTAGAAAAGTCCGCCCTCGTAAGGGCTGCCTACTGGTCCAGTGATAGTCGCTTGCCAATGACAACACATCTGATCCAACGGCGTAGCCTCAATTCCTTCTGGAGGATCGATTCTGAGGCTTTTCAATTCGCTCCTCAGTCTGTTTCTCCTCCAAGAGTTTTCTTCCATTCTCGGCAGTCTTGTCCTTAATGATGTTTGAACCAGACAGGCTCTGCAGGGAGCGGAAGAAGCAAGGTAATCGTATACTCTGTACCAATTTCCAACGTGCCCAATTGGCCTATACAAGGGCCAGCGTAGTTTGACGTACTGTTGCCACTGCTGAGGTGTTACATGTGTCGAGAGCAGGCCACACCATCTTCTACACACTTTGCCAGCCGACCACAAGCTCATG
Source organism: Diprion similis (assembly GCF_021155765.1). Lineage (NCBI taxonomy): Eukaryota > Metazoa > Arthropoda > Insecta > Hymenoptera > Diprionidae > Diprion > Diprion similis. The sequence goes on along the minus strand of NC_060106.1, from coordinate 17,387,730 downwards.
TCGTCAAGATGAGAAAATACTGCAAAGAGAACTTCCGGCGGCAGCCTGTCTACCAGGCCAGGTTCATTTATTCGCTCGTGTTCCAAATGTTTGTGGTTGGAGAGCAAATCCAATCTCTCCGATAAGCTGAGGGGGCGCGACGGCTCCCCAATATCACCATTTATTCGGAAATTCCATCTGTACTGTCTATTCTGTGCATCATTTCCAAAATTTTCACCTTCTCCAAGTGGAACCAGGTCTTCTGGACTAGGAAAATCATCTTCGACAGGATCGTCTCCTCGATTGTTTGGGATTTGAATGTTTGGGATTAGCGGTGGTGTATTTCTAAGATTATTTGATGGGTTTGTTGGATTAACGCTAACTGGGTACTGACATTGAGCTTGGTCGTTGCATATGTTATTTTGTATAACCGGCCGATTCATTTGCGGATTTGAACTTGAACTGCTTTGAGGCATTGCATTTTTCATATGTACACCAAGATTGACACCTGTGCTACATCCAAGTGCATTGGGATGATTACACCTCAAGGCAGGAGCATTTTGAAAGGGTGAATATGGAGATTGATTCAAATTCAATGCTGGTACTGGGGCGTTCTGCCGATTTGAAACTACTGGATTTGAATTCTGTGGAGAATTCTGTTGTTGCTGGCTTGTGCGTCGCTCAGGGTTGTAATAAAGATCCGTAGGCTCGTCATTTCCAGAGTCTTCGTCGTCAGTTTTCTGTTAACAAAAAGAGTGACGTCAATACGATTCAACCTTGATAATTTTTCACCATTTGCCACCTCACGTCACTTATGAGTAAAGAAATACTTATCATAGCAGTACTGACCTCGCTAAATATCGGCACTTGAAGTAGCCCGATATCATCTGGGAATAAAAATGCGTGGCAGGTCGCACATACAGGCTCCTCGAAACAGGGTCCATAGTACCCGTTGCAAATGTAACAAGTTGTTGTCTGCGATTTAAAAAGGGAAATGTTAGACATTTATGTTAGGCCCAGCAGAATTCAACGTAGGACGCCTGACGAGCATTTGACAAATGAAAATATTATTCAATTGAACTTACAGCAAACTGAAACTCCGGATATGGAATATTTTCGATAGCGTCGAGAAAATCATCTTCCAACTCGAGATTCAACGCTGAATCACTGCTGTCACTCGTTCTATCACAATTTTTGACGTGACGAGAACTCGAGGCGAACTTTTCGCCAGCCATGTTATCTGACCATTAACAGAATGACGATAAGTAGTATAGTTACTCAATATAACAGTATATCGCCTACCGGCGCTTTTCGGAAGTACTTCGGAATTTCCGCGCGTTCTTCAAACTTCTGATTCTGATTTATCAACGCCCCAATTTTCATGAATGGACCTTCTCGAGCGATGACTCGTGACAAATAAGCAGTATACTGACCTCGAAGAAATCCCGAGAATGCTTACAGCTGCTATATCAAACACGTTTGCAAATTTCTAATATTTAAAACCGTTTTGTCCAGTTCTAGGACCGCGTTCGCTGACTGAGGATATTTAGTCAACGCCGCGTTCTTTACCGGAGTTCAGGTTTCTCTTGATTCTCTTCACGTTTTGGCTTTGTAAATGAGATATTTTCAATTCAATTCCCGAGATGGCGCACGTCGACTTATTTTAGGCCAGGGATAGCTCAGCTGTTTCGAACAATTGACGTTGTGTCCGTGAACTGTAAAGAATCGCTAATCTACCGTCTAAACGCAAACAGATGTGGAGTGACTGTCCGAATTTCTGACACATCTCGGCAGCTACGGATACGGATTTGCGAGGCAGAGATTTTGTACATTTATATAAGTAGTAATTAGATTACAGCCTACGAGGTGTAGAGCGCGTTTCACCGTGAATAGAAGAGATATCGCCATGAGCGAATTAAGTCAAGAAGAGGTAAGTCCGATATTACGCTAGTTGATTTATCAACGATGATTTCTTGAGCTCGCTGGAAAGTATGCAATCCGAAGGGTTAGGAGGGGACGATAGAACCAACCGATGTCTCCGCCACAGATTTTATCGACCTTAAAATGAATACAATAATAAATAATAACAATCCAGCAACCATTCCGATTCCCGTTAGTTCTACTACTTAGTAGCTACTCACGATTTTCTGTTAAAAAATAACAGTATCAAATAATACCCTGATTGATCCTGATTCTCAACACTAATCAAGTATGCATGTCCTATAATTGTCACAAAGATAAGAATCATTCGAAGACATGCTGGTTTGTTGTCGGTTTGTCATGCCTTTTCTTGTCTAGTCACGAAAAAACTTCGACCAGATTTAGACTCTTGAATTAAAGTAAGTATTCAGTTATATTGATCACATGCTTTTTGAAATGTACAAAAATCAATCTTAGAACATTTAATTACTGTGCAATAACTTTGCTTTCTTTGTTGGAACAACTAAACAAAGGTGGCCAAATATAGATCTGGCAAAGCAGCTCTTGTTTACTTGGCTCCCAAAAAAAAATCTACGCAATATTATTTCTTTTCCTTTGTTAAGAACAAAGGACGACTGACCTGAATGTACAATACTATGTCTATACCATACTTTGTGATTTACGTTTAATTATAATTTCAAAGATACTGCATCGTGGTTTTTTAAAATAAAGTGAAGTGTGATGATGCTGATTTTTACAGCAATCATTATTCGTTGCATTTTGTTCTACAATTCAATTCTATAAACTAAACTTTGTTTAACTGTGATGTTAGCAGTTGTGTTTTGTTTTGATTTATCACAAATTATACAATTTTCATAGTAATTACTAAATAATCTGTCTTGCTCAAGTTTTATCAAAGTATATGTGATAATTCTTTACCAGATGAGGAGAAGACGGTTAGCCCGCCTTGCAGGTCTGGAAACCAGTATATCCACTAATAGTTCAAATAGTGGAACTGGATCCATTTCTCCTGGCACTCCGGGTCCTTCGAGATCATCTTCTGGTCCAATAATGTCACCTCCAATACAGCAGTTACAGCATCCAGAAGCTCCTATGGAAGTTGAAGACAGCAGCGAAAAACAGTGCAACACTTCTGGCGTTGATGTGGATTCTGGAATTGAAAATATGGAAGTAGAAGAATCTGATCGCAGAGAACTGGCACCACGCTCCAGGGTGTGTATTAGAATACTCTGCAGAGAATGGACGTGGTTCACTTAGCAGACTAGTATTTGTTTAGTATAGTTGCATTTTTTCCTTTCGTTGTTTACTGAGTTACTATGACATTGCCTCAAAAGTAAAGTATTCGACTCAGTAAGTAGAAAATCAGTATTCTATTCAGTTCTTAGAAATATAGTAAAGTCTATCTTGGGATTAGAGAAGAACAGTACAATATTGTTTTGTTGGGAAATTCGAAACAAATTTCTGACATCAATCATAAGAATCATTTTTTTGTTAACAGACAACGAGTTCCAGTACAGAGGTAACAGTCGAGCAAATCCACACAATGGTATCGCGTGTGCTTTGTGTTTCGTGGAAAGAATCTACGGAAGGTGCAATATTTCTTCCTCAAACAGCAGCTAATGCCTTGGAGCATGAGCTCTCGGATGTTACTGATATTGCTAATCAGGCCCTGATGGAAGTGCTCTGCATGTTCTCTCGAGGCGAAGATCCATTGAAAGAAATAACATCGGATGCTTCTTCCGATCGAGAAGGCAGTCCCAACAGTCAAGCGAGCCCTTTGCTGAGTCCTGTTGTTACTCTACCTTCCTGTCCTGTACCCACACTACCTCTGCCCACTGCTGGCAAATCTCAGCAGCCAAAAAGTCTTATTTATTTATTTGATTGCTACTCCAGAGTTGCTGTTGAAGAACGAAACCATCCTAAGGTAAAATCCTATGTACAACTTTGAAGTAGATTCGGTAAGCAATGAATCCGCGTTATACTTTCAATCTGTTTGTGTTTCTAAATTGCAGAGATGTAGCACACCTCCACTCTCTGAAGTTTTGTCTACACTGCGGGCTCAGTGTGTGCAGCATGCAAGCTTAGTTCTACAAGGATTGGTTGGCATCTGCCAAAGTGTAATACCATCAACGCCATCCCCGTCACTTCTCTATCCAGTGCTATCGCAAAACCTACCGAGAGGATTTCTGCATGAACTTGTGGCTAGAACTCACTCTAATCCTCACGTGTTCACCAAGATATTCACCCCGTTACTCCAAGGCTTCTTTCTTTCTATGCAGCAAGCAAGCCTGATTGGTAACACTCACCGCCGGCCTATCGAGGCTTTGGAAGAACTAATTGAGATACGCTGTGGACCCACCGGAAATGTTCGTCCAATCTGTCAGTTGATAACGCACCAAACCCAGTTTTTACCTGACGTTTTGACAACTGCAGTTGGCAGAGAGCTTGCCAGAACATCATTCTTAGGGCCGTTTCTTTCTGTCTCTGTGTTCGCGGAAGATCAGCCCAAAGTTGCGGAGAAATTTTTCAGCGGAAATCCTGCGACCGATAAGTCAATAAATTTAACATTACAGCAAGAGCTTGAAAGCACGAGATCGTCGCTTCATAAAATGTTTCATGCAATTCTTGCAAACAGTAGTAGCTGCCGAGAAGCCACTCTGGCGTATCTGGCAGCTCTTCTTCGACACAATGAAAAACGGGCTCAAATTCAAACAGAAGAATTTGCCCTTGCAGGAGATGGTTTTATGCTCAATTTGTTGTCAGTTCTCCAGATGCTTGCTGTCAAGATTAAGCTCAACACAATAGACACATTGTATCCGTTTCACCCGTCTAGTTATGTTGAAATAAAAAATGATACCAGATTGAAGCTCAACTCGCAGGAAGTGACAGAGTGGCTCGCGAGCTTAGAATCAACGCACAAGTGGACAGAGGCAAAGTTTCCAACTCAATGTTGGTTTTTAACTCTTCACTGCCATCATCTGGCGCTTTTACCAGCTTTGCAAAAGTATCAAAGAAGATTGAGAGCTCTCAGGGAGCTACAGAAGATGCTGGATGAACTACAGGCAACTGAGCCACAGTGGAAAGATGCTCCTTTTGCGGCGCACAATAAGGAGTTAATGAAACGATGGAAACAGCAGTTGAAACGACTCGGTAGATCAAAATCTTCTGCAGATGCTGGATTGATAGACCAAGTTCTTTTGAGGCGATCTCTTCACTTTTACACTTCTGTTGCCGATGTTCTGCTTGGTCTTCTTACACAGAGACCTCCTGGTAGTGAATTACCTACCCTTCCACTTCCTCAACATGTTCCACCTCAATTTACTGCCTTACCAGAATGGTATGTCGAAGACATTGCGGAATTTTTGCTCTTTGCACTTCAGTAAGTTTCCATTTTTCTATTCTCCTATCTTGTGTTTGGAAAATTGCTTCATTCACTGCATTTTTTTCATAATAGATTTAGCCCGACAGTTGTGGCCAATAACATGGATAATTCGCTCATCACATGGCTACTAATTGTGATATGTACGCCACACTGTATTCGCAATCCATACTTGATAGCTAAAATTATTGAAGTACTCTTTGTGATCAACCCTAGTGTTCAGGTACGCTCTAAACATTCTTCTTTATTACTTTATGACTGAGCAAAAACGTGCACATCTTGATAAGGTTGAAATATCGTTAAAAGTTTTTATTGTTTAACAGGGGAGAACAGAAACTTTACATGACCAAGTAATGGCACACGAGATATCAAAGACTTTCTTGGCATCTTACCTTATGAAGTTCTACACAGATGTAGAAACAACTGGTTCCAGCTCGGAATTCTATGACAAATTTTCGATTCGTTACCATATTAGTTTGATATTGAAATCCATGTGGGAAAGTCCTGTGCATAGAGCTTCCATCGTCAACGAAAGTAGAAGTGGAAAGCAATTTGTCAAGTTTATAAATATGCTAATGAATGACACAACGTTTTTGCTAGACGAAAGTTTGGAATCTTTAAAACGAATTCACGAAGTGCAGGAACTTATGTCCAACACTACAGCCTGGGCTGCACTACCTCAGGATCAGCAACAATCTAGATCAAGACAATTAACGGCTGACGAACGTCAAGCGAGATCTTACCTGACTCTTGCAAAGGAAACTGTTGCCATGTTCCATTATTTGACTGTAGATATCACAGAACCATTTTTACGGCCTGAATTGGTCGGTAGACTCAGTGCCATGTTGAACTTTAATTTGCAACAGCTTTGCGGACCGAAGTGTAAAAATCTAAAAGTGAAAAAACCAGAGAAATATGGATGGGAACCAAGAACATTGTTAAGTCAATTAGCGGATATATACTTGCATCTAGACTGTGATAATTTTGCTGCTGCTCTGGCTGGGGATGAGGTAAGCGATGCGATTACATATGGATCGCTTTGTTTTGGCAATTGGCAAAGTTAGAAAATTTCTATCCCAATGATTAGGTTTACCTTCGAGAGGTCTTCTTTGAGTAACATTTACCACCTGAAGCAAAAAAGTAAAAAATTTAATCTGTCAACTTATTAATACTACCCTAACAACGCAAAACATTGCAGAAACGTGTTTAAAAAATATATTCAATGTTCGTGCAGTTAGGATAGCTAATATCATATTCATACGCTTGACGAAAGAGCAGTTACAGTGAAATAATGGAATTATTATTTAACTTGTTTGTGTTGTCTGGTCATTCTTTCATCATATACGTATTCAAAACCCAATAGAAACGGCCTGTTTCCCATTTTAATTGAATGAGATAAAACAGTGAGTCAATTGAAACATCTCTTCAAAGTTTATAATACAGCGAGGACTATCAATTTCAAATATCCTAATTTTAAAAGTAGAAATTATTTGTTTAAACTTGCAAAATATTTTATTTTTTGAAAGTAGTATGTAAAGCTTAATTTGAAATTGACTAATATATTTGGCTACGCAGCAAACTTATAAATTAGAGACATTAAAAATATTTGATACATCGACTTCTGTTATTCACAATATGTTCGAGTCAATTGATGAATATTGTCTAATAAATGTGATAGTTAACTCAACATTTGTGTTAAATAAATTACAGCGCTCATTCTGCAGAGAGCTATTCAATGATGCTGCGGGTAGAATGGAAAGGACTGCAATCAAGACTGTGACTGAAATTGAGCGGTTTCGAGCTCTAGCAGAACGAGCAGCCGCTATTGCAAGGGATAATCAGGCACGTGATGAGGATTATGGGGATGCACCTGAAGAATTTCGTGATCCTCTCATGGACACGCTTATGGAAGAGCCTGTCAAACTTCCATCTGGTATCGTTATGGACAGAGCAGTGATCATTCGGCATCTACTCAATAGCGCTACAGATCCATTTAGCCGTCAGCCACTTAGTGAAGACATGCTGACACCTGGTGAGTAAAACAATATCAGTCATGTCTTTAAAATAACAATGAAAAATGTATTAATTCTCATCTTTTGTAATTAATGTGGCAATAATAATTATTTACTTATAATTTTCACAGTCCTGGACTTGAAAGAAAGGATCTCTGCATGGAAACAGGAGAAGAAAAAGTCTGCAAACATATAAGTGCTACTAACAACGTGATTCGTTATTTAAAATTTGCAGAAAAAAAGACAGAAACAAAAAGATAGAAAAAAACTATGTCACATTATTCGTGCAAATAAATACCAGATGGTGCATTCCATCGGTTAAATAAATGCCGCCCTTTTACGTGAACGTGACCACAGTGCAATGATCTGTGCAACTGTTGCGCTCAATGAAATTAACAGTTTTCATACGGAAAAAACACTGACTGCAGCTAGAAAACTGCCAATATTAATCGAAGCGTGCGTTTATATTAGTTTGTAAATAAAGACAAAAATACTGGCCATGTTGTCAGTGTACAAAATTCAATTTTGTTCATAGGTTTAAGTGATTTTCTTCGTAAAATCCAAATAATATACAAACGTGCATACATACATATAATCTTTTAGTACCGAATAAATTGATAATACTGATCCGAATAAGACAACCAAGTCTTTGACACAGGGTGATACTGATTATGGCATTGTATACATTTGAAAATAGAACAGAATACCTACTTCATTATATAAATTTATATAACGAAATGAGAATTAGTTTCGAAAGATTCACCGTAATTGGCAGTACAGACATTTTCGGTATGTAAAACATGTCAGTCATCTGTTGACGAAACGCTGTTACTAATCTTTAAGTAAGAATAATTTGACGTACAAAAGACAGAGAAACGAAAGTATTAATTCTAACTCCTAACTATTTGCATGGAGTAACTTCCTGCCGGTGATATTCGTTGACCATTTATTTGTCCCAAGCTCTGCACTCACTGTATGAAAAATAGATTTTGAACAATGCAATATCCGTGATTCATCGAAATAAATAACAAATAACGACCGATACAAGTAAAGAAGAAAAACTGTTGACACACTCGTAGACTGGTATTACTTTTACCAATAAGTAATATGTGGATTTTTTCATTTCTATTGCATGAATCTAAGAAATTCTGTGAAAAAGAAAAAGCAATATAAATAATACAAGTAAATTATCGTTAAATAATGGAACATACAATAAAAGATCATTTTTAAAAGTTACAATCAAATGTATATACTTTGGAAAGTTTTCGTTAATAATTTAGATCAATTATATTTGCTAATAAATTTTAAATGAAAATAATGTAATCGCTTTAGGCAAATAAAGATCTCACTACTATTGATCATAACTATTAGTACTTTGTTACATCTGTTATAATCTGAAGTGATACAAGTGGATGGTAGCCATCTGTCGATACTAGCCAATGAGTGCACGAAACAGAATAAACGATGTGTGCCAGCTGCAATTTGCATCAACTATTTAAGATTTGATGATTGTGATATTCCAATTCCTGGTATATTCCTTAGTGTTTCCTTTTCATGAATGAATAAATCACATCTCTCATTTACAGAGAGTGCAGAGTACAGATAGTCTGGTGTGACATTAAACAAATCAAATTATACACATTCAGCTATTACGCATATTGATATGTGTGTAAATTATATTTCTAATCCTATACTTATTTTAACAAATAACTGAATGGCAATGAATTACTCAATACACAAATTCGTAATAGTACTATTTCATAGATTTTCACTCTGTCTTTGCAAGAAAATATAGCATTCTAGCAGTTAAATTCAGTTAACAAATGATAACAGTGATCTCAATTCCATTATATTGATAATAGTTAATTATTATCCTCGTTCAAAGACTACTATTCTCCCATCTCCGCACCAAGATAATCATTAGTATGTAGTTGAAACGGTTGAAACTTCATAGATATGATTTTATAATCTTATTTGCCTCGGTGGTCAATGCTGTGTATCCCAACATGAGAACAAACAGGGTGGGTCAAAGTCACGAACCGTAGAATTTTTAAACTACCTACCAACTATATCGGAAAATTATAGGCGATAATTTAATTTTAAAGAATTTTCATTTCACTTAATCAAGATGTAAATAATCAGAAGCTATTGTATTGTAATAAACATCACTAAACTTGCTAAAAAAACGATTATGATGATAATAGTAATAATAGTAACAATAATAATAAGTTGATAGAAATAAATGAATTTTGGATCTCTAAACTTTATTTTCTCCACTTTAATATATTACTTCTCCTCAAAATCGTCTTACTATCACATAATGCGACTTTGTCAAATATGTCTTACGTTTCTTCAAACGAATATTCAAACCTCAATATTCATTAGAAAATTTCCCTGCACCAAAATTACGATGTTAAGACAACCAATGGAATTTACCGTAATTTTTTAAATTCTTTTGCACCGTGATAAACGCGATTATTTTTTTACGAATTGCATACGCGGTGATATTCATATTTTATGATATGTTTATTGTCGCAATAAGTTGAGATTATTCAAATCATCAGATGCAATTTATGAGATAACGAAATTAAGTTCTACTTCATATTTTGAGTACAATTGTTTTCCATTTGAACGACTACTAATGGCTTATTGTCAGTCAGTACTTGGATAGCTTTGTATTACACTTTGTAACGGTACAATTACTGTACTGTTACAAAGCTATCCAAATCTTAAAAAGAACTGAATCAAATGTTTTACCGACAGGAAAATAATAATAGAAATAACTGTCAATATTTTATCATTGACAATAATTAACTTTAGTCAACCAGAACTGTAGAAATACGGAATAGGAAACAATGTTATACATACTTTTTACGTATAAGAGCGCAGCAGCTTTGCTATAGTATAAATCAATAATTCATAAAATTAGAAGGTTGTTGTTGTATAAGGTATTGGATAAGAATAAACTCTAATTCTAGTTCTACTTATTTGACCATTTTGCAACAAGAAATAGACTTTTTAGTTTTCATGAATTAGTGATAAATGGCAGTCTTGAACAACTAATTTTCACATTAAGTTTTTTTTACTATGAAAACTTTACATACTCTCTCTGCTGAGTATAAAGATACACATTAGGAGTGTACAAAATAAAAATAAAAAAACGCAGCACTAATCTTATATTCGACATGTCTGAGGATTGCCAACATTTTAAAGATCTCGAATGTTTATCTTATACATAGGTATATTGTCTGATGTTTAATCACGATCATACAGTTTTTTGAGGTTCATATATATAAAGTCCTCAGATGCTAAGAACGCAACAAACTTTAGCTTGAATCTGCAATGCAATCCATCATTTAAAAAGATGTATAGGTGTTGGTCCATCCCATTTCGACCTGCGTCCGACCCTTGATCTCTCCGATTTGGCCCGCAATTTTTTATATGATTGTTCTCACATTAAAAGGTACTATTTTTTTGTTCCTTCCTAATTTTCCAACATGGATTTGAATTTTTGACAATTTTTTTTAGATGATTTTATTGATCGACACAATTTAAAAATAGGAAAAAATTCTGATAAATCGGGCGTCAGATATGAAAATTTTTATCTTCTAGAGTCATTTTACTATACATTTTTGCTGAAACGTTTTCACATGCCACACCGGATTTTTGAGAATTTTTTTTATTATCTCAAGTTAGGTTTTTTTTTAATTAATTGATGATGATTGAAAAACCCTTTATTAGCAAAATAAGGAAAATTTTCGAAAAAGCTTGACAAGAGTAAGAAGGAAAAATCTCCCCACCTTGGCTATAGGCTTAAAAATTTTGATATCTGAGGCGAAATTTTTCAGAATTTTTCGAGATTTTTAAATTGTGTCAAACCACAAAATCATTTTAAAAAATTGTAGAAAGTTCAAACTGTAGCGGCAAAATCTAAAAAAAAATTAGTGCCTTTTAATGTGAGAAAAATCATACAAATATCGCGGGCCAAATCCAAGATGTCAAGGTTCGGACGCAAATCGAAATGAGGTGGACTACTCTATAGGTATCTGTACTTATATACCTACATATATATTTATATATTCTATATCAAATTTCTGTCAAATTCTAAGAAATTTCAGGAATGTAGTAAATTTTACTATTTTTCACTGCAAATTTTGTGGTCGGGTTAAAACGTATTTGTAACAGTGACCTGAAATTGGTTTGAAAGCAGTTAGACCAATATCCTGGCAACCGTTGAGCTTCTCTGGTAATTATGAATATCGATTATAACATCAGATCGTTCAAGTTTCTGATAAATGAAACATATAATGTGCAAGGTTCACAGTAGTTGTGTAACATATTTTGTTACAACTTATACGTGTTTTCTTAAATAGTATGGATTGTATGACCATGTACATATCGGGGCAAATTTGAAATCAGGAACTGAGCAAAACTATCGGAGACGCTGGAATAAAATGGACAGTGCTAACGTTATTTATGTGAAACATTATCACTACAAGAATCTATAAGTGAACTAAATGATAAGTTTAATTTTGTTTTACGAATAATGTTAATGAAAATAAATTTAGGAATAACTAGAAATAAACTATTCTATTGATCCAATAACGAATGTTATTATCTTTACGGATTTGACAGGTTTCTGCCAACTTGCTGTTATTACAAGAGAATCACAATAGGTATATTCGCATTCAACTGAATGATATACCACTTTTAAAATCTTGTGAATAAAACTAGATCATTTGTTTGGTAGCTTAACAACACAATCTGTACGTATAAGCTAATTATAAAACAAGAATATATGGCCATTTCTATAGGCTGATTGTCATCTTGCAGAATAAAATTATACATCCAGGCCTATTAGTGATCAGGTTATCTAGAATATGAAGGGCTATATAATTGTAAAAAAAATTCTGAAGAAAAATATCACTCTCCACTTTTGTATAATCTGTATCAAATTGGAATCAATGCCTCTAGTTATTTCTTGGCAGAGACATCCCTCTACCAAAACTGAATGGTTTCTGCAGCCGCAGGTGCGCTGATGGATTCCTACCACGCCCAACACCCATCACACTGATGACTGATTCCATATCCGACGCTTCAGCTTTGTCTGACTCTCCTCCAACCAACATTGCCTCCGAGTAACCAAGAGGACGACGTAAGTCCTGATTAGGGTCAATGAATTCCTTGCATCCGGATGGATCCCTAGAATTACTACTTAATTAGAAATCAACGTCAAGGATACTAGAGGCAAATATTATAGAAGATTGAAAATTACAAAAAATAAGGCCAGAAACAATACCAAATGATCTATTTGTGTCTGATATTTATAAATTTTTTTATTTTACATTACCTTTGTTCCAGGAAGTTTGAACCAGTGCTACAGTCTATTATACTAGATCGACCATCGATTGAGGGAGTCCAATCCCTGTTCGATTCTTTGTCCCAAGATTCTCCATGATCTATAATGCTTGTTGCAGCATCAGATTCTAAAAATTCACTCATTGTAGACCCATGATTCCTAATGACTGAAAAAATGATAGTATACAATGAAATTTATAAAATTGGAACCTAATGGGAGTGCCTAACAATAATTTTCGCAAAACCATTGCAGTCCACAGAATAAATGACCCTTACACTGATGCCTTTCAGGCTCTAAAACCATGCGCTTGGGACAGTTTTGAATGTGATCAGTTAATTCGTGTTCAAACAATCTATGCGTTGCATCATATGGACAAGTTTGTTTGTATCCTTTTGGAAAGTTCTGTAAAAAAGACAAAGCAAGATGAAATAAAAAAAAATGCAACACTTGTTTTCCTTGACTTTTGACTAAACTAACCTTTTCACACTTAACAATGTGCATTTGAATTTTTGACAGCGCAATCCTGTGGTACTTATCGTACGGGCAACTGACAACGGGATCCGAATATATTGATGCGGTATTCATGATCCGTAGCTTGAATGGCCAGAGAATTAAACGATGTATGTAACTGCAAGTGCCGTGGATACAGAAATTGTGTTGATAACATAGAGGTTACGACCTAACCTCTGTATTTGAAAATAAGGTGTTCGGAAATTTTATTGGTGGGAAATGACCGCCATTATTAATTTCTGAAAACAACAACCAATCAGGTTCATTTTTCTCAGTCCGCCTACCCGCGAAAAAACAAAACATTTTTACTTGTGTAGAACTTGAGCGATTGTGGCTACAGAAATTTTTGAATATGCTTCATGTACTTGGAACAGATTTTATTTCTCAATAAAAACATTGATTGTTAAGCGCGTATCACTATTTTAGAAACCTAACGATCAGCAAATTAATACTACAAGAAGCAATCCAAAAAAAATCGATTCGTCGAATATTCAAATTTTGATAAAGTGGTATATTGAACTAATGATTACATGATGTAGTAGGGAAATACAGGCATTATCATTACTTTTGTGTTATGTCAATTGATGATTTTATGTACAAAGTAGCAATCACTTATTACGACAAGTGGGATATTATTAATATGATAAATATCAGCCTATATGCTTGAGTATGGTAGTCATGAAACATAAATGGTTCTTTTTTTTTAAAGAAACTTAAAATGTAATATTTTCTTCCTTCTAAACTCAAAAACCATCCAAATTCCTCAATGCAAGAAGCTTCAATGATTTCTTTGCGTTGACTGTATGTATAATTCTTCTGTCAATGGCATTCGTTCGATCTATGATCTCGTTGGATCATATTGTAATTGTTAAGAACAATTCAACGAAGCAATCACTGTTACTTCAAATTTTTTACACATTCATAGTTCGACTACAACACAGTAAATTTCTATCAATAACACATTTTTGTTTTAATTACTGTTTATTGTTCTACGGCAAATTGCGAGTGGTAAAAGATATCATGAAACAACATTTGTGTGCGTTATATAACTATTTTATATAACGTATCAACACTGTAAAAGCAATAGAAACTAGAAATTCATCTGTGTGATGTGAGCATTGGTGACAAATTGGCTAATGAGACGTAAATATGTCGACAGATATCATCACAACACCTCTAAAATCGTACAAAAATCAGTTTAGAATTCGATATTGTGGTTTGAATAGGTATATAAATGTAATTTTACACCACCAAACTGACGTTATTGTCATTCACTTGGGCGTGAGTATGAGATACTATATTATTATTTAATGTACTTTTGGTTCACTAGTAAAATAAAAATTGTAGACAAAATTATGCATGTCGGTACCAGTTATATATCATTTGCCTCAAGTAAATTTGTGAAATTTTGACATTCAAATTTTCTCTTAAATGTTCCCCAAGGTTGTTCAAATAAAGACTATAATATTTTCTTTCATCGCTTCGATATGTGCGATTTGAGATTAATACAACAAACAATGCTGCGAGTTTTATTATTTCTACAATTACACATTAAGCTGTCTACGATTTGAAATAAATAATTACTATTGTTCATACCTATTAAATATTTATTAAAGCTGTCAACCAGGGGTCAAAACGGCTTTCTTGACCAATGTGAAGGGCTTCACATGAATATTAGGCAATCTTTCGAGACCCATATTATATATATACACAACACACATTGTGTATATATATATATATGTCTATATATACTATACGACATATTAATAATGTATAAATAATAATTTTAAACGTAAGATAAATCATAACAAGCCTCTCCCTAGTTATTTGAAGGAAAAAAAAATGATGTAATTAACAATAATTATGCGATGATAATAGTAGATAATAACAGCAATAAGAAATAAAAATTGATGTCAATACTGGATCTAAATGTGCTATAAAAAATGCCGACAAATTAAGATTAAGGTTACAGCAAACTCAAACTTATAATTTATCCTTAATATGAGCATAGTATCTAGAAGATAAAGTTATCAATTTTGTTGTTTGGTATCCATGTAATTGCAATGTTCCAATTTGTTTTGGATATAGCGCAAACGTTCGATGTTAATATTGTCACTTGTCAATGTCGTATAAAATGTAATTTTTTTACATAATAAGAATAGCGAGCATGTATTTTCATATCTACTGCGATAGTAAAGCAACAACAACTCCGTTGTGACCTAATCTTGGGTTTTCAATAACACGTATCAACACGCTGTGATTATAAAACCTTCACTCCTCTAAGTAAGAAGCAAATGATACAAACCTACATGATAGTTAAAAAAAAAAAATAAATAACCAATGTAATACAGTGTTAAGACTGAAGGGTTTGAACCAAAACTTTCTTTCTAATGGCCTTGGTGCTACTTGCCTTTGTACTTTTGGCAGGGATCAGTAATGCAGTAATATTGCGCAATACTATTTACAGTAGTGGAAATATTGAGTCATATCAAATCTTTTGAAAATATCAACATAATTAACTTTCAAAACCAATAAGATTTTCCATATTTTAAGACATAATTCTCGCCTCTTACCATCTTTTGTAATTCAATGATTAAACAATCATTAAATATGCATGAGCGACAGTGCGATTAAACTTCATAAGCATCGTTGTCGATTAGTTTATGATCAGTTTTTTTTAGTTACAACCGCATTTCAAATACTGACAATAGAATATAATATGCAATAGTGATTTTTCGTTCATTTGAATCTTGACAATATCAGTTGAGACATTGTTTTTACACATTCCAGTTCGCTTCACAACTCGATTGCATTTTCAGAGGCAATCTAAGCTATGATTGCTTTACAATCATTCTTCACATATTGTATCAATATTTGTGAGTGCCTGTTAGCTGATAATTGGATTACATTCAACGAAGGTAAGGAAGAGGGTCGATAAGTAGACAAGCTGCAACATACAATATTCCAAGAAACATATTTAGTCTAGCAGTTTGCTTTGGTACGCCCTGGATAGTTTGTGGAGATCTGAATTCTTTTTCTATTCGAAATGCTGCTGGCAATGTGACCAGTGGTAACAAAAACCACACCGAGTACCGCAATGCAAGTACAACGAACGTTATGTAGGGTGAGAATAGCAAAAAGGCATATAAAACATGCGACGCTGTATGACCAATCAAAATTGCTAAAGTTACTATTCCGACACGTCTGTCACTCTCCAAATCCCTTGTATTGTTACTATGTAGAATTGCCTCTGTGTTTAAGGCCAAAGGAATGGCATAATACATTGTACCCCATTCAACGTATCCCGTCTGTGCCATAAATGCAAACAAAACGGATATCGGGCCAAATATGACTAAGATCAAAACGTCACCTAGAGCTATATATTTCAGGCCAATACCACCAGTATACAAAAATGAGGAGGACAAACCTCCGAAATAAACGAGAGCCAGATGCTCCATTTTAGCAGGTGAAATGCCAGTAAGTAAAATAAAGCCTAAGCACCCTGCGGCATATAAGATTGCACCCAAAGATACTAGCTCATCTTTAGATAAAATATGATCGACCAATATTCGGTCGTCACTCTTTCGACTGTCCACCCCTTTGACATAGTCAAAGTATGTGTTTACAACGTTACCTGCCCCGTGCACCGAGACAATCGTAAATAAAGTAAGTACAAGTGATATCCAATTAAAGTTCGTTAATCCTATTAACCGATAGGCAAGTGCCGATCCAAGGAGAGTCGGCATCAAGGAAGCACTCAACGACCATGGCCTGAGGGCCAAGACATAAGAGGACAGCTTCATTAAAGGAGAATTCAGCGTCGACGATGTGGAACTGGCGCCATGGAAGCTGGGTGATGGAGGGGTTGATTCCGCCTCCTTATGGGAATTTTTGACCCCATTCAACATGTTGGTCAACGTTCTGGTATCTGGTATATTAATAATAACGGGAAATTAGCAACAGATTACTTGTTTAAAAATTACTATACGGAATTAAAAGTTTTCAAAAATTAAAAGTTAGTACACTATATCAGTTAAGTAGCCGAAAACTGTTTATTTTCATTGATTTTCCAAGTTGAAATGATAGTTGTTTTCTCAAGAAAACTCTTATTCAACTATGTTCAATGATTCGTTACGGTACTTATACTTTTGATATACACAACAATTGTACTTCACACGTCGATAATTCGATTAATATTCGTGTTAAGGTATCATGTAAATGATTCGTGTAGTAAGTACTTCCACGAAATATCTATGAAAATGCTATTCACCTGTGATACTTGAAGAGCGGTAAAAGTTAGGTTACAGTGATCTTCATACTTCCACTGCGAGCACTAAACATCCGTCTGAAAATACATCGGTATTATTTGATCCGTTATTCACATATGGAAACACATTTATTCTTCAGTTGCTTGACATTTCCATGGGTAGATTTAACAAAAATTCAAGCAATGTTTGAGACTCGAACACACTGGTGACGTGTTGCAGCGTTTAACACGCAACCCCGTCTACCTGGGACATAACGAACTAATTATTTTCGACTCTCTAGTTAAGCGACGCCTTCAGCGCTCCGTCGTTTCATGTGCTTTCAGACAAACTAAACTCAAAGAACGGCGTGAAACGATTGTATTTCCGGTCGATAAGGGTAGTCGATCGGCAGATTTGACGTCAGACTTTATATTTAAAACACGACTCAGCACTATTCAGGAAATCTGTTATGCAAATTATTCTATTTTTCGTATTCAGTACATGAAAAATGTCTCACCTTATTAAAATCAATCTGCGAAACTATACAATGATTAACTTGCAATGTCAGGCAAGGAGTCTTCCACTCAAGTGATCATGGTACTAATAATATCATTCGAAATGATTTTTTACTCTCCGAAATCACGTTGAAATCAGGAATATTAAGATAAAATTCTACTTTAGTAATCATTGGTAATCGTGAAAAATCATTTAGGAATACAGACGTCTATTTTAATTTTTAGGAAATTATATGAAATCTTAGAAATCATGAGAAACCGCGTAGTCAAAACGAAATTTATTTATCAAGTAAACTCTCGTAATCACTTTACAGAATGTAAGTGATCATGAATATTGTAATCATGATGTCACTTTTTTCTCAGTGAAACACGCATTGATGTCACGAAGATCGGCGATGATAATTCTTCAGTCAACGATGCGTTCAAAGTTGACTTTAATCCGTATAAGTATGTCTCCAGTGGGACTAGCATCAGTCTATGCTAAAGGTTTAAAATCATGCGATATTCCAAAAATTTTAAACTAAGAAAAACAAAAAACCGTCGTTTCCGAAAGTCATTTAATGTAATCGCGCAATAAAATTCATCATATCAAGACGGAGTATTCTCAAAAAAAATTATCGACGGAATTCAGAAAATTGAGTAATTGTTCAATATTCTATGATTGCATAGAACTTCAGTTACTGAAAATTATACATAAATTTATACGCTCTTTTACATTCTACCATGGTGCATAAAATCCTGTTTCTATTTCAGATCTTTGTACAGAATTGAAAACAGAAACTCGGAAAATGGGTTTGCGTCATCAGTGTAAACGATCGCTAGACTATTATAAGAAATGTTTACAATCATAATATAGCTGTTAGTGTAAACACGTTGAACTAGCAGGTGCGTCATTTTATGTTGAGCTTTTTCTGAATAACGGTAACAGGATTAGTACGTATTTTTTTTTCATCAACAAATGCTTTATTTATGCATAGATTGTAGGTCATACAATGTAAATCTTCATTTGTAGTTTCGGTATCCATTAGAATCTTCTGAAGACATCCAATTCCATTGCATTTGACAGCATCGTTCAGAGTTCTGAAACATAAAAAGATATCTCCCGACGACCCAACTTACCATACAAACCAACAAATCTGATTGAATCATTATTGAGCTACGATCAATATGTGGTTGAGGAATAAGATCCTCGAGTGTCTCTGAGGGGCAAAAGCCATCATTCTGCTACGATTCATCAGTATTAAAATTTGTGCTCTCTGGTCAATCTCATTTTCTGTTATTTTTATTTGGAATTGAGAATCAGTCTGATGATTTCTGCCTCTCAAAGATATTAAGGCCAGAATACCTGTAGGGTAGTCGAAAATCTGAAAAAGAGAACACCTCACCAATTTGCTATTGAACTAGAGAACCACTAAACTCACTTCACTAGTGCAACATGCAAATTTACTGGAATTTCTTTTTATTTTGAAGCAAGTTGTGCACTGAACTTCCGGCCTTAACAACAATCGTGTCAATACGACGAACTAACAATTGTCAATCTTTTGCTCTCTCGTTTAGTCTTTACTTGTTTCATTTTCATTTTCCTCAAAGATGAGTAAAGAAGAAAGCGTAAATTTTAATCAATATGATTTCTTTCACTATATTGATAATTCGGGTACTTGGAGAAGAGCAGTGTTGAAAACTTTGTACTCGGAGAACTTAGCACCCAGAGTTCCAAAACTACGAAATTAGCAACAATTTCCAAAAAGCCAGTTTATAATTTTCTTCTTTGCCAATAGAAACTTTTTTATTTTAATGTAGATGATGAAAAAAAAAAACTTGGAAAAATTAATCACAAGCCACATAATCACTAAAGCACAATTATCTCTCTGGATTGGCAATATGATGACTCAGAACCAATATTTCGCAGCTATGTTGTTTAGAACAAGAAATAAACTGGCACTAGCCACTGGTTACACTGAAATCATTAGTTTCTTTTTTTTTTTTGACAAAACTCGTATTTTCCTTTTCCATCTGTCATTAAATTGAGATCGATCAGCGTATTAAAACATTGTCGAATAACAAACCACAACACCAACTTCACGACCACTTAACTAAAATCAAAGAAAAGCCGACAGAACAAAAATTGAGATAAAAAAAAAACAACAACCAAGGAACAACTATGTCTTTCTCTAAGCACAAGCATGCATTGTTTTATCAACCGAATCGTTTGTTAATTTTGGCGAACTCTGTTTTAAAACTTTGAATATCCTAGCATAACTCAAAACTTCCATTTCCTTCTTTCTTTTTTTTTCAAACTTGATTTTTTGTTTATGAACAAACAATCACAGACGTAACTCAGCTATCGATAACTTTCAACCACTAATTGAACTAAACTCGTTTCAACTTCAACTTGATGGGTGGGCATATTTTTTTGACATATCTAAGAAATTAAACACAATCAATAGTTTTGTCTGCAATCGGCTCTATTTTTTCATTTCATTTCTTTTCTTTTCAACACCAAATACACTTTACCACCGCACCTTAGTTCGCCTCCGAGTGCGACTTGGACTTTCTCATTTCTCAGGTGTTCTGAGGGTTCGATTTTAAGATGGATGTTATTTTCATACCTTCATGATAACACCCTCGGAGGCGAGAACACAAGCACTGTTTTACATCACTGTACACAATTGGAGATTTCTGTTGTTTCTTTTTTTAATACCACCAAACACAGTCCTTTATGGTAAAGTTCACAGATTGCTTAACATGTTACCAATGATTCTCACGGCTTTAGACGAAGTTTTTTTTAGGGTTTTAGAAGAGATTTTTCTGTTCGTTTTCCCCACGGCCACTCAAACACTGTCCATGTTAACGAAATTCAATATCATTTTCACAGATAATTTATAGCACAAACACTTAAATCTTATGCATCTAAAATCTAAATCATATAAAAGTAAATTAACTGAAGTTAGTATTTTCATTTTACGATGTGACCGTTTGATGTTCTTCAACTTTAACAATAAACTAGTGGTTAGTTGTCGACCAGTCCTTTCGCATTTTGTATAAGAATAACAATGATCATTATTTACAGAAATCGCGTTAAAGAAGAAAGCAGTATATTAATGTGTACGGTAAGAAATAGTTTTGCCATTTTTTTTTCAGTTTGCAGACACGTTACTTTAAAAAAATTTCATCACTTAATGTAATTTGCATCTCTTCATAAGTATACGTATATATTTATATTTATATATATATGCATGTATATATAAATCCTAAGACGTTTATGCACTGCAGCAAAATTCATACAATCACAAATGTGAAAGAACTGTGTACATGATAATTGAGTATGTATACTAATTAGAATAGGTTCACTACAATTAAATTATGTAATAGATCATGATTCACCATTATGTCATTATGTCATAACGGTCCAACATGTATGACCCAGATTTAGAGAAAAAAAAAGTGATGCAGAACATTACTAAAATAATGTTTTATCTTGATAAAAATAATTATTCCACTTATAAATCAATCTTCGGAAGAACTTTGCAAGTTTTCAGTTTACTATTTCGTTATCAGAGCGCTTACCTCGTAAAGCTATATCTAACATTTCGTTACCATAAGTTATTACTTCCATGCTTAGTACATGTACTTCTTCTATCAGCCTTGTCAGAAGTTTCAATTCTTCTGACCACAGCAGTCACTTGATATCAACATATTATTATGTCCTGGTATTTGACCATTGCATACCCCCTTGGACATGGTTTTGTCAATTTTTACGATTTGGCTGATTCTAAAAATGAACTGATAAATTTCGACTTCTGAAAAATGAAGCTGTACAATATCAACATTTTCTTACTCAAAAAAGATGCGCGTAATGAGATGTAATATAGTGCGATTAATTTGAGACAGTCTAGAACTACTAATCTGCTAAATACTCTGTATATGGACTATCTGTACGTTAAATGTAATTAGTTACTTTCCTTAAAATTCCACCAGAAATTAAGAAAATCAGCCAAATTTTTGACCGAGTAATGTAACAATATTGTATGTAGTATTCAGCACGTTTACCTTTAATAAACCTTATGAGTAAGCGTAACTTAGGCACTGCCGCCCTTCACCACAACGATAACTAAGTGATCCTCTTTCAAACCTTCCTCGCTAAGACTGGGACAAGTTCTTTTCAAAAGTTCGGTTGAAAAGGCGCACGGCGGAAAGGCATACAAGACACCAGTTCCTTCTGTGTCTTTATTCAACAGAGATATTACTCCTGCAGCTTCTTTCTGCTTCAGATACGACACTAAGTTTCTTAGAGGTCGAGTTTGTACGTTTGCGTCATCGTTCGTAATGGTAGCGCTAGATCCTGCAAGCCCTAAAAATATAGCATGTGAACTGGATGTTTGTATGCGTTTAGAAACGTCGTCTAATTTTGGCTGGTCCAAACGAAGACGCTGCGTTATTCTCAGCATATGTTTCCCATCCTCATCCTTCATGAGCGCGTCAATTATCTCTGTATCTCCATCTGTAAGGTGAAATTTAGCTGGAAACAAAGAATTTTTTAATATCAAAGCGCCTTGCCAAACCGCTATAGACTTTCGTGCAACTTCGGGAAGAGTTCGCGACGTAGACAGCATCCCTGTTCTAGCTGTTTCAGAATCGGAATCTGAATCCACAGGTCTTCTCCGAGGAGAGCGTGATCTGGATCGATCTACACCTGGTTCCCGAGACAACGAGCGCCTCAAGCCCCTTGGTGATTCATATTCGAGCTCAGGTGGAGGCCGGCGACTTGGCCAATCAGATTCTTCTCTCACATATCCTTCAGGGTAAGCAGTTCCACGGTATCCCCCTCTGCCTCCTCCTCGTCTTTCGTGCCATGGGGCACTTCCGCGACCCCTGAATCCCCTCGGAGCATAAGCAAATTCACCTTCAGGAGCGTAAGGATCGTACGGAGATTCGTATTCCACAGGTCTTGGTCGAAATTCAGCCGCGTCTTCTGGGTACGGTCTAGGTTTGAACCCAAACCCGGGAGTAACATCGGCAAAATCAACCCTCAGCCTCCTATCTGGTCCCCCAAGTGGAAATCCTCTCATTTCTTTGACAGCAGCTTGGGCAGCGTCGATGGAATCGTATAAAATGTAGGCATTGCTGTCTCCCTTGATGTAATCAATCTTTTTAATAGCCCCAAAACGATCAAACTCTCTCTCCAGCTGAGGCACGGATGTCCATGGCCCCAAACCGCCAACCCAGATACGAGTTGTTGGGGTAGCTTTACCGTATCCGATTTTACACTGGAATTTACCAATGTACTGGCCAGATAATTCAACTTTGCATCTATGCGCCATATCCAAAGTTTGGAACCTGACAAAAGCATAAGCATTTCCAGTACCCGGCGGGGGTCTCTTGATATCGATGTCATCCACGATTCCATACTTGCTGAAGATTCTTCTCAGCTCTTCTTCGGTAATATTTATTTCCAAATTGCCAGCAAACAAGGTTCGAGTAGCCAGTGGGTCATCCTCAGGTGAAACATGATGCAAATAGTTTGGAAACTTGTCTTTCTTATTTTCAATTCTCTCAAAACCGTGAACAGGATGCCGAATCATCATGTGTCTGGGTGGTCCATAATGATGCGGAGGACCAGGATGAACATGTGGTGGTCCATGGTGTAGTGGTGGACGAACAAACTCGTGATGAGGTGGCGGAATTGTTTCTCTTCTGAGCTCCCTGTGAGGTGGAACTCCAACCGGTGGTCCGTAGACACGTTCGTATCGTTCAATCGGTCTGTGCCTTTCTGTAGGTCCGGGTGACCTGGCATAATAACGTTCGTAGTCTGGGGGAGTGATTGATCTGGGTCGTCGGTAAGATTCGGGTCTTTCATAAACAGGTTCAACCAAGGCAAGCTTGTCGTATAAAATAATTCTCGGTTTAGCATGTTTCGCGTCTCTCGCATCCTCAGAACTTCTGAAGCAAACATAAGCAACTCGCTCGTCCAATTCATGAGAGATTCGTATGGAAAAATCACCAAATTTCTTATACTCCCGGTAAAGGGTGTCCTTTATCACTTCATCGCTTGCTTTCGGATGTATCGAACTCACGCAGAGGACCTTGTAACTGTATGGACGCTCCGGTGGTATCTCTCTGGGTGCTCGCATATACTCGTCCCTGTGAGAACTGGACTCAACGTATCTGGCATGAGAGGATGCTCTTGGTGGACTTGGACTTCTAGCCCCTCTAGAGCGCCGTCTGATTCGTTCCGGCGTAATCCTCTCATCACTCGAATCGTCGTATCTGAAAAGTTGGACAACATTTGTCGTGAAATAACTGATGAAGTATAATTTAGAAAAAGCGAGACTTTTTCATTTATAAAAAGATAATGAAACTAAGCACAAATCTCAATTAGATTCCTCTCTTGTTAAAAAAAAACCTATGCTTCATACTAGCAGACCGCAAGTGGAGGTTATATTGACCATGAATACTGCGGTCAACAAAGCAGCAAAAACCTGACATGTACCATATCACCGTGAGATTACCGGGATACAATGCTGGTAAGGATTTTTAAGAAATGAACAGGAGTGTTGATTTCAAGGATAGTTGTGAATCATATTGGGTAGATGCGTCTTACTAATTGAAAAATAGGCAAACCAAAGACGGCGTCCTACGTAAAAAGTAAACAAGGATCGTCGGCACGAATGGAAATTAGCAGAATCGTAGCGACTGACGGAGAGTGTGAAAAGAATTTGGAATTTATGATACCCGGAGGTGGAATAGTACTTGGCATACCTTCCCATGGAGGATCTGGATCGCTTGACACGGGGCGGTGGAGTGTCCCGACTCGAGCTCCGTTTCATATTATTTCGGATTTTAACCGTTATTTTGTGCCGGTCGTCACGCGGAATCCCAATCATCAACGCTGCAGAAAACCGCAAATAACTGACAAATAATTAATAAAATTATCCGCGTTAACTAAACGCACTCCACTCAACAGACGCACAGCAAAATGGCGGTGATCATTTGTCTTCTGACCGTGCCTTGTCGCGTCTTCCTCTCCCCCCTTTAGCGATGGCACAATGAATGTCGGCTAGTTCCGAGCACCGCTACTTATTGCATTCCGTTCTTTTACACTATGTTTTCGAATATAAGCGTGACTTGTGAACTCTAGATTATTTTTTCATGACTATTTAAAAAAATTCGAGTTTATTTCTCACTCTTTGTTACCTTAACAACCTTTGTAAATATCGCGAATAATTTTGAACTACTTTTCAGCGCGTAGCTGTTCGTCGGCCGACGCCTTACTGGTCACTGGCGTAAGCGTACTAAGGAGCTAGTTTTACTGTATGGGTAAGGTATAAATATTACAATTTTATGATCTAAAACGTTGCTGGTAATTGGTAATTTTATCCCCAGGGTACCATTTAAAATCTAAGTCTGTGGATCAACAATGTTTTACGGAATTACCGAAATGTCGATAAGGTAGAATTACAATTGGCATTGACCAACATTAAATAAATCCCTGGCAAGTATGTGTGCATGGCTGGTTGCAGCCTACCAAAGTATCCAGGCGTTTTCGGGAGTTACCACTCGTTTTCAATAATAAGATTAAGGTATTGTTGCTGTTGAAAATAATAAATAAAGAATTATTACTAGAGATGAGCCCAATGTGCTAACTTAGTTTACATTTATTACAGCACCTACAAAAAAATTTCATTTAGAAATAGCTGCGCGGATTTTTCCGAAACAAGGGGCAATTGATACCTTACGATACCTTAATACTCGCAAGAAATGCCCCTGTTTTTGGGAAGCTCTTTGAATCGCCGATCGTATAACGTGTGACTATACTATGCGTTAAAACTTGAGGACCAAAAAAAAACAATTAATCCACACATCTCACAGTTGCCTCAAGTTTGAATTGAACATTTGAATCTGTATGAATACAGAATTATTTGAAAATTCATGGCCTTACAAAAATGACCTCAACTACTCGTTTAGTACATATTTTATATGATATAAAAATGGCAGCGTTCATAGTTTCTGTATCAACATACCTATAGATGTATTACTGTATTACCCGCATCGCCCAATGTTTTGATTGGTTTCAATAACGACAACCTCTTCGAGCAAATATAATCCGTGCCACAGGGACGGACTATTACATGTTCCTACGTTCTAGGTATTTTGTCCCGTTCTTCCTGATGAATAAAGAATTATCGGATAGACGAATTCCTTGTATTCAAGCTACAAATTTTAAAAGAATGTGATATACAATATTGAGCAATTGATTGAAAATTTCAGTTACATAACCATTATAAGGAACCCTATTCACGCTGGTGAGAATAATTATTAGACGGTCCTGTACTAGGTACATGAGAGGTAAGTGACCAATAATGACAGCAGGTGTCTTGTAGTGACAAAAACTCAACTCACTTTTGTGACGGTTTGAATTCAGTCTGGTATCAGTTAGTAACGAAAGCCGTTCGAAGTACCATCGCCAAATTGACTAAACATGAGAGAAATTGTTCACGTCCAGGTGGGCCAGTGCGGCAATCAAATTGGTGCACGAGTAAGTCTCTTTAATTCTAAGGGTTTTTGTCATTTGGATAATACGAATTATAAGAAACGTGCGAAAAATTTAGTCTCAGATCAACTTCTGCAGGCCAAAATGGCTGCAATGCGTTATATACAAGATTCGTACCTCAGTAAGATTCCGATAAAAGTGACGAGACTTTAATTGGATGCATGCAGCATATACTCTATTTTTACTTTTTTCCAAACTGTGTGTAGTTTTGGCACATGATTTCGAACGAGCACGGAATAGATCCGACAGGAAAATATGTCGGTACCACGCGAGATCTGCAATTGGATAGGATTAGCGTGTACTATAACGAAGCTGCAAGGAGCACATATGTTCCCAGGTCGATTCAAGTCGACCTGGAACCTGGAACCATGGACTCGGTGCGATCGGGCGAATTTGGAAAAATTTTTCGGCCAGACAACTTCGTCTTCGGGCAAAGTGGTGCCGGTAACAACTGGGCTAAAGGTCACTACACAGAAGGGGCGGAGCTGGTTGAATCGGTTCTAGACGTCCTAAGAAAGGTAGAAAAATTATTGCCTGAGCAACACTCAAGTGGGTGATGATCATAATATTGAAACTTACCTTGAAATACAGGAAGCTGAAGGATGCGACAGCCTCCAAGGCTTTCAACTGTGTCATTCCTTGGGGGGAGGAACCGGGTCCGGAATGGGGACCCTCATAATGTCGAAGGTCCGCGAAGACTTTCCCGACAGGTACATACTTCCCTAAAACTGATCGAATTTTCTCGATAAATATGTCACTGTGGAAGTTGATATGATTATAAACATCTTTATGGTATTTTTTTCAACAGGATCATGACGTCCTTCAGCGTAGTACCAAGTCCAAAAGTGTCGGACACTGTAGTCGAGCCATACAATGCCACTTTATCCGTTCACCAGCTTGTGGAAAATACGGATGAAACATTCTGCATCGATAACGAAGCACTATATGATATTTGCTTCAGGACGTTGAAGTTACCTTCGCCCACCTACAGCGACCTGAACCACCTTGTATCCCTAACAATGTCTGGTGCGTAAGCTATACTGTAGCAACTGACGGTACAATAATTATAGTACTGACAAATCATGGCGTTCAATGTTTCTTTAGAACTATAACTGTTCGATGTGTATAATTGTCAAGTTTCGCACATGTTTGTAGGAATTACCACCAGTCTAAGATTTCCAGGACAGTTGAATGCTGATCTTCGAAAGCTGGCTGTTAACATGGTACCGTTTCCCAGGCTGCACTTCTTCGTTCCAGGATTTGCTCCGTTGGTTGCGCGAAACAGTCTACAGTACCAAGCTCTCACTGTGCCCGAGTTGACGCAGCAGGTGAGGATATCTCCATTTGAATTAGACAAATTATACAATGCTAATCAAGTATTCAGCCAGTTATAAATGTTTGAAATTTTACTATACTCAACCTTGGGTACATTTTCGGATGACGTGAAAGATGTTCGACGCGAAGAACATGATGGCAGCTTGCGATCCTCGCCACGGTAGATATCTCACAGTGGCGGCTATCTTCCGTGGAAAAATGTCGATGAAGGACGTCGACCAACAAATGACAAACATACAAAATAAGAACAGCTCGTATTTCGTGGATTGGATTCCGCACAACATAAAAACAGCCGTCTGCGACATACCTCCTTGTGGCATGAAAATGTCGGGTACTTTTCTCGGGAACACCACTGCGATTCAGGAACTCTTCAAACGCATCTCTGAACAGTTCACTTCCATGTTCCGACGCAAAGCATTTTTACATTGGTGAGTTTACAGCGCACGTGCCAACTGCAGGCCTGTATCGTCCCTCGCAATGATTTTACATGACTGATTTTCATCATTCCAGGTACACCGGAGAAGGTATGGACGAGATGGAGTTTACAGAGGCAGAGTCAAATATGAATGACATGGTTTCGGAATATCAGCAGTACCAAGAAGTCTCCGCGGAGGAGTCGGTGTTCGTGGATGACGAAGAGGTTGAAGAGGGTATAGAATTCAACGAAGACTAGATACATCCCGTGTGAAATTAATATATAATTTTCGTTAAATTTTTACTACTCATTGTTTTTATTTTGCGGTGCAAATATAGATAAATACCTGTCGGTACATATATGCCAGTGATGGTAACGTATTGTAGTCATACTCGTATTGTTCATGATATTTTGAATACAATTTCTACGTTGCATGTTAAAATGTTGACCGTTTAACAATAAAATTCAAAAGTTTGTATTTTTGGTTCACCGAGAGAATATTCATAATTTTTACTCTCGTATCTCCTCTCAATTTGTAAATTTCCATGTCAATTTTAGTTTGAAAGCTCGCAACTGAACTTATTCTGAAATTGACTTTCAGAGATTAGTACTGCACTTGCATTGCACATACTTACAAAATGATAAAAGAAACAATTATTTGCCAATTGTTTCTCATAAACCGAAGTATGTTTCATTTTAGTGTGGTGAAATAAAATGCGAGTGTATAATTCGGAATGGATGGCTACAAAAAAATGTGACGCTTGTCTACATCATGCCTCATATAAACTTTTGCAGCGTTTTCCCTATAATCGATCAATTATTGTGTCAATTATCACCACCATTTCCTTCAGCCCAAACGATTATTCGAAAACGAAAGCTGATGGAAACTGCTTTGTTATAAATGAACATAAACTCTATCACTGTTTCTCGCCTCTCAGAATTCAATATTAGTTCTGAATACACCAAGTCTCTAGAAATTAAGGAAAGTAGAAATATGCTTGCCACGAAGGTGAATATTGCAAAAATCATGTGTGTTCAAATCCATTCAGCAAGAAGAAAACACGTAAGAATAGATTTTTGCTAAAATACAAATACAAATATCATTTTGTCGTGACCCTGCACAGGGGTTAATTGGTACTGCCGAGACTACCAAGACGGGGATTTACAATCAGCATGAGATAAATGGACACGGGGAAGTCCCCAAGTCTTCAGAACTTTTATCGCCGCAAATGATAAGTGCACGGGATTGAAACATTATTAAATTCATGAAACTAATCAAGCGAGGGTTAACTCCGGCAAAGTATTTTTTATTTGCGACGTACGGCAATCTTGTTATTCTTAATTATCAATCTTGGCTTATATTCGCATATATAATAAGTACGCAGGCATAAAAGCAACAGCGCGACGAAATATTACGTCAGTTTAAAATACGCTCTTGAATCATTTACACTACAGTTGCCTAAATAAGCTTAGACATGATGAAAACTTCATTAGTTGTATTTGCTTTACTTCTCGTCACTGTCTCTGACTGTACAGGAAAAACATTTACGCGGTGTGAATTAGCGTTAGAACTAGACAGACAAGGCTTAGATCGACAAAAAATGAATGACTGTGAGTACCTATGGCTGCCGTATAATTATGTAACGGTATTGAACGTGAATTTCTGTCACGTATTTATCTGTATCCTTGATATTTTAAGAATAATAACAGCGATTTAAAGAAAATTTCGGATGGTAAGTTTCTGGCACCAAAAAGTTGCCATGGTTAATTGTAGAGTAAATTCCATATTGTGTGTAATAATAAAAAAATCGAATAGCGTGAGATTATTAAAAATAATATGAATTAAACAGGGGTTTGCTTGGTGGAAAAGGAAAGCATGAGAGATACATCAGCTATTGGCGGACCGAATGCGAAGGATGGCAGCTACGATTACGGATTATTTCAAGTAAGAATATAAAAAAGTTGATGAACTGCTCCGCAAAGTTTATCGAAATCGGCCAAATCGATAAAAAAAAAATTTTTCATCAAATTACAGATTAACGGAAATCTTTGGTGTTCATTGGGTGTGGCAGGGGGTGATTGCCACATAAAATGTGAAGGTGAGGTATAGGTGCATTGTTTAGAATTATAACTGCGAAGTATGGTTGCAACAAGTTTTGCACTTTTGATGTTTTCATTTGAAAATTTATGCACGTCTCATTCTTCCGTTTGCCAACTATTTAGGCTTCGCACACAAGTCGAATTAGTAATACTCTGCTATTATTCAGGTCCACATTGATCTGCACTGATAAATTATTATGATCACAGATTTAATCGACGACGACATATCCGATGACGTTCGATGCGCTAAAAAAATTTATAGAAGACATAAATTCTACGCCTGGAATGGCTGGAAGAGCGGCTGTTTGAATAAAATTATTCCGGACGTTCATTACTGTTTCAATTAACCAATCGGAAGTATTTCTGATATGTAAAACTGATGCGCAATCTATTTGTTTAAATAATATTATATACCCGTAGTAAATAGTGATTTGATTTTGAATCGTGTGCAATTAAGAATCTTTCAGACATCACCATAACACATTGCGAATCACCAAATAAAACAGCCATATGGGGCTTCATTAAAATTATGGTGATATTGATTTATTTGGTCAAAGAATTGTTGATGATGATAGCTGCATTGACTTGAAACTTTTCAAGTTATAAGAAATTTCACATTTGCGACAGTAATTATCCAGTGCTACAACGTCTTCATATAATATTCAGTAAAGAGAAATTGCTATTTGGACCGACCGGAAGTATAATTTTTTGC
Organism: Diprion similis; assembly: GCF_021155765.1. Classification (NCBI taxonomy): domain Eukaryota; kingdom Metazoa; phylum Arthropoda; class Insecta; order Hymenoptera; family Diprionidae; genus Diprion; species Diprion similis. The sequence goes on along the minus strand of NC_060106.1, from coordinate 17,356,675 downwards.
ATCAAGGTTCTATCAAAATAATTCTATACTTATACAGCAATACTTTATAACTTATGTTAATATTATTAATAAATTCAATTAAGTAAATACATCAGTATAGTTTCATGTATCTATAATTATTCTGTGAAATATAATATAATTTTTGTACAAGAGATTTACCGATCCTTTTCTGTCAATAATAATACTAATTGTAAAAATAATATTTACCGTATCCAGAAGTCTATACATATTAATAGGAATTTGGAAAAAAATGCAAAAATGTCTTTATACCCTAAAATGACTTTATTAACTCTTAACTTTACACGTGTTGAATATATACTTGTCAGATCTATCTGTATACATGTATGTATATTTTTTCAATATTTCACCATATATATTACCAACATTATATGATATGGTCGCAAAGTAAATTTGATAGATTGTCTACTTAAGATTTCATATTATAATTCTTCTAGCATTATATAAGAAAAAATTTTAATTAGACACCCTATATAGTCGATACAAAAGGTGCGTGTATACTTCACTCAAGTATATTCATATACAATGTTGGTACTGACGAACGTATTACCATGAAACCGTGTCATAAAAGCGTTTCCGAGAATCATAGGATTATTTTTAATAATTCCGGGCAATTATAATATACAATTATATCATATACGCGATATTTTTATTCGTAATATATAATTTGTCGCGAAATTTCACATGCGAATTCATATATATATATGTCTTTGAATATCAATCGTAAGAATCGTTACAGCTCTGATATGACACAAAATAATTTCATACCAGCCTACATTATACAATTAGGAGACTGAGACATTTGTTCTATTGGCCAAAATCTACTATTGTCCTTTATCCCAATGAGACAATTAGTTATTATATTGTATATAAAATTAGGCTACTAACCATAACATTGAAACTAGTTCACAAGACTACGTAACGTGTAAAGTCGTTAGCGGTAAAAAATTGCAAAAAAAAAACTTCACATGAAATTCGTCGTTTGGTTCTTATGTAATTGTTCCTTCCTCTTTTCCTTGCCTTGTGAACCTCTATTGTCCCCTTTGTTATATACGGACTTAGGATCAAACGGTGTTTTTGATCGTTAGACCAAATATCTTTAGACCTGATTTATCAGATCAAGTATAGAAATACCACAATCACAATTTTTTTTTTTTTTTACAAATACAAATTATGTCCTCCTATGTTTTTAAAACGGTGATTTAAACACACCGACTCAAGTATTTTATGCACTTTTTGAAAGTTTAGTATATATATATATATATTTGTATATATCATATACGTTTATATGATACATAGGTTTTGTTTAATAGACTATGATGTGGCGTTTGACAGATATGCATAAAAAGATGATATGAAATAAGAAGCAATGATATGAGAGTAACACTTGTTTATCGCAGATTTTCCGTTGCACTCTGAATCGAGTCTAAATCAAAAGATAAGCTCGCACCGTTAACGAACGTGACCAAAACTGAAATTTGCTGCCTAAATCAACTTGTTCTACGCAAAAAAGTTCGAAGAAGAATATCAAACTTACAATGGCGATCAAAGTACTTCGAGAGAATTGTAACAGTAACTCAACAACATATTACGATAATCGCAGATATTGTCCTTCATTGCGACCTGAACAGACCGATGTACAGATTCGAATGAAAAGGAATTTCGTATAATCTGGAAAATTGTTGATACATAGCTAGAGTCAAGTGTGCGAACTGCTGGCGATAAACAAGGTGTGATGAATAGTGCTGAGTTAGTATACATGATAGATTTCCTTAGTGTCTAGATTACGAATAAATGAATTAATACATTATCGTATTCATTAATAACCATAACAATATTTTATCCACGGACATATCCAAACATTCATACGTTAGTTCGCATACACTCAACGGCATTTGTGCATGCGTGTGTCACAAGTGGTGCTAATCCGCAAAAATTTTGCCACTCTAACTTTCGCGAAGCAAACTTCGAGACACGGACACAAAGTGTTTTGTTTTATGTTTCTTTTCAAAAATATTGCTTTCAAAAACTGTTGTATGTCCATATTCGCACAGTCTGTACTTGTTGAGTAAATCTGCACTTTTATTAACAACTCATTCAATAATATCGTATGGTTGAAAAACGTTACGAAATTGTTACAAGATTAAAAAGTAATTTATCCAATAAGTACAGTACCACACTGTATATGCACGGTTATCGTTTTACTATTTTATTTACCTTTTTATATTAGATATTTTTTGGCTTGGTTACTATATAAAATCTAAATTAAATAGTTTTTTTTTGTTTTTCGTTTTTTTTTATTCCGTCGTTTTAATATTAATAAAGATGTTGCGTTTATATCAGGGTTGTATATCTTAACTCTGATTCAAACTCGCCAATGTCACTAATCTTATTTTATAATTATAATTATCATTATTATTATTTTCGTAGCGATATAAAAATGATACAAAAATGATCAGTGTTGGTCAAAAACGAAGTGGTGTAATAGATACAAAATCAACACCCCTGACAAAAATGTGCGCTGATAAAGATATAAAGAAATAGGGATGACAAAGTAATTTAAAAAAGAAAAATTAATAAGCTGTTCAACATTATTTTTCAGCAAATAACATAAATGCTAACATTGGTCTATCGTATTTAAATTTCTATCGCTTCAAATACTGTAGACGAAAGTAACAATTATTATCGAACGTAGGGAAATGTACAAATGATCTTGAGATTTATGCCATCTCAAATATTTTATATACGTCGCTACCCTTATTAGATCTTTGACGTTGTTCCTATCACTAATAAGTAGTGAAATGTTCCATTGTGTCAGTTTACCGTCATGTATCTGAAAATACCTTTATACATTATCATTTTATTTCACTCTGTTTATTGGCTCACACAGTGCTAATGGAAGCATTTTCTGGCACTTCAAAACGGTATTGTGTGAACAACACTTTGAGTCACATATTTTTAGAAACTTTCCACATTCCGATAAAGGTATCAGTTTTAGAAATAAGAGCAATAATTCAACGAAATTTTACAATTTCCATCTGGCAGTGTTTGACATAGTAGTATATCAGTAGAAGTAGTAGTATCAATAGTTTGTTGTTGTAGTAGTAGTGTGGTGAAAGTTGCAGTAATTGTAATAGCAGTAGTATTAGGAGTAGTAGTATTAGTGTTATACATTTCAAGAGATTATCATTACACTTAGAGACTGCCTATCACGTAGTAAATGTTTATCAGATTTTGCAGTTATGTCTTATTATGATCTTACCTTTATTGCTTTTAGAAAATGGCACTGAATATTGAATGTGTACTTGAGAGATTTGAGTATTGTTCATTGTATGAATAATTTTCAACAGTACAAGAATACGTGTTATTTAACAGGATTGAATCAGTTATGATTTTGTATATAAATGACCACGCTGGAATAAAAACCGAATAACTTATCCAAGATTTTATTCTAGAAGAGTTCCGTTACAAAAGGCAACGCGTGAATTATGTTGAATATCCACTATAGAAATTTAATAATAATTAAAAACTTTTTCCTTCATAATATCTAACAACGAACATAACTGTACTTCAATATAAATCGCCGTATGTATGGAGTGGGTAAAAGAAACGTTGACTTGAATTTTCACTTCGAACGATTGTTATGAATATTATTATGGGTCTCATAGCTATCCGTATGATTATTAAAATGATACTGCTGGTAAGCGTCTGTTTGATTTTGAACGTGTGTTGGGGAGTCTCCGAGCATTGCTAGCATGTACTTACGCGTTGGCGAATGCACCGTGTTTTGTTAGGGGGGGACATATGGAGGGGGTTTTCTGTATGTAGGTGTCGGTTTTGGTCTGTTTTGACGATTGTTGTCGCGATTTGTGGCAAAAGGTGGTGGCGGCTGGTACGGTTCTTCAGAATTCTCACTCTGCAGCATGGGCACATCCGCCCCGTCTTCAGTCTTTTGATACTCGGGTGGTGGTAGCGGTGGCTTTTCTTCTTTAAGAATAACTGGCGACTTGTTACCTGAAAAGTAATATTTCATAATAGTGCCTTTGCAGAATGTTACACTCCGAAATAAAGAGTTAGGTAATTAAACACTAGCTTTTACCTGGGTCTGGTTTCTCGTCCAATTCATCTTGGAATATCACAGGGATTCCCTTATTTCTAAAACTCTGTCTTTCGTCGTCTTGTTCACTGACGCTCATCTTTCCACTGCGCTTCCGTCTGTATAAAATGCAAGCAATAATGGCGGCCAAGATCAGCATAGCAGCAATTATTATCGCTGGAACTATGAATGTGATGATAACGTCATCGTGCGATTTTCCAACCGATGTCCCACCTTCTACGGGTGGACCAGCACTTGGCGAATATACACTCGTAGATTCATCACCGAGGCAGATACCGGTCGGCGTAATAGTTATTTGTTTCACTGGAAACTCTGAACCCATAACATCTCCCACGCGATCAGTCAACATTTTTTCGTCTTTGACAATCACCTCGCGTAATTGCGTTATCACGTTGTGCGGGCAGTACGGAGTCACCAAAGTTTTATTGTGCCACGTGACAACTGTGCTTTCGGTAATATTATCTATCGATATGGCACTTGCGTCTTTGTCATGGAATAGCTCTCCCAGTTTTTCCATAAATTTACGCTTCTGAGCGGCAGAATGCACGAAATTTTTGTAAGGAATTTCCAAAGTCATAGAAAATTCCACGATGTGTTGTGGCGGCGACGTGTTCGACGGATTTACGACAACGATAAGAGCGTCTGTTATACTTGCGCCTGGAATAAATGTAAAGATTGTTCATAGTTTATTTTCAGAAAACTTACTCAGCCGTTACAAGAAGCGTGACTCGAGGCTTCTGGATATTTTCACTATGTTATACCTGCTGAGTCGGTGACGATCAGTTGATACTCTTTACGCCCGATATCTTTTGGCATAGGTACGCCATAGAATTGGTGGTTGTTGCTGTCAAATTGAAGCCAGTGATCATCTGGAATTGGCATTCTTTCACTGGTCATCAATGACATCTTCATATTGTGCGCTGAACCATCCTCAGCGTCAAAAGCCATGTCCTGTGATAAAAATGATTTCAAAGTGAATGACAAATGGAATTTGCGAACTAATCGTGCTTGAAATTTTGTTTTCAGAGTTTTCAGTGGGTATATTTTCGAAAATTTGTTTTCGTAAATAAAGTAGCATTTATAATAAAATGTAAAACTTTACCTCTGGAACTGTAAATACAAGCAATTGTCCAACCGTTGCATTAATGCGGTCTACTTGATTCCTTGGCACTGGAGGTTGGTTTATCTTGGGTAGGATAGGTTTCTCAGTCACAATTTCAGGCGGTTCAGGTTTCGGTTCCTCTTCACATTGTCCAATTTTACGCAGGCCGACATGTCGAACCTTTATTTCAGGTGCAAGAATTGTTTGCAATGCAGTACTGGGCAATCCATTTTCATTCTCCACCAAAACCTACAATATACAATGGAATTTGCTCAAGCTATCACATTATGTGTAATTAGGATAGTATGGCAAATTTTCAGAGCCTTAAAAGAACTACAAGGAGATAAATTAAAACATGGAGAAGTTCAACATACGTCAAATAATTTGTTAATTTCTTCTTCAGGGCATTCTATACTTCGAGGAAGGCTGTCGTTAGACCACGTAAAAGTAATGTGGTCACCCATAATATCGATTTGTCGTACTGTTATTTTGGATGTATCTTCATCTCCGTAAAGTTTGGCGAGACCGCGAACAACCTGTAAAATATTTCTGTTGTTAGCATTGTCAGTGAAAAGAACGGTTGAAAAACCTGTTGAAAAGATATAGCTGCATCACAAATTATGCTTACCTTAAATTCCCAATCTACGTTGGTCGGAAAAGCACTTCGTTTATCAATTCTCAAAGAAATATTAAATTCGTGATTAACGGATCGACTTTGCGGATGCTGTTGGACATGAACATCTAGGGTTGCATTCGCTCTTAGTCCTTCATTATCTTCTGCCACAAGTTCATAATCCCACACCGAAATGACAGCTTCAAGTGGTCTGTTTGAACGAACAGATTTAATTAGAACAATAAAATTCATATATCTTTGAATCATAATAATGATAATTGCGCCAGTCTTTGACGAATTCTTATTACAAATATATCACATTTTAGTTTTTCGGCGACTGTCACAGAATCCCCAGTTTTTATGTTTGGTGAAAAAAAAATTCAGTTGCTTCGGCTTAATGATTTTAGTGAAGTGCTAAAAAAAAAACAAACAAAATGCTTACAATCCATAAACCTCCTGCGTCTTATTGTTGAATTGAAGCCAGTGATTGTTTTTGATTGGATTGTGTTGCTTGTATAAACTCAAGCGGAGCTTCCTAGCATTTCCTTCTTCCATATCGACAAAGGTCTCCTCAGGAATAACAAAGCTCAGAAGTTTCCCAGCTGTTACTTGTATCTTCTGCAATCGTCTGTCTTCTCTGGGCGGGAAATTGAGTGGTTCGGGATAAGTTGTATCCGTAATCTCTGGCGGCAATTGAGATGTAGTTTTCGGTTGTAAAGTCATCCACTGGGTAGTCGGTACATAGAGTGGAGTAACTGTTGTATTTGGTGCCACTGTCGTAGTTGTTGATAGAGGTGTCGGTGATTTCATTACTACCGTCGACTGATTGCGTGGTCCACTTATCTAAATGAAATTATACCATAGACGTGAGTTTAAATTGCCAACAATAAATACGCCGAAAATACCTGTTTGAAGACAAAGTAAATCATTAACTACCCACTGAGTGTCAATCATGAAAATATATATGATTATGAAAGATACAGGAATGAGAATGTGAAGATTAGGAGTCTTAGAAGAGTAGTAGATGTTTGTTTTTTTTTGATTGAAGAAATGAGATTCTTTCAGCTTCATCACTAAGCCTGTACAGATATATGGGTACGACTGAAACGACATTGAAAAGCGTTAAGCAAGTAAGCATTACCTCTTGCAGGATGGTTGTTTGATCATAGACCACCGTCGTCTCAGATACAGGTTTTATTGCTGGACCGCTAGTTGATATTACATTAGTTTCACTAGTTTGGAGAATGGTTGTTTTGGATGGGACTGTCGTAATTTCTGCAGGTACTGTAGGTACGGTTATTGATACTGTATCAATTTTTTCAACTTTCTCTTTCGGCACTTCCACCGTTTCTAATTTCGGAGACTCTGTTGGCAGTACTGCTGTAGTGGTAGTAGTTGTGGTTGTTGTCGTTGATGATGTTGGAATTACTGTTGTTGGTGCCTGAGTTGTTGTGGTCGATGACGAGATGGTTGTGGGAGGCACGGTTGTCTGTGAAATTGTTAGTAGTTTTGCGTTGTATGCCATGAAACATTTGTTAGTCAACATATAGTGAGGCAATGTTATGGAATAATGTAGGAGATTTCGATCGTGGTAAAGCTTGATTCCAACGTTCATACTGTCTCTTAACAATAAGTCACATGTAGTATTGAATCATTTCACAGAGTTGTTATGTTACAATTGTGACCATTAATGCTCTAAATCCTATTGTTTTTGTGATCTCCAAGTATTTGCATGCAGGCTCAACATCCAAATGATGTACAATGACTGGAAAATATCTAATCAAAGGTACGAGACTTTGTACATTTGGTGTCAAATATATGATGCTAATGTTTGGTTGTCAAATACTAAGATCGTCAAAGTTTGCCATCCCAATACAACAAAATTAATATAATGTTGCGATATGAAAAGTAGTGCAAGTTTGCTCATCTACATGGAAATCCCGTAGACACAGTATAAACTAATTGTTCTCAGAAATTAGACAGTTTGGAAGTGTTACCCAGTAATCTAAAGTTTATGAAACACCTTGGAAACTATTTGTGAATTCCGTTCAGAAGTCAATTATTATCAAAATAGCAAAAGACCAGAAAAATTAATTCATTTCGATTGCTTAATTGAGATTAACGGTATAAGAGAAGCTATCCACAAAAGATAACTGAGATATTAAATTTGAGCGATCAAACAGTGTTATATAAATCATTTTAAATTGCTGGGCAAGAACAACATGAAGCAATAGAATATATGATATACGCGTATGCCAATTTATAGAATTTATTGTGCAAGAGATTTTAAAGCCAATTAGATCAATCGAGTGAATTTTTTTGCGAGAAAAAAAACCTACCGGTGAAACTGTCAACACTGGTTTTGTGGTATTTGTTGGAGTGGATACTGGCAACATGCTGAGTACAGGTACTTGCAGAGGAGGTTCACGAGGAGTTTCACCAGCAGTTTCGGATGTAATGGCAGTTCTGCCCAAGATGCCCGGGAACAATTCTTCTGCATCGATTTCTTCTTCTAGCTATAATTCAAAAATAAATTTTCTAACGTAGAAAGAATACCTTATCCTCACTGGATCAGTTATTATGGTAGATATTAAATGACTATCACTTGGGGTAATATTTGCCTGTGTACAGAAAGTATTTTGTGAATGAACTGTTGAATTGTGTAGCTTACGAAGAAATATGGAAATAATTTCTGTCACAATATAAAATTTCCTTCATCAACTGGGAGAAAAAAAAACTACTTACTTTTGGCTCGTTAGATTTTTCTCCATGATGATGTCTGTGTGGCCGACCATATTCGTCGACAAGCATTTTGGATACAGCGATATTTGGCTGTTCTGTAATTGGTTCGTTGTCGTCACCATCTTCGTCGTCACCTTCGGCATCACCACCATCTATGGGATTGTTCTCATTGTCGATATCGTCCTCATCTTCGTAATCAGCATATTGATCATAATAATCGGCATCAGCGTCGTAATCCCCAGATCCTGTTTCCCTACGATTTCTCAACAAAGAACTGGAATCTGTTTTCACCCGCCAGAGTAAAACTGGTAGTTCCAAAACTTCGGCTAAAGTACCATCTTTAGCCTGCTCTCGCAGCTGATTTACCAAATCAGTCTGGTGGTGCCAAAGACGACCATCGCAGCCCACCTGTTCAGATATTGCAAATAATCATGATCAAAGTCTACTTACATATACATTATAAATCTGTAATCTAGTGCGCATTTTTTATTTATTTCTTTTTATTCCTTGAACTGGTTAAACTATAACGTACGAATAAAATTATTGAGCTTCCATTAGCTCCGTGTGAGTCTCTTGGATCGAACCTTGTTACTGATGATCAAGTCAAACTTAATGACACCGCTTTCACATTTTAATAGGATTTATATGTAGAGTTTTTGCGATGCTTTGAAAGGTGCTTGACAATACATATACATGCCGTTTTCTAAGACCGTGAGTTTCCACGGTTTTATATGACCGTTAATTAATTAAAGTTAATTGAAACAATAACCACGCGTAATGAAAATATATACCAATTTAGAAAATGAGAAATGCCTTTTCACATACCTGCCACTGGATAGCTGTAGAGTGCTTTTCTCGACGTCGTTTGACATTGCCAGGTCCCGATAAAATCACTGATGCATCGGGAGCTGAAGTTTCCTTGCTCACATAAGGGTGCATCGAAAAGGCACTCTAGAATAGTAATTAAAAATAGAGATTAGTAAATTTTATCAGTTTATAAAACTTTTGAAAATCAATAAGTCCATCTAGTAAAAATAAATTACCGTGTGTAAGCCCAAGAATCCAGCGAGATTTTCGATTGCATTTACTCTTGCTGCAGGTTTCAAGTTCTCGAACCTGGTGTCTAAAACGATTGTCAAAAGAGTCTGGTCCTCAGATTCGTCGCAGTGCGTCTGAAAATGAATTGAATCATTGTTTTTTGGAAAGCATATTTACGCGCACGAGGGACAATGTACTGATAGCGAGATTTATCATTACACTTAACGCATTCTCGGTTGTCATTAGTACTCAGAATATCTAAAACGCTACTCTCGCAATTACTCTGGTAACGCGTTATGTGTCTCAGAGAGTTTCAGGAGGGCAATATTAATCATGTTTATTGTTAGAAAATCATATACATGATGAGACAAATTAACAGTGTATGTGATACCAATTGGTATCAATAAGCAAGTGTCAAAGACCTAATTTATTTGCGAGATTTCAATCTGACTAGATACATAAATGCGTCTCCGACCACAAGTGAGCCAAGCTACAGTGAGATTTTTCAAATATTGCACACGTATTTAGACAACGAGTATCAAATTATTGTGAATTTTTTTTTGGTATTTCTTTTTTGTTTTAACTTACAACGCATTCTTCAGACTCCAAGTCCATCTTGGCAGCACAAAAGAAAATATGCTTCAATTACAAAAATATTTCGAAGATCACGACTGAGTTACTTCAATTTCAGAAACAGTGAAAAAACAAAAACCAGTTTTCAACTTCAAGCGAAGATTATATTATAACTTTGAGACTCTGACTGTTTGATATCCTTTACAACAAAGTGATGCGAATGATTTAATTTAATTTCTGCACGCAGAATTGTCCATGCAGTTTTCTTCTTAGATTTAGAAAACAAGTAAAAAGAAAAACATTTCGCACTTTTGAAAAAGCACACGCTTCTTTTCCGTTTCGTTCTTCTTCTTCTTCTTCTTCGTCTTCTTCAGACAGAATACAGTCAAGAACGGTCAGGGGGTCATCAAACTCGTCTTACCTTTCCATCTTTGTGCGTTATTTCGTGTTTCTTCTCAGGCACGACGTTTATGGAAAATACGTCTTTCGCGAAGTCGTCGTGCCTTCCAACGGCCTTGATCATCACGTTGTGGAGTCCCAGGTCCTTCCTCGAAGGGATGCCGACGAGTGTTGAAGCAGGTTCGTCCCAATCGAGCCAACGCGGTAAAGAATGCCCGTTTATACCCCGAGCCTGGCGAGAAATAATGAAAATTGTGATAACAGTAGCCGGATGCCTGCCTAATGATTAAATTCAACAGTCTACAGACAGGCTGAAGGCGCTCAAACGAAGAACAAGAAAAATAAATAAACAAATAACACAAAAACACCGAAATCAGTTTCAAAGAGAAATTTAAATTCAAGGAGTATTGGATTCCACCGATAGAGAGAGAGAGAGAGAGAGAGAGAGAGAGAGAGAGAGAGAGAGTAGCTGCTGCATGGAGCAGGTATTAAACCCTGTGTACCTCGAAGTGATCGACGCTGCCGCTGAAGGCTTGCTTAAGAATTCTCATCTTAAATACGTGACCCACGACGACGGACGTGTCAGGAATCCCCCATAGCCGTTCGACGTTGTGTTTCTTGCCATCCCTCGATCTGTCGCGTTTCCTTTCGTTATACTCCTGGTGTTCCTCGTTGCTGAATATCGAAGGACCGGAGGCTGAAGCGGAGGACTCGCCAACGTCGTCGAAGACGAGGTCATCTTCTTGCAGGGTCAGGGACAGGGCCAACGGAAAGACGAGGAGGAGGATGAGAAGGAGGGGGGAGAAAGTGAGGAGCAGAGGTTTCATTTTGGGGGTTCTTGATATCAAGTCCTTATCATATCATGCTGCAGCCAAGGATCTGTAACGAGAATTAAACAATCCTTCATAATTACGTGTGTAAAATATACAATCAGGTAAAATTAAGAGAGAAAAAAGGTCCGTCGTTTATATTCTACGGGACTTTAGTGACCCGGATTCATGCGGACGAAGGAGGCCAGGTTTATTCTGAAAATTATGCAAACTTTGCGCTTGCAAGCTCGTCGTGCTTCAACGAAGGAGGAGCTTAGGTATACTGAGCAGGTATAACGTAGATATAACAGCGAGTCAGGCGAAACCGAGGCTTTTAGCAAAATTAACCATTTACAAAACGAAGATCGTGGGAGGGAAGAAGATCTCGTGATTCTCCCGGTTAGTCGGTTAAGGTCTGTTCAAGGAAACAGTGGAAAGAAACACTTCGTTCGCGATTTCAGAGAACTTGATCGTGTGCTGCATTGCACGCTTCAAAACAAGATAGTTAATTACGATCAAGGAACTCCATTTTTTTTTATCGTAATTTTCTCGTATCAGAAATTGCAATTAAATTATTCACAGTTAATTGGTATGAAAAAAATTATTAGTGCTTTTGTCAAGAGTGTTAAAATAAAACGTTAAAAAAAAATCTGACCATTCGTAGGGGGAAAAAAAAAAAAAAAAAAAAAAAAATTCTTCAACCCAGAATATTTGTGGCGTGAGAAATAACTTGGATGCGTTTGATTTCTCTGAATTTCTTTTTTTTCATAAATCTTGTTTCATCATCATCGTCATCTTTTTTTTTTCACAACTTAAAGGACGGATCGGAATGTCCCGGGGACAAGGCTTAAGTCAAAGACGTTTTCAGTGGACAATGAACACACGTACACGTACAAACGTACGCGGTTCGGCTTTCGGACTGCAGGTAAGATAGTATACGGCCATATCCCTTGGGAGTAAACCTGGCGGAAGATTGTGGGCGCGTTCGGGATGCATGCATTATTCATTGCATACAGCAAGCGTGGAGAATTCTCCTCGCTAGGCGCAAAGGGACTTTACTGCAGCTAATGTTTCAGACTTAGCGGCGCGACGCGACGGGGCGACGGAATGCAAAACGAATTATAAGAAACAAACGCGGTATGTAAGTATTATCGTATGTACGAGGCGTATCGCGTCAATGACTATTGTCCAACAGGCGTAACAGGTATACACTACTTTACACTCGCATAACAAAACGCTGACTCGAGGAACGACGGGGTGATTAGAGTACCCACGTTGTTATCAACTGTCGCCAGTTATACATATAATACATTTTATACGTACCTACTTGAGGTAACAAGCTCGCTGTGTAACAGTGCGATTACATCGATATTTTTATGTGAGAAAAAAAAAAATATTATGTTTCACTCATTAGACGAAAGAGAGTGAAAGTAATTGGGGCAACCACATGTCAAAGTTTCGAATTCCTATAATATAATAATATTATAAGCGGGTTGTACCGTTTATCAACAAATATTTACACACCGATGATTGTTATTTGGAAAACAAGTGTCATTTCGGATACGAAAGAGTCTGTCACAGTTAGAATTAAGGTTATGCAGCAGTCCTACCTTTACCGATCGAGTAAACTCACACTTTTTCTCGCTATATTAAATAAACAAATGAACGGAAGGGTTTCAAATATCGACGGTGCATCAATCTTTCATAGCGGAATTCGGGAAAAAAACTTCGCGGTCTTTCAACGCGTGTTGCTGTTTCCACACTTTCTGCATTTCAGGAGGAAAAAATGATATAGTTGAGATACTTTCCGCAATTTATTCTGTATTATATATTACATATTGAAATAGCAACACTTGTCAAAAGACCACACATTATTTCATCGATTTTCAGGGTACGAGTAACTTTCTTGAGTTCCGTTACAGAAGGAGCGATGCATCGTTGGACTTGGAACCTTTTCTGCTCGTTTGTATATTTAACCCAGGAAGAGAAAGGGTGACTTTATTCGGTCGATAAGGGTAGGACTACTTCGTGACCTTATCGACGCAACGTTATGAATTTACGAAATTGAGGCTTGCAAGCTGAGCGTTCGAACACGCTCAAGGAACAGAATTCAAGCTTGTTTAAACCCTTAGAGTACCAAATTCTGAGGAATTTCGAAAAATCTTTTATTCTATAGAAAAGTGATCCAAAGTTCAGAGCATTGGACCAAACTAAATTCAAATGTTGGTAGGTCACCGACCTTGCGGCAAATGGCGTATGCCGGTCCTCTAAGGGTCAAGAAGCACCGAATTCCCAGCAACGCTTGAGTAGAAAATTCCGTCGAGGTATTTGCTGGAAACTCGTAACAGCACAAGTCGACGGACGCAGTGTAATTAACTCTGCATGACACTGCATTGCAACGTGTACGAGAGGGATTGGTTTCGGTGAAAATACCTCGACAACAAGCAGGTTTGCCGTTAGTGTTTATTACGAGTCAAGGTGTAAAGTCGGCTTCCGTAAGATTTGCCGTGCAATTGTAACCGCACACACGCACACGCGAGAACGCATGCACACATGCAGTTGGTAACAAGTTTTCCGTTAAAGCTAGAGACTTTGAGTCACCGGACGTGCTGCAGGACTGGAAACCATACCTACTTACACCATAACGCAATTATACACGAGGCAGAGGCCGGTTATAGACTTATAGCGATGGAACAGAAATACCCAAGTAGAAGTAAGTAAAGGAGCACTGCAGCTGCGCGACTTGCTCCCCGATGTTCTTATAACCCCTATTGACGCCAATAAACTCGGGTTTGCGTGCAACGCACTCCGTTAGGTCGCGACGTCGACGTCGACGAGCTCCTCCCATCCGAGTTCATCACTCTCGTCAATTCGCGTCCTTTACAGACGACAGTAAAGCCGATGTGTACTGTATTTAATGCGTAATAAGGGGCTCTGCTTCTTGGGTCTGGTTAGATAGTTCATCACTGTGCAATGTTTCGTTTTTTGTCTTTCCTGAGGGAAGGTCCAAGCGTCAGTTTTTGCCGGAGTAAAATTTTCTATGGCAAAAACTAACGATAAGAAGAGAGAGGGAGAAAGAGAGCAAAAACTAATAAACAAAAAGAGAGCCTAGATAATAATAATAATAATAATAATAAAAAAAAAAACAATAAAAAATAAACCACAAGAAAGTCTGGTGTTTCGATAATTACGGAAATAGCAACACGCGAGCGAGCCGCAGCAATCAGTGGAACGAGTTACGTTATTCGCATATGTGGGATTACGTATTTATTTACGCTTTGCGAATCAGTACGGTATAATATGTCTATACTTGGGTTAGATAAGCGTGCACATGTAGTAGTTCAGCGAGGGAATTCTAGTAGCGTGTGCCAATGAATGAATTGAAACCAACTGACTAGACGTAGGTATGTACATATCTATATACCTACAAGCGTAAAGCGGTCAGTCAACTTTTAGATTCGAGATTTCCATCGTCGCACTGCACACTACATTATATTCTCTACATTACGTACTGACATGAGAATTTTAGGTCACGCCGTTAATTGATTCTCACCTACATTCCAAGCATCCTTGAGACTTTGCTCTTCCATAATAATATTTTTCAGCAAGATTGTGTGTATTGCGTTAATGCGGCAGTTAACCAAGCTAATGAAAACCATAGACATTTTGCCAACTTGTAAATTCAATGTCTCTTCGAATTTATAAATAGGTACTCGTCATTAATTGACTTCGGGGTATAAAGAAGAGTTGTAAAACAAGCATCGTGAACTTTTGCTTGTTATCACAACGCTCAGAGATTTTTTTAAACATATTGTCACATATTATACTTTCAACATCATAAATCATCTATCTTGGCCTCCACTTGTCGCGTTGCGCTCGTAAAAATTTAGACACAAGTAGGTGCCTCGTCATTTTTTGGTTCACCAAAATGATGATGTTATACTATAAGCGTGTCTATCAAGCATCGTTATAATATGTACCTAAGGAGCAAAAAGTGTATATATGTATAACCCAGATCCATCGCTTCAATAAATATTAATCCACCACTTACAACAGTTCGTTTTTAATTTTTTTCCCTCTTTTTCTTTTACAACATAAACATGTATTCTCTCATAAAGTCCCCAAATTTGTTATTCGAGGTTTAATCGGTCGAGTAAGAAGACCTCTGCCGTACTAACGGCATTTTCATTATTCGCTTTTGAAGTTTTGATCACAGGTTCACATAGATTCAAGTCTAAACGAATATATTATTGTTTAAAATGGCCAAAGAAACATTCGCAGAAGCTTCAGCGAAATCTGCGTCACTCTCCAAGTGAGCCGCAATCTAATCGTATGTAAAACAGCGTATAGGAAATTAACGCGACCGCCATCTCCTCAGTGTAAACGTTTGTGGTTAATTATTTTCGGGGCAACGGCGACCAGAGATATGTGGCTTAAATGTCCGCCATTAAATGGCGTCAGTGGCTTTCGTTGAGAGCCCTGCCATAAAGTAGCGAAAGACGTGTCTAAAAACGCCATTGCAGCACATCATAGCCATGGCTTCTCAAAGACCGCGGTCACTCAACAAACACCGGTTTTTTCAATCAATTTTTGCCCTGCCTTTTTTTATTGTTTCTTTTTTTTTTTGCACTGCAAAGGAAGAAAGAGTGGGGGGGAAGGACTACGCCGCGTTTAAGTACATTATGTGACTTGCGTTACACGCATGAAGTTCACTTTTTAATCTTGTACCAATCTATCACCGCGTTAACAAATAAAGAAAATCCGATTACAATTTTAAATTTCGTTTTTATTCCGGTTTCAGAATGTTTCATACGCGATCCAACAAGTTAATTCTAATCAGCCAAGGTCACTTGTTGTGGCTATCTCGCGTGTAATCGACAGCGTGTTTTTTTCCACCTCGTAAAACTAATTATCTGTATATTCCGGTCCTGGAGTTTGATTAGAGAGAGTCAATCGACTTATCTAAAACTTGACAGATAGTTAGAATTCATGCCGCGGAGCTGCAGCCTGCCGTCAAATATCCGCACTCAGATGTTTGACCGAAAAAGTGATCGATTTACTCTTTTAAATAACGAAACATCAGTGTGAGAATCTAATGAAATCACATTGATGAAAATCACGGTCTGACGAGTGTAGGACTATATAATATACTTTCAGCATTGACTTGGCATGTGCCAGGCTTGCAACTATCAGCTCACACAACGTGAAAAAAAAAGGTTTCGAAGGTAGATAAGAGAAGTGATGAATAATTCTTGTTAGAGTTATTATAAGTCAACGCTTTCGCGTGAAAATGAAATTCTTATCAATTATATTTACGCTTAAACTGGTACCTAAATTAAATTTAAACCGCCAAATCATACCTGCGGTTATAAAGTGTTTGTTATACGATTAAAGTGAATCCCGCGTGATGACGATAATCGACGTCGGATTGAATTAGTAATTAGAGTACCGAATTAATTATCGGAATTCATTGCAGCATAGTTTATAATTAGCTACATCAGTTTGCGATTAAACGCATTCCGAGTGATCGTAGCGAAGATCAGCTGCCGTGATTGAGACACCGTCACGTTTTTGAATGGTGGCTGAGAGTTCTTCTTATAGAATTAACCATCGAGTCGGTGCTCGAAGCCAAGATCAGAAACGTGCGACGAAGAAACACGTCTTAGTCAGTAAGCAGACACCAAAAAACACGATCACAAGAGCTTGAAGTTGAAATTCTGATCGTGAAACTCGGCGGGATCATAAGGACATCATATAAGTTCATAAGTTATGAACGGCGGTGAAGCTGCACGTGGCTCGCCGTCTTCTCTCGTAACTGTGTCATTTATTTTCCCCGGTCTGCAGTTGAAGAGCTGCAAGCAGCAGCAGTTCGGTCTGACCCGGAACAAAGCTTCATTCATTACATTGAGTGAGATTGAGGGTCGGGGGGAGGAAACGGAAGAGAAGCGGTGGAAATATAAATGGAGAGGGATAGAGAGATGGAGAAAAATTTCTTTTAATCCACATTGGATTGTTTCACCGCAGTATCATTTCCACACACCTATACAGACCAGGCAGTTATCTATAATATTATAGTTATCTTTTAGCATGCGTGTCATTATCATCTCGTTACCACATGGATATATAAAATACGTACAGAGGTCGCCGAAGCGAAGATTGCCGATTTTATCGAACAATTATATAAGTCTCTCTCTCTATGAGAATTACTTCACCGAACGTAATCCATATTTTAATCCCCCGTGATATACGATAAAGTCAATATCTCGGTATAAATTTGTCGTAAAAAAATTTCTTGGATATTGACTTGGATAAGATTGATTTAAAGATGCACTGTATCAATGTAGCTCGATAATTTAGTCCGAATGTCAAATCACGTTAGATCTCATCGTCGGTTGATCTATGACGCACGATACTCGATTTGATTGGATTTAAAAGCGAAATCTCATCTTGGCGATATCAGCGTATTTAAGGGTACAGATTTTCTAAAGAGAAAAAACAAAAATAAAAAAAAATAAAAAAACAAGAAAAACGTAGAGAAAAATTAAAAACGATCGAAAAAATAGGAGTGAATACAACTTCATTTTTTCCTCATAAAACTTTCAATCCGGTTCATGATCGTAAATTATATTTGGACACCTATATACGTATACAATACCAATCGTAAACTTTACTACACGAGTACAATGCGCGTTCCTCCAGAGTTTCTGTAAACTTAAGTAGGTGGATATTCAGGCAGTAAGGTGACGCACACAACGTTATAAATGAATTGTTGCATATGTATGTGTACAATGTACGTATATATATATATATTATACGAGAGAGTTGAAATAGAATTTATGTAATTTCGTGCTATAAATTAGCAGCGAATTGAAAAGGATGCTCGTAAATCTAGGCGGTCAGTTTGACTCAAGCCATACACGTAACACGTTTCTGAACACGAATCTCCATACCGAGAGTTACGGGATAAGTTTTATGGGTTAGGAAAAAGACGTTGATCTCGCTCCCACGCTCTAACGTTTCAGAATAAAAACGTCTCATCGACGTGGAGTTTCTTAGCGTTGGATAGAAGTACAAAGGTGAGAAAAAAAAAAAAAAGAAAATTGTAAATGGTTCAGCCGAGGGATCAATATATATGTATAACAAATATATGTATATGTATAACTTATTGCCAGTGAAGTTTTTTAGATTTTCTTACAACTCGAAACAATATCGGCGAAATGATATTAATTTGAAAGTATAAAAGAATAAAAATCGTTAGAATTACCATTATTTTCTTTTCAGTATTTTATGCACTCTTAAAATTCTGTGCCAGTCCGTTACGACGTTGGTAAAAACGATCGTCAACGCGATTATACATATATTACACCTACCGTTCATTCGGAATTCAAATTCTTATTCCGTTTCTACCGCTCGTAAAACGTCGTCAGTATTATCAGCGTACTGCGTATCGCCGGTTGTTACTTACCGGAATATAAATCAGTTCACTGTCCGATATTATAATCGATTTACCTCGTTCGAGGTTTGTCAATTTTTATTGTCCCTGTACTGAGCCAGCAATATTCGATGCACGTATAGTAAGACGACACAACGTCGATTATGCGCGTGATATAAAACGTTAATAAAGCGGTAATTAACTTACGCCTTTATATTAGGCGGGGCGCAAAAAGTGTTACATAGATAATAATTATATCAGTATGCGCGCATAGAATATTTTCAAATACGATGTCAGACAAGGAATAGCCTGAAAGTGAATTGAAAGGTGATGAAATAAATAAGACTAAATAAGACTTTCTTCATGTTATATATCTACTTGGCGCACGACCCAACCAAGTCCCTTTATCCAATATTTAAAAGAGGCCTCCTTCTCTCAGCTGGCTTGAATACGATAGTTCCCCCAGTATATATGTATAGTATATAATGAATATATACACACACACACACACACGCGTTACTCGGTTATCTTTTTTACCCTATCGAGTTTTGGACGTCTTGATGCGTCAGGGATGGGTACCGTAGACGAAAAACAAACTCCAAATCCTTTACAAGGACATCGTTAAACTTTCCTCCGCACTACCTATAGCCCACCCCTATAACCCAGGATAATACAACAGGTCTTTGAAAACGGATATTAGATGTATATATATACACAGAAAAATTCTCACACTCTCAGCGTGTGTTTATTTCTAATTTTCGTCCCACGCATCGTTTGAAAGATTGACTGAATGACTGAGTGAGTGACTGAGTGACTGAGTGACTGACTTACTGACTTATCGTCCTGAGTGTCTGTCGAAAGGACTGTTTATTTTTTCATTCGTATAGGTATTATTTCCCTCCCACGTAACTTATCGATCACCTAGCTTCTTCCACATGTATCGCATGTACATAATATACCAACAGACCGACGACGATTCGAATATACATATACAAAATTTTCGTCAGATCGTTATACCGAGGATTAGCTTTTCGGTATGACTGTGCAAACGGAGCGCGTTTTCCTGAAAGCACGATGAGGGAAGGAAACAAATAGCTAGTAGCCACTTTAATATATGCCCCTTGCATAACTTTAATATTGACGAATGGCGTTTCAACGTTTAGGGTTAATAAAAGAGGCAACTGCAGAGAATAGAGAAGAAAAAAAGAGAAAAACGTGCTTTGCGGAAGTTTTCGAGAAGATAAATTACACCGCCATATTATTTTTATAATATACTAAAGGTACTCATGCTACCAGAGAAATTCACATAATTTCCACTTTTGGTACACCACAATATCTACATGCAATTAAACTGCTGAAACTTTTTATACTCGCGGGCTGCTTCCGAGAGGTTTTTATGTCTGTGTAACTAACGCAACAGAAAAGAGGTCAAATTTTTTTGCTCTCCATTCCGCAAATTAAAACCAAATGTCGTTGAGGAAAGATTATGTGTACGAAGAATCGCAAAGGAATTGCAAAAAAAAAAAAAAAAAAAAATAATATAATATAAATATAAATGTGTAAAATTTGCAAAGCCGGCCACCCTGTATACACATAATATGTGTACATACATACATAGGTAGACACATAAAAGAAGACGAAGAAGAAAACAAAGCGGGCGAATCTGATCTCACGCAGTGACAAAAATGACGTCACTGGGGCCAGCGGCAAAGATCTCTCTTTACATACTACACGGTGTTATATATGTATACGAAGAAGGTACACGTATACTGCAATATGCCTGTGTAGGCACGTGTGTGTATGTGTTTATAAATGCAGATTGTATATGGCGGATAGTGACGCATCCACATCCCATCCACGTGAAAGGAAACATTTTCAGGCTATTCTAAGGATCGCCAAGGCACGAAATCTCCGCGTGCGTCTGCAGCCACGGGGCCACCATAGAATAAATAATCGGGTGAGCATACGTATGGTGAACACGTATGCCGCTCGCTCGGTTATGTATAACAAGTTAGACACGAGAGATCATGTGTCACCCACACAGTGGATTGACGAGCCAAAAGTGCGAGATAAATTAGCATCTTTATTTACGCAAATAATGCTATATATACACTGTACAAGCGTACGGCAAGAATTCAAAGTTTTTTTTTTTTTTTACAGCATATTTTTTATTTTTATTTTTATTTCATTTTATTTTTTTTAACTTGCAATTCAAATATCTTCGAATAGGTTAATTACTACATTAATTAACGAGAGAACCCAAGACTGTAGTCCTTTCCCTTTCATCTTTCTCAATTACCTACAGCCTATACGTAATTTCATTGCTGTTCATGGTGGAGAAATAAAAATAAAAAAAAGGGAAGTTATAAGAAGGGGAAAAAATTAGTTACTTTTTTCTCTCGTAGGTACCTACTATATACAGTATATTTACTCGTATAATAATACAACCTTAGGGCCAAGAGGGAGAAAAATCCTGCAGACGATATTACGCTTCGGACTTTTACATTTTTCAAACGTTTGTTCTACCGGTAAAGAAGCGAGCTAGCGAGCCAGGGCTCTCCAATATTAATCGTAACTGTTTCGACGCAGTTGGAGGGGTAAAAAAATGTTTAATTACGTACGTATAATCTGGCAAGTTTGCGGCAGCTCTAAAGAATGAAAAAAAAGCCACAAAAGTTCGTTTTAATTTTAACTCTGATATGGTTTATTACAAGGCGAATCGCAAGCAGCTTTCACGGTCTTTATACCTGCTCAGGTTCAGTCAAGTCTCGTTTCGCGATATGAGCGTGACTAAATGTCAACGCATGCAGACTTGGACGATCTATTCCCAGGATTCTTCAGACTTCCGGTGTAAGAAATCCATGCGGGCCATATATATAGAGGTATATATACATACCTCATGTATATATATATATACATGACTAGCAGACGAGGCACAGTTACAAGGATGATAAACGGAAGCCGAGTCACTGTATCCAGTGATCCAGAGACCAGTTGTGGTTAATTTTGACGGATGAAAATTTTCCCCACGTTGTGCAAATTAATAATAATTAATTTATAGAGTGTATTTTAATGAGATCAGAATAATCATGGATTATGAAATTGCGAAACTCACCGTTACTGGTACAGCATCCTCAATCACAAAGTTACTGCAAAAGTGAATGATATCTGCAAAAAGAAAAAAAATAAATAAGATTATAAATTTTGTGACACATGCGTTTGGCGAAATAATGTCGTCAATATACCCTAAATAAGGGACAGCCTAATGTATATGCATAGGATAAATAAAAAAAATTTGAGATTAATAATAAAAAAAAAAAAAAAAAAAAAAAAAAAAACCACGCTGTGTACATAATTAAAGAGGGGTGCAGAGTTCGATAAATTCCACTAGTCTAGTTTCTCGATTGATTCGCGATTTAATTAATCCGGCGCCGAGAGTGTATCGGGAGAAAAATAATGTAGCCACCCACAGACATATGCTGCACACCGATTACTGTTATTAGGTCGATTTCGCGTAGCGATTTCACGGTATGATAGGTAATACAGGAATCGCGTGTCGATTCTAAAAAGCCGAAATTCTAGATTGTGCCAGTCTACCGTGCGTGCGATATAAGTCTGCAGGATACATTCTCGTCTTTACCTTATTGTATTATTGTTCGACCGCACGCAGACGCCTTGAAAAACTATTAGTTTAACTATAAATACAGCTGGCTAATGCATGGAGTTAGAACGGTTAGAAACACACGCTTTTCGCTCTGCCTAATTTTGTACACCTCGATACACGACTCGTCGTTCTTACTTTACTTGCGCAGACACACCATCTTGAATTTTATGTCGGTTTTGCTTGGATTTCAAAGTCTGAATATGGATATAACGTATTAGCAGAAACAATCTTCTCACCCAACAAGTTGTGGTTTTTTTTTTTGATTCGGTAAAAACAAATCAAGCACAATAATCTTTGCTGTGGTATATAAAAGACGCTGAATTATTGTGTTGATACGTTTTAAAAATTTTTATGCAGTTAAAGTTCGAGGCGTTCGTGTAACGATGCACTTTTAGAGAAAATCGTCATTTTGTCACTTTTGGGATATACATAAGACCGAAATAATTGATTAGTGATCCGTATTAAAACAAAATATATGTTATGCACATTCTGTGAATAATATTTCGATTAAAAATATTTTCTACGTCTATTTTTGGAAATAATTTATCTTTATTTAATATATTAAAATGTGAGAAATTGTTGGGTGATAGAATTTTATTATCATTATTTTCGGAATCAGCACACCAAATAACACACGAGTTAACTAAAATTATTAAAAAAGTTTTTTCATCGTTGGCCTGTATTATTACCACCTGAAGGTAATAACAAAAAAATCTAACATCATCGAAAGAAAAAGTTATTGGGTAGAGAAGAGACACTTCTGCAAGGTACGATATAGATACCAGTAATTTGTCAGAGTCTTCGCAGATCGGGACCGATCAAATCCGAGGATAAGAAGAAAATAAGAAAGAAATGAAAAAAAAAAAAAAAGAAAGAAAAAGAAATTTTACGGGCTAAACATTGTGACAATCTCTACGGCCACGCGGGTCTTTCTATACATACATACATACATACATACATACATATATACATATACACCTACGCTCAATCCCGTCAGTGTGAAAAATGATGAAGGAGGGATACCAGAATCTACGAGGATTTCGTCGCCGTTTATATTCGGCCGCGACCTTTTTCCTCTCGTTACAAGAAGGTAGTAGTAGGTGGTAAGAATAGGTTATACACACACTTGACTCGAGGCTCGAGATATGATAGTTACTATAGATGGAAAAGGGGCGCAAGCCTGAAACGCATTGTTATATAGCTTTGCTCGAATAAGGAGTCGATGGGAAAAGCCGGCTGTGAGGGAAGAAAGTCTCAGGGTATTTCAGCCCCAGCAGGCAGGCAGCCAGTCTTTTATCCTCGAGTTGTCACAGTTGGTTGCGGGGGCCCCCGGAGTGGGGGGGGGGATATTGACAGGCTACGCACTGCCCTGGCTGTTTGCCTTCCTGCCGACCTTACAGAAGCCGGTCTTACTAGCCAAGGCTGCGGGCCAGCCTTCGGTACAAAACGTGGAATAAAAGTGCCGGTTCTCGTTATGAGAACACGCGCGGGGCTGTCGCTTGTGCGCCCTCACAACGATGCGCAGGACTGATGCGCGCGCGTCAACTTCTGCTATTAGTCGGATATTTCTAAAGTCAGTATTTTAGCCGGGATTTTGTTTGTCAGGGATTTTTTGGGGTGGCTGATCACGAATCTCAAGTCGGATTTTGATGATTTTGAAATCCAAGATGGCGTATGTTAAATCGAGAAAAACTATCAAAATTCTATCAAGATTCTGATCAAAATTTGTTACTCGGGGGTTTTCGGGGTTCTACGAAGTAACAAAGATCATTTCAAGTTGTAAATAAACTGCGATAAGGCTAAGATATGACAATTTTTGAACATCTCACTGTGACCGAAAAGGTTAAACCTCAGTCTCGCCGGTAAGAACGATGCGTGTTTATTTTACCAGTTTTTTGCTTTTTTTTTCACTCTACAAGTTTCTCCGCGGAGTTGCAGCGGCGTTCGATGCACCGTTTCTTTATCCTTTTTTATCCCGGTTTTTGCTGTTCGCTTTTTTCTTTTTACACAAGCCCTGGAAGGTTTGTGGGTCGAAGCTTTCGTTGATGCAAGGAACGGGAGAATCCGAGGCCCTACCTCAGCTGGCGTAATGCTCGAACACTAAAATACCCTTTGGACTCATTACAGTTTTGTACACGGTTAGCAGACCTCGAGGTTTCTGTGGTTTGTGCAACGCATTGAGTGCACCAAAAATACACTTCGTTATTTTCACACCTAGTTAATTGACTTTCAGCGTCACCCGTTGCACCCCCATTATATTAACCAACATATCGTCTCGTTTCATTCGCCGTGATTTTTTCGACAAGATTCGGAAGACAAGATGAAAAAAAATTGGACAACGATCTTATAATTTCATTTAAATTTATCTCGCAAAGTGGGCGGTCTGGTTTTTGAGGTAATAAAATAATGAAGATAACTTCAATTCCCGTCAAGGGAGCATCGATATTTTCCAATTTCTTAGTGACTATTAAAACACGTTATATGTACAGTGGGTTTAAGTGGAACAAAAAAGAAAAAAAAAAAAAAAAACAATCAAGTAAATTCAACTTATTTAAGTAGCGAGCATAAGAGTTATAAAAATATTTTGTGTTCAAGTCGAAGATGCCGTGTGCTTATATAATCTTGAGAGAACCCTATACATAGAACCTCTTATTAACTAATTAGGTCGGCGTGTGGAACAATCTAGTCTTGGAGATAAATCGGTCAACTTTTAATCACTGTAACCAGAAACGAACCGACGAGTCGCCGTTATAACGCGAGTAGACGAATAAGGAGCGGAGTGAAGTTTGACACGAATTCTTCTCACTGGAAGTAAGTGATACCGTGAAGGATGAAAAAAAAAAATTAAGTGGTAGAAAAAATGGATAAATGAAAAGAAAAAAGAAAAAATGATAATCCACGATGCGCGGTAGGTGAACGAGACGAGCATCACGGAGGCGTTAAACGTCAAACCAACCAATTAGCCGAAAGTTTAATCAACCGAACCGTGAGATGAACGCAGCCAGACGACGAGCAGCCCTTCTACAACGCCTACGCCAGACACGAGCACCTCCGATAAAACGATAGATTAGCTAATCCCAGACTCTGTTGATCTTGCCCTCAGCTCGAACCTCCTCGAGGTCGATGACCCGTCATTCCCGCACCTCCGTAGAGCCGCGTCGAGCTTCGACTTATCACTTTTGTCAGATGATTCGGTGAAGTATATTCACGACGTCGTGTGAGTAGCATGAACATGAAGTGTTCATGTACGCGTGAAATTCGGTCAAGTCCAAAGAAACTCCGTTGATTCGCGAGGCGTCATGTGACTGGAAGAAGAGATGTTTGGACCTCTGATGTTTTCTTTCCGGAAAAATCCATGCCTACCTTTTTCCAATTCGTCAAGTTCCTGTAATACAATTTGGTGCAGAGTAACTCGGAGTTTTCCGCGTGAGAAAATTCATTGTCACAACAACAACCGTCGACCAACTAACAACGAAGAGGAGGAGAAGAAAAGGTCGTTAAGAAACGACACAACCGCATGCACCAAACTCTCGTTTTTTTGCTTCGGCAAGAAGACGAACTGAATTAACGTCTGGATTTCCAAGAGCTGTGTACGATGCACAAAGAGTGATAGAGAGTGACTAATTGTAAGTATAACGTACTAATTAGGGGCGTTGAATTTATCGGAGGGAACATTAACCGCGATGATTTTCGCACTTCTCCTTGTTCGTCGTCTTCGTCTTTTTGTCTCGCTTATTTTCCTTCCTCCTATATCACGTCAAGTCTCAGCTCATCGACAAGTAGATACGCGGGTGTCTGGTTCCGATCCTCGTGTCGAAGAAACGCGATACTGCATAGCATTCGTAATTCGAATTCCCCATCTTACACCAAGTTATCGATTATAACGCGTCGAAGGCGAGAAGGCCAAAGAGCCCAGGTTATTCCTCCACCTCCATTTCACACCGTCGCTCGTCTTCTTCGTCGACCAAAATCTTCGTCCCGACCTTTATCGCCCACGCTTGCCCGTTCCTGCCTATACAAGTAAGCTCAACCATCTCGAGCTCTTCACTTCCTGTTTGTTTAAACACCTCGGTAAATACCTGCGCATTCACGATTGCACTTGGACCACTCAGTATCCGGAACACTTTGTTCTCAAGGCTTTGCTCCTGGCGCTTCAGGAACGATTTTATTCCAACTCTTAACCGATTGACGAGCTTCGCAAGTTGTGCTTACTTTTGTTAAACATACACATTGTTAGTTATATTACAGGTTCGAGTGTCGATGGGTGCGGTTATTGGTCGATCCAATGGTTGGTCTTCAAGTTCCTCGTACCCTGATAGTGGTTCTTATTGTTCTATCGGCATCAGGCGTCGCGCGGGTTTTCTGAATGGTTCTATTGTGCGAGTCGATGACCTGCTTGTGTATACAACCGCAGTCTACACACGTATCTCATCCATTTATGGGAGAACCTTGGCCACAGTAGGCATTACATACTTGCCAACTTGTTTTCCCGTCTTCTGTTGCTGCGCTGGGACTGACTGCAGTAACATGCAGTTCAATGCAGTTTCACGTAGCTGCCTGAGAACGCGATCAGCATTAAAAAACTAGAATTCCGAATAAAAAATTTTCATCCACGTTTCCTTCGCCGTTTCATCGTTTCCGAATTATTGAAATCTAGGTCCTTTTTAGAGTAGAAACATTAGGTAAGTATAACGAAGTTTCCTTATGCGATGCGCACATCGTCTTTAGAAGGCAACGTCTCTTCGCCCCTGACACTTTTCCATTAGCTTCACCATTATGAATTCACGAGGGAGGATCTCTCCGGGACGCGATATGAATTTATGCGAAAACATAATATACATATATATGTAGTTAAAAAAAAAAAAAAAAAAAAAAAAAAGGAATAAGAATAGATATGAGAAAAGTTGCAGGAGACGGGCGGTTATAAGCGGTCATAAGCTTTACGGCTTGAACCTTGGCCTGGTGCATTTCTACCGAGTCCTGCTGCACAAAGGACGAAGGAAGCATCGTTCGACGATGGTTGAAATACACCGGTGGGATATTTTTATGTTTCCAGTATTCCAAATTTAAATACACGAGACACCTATATAATGTCAAGATTTGGTCAAACAACTTTATGAACAATGTCATAAGAATTGATTTCTGGTAATTCATCGGAAGAAATTAAGATAATCGTAGAGAGAGAGAGAGAATTCTGCACGATGAACCGTACAGTGTAATCAGAGTAACTTTGACGGGTAGTTGAAGGGTCTATCTAATCGTTGCATCAGCTGAAAGAAAGTAAATTTAAGCTAAAAATTTTGACTACGATTCTATCGTAAGTACCTACGTAGTCAAACTATGGCCGATGTGATCTTGCAGTAGGTACACGGACAGCAAGAGGGTATCGAAACCTTGAATCGCGAGTATAAAGTGCCACGAAAACGTCTAATGGAGCATGGAGAATGCCGAGTTTACGAGTCCACCTTTGCACAGGTAGGGTGTATTAAACCCATAACAACACAGACGGAGGCCAAGAGATTCGAGATAAAGACACGGGGCACGATAAAGCAATTAGCGTAATTACCGTTGGGGGTTATTAATGGCCAATTGAACGAGAATCGTCGCATGGAGAGCGCCTTGCGTGTCTCACTCACTCAAGATGCGTGTAATCTAAATTCGATGCGTGTATGTATGTATATGCATACCTGTAAGGCATGGCTTCTATATACATGTATACCTAAACGTGCGAAACGAATCGCGTTTTGCAACGTCGAGGAAATCGAAAGCGAGAAAACAAGACGATATCGTGTGATCTGAATTTAAAGGGTTTTCTGTTTGCCAAAGTTGATCTGTTGATAGTCACATTCCAAATCGATTATCGCCTGATTTCAACTCTCACGATATCGAGCGCTCTTGTTCCGAAAGAGAATAAATACAAAGAATGGAAATTTAGATTTGGCATTTTTCCTTCTTCATATTTCCTCTCCTCAAACGATTGAAATCATACCACAGTAAAGTATTTCTCTCTCTCTCTCTCTTATTACCTATATATTATCTACATGAATTGTAGATCCATGTTCCAAAAAGGAGTAAAACATAAAAATTTCTCAATTTTCATGCTGACCTCTGCCTTGCTAGTCCAGAAGTTTCACTTATTCAAAAATACCATAACATCAATCTGTATCTCCCCCTACATTTCATAGAGTCCACGATACACCGACACCGGTTTCCTCGAAGTGATCAATACCACCGAACCCCATGGATACCGAGGAGCCCCCTGGATATCGTGTTACCTGGGTAGAAAGACCCGAGCCAGAAGGTGGGGGTAAGGTGGGGGCCGAAAAGATTGATGAAATGAAGAGATTTTCGTGAGAAGGTGTTGGGCGAGGAACGGGGGTGGGGGGTGGGGGGGGGGGATAAACTCTCTTTCCTCTCTTTCTTTCATCGTTTCGTACCTTGGAGAGTGAAGAAACGATGCACTTTTCGAATGCACAAGGATGGCAGCAGTCTTAAAGACACTCGGGATGCGCGTGTGCAACGCAGACACGTCATTCGTTAAACGAATGCGAAGATTAAAACGCATATAATTCATCGTCGCGGTTCAATTTGACATAACGAAGCAGCGTAAGATACAAAAATAGCGACATTACTCACCTTTCATTTAAGGCACACATATTAGCTGCTGCTACACTATCGTATGTGCATGCAACGAATGTATATGAAGCTGCGATGTTTATGCGTGTGTGTGTATAGAATTTCTTTATCACCGTCGCTTATTATCTCCTCTTCTTCTCTTATATATATATGCACTTGATTGTCAAGCCGTGCACAGACAGAGCTATAAGTCGGATATTATCTTATCGAAAAGAAAAAGAAGCGTAAAAAGAGAAGTCGTAATTCAAATGACCGCAAGAACGCTGTTTAACCCGGTAAAGAAAAACCTGTACGCCAACCAATGACGACCATCTCCTTTCTTATCAAACTCTTTTGTGTACATACGTAGAGAAATATATATAAGTTTCCGTCGTCGAATCGCCCGAGTGGTAGGCGGTGAACGAAAGAGAAAGAGAAAGCAACGAATAAATTACGGTAAAAAAATGAAATGCAAACGAGTATATTGTTTTTTTTTTTTTTTTTTTTTTTTTTTTTTTGACAACAATCGTGAAAGTAACACCTGAATTGTAGTGTTTTTTAGTAAAAATAAAAAAGAAACAAAAACAAAAATGAATATTTCAACAATTGACATAATGACGTAATAAAAAAAGAAGTAATTGATTCTAGAATTCGTTGTTCATACTTTTTTTTTTTTCATGCTTGTTACATAATGTACATATCAAACCGATTAATTGAAATACAATTTAAAACGAAGCTCTATGATAAATTCAAATTAAAATCTTATCTCACAAAGCTTCTTTGACACGAATCTCTGTTCTATCTTTACCTCTCTACCTTTTATATTATCTATTATTTCCACACATCCCGAATGAACACAACGCAATATATACTTATACGTAACACATCGCGGGCGTGTACGGTTACTGCCACTCCCAAATTTTCACCCAATCAAACAGGCATAGTTTTTCAACGCGTGTAAAATATTCTTCGACAAAACAAGGGAAAGATCTTCGTTATTTGAATTTCAATCTCTATACATCGTACAGAGAGCCGGATATCAAGGATGTTAGGTATAGCCTATAGATATACCACGTCGCGAAGCAGAGCGCGTTGGGAATAATCGTAGATCCGGTTGACAAGAGCCCGGTGAACTCCCCGAAGTCGATTTAAATATATTCAAATTGACCAGCGAGTGTGTGTATGTGTGTCACATAAAAAGTATTAGGAACACAAAAACAGAGACACCCACACGTATACACTTCAATGTAGACTATGTACAATACATAGACGTATAAGCTATGGGACGGGGTGAGGTCCCCGGATTTACATTGTACGATATAGGGCGAGGGAAATTGAATTTTTTAATACCAAATTTGACATTCGCTCTTCCTTGGCAGCACGCGCAGCACATACCTTATGTGAAGAATGGTTAAAAACTATATCGTAGCTACATATATATATATATATATATATTATATACACACATGCACACGATTAGCCATTAATCGAGCGGCGCCAGCTGTAACGGATTGCGAAATCTAACCCACTCATTCGGTTTATGGTTTCAATTTAGTTTCGCGTTTTTTTGTCATTCGCTGATATTATTATTATTATTATTATTATTACTATACGTATCACTTTCCGAAGGTGTCACGTATGCCTATGAAAATATATATATATATATATATATATATATAATGTAGGTGTTCATCGTTTTTTCAGATAAATTCGTTATCGCATCTCACCGGAGCCTAGTATAGGTATAGGTACCAACCAAAAACCGGGAATCCCTTATATAAAAGAAAAATAAGTATAGGCGTAGGCGTAGGCGTAGGTGTAATAAAAAAAACTTTTACAAGGGCGAGGAATTTTAGAAGGGATTAAGAGGGCACCGGAGAAGAATAACGCGTAACCGAAAATAGCAGCCAGCTCCGTAAATTTTTTCAACCACATTCCATGTTTTAACAATATTTTTTAACAAGTTTACAAGTTTCGACGGATCCTTATTTCTTTTACAGCGCTTTATATAGTAATTGTTTTGACCGACAGAAATTTGGTCCGACAAAATTTTGATGTACTTATTGAATAGGCACGTGTATTAGTCTTATTTAATATTTAACGATAATGTAACCAATTTCTGTACTCAAACATTGACTGATCATATTTTATTCAACTAAATACCGGCGGTAATTTGAAATTCGATAAAGTATACATTCAGATTGATCGAAATCTTAGGTAAAATATCTTTCGTTTCTCTCTCATACAACGAAGTGTCACGACCTCAAGCTCAAAGCTCAGAACAAATTTCAAAGTTTCGTATATATAGGATGTGATTAAGTGAACTTTGAGACTGCAATTGTTTATAATCCTAAAAACCACCGAAAAAAAACCAAGCGCCTGTAAAATTGCTTGAGACAAAAAAAAAAAAAAAAAAAAAAAGAATTCGCTCGGAAAACGTAAAAATGTTTCTGGCGCATCAACATCAGCAGCAGCAGCAGCAGCAGCAGCATGATGAGCTTGTCCAAGATTAAAGCCAATTAAAATATTTTCTCAGTTAGTTGCGTGGCGGCGTTATCATATGTAATGTCGTTGGCCTGGCAATAGAGTTAATCAAAAGTAATAGAGCCAGCGTGCCCATCTATTAATAGGGGCACACTAATACACACACACACACACACACACACACTAGAAAGAGAAAGACGCCCCCTTCTCATCCCACGGCATCGCATTGCTACACACCAGCATCGATCAGTCCGATTGTAAGACAGATCAATAACAACCGAACTCTTGGAGCTCTCACGTCTTCGGCTTGGGCTGCGGAGCCTAATGCATGTATATATATATTACTAGATGAATATATATGTGTGTATATATATATGTATATGTAACGCTGCACAGCCATAAGCTTATGACTGTCATGGCTAAGATTCCTCGAGCATGCAGAGAAGAAGTGGAAGCGACTCGGTGGAAGAAAAACCACAATTCGATACCGACCGTTGAAATTACATACCGTATATACCTAACTAATGTACCTCAATTATTCATCTCTGATTCTAGCGGTTGGTGGTACGTCTGTGTTTTTATTTATTTATTTATTTATTTTTTTTTAGTTCCTTGCAGAAGAATTCACAATTTACACGTCAATGAGTTTATAAAGTTTAGATCTAGGCATTAATTATTATTGCGAATGGAAAAAATTTACGAAATTTAAGTAAATCTAACGTTATCGTAATGAAAATTTGAGACGAAAAATCATTGTTTTCGTATATTTGAAATGAGTTTTAAAGCAATAGAATTGCAAAGTATAATTGTATATTTTTCTTTATTACGGTTTAATGAATTTCGAACAGTTCCAAAAATCGCTAATCATAACGGTTTTCACTCGGCGAGAATTTGTACGGCAAACTTCAACGTTTTTTTTTTTTTTATTTTTTATTTTCGTCATTATCAATATAATGATACAGTCGATAGACATACGAGATTCTTTTCTTATTTTTCTAAAAAAAAAATTCCGCAGAGCATTGACCAGAAAAATTGATAATTCCAATAACGTATTGCTGTACGTAACGTAACTAATATTTAAAACCTGTGAATAGATTCGATCTAGTAACTGTAAAGTATAAGGTTCGTTTGCCGAGTGAAAAAAGTTAAAGATTAAGAATCCACGGAGCAGTAAGTTTATAAACGAGAATAGTGCTATTTGTTTATCTATCCAACAACTTCGATGACCAGTGCGAATGATGCACGTTCAAAAATACGCGCATTATGTCTGCCCGATTTAAACTAAAGGATATTTATTTTCAGACCAGACCAGATTCGCGAACGTTGAAGAATAAAAAGAAATTCACAAAGCGTGTATTACTTTCTTCTATATAAATTTTACACAATCTCATTTAAAATATCCCCAACGTTAAACATTGATTCATAATAATTATCACGACTGTTATTCACTCGCCATATCATTACCAGACTTTTTAGCTTTAATCCAAAACGAAAGTAGGTAAAAACAGCGGAGATTGTTGAGTGTTACGAAAAGACCTTGAAATAAAAAAAAAAAAAAAAAAAAAAAAAGTAAAGAAAAACCATAGCGATTCCCATAATGCACTTGCGCGTTAGTATACATATATCTGACGCGACGACGAACTTTGTTCACCTGGTGGCAATTCGTAAGAGGAAATAAATGGGTCTTTTGGGGGGGGGGGGGGGGGGGGGGAGGTCGACGATATAATTTATGAAAAGTATAAGCCTCGCGTATTACAAGGTATAATATATATATATATATTGTTTGTCGTTTCAAGTGTGCCACTCTCTGCATTTCTTTATTCCTTGTGTGCTCAAACTACGTGTCTCTCTCTTTTCTTTTTCTTACTACCCTTTTCCACCTGCTCTTTCATCTTCGAGATGCGTAGGAAAAAGGATGAAAAAACGCAGATGTTTTTTGTGGGCCGAGTGATCAAACTGCTGATCAAACGTTAAATATTGTGTCTTCGTCAGGTCTGCGCGGAATAAAACCCGTTACTTACATCGCAACGATGATGGAGCGTTTTAATCAGTCTTTTTTAATGACGAAACAATGAACACCAGCATGGATAGTATTTCAGGGCCTTTTGGGCCCAGAAGCACGCGTGCGGGAGACAATAGAGAAAACGGCGAAATAACGCTTGGCAGGCAATGTTTACACGCACGGATCTGTCGATGCCGATGGCTTCCGGTGTAAACAGACAAAGTAAAATATCTTGATGAGTAAGCGAGTGTACGTGTCTGTGTGAATTTAAATATAAACGTTCCTACGCGTCGTGAAACGTGCCGAAGTGTCGAGCGATGTTTTAGTTTTCCTGGCTCAGTTCCACTGTAAGCAAATTTTTGGCCATATTTTTGGAAGACCGCGATTGGGAAAATCCTAGAATACTTTCAACTTTTTTTTTTTTTTTTTTTTTTTTTTTTTTATACTGCCATGTGAGTAAAATAGTTGAACGATTAAATCTGACGAGCTTTGCTGGTCCGATTTAACAATATATTTTTTACCCTCCTAATTTTCACCTCGTCATTCGAGGATGTAAATTTAATAAAGTTTGGCCCTCCGATCATCTGTCAATTATTCCCATGAAATTCTTCCGAGAGATAAATTAACATCGCTTTGATCGTCCATCAAGCAGAAAAGAAAGAAGAAAAAAAAAAGAAAAAAAAAAAGGAATAATAAAATCGAATCAAAAAAGAAAAATCTCCGGGCTTGTTATCCCGTCATGATTGTTTCATTCGACAACTTGAGAGAAGGATAGAGAGAGAGAAAGAGAGAGAAAGAGAGAGTGTAAAGTACCTCCTTGTGTTACGGATATTTATTTTTATTATCATTGAGAGCGATCAGTAACAACGTTAATTAACAATTGGCTTCTCAAGAGGCTGTTTGAGGCGTTTTCATTCCAGACATGCAGGATCATGCTCGCCGGAGCCTTTTCGTGTATAAACTAACGGAGATAAAAATCTCTTTCGACCCTGTTGCTCGGGTCGCTTGAATTCAAGGAGGATCGTCGAGGACTTGGTTCGTTAGACGTGCCATTGCAGTTCAAGTGTGTTTTCTACACAACTCTTACACGCGCCTATATTCTAAACACGCATCATGTTTCATACATTCACCCACATATATATGTATGTGTAATATCGTAACGCCTCGATATCAGCTGTCGAACCTGAAGGAGATATTTATAGGAAAGGTATGGTATGGATAAGACGCGGCGCCACTTTGACCTCTTGAAATTCTCAATACGAGAATCGTTGTTCACGATTCAATTCGGGCGTCGATTTGAAGTCAAAATTAATTGACCCGAATTTTGAATCAGCTTTCGTTTCTTAACGATGATTGGAATTGATTTTTACTTTTCTTATTAAAGGTATATAAATTATATGTAATTAATATGTTGCAAATATATTTATGTAATTACACAACCGGCGAGAAACTAAGAAGTTTTTATTTTATTTTAAATATCGTTTTTCAAAGACGATCTCGTCTGTTTCTTCGATTCGATGAAAAAAAAAAAACAGAATTCTGATCTATTCTTTTGATAATCGTCGAAAGTCGGATTATAACTGCATTTTGGACAGAACTTAGTCACGAATATAATTATAGTATTTGGCTTAAATATCATTTTAATTTGTTTTACCTGAATTAATAATATATTATATTCACCAAAACGATATCCTGACAAATATATAGATTAGAGAGAGAAAAGAAAAAAAAACACGTTCTTTCCAAACAGCAGCTTTTTCCTACGTTTTTCTCTTTCTTTCCCCCTCTTATCCATCCTACATTAACAATAAAAGCACACATCCTTGTTCTCCGGCTTCGCAATATCACCTGCCTCTCGAATAAAAAGGATAACAGGCGTGAGTCGTTAAAGTTTCACTAGTTTTCGAAGAAGGAAACAGCGTCCTCGTCCTCGTTGTAATGATGGCAAGTCGTAACCCGGTCGACCCATTTAACACTTAACACTTAACACCAGTGATATACCGCTCACTACTCATCTGCGGAATGAAGGAGAGAGCGAGAAAGAGAGAGAGAAGGAGAGGAGACTCGGGCTGAAGGTTTAGCACCTCGATTTTCAAACGATAAGTCGTCAAATTTGCACAAGTTCCTACTAATGCTGTGCGATTAATTGATTATGTAATCGAATTTTCAGGTTAAATTGATCGTTTTTCCAATCAATCGATTAATCAACGATTTCCATTGACAGCTGTAGAATTATTTCAAGGCAACTTCAATTAATCGATTAATCGTACAAGTTCTTAAGAGACTCGATTCAAGTATTTAATTTCCGAAGAAACTCCAGATACCTACTCATTATAAAAATTCCCTGATACAATCGATTTAATTCCGCGAAAACATGATGGTTTCGTAATATCATCGCCGATGGTCTGACCGCGACCCAAATTCCTCTGGAAATCGAATTCTTGCAAAAAAAAAAAAAAAAAAAAAATATCTTCTCCTCCGCGCTTCAATTCGTGCATGGATTAATTTGTCGGAGCAGTGTTCCATGGTGTTATAACAAGGAATTTAACAAGGAATCACGCGAGTTTTGAAACCTTAATAGTTGGGCGCGGCGAGTGTTGAGGATAAATGAGAACCGCAAGACGATGGCTTAGGATGAGTATGCGATCCCGCTGGCTGTTGTCGTGGTAAGGAGATCAAGTTTCCGAAGAAGCCTAGACGTCGTCGTCGAGCCGATACGAGGGTTGGGTTCCCTCCTGGTGATCCATCCCAGCATGCATCGACGAGTTGCTCTATCGCACGCGTTTCGACCCCCGCACTACCCCAGCCCTTCACACACGTGAAATGAAAATCAGAAGCCCCGAGGGCGCGGGGAAAAATCGAGGAAAGAATAAGAATGAGGATTAAAAAAATGGTCCGAGTATACATATAAAAGGAGGGAGATCAGGTTGTGAACCAGCGATGATCGTTATCTGACGTATCTTGAACGTAGGCAGGTATCTTGCAAAGTGCCTACACGTGTTACGTCATGCATGACGTAAGTGAAACATGCAGGAGATTATAATAAACATTATACCTGGAGTTTGTAGTATTTTGTAATAGCGCAACGATACGTTTATTATACGCGTTATTATATCGATTCAAAAGATTTTCGGATACTTTATACGGAGAATGACATTATCGTAAGCGCTTTCGACTCGATTTCGCAAAGTCGAATCATTCTTTATGGCAGTCGCATGTTATGTTGGCGAATTTAAAACGCCTCAACAGCTACGCGTATAAGGCAGTATCGGTTTCGTGCGTAGGACACGATATCGCGTACGTCCAATAAAATCATATATATATATAACAACAATCACAATAGGATGAGAATAATCAGAGTTTAATAATCCCCCCCCCCCCGTGTTTTTTTAGTAAACAACAAAAATTTATTTAGTTAGTTATTTAGTTCAATAACGAAAATGAGCGGATTCTCCATAATTCATTCAACTTCAACGATGATAGTGGCGAATTAATCATCGTTATTACAATAAATATATACATATATTAGAAACTAAACAAAAATTTGTGAACCTTCGAAAGATGGTGACGTCTTAAAATTGTCAATATTTCAATTCTGTTTGAAAACTTTTTTCGTTTTTGTTTTTATGATTCGATGACGAAAAATTTACAAGTCCGAATGAAAAAAAAAAAAAAAAAAAAAAAATTGTCTCAATTTTTAGAAAGGTCGACACGGTGTAATGTGTGCATAAAGTTTTTTTTATTACTTCTGTTAAAACTAGCCAATTGCAAATTACTGCGAAATAATAATCTGCATATATATATATATATATATATATATATATATATATATTCTTCTCTCCTCAATTTGCACAAAGTGAATATTTAAATATATTCTTCTCCGAATTGTTTACATTCTCGCTTCTTGATGTTATTCCATTTATTTTTTTTAATTTTTTCCGAGAGAGATAAATATACAAAAGTGAGTATAAGTATAGGTGGTACACGTCATGTTTCTACACAGGGCGAAAGTTTTTCTCTTGCTTTACTTATTTTTCAACGTTTCTGCGAAAGTTCATCACGTCAGCGTTTAAAGATATATATATTTTGCGTATGATCTATGTACATACATATTATATAATCTATCGCCAAGTGATTCTCTCTCAATCTTCTTTCGCCTTTCGATATCTTGATCCATGAATACTGATCTTTAAATCTATAGGCAATAGCCGGCAGCGAATTTTTAGCACGTACACAGTGTCGTGTACATGCATGATTGTGAATGTGTATAAACACACTGGATCTGTTTCTATAAATAGATCACCGTTTATCGCGACGACGACGTGTTAGAGACTTTTATATCAATGATTCATGGCGCGCGAGGTTCCCGTCAAGGCGCCAGTCTAACCCAAGCAATTATTATTAAATGATATAAAACTGGTATCTCAAGCGCCTCGATTCTTCGCCGATTTAAGTCTTTTTTTCGGCTTTCTTTGTTGTTCCAGCGGTTCTTGTTGTTTCGTTTTTCTTTTTTCCACCACATAAAGAAAGTTGTAATTAGCTGAATTAACGAGCTACTCGTTTATTACAAGTCCAAAAGACTAACGATAAGTTAACCTTCGAGTTTTACAACCTGCAGCGTCCGTTAATTGACGTTTGAAAGAAATGAAAAGAGAGAAAACGATATAATGCATTATAGGTGCATTAAAAAAAAATCTCCCTCCTTCAGACGTAAACTTTGCTCCAACTTTACAAGCATGTTTATAAAACAAAGTAGAAAAAATAGTAGCAAAAAAAAAATGAAAAATCGTATTCAAGCATTTCTGTGCACTTTCACTATAGGTATTATAAACAAATTTACGATACACGTATACATACATATAGTTATAAAAAATCATGAATTTTCAAGAATATATTATCCGACATCGAACGTAATAAATATGCCAGGATTAACGTTAATTCGGTAAATTCAATTAATAAACGGAAGAAAAATTATCGTTCCTAGTTACTATTATAGATCAACGACAAGTATATATAACAGATCACGCGATCTGTCTCAAGTAACTATTACGCGACGACGTTCGTATCTATTGGCTCGATAGAATATAGTTTATAGGTGCAATGAATGAGAAAACCGAATCGATTAAGAGGCAGGATGCACAGGGTATAATAATCTAACCGATACAGATTGAGGATAAAAGCAATAACAGTATTTGCACTGCAGATTATGAGGAAGCACCAGCAGTAGCAGCAACTCCATTCATAAATCCTCGAACAGTGTACTCGATTCAGAGACGTTTCACGGATCAAGTGGTGACTGAATTAAATATACAGTCAAAGAGTGGTTGGAGAGGAGTTTTGCGGTGAAGACAACACGCCGCATTTACGGGTAAAA
Source organism: Diprion similis (assembly GCF_021155765.1). Classification (NCBI taxonomy): domain Eukaryota; kingdom Metazoa; phylum Arthropoda; class Insecta; order Hymenoptera; family Diprionidae; genus Diprion; species Diprion similis. Next base: position 17,317,693 of record NC_060106.1, on the reverse strand, counting down.
TCCGCATCTGCATTGGTAGTAAATTTTTATCAAATAATGTAGTTTGACTGCAGTCTGTCTCTGCCCCTTCCTATGTGGTTTAATATCTCGGCCGTTAACGACCGTCTACTGCATAAACCAAAGGAAGATATAATACACGCGTTATAAACGTCGAGATGTATATATATATATACATGTGTGTGTGTGTGTGAGGTATAATATAACAGCTCGGCGTATAATAAATTAGACATATTCTGCTGCACGATTTCTGCACGTATAAGGGAGTTTCGAGAATTCTTGTACGACGCGCTATCGCCGTCGTTCATTTTCCCTCATTATTGTATCTCCCCTTTTAACCCCTCGCCACCGACTGCTACGTGACGCCTCTCGAATTCGCGATATAGGATGCTCGATGGAAAACGACGAGAATCTGGTGTGCGGTTATTTTTTTGCTTCGAAAAGATGGTTCTTTATTTTCTTTGAGGCAGGTTTTTTTTAAATTCGCTATTCGCTGTTTTTGAAGAAGAATATCGACGTTACAAGGCCTAGAGAATCACACCTGAACATTTTTTGACGGAAGCTGTGTTTGTACTTATGTGATAAATTTTTTCGTCCCACGATATCTCGAGAATGGGTTACCGGATTTCAATAATTTTAGTCTCAATCGATGCAGCTTTTTTAAACTTAGAACTGATTAGATTTTGGCTTTGATCGGTGCAGTACTTATTCAATTATCTAAACAAGTAAATTTCAAAAAATCAAATAAAAGTTATGAAATCTTGAGAATGGTTGAATAGATTTGAATGAAAATTCGTACCGTAAAGTGTTTTGGGTCACTAATCACGAATCAAAGGTCAGCTTTGCGAAATTTCAATTTAGAGTATTCAATAACCTGAAAAAAAACTAAAAACATTTGAATTTTGATGAAAATTGGTACTCGTCGGTTTCTCGAGTGACTGATCACAAATCTGAGGTCCGATTGCGAAATCCAAAATGACGATCCAATATGGTATTAAAAAAAAAAAATTAAAAAACATTCCAATTTTTGTAGAAATTGGTATATCGGCGGAGGTTTTTTGGGTCAATGACAACGAGCTGCAAGTCAGACTTCCAAAATTTCTATGGTAATATGGTATCCGAGAGCTTTAAAATCATTAATGACGAATCAGAATTTGTAGTTAAAAATTCGAATTGGATATTATTCTTCTTTTTTTCTCTATAAACTTGGAGCCTGCAGTGTGAAAACAGAAAGTTCGAAGGCTGGCTCATGACCAGTCTAAAGTCGCCTACTTTTTTTTCTTAGTTTTGTTTTTTTATTTTTTACCTTTTTTCCACTCTCAGACTTTTAAAGAGCGTATCGCGTTATTTTTTCTCCTACTTATTTCTCTCCTCTTTCTCCCCTGCCGAAAGTGTATAATAATTTGGAAAAACGGTCACGTCGACCAACTTATATAAGTATCACTGCCGGGCATTCGTTCCTCCCCGCCAGTAAATCATTCGTCGAAATCGCTCGACCTCGCCCCGCGAGATCCCAAAGGCACGAAAGACTTACGACGTCTTCTGAATATTAAAAATCATCTGAGATTTTCGTTGATGAGATTACTTTTCCTGTGGTTAAACACCATCTTTTAATATCACCTTTTTTCCTTGAACGCAGGAGATGATCGAAGCGTAATTCTTATCTTATGCGCGATTTAAAAAAATTTTTCTTACACAGTTGGAAGGATAATTATCAAAGAACTTGGAAAACCTCCCAAGAGAATATTGTCGAATTTGTGAAAAAATTAAAAAATTTTAAATTCAAAATATAGTTAAATAACTGTGTGTATGAAATATTAACTTTTATAATGGAAAATTCGACAGATTTGTAAGTACGATTAAGGCTTTAAAATAACTAAAAATACAAAATAAATATTTCATTGCTTCGTTAATTATTTCAATTTCAACAGAGGTAAAAAATGTCTAAAAAATGTAATTTTTGTATCAGCAGTAAAGCCTGTAAGAGTCGGAGAATTTTACAACCAAGAAATAATTGTCATGGCGTCGTACCCTGATAATAATTCAACTTTTATTAACAAATCACCCAATTTTAATACACGCCCAGAAAATAAACATGAAAACTGCGCGAGTTTCATATTTCATATAAAATCTAAAGAAAAAAGCACGTGTCAAAGCTGCAAGAACAGCCCGAGTAACCATCGTTGTTCGCTGTATTTGAAATACAGAGGCGGCAAGGCAAGGCTGCTGTTCGTTTATTGTTGTATATTATCTTACAAATTTAGACGAACGAGCCCTAGGCGTTAATACACGTTGTTAATAAGGAGGGGATGGATTAGGGGAAGAAGTCAGGGCAGGAGGTTGTTTATTTTTAAAAAGGCGGATTTTATTTCGGGTTTCAGGGCAGCAGCAGCAGCAGCAGGAAACGGAAGTAGCGATAGAGGTTGTGTGTACATCGCGACCCTCGGTGACCTTTGGCAAGTGTATGCGCCAAGAGCAAGAGGATTTCTACCAACTTTTCAAAGTCTTAGGTAAAAAAAAACACTGCTATGCAGGCATTGGCCTCTTTGCTGTTATAAATACACGGCTTATGAATTTATCAAACATCTCCGCGGTTCTATATTTGTACTAAAAAGATCGAGAAATCTTTTGCGTGACAAACGAGAAGAAAAAAAATAAATAAATATGAATATATAATAGAAATACAAGAATCGTATACGTATATATAGGTATATACATATATGGTGTATAATCTATTACACCATATAATAATAATATCGACCGTTTGCTCCTGTCAATCAGCTAGAGATTAATGAGCATAGACACTCGATAACGAGAAATTTATGAATAGTTATTACGTGTTAATTATCCGCTATATATATATATATATATATTCAATTTTCAATTGATAGCGTCAAACAATAGAAGGATCCTTTGTACTTTGACGTTTCTAGTAAAAGATATTACAACTTCATTTTTCGACTATACTTTCCCGCAGCAGTTTCTTAGCAATTACAGTGAAAAAAATTCTTCAATTTCAGTTGTTACAGAAAAGCTTTACGAAAGGCGAAAGTTTAGAAATGTTTTACATACTTTTTTTCTCAGACTTGTGTAATTTTTTGCACATGAATAGGAAAAAAAATAAAAAAAATAAAAAAAATGCTCCTTTTCACCTATTTTTCGCATTGCAGTGTAGATATTATTAATTGTTGTTTATTCAAGTTGCATTTTTCTCCGCCTTAATTTACGCAATAATTGACAGAAAATTGCTCGGTCGTGTGATATTTGAGATATATTATCGTACGAGAGTTTTTTCCACCCTCTTTACATTCAGGTTATACCTAATTGCAGGTTATAAAACAATTATACTCCCATTGCCAGAAATTATCTTCTATAATTCTCGGCTTTTTCTCGACTGGTGAAAATGCTCAGGGAATAATAAACTGCTGCAAAAGATACGATAAAATAGCGTAGGTATAATTTAAGGAAATGGGAAAACGGCAGATAATTATATAAATGGCAATAAAACCGGTAAATGTCGTTAAAATGTCAATTATTACTCAGGGAATAAGATGGCCGATTATTTCTCAAATTCGCTGATTTACGTGTATAGTGCAATTCAAATTATACGATGCCGCAGGAAACCGTCGACAATATTTTGAATTCCGGTGAATTTTTTCATCTTTCTTTCTTTCTTTCTTTCTCTCTCTCTCTCTCTCTCTCTCTTTCTCTCCGCCATGTCGCAGCTCACAAATAAATTCAACCCAACTCCATACCTCTGGGTTACATAAAATGCAGAGGGTTGATTCAGGCCCCACACGATCCTGCATTCGTAATACGAGAGTCGACAGGTTAATTTCAGCCTCGATATTTACACAGTATTTCAATCCGTTCTCGTTAAAATGATTCGTTTGAACTTCGGCATGACCAGTCAATTTTCCATGTTATATATGTATATATATATATATAGGAAAAAGAAAAAGGAGAGAAATTTCTCAGCATTAATTCTACTAGATTTGTTCGAATAAATTTCAATCCCAGGTTCCCACTGCGAGTATAAATTGGAGGGTTTTTGGAGGGTGCAGAAATCGGAATGGATTAGTCACGTAAAAGGCATCAGGGAAGCGTCACATAGGGGTAATAAATTCCAAAGACTCTTAAAGCGCAGTTAAAACTTACCCCAAACTATGGACGGTTTACCCTATACCTACAACAGTAACGGCCGGCTTAAGCTGGAGGACAATCGTTTGGGGGATCCAACTTCCGCATACACGCATATATACACACACACATATGTATATATATATGTATAAAAATATTATCTTATTATACCCGCATCCCGATAAATTAGCTGCTTTTCAAAACTCCAATTACCTACACGTATAACCGCATCTAAGTTTCCGAACGATCATGTCAGACGATTTATTATGATTTTCCTTTTTCCGTTTTCCATTGTAATGTGTTGGGTAAAAGAAAAAAAAGAAAAAATTTCCCTTCTTTTAATTTCAGAAACTTTTTCCTACCGCATTCATGGGTTTAATACAATATACATATAGTATAATATAATATACAGCAGAATGGCCACGCAAGTGTTTGGGGAAAAAATTCCATAACAATTCCATGTTTACCAGAAGCTAAAACTTAATTTTCCCTGTTCTAGTAAATTACTAAAACATAAATCGTTCAGCTTATCAACTCTGTATAATTTATAGATTTTGAAATTCAATTAGAATCAAAGAAAAACATAATATACAAAAGAGTGATTTTAATAAGCGAATATGTTTTCTCGAAGGTAAAAAAAAGTAATCTTGTATACCTAAAAAAAAAAAAAAATCATTTCTAATTCCCAGGATGGAAGACTGCTATTTTCAGTGTTTTGAATGACATAATAAAAAATTTCCCCGGACAAAACCAGCTTTTCCACGATCCCTTTTCAGTTACCCTGACATTTCCAGGTTTTCCAGGTGTGTGGCCACCCCGTTAACAGTACGATAAGTCGTAGAATAAACTTGTTCACCGAGTGTTCAGTTGTCAGCTGTTCTCGTAGAATTATATTGTGCAAAGTAGGATTTTCCCACATCAGCTGCACAGCTATTACCCAGCTTACAGGGTGGGTGGGTGTTTAATTTATTATCGGTTAAAGCCGAGACACCCGGTGTGTAACGAGCGCATGGCGTTGCACACACAAGCCTACGTGCCGACACAAAGGCGTTGAATTTACGCATTTACGTCCCTTCAACTGCAGAGTGACGTATTGCAATAATAGACAGGGTGGGATAATACCGTTAATATAATAATAGAAGCATATGGTTCATCGTCGGGTTGAAACCACTTTCGCTGTTATACAGCTCAGATTCGTGACAAGCCCGTCTATTCAACTTGCATCGAGGCAACACACTTCAATCCAACTGATTGTCAAAGGCAATGCGGTGAGGAATCGTAACCAAAGGAGAGATAAGAAACCACAGAGTGTCTACAGATTTTCTTTATATATTATTAATTCATTCTGTGTCGAAGAGATAAAAACAAAAAACAAAAAAAACAAAAAAGCCGAGGAAAAGATGAGACAATTTTTTCCACGACGTTTCAATAAGTCATTCATGCATTTTTTAAGTACTTTCTCTCCCTCTATCTATAACCTCTTTCTTTCTTTCTTTCTTTTTTTTCGTTCCTCTCAACGATATTGATTCGTCGATCAATATCTCCTGATCGATGTACACGTACGATCGATTATTTGCTTATACCGATCACGTCATTGGTTGAAATTGCTGGATTAATCAACAATCTAATGTCCTCTGCAAAGTATTTACTAAATCAAACCAATACGATGAACGATGTCAATAGATCAATATTAGTTAGATAAGAATGTATGTCCAAGTATGCTTCCTTTTTTTACTACAAAGATCGCTCTGACATAGTAAACAACGAAATTGAACGTCAACTTCCTAAGCTTGATTGGAAAAAAAAAAAAAGAATTGACATAACAAATAATTTTCATCCACGATACAGACACGAATATAGTAGAAAATTTAATTTTCATTTCACCTCGTCGACGACGTTGGCAAAAGACAAACGTGTCGTATTGCATTCGTCGACGATATTCGAGAGGCAAAAAAGTATCTCAGGTATAAGAGAGCTCTACCTACGTACACAAAATGTGTTCCGGGATGCATCCACGGCCTTTTTTTTTTTTTAAACGGAGCAGATGTTTTTGCAAGTGTTTGTGGAACATCAGCTACGTAATACCTACGTAGGCAAAGGTTAACAACGGACGTTCGGCATGATTTTCAATTCACCATAGACGGGCCTCTCGTTTCTCCCGGAAACCATGGGAAATCTGTAGGTATGGAAAATTTTCTTGTAAGTATTTACAATACGAGGATCTAGTGAGCGTCTTCCTTTTAACGGAACCCAGCTGACCGATCCGTTGCTGCCTTGTAGAGCTGCTTGATCTTCTCTCTCTAACCTTTCGTGCTCTCGACAAAGGACCCGCGATTTCGGAGGATCGACGAGCGTATAATAGAATATATATATATATATATATATGTATATACAAAATACATATAAAAATCGAAAGCGAATACATAGGGATGAAATTCGTATGCAAGTGCTAGGCTTGAAAATATGTTGCGAAAACGATGTTCCCAGATCAGTTTTGAGAGAAGAGATAATTAAAAAAAATTGAAATAAATACTCAATTTCTTTCAAACTGTTTTTCTGCTCAGGATAAAACAGGCTGAAGTTTCTAACGTTATTGCAATAATTTATTATTCCAAAAACTCGTTATTTTGCAACTTTAGGATTACCTGGAATTTAGTTAACCGTTAATAAACTAGATTGAAGTTAGTAACGTTAATATAACGAAAGATTGAAACTAAAATTATTGTTTTCAAAATTTGTAACGGCTTTAAAGGAGTTCAATATCCAAAAACTGAATACGGTCTGCTATTTTAAAAATAGATTACCTACTAAATTTGAGACGATCATACAGTTGCAAAATAATGATTTTTCCTAAAAATTAATCGTTATATTACATAAACGTTAACTTCAGTCTCGTTAAGAAAATCTTCTCTCCGCTATGATTAAAATACGGAAAGAAATAAAGAAGGAGAGAGAGAAAAAAAAAAAAAAAACAACAACTTTGTTGTCTCAGAGTAAAATCAAGGAATGTGATAAATCGACGTGAACTTTGTTGAACGATATACGATAATGCAGTGACTTTCGTATAATTATAGGGCGGTTTCGCCACCGTTTTTTCCTAGTCTCGCCTAGAATAATGAGGGACAATTCTTTCGCATGTAGGAACGCTGTTTCCTAATGGGGGTCGTGCCCTTTAGTTGGACATTAGCCGTAAGTGAATTTAATTGAAAAGTTCCCTGCCAATTGGCGTGAGAGAGAAAGAGAAGACGGAGAGATGTTGAAGCTGCAGACAACACAACTCTCACAGTTTCGAGAAGTTAAAATATAACCGCAGGTTGTAAGTTGCATTTCAACTTACATCACGGTGAGCATGTGTGACAAACGTTACGTGGGCAATTAGTCTCAGACTTTTCGAAGTACGTATCAAATTTAATACAAATATATATATATATATATAACGTATTAGTATATATACAGTATTTCCACAAAAATTCGCCAATATATAATCTAAGAAACATAATTAATGAGACATCGATGAGAGAATGTTTTTGAGTCGTTAGAGATATTTTTTGTTTATTTTTATTCAACTTTGTTCAAACTTTTTAACAAGAGAGATTCTTCATCATCAGTCATTGAGTTACAAGATTTTCAAATATTCGAATTATTTTCTCGCATGCTTATAATAATCTGAAAAACTCGAATAAATTCGAGACAATCGAGAAAAAAAAAGTTATCGCCCCGCAATTACTTTGGCAATTGTGTAATTTTTGTTGTATGTACCTACAGTTCACGTCAAACAAACAGAGTACATATACGAAAGTATTACTTCGGTTACTTAAAAGTGGGTCACAGTCAGAGTAAGTCTTACCGAGTTGCAAATGCATTCATTATACGAGCAACGCCAGCGGCGGCGGCGGCGGCGGCAGCAGAAGCAGTAGCAGTAGCAGCAGCAGCCATTTATTTATTAAACAGATGCAAACGTTTTCATTGAACTTAACTAACCGAACTGCGTCTGACAATGAGGACTTTTTAAGTGTCTCGGGTAATTGAACCTGCTGCTCGCTACTTGCTGCGCGCTCCGAGTTGCGTTGCGTCGCGTCGACGATTCCATTGTCTGAATGAATATAAGTTCACGATTCTAACTCATTTCCGCATCTTGCCTAACAATAAGCAAGAGATTAAATGATAAAATTTTTACAAAATTTTTCCATACTCATATTTCTCTCCCTCAAATTACCTACGTAATGCAAGTGGCATAAGAATTTGAATAAAGAAAATATCTATTATATATAGGTATGTATAGGTATACATACACCAGCTGACAGCGTGGCGATATTGTTTCGTTGTATTGAGGGAGATTCAAAATTGCAAGACAAAGAAATTTCATAAACGTCAAGTCGACTTTCCGGAGTAAATAAATAAATAAATAAAATAAGAAAACGGTAAAAACGTGTTATGCTCACCGTTTGACACTCCCTTTTCGAAAATCCTCTGCCTCTGTCACTTGTAACTTTATATTTATATACAATATATATACATATAGTATCACGCACAAAGTTTTTGCACACTAGCACTTAACGTTACTCTCCAAAGAGAAAAGAAAATGAAAAAGGACAAAAATAAAAAATAGTATAAAAAAAATTCAACAAAACGAAAAAAAAAAAAACAACAACGAAAAAAAAAAAACGAGGAACCGGCAGAGTTGGAGGAGAGGGGGAAATGGAGAAAAAAAGCGCAAAAAGCTCGAGAGACACGAGACCGCTAACAATAAGACGAGGAGTTCCGATATCGCAACTTGCGCTGGATCAACGTTCGCTCTTCGAACGCTGCTCGCGTACTGTTAGCGTGCAGCGAATGCCAGTATGGCGACCGACGACTCGACGAGGCGCCCCCGGATAGATGCCTTTGTCCTCCGTTTTTACCCCCACCCCGATTACCGTTGGAACCGAGCGCCCCGATTGGCTGATAGACGCGTTCATTTCCGGTGGACCGGAGCTATCCGAGCCGGCAGCCCAGCTGCGCTTTTCTCTCCTGCCTCTCGATAGAAGCTCCGAGGGAGAGCTCGATAAATTCGACGGTTATATTTGCATTTTAATCGTCACGAAGTGTCGCGGCTCCAGTGACGTCATACACCGATAGCGAGGAGATACGAGAAAGATTTTTCTAATTGTCGCCCGATCGTTTTGCGCAAAAAAGAATACTTGAAGGTCAATTTTTTTCGATATGTATATAATAATTTTGATTTTTTAATAGAGTATCGGTTGTTTGTGTGGAGAATTTTGATCGGATGCTGCAGCAGCTTCGACTGCCATTTTTAATTGTCATATTTTCTACGATTTTATTTACGACCGTTTTCATGGGTAAAAATCGAAAATGGACGAGTTATTTGACGAAAATAAATTCCTTTATAAATTCAAGATGGTGGTTGATAAAAGCTGCTGCAGAATCTGGTCGTTATTCTGGATTTGGTTTACCGATCCCAACCGCCCTTTAACGATCAGAAAAAAAACATTGTAACGTCGTAAAGTTTTTTTCAGGATCGACGAGGAGGATATAATAACCATACGAGTAGAAAACCCAATTTACGCAGTTCTTCGAGTATCTGAACACGTTGTATGACATCGATAAGGCAATTTTTCTAACCGAGAGTCCACGGTACTCAAGACTCTGCGGAGTCTCTTTCTCACCGTGAACCAGCGCCTTTCCCCTCATACCTCTGGAGGAAATTTGATATTTATTCCGAGTGTTGACGAGGTAGAATTCGAAGCGGAAAGCCTAACCAGCCAGCCGTGAATCAAGACACTAAGCAGCGTGATGACCGAATAACTGGTCCTCCTACAGTACACTACTGGAAATAAAAATCTAAACAATCGTCGAATACTGTGCGTTTTATCCGCTTTTCATCTAGGCGATCGATGAATTTTGCGGATTATTCGGCTACCAGGAGAAAATTATTGTTCGTTACGAGCAGTTTCTTATCTCTTGATTGATTTTGAAAATGGTGAAAAATTATTTATCTAATTTTTAAGCGTAAATTTTGAGCAAAATTACTTTCGCGAGGAATGGGAATTTTCGGTTATATACGTAATCCAAAATCAAAGTTTTTCTTACACGATATTCAATTTCCCATTGAATTGATATTTCCACATTGGAATTTTGTTTATGTACGTATACATGAAAATTTACAGATGTGAAACTGACTTACGATTCGAAGTGACGAGTTTTGTTTTTCGTTTTATTTTACTTCAAGAGACTGTTACGTGAACGTGGTTTTGAAAAACGTTTGCCAGCCATTTTCAATGGATCTGTTGCGTTTGTTTGTTTATTTATTTATTTTTTTTTTTTCTACTACCACTTTCGTTTCAGTACGAACTTGACATCGGCCATATACTCATGCGAAATTCTTTTTGTACAATAATTAATAGTTCTGTTGAAGGAAAGAAAAGTCTAGAAAAATAAAAAGAATACGATCAAAAACCAAGAAAGATTTTTCACTCTGAAAATATCCTTGGTATCAGTATAAATATAACCTCACCTCCAGGTTCCTCCAACAAAAATCCTCACATCCCCCCTTGACCGTTTAGATATTACATCAAGAGTATGAGTAATATCGAGTATAGGAGAATAAAGAAAAAAGAAGAAAGAAATGAAAGCGATAAGGGGGACAAACCCTGAACAAGTTTTTAGCAATAGAGTAAAGAAAAGAAGGAAGGAACGAAGAAAGGAAGGCAGGAAGGAAGGAAGGAAGGAAGGACGAGGATGAAAAGAAGGAATAAACTTTGTCCGAGAAGTTTTTCGGTCGGATTATGGTGGCTGCGAGGAGTACCTACCAGCTTAGCTTGGCACGGCAGAGTCTCGCGAACGGAGAGCGCAAGAAGAGAAAGAGAGAAAGGGCAAGAGGGATAGCAAAAGAGAGAGAGAGAGACTCGGTGGACCAAGGCGGGTCGCTTTCATCTCGGATGATGCTGGGCCGGGGTTCTCAATTCGATAACACCGCAGCCGCGGGCGGAATGATACCTATGTATAGGCGAGTACCTCGGTTTTACAGAGCATGTGGGTGAGTTATACCTGCAGCACATTCGGGGTATTTACATAATTTATTCCGCGGCTTGAATGTGCCGCTTCTCTCGCACACGTGCCTCTGTGTTCGTCATCATTGTGGGAACGAACGATTTCTCGGATCTTCGAACCCCCGCACCCTCCTCGGTGATGAATTACTGTCCTCTTCTTCTCACCGGGTCCATTCTATAAATTCTCTATTCAGATTTCTAGCCTTGCACGATCCTGCCGCCGCTTATTCGTGCAGCGGACGCGGCTGCAGGAACAGACCAGAAATTCGTTTCGATTAGAACGTTTTTTTTACCTTCACACTGCACTCACTCTTCTCGATCATTTCTTCTTCTTTTTCTTCTTCCTCTTCCTGTGGTTTTTTTTTTTTTTTGCTTTTCTCTGATACGTACCTGTTTCTTTAACGTCGATAATGTGTATCTGTCAGAGAGTTAGATGAACCCTTGAACAGCATACGGTTCGATTAGCTGGATTGTATGTAATCGAACAATGTTAACTATTGTATCTTGATTTCTTACGCTTCTGACTTACGCAATTCAAGAATTTTTTATCCAATTTCATAACCAGAGTAAAGAATTTCTATTTTGTACGGGGGATGAATATCTGCATGCGCGATAGTCAGTCCTCCGCACGTTTCGTGGAAAAATCATATCGGTTTTTTAGTCTGACAAATTTTTCGCAAACTTTCTCGATTACGCGATTAAAAGTTTCATAAAGAGCAGAATACATGAAATAATTATATTCGGACGAGTTAGCGACCGTGATGACAATTAGTTGAGATCGGAATTAATCCTTGACTTCGCAATATTCTCAAACACGTAAAGTTTTCTCTTATCCGTTTTCAGAAATCAAGGAGCTTGACTAAAACGTTTTTTTTATCTCATTATCAGACACTAATTTAGAAAAAATCGCCAATCCGCAGTTTTGTGACTTTCAGAACTTTAGTAAACCATTATAAACGAAATAAACAATAATTCCAAAAATCCAACTCGTTGAAATTTACCCCTAAAATTGCTCAATAATAATTTTTTCTAGTGACGTATCGTTAAGTTAACGTTATACATACTAAATTCAGCCTCGTGCAAAATTGACTTCCAGTCACTAGTTCTTTCCTACGCGCCTGTAATTCAAGACTGTTTTATTATCTTCAGGTTATTTTATTCAAGGTATGAGAGACCTTGCCATACACATCTAGCCACATTCACGTTGTCAGAACTTCTAAAGTTCTGATCTCTGACCTGTTTAATTTTCCGTGACAGCTCTTGAACCGTCTAATATAAGGTTTGCGCCTGTAGACTGAACATTTCGTTGTTAACGGAGGAGAGACGGAGGATCTCGTGATGCATTTCATACGTACGTACATCTTCCACCTTCACATCGTCCACCTTGTCTCTTCAAATTTGATTTCACCCGTGAAATGGGGCGAGCTATTAAAACAACACGCAGCAAAACGTAGAATCCACCTTTCTCTTGCAAATGATAGTTCAGTCGTAGTTAGTGTGATGTACGTATCATACCTATATACGTTAGCGTTCATAGTGTGCAGCAGCGTTTTAACGGTAGGTAATTACCGAAATTTCCAGACGAAAACTCACCGCAATGTTACAATGTCAGAGACTCTAGGAAGAGAAAGAGAGAGGAAGGAGGCATCGGCTGTAATACCGGTTGCCTTGGAGACGGCTTCTGGCATGTGACGTCACACGCAGCCCCCTCGTGATCGCGAATCCACCCCATCCAGCAACTCCGTGCTATATTACCACTCTACTTGCCCTTCTCGCCATCCCCTCTTTATATACCTACTCCTCTCACTTTCTCCGCATCCCCGAATGTCCAGGTGACCTAACGTCGGTGGCAATTTTCGTTCTTTTTACGTTCTACCACCCCGTTCGATATAAACGACCTTCGTTATTTCGGTACAAAAATCTGTTGTCATATTAGCTTTTTGTTACAGGCTGTAACAAGTGCTCGTGCAATCTGCATCACGCCTAGATCTGACTCAAGTACCCGTAGCTATGTATGTACATACGTATAATGACTAAAAATGACAAGACATAAAGTGTGACTAATTAATGAAAGGAATATGAAAACGTCGACAACCGGGTTGAGGGTAACTGAACGCTGTAAAACGAATCAATTGGGTCATACGACAAAAACTGTGTACATTTTACTAGACTTTATACATATATGATAGCAGTGAGCAGAAAACATGAAATAAGGAAACCCAACTTGGCGAGCTATTTGTAAGTTAGTGGGGCGGTCAATGAGGTCTAGGACACGTTCATGCTTGTTTTTGTGAATTCTGTCTTCGTTGAATTATCACTGCGCAACAATCCGACTAAGCGTCGTTTCTAGAGGGTTGAAAATTGGCAAATCAGTTGGACGTTGTTCCTCCGTGGATTGTCGGTGGTGAATTCGTTGGGAGTTTGCGTGAATCTCTGGAGACGACGATCGTCCAGCGTCCAGAAGTTGTTCGCGGAACAACTGAAAGCGATATTCCCCTGACAAACGAGGGGAAAATTGAAATTTCGGGATCGTTTATCGCCTGCGGGATCCTATCCGCCCCTGTAGGATGATGTCTTCATGCCTAACACCCCCCCCGCCGATTTTCCGCCGTGGCTCAGGCGACGAAATGAAAAATATTCTTCCCCCATAAGATATCCGTATAACCACCAACACGCATGCGATAAAGCTGCACGACGCACGCGGCGTATAAACCACATACGTGCTGCACTCGATAAATAGACTCTGTGCGCAGCAAGTGCGCTGCTCGGTTATAATGTGAGGTATAAATACAAGCGGCTTAGTTCCTTCGTCATTTCGTGGGTATATCGAAGCTGAGGCTTTCTGGGTTATAACAAACTCGGAGAATCGTATAGAAGTCAAACTACGCACGCTGCGAATGGGTTATAGATTTCCTGTTTAGAATTATCGTTCCGGTAAATGATGAAATTTTCTCTGTGCTCATTCGCGGAATTTATCCAGCTTCGAGCGATGTTTCGAAAGTCTGGAATATTTCGATACGATTCGACTTCGGAAAGATACAATTCTAAAATAAAGCTCCCAGAGGTATTAATTGGTATAAAACTTTATTTGGAAGTTTGTTTCTTGGGCGAAATTGGAAATGAAATTGGTGTTGGAGTTGCGTGAAAGCCAGTTAATTTGTTTACTGTGTAAGAACATAATAACAATAATAATAATATGATAGAAAATATTTATTTTATCGGTCTTAATATGCAAAAATTGTATAATATTGTATTTGCTGATTATGAAATACAAAAATTTTTGTTTTATGACTGCAGTAATGGTAAATAAGCATTTCGGAGTATCGAATATAATTATAAAATATTTATCAAATGTTATACTATTGAAATAAATATTTGATCGTGTGTCTTTCTTATGGTTACTCAATGTTTTATACAGAGAGCAAGTAGTCGGAGAATTTTTTCTTCTTCCTTTGCACCTGGTGAAAATCAATAGATAAACGGTAAAAGCGGTCTTTGATGGAAGGCCGAGAACCGGAGAAAAAGAAAAGTGACGAAAAACGTTGATCGCAGCAATTTTTATTAGAGTTTGGTATGCACAGGGCTGAAAATTTATCGAATATAGTTTATAAACTTTACGATGATAACGAACTAGTCAACACTTTCATGCATGCTTTTTACCTTACATGCGATTCTCGTGGAATTTTGCATACATATAGGCTTTCGGGGTCGGTGATTACAAATCTGATCTCAAAATTAAAATGGAAAAATTTCGAAAAAAATCTGTAAAATTTTTTGATGTGTATTAGGGTTCACACAAAAATTGGCATTCGAATTTTCACGGCAGATTAGCAGAAAATGATTTTTTTCCGTAGAAAAGTACGAACTTCGACCAATTGTTTGCTTTAGCTATTTTTCCCATAAATAAATCACACATTTTATATTATTTTTCGACTTAGAAATATTTCGGGGACCATTTGGAACCAAAAAACTCGTCATTTGTTACCAAAAAAGTAGTTTAATAAATAAAAAAAACAGGAAACAAGAGTCTGCCTCTACAAGTTACAATATCATGCTGTATGTACAGCGGTATACATAAACTGTATACATATATATGTAACATGGTTTTACCCCGATAGGAGGAAAATAAATTAACTATAAATACCTAATAAAATATGTTATCTATTCGAGATGACATAATTAGCCGAGATTGGTCAGCGGTCGTGCATTTATGTAATGGATTGTTGGCTTATCGAGAGCAGTGCGTGCACATGTATAAATACAGTTGCAGATAGGATGGATGGTAGTAGGGCTTATCAGCAATTTTTCTTGGGGAATATATTTTATAATTTCTAATTACTTGCGCGCTCGCATCAGGGTTCGAACATCAGCGCGTGGAACCTCTTAACTTTATTGCTCACAGCCATGTGCGTCCGCGTTTTCACCCATGAATATAGAATGCACGCGCGTGTCTGTGTGTGTATGTGTGTGTGAGAAGAGTAAAATATTCCCCGAGAAACGTGTTTACTGTATCACATGCGTGTGGCTTTACGCTTGTATGTATCTGGTTCACATACCTTCAAACCCTTTCGGGGAAATGAAAATCGGGGTGGGCCAAAACAAGGGGTCGTTTTAACTTTTACTTCTTGTTGTTTCTTTTATTCTCTCTCTCTCTCTTTTTTTTTTTTTTTTTTTTACCTCACTTGTATCTATAAAACCGACCCTGCCTTAATTTTCTTGTTCAACCCTGTTATTTACCGATGTAGAACTTACTTCGTTTATTGGTAAATAGCTCGAGAGAATTTAATGAAAACTGGTGTTCGAAGGGGAAGACGAACACGAGTCGAAAGCTTTTTGAAAATTTTTTGTTTGTCACGACTATCTTTCATGTGTCACTTATAATTTTTTTAAATCACGTGAAATAAAATAGAATGAGTGAAAAAATCGTGCAACCAGTGCCATCTATATACTATATATTATACGCTGAGAATTTTCTCCTCATCATCTTATTCACCTCATCTCGTTACGCCGTCCAACTTTTGCGGCGAAGCTGTTCTCGGGAGCCCTTAGATTCCTTCGAGTGGTACTGCACGATGCCATGCCCCGAGTTTCACCCCATAAGAGGACCGGAAGTACGAGCCCTGGGGGTGAAATCTCGCCACGAGTAAACCGTCGTATACACGCGCGTTGACAAGACGAGGACACAACCGACAACAAATACAGACCCGTATACGCAGCCAGTCTGCATTCCATTCTATTTCATTCCATTTCATTCCATTTCACTCCATTCCGATCCCATCAAATCGATGGATATGTAGGTATTCAACCCCTGCGGCGTAACACGTGCAAAACTTCAATCTCCCGTCTAGCCGTTCAATTTTTACTCGGTAATTGGCGCCGATCCTACCGTAATAACGCTGATCACATATCCTTAAATACACTCGAGTTTTCCGATTATTCACATCAATTTATAGGTATAACCGTTTGCATAATTAAATCGATATTCTATTTCATTTCGGTTGATGTTATAAAGCTTTCAAACTGTCAAACTTAACGTTTCGAGAACATTTTCGTTTATAATTAATCAGAATCGTTCGGAAACTTGATTCTGCGGTAGTTTTAACTGGCAATTTAGACCGCAAACGTGATTTGATGCAATTAATTCCTCATACGAGTATAAAATATATTACTCATTAATCGCATTAGATTAACGCCCTGAGAGAAGATAAATTTTATCACGATTACGAAGAAATTATAATGAAATAATTATTATCGTTACAACTTAAAAGTTTAATTACAAAATACCGTCAGAGTTATAAAAAAATGCAAACACTGAATTTGTTCAGTCGAACAAGATCTTAAGTAACAACAAGAAAATACTGTATAATTGACGATATCGAAAAATAATCTTCAAGACATGCTACAGATTTCCTCATCACAACTATCGTCATATCGTCCTCAGAATGACGCTACATTATTCAGGTCACGTCACGTTAAGAGTTGAAATTTCAAAAGACTGTGAAGTACATCGAATTAGGAATAAGGAATTTCTTCCCAGAGTCCAAGCAGCATAATTATAGTGGCGAGAAAGTGTAACAGGGAATCCGACTTTCTACACGACTGATAACGACTGCGGCAAGTCTAGAGAAGAATAGAAGCCCCGAACGCGTCGTTGAAGAACTTATAAATAAAGCAAGACAATTTGCGAGAGACTGTCTACCTGCAGGGTTTGAATATCCCGCCGACCTTCCGGGTGAATTTATTTGGGGTTTTTGGCCCAGAGAATCTGCATATTTCAACGCCTGCAGAGGCGAGAGAAAGATGGAGGCAGAAGATCTCCCGAGTTGATTCGAGGTATCTGTAACGCGTATCGCAGTGTCGTTGCACGTCGGTGACCCTCGAGCCTCTTAACCTCAAGAAACCCTTTGCCGAACCCTTGGAGGTAAACAGGACGCTGATGTCACTCGAGCGTTTGTTATCTTGAGCAAAGTCCTCTCTCTCTCGTTGCTGCCAGACACTGAGCATCGATTCGTCGTGGGATCTGGAAAGCCATAAAGTGGTCCAAACGCGAGAGGATTCAGTTCTTGGATTACACGTAGACGCAACTTTTCTCCAATTTCTACACATCCTGACTGCAATGAGCTCCTTCCTTTAAAGCAGGTACGCGCGATGAACGTCAGCGGTGAAGGCGACGATAAATCAAGCTTCGAAAGCACTTAAAGAGTCGTGTGTTTGACCAGATATAAGGACAAACGTTCAGCCCGACAAGTATAACCTTCAAGGAGGCGAGTGACTCAGGAGCACGATCGTCGCAGGCTGCGGTTTCCAGAGTCGTCTTTTCGAGCGTATGGATGTGTGTTCTCATTATACCGAGAAAAGTATGAGCTCACCTCGTGCCATTTGACGTGTAAACAGAGTGCATATGTGTGCAGGCAGGCATATGTACTAATTTATTATTGCGCTCACGATCAGCTACGCAAATAATGAAACTATGCCTACCTAATCGAGAGGTTTGATCAGACTAAAATGCTGGAATGACGTCTTTGTCTGCAGGATGATGGAAGTGAGTTACAATTTATTGCGGTTGTAAAAGTTTGTATTGACCTTAAGTACGTAGAAACGGTTGCATATTAACGAAGATTATTAGACTTATGCGATTTTGTTGCCTCGTTCAAACGGCCAAGAACGATCGGTCGATGGGTTCGATTACCCAGAGAATTCGATCGTCTCCTTTGATCCTACGAGGAAGGCGTCTGCCTGCGAGTAGCGAATGCGATCGATGATTCCGTTTGATCCATCCACCGCCTCGATCGCTAATCTTGCTAGGAGGGTAACGATGCACTCCCGAAGTGCTACGTGGTGCCTACCGATTGCGGGTGCATCGAGCTAGACCGTCGTCGTTGGTTGCATCGCGCGTTAAAACGCACCCTGGCTTCTGGTATAAATAGCTTCGAGGCTTTGGTTCGTTGTACTGGCTTGAAGCCAGAGATTCCTCGCGAGAAATGGTCGACTCGTTTCTCTGCAGCGTATAGTTTTGGCCGCGAAATAAGGTTCAGTGTAGTCTTGCGGAGTAAATGTTTATGTATGTATTCGCTTTTTGGAAGATGGAACCTTTTATCATCAACAACGGTATTAAACGAGGGATTGACACGGATACATGGATACTGCATGGATACATCGGAACCATAAATGAGTTACGATTTCAACTCTCTCGGTCGACGGCGGTGCTGCAGCCTGCGGCTGTGCCGATGACGATGTGATATTTCAAATTTAGAACCCCGGAGGTTTCAGCTATGACGCTTAATTATAGACTAGAAATCACCCCGTATCTCGACATTTCATTTTTCACCTTTTTCTTCTCTGTGTCTTGCAAGCGTATCTAGTTTCTTCGATTTCCAGCTTAATCGAATCGAACAATATCAAAGCACTTCATGCTACTCCAATAATTACATGACGATGGTACCTGCCCTCGATCCTGACGTCACTGGGGTATGATTAAAATGCTGGTCAAGAAATTGTTTTCTCAAATCTAGATCGTGATTTGGTGTAATTATCTAGTTGCATATCCGCTGCCTGCCGGACTCTCGTGCAAAAGACGCATTAGACAACCTTTGTTTAGCGCTTATGCAATCGCTCCTAGATGATGCTGGGAGTGTGTAACCCGATTATTTGAGCATAGGGAAGAGGTATGTGTGTAGGTGTAAAAAAGGTACAGGACAGAGCGCAAACGCCTGACGAAATTAAGGATGCGTTAGAGCGTAGTGTGTGTGTATGTGTGTGTGTGTGAGGAGGGCAAGTGATAAGGTAAATCGTGCGTAAACATATACACGATAAGTTTTAGTGACTGTTCGTCGCTCGTTATCTCCCCTATATGCACAAACCGTGAACGGAGAAACATTTTGCGTAAATAAAAATAAAAAAATAAATAAATAAAGAAAAAACTTGAGAGTTATACGTACGAGGATAAGGAAGGATGAATTTTTACCGCGGCGACGCAGAAACGCGATAGAAAAACAATGAGAATACCATTTTGGCTGATTTAGTTTTCACCGTAAATTTCGCTCCGCTTGTAAAATTTTTTTACGATAAAATAACGATATTTAAGGGTGAAAATGATGATTGGCGATTAAGCGTTTCGTCGTCCTTTGAAAGTGTGGTAAAAAAAGAAGAGAAAGAGGAGAAAGAAAAAAAAATAAATAAATAAAATAAAAAAATAAATTGATAAGAAAAAAAAGTCAAGACCTTCGGTTAATCGAATCGAATCTAATGATAAATTAGAATTTATGTGAATTGGCCCAATTGCAGCCTAATCCAGAATTGAAGAAATTAATATAATTGCAGGAAAAGGAAAGAATGATAAGAATTAAGGGAAACAAGAGCAACAGTGTGGGATAAAGAGAATCATAAGCCTGCGATGCATAAGGGCGTTACAATACCCACCTACTTCGTTATATAGGAAACCGGAAGTAGGCCATAAACACCACGCACTCGCACGGGTCACTAAACTATTATTTACTCGAAGTAGTTCTCGGACTATGATCCGTGTGAAATTGCCTACTTTTTCTTCTTAACTTTGGTTCGTCGTGACGACCGCGTAAAATTATCTCCATATCTCAGATTCTCGATAAATAAATCGAGCCAAGTAAATTTTCGTCATGCTGGGAAGGTTATAAAAATGAAAGAGAAAAAACCCCGTAGACTAAAAAAAAATTTTTTTAGTTCCAATAATCTTTCGAATTATCATTTTTTATTACATGCAGAGCAACTCGAAGGAGTTGTGTAACATATTACGACGAGTATTCCATGCACTGCCATGCAGACGTCGAGGGCAATGAAATTATTCGAGCTATCAGGGCGAAAAAGGCGCACCTACGGCAGGCAAACGATTGCAATTAAGCGGTGCTGCGCCTACTTCAATTGTCTGAATCGTAATGCGTGCTGATCGTGAGCCGACGAACGAACGGAGAGACCGCATGCATCATGCGTGCATGCGTACGTACATACATAGGTGTGTTATGAGTATCCACGTATCCACGTATCCACGTATCCACGTGACGCGTTATGCCACCTAACGATGTTCATACCTACCTACGTCCCGATTCGAAAGTTCAAACACGCAACACCCGCCCAAACACAAAAGTATTCATGGACACGTATGAACGTCTATTAAGCCTCATGTACGCTGCAGCTTGCAGTCCGGTATACGCGTATACATTTGTGCGACAAAAAAGGGCAGATGTAACTAGAGGCAGAGAGAGAGAGAGAAGAGAGAGGGAGAGAGAGAGAGAGAGAGGAGAATGCAAGAATGAACGCGTGATGCATCAACGTACGTACCGGGTGGTCGAGTTCAGTAATGTCTTCGAATAATTGTCAGAAATGAAGAAAATCCACATTTCAAACTCTGTTTGTATCGAGGAGGAATTCGTCGAAAGTGAAAAGCATTGGAGAGTTTTTTTTATTGATTAGCAAACTAATTTTTTGCAAAGTTTCTACCGAAACTGATAAACAAAATAAAACAAAATAGTTTGATAGTATTTCTTTGTTTCTATGTTAGCTTTGTTTTAAGTTTATTTAATATTATTTGTCTGTTTTAATTGTATCTCGAGGGAATAGTTTTTTTTTTTTTTTGTAGATTTCGAAAAAAGTGAAATGTCTGATTGCATTGGCAGTTGAATATCAACGTTTTTGTAGCTGATTCATCTTGAGCTTTAATTATCAGACGAGATATATAAACTAGTTCAATCAAATCATCGAATGAACTCTTTAATCACGATCAGAGTCACGCGTTGCTGAGCACGTGGGTTTTCCTTCTGTTATTACAGAGCTGTCAGAGCTTTATCCTCATTGCCGGAGCTAAATTGTATGCGAGGAGGATAAATTCTTCTGCCCGAGGCATCAAAGCATCAAGCTTATAGCTATCATCAACCAATCAAACGTATAATCATATGTTTATAATAAATTATCATGGCGATGGAAGGTTATTTATTAATACGGAATTACTCTTTAATCCCGTAACCGAATTCCAAAGTAGGACGTTTCACGGATGAATGACCAAAAATAATCAATTATTTTTTTCGATTAATCGAGTGAAATCGTGGTATCCAATAAAAAGTCCGTAAAAAATTTAAGGACATTTTTAGATCATTCTAGGATATTTAGGAAAAATAAAAAGTACGCGAATGCAGAGGGCACAGTATGTACGTTATATATTTTTACCACAACCTGTTAGTAGGGAAAAACTAGAAACGCGATTCCAGGCGTGAATCCAAATTTTCAAAAACAGTTACTCAGTGAATCCAAATAAATATATCATTCGCAGAAAAACCTTAAAAATAGAATATTTTCAGGAAACAAGGAAATTTCAAGGACATTTCCAGGACCTGAAGGACTTTCAGGATCACTAAACACCATGATATTCGATTACTTTTCAAACTCGATTATTTTTTCCTCACAATCGGTTTTTGTTTTTTACTAGCGGCTATCGCCATTCTAAAATGTTTCGAATAAAATAGTTCACAGTCGTTGAGAAATTCACGAGTTTTGCATAAACTTAAAAGATCATCCCTACACAGTTTTCAGTTCGAATTTTACCCTCTCATTTCAACCGAAATTATCCCTCTCCTAAAATATGACGTGATATTTCTGAATGTATTAATTTTACTATTTACTCATGATTATTCGAACAAAAATATTCACTCGATCAGGAATATTTCTACTCGGTGCAAGTACCTAACCATAAAATAAACTTTCGTTCGAATAACTATGCTCATTAATAAATGGAAAGCAAAAAATAAAGAATAAAACCACCGCAATGTTCTATATCTCGTAAGCACGGTGCGGAATTTTTGCTCCTATTGCATAAAATATTTTATCGACATTAAAAAAAAAAGAATAAAATCCGCGGCACGAGTGTATAATAATCATGAATAATCATTGGAAAAACTGTGTTGAAATTCCGATAATTTTCAATCATACAAATTGGAATTAATAGCGTGATGAAATATTTTTTCTCTCTCTGCGAAAAACCACGAACGTATTTCACAGTAATTTCATGTTCCAACTTTATTGACTGGAAATCTCTTGATTCTGGATATTCTATGTATGATTAATTATCCGAATCGACATTTCAACGAACAGTTTGTTGACCCTCTCATTTCTATAAGTTACAAAAAATATTTACAATGATACATGAGTTAATTATTCTCACCATCTCTTAATTAACTTAATTTTCTTTTTTTTAATTTCAATTGCGTTACCTGTTTAGAAAATTGATGCAAGTTTAAATTACATGAATCCAAGGCAAAATCGTTCTCCTCCTTCCTCGTCGTTCGCGTATCTCGGTCGAGTGACGAAAGTCACAATTATAACGCATCTGTTCCAAAGAAACCAGCAAGCATGTAATCCAGCATAGAAAGGCGGAGCGAGAAGAACGTCAGCGATCCACTTTTAGCTGATTCTCAGCAATATGTTAGGCCAGCGCCTTACGCGTGACTCACGCTGCTCATCATCTCTCCCAGAATTCAACCAATTTACCGTATCGGCATTTTCCCTTTCTGTGAACAAACTCACTTGTACTTTGGAGTTTCGATTAAATTGAATAGATTCGTAAAAACTATGTCGGTGAGTATATTTTGCAAAAATTTTACTGCAACAGTTATGTATAGTAACTCGTCTCGGTTTCCTACGCGTTTGAAAGAAAAATAAAAAATCGCGCGCAGTTTACCTGAAAATAAAATTCAGTCGCGACGTAGTTTGAAACAAATAAAATTTTGTCGAGAACGAGTGGAAGAAACACGTGAAGAGAAAAAAAAAATTAAAACACAATAATAAAAATGATAAAAACAAAAAAGATTGAATACGACGCGCTTCGCGTAGTCAAATGTTTTACTTGCAAAAACAAGTACATATAAACGACAACAGAAAAAAAAAGAGCGTAAATAATTAGACGACAGAAGAAGCATTGAGGGACAGCGAATGCAGCAATCTTGGTGTAAGAAAAAAAGAAAGAATAAATGAAACAACGACGGTTTTACATTCGCAGTTTATCTCGGGTGCTTTTGCCACTGAAATACTGCGGAGAGATTTTGTTAATTCTATAATTAACTCTCTCACACGCTCGCGAGTGAGGATAAGATGAGTCAATTTTACGTTCAGCACGAGTTTCTTAAGCCAAACAGCGAATCGACGCTTTGTTTAACTTTCTAGCTCTGGATGTCCTCATACTAAAAGAATTCCAAAAACTTAGAAACGTCAGATTTCTTTCGATCGTCTGGTACATGCTAAAATTGTACATTTATTCCAAAAAATGATCCATCGATCAATATAATTCTTGGTAAAAGTGGTAATGAAAGAGAAAAAAAACACACACACAAAAAAACAACAAAAACCGAGTTGTCGCATCGATGAACCGTTATGTTTTAATTTTGCGACAGGAACAGGAAACCGTCATCGATCGTAATTTACAATACGATAACAATAATTCATAATTAAATCTGGTTATGCATCTGCGGTGGTAGGCATATAATATAGGTTCAATTCTGCGAGTAATTTACCCTATTTCATAGCGAAGTCCTGATAATGGCGGCAGAAACCGCGAGCAAGAGAAAATAAGCGAAGAACGCTTTTCCCTGGTCCAAGGAAAAACAAGAATGAAAGAAAAAAGTCCTACGGGTTCAAGATTAAAGTTCCGTCGTCTGCAGCCTGGTAGCTGGTTCATATTTTACGAGAAAGAATGCTTAACTGTACACATAAAACGGTAACGAGTATGCAGCAGCATCTGGGCACTTGGCAGAGTCGAGATGAATCCATCGATTCTTTATCGAGAAAAAAATTTCGACGACGCAATTTAGTCGGGAAATTTTTTATAATCTGTGATTGGAACGAGACACTTTCTTACACTGATTACAGCAAAAATTTACGAGTTTTCAGTAATTCTTTCATAATCTAAAAATTTTCCATGTTCTAGAAGTTAATAGATCTTCCAGATTCATAGCTTCTAAGACAATGAACCATGGACCAGTAATATGTACAGATGGAATTTAGAATATCAGTTAAGCCTACAATTTGAACAAAAATTGATACCCGTATATAGGAAAAATTACCGATTTTTAGTTAAATCTTTTGACTCTTCGCCAACTTTTGTGAGAACGGAGTAACTTGGCTCTGTCAACAAACACACACACACACACAATGGAGTGAATTCTTTCTTGTATTCCCGACTTCTCCGTTGTCCTCAAGTCGATGCCTGAGAAGTTGGGTTCGGCAAAAGGACCAGTCGTTAAAACTCGTCAGAAGTTAAACGTTAAAAATTCAAAGTTGAAAGTTTTCCCGCGGGTTTACGCAGCTCCCTTTCTCTGAACTTCTCATATAGTGCTCCTTTTTCCACAGCCCGACAAATTGCCGGGAGTTCAAAAACTTCTTCTCGTACTAAAAACTTGTCAACTTTTAGTGGCTTGCCGGGTTTCGCAGCTGAGCTACCCTCGTTATCCACGCCTTTGCTCCTCCGTTTCTCCTGCACGCGTTTCTAAAATCCGAGATAACCTGGCCTAGGCGTGAAGAGATAGGAAAAAAAAAAAAAAAAAAAAAAAAAGAAGCAGAAATTCTATACACACGCATCCCGTTCAGCAAAGAACGCTCCGTGCCGTTCCTCCTCAGGATATTCCGGAACAAATACAACGCGTGAATCTTCTCGAGGAGGGTTTGAAACCGTAAGTACGTGAGATAAATGCGTCTAGAGTCTGAGAGCCTGCGCAGATCCTTGCGTGAGATTGCAGGATATCCCTGCACTTCGAGCTATCGGATATCTAGCATTCGTTTTCCCTCCTGCCGCAACGATTTGTAGGACTTCCTCATGGTCTGTCTCCTATAATACGTATATATATATATATATATATATATATATATATATATATATATATATGTATCAAAGCCCTGTGCTGCTTTGATCGGTACCAATTTCCTTTACTGGTCCTGATCATTTTTGTCGGCACTTTTCCGAAGGACATATTATCCACCAGATAGTCTCTAGTGGACTACTCTCCTGTCGTTTATAACAGACTTGCCTGATTGAGGTCTGACAGTAAGAGACGAACTCGACCCTTTTAAAGTGCCCTGAATGACGCCGCGTGTCGTTTCTCGCCGTTACAAGACACGTTATTGCCTGTATAATACATGGGAATTTTTGGTGGATGGAACCCTCCTCCATGATTACACTCTCGATCATCACGAAGTTGTTGGCCAAGGTGCTCCTCTGCGGACCCCGATGAATATTTAAATGGGGAATACGATCGTGTATCCTACATGCGTCCGATGCACCAGGCACATTGGTAACATCGTCGCGACTACCGTGAACCGCAAACATGGAACGAGTAGTAGATACGGAATTGAGGTTTAGAGGAGACTAATACCTATCCCTGTAGTGAGATGGTCGAGGTGAGGTTTGGTGGCGGATGCACCAGGTTAACAAACCCATAAATTCATAACGGGTCCCTAGGGACTTTCGACTGCTTGGCGACGCGACGCGCCTCTGCACGTATGTACTCGTCCTCACATACCCAATACCAGTTTGACGTACGCGTGTCGTGCGCTGGAAAGAGAGGAAAAGTAGAATGCCGATCGAGCTTTTTTCGCTACTTGTGAAAATGACGTCAGACACGATATTCAGGTGAATAATTGTCAGGGATTTTTTTCTTACTTTGAATTTCCGCAAAGATGGATTACCGCACGATTCGCGGAAGCTCCAACGAATCCAGTTCAAGCTTACAATGGTTTCGCTAATTATTCACCGCAAAATAAACCGCGTATGAGATGATAGTCTGATGTTGACTCGTTATAAGAATTGTATTTGCATCGCTATTTTCAAGTATACTCTAATGGAGTAAATGGAGTTCATCGCTTTTCCTTTATTCCTCTATTTGACGTCACTGACGCAACGACGTACCTCTTCAACATTCCACACTCTGCACATGAGGGTATTCCGGGTATCGCGGCCGGGTGCTAGAGTACGCAACCAAGTCCTGAGATATTGAAATTCTTCTCGATTCTGCACCGAGTGCAGTAGATTGAATACTCGAAATGAATTTTCCACTACGATTCGCTGTTTTATATTCGCGAGTTTCCCTCCTTATATCAACTAGAAAATATTCTGGTCTTCATCTTTTCCAAAGCGTATAAACGTCACTGGTAAAGCTATAAAAAATCCTTACGTGCTGTAAAAACGATCTCCAAAAACGTATAAGGTCAACATACCAACACAGCGCAATATTGCTGCCTGAAAGTGAAACGATTATTTTGTTCTTAATATTGCTAGATCCTGTTACAATGTATCGTCATAGAACAGGGACAAAAATTTCTCCCTCTTGTTTAGCGACGACGTTTTACGTATATTCAGGTGGAACGGTCATCGGGTCCATTTCTCTCTCAGAGAAGGAAGTTGAGTCTGAGTAGAAACTGGCCGTTCACCCCGAGAGTCTGAGAATAACTGGTGCCATGAGGCCACGCCGTGGTTCTGTACCTATTTGCCTATTTGTCCTGGGTGCAGAGGGCAGTGGTGCTTTACCAGTTTTAGACGCAGTAAGAGCCGTCAGGATCAGCCGAAGGGTGCAGTACTCGATGGGCAAAAGCGTCGTTGAGCGTCCATGGAAGTCTCGTAGGCTTCTGCTTGTTCTGCTTTGGCAAGCGAGACGAAGACGAGGAAGTCCATTAATTGACGGGACTTGGCGTCCAGCATGTGAATAGTGGAAAAGAGTAATACTGCTCTTCCATTTTCCCATTTCTAACCCACCATGGCCGGTTTCCAAGATGGACAAAATTCGAGTGAGGGTCAAAACTTGGAAGGGTCAACATCCAAGAATTCAGCCAGCGATCGAAACGGTGGAAAGAAAGGACTGTGTGACCCGGTTAGCGGTGCATGCATCGTTTCAACTTTCGACGGATGCGGTGATGTCACCACGAAGCTTCGGTGCAGAGGAAGCTGCGCATACACATGTAATTGCGCAATTGCAGCGCGTGTCACGACCGATTCGAACAACCGGAGCGTTTGCGCAGCGCCGCCGTTACGAAGATGAACGAACAATCTGATAAGCAAACGACAATAACAGTTCTGGTATTATCTAACACTTTCGAGCCGCTGCTGCATGACCGCGTTTGTAGTTTAATTGTGTGGCGCAAGCACCCGTTATTCGTTGAATAGTACTAAACTCTTGGCGGAAATCAAAACGCGGTCACGGAACCCTGAAGTTCCAGGATGCCCATAAATTCACCGGCTGTCTCGGCTATAGTTGGTTGTTGAATCCGAAATTCGCTGGTCCTTTGTTTCACCGCGGCATCCATAGACGCGGATAGTCCCGGCAATGGCTAATTGTCTGGATAGTTCGGTAGTGGGTCAACCCGTTAGGCGCGACTGTCGCAAACAAAAACGCCACCTTTCATAACTGACTCGAAACAAAGTGCATGTGTCTGATTTAAAATAATGCCCAACATGGTGCATTCGCTGATGTGAAGGGTTGAAAGAATACCAAGTTTCACTTTTCGTTTGCTTTGTTCGCCGGTGTTTCAACCGAAACTTTTTACATTTAGTTTCAGCTACTCAGCTTTGTCCTGTCGCAATTGATTGTAGACATTGAGTAGAAGGAAAAATATACGAAAATGATGATTATTATATTACAAATTTTTTTCTCTTAAAACGTAAACGCGAAAAATATATTCTACCTAAGCCGAGTACCAAAGTGTTGTCTTATTTTAATAGAATAATATTTTTTTGCTAGAACCAAGGCTTCGCAAACCTTAAAAACAGAATATTTCCGGGACACAAGAAAATGAAAATAAAAGTTCAAGGATGATTCCAGGACCTCAAGGACTTCCAGGACTATTGGCTACCACGAGGAAGCTGCAAAACTTGTTCTCTACCATGCAAAATGGCATAGAATTCGACAATTGCACGTATTCACAATTCACGTATGTGAAATGGTTTCATCAACCGTCACATTGCTTGTGAATCAAGTTCTGTGGTCACTATTTGAAGTCATCTTACAAATTTTAAGTCTACTAATTCTGCAGGTAGTTTTATTGCTATCTTGATGGAAAAGCAAGAAGACTGTGACCGACTTTTGTTGTAACGTAAAAAACATGACGCTAACCATAAAAGGATGTACCATGCATACTGAAACTGATTTCTATCTGATTTTCGTCTGGACATTACTCAGGGTTCGGTACGCACTTTGAGGTTAAAAGATTCTCGGAAGCGATGTATCTTGCAGCTTGCGAAGAATTACACTAGTAATAAGGCATGTCAGCTGCTTTTCCGAAAATCCAATTTCTCTGAACAGGACTAAATC
Organism: Diprion similis; assembly: GCF_021155765.1. Classification (NCBI taxonomy): domain Eukaryota; kingdom Metazoa; phylum Arthropoda; class Insecta; order Hymenoptera; family Diprionidae; genus Diprion; species Diprion similis. The sequence continues at coordinate 17,288,694 of NC_060106.1, read as the reverse complement.
AAATTACGGTCTCTATCCAGTTATTCTACCCAACTATTGACATTGAATCACAGCATAATTGGCTGCTCTTTAGGCCATCCATTCCCAGTGCCCTATTCTCAAAATTTAGGTTTTCGATTGTCGTAAAAATTTCGAGCTATTCGGCAAAACACCGAAATAAGTTTCGATCAGACGACGCACAAAAGGTTACCGCCGACAATCTCAGTAAATTCCCGAATGTTTCTCGGTGTGAGGAATGTTAAGTTCGTGGAAGGGGCAGAGAAATGTGATACAAAGAAAAGTGGAACGAATACGTGTGATACGAAGAAGTCCTCAATCAGTATCTAAAGAGCATCTAATTACACCGAACCCATCTTCATGGTCGGTTTTTCTGACATGTCTCTGCTAATATTACGCAGATAACTTATATAGGTAGAATATAAATGATGAGAAATGTAAAGCAGGCTAGACAAGAAGAGGACCATGAATAATCGATATGAAATGTAAACTACTTTAGCAGGTGGTCCTTCAAGTGTCGAGCAATCACTCTGTGTCGCTTGGCACCGATAAAAAGTGCATCCATATACCCTTCAGGACATCCTTGTGGATTCTGGCAACACGTCTAGTGTCGATATGATACTTGCTGGAAGTGTATCAAGAGTGCAGCTACGAAGAAGAAGCTTCGCATGCAGAGAAGAATATCAATGGCGTCTGCAGATCGCTGAGGATTGCAGCCTCCACGACTCCAATGGATCCCTGACTCACAATCAACTCTGAAGAGTCAGTCTTACGGTTTAAAGCTGCAGCTCTTTGCATCCATCGCGTTTCGCGTCGGATACAGGCTTCAACTTTATTCACATACGTACATACGTACATAAAACGTGTATGTCTGTATCGCAACGCGCGATTCTCTGAAACGCGAGCTCCCCCTACGCAATGCGTTTGTACATCATCAACACGCAGGCTGTTCCCTTCCCTCCAACACCCGGATACCCCCGTTACTTCCCTCCAGCTGCGGTCTGCTACGTGTACACGTACTTCGTCTGCGTCGTCGAGAACAAATGTTCGTTAGCTCTCGTCGGATTAGGGTAGCTTGTACAAGCCTTTTGACGTGGATTTGAAAAAATATTTTCGTCGATGCTGCGGTTTCGAATGGTTCAAAGTAATTCTACAGGATTATGCAAGCAGCCGCTTTTGTTATTCGTCAGAATCAAGACCAGTTGTGGCTTGTCAATTTGTTGGGAAAAAAACTCTACAGCGGAAATTCTATAATAAAGATTTGAAAATTTGGCTCGATGGGAGGTTGATAATTGATGAGATGAAACTTGGACAGGAAATGTGTGACGCTAGAGATTCTGACTGTTCAAAAAACTAAAACGCTTTGTTCTGATCAATTGACCAGAATGCTTACAAATATTTTATGGATATGGTTAATTCTAAAGAGGCGAAAATCAGCTGCAGTACCGATCAATTTTGCAAATCAGAGCAACGACTCGTAAATATTGGACGAGTATCGATGCTCATTTTATACGCACACATGGCGGTTCAATCTCGTAGCATATGTGCCCGATGGTAGGACAAAAGCGAGGAGGAAAGAGAACGCGGTAACGGGTTGGTAATTAAAAACCGCGGTCATACGGTCGCTGGTTTTTCAACATCGTCCCGAACGGCGGATAACGAACTCATTGTTCCGAATCATTCGAACCCTCGATTGCGGAACTCGTCATATAACAACGCCAGAAAATTGTATGTACATTAGGGTGATTCAGAATAAAAAAAAAAATATTTTTTTTGCAGAAACAGGCTTAAAAGTTTTATTTAGGTATAAAAGTAAGCCTGTAAAAATTTGAGCTCTCAATATTAATATTAAGATGCTCCTGATCGCACTTTTCTATTTTCAATAAGAATAACACGGAAAAAATGGATTTTGCTCTTTCTGATTTTTACGACTAGCCAACGACGCGTCACACAGAAAATTCATAGACACATTTTGGTAGAAAATTGAACGCTCTAGAAAAAAGATCTCTTGTCATTTTTTGATAAATCTACTCCTTTAAAAGTTATCTAGGGTCAAAAATTGATCCCCTATAACTTTTGAAAGATTAGATTTATCAAAAAATGACAGTAAACGTTCTTTGTAGAGCGTTCAATTCCCTACAAAACTGTATTCATGAATTTTCTGCATAACGCATCGTTAGCTAGTTATCAAAATTGGAAGGAGCAAAAACCATTTTTCCTGTGTTATTCTTATGAATAAAAATTGACCCTCATAAGTTTTGAAAGAGTAGATTTATCAAAAAATGACAAGAGATCTTTTTTTTAGAGCGTTCAATTTTCTACCAAAATATGTCTATGAATTTTCTGTACGACGCGTCGTTGGCTAGTCATAAAAATTAGAAAGAGCAAAATCCATTGTTTTAAAAAGCGGGATGTCGTAGGGGATCGGAAGGTTGTGAAATACCGAAGATTTCATCTAGTTAGGCAAATCGTCGGCGTCGGTGCGAACGAAAATCTGTTAAAATATCAACATCCGGATGTTCGTGAATAAACTTCTGCAAGCTCAGTGAGAGAAGAGGAAATCCTTCTTGGTGGTTTACACGAGAAGGAACGAGCAAAACAGCCGCAGTTGACTTAAAACTGCAGCATTGGCGGTCCTTGAGTCACGGTTAAAAATAGTTTAACTCGTAATAATAACACCATGAAGGGGTGAACAAAGCGGGTTTCAATTCGTTACACATATCGCGAATCATGTAACTACAATGAAACTTGTATTTTTGATCAAAATAGGAAAGAGAAAGTACCGATGGCAGCCATTTTAACTTATGTTCATCACGGATTTTTGGTCACTTACCGTTGTGCTGCGCTTTAGCTGACCAAGAACAGCGTCTGAAAAATAAAAAAACGGTTTAATGATATTATTAGGTACAAACGTTATCATGTCAAAGTAGTTTTTCGGCAAGAATGGATTAGCTAACCACTATATAACTGCAGCTCGATCCATGCATCAGTTTTTTGGCGCTAAACCAATCAGTTTATACACTAGTTTATATTATAAAATTTTTTTTAATTTCAAAGCGCGATTTCTGCCCCCTTTCCAATAAAGAGCTAAAAATCTGAAGTATTCAACACATTGTTTTTTCGTCATTATCTATAGAATCCAAGGGTGAGAAGTATATGTACATATGTTGGAAATTAACGACCACCCTTCTATACACCTACAATCTATTTACCTGTGTAGGTGTAATTTCGTACAACCATAACCACATTGTTAGGCGAGGCACGCAACACCGAAGCCCATAATTTTTGAATTTATTACAGCCGTACACCTGACACTCGTGTGCTCGAAAATCGGCGGTAATTTGATGATATTATTATATTATATTTCTCAGTTTGTTTATATCTTTTTTCAAATTTTAACGGGTTATATATGATACAAAGGGGTTCAGCCTCGTTGAAAACTCCCTAAACACCGGCGCATTACGCCTCGTAGGGTGAAAAAATTTGATCGATTCTTTCACGTGTTTATGTTGAATCGTATAGGCCGGTTCCTGGGCTTCCGGTTCTGCGGATTCTCTCCGACAAAGCGATTTCCGGTGATGGTTGGTACAACGCCGCGCGGCACAATCCTTCACACAAACCTATAACAACCCCATGTTTTCATCCCGGGAAAACGTTGCACAGTCACGCATTAACGGACACCTAATTGTTCTTTTGACACAGTCCATCGCTACACACCACGTCATGCGTGCATGCATTACAATACACATGACGCAGAAAAACGATGCCGCGAGAAAAAGAGAAAAAGAGAAAAAGATCGCGAACCGCAGTGGAAATTCTTCAAAGACTTTGTGGCCGCGTATGCAGATTGCAGATATACGTTTCGCGTTAAATGTACTGTTGAAAGTTATATGCACACGCGAAGATGATACATCGCCAATGCGACGTTTCCGGTGATAATTCTGACACACTTTCGCACATACACGCGATAGTCAAGACAACGAGGCAACGGTACGAGACGTTTTTGGACATGTCCGAACTAAGTGATCATTACGTTTCTCAATTTTCATCCTTTGAAGATAATTGCTAAACGATTAACAACGGTCGCCTCCGTTTGGGAAAGGAGCGATTATAAGGTCAGCTAGGAATTTCGGTGTATGACCTTCTCTCGACCTCTACTATCGCCTTGGTACGAGCGAAGTGTGTCACATAATGGGTTAGTAGAAAAAAGAAACAACTCCTAGATAACGTCAAGCGTGCTATGTGGTACAGAAAACAAGGCATCTCATCGATTTGTTTAGTTTAGTTTGTCCCGCCCTGCTACTGATCCTTATAGTGCAGTTTAAATAGAGAAGCTTGCAGCAACAAGCGCGGTCGTTTACATGCCCCAATAAAAATCTTTGCGGGATATTTGTCACGTAAATAATGGCCGATTCATCAGCGTCGGTTCAGGGTTCACGAGAACGGCAACGACTACGAGGAGGAGGAGGAGAAGGTGACGTCACCGTGGAAGAATTGGTCCATCGCTCCTCGAAAGAAGCATTCATCGTTTATGTTGTATAGTATCTTCTTCTTCTTCTTCTTCTTCTTCTTCTTCTTCTTCTTAGATTTTGTCAAGTGTCCGTCCGTTCAACGACGCGATGGTCGAACCCTCGAAGAATGTTTATGGGCATGCCAGATGTTCTCGCATATTCTCCCCCTCCAGCCCCTTCCCCAAGCAGCTATGGCGTTTTTTTCTAGCTCGTTTTTTCATTCGACAACCCGTCAGAAACGAACATTCTCTCTCGGTCACGATATTAGGCCCATGAAAACCATGTTTTCGTACTTCATTCCCATAAGGAAAAAGATCATTTATTTTCTAATCAACGACGAGTGAAGTAGAGCGACGATCAGTCGGATGAAATAGTGGTTTGAGTATCGATTCACGCTGGCACTAGGCAAAGGCATAATGCATTACGAAAAGCTGAGTATTATTTCGTAATATGTGTGGAAAACAAAAACAAGAAAAAAAAACAAAAAAAAAAAAACGATATTTTGCCGTCTTTTTTCTATTCACTTTCTTTTAGTTCTATCTGTTATTTTATCTCCGTTTTGTTATCGTACTTTATCGGCGTTACAACAGTCGGAGAGCAATAAACTCTCTGCAGCTGGAATGTTTCCGAGTCTTTTACTAAACTTTGAACGTTGCGCGGTTTATGATGAATAGGGGCGATACAGGTGCCGTAAATTTATCGTTTTTGTTTGCACGAACGCAACGTGGCGAGAGGTTGCGAAGAGTGAAACCAACGTTACGCGGTTTCCAGTCTGCGGTCGCGTTATCATTATCTAATTCCGTACGTCGCGTCTTTCTTTTCCTGCGCAATCTATAATTCTTTGTAATAAACAAATTACTCACAGCATAAAAACCGCAAGTGATCAGCCTCGTAGAATGAGACAAATATTTACATTTGCATTCGTCGCTTTCCATGTACACATATTGCATCATGTATATTTATACAAAAGTTGTTCACATCGCTGATTGCCGCGCGTGACTAACGCCGATGTGCAGGAAGAAAGTGAAAGTAAAAAAAAAAGATGAACGCAGTTTTCGATCTCCTTCAACACTCGACGTTATTTTCTCGCTTCGATTTATTTTTAGCCTGGATATTCCCTTTCCGTTTACCCTTCTCCCTTCTCCATCTTCTTCTATAGGTTGGCTCTAGTTGCACGTTTCAACGTTCCGCGGTTCATTTTCCTCTCGTGAGTCAAGTGTCGTCCCATTCCAGGCTTCCACTACCTTCATGATTTCTCTCCAAATCGGTTCACCTCGAAATCCAAGTCCTTCTTCGTCTATATATACGTCTTTCAAGTCTCATACGCTGCTGCATTTTCAATATGCAGTTACAGACGACGACCCCGTTTGGCTCCGCATATACCTACTGTTCTCCGATTCTAAAGCAGTGAAATATATTTTGGTAAACGGTTGCAGACGTAGGTGTATAACTGTCGCCGAGTCGAGCGTCGCGACGCCCCGCCGCCACTTTGTCGACCCGTATAACGTACGATGTGCATCGCATATATTCACTGCGTAACATATCTCCATGCTGAACACCCTTCGTCACCTCGATTATCGAGGATTCATCAACGATGCCGTGACAACAATTTCATGGGTATAGAAATAAAGTAGATCAGTTCTCTAAATTTTCTTTTAGATATTTGTAAGACTACGCAACTCGCACGATGGAGTGAATATTCACTTTTCAAGAGTCAAATATTCACTCGATTTGGGATTGCGCAGTTTTCACCCTCGCTTATTTTCTCATTCGATGACATTAAGAGCATGCAACACTCCTACCTTTACCGACCGAGCAAACTCATCCTTATGATTAATTTTTTATGATTATAGATTATAACTAATTTCCCTGAATTCGTTAACGAAAGAGCGATGCACCTTCATCTAATATAGAAACTAAAAGTTTGAGTTTGCTCGGTCGATAAAGATAGGAGTCCTACACGCTCTTAAGAGAGACAATATAGTTCCTTTTCATCGAAGACAAACTAACAAATTGTGTCAAACCTCCAAGTCCAATTGTCTATACTAAATTTCCGTCTTTCTGTATTTTTCCCGCGACATGATAAAATTTTTCGTCATTCATTTTCGTACTTGAATATATTATTCACGAGCCTAGCCAGGTTCTGGGTTCAGGTCAGGTATCAGCTGTTGCCTCCAGATAACAGAACATGGAGGCACTGCTGTGTGTACGTATGCAAGCTATGGTATAATTACCAGCAGGTAGAGACACTTTGACGGCGTCACCACACACGCGGTCTGCTTGCTTTCTGTTTAAACCGTGTATGCGATGTGGGTTATTACACCCACGAGTGTGCAGCAACATCACGCCCCGCAGGGTTGGCCACGGATCTGACGCCACGGATCTGACGCCACTGTTCCATTATGTTTGGAATTTCGTTCTGATAGCACCCGCGAGACTTGCAATAACATTCGCGTACGAACAGCAAAAGTGTAGGTACACCATCTTGTCCTTAGTTGCATCATCATCTTCACGCGGCGTCCTCCAATCGGTATTATTATACACACACCGATGCAGTCGGTGCATCTGCGTTCAACATTCTGAAGCAGTCAATCCTCGAAAAATTTGTGCTTCGAATCGAGTGTGTTAACTATAATTCAGATAGTTTGAGTATCCGGGTAATTCGGACATCCGAATGTAGTGAATATCCGTGTAGTTCGGTACAATTTGTCAAAAATTTGTAAATAAATTACGTTCACAGCACAAGATTAAGAAATTTGAAAAATAGTTGTGGATTTTTACAACAAAGTTTTACACGATTGTGAGTTAGCTGACGAATTCACATGGAATGTATGGCAATGCCTAAAAAATTGTACACTTGCTCCATTTCCGTGTATAAAATCTGTAGCGAATTTGTAAACATTTTCAAGAGTATATACATTGTAGTAGTTTTAATTAACACATAGCTGTGATACTTGTAGTGAAACTATTTCAACACGAACCCCGTGCGGGAAACCGAGTTATTCGTATTAGTCGGATAGTTTAAGTATCCAAATAAATCAAGTGCGGTTACTAATTTTGAAAATTCAGTATGGCGCATCGAATGAGCAGCCCCGAAATCTCTGCACAGGGTTTTTTGACCGTATTCAATCAAATTTGATATTTTCATCGTTCACATTAGATCCACCATTTTCAATTTTCGAAATCTGATTTCAGATTTGTAATCACAGATCCCCGAAACCATAGAATACTATCTAGTTAAAAAACTTGACAACGCATAATCGAACAAAATGGCGGAATTGGCTTGACCGATTTCAGGTGGTTTTTTCTGCACTCTTTGAAAACTTGCCGAAAGATCCTGCTGGATGAATCGATTTGCGCCAGCATGATCGTAGCTGCTAGATGCAATTAAACCCGACGACTGTACTGTGAACGAAGTCACTAAAATCCAATTATACAATTATCATCATGATTTTTGCGCAGGTATATTTGTTGCTCCGTTTTCGAATCGCTCACAAAGTTGTACGGTTAAGGAAGAGAATGAGTCCCAGCTCAGCGAGGTAGCCTGCAGGTGTTCCTTCCCATTTGATATAAACTTTCCTCATCCTGGTCTATGCATACATACATATACCTATATACCTATATTATGTACACATAGTGCAGTGTAATACCAAGGAATGGAATTTAATTCGTGCCGGAGTAGGTATTATCGAAACTTGAGCAGCGGCTATATATTATAAGTACATACATATATCACATACTGGCGGATATACTGCGGAATATCCACGTCAACCTCGGTGTATGTACCACCCACCTGGTATGGTTGCGGAGAGCTAACAATGAGCTCGGTATGTAAGACGGTCGATATAATTCTTCTTCATCGAGCTTTCAAGCCCCAGACGGCCTTGTTTGTTTATTCAAATCATCACTGCACATCAAAGAAGTCTAGACCGTGACGTGTCAGAACAGGACTTGGATGGAAGGAGCTGATACCTGTGCAGCATCTCCAAGATTACCCTCCGCGTACTGCGCGGCTGTGTATATATATGTTAGTTTTTCATGTTTTGAGAGCCCACTCCAAAGGAAAGCTCAAAAAAAAAAAAATTTTTAAGAGGTCGCTCCAAATTTAAAAAAATTTTTAAAATCGTCAAAAAATTAAATTAAAAAAATTGTATTTTCAGTATTTTGTTTGATTTTTAATTCATGTCGTGGTGTATTGTTATCGATTCTTTCTTACTAAATTAAAGAAAAAAAATGTATGAAATTTTAATATGAATATTAAAAGGTCGTCGGAAAAGATCTAAAGAAATGCACAAAAAAAATTGAAAAAAAATTATGAGCGACCTTTCAAAATTCAAATTTTGAACTGAAACTTTCGGAAACTTATTTGTTTTTTTGTCTATAAAATTATACCGTAACGAGAAAAAAAAATTGAAAATAAAAAAAATCGATTTTTTTACGATTTCTGACATTTTTAAACATGTGAAGCAAGCTCTTAAAATTTTTTTTTACAACTATTCTTTGGAGTGGGCTCTTAAAACATCAAAAACTAACATTTTGTCACACGAGACTCAAGAAGAAAAAAAATAGTCGTTTTTTTTTGCGCCACCCTAATATACATGTATATGTGTGTATAATGTAATGACTGCATGAATCTTCACTATGTTTCTGAACGTTTACGGAGTTATTCTGTGCGATAGATGCTGTACATTCAATACGTGACCAAAGCCACGCGATTCTCCTCCTCCTCTTCCTCCTTCTGTTTCCGTTTCAGTTTCAGTTTCGCGATCGCTCTCAGCAACGTCGACCAGGTAAATAGCTATGCCGATGATGAGATATTTTCACACGCGCCAAAAATAAAGAAGGCGGAAAGAGAGAGGGGAAAATGAGTAAACATTAGTGAGAGAAGGAATTACAGTATAACGTACAGTATCAACGATGTTTTTACATCACGTTAACGCCGGATGCAGATGGTCGGAAATTCGAATTCCCTCTCGGCCGTTTTACCCAACCCAGATAACAAGATACGCCACTATCAACATAGCTTGCTCAACACACTTCCACCGTGGATCCATCCCGCGGGGACTGGGAGGCAGGGACGCCTTTTGTCCACGGTTATATATTTTTCATATTATACGCCCGCCATTGGATTACGAGCATTTCTCTCTCCCCTTGCTCGTGCGGCCCGTTAGAAACCTTCGTCCATTATGAGAGTTTAATTCCTTTCAACTCCATTCTTCCCCCCTATAATCCGGAGCTCGAATTCCGCGGCCTTCGGGCCATCTTCTGCGTATACTCGAGGCTTGAGGAGAGGCAAATTTTTCTTTCGCACGTCCGAGATGGTCCGGTTATATATATCATTAAGCATCAGTTACTTTGCCTCAAATTCAGGAGAGGAAAATTCGCACGGAAGAGTAATTAGACAGGGCTTAGTTCTGTTTAACTCGGATACGTAATTTCGAAGAGTCAGAAAAAGATGTCAGTGAGGTGGAGGAGGGTTCGTTCTTTCGAAATCGTGATCGTCAACAAATCGTAGACTAACAAGGAACATCAATTTGGTTTCCCCCTCGGATTTCGTTGAGACTTATGTATGTTGTATAGGACATTTAAAACTAAGAGGCACGTATTTTTTTTATCTGTGGAAAAACGGTTTAGAGGGGTGAAAACGACCCCCAAAGATGCTGAACTTACTAACGCTGTGGTTTTCCTATTCGTTAGAAAAACATTTCAGTGTTGGTTTCATTCAAATACATGAAACGCGTCAAGAAATCACCCCGTTGGGTGCTCATCTTTGGGGGTCGTTTTCACCCCTCTAAACCGTTTTTCCACAGATAAAAAAAATATGTGTCTCTTAGTTTTAAATATCCTATACAACATACATGAGTCTCAACGAAATTAGAGTGGGACACCAAACTGATATTCTTTGTAAGAGTGTTTTTCCAAACCAGACTTCCAAAGTAGTTATTTGCTTGAAAAATCGATTCGACGTAACCAGTGCATTGCGGGTTTGGGGGTGGGGTTGAAGTCCCGAATTTTAAAAGCTCCGGAAGCGCCTAATTCCGAATTATTTGGTGGCGAAACTTGAGTTAAAGAAATCAAACTTTGACACAACAAAGTTTCGAACGATCGGAAAGCCGACGGTTCAAAGTTCCGAAATATAATATTCCGAAAATTCAAGTTACGAGCGAGCATACTTCGGGAAAGTAAAGTTTTGATACAACAAAATTCCCCAAATTAGAATATGCTTACGCAGCGTATTTTTCCCAAGAAGTTGACGTAAGAATATCGAAAATCCATGACAAAGAATGATGTTTCAATGTTTAAATTTTCTCATTTTCGCACTTCCGGAACTTTGACCTTCGGGATTCGAAAGTTTCGAAACTTTAATATTCCGTCAAAGTTCGATTCCTTTACCTTAACTTTCGCCAGTAAAAAATTCGCGATACACCGCATCTGTAACGTTTTAAATTCGTAATTTCAACGCCGTTCCCATCAGGTTCGTTCGCCTGACGGTGAAACAACGGCAGATTTTTCGGATCAACGAATCTCGCCGGGTGAATTTATGATTTCATTTACACAGGATTACATCGGATAATAGGTCGAAGCTGTAATACGTACGCCATAGGCGTTAAACGGGCAGCAGCAGCAGCAGCAGCGCGTCTTGCGAGGCGAAGCTTCCACAGCAGCTAAGTAAGTGAAATTGGTAGCAGCTGCTGCCGTGCCACCGAGCTTGAAGAGTGTAAATCAGTTTTTACTCGTATGCAAAGGCATGAGCATACATGTATAGGAGATTCCTCTACTAGTCGCGAGTTGGCCGAGAGATATATGCAGGTCGATGCATCGACGTGTGCGCGACACACACGCCAGTGTCTTGGTAGAAAAACGGTTATTATCATAAGGTCAGAGACTACAGAGCGGACATTCATCTTCCACGCTTAATAATAAAGAGCAAACAGCGTCACGCCAGCTCGGACGTTGCTTCATATGCCACAAGTTTTCGCTTTTCAACGCCGCACATAGACGCAACTAATTTCAAGTCAATCTACACCATTTGCGGCACAGATTTTAAGAGTCCATTCAGCTCAACGCACAAGGACTCGAGTCTCTTTTTCTTTTTCTCTCTCTCTCTCTCTCTCTCTCTCTCACTCAAGGCCGTCTTTTACACATTATTTTTTATCACTGCTTCGTTTACTCGGTTTCATTACAGCGCGGGATTTCAATTCAAGAATCATTGAGAGATTCTGCAGGTTGAGGTCACAGTAAAAATGGTCTGTATTCGAGACGAAGACTGTTTCGGTAGATCTTGTCTGCATGATCAACCCGCAAGTCGTGCCCGCAGTATTTTTGCTGATTTTTATACTGCCCTATATATTTCCTCCAGATGTTGAACTTCGTAATAAGCGCAGCCTGCGGCGGTAAACTTGGGCGATAAAACCGGCTCGCGAATAAAAAACAACTCCTCTCGACATCTCCATGAGTCTTCTGACAATTATAGCATTACATCACCATCCTTTCTGCAACGTCCAATATGGAAAAAGAAGCGGATTTACGGAGGTGGAAAATTTCTGCTTCCATTATTTCGTTAATACTTGCGACTACTTTCGTCCCTTTCGAATTACGTATTCTTATTTTCATCTCTTATTGTTATAGAAGCCGGGATATAAGGTATATGGGTTACACGATTGTACAACTACGAAGGTATACGTCCATAAAGAATCCTATACTTCATCCAAGGTAGTCACGCGGTTGGGCCGTTTGTCACGTGCCAGCAGGTAAGTTCGACAGAGTCGATACACCTTATATAACTCTATATATGTATATATATATATATATATATATATAAGCCATGCTACTCTTATAGAGCCAACCATCTGGTATCACCGGGATGAGAGGAAGGAAGGAAGGAAGGAAGGAAGGAAGGATGGAACCGATAATCTCGGCAATACGCAGCCAAGTGCGCGGCAGACGGCGAGCAAAGGTGCCTGTATAAGGTATAATAATGTATAAACCCGTCAGTCGCATGGTGAAAACGGTTTTGCTTTTGACAGACGTCCTCCACCTCGACTGGCAGTCAGTCAGTCAGTCGGTCGGTTAGTCGAATTTTTTCTCTCACATTGTCCGCGTTTCTACGGACAATGTTCAAAAAAGTATCGAAAAATGTTAGCCGTTTTATCACAGATGTAATTTGAAATTTAATTGTCAGACTCTACGTCCTGAGAATCAGTGAAAATGTTAATGATTTTTTTCAAACACCATTCATTTACGATTCCAAATTTTCCTGAAATATTTCATCATACATAAATTCCGGATCGATAAATTGACGGACATTCAAGAATAGATCGATTGATTCTATTTCTAACTAGATAAACAATTCATATACCATCGCGATGAAAATCGCAAACGAGCTAGGAACGCAGAATCTGATATTCGGTCATTTGTGGTAAAGATTTGGAAAGAGTGTTGAACCTTCTCGAACGCTACAGTTTTTGCAGAGAAATTTGTAGTTTCTATAAGATCCGGCGTAATTTCGCAAGTGCGGTATTAATGCGTTCATTCCGCGAAACGCAGCCGCACTGCGGAGGATGAGGAGGTAAGAATTTTCTGATGTACACGTAACGCATGCATAACCGACGCCCTCGTGCAGACTGAGAATTTCCGTACGTTTCTGCAGAATTTGTGTCAAGAGACGTTCGCCGCCTACGGTCGTTACCCGGTTCTTGCATACTCGGCGATGCGTTTAGAACGGAAAAGAAACTCGGGCGTAAAGAAGAAGGAGTAAAAGGGAAAAAGAAACTCGTAAAATGCTAATGAAATAGGGTTCATTACGTGTTTTATTTGCACGTGAAATGCTTACTGATGAGTCTGAGATGAATCTAATAATTAGATATAAGCTTATTAAACAGGCGAGTATGTAAAAGACAGAGATCTAAATATCATTCCGTGACTTGGGAAGAAGATATTTGTTGAAATTTGATTTTGGTACACGATTGCTTCTTCTTTGTAAGTCGTCTCTTTAAAGAGCAGCTGCTGAATTCTGATATGAAATTTAGAATTTATACGTTGCACTAATTTGCCGCTGTGGAATTTTTTAAATTTCAAATGTAAAATCAATCAAGTTTACGTCATGAGAAAAGTATCACTACAATTTACTTCCAATTATAGATCAATGATTATTCGATCGTTCTTGAAGCTTTTTGAATTTCTTAGATTTTCCTTATTTTCAAGGGAAATCGGACCGACATAGCGAATATAATTCAGGCGAACTTTGGCACCTGTCTAAAAATATATCCACAATCATGCGCGATGCAATCGCACGTATGCAGGATCGCTGGTATTTGCTATGAGAGATTTGGCACCCGAAGGGGAATCGGAATCGGAATCGGAATCGGAATATGTATGTAACTCGGATGCTGCAGGTGCCGGCCTTCACCCCAGTCAGATTGCGTTGAAAATATTCAGCGGTCGTGCCGGCCAATTTCTGGAAATAAGGATATTGCCAGGATTTCGCCCGAGGATCTCTCCAATCGATAACGCCCGGGGTGGCAGCAGTGGCAGCAGCAGACGACGACGCTTGCTATCAACATTCAAACTTAGGGCGTTGCTCTATCCGCCGACCCGAGTTCACGCAATTGTTCCAACTCACGCAAATTCCCAACGATTTCAGACAAGTTAATTCTCGAAATTTGTTTCAATCCGCAGCGCAGATTTGAAAGCAAACAAGAGGGTTCCAGTTTTTTTTTTTTTTTTATCGCTTCATTCGAAGCTCGATGAATTAAATTGTAACCGATTAATATAACAGAGAAATGCGAACGAAAATTTGGACACCATACGTCAAGTGACATAAGTTTTTTATAATAACTGATATTTGTACCAATTAGAATTAATTAGAGATGCTTGTTGCATAAAAAGTTTGAAAAACTCTCGTCAGAATATCGCGCATGTGAATTTTCACGGAACCGTGGCGAACTTTCTCGAATACTTTAAAACGAATTTCGAATTCGATTCACTTGCAAACGAGTTGAAATTTTGAGAGTAAAGTGTCGTTACTAAGCTAATTGGACGTAAATATTAGTGAACAGAAGATATTTTCAGGGAAATTTCGCCATCTTTTCACCTTCCGTCACGTTTTATAATATATGACATTGCATTGCAAAAATAAGTTTCGCGTTATCCGTGTAAGATGCCTGACAATTGCCAAATTCTTTTCTTAAAATCCGAAACATCGTTCTGGTGTAGCTACAAAAACAAACTTTATGTACCGAAACTATTTTTTTACTTATCAGCTAGGGGCTATTCATTAATTACGTACGGATGATTTTAGCCATTTTTAATCCCCCTACCCCCATAACACGTAAGATTTCTTGGACTCCCCCTCCCACTTATTACGCAAGATTTTACCAACAGTTTTGATTTATAAGCTTTAAAGTGTATAAATATGAACACATTTACGATTTTAAGAACTTACGATGAATTAAAAATTATTACAATAACAATATATAAATGAAACTGTACATTAAAAATGAAAAAACAGATCTAATAGTTTGTGGAACGTCTAAATAGAATTTTTTTGTAGTTTTTTAAACAGCCCTCTAATTTCCAGCACGATTTTTGTCTCCTGAGACATTGCTGTACGGACATTTAGTCTCAATAAAAAATATCTATTTTGCACATTCCGAGTTGTAAAATATTACGTAAGAATGATTTTTTAAACACCCCTTCCCCCTTGGGACCCTTACATAATTAATTAATGATCCCCTGAGATAAAAATTTGACATTTACCACCCAAACTCAAGATTCGTGTTGACCGGTGTCATCAGGTGCAGAGCCGGGAGTTCTTCTATCGCGAAAAGGACTCTGAAATCCAATTCTTGACGGTATATATGGTGTCGAGTGTATATTGCTGATTTGCTGCTGCATGTACTGCACATGTCACATACCGCAAAGGTGTGCATAAGGGGGCGTGTCAACTGGTATTAGGTGGTAGTCGGATTGTAGGTGGTATACGAGGATGGACGACCGGAAGCGCGGCCAATATACGTGTACAATTACCAGTTGACAATATACCATAACCCGAGTGGTATCGTGTGGCGTATAGAATCATTTTAGCGAGTGCAATTGCAGAATAGAGATGCAAAGAGGCCAGGGGAAAGGGGGGAGGGGTGCTGATTCATTATACATACTCTCGAGCCCTGATATACCTGCTGGCGAACGTGAAAATTATAAGCGATTACGGTGTTCAGACAGCATGTTAATTACCTCAAGTTTCTTCGGTTCAAACGCTTCCCTGGCGGCGACAACGATCCGAGAAGACGGTTTCAGATTTTCGTCACGTTACAGCGCGTGTATCGGTGCCAGCTACATCCGGTCGCATCTTCCGGTCTTCGTGCCCTCCGCTTAATGATGCATCATCTTTTGTTTTTCAATTCTTCATTTAGCCCGCAAACTCAAACGGCAGATCGAAAATCCGAACAATCCTTAAACGGACGCACCACCGCCAATATAACAACAGCTGATTATTCAAACGGCGAATGATGCGCGTGAGGTAAGCCTTTTCTCTGACTCACGTTAACGGTATGCCTCATTCATTCCTCGTATAATGGATTATTACCGTTTCTACAACCGTTCAACCCCCCCCCTCCCCCCCTCTGCCCCTCGATCATCTTTTTTATTCATCCCAATTTTCGGCAGTTATGATTTTTTCGGATTTCTCATGTCGAGAGCATTCAATTTGATAAGAAAAATTTTAAGACTAGTATCAAAAGCAAGCTGAACCGGTGATAAAAAAGAAAATTATTAACACTAAAAATAATAGACCAGTAAAAATGACTTGTCTTAAAATTTCACTTTCAAATTCCTACTTCGTGTCAAATTTTACCGTATTGTCAGTAGTTCTAGTGTTAAATACAGTAACTTTTCGCCAATCCATGTAGAACGCGTGGTTCTGCAGTCAATGCGTCGTTAGTGTAATGTAAAAGCAGGTATACAATCGTGTCTTGAATTACCGGTCGGTCCGATGCGATCGAGAGTTATTTTCCTGCACTCGTCGTCCGTTTGTCGATCCGCGATCCTTTCAAACAACGTTCCATTGTTCCGGGGGAACGCGTTTGTACTCGATTCATTCGTTTCGCGGTGTATTTGCGCGCTCAATTAAGGTAAATCGAGATGAAAAAACCAAGCGAGCAAAACTGATTGCCCAAAGAAACATATTACGTACATACATGTAAAAATGGAGTGGTTATCTACAACTGATTGCGTATTTGTAAAATATGCAGAATAATGAAAAGACGAGTAACAACGCATCGTTTTCGCGTTTTGGTGATGGAAAAACAAAAGCTTTCGAGAGCTTGACAAGTGGAAAACCTTGTCACCATTCCGAATCTGCGGATTATATATGTGCAATGCCGGCACGAAAGCCGAGGCAAAACCTTTTCGTGGCAAATCGAGCGGGCGACACATGCAACAGCAGCAACAGCAGCAGCAGCTTTGTATGTTTGGCCGCATTGTCTGCAGCCGGTGTTCTGCAAATTGCCTCCGCAATTTTTACCTTTCGTTCCTCCTCTCTTCGCGCCATCAACCAGCTATCGTTTTCAGTTGACTGGCCTTGTGAGCAAACCGCGGGCGCGGCTTTCCAGTTGCAGCTACTGTTGTGGTTATAAGTGGATACTTGCCGCCGGAACCCGTCCACCTATCAACGGATATCCGAATTTCCTCGAAAACTAATTTCACTTCAATTTTCACGGTTATTCCGCGAGCTTTCAATCGCCAATTTGCCCGCAATTTTCCGCCCGCCGGAAAAGCTTTGCTTTTTCTTTGAGCATGAATTATTTCAGAAACTCCGAGAGTCGAAGACTCTTCAAGGAAATCAAAGGAATTTAAAGAATCAATTTTTTCGAACAAGAAACATCATTTTTTCAACATTTCCCTAATAAGCAGAGTATCAGACTTCCGGATCATACACACCGAGTGAAGAAAAAGAACAGATTTTACTCCAAACTGCAGGGAAAAAGTAATACGTTGGGTTTTTGCTAAAAAATACTCATATCAACTATATTTTTTGCTACTAACGTAGCAAATTTTATTCTGCACACAGGAGTTTTCACTGATTTTCTACAATAAATTCTGCATTTCAGGAATTATATTTTACAAAACAAAACCTGATGTGTCCCTTTTTTCCTGCAGTTTTGATTAACATTTGCGTTTTTATTCTCTCCGTGCAGATTTTGCCGAAATATCTAGGAAGGTTTCTTTGCCCAAAAATATCAAGCTTCTGATGTGCAGTTTATTAATCTATTAGATACATCTTCACTCCGATTGAAATTAATAGTATTATCAGTTCAATCAGTGGATTGCCCTGATAAACGAAACCTGTTGTGTATTTTTGCCTGCAAAATTAATTTTCATTGTCAAGTTTCGATGCCAGGTTTTCATAGATTTTACGGTAAGTGTAGACGGATATACTATTATTTCAGAGCCATAGTTTATACTTCATATTACGAATGAAACAAAAAATGGACCAATGAATGGAACTACGCATCAGAAGCTCCATATTTCGGGCCACAGAATCATCCCGAGATGTTTTAGCAGAATCTCTGATCCGGTGGTCCGATGCCCTCGCCCATACTTGAGTGAATTCTAAATTCAGTATGTTTCTCGTTTGTGTATTAATACGAAGTCTCGTTAGATGCATCGAGAACTGAAGAGCTCAACAACTCTGCAGGATACTTTTGACTCCGAATCGTAAACGTCGCGCGTTGATAAAATAAAACGGAAGGCGTCATTTCGGAATATTATTTATTATCGTACGCAGATCCAAAGGATTCCGCCGCTTTAATAATAATCACTACATCACGGTGGTTTATACTTTGGTTGAAATTTTATTATAAGAGAAACGCCAATTGATGGTCTCGGTCATTAATTTATAACGGTATTGCCGATGTACAGGGTCGCTTTTGAGATCGTGATTCAGCCTCCTCATCTTCTGACACTTGAATACAATATCAGAATTGGCTGAATAAAAATTCACGAAATTATAACGATACATATTTAGGAAAAATTGTCACATCGCGCCTTTAGAGAAGTCTGAAGTCTGAAGTTTAGTATACGATGATAAACAAAACACTCTTATTTTGAAAGCCTACACCGTATAAACGTCGATCCAAAATCGCGCAACAATAATTTCTTGTCCGATGTTTTGTTACGTTAACGTTACCAACATTTCAGCCTCATCTATAATTCCTGTCCGTAATAGCCACTCGCAGTTGTCACGTGTTTAATTGACTGATTAAACAATTCATTAATCTCATTATTCCGAACCAAGCAGTTAGTTCCGATGTAATCTGAACTAAATGCAATGCCATCTCCAGCGATAGTGTTCCTACGAGCTTTTCGTCCGTCGGGCTTTCCCTGCAATTTCTCGGAGCAGCTCTCTAGAAAGAGAGAGAACGAAAGGCGTGCGCGGCGTCAATCGGGGTGACAGCCGCCTCGTCGTCGAACGACCCTACGAGGCTGGGCGCCGGTCGCGGGGCAATTAAAATCGCCAGGATGCGAATACGAAAGAAAACATCGAGCAGCATAACCGAGTCGAAGAACAGGCACGCATAGGCGAAAGGTGAGAGAGGCGGCAGCCTTGATCAACGCCTAATATGGACAAGGGTCTCATCCGAATCGAACGTCGTCGCTCGAGTGATAAACCCGATCTTAATTCCGGCTGAAATGAGAACGCTCACCTTGGTCGAGGATCCCGTGTCACTCGGTTGCCGCTCTGTCAGCCTCGCCTCACTCAGGGATTCGAATGCTCGGCTTGTTTATTAGAACGACTTCGCACACTCGGCCCACCCACGCCTAGGCCTTGCAACTTACTAACAGCTAACTCGTTACTCGACTCAACAAATCTCACAATTGTATGTATACATGATTGGGATTCCGAGATGAACTCGGAAGATTGGTCACCTCGTGGCTCCTTGGCACGGTTCGTATCGTTCGATTTTCGCTTCCACGCTTAGCGCGGACCTGTGTCTAACTATTCTGGTTCTCCCACCCCCCGCCAGGTGGCGGCACCTCTCTGACCTTGCGTGGGGATTCCCGGGGTGAGTTTCGTATTCGCGCTTATCGCTCCCAGCTTTGCAGACGTGGCGCGTTTTTCGAATTTAGTAGCTTGGACGTGCTCTCTGTGAAATTCGCTTGGAGCATATATGTATGTACACTGATCTAAGGATACTTGAGGGATCGGAGAGGTGATTAAATTCAGATTTGCAAATGTAGGGAAACCGCACGTCAAAATACCCGGTGCTTTCTAGTATTCAACGATGTTGCGTTATTGTGACCGGGCTAACAGGGTACGGGAAATCGAGGATTGAATTAATTATTAATTATTTTACCTTTTATCCTATTTCAGACCAGAAAAAACGTCGACTGTATATCTTTAGGCAACGCAAGAATTGGCTCATACGTCTTTGTGGTCTCAGCTCACCGAATTACACGGCGTACAATTAACGTGAGAATTCCACAGCGCGATAAATTGTATAGGTATGTATACAAATGAAAATATGAATTATCTAAAAGGATGATGATTCTAATGAAGCAAGGTATACGTTGAAGTACCGGTCGATAATCAACCTGCATTAACCGTCTAGACACCTCAAAAATTAGTTCAATAAAGCCGCGAGTGTAGTTTAAGAGTTTTCTTCAAACTCTTTTTTGACCGTGTTTTTCAAAAACCGCGGAATGACTATAAACACCTATGGTTTCACGTTGTTGGTAAACCACAGGCGTTGACTATAGACTTCAGCGTGCTGGTAACGGAAATTACAGGGCGGGGTAGAAAAACGCAGTATCCTGCTATACCGACTCAATTTTATACTCAGATCCCATAAGACGAGTCGGCAAGTGCAGGATAGTAGAATTTTCCTCAAACCCACCCGGAACCGACAATCCGATTCGAAAAACAAGCCAGACATTCAAAACAGTCCTTATATCTACTCATGTGAATTATCAAATATACATTTTCAGCATCTCCAGTCACGTCAAAGGAAAGACGGGGAAACTAAGAACGGAAACTGTACGCGGCGACATCTAGTTAACATATTGAGTAGCTGCGCAGAAGCATCAAGGGAATATCTATCTAAGCCGTCGAGTTCCGAACTCGCGGAACTTCATTGTCATTGTCAGGAATAGTCTGGATTGATTGTAAACAAGTGTCTCGTTTCTGTCAGTTGTGCGACTTGAGTGTTTTTTCGGTTCGATTATTTATTGACAGAAAAGAATCAATGGGTGTGACAGTGTGAGTATCACGTAAATAACCTCACAAACAGGTTTGACGTCGCACTTGCCACGGCATGCTTTACAACAAGTAAACCTCGCGTTTGTCGAACGATTTTAGGTTATGCGGCTTTTACGATCACCGGCTATTGCTGTCGAAGTGTGCCACACCTTGACATTTTGCTACTAGAATATCTCGCGTAATCGTTTTGCAGTTATATTTATCGTCATAAACTCAAACTCGAGGTCCCTGCAGAGCTTCTAGCTTCGAAATGTTCTTTGTCGAAGATCGATCGAACAATGTTTCTAACTTTGTCAAACCTTGTATTTCAGGCTACAGCAATTTCCCATGACGGAGAACCGGACTGGCCCTCAAACGATCGAATTCCTCACCAAGCGAGTCGTCGCCCTCGGCGCTGTCCAGACAGGGCAGTTTCTCGTCGACTGTGAAACTTACCAGTCGGTGCCGCAGTTTGGTGAGTGGCTGCTTCATTATTTTTTTAATTTGACTGAAGTTCAGTGATTCTTTGGAAAACATACCTGTGCGATACATTGCTATTATTGATCTAGAAAATTTGAAAAAGTTTTATCAGATAAGAGGGATTCCTTTTTCGTCGGAGTTCAGTGTAGTTCGTACAATTTTTTAGAGATGGCACCACTACAACCTCTTGCCAAAGATTTTCCAATTGTGGGAAAAGTGGAGATTCCTTCAAATGGATTCATTCGGAATTTTGCCAGGGAATTTAGATTGCTGGATTTCTTCTTTTGAATCTGAAATCGAGAGAGGTTTTCCACACTAAGTAGGGGCTGACATTCGCTTTCAGTTTATCTTCTTTATTCTATTTAAATAACTTCCTGCTATTTGGCTGCAACATATTATACACATCACTATACAAACATACAATTTCGTTCGCATTAGTTTGACATCCAAGATCAGGCATATGTATATGCGCTGTTATCACTTTCTACAGAGGTACAGACGTAAAGCGGGTAATTATTTATTCTCCTTTTTAGTTTGCATCTGTCAAGACATAATTAAGTACTGCGATCTATTGCGCTTTTCAACTTGGAGCAACAAAATGAGAGTTATTTCGGCAGGACTATTAATTTTTTAATTATTCGTTTTGTGCTACGCATTATCCATTATCTTCACGTCGATCTATCTTACATACAATTTATACGATCTACGTTACACGCTTGACAAGTAAATGGCAACCTTTAGTTGATTCCCATAGCATATTTTTTGATATTTTACAACAATCAGGTACCATGAAATCTTCTCGACAGCATCGCACCGGAAATTTTCCAGTGTCAGTGTAAATCCGTTCGGTTGTTTCTGATTCAATTTCGCGACACGTGATACATGCAAGATACGATACAGTATTCAGAGAAACAGTTCCTTCTATTAATTACTGGTACATCTAAGGAGTAAATTTGTTCTCTCTTTTCTTTTTCGTTCTCATCACACATACAACGTTTTCAATTTCTTAAGCTTAACAACAGTTGGTTTATTATCGTCTAGTTAGCGAATAGGCTTATATTATTAGAAACATGGCTACATCCTAGGCGTTTTTACAAAAATATTAAATCTAGCAAGCGAAGCTAGAGAAGTATTTTTTTTTTATCTGTTTTTTCTTAAGTCGTTGCACATTTTTGAAAATACACTTTGATATTTCTTTTTTGATAGATAGAATTTATGATTTTAACAATGTTTTATTCATTTTTTTTACTCACATGGCCAGCATTGATCATATATATCTTTGAA
Source organism: Diprion similis (assembly GCF_021155765.1). Classification (NCBI taxonomy): domain Eukaryota; kingdom Metazoa; phylum Arthropoda; class Insecta; order Hymenoptera; family Diprionidae; genus Diprion; species Diprion similis. The sequence goes on along the minus strand of NC_060106.1, from coordinate 17,266,185 downwards.
TATAGAGTTTTTATTGTCACGTAATATTTTATATTTAATTGTATATACGTATATACGTTATCTCAATATAGAAGGATTGTTAGAAATTCGTAAAATACTACAAGCATCTCTGACGTACAATATTCGAGTATTTTTTTTTTTTTTTGATAAAAAAGTGGCACGCTTTAATCGTTATCTGACGTTTGATTTAGTTAAAGTTTAAAGTACAATTATACACGCGTTATCGCACAGAATATATAATTTAATATACCCTTGTCTATGATATTTGTACAATTTTCAATATTGTCAACTAGTTTCGTGGGTATAATAGTGATGATATTAATAAGAATAATAGATCTTCAATTCACAGAAGTGCATACTGCAGATTTTTTTTCCTCTCATCAACTTATTAGTTACACAACTACGGAATTTTTATTTTTATTTCGATTATTATTGGAAATATAACTTCTTTCTGAAATATGTTGGTTCAGTTTTGTTTTTTCAACGCATTCTTCAATCTAACAGTATTTTATACAAATTATATAGAAGCTCGGGAACGATCAGGTTTTCGAAAAAATTATACATTGTTTAATATGAGTGTAAATAACTCAAGTCCACGATAGCAATTGTTGAAAGAATTTTTAATTCTGATAATTCACTTTATACGGTTTCATATTTCGTTCACACCTCACTTTCTTCGTGAGAATCATTGAGGGAGATTTTGATAGTTTTACATTCGTCATTCTTTAAGTATGAACAGTGTTTCCGTGTCAGATAGAAAAATTTGTTGAAATTGTGAGTATTATTAATCGCAGAGATCTACGCATTGATATCGCCCTATCGCTACACATCTTAAGTACATTTGTCTTGTTCTTTTTCTATATATCTTCGGATATACGGATTCGAAAACGCTACTTAATTTCATCAATCAAGTATTCAGATATGGCAGGGATATGATTCACGGATTCGGAAAAAATATATTATACGTACTGCAATCACGAGACACGATAATTTCATGATTTCGAATCATCGTGGCTGTTGTTGCAGTACCGCTATACATTATTAATTATACAAGTAATAAGCTAGTTAGCCCGTGATTACTTTTACTATCAACTATATAAAAATACAAAATTTCAAATGCAAATCTCGCGAGATTTCTCTCTACAAACGAAGGCTTGAAACCTTTTTTTCTTTTTATCAATTGCACATGGTTATTTTGATGCGATATATATGTATACGATTTTATACTTATACATTATATATATATACATATATATTTCTGTATAATTATTTATTCTTTCTCTGTTTATTATCCTTGCACGATCTGCATTTAATTATATATATTTATATATTTTTGTTATTTCTATTATATAAGTGTACTTTTAAAGTATATATATATATATATATATATATATATATCAGGGGAAACTTTCCTAAATTTTATATTTACAAGTTTGGCATTATAATCGGTATTGTCATTTGTTAATTCTATTGTTGTTTTTTTTCCTCTTCTTATTGTCTTAAAAATAATACACAATATAGGCTTCATATATACTTACAATCTAAATATATTGTATAGTATAATATTACTTATATCAAATACACCGCACTACAGTATTGTCAAGATTTCCGAAGTCATTTATGCTCGTCATTTCGCGCGTATCATAAAGAGAGAAACAAGAAATTATTTTTTCTGCTTCATTTTTGTCGCACGCTAATAACAAGTCGTATTATTGTATATTCTTACACGTGCATATATCTATATTAGGGCAATACATCGTTTTCTTTCAACATAAATATTTTTCGATTCGCTCCTAATAATTTTTTTTTTTTTTAGTAAACCAAGATTATTGAATATTGTTGAAAATTCAAGATCAGTATCCATTGTTTTTTTCTTTTTTATTTTCATGTAAATCTAGACTATTGAGGTAAAGAAAGTATTGAATCAATCAGGAGCAAATAAGTGAACGACCCTAATATACACGTACAGTCGTGTTTTAATACCTATGTGTCTACCAATAAATATATAGATACACAGGCAACTCTATTACCGCAATCTAAGAATAAACATATAATATATTATTTATATGTTTACCAAATACATATTATTATATGTATATATATATATATATATATGTAATTCTATCTTGCTTAAATAATTATCTCTCCGCGTATACATATATATTAAATATTTAATTATATTCAATATAATATGTATGTATGATACGTAATATTGTCGTGGTTTTTATAGGAAGGCACGATGTATGGAAGTTCTGCCTATACAAATAGTCGCTTTTTAGTCTACAAGATGAAACGTAAGATCCGTAATATAAATATTAAACATATTTGAAAAAACTCTCGTTTTTTTTTTCCTTCTTTCTTTCTTATTTTTTTTTTTTTTTTTTTTTTCGAACACAACTGAGCATAAAAATCATTTTCTCCCCAAACGACGTCGTCAACGAAGTCGGATTTGTTGTCAAATATACACGTAACTGACGAAGAGAAAGCGACACGATACATTTATATGTCTGACGAAAGAAATTTTTATCTCGATTCTTGGGTTGTATCCCAACCGAAGGGAAAAAAATTTGCCGATACAGCGACATCACAAGTAGCAAGTTTTGTAGTAAATAAGTGCGACCGTGTCCTTACCGTATATCCTGTACTCCCTCTCGTAGTGAACCCGACCTGGTGCGTAGCTACCAATTTCTCTTGACAAGCTTTTATTGAGCCTTGCCAGGGTGCGATGAATCCTCTCGTTGTTTTCGGCCTCGTCGTGGTTGTCTCGCCTGGCGTTCCTTCCGCTGGAGGAGTTCCTCCTCGTCATGTACCGAGGATAAGTCCCCTGAGTCAGTATCCTGTCGATTTCCAACGCGGTTAGGTTCTGCATGCTCTTCGGGTGCAACCGTCTGCAGTTGAGGTCCACACTCGGCGTCCTGGCCGAGTTCGAGAGCTCTTCGAACCCGATAGTTCTGCCCCTTCTGGGAATCGTCGCCGAACGAATTCCGTCAGCGTCGTCACCCCGAAAGGTGGTCAAAAAATATTCCTCCGGGTCGTCGTAGCGACGTTGAGGCGTCTTCCTCGAGGTGGTCCTGCAGGCTATCTGATTGCCGCAGCTCCTCGACGTCTGTGGGCGAAAATTCGAGCCAATTTCTTCAGCCGATGAGGTAAATTTTTGGCGTTTGATTTCCTCGAGGATTTGAAGATTCTGGGGTATGTTCGAGGAGCGGTTGGCTCGTCTCAAGACCGCGTCGACCTCGAGAGGTTCGTTTCTCCTGTTAAATCGGCGAACCTGCAACTGCAGGTACCTGCAAAAATCGCGAGCGAATTTACCGGTCTTCTCGGCTATGAAGCCGCAGTAATCGGACAACTTGCGATTTCGCTCTGGGAATATCGTCGAGTAGCTCAAAGCCGGCGTCTCCGTTGCGACGCCGTCTTCTTCCGACGGCCGACTTACGTCGTACAAACCCTGGGGATGGTGCATGTTCGGGTAGGCGCAACCCGGCAGCGGTTTTCCCGTCTTTTCAAGGTTCGACAGACCTCCCGTAAGGGAGGCCTTATACTACCGGGCTTGAGCGTAGTCTGGATTCATCTCGTCCAGCTGCTTGCCCTTCGTCTCGGGCACGCAGCATACGACGAAGCATAAACCGCAAACCGCCATTGCTGAATAGAGCCAAAACGCACCGTGAAGTCCGAGGTCCTGCGGGTAGTCGAGAGAAGGAAAGTGCATTAGAAGATCCTTGGAGAGGAGCGAATTCAAAGAATAAGATGGATCTAGGTATAGTGTATATATACCTCTTGGAAATCAACGAACAGCTTGACTCCGAGGAAGGCACAAGCGTAGCTGAAACTCGTACTCAGGCTGGAGCCCAGACCTCGATACTCGAGGGGGAATAGCTCCCCAATCAATAGCCAAGATATTGGCGAGATGCCCAAAGCCAGGGCCGTCGTGAAGACGAGGACGCAGAGCAGTGGTATCCAGTCGTACTGTCCCGCGGGCACCACCTCGACCTGCTCCAAGTGGGATAGTCGTGTCTTGTCGTAGTACGCGAAGCTTCCAAAACCGGCCAGCGCCAACGACATGAACACCGTGCTCGCTATCAGCAACGGCAACCTGCCGACTATGTCGATGAGGAAACCTGGAAGTTGAGAGGGTGGGTCTTTGGATTAGGGAAACCGTCAAGAGTGTGGGAAGTGTTTTGGCATAGACTTCCAGAGACCACCACTTTCACGTCAATCTAATGTTGTTCAAATTTAATCTATCCGTTATCTGATCTCAGTCCAACAGTATTTGATGTCAGTTCAACGTCATCTGATGTCAAAGCAACACTGGACGATGTCCATTGAATACTAACAGATGCTATAAAATAGATTTGATAACAAATATTGTTTCGTAGTAGAGTCCAAACCGTCCAACATATTGACGCTGCGTTTTTTGACCCTCGATTTGTTATCATGTTCAAATCCATTTTACCTGAAAGCAACGACGCGAGTAGCTGGACAATTCCTATGGCGATTGCTGCCCAGTGTGGGTTCATGCCAACGAGTGTTTGGCGGAATATTGTCACCGCGTAGTAGGTGAACGAATTGGCTCCAGAAAACCGTTGGAAGAACATCAGGCCACAGGTTATGGCGATGGGTTTGTAGAGACGTGGTGTCCGTATGCTCCTGCTGAGAGTGAGGCCATACTGCGTTGCTCTCGCTGCCGAAACGTTCGTTTTTATGATCTGCGTGGGGGTTGGAAACAGACAAGTTAACCCTGCACTCGACTATTTTGGATAGGAGAAACTACGATTGAATCACGCTCGTTTACCTGCAACTCGTAGCTGATGTCGACGTGCGGTCCTCGCAACCATTGCAGGCTTCTGGCCGCCTCGTCATCCCTGCCGTTCAACACCAGGTAGGATGGTGTTTCCGGGATGAAGAGAGCCGAGATGAACAGCATCAGGGGTGCCACTGCCACCAGCATTGCGCTCTGTCTCCAGTTCAAATACGCCCCTGCGATGTAAGTCAGTAACATTCCGACGTGACCGACAACCTTCAACACCGCCGAAAGACAGCCTCGGATTCCCGGGGTAGAAATTTCTGATATGTAGACCTGGAATGACGAGAGGAAGGTTAAAGGTCTACGAAAGATCAACGAACTTTTTCACTTTCTCTTGTCATTCGAAATTCCTTACCACCAAATCTGGGTTTAAAAAAATGTTTCTTATGTCTTTGAATATACTTCTCTACCAGGGTGATAAAAATGTGACACTTTTGATCGATTAAATACCGACCTATCTTTCAGAGACTTTTTACTGAATACAATGTATCTATGAGCTAAAGAATGGAAAGACCCGTCTGCTATTCACAAGCAATGCTCATTTTGGGAGGTAAACGTTATTTGTTCGTTCTTTTTTCTTTCTTTCGGTTTACAGCCAATTAGGGGGACGATATTTAGCGATGCTCCAAGAGCCTCTCATGAGAAGTTGGAAAATGAAACAAGGGATTAGAAATAACGAAGAGGATAAAAAAAAGTCCCGAGATGAAAAGATCCAAGATCAATGCAGTGAAGACACAATGAAGCCTCTGCTCTGCTGGCTTTTATCTTCAGTTTGTTGTTTTTACTTTGTTCATCCACTTTCTCGTTTTCAATACATTCATTTATTACCATCCTTCATTTTCGGTTTATCATTATAAACACTGCCTGCACAACAAAGGAATAAAAAAAAAAAAAAAATCGAACAAGCCGTGAATACAAATTTACCCCGAAAGTAGATAATATATCTTGGTGAAAAACAGCTTCCGCTTCGCGATATTTTATCATCCAGCTTATCAGCGACTCCCTGTAGAAGGAAGATCGAGGAGCCCCTTGGGTCTATTCTTGTTCCTCGCGTTTCTTCACCGCTGAATTTTTGAATGACTCTAAGTTGACGGAGACTCTTCCTTACCTGTGTCACCATCATGATGATAGAGCAGCACAGGCCCCCGATGAAGCTGGTAGTGTATATCAACTTGACCGTCGGTGCTACCACTGTCAGGACCCAACTTGCTGTCAGCGGCAAAGACGTTACCAGCAAAGCAAGGCGTCTTCCTCGTTTCAGTATCCACCCACCGATAATGGCGCCGAAAAAAGCGCCCAACATCGAAAGCGAAGCCACCCATGAAGCCTGTTGTTTCGTCACGGTGAAACCGGGCCTTACAACACAATACGTGACCAGATTTATTTCTTTTTTCTTCATATGTTTCGTTTTCACAAATTCTCTCACGTCTCCTATGGTCAGAGAGGTTTTTGTCGATACTGCGCTCGCTCGCCGTACAAACTGTTCGGTAAAATGTCTGAATTTCTTCGTACAATCACTTTGAATGGTCCTCGGAAACGTTGACGCATGCATTTACGCGTGAATTTGTCATTTGTATTTGAATTCAAGTGATAACAAGAACTCATCTGAAGTTGCACTTCAGAAGCCATTTAGTCAAGTCAAAACAAGTTACGTGTGAATTTATATTACGTCGTCACTATAGTTCGTCGTCGAGTCTTGAATAGTCTGACCTCCAACGAAATAAGTTTCAGATAATTGCTACCACGAGTCAGAAAATTCAACACGGATTTCTCGCCTGAGATGAAATTCGACATTGATGTACAGAAACCATATATTAAAGTGCAGGCGTACTCACCATGTTTGGTTGTGATGCTCCTCTTGGAGAAGAGAAGCTATCGCCGGTGAGGTGTAACCTTTTGCTAACCCAGCAGCGAACGAACCCATGGAAACGGCTAGCGTTGCCCATATCTAAAACGAATATGGTTCACAATTTTATACACACACGTCACGCGTTACAACGAGCGTTAAATTTTATGGATATTGGCGCTCTCCTTTTTTATCAGCGAATCGGAACAGAACATAAAAAATGAAGAAAAAATATCGCTTTGTTTCCATGGACAACGACATTAACCAAGTTTAATCTTTTACATCAGGACTCGCGTTCTATGGAAAAATTCAATCCATTGAATTCGGCGCTGAATGCCGACTGTTTTGTGACTTCTCAAAACCGGAAAAAAGTGAAGAGGGGGGAGATTTTTTTGTCGGTTACGTTCTGCGAAAAATTCTTTTCATTTCTTTATTCCTTTTTATTTTTTCATTCCTCTTGTTTCCCTGTTTTCGAGCAGCCAATTTTTCCGCCACGTCTTGTCGACGTACGACCGAAACGACATTCCAAACCGTTTCTCTTGGCCCTTCGAGTCTCGTCCTTCATCCGACTGCGTCTCGTGAAATTGTATCGGGGTTCCGTCGTCGTCCGCCGACAAATTGCATTTCGCAAATTGAAAGCTCATACCTTCATACCATGTTTCTATACATATATGTATTATACACAACTCCGGACAAAACCTTACGGAATACTGAATAAACATTTCTCAACGCCTCTTGTTTAGTTTAGCGGTTGGTTTCAGCCTGAGAATTTCAGAAACATTTTCCTCTTCATCCTCACCATTTATCAGGGGTATTATATTTGGAAAAAATTGAAATATTCTTAGAGGTAAAACCGCGACTTGAATACGCGATGATCCGCATTGAATGAATTTATTTTGCAAAACGTATTGCAAACAGTTTTATATATATTAAAATAATTTATATCGTAAGTTTTATCTCGCGTTTTCAAACTATTTTCCTCAATACACTTTTTCACACTTTTCTTGCGCACTTTTTCTCTGCAACTTTTCCATAAAATTATTTGCTACTATACATGGATTAGGGGAGGAAGAGAAAGAGGAGATTCACCGTATGGTGCGGGGAAATTTACAATATTGGATATATGGAAGGGGGGAGCGACGCGGCTCTTTCGCCCGGATTTCATGGCTCGAGTCACGCCGGAAATTTTCTATTGAGACACGACAGGTCCTTTGTTACGTTGGTCGCATTTTGTTCGAGACTTGACTCAAATTGAAAAGGGATCCGAGGTATAAGGCACCGGTCCTTTTAAACGCAGATTCCGCGAGTCAGTCTCATTCACGACAAGCTTCAGGATTATCTCGTATAAAATTATAGGCCTGATATCATCACCGATAACATTGTCCTACATCTGAGAAACGAATTAGGCGTACTTTCGTCCGAATACAAGGACGGTTTGTTTAAATCTCTGATTTATTACATATACATATGTCATCGAACAATAGTCGAGAAGCTTGAGATTTTGGGGTGCTGTATTAACTTGGGGAAGAAATCTTGGAACACAATCGCAGTGGTTGTAAATCTCGTCAAGAATTTCCCGTAACTTTGTACAAAGTACCTAGGATTGATCAAAGTTTAATTCAATCTTCAGAAATAGATCGCAGGCTATGTTTTAGCGAATTGATATTGCGAAGAGGCTTGATTCGCGAATCAAATAATAAGTCTTAACCAGAATTCATACCTATAAGTAAATTATTCTTCTCGAATCTGTGACTTCGCACGAGTTTAAGATCCATCAACAACGCATTCGAGAAATGATAAGAAATTAGTATAGAATTAAATTGGGACGACGTGTTTCGAGAATTTCTTTTCATATCCAACTCAAAGGAAGGTGATCATCTTTGAGCCTTGCCTACGTTAAGATATACATCGGGAGTGTATATTTTATACGGCGAGAATAAAAGAATCGAGGATATCTTGACGATGACATCTGTGAAGCAGATGGCCTGAGGGGGGGGGGGGGGGGGTTTATATCGAACGACAGGGGTTGGGAAGTGGCTGCGAGGTGCCGGTCTTTTCACACACGCACACACACGCACGCACGCACGCACACATACACGTGCACAGAGTGTTACACGTGCATGTGTGTACGTGTATGTGTATAAAAATGTGAGAGAGCCAATCTGTAAAAGGATGTCAATTGCACCTGCTATAAATTCTGCCAATATTTCCTGATAAATTTCTAAAGGACAAGATAGAATCGAACGCGCCCTACCTTATCGCGTATTATATGGAGCACATTGAATTTACAAGCGCGCGATTTGGTCTTGGCATTAGGAAAACGAATGACAAAAAAAAGAAAGAAACTGCAACATCCATTTCTCACACGCGTATGAAAATTAGAGAGGAATGTAAAATAATCAGGTCGGACTTTTTCTGTTTCATGTTACCTGCATGAGAAATAAAGTTTTTATGGGTGTAGACGGATCAGTATTATTTATTTGAACGATTTTATTTATATATTTATTCGATTTTATATAAATAGCCATTGAAGTTCACTGTTTTTGTGATTATATATACACGTATCATATAGATTATAGACGGATGACGTAGTACTGTTGAAATTTCCAATCTGCTGTATATTTGCATCAATTTTTCCTTACAATTATCCATAGAAGAATAAAAAAAAAAGGTTAACCAATTATCTTTAGTCCCCGGGCTTAATAATCGTATAAATCTTTTTTTTTTTTTTTATCCAAGAACAGACTCATTTCACGGTTCCGTTATCGTATAATGTGTAGATAAAAAAAAAATTCTGAACACAATTACTACCGCGTTCTGTGTGCGTACGCCTGCATTCCACCCCGTTGAAGAATTTTAAACACTCGTTTCATTGTCATTCCTCGCGACGTTCGCCTGCAAGTTTGCCTTGCGCAACATGCACGGCGTAATATACAAAAATTCGAAGACAGAAGAAGGTAAAAAAAAAGAAGGAAAAATTTTGAACCATCATTTCTCACCGATTTACATTATTTCTACATTTGTATTGCTACCGCGTGTTATGTGTATATATATTAGGGTAATAATAAAAGTGAAAAAAAAATTATTTCAAAAATCTACCGGCACCCCTTAATAATGAGATAGAGCATTGAAAAAACTTTCAGAATAATTTTTTTTTAAAGGAGAACTCAAGATTTTTCAAGTCGAAGCATCAACTTTTTGTTTAACGGCCACCATGATATGAATCACGTGATGTGCACGGATATAGGTACGAAGGTACGTACAACAGACATTCTTCCCATGGTGGCACGTGCTCACGTAGGTACCTACATGTGGGACATAATTACAAAATTGCCGTGTGAAACGTGCGTGGTTTTTCACCCCGTTCGTTCACCTTTCGGTATTTTTCTGCACGCGCATCTCCGGCATTAACTCATAATCAGCCCCCGACCAGGGCTAATGTGTAATACTCGAAAGTTCACGCGAGTTCAGATTATTATGCCCGTAGGTTAAATATGAACAGCTGCGCTCACTTCTGTCGAGTGGAAGAAAGGATTTTTTTTAAAGTGTCATCAGATATCCGATAGCACTTGTAACGCACGGGGAGAAGTTGAAAATGCTCAATGGTGTATCGGAAATAAGGGGAAAACTCTGTACAAAAGTGAAAAAAAACTTTACCAAATCTACGTATTTCGTAAAAATTTCAAAATCGTCACGTTATTTCGCTTGACGAGCTAATTATCGAGGATTCTTCTTCTGAGAAGCAGAATAACGAATTTAAAAATTGAAACTGACCGAATAATGAACCGATTTTTTTGTTCTTCCTAATTGAAAGTCATTTATGTTATGTTTTCAATTTTTTTTTTTTATCCAAAACGAGTATTCTACCGACAGTCTAGAAGACTGGCTGTTCCAAAAACTGAGAAAGATGTAAAATCTCGAGCTTGGATCGATTTTGAATTCAAATGTCTAGAATTTACGAAAAAAAAATAAAATAAAATGATAACGAATCGTAATACAGTTGCAAAACAATACTGAATTTCTAATCCGAGAACATCGTGTGCACGAATAATGGATGCGCGTGAGGTTTCATTGCCGGGTTCCCGGGGTCCATTCGGAATTCCGTCGGAGGTCCTGCAGGACTGCCCGGCGAGTGCAGGACGGTAAATTGTGATTTACGTTAGGCCTCGGATCGGAGCGGGTCCTCGTCTCCGGGTATAATTCATCCTCGGCGATCTTCTCAAAGGTGTTATTTTCAGATGGAAAAATTGAGATAAAAACCTCCAGGTATTATATATGCTTTGGTGGACGGACGAAGAGGCTTTCGAGGGATCGCGGAGCAGGCGGGTGTTTGATGCGGCTCTGATAATAATCGATTACAAATATGTGCGAGTAAACATCGTTGAACGGATTACGCTGAATGTAGATATATATATATATATATATATATATATACAATATACATACACACAGTATATGCCTGTACAGTGGATGACAAATATTTATAGATCGTGTCACACGTATTCCGCAGTTAGGTAGGTAATATATATATATATATATATATATGTATATATGTATATGTATATTGTATAAACTGGGAGGAGGAGCTGGAATAGCATTATCGTATCGAATCTAGTTAATTCCCGCTGATATTTTCATTATGAGGAAATTATCGTAGCTGTTTGTATATTAGGGTGTTTAAGAAATAAATAATTTACAATTTTCCATCGTGGCATCCCCTGAAATTTTTTTTTTTTTGGTTGAAAGAAAGATTATCGCGGTAATTTGATTTTTTTTTTTTTTTTTTTCACTTTTTTCCAATTTTTTTTTTAAACTTGCGAAGAAACACGTTGTAGCATTTGTAGCGATTGTTATTTTTTTCCTCGCATTTATATTCAACCCAAGATTATATACAAAATTGTATATAAACGTTGAGTAAAATGTGATTATCGATTTCGTTTTTAGTCTCAACATTATTGATTTGATTAAATTCGATACTCGATTTGTAAAGATTCTAAAACGTTTTTATTTTACTACTTTTTTGCCTGTCGTCAGGTTTTCGATCCTACGAAACTACTGTACTAAACCTTTTTTTAAACGTTTTTAGCGAAAGTCGGTGGTTCGATTGACCCGATAAGGAGCGAAGAATTCGGTCGAATGGGAGTTGTAACAGATACATATATATATATATAATATACATAATAGAGATACAACCATTCCTCGGCAGGCGGAAAATTATTTTTGATTCACATCCGGCGAGTCTTTTTCGCCCAGCAAAAATATCGCGTACAAAGAGTGAGCGGCATCCACCATTATTAACTTGACGACAATGGTGATAATAATTCGCAACGACGCGACGTTGTAAAATATAGGTATACGATCCAAAAAAGAAGAAAAAAAAAAATTATATCCGAAATTAAATCAATATTTAATATCGGCCAAATTTTTCACTCTACATCGATGATTGACACGAGTTTTTCAGAGGCGGCGTTTTTATACTCTCGGTCTATATATTATATCTGACGAGTGACGTCTCGTCAATTTTTCCCGGGTTCTTCTGCATTGTCGCGATCAAATCAACGACGAGATGCAGGCAAAATAACGAAATCAAATTTCACGCCGAGATGAATGCAGAATGATCGATAATTCGAATTGACAATGGAAGATTGACGAATATAGGTATTATACCGTCAGTTTGACGTGAAACTTCGAAGGGTGAAAACTCGCGAGGCTGACGTTAGTAACGTTAACGTAACGAAACATCAGCCAAGAAATCATTATTGCGCAATTTAAGAACAACTTTAAACGATTTTAAGACTATATTTCAGACAATCCTCAAGACGCGAAGTATCGACTTTTTCTAAACATGAATCGTTGCAGTAACGTTACGAACTTCATTTTCACGAAAGCTCCGAATATACGATAGCTCTGTTTGATAATAATAACAATAACAACAACAATCACAATAATAATGTATTGAAAGAATTTCGTCTAAAAAACTTTCTAGAATCGAAATAACCATTCGGGAATCCGATAATCCATTTTCCAAGTTTTGCTCGGACGTAACGACGGATACGATTTTCGAGCCTCGGAACGAAAGCTCGAGCTTCTGTTTATTCTGTCAACAAGCTCGAGACCTGTGAGAGGTTCTGTTTCGGACAGGGTTAAAGTCACGGTTTCTGAGCTGTTATTTTTCACGCGAAAAGTGAAGAAGAAGAAGAGGAAGAAGAAGAAGAAGAAGGAGAGCGAGCTGCTTCTGTTTTCCTACACACGTTTTCCACGGACTCCTTCCTGCTCCAAACAAGGATCCCTCGTCCTCGGTTCCTGGCCTCTGTCAACGAGCCGCCAGCGAGTCTCCTCATGCTCCAAGAGCTTGTAATTTCCGGCGACACCTACCCGCCACCTCCACCAACCCTTTTTACACGGCCCAGAGTGTTTGCCACGCGAGTCTAGCTGCCTTCCTTCAACGTCGCTGATAGCTGCAGGCAGCACTGCGATACGACGTTGTTAGTCGTGCACGATTTAACATTTAACATGCAACGCGTGTCGTTTATCTCGAAATGATGTTTTTCTTTTCTTCTTTCCTCATTCATCCCTCATTTATCATTATCGTAGAATACAACATGGCGTGACGTGTGTGTACATAGTAATGAAAAAAATTTCATCTATTATATATATATATATATATATATATATATATATTATGTGTATACACACTAGGCAATCGGAGAAAGTTCAAACGAATAAGAAAAGCGGATGAATATTATTAATCATAGGTACACGAACGCGTTTAATCAATTAGATATATGCTCTATTATATACCTACGTTGGTACGTTACATGCTCCATTTCCGGTGACAATCTAACTGATTTATTTACCAACCGGTTCACATATCTTGAAACCAGCTTGAAATTATTCACATTAAATTATACGACTATCGATTCGATTTGACATATTATTCTTGTTTTTCCAGTATAATGATTATTTATACTCAACTGTATAGTGTCGACTTTTTTCCCTCGTCAAATATATAACTTGAATCTCTGAATATCTCGGTTTCAAAATCTGTTTTAAATAACCAGTCAATTTCGTTAGCAGAATATATTAAAAAATAATCGATTTAACCAAAATTTCGGTATATATCGTTCGATCGTTGTTAGGTTGCAACAGATAATTTCACCCGGACGTATAGTATGTCTTAAACGAGATATACAGAGACCTCAAAAATCGATCATCGTCGAGGTGAAAAAGCAAGGCATTAGTTCTCGTGTAAAAAAATATCAGTTCGGAAATGAAGGGCTTTGAAGAAAAAAGTTTTAACAAAAAAATCCATCGGATTATGGAAATGCCGGGAGGTTGATGGGGCTGGTAGACAGCTACAGAAGCTAGGATATAGACGCTGGTTCGAGTGGCTTATAGAGCAGGAAGCTGGAGGTCCGAGCCAGCTTTCCGAGGTTCCTCCGCAGTTTAAGTACGGGCCACTCAATTAACTCGGTATCTTTGGTATTTGCATTTCAATATGGCCGCGAGCCAAAGGCTCCGCTGTAGAAAATTCAATGAAACCTTCATCCCGCTCGTCTATTAGCTTATAACGTACATATATCCATAGATAAGTGTATCCGCTATAGATATACGTATGGATATCCATCCATCCAACCACCCAACCACCCAACCACCCCCAAGCTAACCACGTACCCTATATTATACCAGGGAGCTCTCGGATTGAATTCCTCCCGCTGCAAGCAACTTTCATTCTATCCTATTTTCTTCCTTTTTCTCTTCCCTTCTCAAGGTTTTTAACTCCAATCTCAAACCACCGGATTGGGTGAGATGCGGGTAAAGTCAATTCGCGATTCTCTAGATACTCGCGATCAATCGTTCATCATGTAGTACATTTTTTTTCACGTTCAAATTTAATCTAGCCTGTGTACCTATCCATACCAATTATATTCTCACGTGACGAATGATCACTTCTCTTCAAAGTCGAAGAAGAAAGATCGATTCAGAGTCGTTCGAAAAATATTTGAACCCTTAAAACGCGTATCAGATTCGAAGAGACATACCTGAGCCATGTTGCGTGGTTTCCTCATCGATGTCGTGACGTGGACGACGGATGCTCGTGGCATTTTGTAGCCGTTCCGAGTGTGGTCCGCCGGCACAGCAGTAACCTGGAAACAGAAATCCGACGATGAGCGAATTAGCACCGATCGACGTATCGCTGATCGGAAATCAATCGGGGCCTCGTCGAGTGTTAAGGCTGCCAAAGGTAGGGGACCGGAGATGGATAAGGTTAAAAGCTATTCATTTGGAAGTGGAGTCTGCTGGAATTCCTCTGCGTGCAGTAAGTCAAGGGTTTCTTCACTTGTTTTAGTTGAGCTATGTTTACCAGTGATTTCCACCCAGCATTTCGCTCTCCTTCAAAGTCCCTCCTCATTTCTCGGTTTTCGGACTCGACTTCGCCTTCCGTTCGTCTCTCCATCCCCGAGGGTCGAGACACAAAAGAAAAAGGACTCAGACTGACGAAGGACTACGGCGAAAAAGCCTCCCTCTTCTTAATTGGCTTCCTATCGTTCAGCCGAGTGCCTAGGCGGCCCTTTTTTCCTACACTTTCTTTTTCTCACTCACGTCTTTTCTCTCGGACCGTTTGTCACCGCACCAAATGCACTTCCAATCTGCTTAACATCGACAATATTAACCACCCATTTCGTTCCTGAGTGGCTCATCCGTCATTTTCCACCTCTCCGCGGTTCGTCGATCCAACTTCCCGAGATCATGGATCTCCTTTTAGTTTCACATTGTATTTATATCCTTATCTCATACACAACAGCCCTCTTGTTAAGGGTTAAGTCGTTCCAAGCGCTAGGTTCCTTTAAAAGGCGGAACACGATCTCTAAAGTGGTCAATCCCTTCTCCTCTCCTCCGATCTCATTTCACATAGCACAAAAGAGACCGGACCTGAATTTATACATAGAGGGGCAAAAGGGATGGTCAGAGATTCGATTCCTTCCACTCGGATGAATCATACCACCAAGGATAAAATAATATGGACACAGATATAAATTCTACCTTTTCGATGCTCGGAATGAGGATAAAAAATGAGAGAAATTCCTGATCCTCAACTCAGGCATTCCTTCGGCGCTCTTTCCGCGTCGTTAGACACACAGTGGTTCAGTCATGATATATATACATATATATATATATATTATATACACATATATATCACACGTATAAAAACTTGGAAGACCCACAAGATTGAGCCCGTCACGGTAACCGATCTGCTACTGTTTCATTTACATGCGTTACTTGTAGGTCAGATACTCTGGTCGTATGTAAATATCCTGCCATACTTGCTTGCGGTGCCAACCATTATAAATACATGATCGTGGTTTCCACTCTCAGGCTTTCGTTTTACCTTTTTACATGAATTTTCGTCACCCATATGTATATTGGTTCACGCTTGATCACGATGCCTGTGTAGCTCTGATCATACGATCCACAAACGAGCCCACAAAGTTCCTCGTGTCCATTCTCATGGTCGGAAAAACTTTTGGTTGACAGATTTTTTTGATTCTTTTTTTTTTTTTTTTTTTTGCTCACGAGTTCGATATCGCTGAGAGTATCTTTCTCATCGTCCCCCTTTTGAATTTTACCCAGCTCGGATCGCGTTTGTTTTAAACTTTTAAGAAGTTCTTTTCTACTCGGGGGCGGAGAACGTCGGAGTTGTAGTATAGGAAAAAGTTACTCGAGAAGGTTCAAGCCGTAGGTAGGTATACAGTCTGAGCTGAACCTCAAACCTCCATCTCCGTCAGCCAACGTCTCTCGCACTTTGCCCGAAAATGTTATTTCGCATTCCCAAGGAGGGTATAAGGCAGGACCACGATGGAGGAGAGTAATGTCTCGGTACAGAGCTACCTTCTTGCGATAAGTCACACCCGGTGACGCGAGAAACGCGGGACACTTGATACTCCAGACGATGCTTCATGCGTACCCGCGTCCAAAGGGCAGAGACGACTTTATTAAAAAATTGAATTTAAACAGATATGTATTCACTTTCGTGTCGAAGAGAACTCTCGGCTGTACTGAGTATGCAAATTTTACTGATTGAACAATGAATAATCAAACAATGAATAATATAGGCGGAGGATGAAGCCGCTCGAGTACATCCGGCTGGGTAATTGATGATCGTCATATTCCGAGCCGTCTGGTTACAAGTATCCAGACGTAAATAAATAACGCGCAGCATCGATCACTCGGCCTGCAACATTTCAGACACTGCATTGAACAGCGAAATCGTTGAGGTGTAAACTCGGTGTAAATAATCAAGACGAACCTTTCACCCCGCAGTGGCCATAATTCGAATTTCTCTTGTTTAAACGCAGTTAGGTAGGCATGCATGTATATATGTGTATATATATACATGCTGCAGGAAAAGCATCCCAAGTTTGCTTTTGGAATTCTCTTACGGAGTAATAATTAGAACGAACCTGTTACTTTTAAATGTTAGCTTTTTCTTGGCGCTACGTCGGGAGCTGAAATGCAGTTTGGCCTAGAACTATCCGATATATATTAGAAAAAATTAGTGCCGGATCCTATTTGTTGTTTTCGTTACTCAAAATGTTCCAAAGAGTTTCTATACGTATCAAAAATGCGAAAAAGCACAAGTGTTATTGGACTATTCACCCTGCAGACGTACTTCGATCTCCCGCCATGCGGTTTGTTTATTGTTTTCCTTTTTCTAATATTAAAGTCCTATTCGATCAATTTTGAAAATATGATATATAAAAGAAGCATGTTTTTCAGGTCTGACATCACGCGATTGTCTCTCACCTCCATTAAGCAAACCCTTTTCCTCCGCCTCTCGAAGGTCTGCAGGGAGGTCGAACCTGCGGAGGTCGACAATTATTTCCTGTAGCCGGTCTCGAGCCCTCGAACCTCGGCTAAGCATGGTTAAATTAATTGAACGCCGGGTGTACGCGCAGGTACCGGCGAACCAGCTCCCTCATCTTGCCAGATCGTTGTTTTCCTTACAAATTGCTCCGGCGAGCGTAAACTTAGCGGCGCCGAGGCGCGCCCTTAAGGTTTACTCGTTCGTTTGCCTAGAGGGTAGTTTCTGACGGACGAGGTGCTACTAGTCGAGAAAATGGCCAAAAGAACGACCTTTTCCCTCACCCATTTTCATCCCCATGCACGCTTTTTATCAAATTGATCTTCTTCACGCTCGCTCTCGCCACCGCGTATCTACTTTAATAAATATTTTTCATATTACAATATCGTGCATATAACATCACGCGAAAGCCACCGAACCAAAATCCAATTATCGGGTTTTCCCGTTTTGTTTGCGTTACAGATTTGGGTAGGACGTGTTGCGGGTGACGGAATATGCGTGCATGTGTGATATGGTAATGGAGAATTTTAACCAAGATGCGGTAGCCCGAAGAGTGATTGACCGGATTTCATAACACCCAGCAAACAAATTTACGATTAAAACTGCCTGCAGGGTGGATTTAAGAACAGCTGAAACGGCGCTGGTTCTTGC
Organism: Diprion similis; assembly: GCF_021155765.1. Lineage (NCBI taxonomy): Eukaryota > Metazoa > Arthropoda > Insecta > Hymenoptera > Diprionidae > Diprion > Diprion similis. The sequence continues at coordinate 17,248,020 of NC_060106.1, read as the reverse complement.
TTCCGCGACACGATGAAGATCATCGTTTATGAGTATCTTTCCATAGATCTCGAGTTACAGATTCTCGACTGACAAAAATAATCAGTGAAAAATTATGGAATGAACGAATGATTGAATCGGCGAAACTTTGCTGCAAACTTATTCAACTAGAATTGTTGAATTAACCCTGGAAAATTCACCTCGTTTTTAACCTCGTCCTTTTTGCGAACATTCGGGTCAGGTGCCTCAGCTATGAATATCCGTCTATGTCACGTGACGGCAACTGTCTAGTGCAACTGCTCTCTACTGTTATTAATGTCCCCGAGGGCTTTTACTTTCGTCTTTTATTTCCTACCAGAGTATAATACGTTGGGTGAAATGCAGGTATATGTGTGTCGGTGGATTTTTCTCCATTTCTCTAGTTTAGAAAAAGGGGAGGAATTGTGGAATTTTTACTTTGGGCTTACGCGGTATATCCAGAGATGTGTGGCCAATTTAATACGAGGTTGAAGTTAGTAACGTTATCCCAACGAAACATTGGGAAAAAATTCAATATTTTCTCAATCTTACAATAATTTTTAAGGAACTAAAATTTCGAAACTAACTAACTTCAATACGATAATTAATTAAGCAGGGTAAGAAACACTTGATGTTTTTTCTCCATCGAGTATATCTCGGTTTTATCCTACTTCAATTAAATTCTTGTCACATCTCAATCTATTTGTATTAATTATCACGACGAGATAAAAAAACAAATTAAAACAAAAAAAAAATACTAACAACACCTACGGAAAAATTTCATCTGTTCTTTCATATTTCTTCTTCATGAAAACACACGACTCTGTAGACTCGTCGACTCTACCCTGTATAATCACGGGAATTTTCTCTGGTCTAGATACATACAAATAAAGTTTACAAAGAGATGAAGATGAAGAGAAAAGGAGTCGTACTAAATACGCCATGATATGCCATAGCTGGCTGTTTAACTTCCTCAGTTGTTGGGGGACTCGAGCAGACGTAAGCAGCAAGGAATGAAAGTCGAGTCCTCGTTTGCCCTTAGAAGAACTCTTACTTATGTACTTTTGCTTTCGTTATACCAGCTGAGCTAGACGACTTTTATTTTTTCACCGTCTCGTTTATTTCGGTATACCTACACGCATACCTACATTCGTTCGACTCTTTGTCCCGCGAGTCGAGAGAGAAAAGGTGTCAATGACTGGCTGCGGATTCTGCACCACGTCTCCACCTTCTTTTCACCCCATTTCCCACCCTATGGATTACTCATGGATGTCACGTTAGTGAAGACAGGAACTGGTTCCCTACTTTGGTCTTGTTCACAACTAATTGCCTTATCATCGTTTCATTTACTTTAACACCCACCGACTTATCCAGACTTCTTTCTTTCAATGGGGTTCTTCGTGATTCAGTCAAAGAGACGAAGAAGATTCAGTTTTCAACTTCGAGTATTCGCAACATCAAGACTAGACGTCACCTCGTCAATAAATATAACTAGATTTGGCCTCGTTCCTCGATCTATTCTTTGTTTCCGATCTTTCCCTTTGATAACAATTCAACCGTTCGTTTCCTTTCGTTTTGACGGCTGTTAATCGCTCTTCGACGTTGCACTGAAAACGTGCTTGCTGCAGGGGATCGGCACGTGTTCGTAGAAGGTTTCGAAGTGTGTTGTAGGTGCGGCTTGTTCCACACACTCACACACACACACGTGAGAAACGCTTCGTGATCCACCCACTCCTCCCCCACCCTCCACCCCCGTTCTCTGTCTCTTTTTCTCTCTTATTCTCGGTCACCGCTACAGTATTATAGGTACGTGGGTGAAATAAACGCGCTCCCGGCACAGACGGATCACCGGAACAGCAAGAAGAGAGTTATGTACTGCGGGACAGCAGAAAAGGGCGTGAGAAATGAGCCCAGCAGCTCGAAATTGCGCAACTTTTCTACGTGCACATATATTATGCAGCACTCCGCAGGAAATGATCTGCGTAATTGTTGAATTTCGTATGTTATTTACGGCGATGGGATTAGTTGTTTAAAACGTTGTACCGCGTTGCTTTCTTATCTTCATTGGCTGCGTGCATTCGTTATTCACTCAGCTTCGTTACTCGGATAAGTAATACGTTGAAATATCATTTCTGGATTTTTTTCTTTGTTTCTTCACCTCGTGTGATATTTTATATTTTTGTCCTTTATATATCGCCCGTTTAACTCGCGAAGCATCATCGTGCAACGAAATATACTCGCGATAGAAGCAAAGACCAAGATGATACTGGTATGCGTCAAGCATTCGCCGCGATCATTCCGAAGCGCAATTAACGATTCAGCGATTAGCCGCGTCTGTCTGTCCAGTGAATCTCTGCCGGACGTGAGAGATTTCAGGCACGCGATACTCGAGAGACGCACTTTGTACGCACCTTGGGATAATTTATTGCTACTACTTTTTATTCTTCTTCTTCTTCTTTTGCGCAGGAAATTTAATAATTAATATGCGTTGGGATTAAGATGATTTTAGAAACGATTTTAGTCATCGAGTTTCGTTGATTTAGTTTTCTTGATATGTTTATTCATTTCGGTAGATTCGTTGCGTGCACCAAGTCGTCGAGTAAAACGTGAGGTTTAACCCTACAATGGTAACCTCATTTTTTTTTTCTTACCTATTATGGTGATAAAATATCTCAATTTTGAAAAATTCATATCTCCGGTAAAATTTCACGTAAAGGATTCAACTTGGACTCATTCTTTTCGTTTTTTTATGCAGAATCACGTGAGCCTACGGCAGTTTTGTTTGAAGTCGGAAGTTAGTAAAAAATTAGGTAAAAGGGTAAAAAACATGAAATTAATAACTGAGTGAAAAAGTCTAACTAAGGTAAGTGCACCGGTTATTGACCTTCTTTGATTGTAGGTATCTGTTTGATATCTAGTTCTAGAATTACCAAAAAATAAATTTGCAGTCTCTAACTCCTTAGCAATTGGTTTCAGTAGTCGAGAAATTCACAATTTGTTCTGTGAATTAATAATTTCGGAAAATGAAAGGGTGAATGGCCGGTACGCTTGTCTTATCGCAATTCCAGTTACAATAAATAAATAGTTACTACGGCATAGTGAAACATCGCGGTTATTGTCAAGGGTAAAAATTTTCCCCCGCAAGCAGCACGAGTTATTCCTTCGAGACGCAATTCGGCGTGCAACCGCGTGTAATAAACTATATTTATTGCAACCGTCTCAGGGAGTGCAGAGAACTCGTAAATATCATCTTAAGGAGACTTAAGCCTGACGTTTCGGAGTATAAGCGCAGGCCAACTGGAGCCGGGAGGACGAGGCTAAAGGCGATCAGCATTTGTAGGTAATTGTAAATCCCGAGTTCAGTGGCCAATTAAGAGTGACTTTCAGCCGTTTCGCCGCTTTGAAGGACAAGAAAAATGAAAGGCAATCGTCTCTCGTTATAAACCCGGTCACGGGGCTGTTCTAACATCGCCACTCTACTACCCTCAGAAATTTCATTGTTTTTTTCGTCCTTTTTAACTCTCCTTTTTTTAACTCTCCAACGCCTCAAGGCGTCCGGAATTCGCACTGCACTGGTTCAAGTGCATCGGATATCGGAATGCACTTATATCGACGATGCCAGTCACCCTGCATACTGAGTATATGCGGTATAAGGTGTTTGTTTTATTGCGAAACTAATTACATGCCGTAGAGTCACGCCCTCGCATATATATGTATATAAATATATCTTAGGAGAGTTAATCCGACGTTTGCTGCAGCGCTTGTCTGTCGTGCAACATGTGTGTATAAATTATTTCTTATATTCGCCGCACTGCACTGCAGCACCAGGTACAACGCTGTTTGATACGGCGCGCCTTTATCGCGATTATTTCTGCGATGTTTGCTGCTGCTGCTGCATATTGGAGGAAAAGTGTGAACCGGAGAAGAAATCCGGAAGAGAAATCCCAACTTGGGTGTAAATTTGCCGCATCCCCAACTCATGGGATAATGCTAAATTTTCGTAAGAAAAAAAGAAGTTGAGGGTGAAAATCTACATTCAAATTGATGAGGGTTTTTTGTTTCGTGAGGATGAAATCGTAACCAACGAAAGCGAAATAGAAATAGAAATAGAAAGAGAACGAGAAGGGTTGCGTTTTCCGTTGCGTGTTCAATGTGCATGGTTTGTTTTTTTAATTTTTTTTTTCCCTTTTTTTTTTGTGCAAATTTTACCCGTCTGATTTACGACCACGTGTTAAAATTTCATCCTGCTTATTTTCTACTCTGCAAATATTCCGGGGTTGGTCAGTGTGCTCTTTTCTCTCTCTCTCTCTCTCTCTCTTCTCATCGCGAATATGGTCTATCTACATCGGTCTTGTCGTAAACTTGCAGTCGCAGTATAAACCTCACTAGTAGTGACTTGTGCACACGTCGCATGGAGCGTGTATTTTACATACTCCGCCAAGTGTAACGTATACAGTCTATATGTATTTACACATACCATGTATACATGTTTGCCGACTATTCTTCATCCGGGTAACAGAAACTACTTGCATTATCTACGCGCAAAACGTCAACTTGAACATTATACGACGAATGAAGGTGGCGGGGGCGGGTGGGGAGGGGAAGGGGGGGGGGGGGAGGGATTATACTTGCTGGTTACACTTATTATTAGATATACATTTAGCTCGGCTTTCACGCGTGTAGCGTTTACTTCTACATATCATGCGGAAATCTACCGACTACCAAGATATATTCATTTGCTTTCTTACAGACTCGCGTAATCTACGACACTCGTTTAACGACGTTGTACCAGCTATCTGTATAACGTACAGCTTTTAGTATACATACGCACAGTTGTACCTATGAGGTTAGCGTCCGTCCATTACTGAACTTGTTTGACGGTTATTAACCACTCGTTAAATATCATCAACATATCAACGAGGATCTTTGGTATTTGCTCAGCTGCGTGTTTTCACAATTTCTTCAACTCAAGTATCTCGGGAAACACCGTTTGATGAAAAGTTTTTGGTTTTTCGCATTTTCTTTTTGCTGTTTTCACACATTTTTCGGAAATAAGTCGACGACACGACGAGCATAAAGGATCGTTCGCTTTTTTATCTTTTAAAAGCTTTTTAAGAATTTTTTTTACTCTTCATCACTTAGTCAATTCATTCTACGACCGTAACGAGTTAGACACCCCAAATCTTCTTTCTCCAATTTGTTCCGTAGGATTTAACCACGTGGTGAGAGTTTATACAGCGAACCTCATTTGTCCACTTCGGTATAAACTCGGAATTTCGTTTCTGGGTATTCAGAATTATTTGAAATTGAATTCAGATGGGGAACGAATTTTTCACGGATTGAGAAACGAAGGGGTGTGAAGCTGAGTGAGAAGATACAAATTATTTCACAATTATAATCATGTAAGATAATCTCTCTACAGTTTCCTGCAATTTAATCAACATTTGCCATTTCCTTTGTCGCGGTTACCGATTTCGAATTCGGCTTAAAATATTCTTGATGGGATTTTCCTAGGGTGAAAAAAAAATCTAAAACGATTTCGGAAGAAGTAAAATGCTTCTATTCTAAATAATTTATTAATACAACGCGATAAGTCGTCTTCCATCGCGACGATTCAAAGAATCAAATTATCAACATATGAAGTGGCACTCGTGCCTATCAGCAATATATAACCGATGACGAGGTAAATGAGATGTTTTCATCACGAGGGGACGAGTCCGACGACAGGACCCTGCTCTAATTAAATCTTGACGCGCATCAATCTCTCGATAAGCGAAACGAGCTTTTCTTGCGACTCCAAAAAAGACAACAACTATGTACAAGAAAAAAGAAAACATATCCGGAGGCGGTCAGGGCGGCACTCCGACACTTTCTCTTCCTCTTTTTCGGGGTAAATATTTGACCGTCTTCTCGATCGGTTTACCCATATATGTATACCTACGCGAGGAAAATCCTTGGAGCAAACACGAGCTTCTTTGCCGAACACTTTCTCGCCCCTGTGCAGTCTAAGAAGGTCGTCTAACAAGTTTTCGTTTCCGCTTTATACGAGAAAATGATCGTCGAACGAACGAGTCGAGCAGTTCTTACTCCCCCTCTTCGCTTCTCGAGACAGTCCATCATTGGTGATTGTAAGAAAATGGCTTAAACCGATGGAATGATATGATACTAAAAAAGAAGAAGCTTGCAATCAGTAAGAAAAAAAAGCTCCCAACTCCAGTTCTAAGCTTAAAAATTTTGATACCTGTTACACGCTTTTTTACAATTTTTTCACATTTTTTAATTCCGCTGAGCAATAAAATCGTTTAAAAAAGTTTTAGAAAAATTAAATGGAGTTAAAAAAATGTAGCAAAAAAAAAAAAAAAACAGAGTACCTTTCAAAATGAGAACAATCATATAAAAAATCGTGGGCCCAATCCGAGAGGACAAGGGTCAGACCCAGATCGAAATGATATGATTGCGACGTTTTTTTCATCCCGATGCAGGGATAGAGGATTACTTGTTTTCCGTTCGACGTGAAAGGACCGGATCGCGAATTACTATCGGAAACCGAGATCACGGATGACTTCTCCTCCGAGTCTCTGTTTAGACGTAATCGTATTATTCCCGGGATTACCTCGGGACGCCAGAAGCTGCGTGTATGACGTATATATATATATACACACATAAATATATATATTTAGATGTATGTATACATCAGGTAGCTAACCAGGGATTCTCAATGAAAGGAAGAATTTGCAGCGTTTTTCTATGACGGATATTGTCTAAATATACCGCGAAAATATTAGCGATTATCAAAAGTATCGAAAAGGTTTCGTGATCTTTCGATCTGCTCGATCAAGCGTGCATATATATATATTTTTTTGAATTGTATACATAATTTTTGAAAAAATTTTATTACTCGAAGTATTACTCGAATGCTTTTCAAATACTTTTTTTCGGGCGGTCGAGCTTATTGATAAAAGCCTTATAGCTGCGAAATTGACGCACTTCAATGGCGATAACTATATATCCTGATCGGCTCATCCGCAATATCGGACCGAGGTTTATACGGATATTACTGGTCCCGGAATATTCATCCTATTCCCAATCATGGTAGTAATAATGTAATAGCGAAAATAATCGTGACGGTAGTAGTAAAAGGGATCAATAATAATTGATTGAAGTCGATAGAAGGGAAACAGGAAATGAGAAATAAAATATTAATAAAAAAAAAAAAAATTATGTGGATCAAAAATTGTCTCTAGAATTTAATCTAACGAATATTTCATCTAAATTTACCTCGTCGACTTTGACTAAAAATATACGCTAGAGATATAAAATTTGTGTTAACTCGCCGTCCAGTTTTTATTTTTCTTTCACCTTTTATTTTTCACACCATGTGTTTCATTCTGTTTTTTTTTTTTTTTTTTTTTTTTAAACTTACATTTTTAGTCACCACATGTTACAAGTCGCCGATCGTTCGGTCGATATTACGACAACTTTAACGGCCGGTTCGACTCACTCAAAAAAAAAAAAAAAAAAAAATAAAAAAATAAAAAAAAAACATCTTGCGAGGTATTGAAATTAAACCGAATCAAATCGTATGATTCCAACTCCTGAATTAATTTCCTGGAAATTATTACCATAAGCTTAAGTAAAAGTCACGTAATCGATGTGACTTAAAGGCCACCGTTGAAGGAATATTCGATTTTTTAATCACGAAGATGGTCGTTTTTCCACGTCATTTCTCTCGGCGCGTACCATAAGCCATTCGCTGTGTATCTGTAGCAAGTATTTCGCAATACTTTCAAGTTAATTAGCATAGAGATTGAAAATAATTAGAGAATCGGTGGAAATTGCGAAACATGGCAATTTACAAAAAAAATTTCTCACTAAGTGCTGGGGTTTTTGCATTTTTTGGTGGCGTTTTCACGTCACGTTTGTCCGTGATTTGCGGGGTTGAATCGAAAGGCGGTGAAGGGTGGCAGGCTTCCCTTCGAGCCCTTTCATTAGCACGTCAGCCACGCGACACACGGCCTGAAAACTCGAAAGGCACGCACGCACGCACGCATTGAGATTCATATACATATATATATGTATAGGCACAAAAGTTCTTCCAGCTATTGTCCACATTTGGCGTGCGAGTATGGACGATGCCACGTGCTAAACCTTCCGCAATTATCCCGCAGATTTTCGTACACATCTTATATATATATATATATAATAGCGAAACGTCGCGACAACAAATAAATTCGAATTGGATTACTATTAACAACAAAAACGAAATTGTTTGATGGGATATTTTTTTTTTCTTTTTAATGCTGTCTTATAATTAGTTTATAATAATATTCTTAAATTTTGCTGCGAATTATATAATTTTTGTAGACACGATGTTGTTAGTTCGCAATTTTTTTATTTTACAATGACAATCAATTTTAACCCTGAATATGTTTGACGGGGTTGTTGCTCCGTCTCGACGACGCGACGCGACGTTTTGCTTTTACGTAAACACAGCGTCGCGACGTCCAACGTCCAGTTAAGTTGTCATCGGTCCAGAAAGACGCTTGTTGGCTTCATTCCGATTTTATTCCGATTTGTGCCTAGGCGGAAGATAATGAAAAAAAAAAACTACGTTTCCTCAACCTATTTGCCAGCTGTTACTCGAGCTATCGTAATTTATCAATCTTGTGACAGGCGTGTCGAAGATTCGTCGTTTTTTATTTTCACCCATTCACGTTGGACTGTTAAAGCTGGATGACAACAGTCGAGGAACTTTGTTTTGCAAAAAAAAAAAATTGCATACGTGTAGGTAGAATATTCGCGTAACTTCGATTTGTTCAAGATGAATCTTACCTTCTTTTGGAGACATCGTAAAAACACGAATATCGAATCCTTAAGTAGTTATTGAACTCTTACAATGCATTTGGAAGTCGAAATACGATTTTCGCTCTCATTTAAGTCAGGCGAAAAAAACGACTGACATTTATTTTTTCGAAAAACAAAACCCCAACTAATACCACAAATTTCAATCACACGTTTCGACCTTAACGAACTAAAAAAGAATCTTACAGATACAAAAATACGCCTTTGCACACATTTCGAGCGAGCCTGTACGTCTAATTGTTTGTTTTTTCCTTCTTGTTTGTTCTCTTTTGGCAAAAGTGGATCCCCGCCCCGGTTGTGCGAAAATTCCACGACCACGACCGGCACGCTGCTTAGCTGTTGTACAAAATCGCGTTGCAACGAACGGTGGCTCATTGTGAAAATGGAGCACGTGCCAGATTTTTTTCCCTGAATATTTAAGAGGAGCTTACTGCCAAACACCAAACATCGAGCTACAATGGTTAGGGATTTTTGCATATTCATCCCGTCGCGGTCAGGGCACCCTTTGCTTGCAGGAGATTAAAGGTCCCAGTTCTCTCTGTCGGAGTTTCTCTCCTCCCTTTTCTCCCTCTCTCTCTCTCTCTCTCTCTCTCTCTTTTCCAGGCCAAAGTGGAAGCTAGCGCAGACTACTCGCGGTTTTCTTGCAGTTCTTCTTTGAACCGCGTGTAATACATACATACCTGCATGTACGTGTGTGTACATGAATAATATATGTATATACATGTACGTATGGAATTCTGAAAATTGTTTCGTAACTCTGCATGTTTCGTTTCTATGACTAATTCAGGAGGAACAAACAGATATCAAAGTCATAATGGATTTCAGTCGAGATAACGATTCTGTTCGTATTATGCATGTAATAAATAGCCTTTTGCGGTTTCGCGAGATGTAACGATAAAAAATTACATGTAAAAGAAGCTCTTATTAGTGATTTACCGTATTAATACGTGGAGCATATTTTATCGCTCATTTTCTATCCGTGTGCGTGGATATGTGAAGTGGATAAACGATGACTGACGAGTATTGTGATAAGTGAATTGAAAGAAATACAAGTCGATGGACGAACGACGTGCGATGTAGAATTGTCAGAAAGTAATTCCGCGGTTACACGTGTGCTGATGTGAGAGCGAGATTGAAACGTTGATAGCGTTTGCTTTTCGTATAACGTGTGCCAGTATAATTCCTCGGTTCTTTAGTTTGTCTTACATTTAACGCCTCTATGTTTTTACTACGATATTTCGTCACTTTGAAATCCATAAATTTCGGTCATCTTCAGTGAGTGAAAGTCGACTGAGTCTAAAAAACAAATAGAGAGAGAGAGAAGGAGAGAGAGGGAGAGAGAAGAATCAATATCGAGAAGGTAGAGAGGATGAGAACCGTCCAAGTTATGCCTTTGAAGTTTCAATACCCAACCCGCAGAATATTTGTCGAAGATCCAGGCTCGCTTATCAATCCTTCAATCTCTAATCTCCGGATTTCCCGCCCTTCCAAACTCTCTAATATCCCGTTTCAACTACACTCGAACATTCGTATTCGGTTAGATTCTCATCGTTCATTTATCAAGTAATCAAACTTTATATCTAACGATAAGTATCTAAGTCCAAGCGCTGTCTTGAAAGTATATATTATACATATATATATATATTATCATTTTCTCAGTAATTATCTATCTTCTTTGTTATGAAAAAAAAAAAAAAAAAAAAAAAATATAATAAGAGTAATAAAAATGTGAAACAAACACTTCTAAAAGTTACTTCTCATGTCTAATCTCAACTTGTTGCGAGTTCCAAGAGACAAGGCTGCACCAATTATCGTTCAATTGATAATATCAGCTGACTCTGTCGTGTGATTTGAACTTTTCCGAAAGTACAAGCTAGCGGAATTTAGTGTTGAGACTGAATAAGTAAAAGTGTACGATATCTTGTCACAGAATCAACAAAACTTGCGACAAAATCAAACTCATCAAAAACACCAAACTTTCATAATTTTCAACAGGAAAAAATCTCACTACAGATGATTTTTCCTACAACAGTTTGACGAATAGGAATACGTTTCGAAACATTAATGTCATCGCATATCCGAGGCTGCGTAACGGAGTGCAGCTTGAAGAGAAGGTGCAAGAACGAGGTCAGTTTTAAGGCCAAGAGAACAACGATGATCTATTTCAGTTGCTAACCTTGTCGGAAGTATCACTCGACGTCCTTTTCCTGCACCGATAAAGACCTGCACACTGCACTGTTTATTTACTAGTATATTTAGAAACGCCATACAACTCTGCGGCAACTTCGAGGTGCTCGAATCTTTCCGGGCGACTTTTAAATCGGGATCAAGATCGAAATCTGCAAGTTAGAATCCGCAGGCGATGCGATTCGGCAACAGCTCCGGATGATCTATTCCCGTCAGATTCACCGTCTGTTTCAATCTCCGTTTCTCGTCTATGGCTGATGCTGATATCCGCTACTCCAGTTCTGATAAAGACCGAACCCGGAGAGTGTGTGTATTTTTAGCCTCTTTTCGAATCGACCAAAGCTGCAGGGTCAAATTTCTCTAGCTGCAATAAGTTCCAACATAAATATTATGCACGCGTGGTATTTATCGTCAGGGCGATTCGAGTCTATCATGTTTATTTTCGATCTATAAACTACGCAACTTCTCGCCTGGATTTCACTCTCTGATTTATTATACAACCTGACGAATCTATGACTCTTGATGCAACGATCGTGTAACAGATTCTCACGCGAACGCATCATAGCCAGCTATTTTCGTATATATGGTCCAGGAAATACGAGGAATACCATTTCTAGTCTCCGTTACCTTTCCCTGATCACGACCTTGCGAAATATTTCGAAATTCGTGCCGTTTCTCTCTGTCCCCGGATAAAACCACCGCCAAGACCTGAGAATCTATATCCGTTTACTCGCGGTAGAAAGTTACGGGAAAAAAGCCTCAAAAGGCACGAGGATATGGAAGAAAAGAGGAAAAACCTACCGCATCGCACCTCGCTTTGTCGAAAAAAGGTAAAGATTACATTTTTCTTTTTTTCAGTTTTCACAGTTTTGGATAAAAATCTCTACGATTTCGGGGAATCTCTGGAGGATCTTATTTACCTTCTTACTCCGACAATTCCTCTCTCTCTCTCTCTCTCTATTTTTCTCCGCACTTCTTATCACTACCCAGAAACGTAATCGTAGCGACGATTTGCGGTCATATTAATTAATTTATCTCCTCTTTCAAATGTAGTTCACCCGCGATTGTGTTAGATATATACGTTCACGTGTATTAATTAGCGACGTTGACAGGATTTTGTTATCCTAATAATTTCCGGTTGCACGTGTGGAGCCTCGTGAGTTTTCATCGCAGTTATTATATTAACACTAGAAAACTATAAAAATTCTTTCGAAATTTATTTCACTCCATCCTCGTAACGCCCGAATCACGCATATCTCTCTCTCTCTCTCTCTCTCTCTCTCTCTCTCTCTCTCTCTCTCTCTCTCTCTCAACTCGCTGCTGCTTCACTCGTGTGCCCAGATTTGTCACCTTTGGACAAACATTTGTTGCCTGATATTTCATCCACTCTGACTGCCATGCACTTCCACGTTTATATATACACGCATGCAGTTCTGTATACACGGAGGATGGGGCATATAAACCTAATCTTAAGTTGAATCAAGGATTAGAACACGCCGCTTCTTTCTAACTCCCCCATTATGTCTGTGTGTAAGTATATGAGTTATTCCATCCGTGGCTACCATGCGATAAGCGCTTATAGACAAACAATTTTAAGCCCCATTCGTATATCTAATAGGACTTGTCTTCACGTGGATTTAGGGGACTGCTGCAATTGTGCAATGAATATTTTTTATTCTTTTTGGACAAAAAATCTGTTCGAATACTGTGTAGCGAGAGGTTTGTGTTTGTTTAGATTTATTGGTTTATTTTTTCAATTCTACTTTTTGAAATATTATTGCCGAAAGAATTTTTCTCTTCATAAATTGTTCGGGAAATATCGAGTCACGAATACGAAATGGTCTCGTAAGCTTGAAACTTAACGCTTGCGAATATTTTCTCTATACAGTGAAACGTTCAGTTATAAATATCTTGAATATATTCCAGTTCGGTTCTTATTTCTTTGTCATCTTATCAAGTACGGTTTTGCGGCTTTGAGCTAAAATTTCCTCTGGTGCAAATAAGGCTCACGTGCTACGTGCATGCAAAGATATATATCGAGGAAACCACAATTCGTTCACGAAATGTCTTATACGTCGTATCCATGCTGTTGATTTCACTTGAGAATTCCATATTTCGAGAAACACGTATTTGTGTGGGAATAAAAAACTAGAATTATCGATCGATAAAAGAACCTTTCAAAAATGGGGAAAATCCGAATCGTAAAATTATTAAACTGTAGAAAGTTCAGGTATAGAAATGCGAAAATACAAAAACATGAAACAATAGAAAGATTAGAACGTAAAATCTCAAAATCTGATTCTACATTATTGATTCGAATTTCGATGACTACATTTTGGCATTCTATATTCTAACTCTTTCGTATTTCTAGTTCTCCATATAATTCTTCGACTTTCTACATTCTCAGATTCTATTCTGGCCCTTTTTTTTTTCATCTTTCTATATTTCCACCTGTACCCATGTATTCATCGTACAGCGAAATGAGACGAACCGTATTTCTGGCCTCCGAATTTCCATCTAGGTAAGTATGTATTCGATTGTACATTGTTAAAAGGCGATTGACTAGGAACAGGGTTAATTCCGAGCCATGACCCAATCACTGCAGATTAAACTATACTCACATGAAAGCACATTTGACGCGAGTCTCCACGTGCTCGCTTATTCGCACTCGACTTTCTTGTCTCCCTCTTCCTCCTCCTTCTCCTCTTTCTTCTCTCCTTCGGGCACGCGCAAGTGTTTACGCCGGCACAATCGTACAATCGTTGCGTCTTATAACGCGTGTATAAATGACAGATGGCTACGATCAGGCGATTCAAAGCTCAGATTGATTGGTCAATCAACGTTCCGTCACACGCGCCGATCTTCACCGTCGAATACAATAATCAAGCAGCTGTAATTCGATTTAACACAACAACGTTGAAAAACCGTCAACGCGACAGTCGAACGATGAAATAAAAATTTTCACTCTCAGAAATTACTCTTTCCTCAATCAATTCACAAAACCGTTCATATCGTACACTTTTCTAATCACACCGACGAAGTGATTCGAGATGACCAAGGTTGTCAGGATACAGAGGAAGGACGATGACGGAAAAAAGAATTGCCCCGTTCGACACGAGATTCCAGACAACAATAAAGAGATTTGCAATTGAAACGCGAGGGTGGTGGAATGACGAAGACTCGGAGCGAAGTAGGAAGGAATTAAGGAAGGGATAAGGATAATACCGAGATTAGCAATTAAGGGAAAAGCCTTAGTCCCAGCGCCTCAATCGAGAGACAGAGACAGAAACAGAATTTGAATCAGGATTGCGACGAACTTGCTCATCGCAGGCTCTCCGGACGACGCGAGGCTGACAGTCTCTGACTAGTCTGCAGTCGGGTGACCATCGCTGCACTGACGGTGGCTTTGCCTCCGAGAGCTCTGCTTATAGGGTTTCGTTCCCGCTCGGCACGTTTAACACCAGCACCCAGTACGGTTCACGGTGCTGTTCACCCATACACCCGCGTACCACGCAGTCACGCAGTCACGCAGTCACGCAGTCACGCACACACGTCCCAGTCCTCGCCTCACAGAGATTATTCTAAAATACCCCGGAGGAGCAGTGGAGGTGGGATGACGACGACGGTCCACGGGCGAGGGGAGCGGGGAAAAGATGCTGGGAGCGAGGAGGGAGGGGAGGGGGGAGGGAAGGGGATGTGAGGAGACGGGATGACCAGGTACTCCTTGCCCAATCGAAACAGACTCACTCGCCCGCTACTCGGACGAAAGATTTTTTTAATCAAACGAGTTATGGACCGTGACCCCCCTCGTCATTTGTCCCCACCCCACCCCACCCCACCCCCCAGCCCTTCGGCCAAGGGCTTGCCCACTAATTTTCGGCGTAAAAAAATTATTTACATATGGATAGCTATGCATTCTCTTCGTAGAGTGGTCAAATGGAAGTTTGCTCAATCTATAGACGGAACTTACTGGAGTTAATCACGTTTTTTTCCTCATTTTTATACACACATGTATATATTCCATTTTTTTTTTTGTATACTGTTCTTTTATATTTGTCGAATCGGAGGCTTGGCTCTTTCGTTGTTTTGTTTTCTTTTTTAACGCCAGTTCAAGTTCTCTTCTTCCTCGAATAGAGTAGGAAAAAAGAGAAAAAAACTAAAGATTTTCTTTCAATCTTTGTGGAGGATTCTTTCAATGGTTTCCTAAAGATTTCTTTTACTAGAACTGATAATTGAGATTAGATTGTATCGAAACTTTGACTTTCCTTCGTCAAGCATTTCGGACAGGTCACAGGTATGTAACGTCTTACCGTGTTTCCAGTGATCACAATTAGTCACACTTAAGATAGCCTGCTATGTTTGGTTTTAATTTACGACCATAGAATATGAAAATCGCTTAGTCATTTCGCTTCGACACAGGAATTAAGTTAGCAGTTTTAAACTCTTCCGGTCGGCAAGGTATTTTCCAAAATCGCATCGAATTCATCTTTTCAAGTAATTATTCGTCGTATTATTCTCAACTCACTTCTTTTTGTTAGAAAAAAAAAAAAAAAAAAAAAAACCCGGCTTAAAATTAAAATCCGATCAAAATTCATGTGTCGTAGAATATTCTTCAATGCGTCAAACACAATGAATCAGTGAAGCTATCAGCCGAAGTTGAAGTGCAAGAAACCCTTCCAACCAGTCACATCACGCCTGGCCACTTGAGTCAAACAGTCATTACTTATCTCGATTTTTCGTAGATTCGATAGTTTCGATATGCTAGCTCCAAGGTTGTAATCCCTTCTTACAGCCTCATCCCTCGTCAGTTTATCCTGCATAGGTTATCACAAGGGGGTGAATTTGACTAGACGTATAATATGATCTACATTATGACTCGACTCGCGGTATGTAATTGCTCGAGTACGGCAATGAATTATATATAAATGCAAATTTCCAAGCTGTGCTAGTCGTGTAAGGTAGTAATTCGGATTCACGTACCGTTACAGAGTAATGGACACCCACGTGGATACGTATGTCTTACCTACGTATAGCACAGGGGCTCGGCTCTGACTTGCATATCTCGAAAATGCGTTCTAATGCCCGATGCAGGCATTTATAGATGACACAGGGAACGCATCTATGAATTTGAATAAACTTCGAAAGCCCTTCTCTCCGAATCAATTCTCATCCGTCAGACCTTCCTTCGCTTAACTTCTGCAGCCTGCACTGCCTCGCGGGTTGACTTCAAGTGACCGTTTTATTGCCGACAATGAAAGTAACCAGACGAGGAGTCACCTTTAGCTAAAAATCTTGGAAAAATTTCCCGCGACATTTTGCGAGCAGATAATATATCGCTGGGAAAATACTGAGGAACTATCTAATCTAGTCGAGAAATGACGATTATAACTGAATCCTTGTAAGAAAAGTATCCCGTCGACAAAAAGAAAAGTGAACTGTCAGATAAGCTAAATACACTCATATTTTGCAAACTCAATTCCTTAAAGACTGTCATTCCGAAGTTGAAAAAGGTGAACTTTTTCCTGCGTTTCGTTACTTTAACGTTACAAAGTAGAAACCGTTTCATTTTACACTTAAGAAATGGCAAAAAGGGATGTAACGAAATATTGATACGAACACTTGCCGAGCGTTGAGCATTCCAAAATGGTCCTTTTCGTCGTCATTAGACTCCATCAAAAAATGATGCGGGATATTTTTGGGTACCATAAAACACCATGAGGGGCGCTTTGACCTCCGCAGGTTGAACGACCAAGGAGCCAATTATCATTCGCTCTAAGTTCATCCATGATTTTGTTTTAATACGTGCCCCAAGAGTCGGAGACGCAATCCTCGGAAATGACCACATCATATTCGTGCGCAGGGTTGAAAAGCAAGTTTAAGAACCGGATATTGTACAAGTGACCAATGCGTACCTATTATAAGTACCTGCATCCTCAAGGAGGACCTACGTGTAAGTCGCCTCCCCCCCCCCCCCCCCCCACACCCCCAGATCGATCCCTATCTAATTTCCTATTAAAGCTGGGACTTCCACCTCAGATCATACTCGGGATTACATTCCTACGAGACATTTTCTTCCATTCTTATTTTTCCTCCTCTCAGCAGCTTATAATCCGGTTGTTAACAACTGCGTGAGAAGATTTTTCAAACTTTATTATAGCCTCGAGTTTGAAAAGAAGGAATTTCTTTATCTTCGTCTACGCATGCTTTTGGTTCTTGATCAGAAAATTGTTTCGGTTAATTTTGTTGAGATTCCTACAGCACTTGACCATGGCAACGTGTAATTGAGAGAAGCTCTTTCATCTCCTAATTTAGCTCTCTCTCTCCCTTTCTTCTCTTTCTCTTCCGTTAGTTCTTTCACGGTTTCCGATTACTCCTGAGGGGTGCACGAGCAGCACGAAGCGGTACAAAGTTGGGAATATTCGGCATGTGGAAAAATACAAGGCTCGGATTGCCTTTCAGGTGGAACCGCCCATCGCACATGCCGAGCCGTCTGTCATTTCGCTCGAGCCAAGCTCCGAAGGGGGATGAAACAGGGGAAGGGGGAGGAGGAGTAAGGCCTGCAAGGTAGTGGCCCCGTAGTTGTATACCTATACAGCACAAAATGGCCCTAAAATGTACTCGTGTCTGGTTTTCGAAGTCTAGCAACCGAGCTGCGGGTGGTCGTTACGTCACGTAGACAGAGATAATTTCGTTTTGGTTTCTTTTTTTCTTCTTTCTCTCTTTCTACACGCGCATGTACCTACATTATAACCGACCGTCGACGCGCTGCAAGTTACATAGACGTCGGCGGTTTTACATGGAAAATCATAAGACTCTCAGCCCCCGAGCTATGGTCCAAACATTTGTTCGTTATACCTTCGTTGCGTACGTATGACGTATTATTTGTCTTAGCAACGGGGCGAGTGTTGGTCTAAAATTCTGCTGAACGTCGTCAGTATTCAGTTTTGCGAATCACGTTCGACGGACCGACTTTGGTACGAAGATTTACAAACTAATTAAGAATTCGTTGTGAATTAGCACGATCGTGTCAGCGTTTGATCGAAGGTTTAGGTTTAAAATATAATTGTCTGTAGTTCTGTCTTCACTTAGTGTAAGTCGTACATAACGGTTAGAATTTCTTTTTTTGTATATTGTTTTTTTCTTCTCGGCTCTCTCTGGTTTTTTCCTCCCTCCCTTCACTTTCTTCCTCTTCTTTTTATTCTTCTTTTTAGACTCATCAATCCGTTTTGTCGAGCCGATAGTGGATGGGGTAAAATAATAAACTCGTAACTTTTGTTTATTCTGAAATCTGGTTTACTTTTAACGATGGTTGATATTGAGGTTTGTGGGTAAAAAAAACTTTCCAGAGATCGGTGGGGAGAAGAAAGACAGCAAGACCGTCTTACGACCCATGAAATCCTCCTCTCGGGTTTCTCATTAACATCAGTCTTGGTATGTGAAATGTCTTTGGAAAAAAAAATTTTACTTCACATCTCCATGTTTAGTTTAATGTCTCTACCCCGCCCTAAACTTTCATGGTGGCGTCGAAAAGTGAGGAGGAGCTTTCAAAATTCCATCAGCTATAACAGACTTTGTTTGTATTCAATTTGTGCACGAGACTTGCCCTATATTCGACAAAAACGTCTCCCCCTTACCCCCCATCCTCTCAAGTGACACGGAATAAGATTCACATTGCGAGAAACGCGTCGAACAAAATTAAGCAGCCTTCGTAACTCAGCTGACAATAGGTTACGTGGTTACAGCTGTACGTATATCGCAAACATGCATATATATTTCGTTTCGCTGCTTGACGTGTTGCGGCAAAGACTGTGACAGCGGTATCCATCATTTTGGCGAAATGATTAAAATTCCACTGGGAGTAGATAATTGACAGCGAGTAATTTCACTCTGCAACCATTCTCTCTCTTTGTCTTTCTCTTTCTCTCTCTCTCTCTCTCTCTCTCTCTCTCTCTCGCGAGTATTGAACTCTACCGAGACGTGTAGGAAACTGTATGGAAATTACTTGGATCTGGAGTGATCAAGCTGTGCAAAGATGCACCCAGTATGTACAAGTTCGATATCTTATCACTATTATATGTAAACGATGCAGGAGGATAAACGGACAAACTCGTCATGTGTTTTACCCGCCACGTGCCCGTTAGTCTATCTCACATTATTCCAGGGGGAATCTAAAAATCCGAGGGCTCGCAGGTTATGGGGGGGGGGGGGGGGGGGGGGGGGGTGTCAACTCATTGTCAGTCGCTTCACGCTGGTTTTCTATATACGATTGGACTGGAAATTCCTATCTTTGGTTATCTAAGTGCAGGTACTTTGACTCGTCAAGTTTGGAATGTGGATTCGACGGGTCTTTCCCTACCGCACCTAAATATCTTGAATGATTTCCGGTAGTTGGATGATCAGGAAAGTAGAGTAAAATGCGTCTGAACATTGTACAGCCTGACTGAAATACGGGTGTAGTTATAACGGCAAGGAGGCTAGAAGCCGTGGATTCCACAGCCGGAAACTGAGAGGGGAGTTAGAATTCAACACTAACAAACACTTTGAAATCCATTCTTTACTTAGACGAGGTAAGTGTTACCGGACAACCCTACGCACGAGAGAGTGCCGAGAGTTATTTTTGAGGAATGAAGAAAAAGAAAAGGGAATGAAAAAGGACGAACGAAAGAATTATGAAAGGAAGAAAGGGCTACAAATACCGTGTATAATACGTTATACACGCTTCTGCGTATAATCTAATGACTGTTTACCACCTTCAAATCATCGCCCAAGAGTCAAGGACCTGAGAAAAGGCTTTGAAATAATATTTGGCTTGACAACTTTGAGGCTGACCTCAGACCATACGACGATGATATGGATCCTGAAGTTCCGAGGGTGCAGGCGACAACGTCGAGGGATACGCTATCTGAAATAGTCACTTACGGTCGACGGCATGGCATGACGGGCTTCAACGTTCATTGAAAGAAGTAATCATCAGATAGATTTTCTGTTTGACTAGCGCATCGGCAGCAGCAAGTTCTCCTAAATTCGCTTGTATTTTCTCAGTATTTGTGTGAAAATGAAATCAAGAATTAAGAAACGATCTCATTCATCTAAAATCTTGCTTCATATTAATTTCAAATTATTAGATACAAGTAGATCTAATTACCCGGTTAATTAAATGCTGACGCATAACTAAACGTGATTTCAAACTAAGTAAAGTAACTAGCTTGATCAAAAAAGATTATTAGAGAGTCAAAGTTTACTTAATGAGTTCCGTCGTTATTACCGTGGTCGAAAGTACATGTACTCGATGAAGACGGACTACTTTGCTTCAAAAATGTATGGATCAAGCTATGCAGCCAAGAGTTGGAATAAACCCAAAAACACTGACGTCAGACTTGCGAGGTTCTCAGCTTGGGCTTCTCACGTCCGTTTTCTCCGACACGGTTTAAACGGCCTTCAATTTTTTTTCCGTATGGCTTGGAGATACGCTGAAGCTAGCTTAAACTTCGATTAACGTTGGAGGAATCCATAAATTGGCAAAGTTCGATGTCCCAGATTTGTAGAACGTCAAGAGGCGCGGAAGGTGTTTTGGCCTTTGTTTTCTCTCGTTACTTTTCCAGGCGTTGTTAATTCCTTTTAACAATCGATGTTCGTTTTTACGACACTTGCAAAACCCGAAGGGCTAGACCTACCCTGGAACTGAATCCGTTGTGCCATGCGTTGCCAAGTCATTTTTCACTCCCAAGCACCACTAGAGGTATTAGATAGCTTTACTGCACTTTTAGTTAACGGTCGGTGTATATACATACAGATAAACCTCTCGGTTCATAACGTGAACGTTACGCTTTGACGCTGTGACGAAGATCTGACAAAAATTATCGCGTGAAGACGAAGTCCAGATATTTCAGAGGTAATGGTTTCACTCAAATGACAGAAGGGAAATAAAATCCGCGGCTTGAAGTTGCAGTCGCGCGTTTTATTCGCGTCGATCATCGTTGAGACGCCGTCCTGGATCGACGGTGCAGTTTTAACGATCCTCATTACTGCAGTCGAGTGTGAGTGAGATGATATAACAGTGAGCACGTGAACGGTTCGACGGTTTCCACTGTGTCGTGCCAGAGATCGTAAACGTTATACACACGATAGGTATCAACCAAGGCGTTCTTGTCCATAGGTATGGTGCACTCGTATCTGATATTTATAAACAATGTCTGGTCTCCGGGACAGCGGACGCAGCTTGAATACTAATGGCGTCCATCGGAAAGGGGTGCGTTGGTCGAATACCGCTGGAAGTCTAAACCGTTGCTTAGAATTGAATGAAGAAATTATTCTCCTTAAATTTATTCCTGCATGGGTAAAAAGATCCGGAGATAAAAGATCATTTCTTACGGTGAACACCTAGGTTTGAAGTAATTGGGTTACGATAGATGAAATTGCTCCTAAAATCTTTAGTGCCAACGCACTCAGCTCCGGCGGCTTCTCCTTTCAAACAAATCACTTTACGATTCCGAGGTTTCAAGAAGAGAGTGAGACCCCTTCAAACAGCGACCGCGTTAAATGCACAAGTTATAGGGCCCCGCCTGTATACCATTCCTAAGTAAGAGTGTCTATTATAGTTACAGGTTCACGAAGGTTCGGTATTCCTGCGTAACTTCACTTTCCACATAGGACATAAATGGCCACGTATTCTATACTGCACACGAAATTTCATTTTTTGGATAAGCAAGTCGCTCGCGGTATCTTTAAATCCAACCTCAATACTCTCGAGGGTTGTGCAATTCGATGACGTCAATCAATGGCGTGAATAAATCGTGTCTCCAAGTTCCACTTCGTACGTCTGATAATGTCGTGTATACGAGATTCTTCAACTTCTTAGAACAATCACCGTCTTATATAATTGGTAAATGCAGACGCCTCGCGCTTTAGTCTCTTGACGTAGAAAAAAAAAAATGGTAGCTTCGCATGTAGGTCGGAACTTGAAAAATATTTCAAATGGAATTTAGCCATTGTTTAGAAAGTTGTTGTTTTTTTTTTCTCTTTGCGCTAGCGTAAAGCACCACGGACACAAATTTTTCAAACTGTCCATTTTGAAATCATCAATTCTAAGTACAAATGTCTTGTTAAAATTCGACTAACTATGATTCATAATTGTGGTATGATTCTTATACCCGTATACGCATTAAATTTGGAAACAGAATGTCTAGCTGAATTTCGTAGTTTTCAAATTCGAAAACGATAACGTGACTCAGATCATGCTGACCTGAGCAAAGTTTACTGAATAACGAACAGACGAACACGCAGAGATTTCATGTCCCGCATGTGTTGAAGTAACTGTGGACATACACCGAAGCCATGCCTCCACACTTACCGGCTATAATTTTAATTTTATGCCCGTCATTGACTCTCGGAGTTCCTTCATGTCGCGTTTTTGTCGGTGTCTATAATATAACATGCGGGGGACTCCCCGCTGCGGTGGAAACGAGCGTGTATGAAGATAAAAATAAGAAGGTGAGAAAAAAACAAATGGATAAAAAAATTGAAATTAAGTTGAAGCCGAGGAAATGAAGAGGAAAAAAGCGAATACAAATAACCGGCAACGGTAAAAAGGGCATTCATTGTTTTCTGATCTTCGCCTTCTGGACCCCGATCCACCGGAAACTCGCGATAGCCCTTCCTGCTGATTACCCTACATTATCGCGGCTGTTTGGTCCCGTTCCCCAAGCGCGTATCTCGGAACTCTGTGAACCCTTCGCACGTTTGGTTGGATCGCTGGCCAAAGAACAAAGAGGAAATTGGAAATGCACGAGCCCATCTATTAACAGAGTGGGTCGAATAATATCTCCGGCAACTCGTCTAATGCTACGTAAAACGAGTTTATGACTGTACCTTCGTTGCGGCATGTGTTGCATGTGTTGGATCAACCGTTATGGTATCTCTGTTTATCCCTTTTTCGGGACATCGCGATAAGGATCGAAAAATGGAAGCTGGAAACGAGCGTGGAGTCAAGATCCGGCGGTATGTTGCTGAGGGTATGCTGTAGACGTAAGACGGAATGAACGAATGGGTTAAAAATATACGTAGGTAAAGGAATGATTGAGACGTCTACACCGGCTCCCTGCTGTTTCAGTTGACTTTTCGTATTATTCTTCGGGTAAACTTGTTCCCAGAAACAGATAAAACAGATGCAACGCGTCCATTTTACCAGGACTCCAGATCCCTCCGATGCGATCCTTACTTCCCACGGCGGGACGCCGTCGCGACTATTCCCTTTTAGGAGGCTGCGCTACGTTCCGTTTGATCACTGCGCTAAATGAAACCACGAAACGCTGACCCCTTCACTCGCATTGATCCTTGTGATCATGCCGGCGAAGATCAGACTGGGTTAATAACAGTAGTTTTCAATCAACGTTCTTACATGTAAATTTATTTGATCTGGATAATCGAACGTGTCTGAGAACATTATAGAAGCGAATTGCAGAAGTACCTCGCGGAGGAAACATTTCGAAGAGAGTCGTAAATTAGGTTCGAAAATAAAATTGAAAAATTATTTGAAATGTTGTAAAAGAGTCGAAAGACTCGGGCCTTTTTGTAAACTACATGCAACGAAAACTAATCATCAGTGCGAGCCAACGATAGAGAAAGATACGAGCTGGAAATCATAAAACCGATTGAAATTTACGTTTTGTATGGATCGGTGACCCAAAAACTCGTAACCTAACTAAGCACCTCACCGATCCACATTATGGTATACCTGCCTCTCTGTATTCTATTAGGAACATCATCGTAAAAGCTAGCTGTATATTTCAACCGGACTGTGCAGCACACGAAACCCTTTAGAGGGAACTTGTGAATAGGCTGATTTTTTGTTTTCTCATTCATTTCTCTGTCTAGATACATAATGCTTCCTCGTTTCTATGGCGCACGCGGCTTCACGGACGCTTATGCAGGAATCCGGTTCAGGTCCTTGGAACCTACCGAATATATTTGCACACGTTACGGCAGTCGGAGATCAAAGTCACGTTGATGTAATCCTGGGAAAATCGAATGAACAATATCTGCTGCATTCACATTTGATAATTGCAACAAGTGAAGACTAGAAAAAGAAACTATGAAATGAAGAACAGTGGTCTCAGGTCTTTTCATTACGAATTGAAATTAACTACCGTCCGATCCTGAGAGTGATAAAATAAACAGTAAAAGGCAGGCGAGGTTTGCAACTAGCACCCATCTGCACCCATCAATTGACGTTGAAAGCATTCCAAAGTCATGAACTCGCTAGTCCCCACTCTGCAATAGAGTTCGATGAAACGTTTATGAATACGCAGTCGTGCATGTACGCACATGCATTATGCTAAGAGGGCGCATCTGCACGTGGTATAGAAGCCTCGATGGAATCGGTGATCAAGATTCGAGGACCGTTTGTTTTATTACTGTACGCATGTAATTCCAAGCAAGTCCAGAGTCAAAGTAAGGCGCGAGCCAGTTTTGCGCTGTTGAAATTGTCCAGCCTCCGGGGCTCTCTGCAGCTCTCATCTTTTCTTGTGTGCGAGATGCTTTTTGTGGCTGCTGCACCCGGTGCAGTGTATCAGTAATCTCTGGGGCCTCATACTCTCCGTCCGACTCGTTTCAGAGTGCAGAATCCGCGTGCAGGCGTGAGCTGGTCGTGTTATATCGGCGCAACCATACGTTCTGAAACTCTGCAAGAGCCCTCAGGCCTGCCTGGGATGCGGTTCCCTTCATGGCACGCAGACCTCTTCTGGAATTCGTGCAAATATCTTTGAGAGCTTTTTTTCTGCTCCTTGGTATCTTCTTCTTCTTCTTCTTCTTCTTTTAACTCCGTCTTTTTCTACTCTCTTTGACAGATTCGCTTCGATCACGCCCAGCGTGACCGAATACATCTCCCAGTCTGTGTGAAATTCTCATTACCAGATTTCACACCATCTCACAACCATGGCGTACGTCTGAAAGAGGGCATTAAAATGTAGCCTCTTAGTCTAATTCATGGACACAATCATAATGGTTGGAACTTCAATATTTGAGCAGAAGTTTGAGAGTATCAACTACGAATATTCAGTTTGAATCTCGATTTTCAACCTTCCAACGCCTGCGAGTTCTTCTAGGCTTTATTTTTTGACCTGCATCTGGTCGGCAGGCCGACCTGCACTCTCTCCTTATGGATATCCCAGACGTGACCGGCGGATGTGGCGCTTCACAAGTCCGGGAAAATCCCGACCCGAAGATTCTTCGAGTTGCCTAACCTTGTGCTCGTTACATAGAGCATTCACGCGCTACTCACACTGGATAAATTTTTTTGAAGATTCTCGGTATTGCAACAGGAACATTCTGTGTAGGATCCTAAACTTCAGTCCTTGTTTGATCGAAAGTTGGCAAAAATATTTTTAGGAAACGCGCAGTTACATCGGTCAGGGTCAAGTTACATCATCGTGACGAGAAAATAATGAATTCCAATATCCAGTTTCCAAGATTCAACACGTAATGTACTTTCGAGGATTCCGAATAGCTGACAAAAAGTCACTCGAGTCCCGATACGACTTAGGAGACCGATTTCAAAGTGTTCAGTTTCGACAAGGTTCCAAATGGTTGAGCAGACTCTCAAATGCAAGCCTACGAAGCACGAGGGCATTCTGTGCGTCTCAAAAACATCGACACGTTCGGAAGTCCATCTCAATTAACTAGTTCGAGTAATTAACGCTCTTCGAATGACACGGTGTGATGAACTCGGGCGTGGTTCCACTCGGGGGTTTTATTACCGTTGAATGAAAATTTCTAGAATATTAAAACGTCTTCTAATCAGGGAGAAAAAAGGAGGAAGCAAACGAACGGATTACCTACCCGTACCTACGCACGTGCAGTTCAATGCAGTGTAAGGAGGCGACAGAAGCGTGAAGCTAAGAGTGTTGAGAAAAGGTTAATAGGTATAAGGCATAGGTATACATATAGGCAGCATGCAGGTAGATATAGTTATTTTAACGAGATTTCATCGGGGCCTAAACTTTCTCCAAGTCAAAAAGTCCGACGGCCGGTTGGTCCGTCGGATGTTTGACTTGTCCTTACAGAAGAGAAGCGTTCGTTCATCCGTCCGTCGTTAGGTCGGTCCACTAGAATTATTAATTGAAGAATGCATTTCCTGACGCTTCGAGTGGACCACGTCGACACTCGGCACGCAACCCTGTTGCAACGGAAGCCGTCGAGCCCGGCGAGGCTTGAATTCAATTTAAGATTCTATGCGGAGGCGAAGATGTCTCTGCTTCAAGGCAGGCAGGCTGGCAGGCTTGTTCACGAGCTCGGGTGACAGCTGCCTCGATTTGTTTGCCAAGCTGTACGCTACAGAAGCGTTTGAAGAACGTCGACGTTGTTGTCGGTAGTCCGTCAGAGCTCTTCGTAATTCCTGAGCTGACGACGCGACGCACAACGATGCCCTTAATGGGAACGACTCCTCTCGGCGAATGGTCCACTCATTTTTTAACCCCATGCCACACGGACGACGACGACGACGACGCGGGACACGTGCCGTGCGTCTTTGTTGTGTTCCTGACACGCGGCAACGGGACCCGTGAAAATTCACCATCGTTAATTCACATTGACGTTCGAATTGCCCAAGGAATTAACATTCGGTTACCATACCTCGGTGGAAGCGGCTAATTACCCATCTTGACACATTCGAGTTTCGGTTTCACGTCGACGCACGCAAATCCACTGGGGCCATCGACCATCCGTGGCCGAGCATTAATCACGGCTGTCGTTAATTCCGATACGTGTGTACGCACATCAAAGAGATGTATTTTTTCTGCTGGAAATTGATTCGCCTCAGGCGCAACGCTCGTATTGCTACAAATAAAAATCCTTCATTCATTCTCACAGGAAGCTGTGTTGATATTTAAATTTCTCGACACTGTACCAGGACTGGATGGATGTATTTTTTCTTCATTTTCACAATCTTTCAAACTGTTTCTCGAGTTATATTATATAATCGTGAAGTGATCATCGTGCTCCTTTTCAAATCACGTCATTACGAATTTCCATCCATCTCAGCCTTTCCAAAGAACGAACGTGCATCCTGACACTCCTAAGATTGGAAGCTGCGAGGTACAAGGATGATAAATAATCTACTAAATGTCATAAAAGGCGGGTGTTGTTAAGCGGAATTGGTTACAACGAGAACGGGAAAGAAGTTTCATTCAGAGTTAGAGCAACACAGCCATTATGCTAAATGCCTTCAATTAACTCGAGGGTTCTCAACCGGCCGACATTCGTTCCTCGACCTTATCTCCCGAGCGAACAGCTTCTTCCTCGTAATATCTAGCCCATTTCATCACGAGTAATTCACACGCGCGAATAACGATGGTACTCGGGAATTGGGAACCGTTTATTCTAATTGACACACACACACACACACCGAGAAAAAAGTAAAACGAGTGGTTTGTTTCTCACGCCTAAACTTCGACCGAAAAGGTCTTCCTCAAGAGTTCGGAGACTCGACGTCATCTTAAAATTTCTTTCACATCGTTGCATGCTTTTGACGGTAACGATTCATCGGACATTCTGAATCGGTAATTACAGCTTTTAAATTACAGCTGTTCACAGTTCACACGATTCAACGTTTCGGCGTGACGCATAATTGTCTATATATACACTCGTAGACGGATATTATTCCGATGTTTTTCCTCTTTCCTTCCATAATCTTCCGAGGACCGAGAGGCCTTTCCTTGTCCCTGACCATCACCCAGGAAATAAATCACTCGGTGTTTATTTGTTTTTGCAATAAATATACCACTGCCAAGCTGTGTCGAGCGAACTTGTAATCGTTGCGCCGAAAGATCGACCCACAGACCCTCGTCCTTTTTCCATGCGGGGGTTTAGCGCCAAAAAAGATCTGTTTTGCGTCAAGCGCTAAATAAATATAAATCGGTCGGTGAAGATTCATGGAAGTCGTAAAAATTTGTAAACTCCTAGCAGCAGCGTTACAAAAGTATATACATATCCATGCATGTGTCTGTATATCGCCACCAAGTGCCGGTCGAAAGTAGGTATTTCTCTTATTCTGTTCTGTTGTTGTTTTTTTTTTTTGCTCTACCCCCCCCCCCCCCCTTCCGTTTTTTTTTACGAGGGATTCTCTCTCTTTCAACAGCTTTTAAGAAACCGTAAAAAAAAATCCGTTCCGCTCGAATTACGCGCGTTTACGGTTCCGTGAAGAGCCGAACACTCTTGACTCCTTGGAGAGTTAGGACGTCCTTTCTGTTTACCCAATCCTTCTACATAAATCGAAGGGTAACTCCGATATTGCAAGAAAAATACGAAACCTGTGCTATGCATGATGGAGTGCAGCGGAACGAAAAACTGAAGGGATTTCCAACCCCCTCTTGACATTCGAACGTTAGATACGTACTTTTTGGTTTTGTATGCGTGCCTATAAAGCACGGTTATATTTTAATACAAAAGCAATTCCGAGGCTACATTATTCCAGCCCCTTATCTCGGGGGTTGAAATAAATTTGAGGAGTGGCCCTTAAGGGTGAATTTATCAGACCTTCAACCCTCCGGGTAAATAAGTACCTATACATCAAAATATATTATATCTCATTCTGGTCTTTGGCTTGAGTTGTCGAAAACTTTCGCTCTCAATATTTATAGGCGTCGTCGTTATATTACACTTATAAACGAGCAAAAAATTCTTAATTATAGCTTTTGCGATAATCCCTGAACCCCGTGTTCGCGGTATTCGTGCGGTGATAGGATAGGATGTATACCAGATTCCCCGGGGAATCGTGCTCCCTGGTGTACTGCCGCTAATTTCTACCAGCGTATCACTTCCTCATTGGATTTTATAGCACGGCATATAACCAGGGTGAAGCCGGTTACCTGTGGGTGCATCCACCGCTGCAATTACGATACGCTGGTAATGCCTGCCCTTTGCGCTACATTCAGAATGAATAACAGGAACCTTCGAACGAGATACAGTTTAGTTATACAGACGCTGTGGGCACAGAAACGGGCTTCGCCAGTGAGGCCCAGATAAGTCTCTCAGGGTTGGCCGTGGTTTATTGCCTAGGAGCGTTTACTCTCCCGGCTATCGGACCGTTGTCCAGCTCTAATCTTGAAACGATAATTATTGCGCTCGAGAGAGAAAAGGAAAAGGAAAAGGAAAAGGAGAAGGAGAGGAGGAGAAGAAGAAAGAGAAAGAGAGAGAGAGAGAGAGAGATTTACGAGCGTCTTTAATTGATTAAAATTAAGAAGCATCTTCTTGCGCGCTTCGCTGCAGGCCTCGTAATCGACGGCTCGAACTTTTTGTCCGTATAATTTGTGCGGTGTATACGTCATACGGTTCGTACACAATTCCGCTATCGAGGGATGTTGGACCCGAAGAAGCTCTCGTGATCCCAACGATGATAACGTAATGATCATTAACCGGCTGATATGAGTCGTTACGTGACGCTTTCGATTCGTGGGTAATAAAAAATTACGCTTATTACGATACGGACTAATGATCGTTATTTTATGATCGTGTCACTTCTATCGTTGCAAGTCGATTATGCAATATACCTACGAGCCTGCAATTTTTTTCACTCATTTTACATTCGTTATGCTTAAAAAAAAAAAAAAATCCATCGTTTAAATTTTATATTTTCGATAATGTTTTATTCACTTTTTCGTCAGTATTAAATAACTGATATATTATGTACACATACTGAGAAAAGTTTAATCCCTTCGGTATAACTCGTCCTTGCAATTCAATCCTTGGATAAATTGCCATCGCTTGTCATCAGAGGACCACGAACTAAACTCTTGCGAGTTACTGTCCACCAGGAAAAAATTTTTTATCAATGACATGATGCACCGTGACTCAGGCTTGCTATACATATCGAGATATTTACCGGCGCGTAAACTCCCGACCGCAACTGACTATTCGCTACGCTACGTCATCATCCTTTTTAGCCGTTTCATTTTTTTCGCAATTTTACAGATTATACGTATTATCTTACTTATTGAATATCGGTCAAATATATCCATAATTTGCTCCGCACCTACAATACATACCCAGAATAAATAATCTACAAACCATTATGGTGATGTCGCTACATTTACGATTAAGATTAGATCCAAATCTAATCTTGCTTGGATAAAACAATTACAATTTATCCATCTTGTCTCTCGTACCTGTAATCCCCGCAACTACAATTAGCGACTTACAAAGGTTCTTCAGAAATTATTACTTATACGATCATAAAATTTTATCCTCTCTCTTCTCCTTAATTCCGTTCGACTCAGCCTGAATCTATATCCGAGAAACTATACGCTATTCGTGCAAAATACTATACGTGAAGTTGGAAGTTGGAATTCAGGGTTCATCCTCTCGCTTTTCACTACATCTTCTCGGCGTGGAAAGAATTTTTCAATTTCGCTAGGGCAAGGGCGAGAGCCCGTACCTACTACCTTCACTCGTTCGTCCGACAGCTGAGAATGACTGAGACTGATTTAAACTCAGGCCGCAGGCGGGACACCCACGATTTTGTACCGCAACGGCCCTCAACTATACTAATCACTGTAATTCTTGGCGCCCTGGGCCTTAACAGCCGGGAGATAAGCGCCAAAGTCGACCAATACCATCGCTTATTTAAACAAATTGACCAATCAGATCCCGGCTTAGAACCCCCAGATTATCGCCGTGGGTGGCGATTGTCGAATTAGCTTGCTATTTACGATCGACTTATCATTACTACTTTTTCTATATCTCGTTCGGGGCTCGTATGCCTGGCACTCCTCGAGAAAATCTGGCTACATCAATACACCTAGTTTTATAGTTGTGATAAATAATTTTATAGGGGAATAAAGTATAATAATCTTACGCCTTTTTTTATACTCACTCACACCATTCATACAGTTTTTTAATTTTTAATCAGCGCCGTTGTAGGCGGATAAAGTTTCCAACGAATATATTGTCACGGATCATTAAGACGTCGATGAAGATTTTGCTCTTAATACAGACTATCCTCACGCTTTTTTCCGCTACTTTACTCCATTACAACGGCCAAGGCTCGAGAAACACTCGAGACGAAACGCGCGGGAAGCCGGATTGAATTTAATATAATTTCGTAAAGACGAGGTAGAGGATTTTCAGAGGATCGTAGTCTGCCGGCAGCCAACCGACTTGACGGCCGAGGAAACTCGTTAGTATGAAATTGGGTCACCCTTGTGATTTTGTCAATGTGTTGAAATTAATTAAAACAATTTCCGCAGAGCTTGAAGAATCTGTATAAACGGTGTGTCGTCGTTAAACGTTTTTAAAGAATTTTCTTTCCTTGCGATAATTCGCGACGTAATTATTGTGACAATTTTGTCATAACTCGTCAGTTTCACAACTATTGAAACAGAGAGTCTTAGTCTCTCTTTCTCTCTCTTTCTCTACTGAAACACCGATCGGCGGATCAAATTTAGGTGGCTTCCCTCGACTTACGGCGTTTAATTATTCTTCTAGCTTCTTCCTACGCGATAATTCTCTTTTATATATTTATATATTAGACGTACCGAACTTTCTTATTAACTCTCAATCTTCGCCTTTCGTAATCGGACAACCACCTGCTCGGTGTTTTAAAACCTCTAAATAAATAATACGTATATATGCAACATTCCCCCGCCATGTTTAAAATTCATTGATTAAATTCGTTCGCGTTCATTCACTGGTCGATCCTTGTTTAAAGTAGCCGGGAAAACTTTTGGAGCCTTTGAGTGAAACAAATTGGTCGCGAGTAGCCGTGGAAGAAATCGATCGTACAGTCGTGATGACGGAATTTTATAGGTTGGTACCTACGCGTATAGCGATGATGGTCGGACATTGTTCGATACGTGTTGAGAGTTTATCCCGCCCTGGAAGGGAAACGTTTTAAAGGATCAAGCCTCGCGCCTCGACTCCGGCATATCTCGCTGTCGCACGCTCGCCGTTTTGAAAGGAAAATCGCGGCGAAAATTCTCACCGTAATGCATTAATTTCATCAAGCTTTTCCCGACTCACTCCGAAGCCGTCGTTCTCACCCAGCCAAACGCCAGAAAGGAACGCAAAACGTCGGTTGTCTCTCATACACTTCGAGGTTAATTGGCAGTCATAACTCGTTGCTATTGGTAAATAATAAACGCAATTGAGTATAATAAACTCGACTCAAGAAATACGATCTCAGTCGAATTTCGTCGCTGTTCCTTCCTGTATTATTTCACAACCGAGAAGTTTTTGTTCTTCCCGGCATCGGCGAAAGTTTCAAATATCATTCCACGAGTTACAAACGCTCGTGGATAAACAGAAGCGCTGATGTAACTTCACTTCGACCAACTTCCGCAGTAATTGAGAGAAATTTACAATAGATACATCAAGTTCGTATACCTAATTCAATTCCTGACGAGAACTGAGCTTCTTATCACTCCCGACGAGTTACTTTCCTTGTTCTTGCGTCTGTCTAGTTGATAATATGAGAGCTTGAGAATAAAAGTGGTGGAAGTCAGTTTGACCCAATTTTTTTGATTACTTGCAATTCCGGTCTCAGGAAAATTATATTTCATTTGTTTTGTTCCATGTCTTAACAATATTTGAATATTACTGCTACTGAGATATCAAGATTACATTGAAACCAGAACGAATCAACAAAAATCTGAATAACTTACTCCACTTGCATTCTCAACCCCTCATACGATATACAAAATATCGTTGATGCTTGTAGTTTGTAAAGGTTTGAATAAAAGTATTCGAACCGCAGTTGGCACAAGGAGGAATAAGCCGGTAAAAATTGAAAAGGAAACTCTAAATCATATCTGAAAATATCCAGCCGGCTAGGTAGCTCATTAATAAAGAGTACGGTAGTTCTTCCTTGGCGTTGCCTTAGACGATTACTATGGAACTGGCAAGGCACCAAGTCACGAACAATATACACGGTACGGGGCTCGAGGCGTGCCTCCACGTTCGCTATTCAACTAAGACTCGAGTCTTCGGGAGAAGAAACTCGTGGAAGGAGGTAGAAAGAGTTTTCGAAACGAGGGTGGGACGCGGACGGTGAAAAATGTTTCCACCGTGCCGGGTACGCTTCTCCTCTTTAGTTCATCCTCTTATTAAATATTCGCGGGAAGTTCGGCCCCCACCCCCTTATAATTCCCCGTCCGCGGGGGGCAGAGGAGGAGGGGGGGGGGAGGGGGAGGAGGCGAAACGTGACAAAAGTATTTACACGTAATTACGCCACGCGGCAGTCTTCCTCCCACCACCACGTGACTCCATTCGAAGTCTGCACGTCGCCTCCTGTTGTCTTCGGTTTTCCTACACTTTTCTTCGCCTTCTTTCTAGACCCCCTCCCCTCCCCCCTGCTTTCCACTCCTCGGGTCTTTTTACCTCACTTTTGTAAATCCGCTCAGAGATTTTTTGTGGTTTCTCTTCTTCTGTTTTGTTTTTACCACCTCGAACCCCACGGCGAAAGTTTTTCGTTTGTTTTTTTTTCACCCCGCGCCAACTTCCAACACCCTTATCATCGGCCACTCGCTATGCTGGGACTTAATTACCTCGCGGGCGTTGAAACGCCTCGGAAGATCGCGAGGCTAAAGTCAAGGAAAACGTGTACTATTTATTATCGCGATCTTTTCACTATACGCCATTAAATTTTTCTACAATATTTTCACCTTCGACAATTCGCGCATGAACATCGCACCGAACTTTGGAAGACCCTCGTTTTACGCACAGGGTGCGCGTAACGACGCGCTACAAGCCGCAAGCTTTGCCCCTTTATCGGTCCAAGTATAATCTATATATCGGTCATAATTCTCTAACCCTGGGGGTAGGTACGTAATAACCGGTGAGAATCGGCAAGGAGGTACACTTTCACGAAACATCCGACATTTTCGAAAATTCAAGAAATTCTTCACCACCCCTTTCCTCTAAATTTCGTAAAGTTACGGCGATCTCTGATTGCGAAATATTTTTATTGCAATTTAATATCCTTGACAAGAATTGTAAATAGAGGAATGGGAAAAACTGAATGAAATTATCGGAGGCTTGAAAAAATTTATGGAACGTCTCATAAAATTGGATGATTATTTAAGGCTTGCGGGGAAGAGATGAAAATAATCTTCTTTAGGCCTTGAAAATTCTCGGAGTAAATAGGCAGTCGTCTTGTGGCTGCTATGAGCAGAATGGCGCTGGATGAACATCGTGGAAACTGGTAGGAAAAGCAACGGTTTTCGTGTGAAAATCTGTTACACAGCTTATCTAACCCAGCGCTGTTTCTTGATACGGAAACGTATAAGCGAGATAATTTTCTCTTCCTTGCCTTCAGAGGTTTAGCCGGGGCACAAATTTCAGCCGGTGTTAAAGTCTGCTTTCCGCGTGGGGCTGATACAATCTTCACGGGTGTTTACCACGCGTGTGTATAATGGCTCGGTATATCCGCAAATTAGAAGTCAACGAACCGCGAGACTCGTAACGCGAAAATTTCCACGAGCATGGATAGTAAATCGATGACGATGAAATATTTTTTCACGAATCATAGGACTTTAACTTCGCTCTGGTTTTTCCGCTGCTGAAAATTTCCACCGGAAATTGAAATCAACGTATAAACGAAGAGCGACTAAAGCGTAGCACCGAATTTAACCAACGGAATAAAATA
The DNA here is from genome assembly GCF_021155765.1 of Diprion similis. NCBI lineage: Eukaryota > Metazoa > Arthropoda > Insecta > Hymenoptera > Diprionidae > Diprion > Diprion similis. Next base: position 17,213,342 of record NC_060106.1, on the reverse strand, counting down.
ATAATAACAAACGGAACTCGATCACCGTTTTATTTAGGTCAGTTGAACGAGGTGCCGCCCCACTCGGCGAGACGCCCGCCGTTGATCAATCGATTGATTGCTATTGAAATATCGATTTGGTTATCTGTATTTAACCACCGGTTCCCCTCGGCAATGGCCTGGAAGTTGCGCCGAATCGAATCACTGACTTTCCGCTTTCTTCCCGTCTCCCCCCTTTCTCCGCGCCTTGCATCATTTCCTGCGTAAACACAGAGCGCTTGTCTCCTAACGAAATTTAAAATCAAACTTTAGTCCAAATTCCCAAACTGCCAGGGGATGATTTCTCGAAACCGTCGTTGTTCTTAACTTTCTTCATAAACTCCATCTAATCACCATCCATCCCCTCAATCATAACGAAAGATTTGTTCTCATCAAGAAAAAAAAGCAACTGATTTTCAGCTTGTATATTCGATCGAAAAACAAAAATTTTGCAACTGCACGGAAAACGGTTGTAAGTATTTAACGAAATACGTCTTCGGGCTTGGAAATGAACAATGAAATGTAGCTAAGGTGGAAGGTCACCGTTCACACGAAGTTCCGGGGTAAGAAGGGGTTGCACCCCCGTATAAACCAGGCCATGAATCTGTTTAAGTACTTTCTCCCCAGGAGGGGGGAGGGGGGTGTCTTTCCCCGACGTAACAGGAAAGCCCGCATCTCGGTCGGTCAAAGTTTCTTTAAGGTGAGTTAAACTCCGGTCGAGTAAAACTGGACCTGAACTCAGGCCGTAAGGACCAGACGTGCAGGATGCAGGACGCAGTTATGCGAGGAAAGGGACAAGTACTTCTCGGATGGTCGGTGAATGTGATCCAAGTTTGGAACGTGGGGCAGGATAGAGAGTCCCGGTTCGTGCTACCCTGCAGGACCTCACCGCGAGTCCTTCCGACCTTCGGCTGAGTTCGATCGATCTACTCCTCCGTCGGGGAATTGCTGCCACATTCGGCATGAAAAGTTCGGAAACTCGGGACTCTGCACACAAATATATCTAGACGTGAAAAATGCGATCCTTTATCTTTTCGTATATCCGCGTGCCTAACGCCCTCAGACGTCACACCCGAATATCTCATCTTCAGTCTCCCATCAAGATACCGTAAGGACGAGAGGATAAATGAAAATCGACGGAGTAGGAGACTCGATGTTCTTTCGCTTTCCTGTCGAATAAATTTTTAAATGGGAATTACTCTCGATGCCTCCATTGTTCGTGTCGGATGCTCTTTGATCTCTACCGACGAATATTCCTCGATCATCTTTGAGCGTCACTGGGCCATTGGTGGCGGCAGGAAGCCAAGGTAAGAAGTTCCACCCTCCCATACATATATGAGCCATGGACTCAGGAAATTGTCCCATAAATCAAAATTTCCGATGCCGACCGGTGTGCCTTCGAGTTTCGAATACCCCGAGGCTTCCTTCTCTAACCGTAACTCCATCTTTCTGAAATTTTATGCTCTCGTATACCGGTTCTCTCACTCCGTATCGACGGCATATGTACACCGGCTAAAAAGCGCCGAAGAATTACGGCCGAAAACAAAGTACCAGTTTCTTTCAACCCTGGATCTTGGCTCTTGAGATAAAGCCGTCATCTTGTGCGATAGCCGACGTTGCTCGGTATAAACACTTCGATCGTGCTAATTAATTGAAGAACAAATTTTGTCTGCCTAACTTGAATAGCTCCTAATCACACTTTTGAAAGTCAGGTGTAAATTTCTGACGATAAGTTGTTTGCCTGCACTCGAAGTCGCGTCAAGTTAACGTCAGGCACTTGAAGTCTGGTGTAGGTACTCTCATCGCGGAACGGTAAGTAAACACCTCGTAGAATTTCTCTTCGTTTAAATACTCTCCCTGTCTACCACGAAGAGTCATTTTCCGATCAATCACTCGTCGGTTTTCTAACCAACTCAGTGTCAGTCATTCCATTTCTGACCCAAACCAGGTCTATTCTCCTTCCCCGGCCCCTTGGTGCCTGACCAAACTTCATCTCACCTTGCAGCTTAGACCTTTTCCTCCTTGTCTCGCCTCCGTTTGTGCCCCCCTTCTTCCCCCTCAAGTCACGTTGTTCCACTGACCGCACACTCCAGCGAGTTAATGCATTTAGTTAGGTGCTAGAGGGTCGGAGCCTCGCCGAGGATGGGGTCAGCACGCAATCTTGAACTTTGTTATAATGCTGTTATATGTACCTTTTATGAAAGATGAAGTCCTATGTAACCCACGTTCCGTGTCACCCCTGGATCAGTAATATGCATAAACGGATTGTCCCACTAACTTGTAAGGGTTAAGTTTACCACCGCCCTTGTTGTCGTTGCCCTCGTAATTGTCATTCGTGTTTCACCGACGTTGTTATTACTAGCCACTCTATAGCGTTTTAAACTTTCATCGTTACAACATCATTTCTAATCTACAGAATATGCAGTGAACTACAGGAATAAAGGAGCGCGTCATCGAACCATTGGAATTGCATCACTTGCGACTTGACCCATTAACGATATTCGTCTTTTCTTGATGCACGTGAGGGTTCCTGGAAGGTGGGGGAGCACCGCAAAGGGTTACCGCTAGGCGATGAAGGGGGTCGTCAACGTCGTCGTCGTCGTAGGAGAGAACCGTGCTCAGAAACGCTCTCTCAACGCTGACTGGCTAATACTTTGAAGTTTTCCCGTTCCTCGAGCCGCGGTAAATTGTTAAGTAAGCACTTTGCGCTCAGCTCGTCAAGCCTAAAGTTAAGAATATAACCGTGTTTTTCTGCAAACTTGCTAAAGCTCCTGCACTTTTTTTATTAGCGTTTTTGATCACGAGGCTCGTGATTAGCAGGCTTATCGCGATAGCCCGGATATACTTTCGTTAAGCTTCTTGTCTTCGCCTTATATTTCGTGGTTCAAAGAAACGGACTCTTCTCATCCCACCGCTGGCACTAATTCAACTGTCATGACTGCAAATCTGTATTTCAAAACTCCGTGCATTGGAAATTCGAGCCTTCATGGATCACGTTGTTGAACTATGCAGTTAATTGCCGACAGCTTAAAAGTTCGCACAAACAATTCTCACTCAAACTACACACCTCACGAATTTATATGCGATACAGTTTCATTCGATGAATTTCACTCTCCCCTATAGCTCGACAATTTTGCAGTTGAATGGCTCAATCAATATGAGAATTGTATCACCATTTTCATAGAAGTTTAGATATACCTCTGAACCGTCGAGGCTTTTTCTGCAATTTTTACAGAGCTGGACCGAAAAAGAAATTCTTGTTTTGTTACGAAGTTTGGTGTTCGGTGGGAATAATTGACTCCATACACCACGTCACAGCAATATGGTAGGTACGTACGTGTAGTTACTCAGATAAACAGCTGATGACATAAAAGTTGAGTTGATACGAGTAAAAAGTTGACAAATGTCGCAGAGAAGTTTACTGATCCCTCGTCGAAGCTCTACGAGGAGATTGTTCGTGGTAACAACGTTAATCGGCTGTCACTTGTTTGTCAATACGGTTTGTATTAACGAGATCATTTCTCAAACGCAAGTTTTCTAACGAAGGTGTAATCTCGAAGTCGTAAATCCGTTATCGTTATACACGAGCGTTCGGAATATCGAACTTCTTTCGGTTTCCCGTTGCGTGATCCAGACTGCCACACGGACCGCAATAACCAGCTAACATAAGTTATCTTATTTTCCCGTTCAATGACCGCGAGTACAGCTCAGAAGTCATTGATAGAAATTCTACGCCGTTGCGATCAGCCGGTTCAAAGGCAGCAGGGTTAATTATTTTTTCCAGGGGTTTGAAGTACGAAATGGTACTGTCTAATTTATGGGCATCCCCTTGAAAGAAGAACGGGCAGCGCCTGCTTCAGACGGCCACCACCGCAGCTGAGCTGGGTGATGTTTTAGCGCCGGCACTTAAGGGTGAAGGATTGGGGCGAAGGGAGGAGGTTTGGGGCGGAATCATTGACCTTCCGATCCGCAAGCGGCCGCCGGCTGGAGGCTTGGGTCGGCGGCCATTAAATTCATTTATATTCATCAGATTAGCGTTAACTTTAGATTAAATTAGTTTCGAACCTGCGGGTTTTCGCGTTTGAATATATATTTCTCTCGCCTCCGGACAGATTCCCCAAGTCTGTTGCCTCAACTTGTGGCCACTGGCCATTGGCCACTTGCGCAACCGCCTGAATAATTACACGGAAGTCCTCACGTCCGGTTATTCCGACGACACATTCCACCGCGACTTCTCTACACCAGACAAACTGGCGTCCTTAGTTCCTCGCGGGTACCCTGGTCCATGAAACTGGTTGAACCATCGCCTCCAGGCCCGAAATCAAGTTTCGGAAAAACGATTCGATGCTTGCGGTGCACCTGTGCTCTCGTCGAAAAAAAAGGTTGGGAGAAAGTAGGCATTTATTCTAATTTCATGGGACAATCTAACGGCGGTTCTCAGTTCATTGAACGAAAATCACTGAATTAGACTCAGTGCTTTAAACCTTGTCGAGGTCATTGGAACTTGGATTCTCTCGATCAAAACTGCATATAAATTATTGACATATGTTCGAACACTCGACGCTAAGCAGGACATTTTTAATGTAAGACGTTTCGTAATTGGAACTGAAACAGGAACAAATATATCAAAAAAATGTATAATTGATTCGTCCGATTTCAACATTGAAAACCAACTGCAGCTTAATATCTTCGGAGGTTCACTTCAAGGGTCTTCGCGATTGAATGATCACAAATACTACTGTCTTCAAGAACTAATATGCTCTTGTTGTTCTTATCCCACATTCCCACCCAAAAATGCGCGCGAAACTTTGTAAATAATGAACCTGCATGGACGAAAGGAAAACGGAATATCAGTCAGCTATTCTCTTTCCTCCGATGTAAGCGCTGCCCTGTTACCGGTAGTTACAAACCTCAAACGTATAACGAAGAAGACTGCGATATGGCGGTTCTAATTGTAAGTGCACTTCAGGCGGGGTGATGCATCGAAGCATAGAGAACAGCAGGCCGCTGCTGAGGGCTGAAGGAGGCGACCCATCGTCCTCCGAGTTCCCTCCGGGTTGGTCGGAGGAGCAGTCGCGGTGGGTCGATCCGTATCTGGGTCGCGGGTTTTGGCAGTAGACCCGCACGACTCGGTTTTTCCTCTCCTCGCCCCGCCTCGCCCCCTTTTTGCCCCGTTGTACTGAGTTTTTTCATTTTTTCATTTTTCATTCTCTTTTTTAATCTCTTTCGTGGCTTAGCGGGGTGGATCTCTCGTTGGTGCTTTTTGCGCTCCACCTCTGCACACGCCTCGGCGCAATGCCGAGCTTTTGGTTCTCGTACGAGTTAAATACTCGCCAACATGTTACCGAGTAATTTACTCCTAATGCGCTGCACACCGACCGGCATTACGGATTACAGAGGGTGAGGGGTTCTTCATCAGCGGATAAATCTGATCTGATGATGACAAACTTTCCTTGCGGTGGTATTTTGTTAAGTAGGATCAGCCGTGGGAATGAGACGCCCCATTGGACAAGCCCCAGCTGCAGACTACGCTCGGGATCTGGATATGGCCATAAGCATTCCTGGCCAGTTTCCTCCTCTGTAATAACTGTTCCTCTTATAATCCACTGCCGGATTTCGTCAGATGGTGTGCTTGACGTTTATTAATCGTACCGTTGCGTTGTTGTACAAACTGCCTGCCAACCACCGCCTCCAGGGCGTTGACGCGTGTTTTCCTTTGTTCCTTGCAGCCACCTTGTTTTCTTCAAGACACTGGCTTCCTCAAACCTTCGATTCAAATCTGAACCAAATATTATTGATCGCTCGCCACTTTACCTCCCCAACTGCATTATAGATACTTGTTATGAAATGATCTATGACAGAAGGCACGGATGTCGTGCATCTTGGTGAGATTTTCATCTGGACTAAAAGTTCAACGGAAAATTAACTCGATGATTAACAACTCTTCACGCTCAGAGATAAACCCGAGTGATACGATATTTTAGTCAATTACTCTTGATGCTCGGAGCACTTTCTGTCTGATCCTATCAATTCTTGGCCAAGGACTCTCTTCTTTAGACCATCGTTACAAACGATGTGCGACACCTGCAGTCGTTCTATTTAAATACACTTCTTGCTTTGTCAAAGTTTTTATCCTTCCAACCTATTTAAAGTGGTTATACGACAGTCACTTTATCATAAACTTTTTACAAGTTTAAACAGTCTTCTGGACATGATAAAATAGCTTGAACCCCGAAATATTTTATTTCTTGTCTACAGGTTTGATCCGTGTCACGAATTTCGTAGACTTCGCTACGGTTCGCGATCTTTGATCACGTACGATATGAATTTGAACTTGTTCGTTCGTTTGAGACACGTTCGGCGCTCCTTGGGTGGAGCCAACTTTCTAATATTTTTTTACGTGCCATCTGGTCCTGGGTGGATCAGGTGGCGGGTGAATTAAGCCGTTATATACATATGTGTGTGTGTGTGTGTGTATAGAAAAGTTGTTGGCAACGATTCCCGGGATAGAAATTGAGGGAATGTACGGTGAGAGAGGACGATTGGCGCTTCCGGACTGCCGCAAACTAATTTGTACAAATTTTTTCTTTGTCTGACACGCACAAAGCCACTAACCCTTTTATGTACGATGCAATGTTATCATAAACCAGCGTGGAATATCGCCGGCCAAACAGCCTGCCAGTTGGTTTGGCCGCGGGTGGCGGGTTCATGTTTTATTTTTCCCGCACCACCCGAATTTCAAATTTACCCGAACGGGCTTTCCGTTTAACGTCGGTTTTACGCTGGTTTTACGCCGCGGAATACAGACGTATTACCTGCCGCCTGCTCGCCAGGGCTTATAGTATTTTACGACGAGGTGGTAGCTCGCTGAAGGAGATTTTTCCATTTTTCCTTGCCTTTTTCACTGCCTTGTTCGATCGCGTGGAAAACTTGAAAACTAGGTAAAACCTCGTGACGATTTTACAACCCTACGGGGCGTAAAACGGAAGGATCATGTGTACCATCGGGTTTCATCGTACATGGTTTTTTCTCACTCTCTCTTTCTCTCTCTCTCTCTCATGTTTCACAAACTATAAAGTTTGAAACATGACAAAGACAATCGATACGCTGTACCGTGCAACACACTTGAAACAGTAAAAATTTCCAAAAAATAAAAAATCTACCCGGATTCACCGAACTTTCGCCGCGGGTTCATCTTTCTTGAATAAGTTTGCGCGGGAGTGTCCACTACAACGTTTCGTCGCTCCAACTCTCGACCCGGACCTGCGACAACTGGCACTAAATTTGTTAAATATATCCTCTTACTCGCGGTTTATTTAGAAGCGCAAAAGCGCGGCAGCGATTTATCACAGTACATAATGAATCGTTATTCGAAACACTTGCGTGTTGCTAATTTGTGGCTAGGAATTAGACAGAGGCGCCTGTTCTCGGAAAGTAGACATCTTAGTTTATGTCCCAGCGCAGGTTATTGTCGCTTTGATCGGTGCCTCGTGTGCAAAGATGAAAATATCAAGAAGCGCATGTACTATTTATCATCGCTGGGTGGTGCTTAAAAGCAACCTCGAAAAGTTCAACGTATAATCGAATGCGTTGTAGTTTCGGCAATTTTTTTTTCACCTCTTACGCAAAAAAAAAAGCGTCGCACGATCATAGCACACATGGATCGTAAGAAGAGAGTCTTAAAAGAAAAGTGGTGACAGCGGTGGGATCAACCACAACAATCCCCTTTCGCACCAAGATATGCTTCATAAAAATTTAACCAATCTCTTATCGGAAAACGGAGGGGAGGGACCTCCGCGATTTTCTCGACGGGGAAATCTCCGGGGACCTTAACAGAGGCGATTCCCGAACGATGACTCGACGCAAGTCCCGTCAGGGCCTCTTTAACTACTCGTCGAGGTGTGCAGTGGAAGGAAGCAGCGAGGAAAGAAGACAGACGGGCAGCTGGAGGCCACGAGGGCTCTGGAACCAGGGTCGCCTCCGGTCGATATCTTCTACAACCACGAGGAAGAGGTCGTGCCTCGCAGGCGTCGCAGCGTCGCGACGCTCTCCGGCTAATCGGGAACACTCCTCAAGGGATTGTGCCCACTGGTCGAGCCGCGTTTCGCTCTTTGATACACCTGCCTTATTATTCGTTCGTCATAAAGCGGCGACGCCGAAGCTTTGCTACTTCGCGCTGAAAGCTTTTTCAACAACTCGTCGACTGCCTAATCGAGGACGACGATATCGATTGGCTCTTGCGGTTGGCAGACGGAGTCGGTTAAAGCGACCTTCTCTTACGATGATCAAAGGATTTCGCGTCATACTGCTCTGCCATTTTTTGGAACCGTCAATCGATTCTCCCCGAGGAGCTATTTGGTTTTTCAAATCGAAGAACCACCCTGTTTGAAACGATTATAGAGAAATCGGTTGAAAATTGTTTGAAATCGTTTAAAACTCGGGGATAAATCATTCAGAATTTTACCGAGAATCGCTTGGAATTACCTGAAATTCTTCAAAATTGCATGAAATTGTTATTGTAATTATTGAAATTTTGCCATCACTTGTCACCTAACTCGTAAGGGAGTAGCCACTTGCTTTTCCCCCACTGCAGATTGGCCTTGAGCAGTGTTTCGGCAGTTTTTAGCTGCGAAAATTACCGCGAAGAAGCTGAGGAATTTTGTCGAGAGTCTGGAATTCAGAGCGGGAAATTACCATATTTTTCATTAATGTCCCAGGTGTTGCGACAAAGTGTTTCTCCTCTCCAGGCTGCCGCTCGAGGCTGGACTTCGCTTAGTGCTGTTATTTATGTTACGAGTGGTCAGGCAAGCTATTGGGCAATTAACTGTACGAAGAATCACGTTCTCACACGAGATTCGCCAGTATTTTACGATCTGAGACGCCTTAGGTATGTTGTTGAGTTTCATAACAGCTGCAGGAGATGAAAACCTATTTGTAAAGTAAAAAATTTCTCCCCTTCCCAACGAATCACGGCTTGTTACAACGTTGCAGAAACAAACCCTTGGTTACAGGAATGGAATGTGAATAAACGGTGAAGCCGTAACATATTGCTACGTCATAAAAGCGGACTGCCTATGCCGGATATGTTCCAAGTTCCGCTTGCGCAGCACGCGGCGAAATGGATATCGTCCATAGATACAATGTCATAACTGCTATGTACGTACATACATACATACGTACAAGCATTCCTCTCCTGAATATTCTCCATCGATTTCGCCGAGTTTTCAACCCCCTTCGCAGCATCCGATCCAAACAGTTTCCGAAGACGCTTATAACCGATAGTCCCAACTACACCGTGCAACCAATAAGTCTCGCAACTTTGGGGGCCCCTGCTTTTCTCCCTAATTAATCGTATAACTGCCCCCAAGGAAATACATGGGCCGGGAAACGCGGGACGAAGCAGATGAGTTATCGCTGCAGCCAAACTCGACCGGATCCAATGGGTCTCTAATGGATATGTTCGCTAGTTATTTCAGGAGACCGCGGAAATTATACTTACGTAATACTGATGGTGAAGTGACATGTCTTTAGATCTTTCTCTCTCTCTCCCCCCGGTTTCCCCTTTTCACCCCGTAAGGACGTCTAGGCTTCTCTTCTTCTTCTTCTTCTTCTTCTTCTTCTTCTTCTTCCTCCCTTTTTATCTTCTCTCGCTCGCTTCTCTTCACAACTCGCTTATAAAGGACACTCGCATGATTGCATACATCGCCTATCCACGCTTAAGCCAGGAATACTTGTACGTATGCTGCACATCTGCACCTGGTTACGTAACACGTGCTGTTTTCTTTCTTCTAGTCAGCGCACAGCAACTGCTTTCCTCTTCTCTCCGCTGTTTATTTTCTCCCGCATGTAGATTCCTCGATTCGGTGCATCGGCGGTACTCGAACACCTCATATCTGTTGGTTCACACGTGGATTCTTGATTCGAAACGTCGATTTTTACGCTCTCTCTGTCTTTTTCTCGATCGTTATCTGTATAACAGAATGGTCTGCATACTTTGATTACATCAGACCACATGGAGTTCCGTTATCGTCAATTCGCGCCGATGTCGCGAATCGGTTTCCTTCTTGTTGAACGGGTAAGTTCCTTGCTTTGATTGCAAGTAATCCTGCCTTATCGCTTAGTGTCAAAGTCGCCGTTTCTCCTTCCTGCGATATGACCCGCTCGTTAGTTACTCGTAACTTGACGTAGTCACATATCCATCGACAATGGAATCGTTGAACAGTTAAACCATAAAATCTTTCATCCGATAATAAATCGCGAATGTGTGTATTATCGTATCCTATATTCTTTTCCCCGGCGTCCCACTTACTCCGCGTCTCTCCTTCTTCCTTCAGATTTTTTTACCCCGGGTATTTCATTTCCAGGAAAGTTATTCCTCACGGAATAATTTTACTAATGCGTCGCACCACGTGACGGACGTTTAAATTAGGAATCTCTTATTATATCTCCCAGCCACGCTTCAGCTGTGGTCTATAACCGGTACAAGTTTAACGTTTACATATAAATTCAGCCATTATGCACTTTCACCATGTTATTTATACCGCGTTTTAAACTTACCGGAATTGCTGCTTATTTCGATTTATTTTTTAATCTCACACACGCCTTGCTTCATTTGTTATTTTATTTATTTTATTCTCTTCTTAATTTCCGCCTGTACAGTCGCGAGTCACAGGCTGGTTTTGTACGTTTATCTTTTATATTTGGGTACAACCGGTAGATCGTTTTATTTATACTTATCTCTCCAATTTCACTAATCTCCGTAGTTTATACAAGGTTTAAATAATACTTAGTATAGAACGCCCGGTCATCTCAGGGATTTTCAAGACTCCTCAAATACTTTGAATCATTAGTTTTAGGCCGTGGATTTCAACGTCTTCATCGTTTCACAAATTCATTTATTTCGTTGCCGATTCGCACGGGTTTCGTTAATCAACAGTATTTATAACACAGCGAGACCATCGAAGCAGTCGCGGCGAGATCTTTTCGGGTGTTCAAGATGTTTTTAAGTTGAAAAATTGCGAGCGCGTGACTCGCCTTCGCGCATTGTTAACATTATTTATTATTGTCATGAAATTTATTTATTCGAAAAGTGTCGTGCAAAAATCCATGCCGCTGATATTAATAATTTTTTTCTCTTTTCTTATATTATTGTTTTACATTTTAATTCCAATTTTTCATTTCGTTTTTCGCCGTCCCTTCTTCACTCGGAAAATCTGCACTTCGCGTTTGCTTCGTTCGTCATACTCATTAGCGGTAGGAGGCTGTTTTGTTTTTTCCTTTCCCTCCGGCGGGCGGTTTTACTAGGCGAGGAATTAACGTCGAGCGATTAATTAAACCCTGAAAAAAGTCCTTCGTTTTACTACTCGCGTAATCGAATCAGTCACAGAAAAACGACGTCTAAAGCAAAAAAGAGAAGAAAAAATTTAACCAAGGCCAAAAACTAAACCTCGACAAACAAAGAAACGTGGAAAAAGAAAAACGCAGCTTCTGTCACTGGCAAGGAATCAATTCGAAAGGGTCACTCGCTATCGCAGCTTTCCAATGCGGTCAGTGGAGCAATTGAAAACGCGATAAAGACTCGTCAACGATTTCCATCGCTTCACGGTTCTCGGTGGAAAACAATTCATCTCGCTCTTTCACGGGATTTCATCGTCCATGGATCAAACGCCGTTTCCACTCTCCCCTTTTCGCCTGCATGATACCTATACGCGAATTGTCATTTGTCGTTAGTCGTTCGTTGTTTATTGATGCGGAGATATCAACGGCGCTCCCTTTCCCATAGAAATCTCCTGTTCACCGATGTATTTTCCGTTCTACTACTACGTCATCGTCACGTTGCGCTATTTATCCAACTTCCACGCTGATATAAACGGCCAATAAAGAGGTCACCGAATCGCGTCGACGACAAACCGACGCGCCTTCCTACAACCTACAGTTCTTGTCTCTTGGCAGAATGACGGAGAGGATGAATGGCGTCGATGTCTGTTTACCCCGTACCTTTTCCAACGATTCTCCTATCAGACCTTCCGCGGTCTGTATTCGATAATCATTGTCTTCGGCACAGCGACCAAGTTATGAACTCTGGACTATAAATTATTAAATGACTCTATAAATGATTAAGAATGTTCATAAAAATAGATCCCGCTTTTCTCGAAAGCTTGTGCTGTGAAAAAGTTTTTTGTTTAGGTTGAAATTCAAAAACCCTCTCAGCTTCCAAATTCAGATACATTGAAATGGTTATTTGTCCCTTTTACAGTAAATACAATTTCAGATTGCGAATGGCTGAAATGACTATCGAAAGATCTTGAACCGCCTATTCATCGAAGTTATATTATTCTAAAAAATTTCTTTGTTGCTCTAAGAAATTTTCAGTTCTCTACGAAGGTAATAACACCGTGAGTGACGCTCTATTTTCCCAATTTGTCAAAAGTTTACCGAAAATAGCTAATAGGGGTGAATTTTGCGGGAGTGAGGGTGAATGGAGCGTTAAATCTGATCGGTTGCTGGTTACCAGAGCAGTTAGTAATGCACTTTTTACCGAGAATGACAGGCGGCGGGGACGCCCACTCGGTTTTTAACCACTTCCGGAATGTTGCACCGTGGGGTAATTGAGACACATCGATCGTTCGACGACCGGAGCTGAAAGTCGGGATCCCGTCGATTCTATTCCGGGCTTAATGGTTCGGTGCATTTCTTCAACCTTCATTAATCCCGATGTTATTTTCATCGCCACCGCGTGATTAGCCTGCACGCCCCCCGGGAATATGATTATCGATAGATCCCATCCCGAAGACAAAAGCAATTCTCGGACCTCGAACCCGGTTCTTTTAATTTATTTTTTATTTTTATTTCTTTCTTTTTTAAACTACGATAGTTCGTCGGAACGTACAAAAATATTATAACAGGTTTCCGATCCTCTGCAGTAAAGCGTAGAACGTCTGCATCGGAAAAATGAAAATCCCGAAAGTTGGACTCATAAAATCTCAGATATCAAGGTACGAAATGGCAAAGACCCACGGTTTACAGCCAAACGTAGTTTTTTTTTTTTTTTCCTCCCAATTTTATGCTGACCACGCAGTGCCGATTATACGCGGTCCCAATATTTTCATCGCTTTTTAAAAGCCTGCTTGAATGGTCCGATTCTACCGAGGCGTATCGATCGAGAGTACCAGAAGTTGGGTTGACTGAATTTGACGGGTAATTCTATGCCTACTGATCAGCAAAAATTCTGCGGTCTCGTTCATATCGATTATCCGGACTGTGTGCACAGTTGTTGTTAATCTTTCTGCGCAACGTTTGTACTTTTAAATAAAAATCTATCAGACGCATCTTTATTGCAGTATAAAATACACTCGCCCATGAAGCATTGACAGAAATTATCATTATCATAAAATTATTAAATTATTTTTAGCGGTATGAAATAACAGGTGTTGTTCGGTATGCGGAATAATTCCACCCACAAAATCGCTGCGAGTCACTGACCGAAAAGTTGATAATTGATAATCGATGCGAATAAGCAGATTTCACGAGGGCCGAAGTCTGCGGAACGATTTAACAATGCCTGAGTTTGATTCGAGCTTGACGCAGGTAATAATCACGTACGATCGAACCGGTGTTTCGCGCCATTTGACAGCACGCTGACTACCGATGATTTCCTCTTACGGTCCGATGATAAGATAATTAATGTCTGTGAACCGAAAACAGGTAGGCGGTAGTCGTATCATCACTAGTCAATACTGCTCTTGTTTCCCTTGATATTTGAGTGGTCTTACAAAGATTCGATGTCAACTATCCGAAGAGAAAGCGTAGTTTCTTCCAAATTTTCTCGAGTTATTTATTTTGTCGATATTTTCATATGTGACTCAAAAAAACAATATTTAGATGAAAAATTCGATTTCTTTGTTAATATCTAAAGTTTATAAAAAAAACGACACAAGTTCAAAAAAAAAAAAGAAAAAAAGAAGAAAAGAAAAAAATTTTGCTACTTGAGAGCTTAGAATTTACGAATAAACTCATGATTATATTAGAAATCAGCTCTCCCCTCAATTTTTTTTTTTTTTATTGTCTTATTGATTAAGCAGATTTTGCAAAATCTAGCTTTATATAAAGCATAAATAAAAAAATAAATAACGAGAGGTTGGGAGGCGATAAATTAAGCGTCACGTTGCGGCGTGCGCGATTTACAACGAGCGCAAATCAGGATGGATGTTTAAATTCGCGTGTATTGTGTACCCGGTTGACACTTGAATCTGATAAATTGTTTGCAATTCACCGGGAGACAAGCAAGCGTCCGTTTTTTCCCTCGCAACGTTCCTCGACTTTTTTTTCTATTTTCTCCGCTGTTACCTCGAGTCGAGAATTCGTAAATACGTGAATCGCATTAGCTGATTGGACCTCCTGGTACCTACCTCGAATCGCAAAATGAATCGAGCCCGCAACTTCATCGGCCGCAATTCACGTCACGCGGAGCTCGAAGAGCGGAAATTAATTTCAATATCAAACTCGCATTGTCTCGGCTGACATTTAAATCGGGATAAATTGCACGCTATTCACCGGAGGCGATAGTTACTCTCTCTTCATTCGTTCGGTCTTCCGTTTTTTTTATTCCTACACAGCGCAGTTCTTGCGGCGAATGATCAGCTGATTCTTCCTTTCGATCGTCTTGTAGAAAGGTTGGAAGGTAGAGAGTCAACCTTGGCCTAGCGAATGACGGGCCAATTTCTTTTAATCCTTCCGCGTAAAGAAAGCCTCTAATTTTCTTTTGCAAACATTATAACGATGTGAATAATGAATGTAATATAAAAAAAAAAAAATAAAAAAAAATCGCGATCATGATTAATTACTGCAGATTATAATCTAAATTCACCCCGTTAGAACGTATCGTCAATCATCAAATTCCCAGCAATCACTCGAACTTGTTTCCCTCAATTTCCGATTTCAGACTTACGTCAAAGTCACGAAGTGATAACGTAAAATCTATATCGTATTAACCAAACATAAGACAAGAATATAAAATTCCCACCCCGACGGTATTGAGTAGCAAAAATTGTAGAGAATACAGCGTCGCGTTAGATAGTTTGGAATTTCAAAGGGATGATTCGATAGCGGGATGAGTTGTTTTTCAAATTCTTCACACCCCCGGTCAATCAATCGCCGCTCGTTAATAATTGAGAGCCGCTTTAACGCGGTGATTGATTGCCGACGAACTTCATTCACTAGCGTATCAATCATAACGCGGTACGTAAATAAAAAACCTCTTTCTCCATCGCCTCTCTATCTCGCCTTCTCTACCCATCTCTATCTAACTTGCATACGAATACTCAGCGATTCGACAACCGCAGTGCACTGGCTTCGTGCCCACGATTTTCACACAACGGGCACAGAAATTGCACGGACTAGGTTACTAGGTACGCGAGTGTTTTCTCCTCCCCAATAGCCAGACATTTAAATCGTAATAAATTACCGCCTATTCACCTACCGATCCTCCCTCTCTGGTATTTCAAATTTATTTCCCTCCTCTGCCTCGTTCTTAAAAAATTTTCCATCTGATTTATCATCGGCAATGTTCCAAACTGAAATCCCAAAAACAAGAATCTAACTTCGTCGATGAAAAATTCTCCTCACGGGGATGAAAATAAAAAGCAAGCAAAAACAACAACAACAACCAAGTATAAAATTTTTTTCAACGACGAAAAACACTGTGACCGATTCGAAGTTTATCGAAAATTGAAACACGCCACCGCGCGTTAGCTTCCGATCTATTCACGTCAAACGTGACCCAATAACTGAACTTAAAATGTAACAAATTTACGCGCCTCCCCCCCCCCCCCCCCCCCTATTCAGCAGGGGTTGCAGTTTCGAGAGTCGAGGCTCAGCGCAGCCTTTGTTTGCCCGTCCTCCGACTGTTAAGATAGGCCATGACTAGGTCGGGACGGGCGAGACTAGGCCACGCTGAGCGAGCCTGCAGGGTGCAGGAGAGTCAGGGCAGGGCTGCAGGGTGACCGACCGATCGCTGTTAGAAACCAACGACAGCTGAGAGGGGGTCCGGGTTTCCCCCACGCGGATTCGCGGCCGACTGAACTACCCCGGCGACGCCGAGGTTGGACCGCTCCGTCGACACCGCGGCGTGGGCAATGCGCTAGCCTGCGCAAAACTACCCCTCGACGGGCGCCTCGGGTGTGCGGGTACCACCCTCCCTCACCCTCCCTCACCTACCTGCCCCCTACTTTACCACCTCCTCGCCCTCGCCCTCTGCTCACTCCCATTGGTTGCCCTAACCTTTGCTAAGTCCTGGTGGTAGTGACACCGCTTTGTCGTCGACGGAGGTGTAGGGGTGAAAAAATTTTACGGTACAAGACGCGTGAGTCGGGAGGCGAGGAGTGTTGGCCTAGGTCGGAGTTAAGGAGGGATGGAAGATTGTTGAAATTTTCGTTAATTTCTCTTCTGAGGGTTGCGAGAGGGGTTCGAGACTGGCGCGTGGCTAGCAGATCGGTTTTTCTGTTTGTTACCCGCGTTCAATGAGTCAGGACGCGTGAAAAGTTAGGGGTTCGTTGGGCTCGGTAGGGCGGGGAACTTATTACTGTATACAAACGGAGACATAATGGAGATCGAATTTTTATCGATAAATAAGGGATGCAGAGATATTCATTGATTTCGACGCGCGGTGGACTAATGTTTTGGGGTATCGAATCGAGGCTCGATTATCTCGTTATTCGTGGTGTAAAGCGAATTGCTATATGCGAATTACTATACTGTTTAACGCGTTTGACCTCGAATACGTCAGAGACGTCAAGCCAACTACCGAGTACGACAGTGACGATTATTCCTCGGAGACCCGACGTTGTGTGACCCAGACAATTATGTAACCAACACTGCTTGTACCTCGTTGATTCTGACCATTATAAGCTTTTCTACTCGTCTTTGTATCGTAAAAGAAAATAGTTAAGACAATATAGCTGAGGTTTTGTCTGCAAAAATGTTTACTCTTACGTATAATAATTGACAAATTTTTTTTTAATGCATTCCGTCGTGTTATCCGTAGGTGGAAAAGTTTTACGGAACTTTCTCGTTGGTTGAAAACGAGATAAAAATAAAAAGTTTAGCGAGTAAAGTTTTTTTTTTTTTTTTTCACAGAATAATTAACACACCGTAACTGATTATCATCAGTCACTTTTTGGTCAAATTTTAAAGTCGAGTTGTTCGGTTTTCTACTTTTTTTTGGTTAAACATGTTAATTCAACCCCTCTTAATATTAATTCCATTTAGAAACGACGATGATATGATAAATTGTGTAATAAAATACGCACAGAATTCCACATTGTATGCATTGCACCGACGACGCGACGTGAGAATGTATTTTTTCCATCTCGATATGCCTCGAGGAGGTTCCGGCATTGGAATTTATTAAAGTTTGACGAGTGACAGGCGGCGGATCGTCCCTTCGTCGCGTCGGCCGGTCCTGTGTATCCCGAAGGGGGCGTCGTAGCTTTTTTATAACATGCCTTCGCCGAAGGGGTATGAATACGAATTAAATTACACGACAATAAAATCTCATTTGAAGCACCGCGTGTGTGCTTGCGGTCGTTCCGCACCGGAGCTCTTCCCCCTGAATCCTCCACTTCAGAACCTCCCCCAGCGGGGGGAGTGTCATCCGGGGAATGCGCCAGGTACACACGATAAACACCGAGAAGACTCGTAACGCACCCTCTGCCTTTTCCCCCCTCGACTATATGGGTTTGGACTAGTCAAAAACTTCCCTGTATTATGCTCACAATAGAGGGAAAACGCAACGAGGGGGTGAAAAATAAATACAGGGGTTGACCCAGTGCGGTTTTCGACAGTTGTGTCTTTTTCATTCAGGTTTTTGCTTTCCATTGCTTCTTCCTAAGGGTGAACGGATACACCCTTTCAACCCTCCGTACTTTCCACCCTCTGCAACGAACATTGGAAGAATACAGCCAGCGAAATACGCGCGTATAAATATAGAAACTTTGTGTACTTGGATACATAGCAGTCAATTTTTAACAAATATCGGCCAATTTTCCACCCCATTTAGGACACGGTAGCTTCCGAAGCTGAGCGTATTCCGATCTTACACCATTCGACCGTGTAAACAGCCCTTAGCTTTCGGCAGTTTCACGGAGTATGGGGCTGTGCGGAAAGCGTTGTTGCACGACTGAATTGCAGTTCGTTGAAATCCCTTTTTTTACAAACTCATTTTATTTTTCATAGGGTCGCCTTTTTCCTCTATTTGCAATTTCATCTTATTTTATTCTCAAAACCGGCTCGGTATTATGAACTCCTGCATCTAGGGCGGATAGTCGCACGAGGGTAGCAGCTGCAGGAACTTTTAATAAAGTGATCGCAAATCTCTTCGAATAGGAAATTCTCCCGGAGAATTCGACCCGGAGGTCGGCGCACCCTCAGGTTCCAGCAAACCTTACGGGATTCCGGTTGTAGTTTTTGAGGCTTCTATGGTGAACCCTCGCACAATATTATCATTACCCGGGAAATAGTTATCAAACCGCATTTTCCTCGCGGAGAATACTCTCCGTGATATGGAATTCCGTATTCATGGTCGAGGAAACAGAGGCTCCGGATGATTGTGTTTCATTCGACATTCATTAACTAGATTTCGTCCCCTCGAATTCGCTGGCTAGCATCGCGTCGTGATAAGCAAATGGAGTTACCGGACAAATTTAAGAACCCGGTCCATGAATCAGCCTGATCAAAGCTGTCATAATCGCCAAGTCACCGGTAGTCGTAAAAGTCACGTGTCTCGCGGCGCATCAGGTTTGTCCGTCGACGTTGAAGGCAGCGGCAGCGGCGCGATGAATGAACGAAATCTCGTCGGCCGCGGCGCCCCGGTTCTTTGAACCTGGAGTTTAAATATAATTTTGTAAAAGGCTTGAAGCACACGGAATGAAAGAGTCTGGAGTAGCAGGACGGAAGAAGGATGCTGCTGTTGCTGCATTAGCCTTGTTTCTCTTCTGCGTCTTACACCGCTGCGCTGCACTCGTTCCAGACCACCTCCCTTTACTTCGCGTTAACCACCACCATCCGCCGGGGATCACCGGACGGAATTAAAGACGACACCCGTCACACATCTGCTCTTGCTCTTCGTATACACCTTTTCACTCTTAGTCAGACACAATGCACCCTGCGTAGAATGACTCGAAGTCACTCATCGTCGAAACGTCGGTTCAGGTTGGCGATGGTCTTCTACTTCTCTCTTATAACATTCCTGTTGGTCCGGCGAAGCCTTTGCTGCCTCGTCATACTGCCAGTCTGTCCGAAAGGCTTGTTGTTTAAAACCATTGCAGAGCAAGTTTATGCATAACGTGAAGCGAAGCCCTTAAGCGCGGGAAATTTATTCCCATTAGCAACGCAACCGCGTTATTTCCCCCTGCAGCATCAGGGGATGTTGTTCCACCGGAAGGACGCCTCCTAGCTCGTCGAGTTACGTCCAAAGTTATTTGGGACGGGTCAGAGAGAAGGAGAGAGGGAGAGAGGGAGAGAGAGAGTGACGCTAGGCTTCGAGGTTCGAACCCTGGCTCAAGTAGGTAGACCTCTGCGAGCCAGGGTTGGTACATCGTCAGTAACTCATTAAGACAGCGAATCGCTCCGGCGTAAAGAGGCCTTCTGGTGCCAGGGTCGATAGCGAAGAATCGTGCCCTCCACCTTCCTGCGTGTTATCAGAGTCTTATTACGGCCTGGCTTGAGGCCCCCTTTCCGAGGGGTGCCGAAGGCGGAAAAGGGGATCGTGGACGAGGCGTTGGTATAGCGAGAATAATCGAGAAGAGGGAGGAAGGGAAGGAAGATGCTGCTGCACGGTTCTCGAAAAATACTGCCTAAAAATACTTGCGCGACCTCCTCCAAATGAAAACTGTCTGGCGATGGGCTGAGCGGAATGAAAAGAGGCCGACACAAATTCTACATCTATACCTTTCAACGTGCACGGGGAAAGAGGGGGAGAAAAAAACTTGTATCAAAAGGGAGCGGTACTTGGACTACATGCCGCATCCTGCATACCGTTCTCGGACGGTCCGATGGACCGTAAAGATTCTTGGTTTTTTCACTTCTTGGAATCCAGTCTGCAATTTGGATATTCTTGCTTTCGAGCGGAAATTCTTAATCTTGAGCGATACTTGAGCTTCACTTTTAGATGAAGGCTTTATTTTTCACAGTTTTCACAGTTTTCCTCAGACTTTGTAATGAGCATCTAAAGAGCACTTCGCTATGTTCATAACTCATGATTCGGTCTTTCGCCATGGTTTCATCAATGCACTCTTCCTCGTAGCGAGTAAAGCGTACCTACTTAGTGATACCCTTTGCAACGGCTTAAAGGCGGGATCCATTGCAACACGTGTCGAAGCTTTGCTCAGGTTTCAATTTGCCAGCTCCCGGAATGACGGGTCGTTTGGTCGACGTGCTTTATTCTATCAGCCGCAAGATCGCACCCAACATTTCATTCCAGTACACACTCGTTGAACAAAGCCCGTCTGATTCCAGCTTCTAAATTATCATTTCCAGGTCTCAGACTCAGTCGCACTGTCCCCTCAGTGTTTATAAGCTCTCGAAAAGCTCCAGCATGCAGAGAGAGAGAAAGAGAGAGAGAGAGAGAGAGAGAGAGAGAGAGAGAGAGGGGGAGAAGGAGGAGCTGCAGACTGTACACCTCTTCCTATTCCCCCGCAATGCGCATGCATATCTGGATCTGCATTGCATCGAGGGATGCATTGTACTGCTGGTCGCTCCTGGTGTAAGCTCGTGATTTAGCGCGTAATTGGCTCGGTACTTGGTTCCGCGCTGTCGTATAATCGCACTTCCACATGCGAATCCACCTGCACGTATACCACGACATGCCCAACTACTATCTACACGTACATATATACCTATTTATGCACGTAGCGTAGGCATGGAGACCCGCAGGTCGACGGACGGAAGGTTTTGCTACACCCTTTGAAGTAATGTCGCGCTAATTTTCCGGTTTTTCTCTTCAAATTCGTACGGTTTTATTTGTAGGTACATAATTTCTACATTTTCTCTTTCTTTTTGAATTTGAAAATGGATTCTTTTTTTTAAGAAGCTATCGAATTTCTGAAATAATGATCCACTGGTAGACGAGATGAGATGAAATCTTCCGTGGAAGACGGATTTGAGTTATACTTACTCTCTCTGTGCCAAGGCAAAGTCAAATTCAAACTCCAAGTTACACATAAGGCCCACAAATTTTACCGCGCATCGTATAACCGCGTGTCTATTTGCCTCTGACCAACGGTGTAACTTAAACGTTACGGCTTCAGGCTGAAATAGATATGAAAACTAGAAACTGTTACGCATGTCTCAAGTTTATCCCACGATTTGATGATCGTGAAAAGTACGGTACAGCGAAGATTTGAAAATACAAGCACATTTCATTGAATTCAATTCAATAATTTATTCTTCAATGATAAAAATAAACCAAAACGACGTTATTTTGCTTGCCAATTTAAAATGAGGCCAGTCCAAGAAAATTTGTTCTATAAATTTTTCCGTTTTCTGCTGTATTCATGTAACGACAAGAAAGCGTGACGAGGGGCTGCGGCACCTAATGGTGCGTGCGTTATCGGGGCGTTTGGTGACCTGGAAAACTGAAAAATCTCCAGAATCTGTGTACACAGGAATTTCTGATGAAATTTTGAACATGTTTCTAAATACTTCGGTTTGATTCTGACTATTTTTTTCATTCTATCCGGCAAGAAGAAGGTCCTGAAACGGTTCTCTGCTCTCTCTTTCGTTTCCGACCTTATCTACCTCGTACACTTTGCACTCCCAGAACAGTTCCTGCGCTTTCCAAATCGTCGCTGGCAGTTGAATACATGGTATAACACACGTTATATGTTACGTGAATGTTTTAATACTCCAGTCAAAAACTAATATCGGAGAAGAATACGTTTACCTTACATGAAATCGAGCTTTTGCCCCAGGAAATTTTTTACTTCGGTGAAAAGAATGAGTAACTGACATAATCGATTCGAAATTGAAATCAGCCGATAGCCAGTGCGCGAATTTATTATCAGCTTGCTTTTGGTATAATCCTTCGCCGTGCACCTTCGTCACTGCACCACCATTCGATTCCCTGAAGAATTGTTACAACCAAGATCAACACGACGTAAAAACAAGAAAAAAAAAAGCTAAACCACGATATAAAATTGCGGTGAAGAACCTCAAATTAGGGGTTATAAAAGTGTCCACAGCTCAGAGCTCCGAGACCTGTACTTAAAGATTTGACACTTGGTGCAGGCTCGCCTTTTCCGGCACCGAATCCGCGCGCATAACCACAGTGCCTACGGACCGGCGAATCTTGCCCTGTGACTCTTGGGGTGCAGGCATAAATAATTCATACCACGAGCTACCTGCGTATACCAAGTTCAATGCATCCACACCATCCACCCACATCCACGTGCATCGAGACGTCTTTGCAGGGTGTATATGGTGTGTATAAACGGGGGCGGGTCTCCGCGCCCCATCGCGACCCTCTATTAGGCGGAGGGTTTATGAATATTCAGGGCATTTCGCACGTACGTTCTTCGTTTATCTCCGAGCAACGTGTGTAGTCGATCTGCCTCTTCCAAGCCCTGCCAAATCGCATGTCTGCAATGCGTACTCGCACCAAGACTAAGATGAAAATTTTGCAATATTCCATCAGGTTTGTCAGATATTGCGAGAATTATTTCTTGACATTCTATCTGACGAAGCTAATGCAATTTTTTATTCAAAGACCTAATTAATAACTTGACTCACTATTTTGTTCCACCTATCATTGGAGTTTACAACATTCTTACTACGTCAAATCAGAATCCAAGGAACGGATGAAGATGAATTGTATGAAAAAGGGTCCGGCAAGTTTTAAAATGTCTGAAGTCAATAACGTTCGATGGAACGATGTTTGGTGTTTCTTAACAACACGTTTTATGGAATATACCCTACCTTTTACGAAGTTTCACCAGCTTCTTCATGGTGACTTTTGAGCCGATATGGATTTGGCGAGTAATTTCGTGTGGTGGATGGACAGCCGTCACGGCGTTATAGCTAACGGTGCCCTGAGAGAGATGAGCGGAGAAACTAGACTTGATTAACTTAAGCTTGTCAGGAAGCGGTGTCGCGAAGTTCCGTAACAGTTGAATATCACCCTCGAAGGGACGTCACTGACTCGAAGCCCCGTTATCCTTCACATTCCGACATCCTTGGAGAGCGGCGTTGCTGTAATGCAATTGGCACGACTTTCTCATTTTAGACATTGGATTCGTTAGCTGAAATGTTTTGGACCCGGGGAAGGAAACCGGCTCTGTTTTAAAGTTTGATGGTACAAAGAGATAAAAGAGACGAGATCTGGTGGAGAGAAAAGCGGTGCAGTTCACCTCTGCTCCGATATCCCGTCCAAGTTTTCATCGCTCTTTATTTCTTTTTCCTCTCGGAGAATATCTCTGCTGGAGATTCGAGTAAGCCCGATAAAAGCTCTCGGCGAACTGAATTAAAATATACAGTGGAATTAGCGGGTGTATGTAAGTGGGTAATTAGCTTCTAAGACCCAATTTCCATTTTCAGGTTCTCCGAAGACTGTCCACGTCCTTCACAACTCCGAACAGCCGGCGTCCGTATTCGCCGTACTCGAGTCGGGGACCAAGGTGGTTCCTCTTATCGCGGACGGTCTCTTTGACCTTCTCATGCTCAAGATGACCAGCATATACACCAGCAAAAAGCAGACCAAGGTCGAGGCCAAGGGACCGAGATTCGAAATCGGTGACTTCTGCGTTAAACTCGGAAGCGTCACGATGAGCCAGAACTTCAAAGGCGTTCTTGTCGAGGTATGACTTGTCACAAATCCCTCAATTAACAATTCGCGAAGCGTAATGCTTCCGCCAGACTTCCATGCCATTTGTTTACCCGACATTCATCAGCTTTTTCTCCCTCCCTCTACGTCCTGGGATAGGAACCGTTGATTGCTTTCTTGTGCTATTCTATGTATGCGACTCCTGATTTCAACTGTCGGCTTGTGAACAGAACAAGGACTCGACAATGACCGCTTCGAATTGCGGTGAGTCTAATGAGATACCGAATTGGTTATTGCTAGACATTTCTGAGCTTTTTTTTCTCCCTTAAGAACCAGGGGTGGCTTTGCACGCGTAGAGCAGCCGTTCTGCTCCCCAAAATCGATAATTCGACGTCACCACGCGGACCAAAATGACCCCAGTATTTCAGAAACTCCAATTTTCACTGAATTTCAATCTAGCTATAGGTTACTGCACAGAGAGCAAATAATTTTTTCTGACGCACCTTATGTCTGACTTTTGAGATCGATGCTCGGTAGAGGTTTGATTTTAGTCTCAGTTTGTTTTTATCTGCGATCGTGAAAAGAGTCGCTGCAAAGTTAAAGCCGGGATGTAAACATAACGAATTCAATTCTCGAGAGACGTTCTGCAAATACGCCAAATTACCGAAAAAGTGAGAGAATTTCGTATTTTATGATAAATTCAAAAAGGTCTACCTGGTCTCGGTCCTGGTTTATTAATACAGCAACTTCAAAGACGGAAGACGCAAATGCGAAATGATAAAAAAAAAATGCTACTTGAACAAAAATATTAGAAATATAATATCTTTAGTTTAATTACACGAATTCTTCATCAGCCGTCATCGCTGATTCACCTTTCATTAACGTTATTAAATATGAAAGGACCAGTCAACTCTTTCGTACAGCATAATTTTGGCATTTACGGTCGCTTAAATATGATAATAACCCGAGATATTCAATTTTCAGTCGCACGCCTCTCGGAAAACGTTCTAGGAACTTTGATCTTAAATTTAACAGAGCAGCTGGTCGTTTCCGCTTAAATAATTTGAGTACCATCGTTTATCCGTCAAACGTTGAATTATTATTTCCATTACCTACCCCTGTACCAAATTTCCTGCCGACGGATTTTCCACTACAAACAATAATTGATCGTTAAACTTATATAACTACGCGATCCTCTGTTTACCACGGAGATTAATTACGTCTGAAATTTTTCAGTCGCATTCGCATCAGAGTCTCGCCCGTTACGTGATCTAATTCACTCTATGCTTTCATCTTTTAATCAATTTTTCTCCGCCGAAAGCCTCAGTTCTCAGATATTTTCATCGTATGTCAAAGAACATCCGAAGTTCCTATACATTTAATGCAGCTACGAAATATTTACACTTTTGATAAAAGGAAATACGGAAATTTCACTTCAGTTACCCAACAATTCAAATAAACATCTGATTTTCAAAAGTAGAAATTAATAGAGGTTGAAAAATTGTTTGATGGTATAAATCTTCGCAATTTTTTCGTTTCATCCACCCACCCATCTTGATTATTTGTGCAAAACTTTGGTTTTCCCAACCGATAGACGATGCTCACGCAATCTTCCAACAATAAACTAAGCAGATATTTAACAAGCTTACAAACCGGATGAAGTATTCGGCAAACTTTTAGTAATTTTTTTCGCTAACTTAGCTGTTCAACTATCGTCTTGTCTGGAAAAACCAGAATAAAAACGAGAAGCTTGTAACTGTGATACAGTCTACAGACAAACGATCGCTCGTCCAAATCAGTTCTAAATTCGTGTTGACCATTTCCGCATAAAGTCGAGACGAAATACGAGTGCTATGCTAAATCTATGACAAAAGCAAACGCCTCGGTCTCTCTTTATTCAAACTTTTCGAGATGCATGCCGTGTAGCGAAGGAATAGACGATAAGTAGACAAGGCTGCGGGCAGGGTGGGGTTTGCGGGTAAGTATCTAAGATAACTACACGTTATCGATCGATCGCAGACTTTACCCACTTGGGTGGTGGTTCACACCCTCCCTCTGTCATAGGTGTTGCATGCATCGCCTATTTCGAGCGACAAACCTCCCTCGACGACACACATACCCGCCCCTCGACCCGACTTAAGTCATGCCCGCTTAAGGGGGTGCTGGGGGTGCTCAGGCAGGAGTTTGCACCACCTTAGAAAACATTGTTCAGATTGGAATTCGGTCGTCACAAAGATATCGAAATCACTAAAAAACTGCAATTTTATCCAGTAAGAAAATACGGAAACAGGAATAAGGAATAAGGAAACTCGTAATCGGATAGCAGAAGGTTGAAGTAAGTAACCTTAATGCAACGAAACATCAGAAATTCACTATTTTGCAATTATAGAATGACTTTCAAGGATTTGAATTTTAAAAAATATGAGTATGTTTGGTTCGATATGGTTTCCTCAGTTTCATATCATTCTAATGGTGCGAGGCAGAGACTTTATCGAACCCGCATCGTTACGATAACTTTACTAACTTCAATCGCATCGGACATCCCTTATAAATACGCTGATTGTGACTCTGGGCAGAAAAACGTGTTATTATTCATACGTGCCGAATCCTCCATGGGACTCGAGACGTGCCTGCGGAACAGCCGCAGAAACTGTGTTACCGTGGTTGCAGATGGGTATTGGAGGACCCATAATACCTCCGTTCGCCTCCCTCTGTCAAACTACACGAGTATAACCAACATGCACGTGCTGTACACGACTACGTAGACATTATACGTATTCATGATGACGTACCCACCCCGTCCATGTGTGGGTATGTTGGTATATATGCGTGTAAGCCCCGGGGACGTCGCGTCGTTACAATTTGTCGCTTCCCAATCCACCTGCAACGTTCGTTTCGTCCTCTGCCTATAAGTACGGAACATGTTTGTTCTCCCTGAAGCGTAGATATGGACGCATCGTGTGTGTGGGGTGGAGGGCTGAGGGGGGGGGGGGGTCGAATGCAGGCGCAGCGTACTTGCACAAGTTCAATATGGATTCAACGATGCAATTCGGAGCAGGTATACGTATGCATGCACGTGTACTTGATATTCGAGTGTGCACAGAACGCGTTAAAAATTATAGCGTATACTATATATACGAAAGATTTGAATTTTTGAAACTTTCAGGTATCCAATAACGCGGAAAATGGTAAAGTTTTCACGAGTTATTCAATAATTTTATTGCCTATGTTGCAGCACAATTTGTCCGTTACTTAAACGTTTTCAGCGAATAACGTAACGCCGTTGAGACTCTATATAAATAATTCACTTCTTGCCGAGATTCACCCCCCAGAGAGAGAGAGAGAGAGATCTGGCGAGGTTTTACTGCACGCTGTTTCTTCCCCTCAAAGAAAACAGTTTGCCTGATCCTGCAAGTTTTCTCTTCTCTTCTCTTTTCTGCTCTTCTGTTATTTCGGGTTCGACGCGATCAGACTGGGCTCAGTTTGATCATCTGCCTGAGGTGAAGAAACTAACTTCATCCACCATAAGTAAGCGGAGGAACTGCGAGGTGTAGTAAAGACGTTAAAAAAAAACTCTTCATTTCCGTTTAGTCGCAGGGAAAGAAAAACTCAGGGAGAGAAAAATATAACCGCTGTCATTGGAGGGTTTAAATTTTCACCCCAATGCATGTATGAGATTCTTGACTTTTCGAGACGGATTTTATACTTTACTGTCCTGCTTTTAACGTCTCCATTTTATTCTTGTATCATTTTCTCTTCAGCTCCTTACGGAAATGTCGATACGCTGACTAATTAGCCTTTTATCATATCATTAATACCGTAATAAAATATTTATATGGCTTGGCAAATTTCATGTACCACAAATTCTAATTCTTATTCTACGTTGTTATAGTAGATTTTTGATTTCAATCCATTCCTGCTGATTTGAAAAGACAAAACAAAAAACCAATGAGAAGAATTAATTCTCTGTGCGAGTGAAAAGCCCACGAGGCAGAATCGATTAATACAACTACGGACCGCCTCTGGTGCTGCTTCAAAAGTCGTTCGTTGTTCGACGAATCGAGGATAAAGGGAATCTATATGTATAGCTTATATGCGAATTTTCACTCGTCAATTTTCCGTCCCAATCCAGGGTAAAAAGTATTGTCTAGTGCAGAATAGACTCGAATTGACATTTCGCAACTTTTGCAACTGTCCAATTTTCCAGCTGCAGAACAGTGCGGACGTTTTTACAAAATAATATACGTATATTCATTCCATTACCAGTCCCGTTTGTTTTCCAGCCAATGTTTTCAAAAACGCTAAGCGCTGTGGAATCAGTTTTTTCTTGCCCGATTAGTGCTTCAATTTACGTATTCTTAGCTTCGACATCGTGTTGAGACGCGGAATTAGGTATATACATGGTTGATGTCGCGAAATTTTTCCGATATGACCGCATGCTGGTTATTGTTATTCGTCAAGACTACGGAAGCAACGTCGCGACGTTCTTAAATATTTTTTGTCCAAGTGTATCCGGAACGAACTTTTGCTTCAAAGAGGCTCTAAAAGAAAGTGTGCGTCTGATACTTGCACAGGTAATAAATCCCGTACGACTCGAGCCGCTTCAAAGCCTTAATGAAAAGAAAAGAGAGAAACGAGGGAAGAAAAAGTGGAGGAAGGGAAAAATTCAAGCACCTCTAATCCGGAAAGTTTCTCCCTAAAAAGTAGCGAAGCCCTCTACGCAGTAGCGCTCTTAATCAATCCGGATTAAATTCGTCGCTTTGTTTCTATCCCGGATCCGCGGAATTCGCGAATCTCAACGTTCAGCAGACCGCAAAGATAATTGAGCTTATCCGTGCGTTATAGATTTTAAAATATTATCCTTCCACCCGCAGAACGTT
The DNA here is from genome assembly GCF_021155765.1 of Diprion similis. Taxonomy (NCBI): domain Eukaryota; kingdom Metazoa; phylum Arthropoda; class Insecta; order Hymenoptera; family Diprionidae; genus Diprion; species Diprion similis. The sequence goes on along the minus strand of NC_060106.1, from coordinate 17,184,632 downwards.
GGCATTGCAGCTTTACCCCGAGCCTTCGGTCTGCGAAACAATCTTGTGAACTTAGTTCAGAACTGAGGTAGATAATCGCCAATCGCCATTGAAAGATTGTAAGCGTTTAATAACGCTCTAATACTCTCCGCGAGACTCTTTGTTACCTACACGTTATTACTATGATCCTTATTTCCTTCACTTTTTCAACGTTATATTCTGATGGTTCTTCGGAAAGAAAAGGGGTTTTATTCACCCAACTATTACACCTTTCACGAACCTCGTTTATCGAAGGTTTCTAGCCGATCTAACGCCGCCGCTCTAAAAGCCGCCATTTTTAATATAACATTGCGTTCAGTCGACTGGCCGTTTCGGTTAAGGATTTGATACACCGAAATACGCCGCAAGAATTTCTAATAACTTTCAGTAAACAAAATTTATGTCACATACTCCTGCATGCGAATTTTTTCCTCCTCGTGATCCTGGATCTGCGGCCGGATATAAGCTCGAGAGGAAAAAGTTTTTCGTTGTACGATATCCTTTAAGCTTGTGTGTAAAAAATAATATTACTTCTTGGTTCCATTTGCTCGGTTGTAATCCTGTGGTTGACAATCTTTTTTTCCCTCAATTTTGTCTCTTTTTATTTTTTCTCCCCGCAAGCTGGCAGGCGATATTACAGCGGTAAAAGAAACATCCACGTCTTGCTATGGAACATCTCTTGTTATGGGCTTAGAAAAATGAGGACAAAACTGTAGGAAATAAAACATTAGGGGAAAAAACGGAGGTGAGCAGAGGAGAAAATCTCATTATCTCTGAGCCCCCAGATTTCTTCTTCCCTGAATATTTTCGTGCTTGCGTGATTTTTGCTCACCAAAAATCCCGTACCTGCGGGGCTGAATAATCGGCAAATGGTATGAGGTTCGAGATGGAAGCTGTCGGGATCAGGTCGATGTATGCGTACAGAACCCGCCCGCGTGCACACCGATATGAAAAATAAAGAGGGAACATGCTGAAGAATACACGAAGCCTTGAACTCTTTAATCTAAAAAATCATCGCATTTTTATACTTTATTGAAATCGCGAGATCGTTCCGTGCAGATAACTCGTAAATTGAGGTGCGGAAAACGCAGACCTCACAGGTATAAACAACACAGGGTGTACTTTTTTTCGTACAGAAATTTCCTGGTAATGGGGTAAAGCGATGAAAAATAAGGTGCCAGTCGGTGATACAATGCGAGGAGCGGGTGAAGACGAATAATTCGAAAAATTCCGCGGCGAAAATGGAATTTTTTCAATGTCAAATTCTCGCATCGCAGCTATTCTGTATTATTACGCATTTCGCACAACTTCCCGCGAGGCTGTGTGATGAAAAAATGTCTGGAGCGTGTGTAAGTGAATTTTAACCGCAATGTGTAGACGTAACTATATTTAGATATGTAATTGCGTGTTGATCTTACAGATGTCTTTATACGCTTATTGTATTTGCGCCAAGTGAGAAAGAAGAAGGATAGTGTGAACAGTGATAACGTTTGACGATCTTTGTCTGCGATGAACCTTGGAATCTATGTTAGTACAATTATGTACTTGTAACGTTTCTCCGAAAGTCTGTCGCGAAATGTCGTCATGTTCATCTGAAGCCGATGAAAAATGCACGAGCTTAAGTCTCCTTACGTGGAATTCTGCAACGCGGTTACGCAGCTCCCTAGGCGTTATACTAATCAGCAGATTGACGGTTAAACTGAGGTTTATAACAGAAATCTCCTCTGAATATAAATATTTAGTCTCATTGACGTATCTGCGTCGTAGGATAAATTTCCAAGCCTCTAAACGACGTCGACCGTCCATTTGGCTAAATCAATATTTCTGCATTACGCAGAACTGACGAATTACGCCAACGATGTAAAGGCCTTGTTGATTTAAGAATGCGTTAAAAACGAAGTTAAAAGGCGCGCGCATGTCATTGTTTTCTTCAAACTTGCGTAATAATGTTTCTCCTGTATTAATTTTATATCATATGGTTCATCGAACCCCATTTTTATCGACGCCTTCTATGTTTATACAATAATTTCTTTTGATCGAAACATTAGGCTTCGAGGGATTTTTCTCAACTTTTTTATTTTTGCCCAATGGTTCGCTTCATCTTGAAAAATAGTCGTGTCATCCTGAGCAATAATTCATAATAACAAATTCAAATAAACAACCTTTCACAGGTCGAATATCGGCCCTGCGTCATTCCCGGTAGCTCGTGGGAGTTGATGAGAGAATTTCTTCAAGGTTTCCTTGGATCAGCTGTACCGAATCAAGCTCCTCAGTATTTACAAGTAAGATAAACGAAGATAATATATATATATATATATATATATATACATACTATACGATTCTCCTTTTTACGATTGAAATTTGAAAATAAACCCCAAGCAATTTATATCTGCGGGATAAAGTGAATTGTTGTAATTTGTTTGAAACATCTTACAGAACCGCATGAATGATATTTATCAACCCATGGATACCATACAGCAATATTTGGAGCACTTTGGACAGTACAGAAAATCTACCAGCGTCATATAAGCTGCAGCCACTTATCGTTAAATCCAATATTACAAGTTCCCAAAAAGACTTACGCTCTGTATCATATTCAACTTCGTAAGCTCCACAGGCTAGATACTTCTTAAAAGCTCGTAATATCAGAGATATTGATAATCGGAAGATTAAGTAGAAGTCCTAAAATTTTACCCTTCTTGTATGGATTTTTAATATTAATAATTATGCTTAGTGTTCAAATTTATTCGAATGTTATCGCAATCACGAATAAAGTTTCGGTCGGCATGTAAAAGTTCCATTGAATTGATGAGAAAATTTGTGAACGCATATCAAATAATCCGAAAACTTTTGAAACGAGATTATTGTTCTTTCTTCCTAACCGCACTCATAAATATGTGTAACATTTATAGGCGAAAGGACATCATGATAAATAAGTAAGTTCCAGTAGTTCCTGTCCTCTGTATACTTGTTTTTTCGTTAATTTTTAGCATGAAATATAGTTTAATTGACATAAGTGGTAGTCTGCAGGGTATGACTAATCAATTTCAGACACACTAATTTTAAAAATTTCTGATGACCATAATTTCAAGATACGTCTGATGAAAACGAGATTGAAACTAAAAACACCCATACTGCACGATAATGCATGATTTTTTCGTAGTTTTTTTTTCGAACATAGTTCAGTTTTCAGTCACTGATATTGTGTATGAATCATCGGTATAACAGCTATTGTATGTAAAAGAAGCTCCCCCGCGTATGCAAAAAACTAAGGCAAGCATTGAGTGACGGAATTTTTTCATTCGACTGATATGTTTAAGATATTTGTCTGGAAATTAGATGTAATTGAATTTTAATTTTGCCTTGGACACAGCTTTTGCTCCAAGGACGGAGTTTGAACCGATTAATACATTCCCGCCTGGGTGATCTAGGGATATTTTGTCAAGCCGTTGCATAACGTTGGCAACATTGCGAGAATGCGCCGCAGGGGCGGCGTGCATGAAAGATAACAGCGACGTGACGTTGGTTGAAAACATTTCGGCCGCGCTGTCATGGCCGGCTGATTATTGACAAACGTCAATTTTGTAAGAAAAGTGTGAATCGTGAATCGACTAATCAAATTAGCGTAAAAATGGCCAATCCCGAGGCACCTGGTGTCGATGACGTTATAGCCGAGCCAGGAATCGAGCCTGGGGCTTCGGCTGAGACGATGCTAGTGACGACGGATAGTTTCGAGGAATACGAGCAAGAGATGAGCAGCAGCATAGACGACAGGCAAATGAAGGAGAGCACGACTAGCACGATATCCGAACTCCAGGAGGACATTCGGGATGCCCCGCCAACGCCAACGGCGACCAGCCCCACGGAGCCAAAGCCTAGTCCTCCGGACGATTCGGAGCTCGTGAGTCTCCTAACCTCTAACGTGACAGAAGGAGTCAAATTCCGATTGCCCAGTACGCTGATATCCTATTTTGCAGGAGGATACCACGCAGCAGCTCAGTCTGAATAGTCTGGAAATTGACCCGATGAGGAACACGACGTGGCTGGCTCAGAAAAAGCATATATTTATACTAAGCCAGGCGGGAAAACCCATTTACTCGAGGCACAGTTCCGAGGATAAACTGGTCACACTTATGGGCGTTATGCAGGCGTTAGTTTCATTCGTTCAAGATGGTAACGACATGATCAGATCGGTCCACGCAGGCGATACTAATTTCGTTTTCGTTGTCAAAGGTCCACTTATCCTAGTCACTGTTTCTAAAACACTGGAAAGTGTGCCGCAGCTAGTTTTACAGCTAACGTGAGTTTACCGCAGAATTCATTCTTACAATTTGCAATTCTTTATTACAGAGTCATGATACTTGTTTTCTTCAAGGTAGCGGTATTTCTAATTATGTGTGAAAACAGAAATAAGTTTACTCTCTTTCTAATATCTTTGTTCGTCTTGTTTACTGACTGTGTCCATTGAACCCATTTATGGAATCTAAATTTTATTTTATAGATACGTCTATAATCAAATAGTTTCCGTCCTCACACAAGCTCAACTGACGAGGGTTTACGACCAGAGGCGAAACTTTGATTTGCGAAGATTATTGACAGGCAGCGAGAGGTTAATCGATCATTTGTTGAATTTTATGGATAGAGAGCCAGCCTTTTTTCTAGGTGCTATTAAATGCTTGCCTTTGTTGCCTTCCATGAGGGATGCTATTACTCAAACTATTGTTCAAACTTGTGGCAAAATTAAGGTGAGAAAAAGCAGTGCTTGTGTACCTCAAATGATTCAAAAACGTAATGTTCTATATTTGTTTCTCTTAACAAGCCTGTCTCTTATCATTATCTTGTTTATAGTATTCCCTTTATTGTGAATATTTATTTTATTTTTTTTTTTTTCATTCTGTTATGTATATATGTATTATGTGTTATGTATTGAGCTCACTGATAAAAAAATTTCAGAATCTGGTGTTTGCGATACTGCTAGCAGATAATCAGCTGGTGACATTGGTCAGAATGAAAAAATATTTCATACACCCAGCTGACTTGCATTTGATCCAAAATTTGGTTGCCAGCTCAGAGTCGTTTAAAACGGTAGAAAGCTGGACGCCAATATGTTTGCCCAAGTTTGATTCCAATGGATTTATGCACGGTCATGTTTCGTACCTGGCAGAGGATTGCCAAGCTTGTTTATTGCTTCTGACTGTCGACAGAGACGTATTCTATTCTTTGTCGGATGCCAAGCAAGTAAGCGTAATCCTTTATGGATACAATTGAAGAGGATAATGTATTATTTATTATCATATCTTTTTGATTTCTAATTAGAAAATAGTAGAGAAACTGCGGAGGACAAATTGTTTGGAAGCCATCAATGAGTCAATGAACAAAGCATCTGTCACAACAGCAGAAATTGGTTTACCAGAAATGCGACATGTCTTATACAAATGTAGAAGTACGGCACAATTCTGGAGTCCTGGTTTTCAACCACCATATACAACAGATGAAGATATCGAACGGTAAATTTCAGTATTTAAGGGAAGTAATATGAGTTTATGCGATGGATTAATATTTTTCTTATAAATTTCAGACTATTGGGACTCTATCAGTGCCTTCATCACAGATTGCATGCCCCAAATCGACCACTGAAGTTGATATTCCAACAATTGGACAAAGAAACAATGTTAGCATGGGTAAGGTGTAGAATAATTTTTTTTAAAGCATTTAAAATATCTGTATTCTATGATTACTAGTATCAATATTGCCAGTACTAGTATTAGTATGAATATTGATATTTCATTAGTGACAAGATTTACAATTCGGCTTTGATTTTTTCCAGGTAACGTCAGGTTTCGAATTGTATGTGACTTTTGAACCACTGGTAACTAAACCAGATGCGATAAATTCTGTAAGCAAATTGCTGAAATGGATAAAAAAGGAAGAAGAAAGATTATTTATATTGAATTCACCAACGTTCTAGCAAGAATTTGAAATTATGGAGAAAAAAGGCTCAAATGTCTCAGTTGCTGCACCGTAGTAACTGTAAAAGTACTGCAAGAATTTTTGTTAGAGAGTTTCCGTGTTGACGATGTACGAAAATTGTAAAAATTGGGAAGGAAGAAACGTAATATAACGTAGATTGTATAATTTCAAAAGGCTATGACTAGGTATATTAAGATTCAAGAAATGCAGCAGATCACATCCAATTTGATTTCGGTTGATGGAAATATTTATTTTTGAGATCATTTCCTACATCCGTATATTTGCTGTCGAAAAATCTATTTTTCACGCATCCAAAAATTATATTCCTTAGAAGCTCCCTAAGCATAGGAGTCTTATACGTGACTAATTGCATGACTAATCGCCCATTCCTTCGTACCTATATGTGTATATTGTATACTATATTTTGCTCACTATTTATAATTATGAAACTTGAGATTTTGCAGTTACTTTATTACAAAGTAGTGCAGATTTATAATATGTAAATATCGCATAAAATAGATGAAATATCGGTTATTTAGATATTACCCACTTATGTCCGTGGTCAGTAGCATTACGGCCATGCTAAGAATATATTCTTTTATGATTATGCACTGTTTTTACCTTAGATATCTCGAAGATCGGAAAAAGAATATGCAATGCTACTGCAGTGTTTCAAATCAATCTGTATGTTCTACAAAATGTATAGAACGAATAAAACGAATTTTTCAGTGTCAGTTATTCATATAACTGGCATAAAACATATGAAATTATCTACAATCTCCAATACTAAATAGCTTTGCCAATGAATTCGGTAACTGAGTATATCGGATACTCACGCTCCTCTGACACAATGTACGGGTAAGCTACTATGTAGCAGTTAGTATGAAATAATGATGTAATTTTAATATTATTAAACTGTAATTAGCCAAGTACAGTTGTTGTTTTATCTTAATGCTCTGGCTACGTGAAAACAAAGATATAACAAAAACATATGTATGAAATGATGCTCATATCATTTTCATGGTAATTACAGAATTTTGCGCTAAAATGATGAATCGTTTTAGAAGAATGACAGTAGGAACATTGAAAATTTCGGTATTGTTATGATACAGAATTTTTTTTATAATCAAGGTGTACAAGTTTATCTCGTTAGTCATACAAATTTGAAGTAACTTACAGAAATGACAATTTGGTATTAATTTTTCATGACAAATTCGTTTTCTCTCACAGTCAGGTACGTCAGTGCCTAGGTCGCTCTCGTTCTCTTCGACGATCTCGGTCTCTTTCTTTCTCCCTGTCGTCCCTTCTGTGCCTATCCTTATCACGGTCTTTGTCTTTGTGTGACGAAGATGAAGAATACAGTTTAGGAGATTTGCTTCGTTTACGTTCCCTCCTGTCTCTTTCCCGCTCCCTACTTCTGGACCGCCGTTTTTCCCTTTCTGCTTTTTTCTCAGGTCGGGCATGTCTCTTTTCTCGGTCCCTGTGACGTTCTCTCTCAAAGTCTTCTGTACGCTTACGAACTTCTTCTTTTACTACCGGCACATCTTCGTCATCTGAAGACTCAATCCCCTCGTCCATGTCATCCTCAAGTGCAGATATTTTTCCCTCTGGAAAAATTAAATCATTTGTTTATCACTTCCGATCGATGGAAATATAGATGAGGGAATTATAAATGCTTCAAGGTTGAATAAAACTAAATGAGTATTCATAAAAGTAGTAACCTATTTCATTATTTTCTTCCAGAACATGGCGCTTCTGTATTCTGGGTAAAATAACATCGCACGATCTTTCCTCTCTGAGTAGCTCATCAATAAATTCATCCATATGGATCAATTCATATTGACCCTGCTTATTCTGTCGTCTTAATTTTCTATTGTCGTTGAATAAAGGTTCCAAATATTTGTAGCAATCGACAGATGTGCCAGTTAGTCGCATATACAGAGCCCCTAGGGCACGTACGTACTTAAATTCTTCGTTTTTGATGAATTCTACGATGATATCTTTTTCTGGTTGAATTTGAAGCATTTTCAGAATCAAACAGAGGAACGGCGTTGGCTTTACATTGCCGCCAAACACTCCCCCGATATACCTAAAACAGAAAAATGAGTAGTTGATTCATGTGTTATCGATAAAAGAGTTTTGACTTATTCTCATATAATTCCATATAATTAAATCCAATTAGGAGACTTGCGTCAACCTTATGATTTAACAAATATAAACAACGACGTGTTTTAGTGTCAAAATGTAGGTTATGAATGTTATCGCACTCACTTTAACTCCATCGCTTTGTCGACTAAAAGTTCGGCGGTTAACGCGAAACATTCTTCTTTCCAATATTTCGAATCGTATATTCGTGATCTGATTATTTTTTCCACTAAATATTGTGGATTTGTACCGCGAATAGACTTCGCGTCTTTCACCGTGCGGTTCGCCATTTTTGAAGTGTAGAGCACAGGTGCAGAGTGCAGAGTATTTATTTATCACTAGGAACTAAGGCCTAGTAACTTACCATTGGAAATAATCTGGAACTGGAATTCATTCTTTTGAAAAGAAATTAGTTATGAAAAAATGAATGTGAACAAGTTGATATTTACATGTTTTCACCGAAACAATATCCTAATTAATTCGTAAATCTTTATAGAATTTTAATAATTGTCCATTAGATTTAAATAATGCTCACAGAAATCTACACGTTCGATTTCATCAAATCGACGGTCGCGGCGCTGAGGCGAAGCAGTTCTTTCTCGTTTCCTTTTCCGGTGAGTGCGATGTCTATTTTGACAACAATAAATAATTTTACATTGATCATCAGTGCAATCCTAAGAATTGGTGCATGAGTCGGATTAATGAATATCACGATTACTTTCGCGGTGGCTTTAGAGCTGTCCCTCATTTTTTATTTATACGAAATTCGACATTTTATGAAGACTTAAGTCACGGCTAACCTCAAAATTTCCAGGCTCTAGGTGCTTAGTTAAGTAACATTATTTTTCTCTTGCAGGTACACGTGAGAATACCCAGAAATGGCTAAGTCGAAGAATCACACAAATCACAATCAGAGTAAGTAGATTCTTTTATTACCAATAGTTTATTCCACTATACCAGATATATTTAATTCTTGTATCTAGCTTCGTGCAGCTTTATTATTCCAGCCCTTGATACTTTTTCCATTTTTCACATTGAAATAATTTACCAGTAAAGCGTACCTTTGCTTTATCAAAGATTCGAACGGATTTTAATATCTTCTTTTATCTGTGCTAACCGCGTCAGGATATTAGATGAATGAAGTTTCAACCATCCACTTTCATTTTAGTCATTCAACAGATTACCTTAAGCCCTTCGAAGCTTTCGAAATTACCTGTTAGCCTGTTTGCACAGACTGAGTTAATAAACAATGAGTTCTGGGATAACTTGTGAATTTCTAAAACTATAGATTTAAAACCGTGTTTTTATATAAGTGTTATCGCATCTCATTGTGTGTTTGCGTCAAACAAGGGAAATTTTTTTAACTTTAGCTTCAATTCACAGGCAGAAAAGCTCATCGCAATGGAATCAAAAAGCCAAAGAAGTACAGACACGAATCTACCCTTGGTGTAAGTTACAATTATTCTCTACATCTACACAATTTCAATCTAGTCTCCTCGGTTTATATTTTCTACAAGCATTAAATATGAGTTGACTTCGTTTGTATACTCCTAGTTTTCATAACTGTATTATCATTCACATCACTGTGGATTTATAAATTGTGTGTTAGCCATATGGTGCACAAAATACATGTAATCTTGACCTTGAACAACTAATCATTAGTATTCGTACATGCAGATCAATTAGTGAATGTGTTGAAAATAGTAGAGAGCAAAACTACATTTTAACGGTCGATGATACATGGGATATTGTTACGGCAAAAATTTCACCGAAAACTGCTAACTGTATTAATTTTAAACATTACAGATGGATTTGAAATTCCTGCGCAACCAGCGTTTTGCTAAGAAGCATAACTTGAAGCCTAAGGCACAGCTGAAGAGGGCAGCTGAACGTAAGGCTGTTCGTGAAGCCAAGAAATAAATTTCTTACGCCTATTCTCATGTACTTTAAATAAAAATTCAAAACTAATTGGCTTTGCATATACATTCTTAGTTGCAATATTATGATTACTTCAGGAAGGTCACTGTAGAGTAGTGCTCAATATGGAGGATTCGAAAAGCTTAACATGTTAATGAAATTTTTATCAGTGCTTTGGAAATTTTGAATGGTCGTAGTGTGCGAGCTGTGCTAGTGATAAAATGATTTGATTTATTCAGGCTAAGGATGTGGGGTCAAAATGAATTTAAAAAGAATTTATTCATCGGTGATATGTGATTAAAAACACTAATAGTATCATCGAATACCACTAGGAAATCAAATCAGAAATTATAATTTAAGTCCATCCATAAACGACTCATTCAGAGCGAAAGTTGAGTTTCAACAAAGGTATCAATTACTGATTCTACTGTGAAAAGTCTCTGAAAATTAAAAAACTGAAGATTCCAGAATGTATTGCAATTCCGTGGGCTCGAAATCGATAAGATTAATTCTTTACCACCAAATATTGCAATGAAACTGCACGGAACTGTGGCGACGGTATTTTCACAGCTGCTGAAATTGCGCGCGAGAAACATTCAGTAACGCATTCCAACCAACCGTCGCGTCGGCTTGGAACGGATGTGTGCGGGGGACGCGATGCTCCAAACAGTTTCGAATTGACCGCCATAACGATTGACACGCGGCATTCCGTGAGCCAATGAAAATCCTTGTCTTGAAAAGCGTTCATAGTGAAAGCGTTCTGATTGGCTGTTGAACTAAGGTTATGTGACGACACGCGCTACTGTGCAGCGTACATTCGAACCACCAACTTTCTACTCCCCTCCCCTCCGAATCGGGGAGCGGAGCTCCGGCGCATTATTAGTGGAATGACGTCATCAGTGTTGTGCGTGTAGAAGGCACGTATCGTATCGCTAGCGTGAATCGTACATCTAGCGGCGGTTGTTTGATAGCTGACCAGTATTTTTCTACGTCTGAAGTAAACTAATGGGATTAGACATGTTCGTTATTTTGTACATAGTGTAGCTTATGTACTCGTGTTATTTTATTATTATTTATGTGAATATTTTTTCTGTGAAGTACACACGATAATACGGTGTTTTATGTACCCGTAATACCAGCGACACCGCGACTCTCCTGCACTTCGGGATAAGCTTGGTAAGTTTTCTATTTATAGATATTCTGTAGCCGATTTACGTGGAACTCGTAGTAAGTATTACGGGTGGCGGGCAGCTGCTGTTCTTCGTCTTCATACGAATATGTATACGCTGTTCTTTCCCTTCGTTTAAATTCACTCATGTTTTACGCGTCTGCCTACCGTACTACCTCACAATCAGTTCCGATTTCTCGGAGTATAACAAATATCCTTATTATTTCCGAGATCGTTCCACGCCTTTCACTCGATGCGAGTCGTAATTTCTTACCTTTCGTTATGTCTGAGATTTTTTCAAATTCCTTGAAAATTTACTGAGTCTATTGAAATAGAAAACATAACTTTAATCGTGTGCTCCATCAAATTTGATTCATTGTAGGTACTATCACCGTCTAAATGAGATAAAAAGAATTTTCAAATATCGAAAAGCAGCAACAATGAAATTAAATTCATCTTGATAGCCAATATTTTTAGTCATCTCGATTTTCCATAGGTATTTTTGATGCCTAATTGTTGCAACTTACTTACTAGACCTTAATTCTAATTCTGACCGGTATTTTTGTTTTTCGCAAAAACAAACACCTAATTGATGACTACGTGATAGAACCAAAGTACAGTGCTGTATACTGTTATCTGGTGTCATTTAGAAATTTCTTCAAACTCACTTAGCATGGCCAGAGATATGAATGAGAACTTTGCATGCATGCTTTATCAATACATACATACGAAGGGGTATGAGAGTATCAATTGCTAAGCCGGCGAAGCGAGCTTGTTTAATATCCCTCTGGGTTGTTAAGTTTAATTTTATATTTTTATGCTTCTTATGATCTAATAATAATTCGAGAAGTGAAATAATATAATTATTGATTGCTAATATCGTAGTAGTATTAGTTGTTATTTATCCTCTTTCACTGCGGTAGAGATAAAAATTGCGAGACGAAGGGTTGAACATAATTGCCATGTTATTTAAATTTCTGGACGTAATTTTTGTAGCCAAGAAACTCATGAGAAGTGAGCAAAACCCTAACGCTCCTAGAGAAGCCAGTAATAGAACTCATTACGTAAAAGAGAAGCGGACCTTAGAGACAGACGCTCTTAGCATGTGGTAGGACATCCTTATTATAGGTCTAAAAAATTCAGAGTCAATGTGGAGGCTGGGCTTGGAGGAGGGACCCTTTGGGGAGGCAGCTATTTTTACACCACATTTCAAGCACAGAATAAAGAAAATCCCTAAAGAGGATCAGAATTCTCTTTCAGCCTGCAGATCTTAGGGTCTTACGCACAATTAGTTTGGGCTCGTATGGCACCATCTCTGGTTCTCTTGCTTACGTTCCATTAACTCCTGAAAAATTCAATGGAAACTATCGTTATCAATCTTGAATAAACAATGCCGAGAACTAGGTAAATTAACTCATCTTATCAACGATATCATTACCAGGGTGTAATAGTGGCATAATAGTATTTTGTGTGAGTGAAGTCAGCCAAATTTTAGGGTATCATCTATCACTGAAAATACTGTTTCCATATCTTGTTTGAAGATTTTGATTTTTCGAAATGGGATCTGTGGAATTAGTGTAACTCAAGTAACTCATTTTCTTATTACAAAAAGTTTACACGACAAAATTTCAGTCAGCACATAAATTAGTCCAAACTGTATCTGATTTCGAATGGAATACTCGTGCACATTTGTATAGTGCCTCACATAACAAAAGTTTTTCGAAATAATCTCAACATATCTCTATCAAATTTTTAAGAAAAATGGAAGGTGAGCAACACCACTACGAACTGCGTAGTAGGAGTCGGTCCAGATCGCAGACACCTCAAGTTTTGAACCGTAGTTTAAATGACATCGAATTACCTGAACATCATTACGATTTGCGAAGCCGTAGCCGGGAAAGGTCTCACACACCAGGGGAAGTGACCAGCAGCCGACGATCAGGGTCTAGATCATTGTGAGTTGCTATAAAATGAAATAATCCTTACTTTTCTTGTAAAGATTCAGCTTTTAGAAGTGATATTCAAAGTTTATAAAACTATGTAGGCAATAACGCGAGAACATACGACGGGCTGTGGAGAAAGATTGAAATATTAACAGAATTATTTGCCTCGTGTCGGTCAAGGCATTGCAGTTACAAAATATAATCAGGAATCGGCAAAGGTTATCTCTAGTATATCTAGTGATGAGTAAATAATGGTCAGCTAACTAAAATTAAAGTTACGATCCGAACGCCAATCTAAGTGGACATTTTGGCAGTCATTCAGATCCTAGGTTCTTGAATTGTGTAAGATTGCAAGCTGTTAACCTCGATGGATTACTAATAATACTTCCTTTCTACCTTGATTTTAAATTTATTATATTATTTGCCATCCGTTGGAATTATTTTATATAATATTTTCTCCATTTCTCTGCATTTAAATATATATGTAGATTATTTTCCTGACTTTGTTAAGTTGCACGTGTTTTTGTGGAAGTGCAAAATTATATATTCTCTACTCTTATGATAAGGACTTTCATCAAAGTTACTCCAGATTATCATTTTGGTTAATTATTAACATACGTTATCATTAACAACAAGGATTGGTTTGAATTTAATTATTTTGTAAGCGTTGATTTTACATTAGAAATTTGCTTCTCGCACAGCCCACACAAGTTTTTGAATTGTTGAATAATTTAATCAAAAAATCATTGGTGTAATGCATAAACTTTTAATGACGAAGCAAAAATTAAGCAAATGGATAATACATATTTTATGAACTTGATACAGACCTGGCAGCATTGGTAAATCTCCTGACAAAAGTATGGAGACTATAACAGAACAGAAAGAGGAAGTTGAGAGCCAGAATCATCAAAGTCAAACGACGAAGTCATCTGTGAGCGTAAAGAAAGTAGAGCGTCGTTCGGAGCGCCAAAAAGCTAAGAGACAGATATTCTCAAATGGACAAAGCGAGATGACTGAAAACAGAAACAACTCGAAAGCAGAAAGGGAAAGACAGAGTTTGACGCCAAGGCGAATATTCACCAGTGATTATTCTTCCGAAGAAGGTGATCAAGAAGATAGAGAGGAGAGAGAAGACCCTCCAAGCAGACCTGGTTCAGCTTATGAAATCTACAAACAAGCAGGAGATTGGTGGAAGTAAGTGTACCCTTTCAAAGTTTTGTATTCACTGTAACCACGTTCTCCATATGAACGAGTTAAAAATCTACGAAACCAATTAACAAGCAATAATTGATGTAAATCAATTTGGGTGTGGTCGAACCCTACTTCTAATTATACTTCTTCACGGGCCACCTGTTAGAATAAATATGTGCATTGTACCATTCAGTTTGGTAGCTGCAGGAAATCGTATGTTTATGCATTCGAGGCACACCCACACTACAGTCGTATGGAAAAAAGGAAGCATGAAATTAAAGAGTTTAGAGAAGGTGTCGTGGTACCAAGGTTCAAAGGCTCCATTTATCGAAACCCCTTTCTTTTGGCAGTTCTAAAATTTAACAGCTGCTGGATTTTTATATGAATTTATTTTTGGTTACTTCCCTATTTCTAACTGATCGAATCAAGAGCTATTTTGTAAAGTTTTAATGATGAATACCTTATCCTTGTGTACTGGAAAAGAATCAACTTTATGATTATGTTAGTTATTTTCAGTGATCCTTCTATATTATGATTGACAAAGTATAAAGAAATTTCTCATGTCGAGTACATGAAATTATATGTGTTTGGGAAAACTTACTTTTAATTTGGATTTACAAGCTTTTAAAAATTTATATTCACGTTCTGTATCAACGGCATGTTGTATTTTGGAACTAGCACATCAACACTAAGATAATACCCGCTATACACACCCACACATACCTTTCCATCTTAATCCCATGAGTCCCACATGTTTTCATAACAGTTCCCTTAATTCGTCCTTTAAATTGACATTTGTATACCAAGTCAGTGGGATTTTTCATAGGCATATGATGGCACCGATCGATCTTTGAATCCGATCATTATCTAAAATTTCACAATTTAACTTCAATATTTGATAAATAAAAACTGAGATTTGAATGGTAGTAAAGATTTACTTAAACGTAGTGTTATGTGTCTTGTAACTTGCTATCGTCACCTTGGTTACTATGCTACTTGATCCAAAGCCTGCAGGTGCACAGGTAACAGAATAATAATACATAATACAATGTTTTATTCACTGGTAAATAATGTTGGGAAGAGAAGAATAAAATTACATTATGTTTAAATGGTCAAGGTCTCAACGTGGGATCATTATTTATTGTTAATCTGATTTTCTATTTACTTATTCAGAATTATATATCATGCTAATTTCAATATTGTGTAACTCCAGCCAGACTTTTACACATGGATTCTCAAGGTTACAAAATATTTCATCACTCTTACTACTAGGTTGTATCACGTGTAAATTCAACCTGACTATGACCTAATCATATTGCTTCACATGCATCAACTGAACATTTTTTCAACATATTTT
Source organism: Diprion similis (assembly GCF_021155765.1). Classification (NCBI taxonomy): domain Eukaryota; kingdom Metazoa; phylum Arthropoda; class Insecta; order Hymenoptera; family Diprionidae; genus Diprion; species Diprion similis. Next base: position 17,168,923 of record NC_060106.1, on the reverse strand, counting down.
ATGATCTTTTCAAGGTTTTGAATTTGTGTAAACTACGTTTGTCAAAAGAAAAGATTTCATGGTGATGTACGGTAATCAGAATCTATTTCACTAATTGACAATATTTCTTTCAATTTCAGTGTATTTCCAAAAACTGATTACACCTATTCCCAAAAATCGCAGTTCCGATACGAAATTGCACCAGGCGTTATGGCCATGCCTAACATGTCCCGTCGCTCAATTCATTCAGACACAAGTAGCACCCATGGCAGTATACCATCAACGAGTCAACAAAATCTCAGTCAATCATCAACCCAGTTATTAGGAGACACAATGAGCCAAGTTAGCAGAGAAAGTGTTGGCAAAGAATTGTCGGTAAGCAAAAGTTGTATAAAGTATTCTTTAAACAAAATACTCGAAAATGTGTCGATCAAGTTTAATTTAAGCACTTCATGGACAATTGCAAACTGTAGTGTGTCATTTCTCTTCTCTTCAAAAGTCTGCAGATGATCTGTTTTTGCGTGCTCGGCAATCTGATTCCATAGCTAGAGCCAAGCTGTATAAAACTACACATGTAGAGCAGTACAGCAGTCGCAGGGAAGTGATTTACTCCAATTCTGGACAGGCAGAGCCAGTACTCGGTTTACGCGATAGGTATGTTTGATAAAATATTAGTGCTGAGATTAATGCTCTTCGATAATCACACGTTATTGTATCATAGCAACAACTTAGAGCCACTGCTTGCATATGCATGATATTATTTCATTTCAGATATTGGGATGACTCGTTTCAATCGTCACCGGTTTCACGCAGATACGAACCTCTCTTAAATGCAGATTCTGATATAGATATAGATGATACCATATCTTCGGTTGATGGACACAGAAGATTATACATGCAACGGCAACAAAAGGAGTTGAATGTATTTATGAGAATCTATACCAGCGTTATTACTTTTATTATCACAAGCTACACCAGTGTCAAGAATTACATTGGGCTTGGTGAAAACCGAAGGTTGTACTCACCTTCTTACAGCTACAGACAGCAAAGTGGTACGTCTTACAAACTACTTTTCAAGATATTTCATTGCGCTATCAATTCTTTAATTATCGCTAGTATGATATTCTTATGAAAAAAAATTTATTCCTAGAAAGAATACAAAAGTTCTCCATTTGAAGGCAGTGACGTTCAATCTTTCAGAGAAAGACATCATTTCTATTATGCATAGCGAATTTCTTATTGCGTATGCCACGTGTTCACATGAACTCAACAATATTTATGTGTCATTCTAGAATCGAGATGGACCAAAGCATGGCGTTCAATTGATGGTGTGTTACAAAACCTGTATTCGTTATGTGTTCACTTTTTATTCCTGGATACATGGCTTCTCAATCGCACTGCCCCAGTAAGAGAGAGGGTTCCGGATCGTCGTAGAAAACTATTCTGGATGATACTACTACCGTTACTTCTTCTGGGTGGTGAGTGACATTTCATTCTTATTTTAGGAAATAATTCACGTGCGAAATATGTTCGCATATGAAAACGATAATGAGATGAATGCAGTTGGAAATGACTGGGCAACTGTTCTATTGATTTTTTACTTCTTGTGACATTTCTGGACAACTTAATAAACTTGCTTCATCTAGGGTTTAATTACGAAAACAGACAACTGTTTTATAATCACTGATTAAATTTTCCGGTAATATCGGGAATATCCGGTATATTCATTTTAGAAATAATGCGACAGGGTAGTAATTTAGAGCGGGTTTAAAAGAGGTCCATATTCGTTGGCTACATATAGCATTCGCCGATTTTATGTTTCAGGAGCTTACATCATGCACAAATATACCTTTCCCTATCTGGACCCCCTGTATAATGTTAAATCAAACATTGTCGATACCACGTACTATTACATTAATGATATAACCAACGTTACATTTGTAGACTATGACTTATTTGTCAAATATGTCAAAGGTCTACAAAACTTTTCACTACCCACTCCAGATATTTCATTGCCCGCCATGCCTAACATTGGCTGGAACATCACCTGGTCATAATTTCGCACATTCAACTTTTCTACATCATATCGTCTTTCCGTTCTTCAAACTCAGGTTTAGAGTTAAGAAAAAAAAAGAAAACTGCTGAACATTGCGGCTTTTTCAGGACTCTTCTTAATAACTTTTGCAATTCACCACTTATCTGACGGGGATGATGATAATTTGGCTTTTATTACTATCTAATTTGCTTGTCTGAGAGTGAGGCACGATTGAAAATTTCGCATATTTTAAATACTCTTCTAATGTTCTCATTAATGCATTTTGCTTCTTGTATCGATTGAAGATGTCCAGTTCTTTGATAGGTGTTATAAGTAACGACAAGATAAGAAACAAGTTGAAGAACTCTATTTTCTTTTTTGACAACTCCCGAGTGAGCAAAGTTTTTTTTTCTTAGTTATGCACTTGACTAATGTGCACGATATAATGATAATAACGTACTAACATTTGCACTAGTTAGTTATCGATAGGTACTTAGACTCTAGTAACATTCATTTGGTGTTTGATTAAGCAGCAATACGATTTATATTTAGATAACGACTAACAAATCTGGCGTTTGCGTATCACTCATAAAAGATTTGCTGTCAACCAAATCGTCACTTAGTAATATTTGCAAATGTCCAGTAGCCATTTTTAATAATCAAACGTTTGCAATATCCGTATTTGGATAGTAGTAATTTCATGAACGATTGTTCTTTTCAATTCATTTTATTCTATTATTTAATAATTATTCTATAAATCAGAGTAAAACAACCGCTATGGAAAAGAAATTAATATATTGATTAATATATTTATGAAAGATTAAAGTATATTGTTAGAGGTAAATACAGAGAAAAATATTTATGTTCAAAAATTTGTTTCGAATTGCACACAGATAATTTATGAGATAATTTATTCATATTATACACTTCATATACGGGTTGATTCATAAACGCTTCCATTTATCTGAAGGATAGATTTCCCGTGAAAAAATGATACCATTGATTGATTTAATAATAAGTACTCCAGATAACGAGAACATGCGAGTGAAAATGGAACAGTCAGCAAATTGTCTTCGTAGCTTTTATCCGGAAGATTATTATTGCTTCGGTGTTTTTCTCAAGCAAACTTATTCCCACGTTTTTTTTCTCGAAAAATCTAGCCCTTGGTTGAATTTTGGCTGTGATAACTCACCCTTAAACACTCACGTACGTATATATGTGAGTTGTAATTTAATTTCAAACACGTAATAACGTATCTTGAATCTATTTTTAATTTATTTTGACTGAGGTGAATTAAATACACTTCTTACGTAAAATTTCGGCATAAATTTTTCTACGGGATTTTTCATCGTGATTTTTATAAGGTAATTTACCAATTTTTCAAAAAACAGTGCGAATCACAATTTACAAAAGATTTTTTTTCGTAATAATTAAGTTATGGTTTTATACGTTGACTTAACATTTATTCGTACTAACAATATCATATGACAAGCGAAAAGAGAAAAAGAAACTGAAAACTAAAAGTTTACAGTGGAACAAAAATACTTACTCTAATATTATTTGTATCTCGATTTGAAGTTGTTGCTAACATTTTTCTTTATCATTATTATTCACTAAATTTTTATTACTTTAATAACACGCATGCGTTAACTAACAAGCACACACAAGTATTAATGGCATTACTTTTCTTTGCATGCATATATTATTTGGTTTTTCAATTTATCATATATATAACATGTATTTTTACATTTTATTTTCATATAGGTAACTATGGGTTGAAAATTAACTACCTTTAAGAAAAAAATAGTTTTCAAACTGCGATAAAATAAATTTCTACAATCTCTGTACATATAACACAATAACTAACTAACATAAAGTTGGTATTCGTAATTCTTCAATGAAATTGAGTTTTGATAGAACTTAAACTTTCTCTATAGATTAGTTGAAACAGAATCTGGAATCGTGCTCAATTTTAAAAATATCAACAATCCTATTTACTGACAAATGAGAAGTGTACAATTTTCACGTGGCTTGCCAGCATTTAAAATGTCTAATATATTTCGATTGAATTTCTCAAATGGAATAGTTGATAAATGGTACAAATTTTTTCTGAAAACCCACCGTTGTTAGTTATTTTTTACTTTATCTGTAGTTGTAGATTGTGGTAAAATGTCATACGTTGTTGTACCGTGGGGTACAATACATACATTATTATGCATAATGTTAGTATGCAGTACATACTGATTTCGTGTAGGATTTATACGTTTTTACAATACACTCAAACCTTGGACTGATCCTAGGGGTTTACATACATTTTGTTCTACAAGAATCCATATTAATATGTATCAGTGTTTGAACCAATAAAAGTATTTTCAATACGGCACAAATTGGTTTGAAGTTTGCAACACTTTTCGAATTGTTTTTTTAAATGGTAAGTGTATCTCCTTTCTAGGGTATTGTCGGAATTTTTCAACAAATAGTAAAAAAATGTTCCAGCAGGAATTGATTTCCAAATTTGATCAAAGATTATCAGAGCCTAGATAGTGAATTTAGCACGTTACTTGCTGATGTATTTTACTGTCTGATTCTGTATCGTAAGATGATTTTAAAAACTTCAACAAACTATCATGTATTGCGAATGCAATATCTATTTTTTTATTTAATGCTAATCACTTGTGGGAGAAGGATAGAGAAAGGGTAATATCATTGTGGACGATCTCTAAGGGTTTGGACTTGGAGGACATCGGAATATTTCAAATATTATTATATCAATTGATGCAATCAAAAGTCGGGAAATGAATTTTCGATCGACGGATGGCATCTAAATGGTGAGTTCCTTTGTCTATCCTTCTCTCGGTTACCGTATTGGCTCTAAAATCAAAAAAGAATTTTCTATGTCACAAACTCTAACGCCACTTACCGAATTCGTTCATCTCGATGATCCCAATACGGTAACTCAGGAAGGATGCAACGCTTTATGACACACTACACTTTATGACGTTTTACTGAATTTCATGAGTCTGCTACTGTACTGTGTTATTAATAGACTAAAAACACATATCGCACATTTAATCAATCATATTCAAAATAATTGATATTGATTTCAATTCCATTGTTACAGGTCTATGGCTATTGTCATACAGTTTTTCAAACTTAAGCTCCGTGCTGCCACTGGTCACTTACCCGATGTCAATTTTATCATCGATATTTTATTCTATGTCAAGCAGCAGTCAAATCACAGATGGTTCTAAAAATCAAGCAATCGTTACACCAGTGAAAGTATCATCACCATCTGCTGACTCTTTGAAATTAAGCGACACACAAAATTATGGATGGAATGAAAAAATTGTCGTTTCACCCGTTGCCAGTAGTGTAGGGGTTGATAAAGAGAAAGAAAATGAATTGGATTCTATTATTTCGCTACTGGTTGAAAGAGTCAATGTAAGTTGAATTTTCAAATTAAATTTAAGTTATAAGTCATTTTTCTGGTGCATGACTTAATTCTACAATCATTTCAATTAAACAATTCTCTTGCTTGCAGGATGCTTTGACCAACATCAAACAAGACCAAGATGTCATTGTATCTCAGCTCGGAAACTATGCAGGCTTGAGAAAAGAATACGAGGTAAGTCTCAGCCAATCTTGAGTTTGGGAAGTTTCTTTTACAAGTACGCCATTTAACGCAATATCTCATTTTCATTCAAGGAAAAGTTAGCTGCAATAGAGAAGAAGCTGGAAGAGAAGGAACAACTTCTACTCGCATCTAGTACAAACGATATAAATGCTATTAAAATTGAACTACATTCATTGCGTGAATTACAATCAGAGCTTAAATCTTGCTGCGATAAAGCAGCTGTAGTGCCTGAAATCGAAGTTGAGAAGCACGTTAGCAATATTTTAGGTGGATATTTTGGAAGCGAAAATAAGGATGGAACAGGAAAACTGTCTAAAGAAGATCTTGCTAAGACCATTAAAAACCTATTTATTGCTAAAAATGATTTGGAAGCAAGAATAGCCAGCCTCAATTCAACTCTCGAAATTAACACCCGAGACGGTAAGTGCAAAATTACCATTTTCTATAAAAAGTCGAATTAGAGAAACTAATTGTACTATGTTTTTCGTTTATTTACTAATACCCTTTGTTGTAAACACAGCTTACATCTATTTTCGTCTCTAATGTTTTATCAGATTCCTTAGCTTTTTTTTACATCCACTTACTTTCTTTTTTAGTTCAAGACTTGGCTGACAGGGTTATGGCGGAGATTACCAACAAAATAAATATGAGATACTCAACACGTGATGATGGCGGTGACTACGAGGGTGATAGTAGTGGGGGTCTAACGGAAAGGGATGTTCGTAGAATTGTGACAAATGCTTTGAAAATCTATGATGCTGATAAAACCGGAAGAGTAGATTATGCCCTCGAATCAGCTGGTAAGTAATCTATGAAGATTGTATAAATTGTTCATCATTGCAATTCTCATTCACATTACGATACTTGCAATTCAACATTTTCAGGAGGGCAAATCCTCAGTACACGGTGTACGCAGAAATACAATTTGGACACAAGGGCGTACACAATTTATGGATACATATTATTTTATCAAAACACAAACCCGCAAACAGTTATACAAGGAGATCCTATACAGCCTGGAAAGTGTTGGGTATTCCAAGATTTCCCTGGATATCTGCTTATCAAATTACGAACCATGATAAATGTGACAGGTTTTACCATAGAACATGCACCGAGATCTATTCTTCCAAATAGTGACATGAGGAGCGCTCCTCGAAAGTTCAACGTTTGGGTAGGTTCTAGATTTCACTAACTAATTCGGAGATTACTTTTCTATACAGTCTACTTGTATCGGTTTATTTTTGTACTTGGGTTTAGGGATACAACAATGAGAGTGACAAGGAACCGGTACAATTTGGTGATTACGAGTTCAAGGATTCCGATGAAAGCTTACAGTATTTTCCTGTTCAGGTACGTTCCTAACATTAATATCCGATAAATTTGTGGGTCAGGTTACAGCATGAAACAATGAATTTATAAAGAATTTAAAAGTAAGAAAATTCTTGATATTTGTTATTAACTCGGTTTTTTTTCTGCAGACTACACTAAACAAGTCTTACGAAATTGTGGAATTGAGAATTCATAGTAATCATGGACAGATACATTACACCAGTCTCTACAGATTTAGGGTGCATGGCATACCTGCATAGTTATTTTAAAACGGTATAAATAATGCGTAACTACCTGGAATTGCGTGAGTGCTCTTGTAGTATAATATCAATATACAGTTGGCAGTATATTTTTTTCGTCATACAACCGGGCTGTTGCATTGTGATCTTTGATGGCATGGTCAGCATTTGGGCGGGTTGGTATTGTTAAAAAGTATACAATTCTGTGACATTACATTGTAATTATTATATTATTTGGCAACCACATTGAATTCATATGATTGTAATGTAGCCTTGTGTACAAACAAATTACTTGTTAAAGAAACGTAATGGAAATCTGCTACAACAAATAATACACGTTGCCTGTTCGAGTTAGTTTAGTTATTTTAACCAATGATGACAAAAATTTCTCTAATGTTTTGTAGTCGTAAATAAGAGCAATAATTTTGGAGCAATTTCATACATGTAGGGTCATTTATTATGATAAATTTTTTAGTACAATCCGAACGCAGAATTAAATGAAACATTCTGTTACCAAGGCGAATATGTCTGGCGAATTTGTGACCTGCTTACAGGTAACGTAAGACAAAGATACAGAAAATACACAAAGGATACAAATGTGTTAACTACAAAACATAACTTGTAATCCAATTTTCGGATTATTTTTATTCTCTGCTGTTGAGTCGTTATCAATGTTTTTGTTTCACTCCACATTTTTCTTAAATGACTTCTAAATCACTCGAATAAACAGACTTGACATATCATCATTACGAAATGACAATAAAAAAAATTTACCATCAATTCATTTCTAAGATCTATAATGACAACAACATCTATTCAGAAACGACTCAATATTTACAGATTTTTGTATTTTTTAAATTGAATTACGTATATTTATGATTCGAATAAGGTACTATGATTTAATAACTATTTAAGATCCTAGTCATAAGTAGTGCTTGCTAGACTTAAAATTAGTATCCCGCATTATTTAAATACTTGCATGATACTTGGTGTGGCATAATATTCCGTTTTTTTTTGTTTTTTTTTTTTGCTGAATCTAATTACTTATACGTGCGATTGTTTAAAATATTTTCAAATGTGACGAAATAATCACACGATAAAGCATAGTCTGTAAACTGATGAGTATGTAATTTTAAGGGCCAAAAATTAGGTTAAGAACCATTCTTAGTAGTCTCGGAATATTAGCATTTGATTAAACCTATCTTACTTAACGGAGTGCCCTAGTCGATTTCGCCATTGTCGTATATACCTCGAATTATCCGAGTCCAGGTATCTCAAACGCAAAAAGGCATAACAGCTGAGAATGATAAGAAATAATTGATTAATCGAGTATAATTGATTATTTTTTTTATTCAAATCGACCGACTTGATTATTTTTCCTCATAGTCGGATTTGGTTTTTTACCCCCATGAACGATGCAATACAATATCAATTTATATGATTACAGCATCAATCACTACAGTTGTCTTACTTACTAAGTACGTATTTCATATAAGTGAAAAATAAATTAATATTTTCACCTGAAATTGAAAAATATTTTGAATGAAATTATAAATCGTCAAAAAACGTTTCTACTATTAACACTACGTACTGAAATTTGAACAAAATTTTGGTTTCATATGCACAGTTTCAAAAAAATAGGAAATAATCGATCAATCTATTAATTTTAACCGCTTCAATCGAGTCGTGTTACATTATTTTTTTTTTCTTGATTAAACAAGGCATCGATTATTTTTAGCTTAGCGGCTATGGCTAAGTACAACCCAATTCTACATGCAATTCTGAACCAAGCTACTCCAACACAATTTCATTTAACGTATTTAAATAAAGAAATGGTATGATTTCTACGAATTTACTATCACGATTTCGTAGAAATAATGCCATTTCTTTATCTAAGCGTTAAATGAAAATTTGTTGGACTGTTTTTGTCCAGAATTGCACGTCGAATGGGGCTGTATGCGCTTTTTTGCCTTTGAGATACGTGGACTTGGATTATTCGAGATATATACGATAACGTCGACACCGATCACGCTTCCCCCTTAATATTTCATTATGAGTGCAGTGAATTAAAGGCAGAAGTATTGAATATGAAATACCGTGCACATCAAATACGATGCGACCTTGAAGTTAGATCATGAAATGTTTTATTGAATAACAAATAGGATATATATAGTAATTTTAGAATCACAAAGCACTTTGTTTGCTAAGTGTACGTATAAGGAGATAACAGATCTATTTATTAAGTATGAAGCTACAATGAATCAAACGAAACTTTTTATACATTTTACGAATACTATCTTTATTTTTGGATGCAGACATGATAAAACAATTAGCTTGACACTATATTTTTGTACATTTTAATAAAAACGCAGTTCTTAATGTGTGACTAGTAACGACTACACAGAAAAAAAAAACCCTAAAAACAAGCTTTCTTAAATCAAAACAACATGCCTTTTTAAAAATTTTGTACGCATAGTGTAGCTAAAAATATATTAGTGAATAGGTACTGATTTCTAAAGTTACCCAAAGTTAAGAGTATAGAATAATTTATTTTCAACACCAGCTACCATTAAAAATCATAATACATAAAACAGTACAAATAATAAGAAAAATATTACAAAACAAATAAAAAGACTATTACAAGCAGATACTTTTTTATAAACTACAATTCAATTCAGTTGGAACATTATTGTTTGTAAAAGCTGTATACTATGCATGTAGAGTTTGGACTATTTTGTTTTTATAAATGCACTTTTAGCACCAGCGCAAACAAGTTGAGTGAAATTATACATATGAAATTTATGTAAAATAGAATTATATTTAATAATGTATTATATTCTCTATGAGAAATAACATTTTATGATTCATATATATATTATATTATATAAATCTAATGCACATGGCATTAAAATAAGAAACCATTTCATTCAGAGACACGGTGGCAAAAAAGTATATTTGCATAACATTAAAATAAGTATCGAATGTAAATACTTCATAACTTTGAAATTGTAAGATGAAAGATAATTACCAACTATCAAAATAAAATCCGGAGTTCAAACTAGCGATACATATGTATCAAAATTAGCAATATTTGAGGTTCTTTTTTAAATTAGTTCAAAATTAGTACTTAATTGTTCGATACAAACTCTTGAACTCTTTTAATAATATTAGTGGTTTTCATTAGTATCTAATGTTTTAAAAATAACATTACTATAATTATTCACGTAAAAGATTTTAATTTTGTGAATAAAAGAGTATAAAAGAAAACATCCTTACTGCTTGTTCCGGACTTGATTATGCAAAAAAAATGGAATTTAATCTAATAAGAACTACACTTTGTTAGGCTGCTATTTTCGAAAAAAAATGACAAGTATCTGACTAGAGGTTTCAGTCCCAAATAAGCACCAGATCACCTATAATCAGTTTTAAGACTAAATAAGATTAAGGGGGACATCGGTGAAACTTCGGTCATATCAAGTTCTTTATTTTTCAAATGACTAAAAAAAGTGTGATAAAAAATTCCTTGAAACAAAATTTAGATTATGGTAGTATGTGTCCCGAAAAAAAATATCAATCTCCTACGATGGAAGTGTATGCGCAAGGAACTCTTGGGAGCGGTACGCTGAAAATTTCCTGCCACAAGTTCCTTACGCATACACTTTCATCGCAGGAGATTGAAATTTTTTTTTCAGAACACATACTACCATAATCCAAATTTTGTTGGAAGGGATTTTTCATCACATCTTTTTTAGCCGTTTAAAAAATCAAAAACTCGATATTATAAAAATTTCACTGTAGTCCCCCCTTAAAAATGATTCTCACCCCCTGGCCAATGGCAACTGCTTCTACGTGAAAGTATCGCGCTTATCACTCACTTACTCTGCGTGATTAGGCGTCAGGAGAAACATTATTGACTCGTCTTCGCCCTTGAGTTCGAGATATTAGACAATCGTTACGTGATTCGGCAGTAACTTGCCATTGGCGCAGTAAGTCCGATCTGTTGTTTTGACTTTGTTCTGTGTCGCAACGCGTATGACGTCGAGATTCGCGGGTTTTGTATGTTTGCAGAATCAGCAGTTAAGGTATTCGAGTGGTGCCCACGCGTGCTCGCAGTGTATTCATGTTGTCAGAAGCAACGGGCTGAACAACGTCGCGCAGCGCGTTCTTACTTATCGGAATAAATACGCTCAGACAAAGTGATTTAAGGTGTCAAGTTCTCAGTTTGTGTGTCAAGTACCAGCGTAGCATCCGACATCGTAATATCAGAGGTAAGAGGCTTCCTTCGCTTAATATAATGCAATTTGTTTTTGTTTTCCTCGGTAATCTGTCGGAGGCATGGCGTCACATTAGTTTCTCTCTTACTCGACAGATGGGTTTCGTTGTTTTGATCGTCGTCATGTGAGTCGTTTGCAGTTCGTAAACGATAGCCGCTACTTTCTAATTTTTACTGACATACAAAGTCGCGGAAAAGCAACCGCCGACACTTTTTATAATCAAACTACGAACAGAAATTACATATCTGTTCATTTTTTTGTGTTGACAAAATGTAGTTACTGTCAACAACTGAACCCTGAGTTACAAGAATTGGTGTAACTCTACGGTTTTGAAATGGTCGATAATTGCGATAATTTCACGCACTGTGTAATGAGACTGTGCACGGCGCTTATTGTGAAATCATGAGTGTTGTTGTCTTGTGCGAAAGGTCACGAGGTCGACTCGGATCACGCTGTTTTCCGTTCGTTCCGTTAATTTCCATCGTTGCAAAAGCTTATTAGATACGATACGATACGAATGAATCGCCAAACAGCAGGACGTTGCTCTGATTCGACAATGATGCAAAATTTAAATACGATCAATATATAAAAGAAAAAAAAAAAAAAAAAAAAAAAAATGTAACTCTCGATACCTACACTTGTGAGAGTCATGCCATAAAATGTGTTGTGGTATTTGCCAATAGATATTCAAGCATTAGTGCTCCATAATACGAAAACTTTTTTGGATAATTGTATTCTGTACTGTATATATAGAATACTATTAAAACTAGTAATATTCAAAATAAACAAAATTGCATTTGTTTGATAAAGAACGACTATAAATATCTCTGGATTAGATAAAGTACGTAGTTGAAAACTCATTTATCACGCTTTATCGTATCTTACTTTGCGGGGTTGCTTTGCGTTTTGTTTTTTTTTCCTTCATTAATTGCTTTGCGTCGTAAGTCGTCGCGCCATATGTAAGCGCTTACTGTTGATGATTTGATTTGGCTTTTGAACCCTGCAATTGATTACCGCACTTACTTGTATCCAGCGGATCTGTTGCTTTTTTTATCAGATTCATATATATATATATATATATATAAAAGCGTAGTACATTCAGACGTATTTTGTTGCTGTAAGTCAGAAATTTTATTATCTTACGATTTACTTAGTCTGTATCTCTCGTGTGACTCTAATGACATTGATAAAAAATGAAAAAATTCATTTTTATACGCACAGTGGAACTTTGCAATACATACTACAGACTATTAATAAATAAGTTCAGATAAAGTTCAGATAAAAGAGATTGGACAAGGTTGGTCAGGCACAAAAAAGTGTACTAGATCTTGTTACTTGATTCACTCGTTTATTCGTTTAAACAAGCATGTGTATACCATAATTGATATAAGACATACACATATAATGGGTAAGATATATTCATATATCGTACATAAATAATAATCAGTTTTGCTTCACCGAATATTTATTTTATTTTATGAATTCAATTTTTGCTATCGTTCATTGCACTCGATATATTCAATACAATGTCTATATATAATATACGAAATATAATAACCATCATTGTATCATATCAACGCAATATAAATTAACCGTCGTTAAAAAAACAAACAAAAAAAAATAAAAAATAAAAATAAAAAAATAAAATGATGTAAAAATAAACTACGTATATGTTTATAAATAAATAAAAGCTACGCATGAATAGTAGTCTACCTATAGTGCACTATACTTATTCACGAACTAACAAAACGATCAGCGTATGATGTTTAAGAAGTAAATTATATTATTATATATTTATAAAGAAAAGTAATACAATCGTGTATTTAATAATATTCTTACGTCGTATAATGAAGTTGTTGGCTCGATTTGTTTGTTTAAAATAATAATAATGATACTAATAATAAATAAATTTATCCGAGCTGAATCAGTTTGCTTAAACGATCTTAATGCACCGGTAGATAATTGTATGGCCAAGTGGTTGCGTGGAATTATTCTTATTGAAGTATACTGTACATCAAAATGATCGATAATGGTATTCATACGTATAGTTACGTATGAACACACTGATTGGCAAAATATAGGTTGCAAATAATTCTTACTAGTAGGTATACATTTGCATATGTGTATTACTTGTAGGAAATGAATTTCGAAGGTCATTTTAAAAATATACACACGTACTTTCTGTAAAGCACGTCCAAAGTATATTCTTGAAATTGTGTTAAACATACATTCAAACTGCAACTAGTAAGAATACGGATTATCAATACTGACGTTGGAATGATTCAGATATATTCTGCTGTGAATGTTTCTATTACGAATAATATGGTTTAAGATTGCCTGACTCATGTCGTATTTTTCGAATTACGCGCGGATTTCCAGACGTTGAAATGATACCTAATGCTTAGTTGCATTACATGATTTGGAGTAAAAGATTCAATTTGTAAATGTGTGCAAGCATAGAACAAAGAAAAAATATTTTATACAAGAATCTAAATCCAACCACTAAATTTCAATTAAAAACAGAGATTTGAAGAAAATCTTTCTACTCTTTTCTATTGGAAGACAATTATTTTCAGAATCAGTGAAATATATTCTGGCACAATAATATCATAACTTTGAACAATTTTCCATGGTATTTTTCCAGTAATAATTGATATAATGATAATAATTAAAATTATGATGATAATAATTGCGTATGCATTTTTAATTGGCGAAAGAATAAAATTTTCTTCGCATAATATCAGTATATACATATACACACACATACATGATGCAAGCACACACGAACACATCCTTCACACACACGCTCATAAATATCTATGCATATCATATATAATATGCATATATACCTAATACTTCAATCAGTAATTTTTTTCTTCTTCTTTATTAAGGGTGAAAAAATAAATAAATATTACACAATGCTAGTATATACTTAAAAAGAAAATTATACATAATTCAACTCGTGATGCTACTCTGTAAATATTCTTCAACGGTATTGTACCTTATTTTTTCCACTTTTTTTTTTTTTTTTTTTTTTTTATTCTTTCTCTGTTTTTCTTTAAACGTATCGGACATAGATTTTTGACCGGGTTAACTGCACACGTGTATCGTCACCGCAAATTAAGCCAATATTATTATCTTTTTTTTTCTGCTATATGTCACACACAGGTTACAAATTCCGTATTACTATCCGCCAATTTCATTTATATATTAACCACTATAGTTACGTGATATAAACATAAAATAAAATATATCTTATTTATAATATATTGTTTTAATATTTCGTCAAATTATGAAAATAATCGCAATGATAATGTGATTATTAATAGTGTAATAATTGTAGTAGTAGTAGCAGCAGTAATAATAATGATAATAATAATAATAATAATAATAATGATAATAATAATAAAATAATTAATATACTATATATCGCGTAGATATCTGTGGACTAGAAGTTGTGTGAAACCTATTATGGGTCTCGTGCTATACCTATATTATAGTTTCATTTCCGTATCGAGTAATTCAGTAGGTTTCGGGTTGTTAATTTTGTATGTTCTAAATTGTTTTTTCCTGCATAAGTTACATTTATCGCTGTGTTGTATTTTTGTTTAATTTGTGTGTGTTGAATTGATCATGCGAAGTCTTGATCGGAATGCATCCCTATACTGTTCTCTGTCCTTCGTTCAAACATGCTAATGACTAACGTCGTAGAAAAACAAAATTGATTTGAAAAAAAATTGGAGCTACCTGCAGGTTTATTCATCTATCTGGAGATACAAAACAAGTAACGAAACTGTACTAATTCCTCTTTCAATACTTTGTCAGGTGAATGAATGATTATCATTGATTTTGCTGATGTGTAGTCGATATAAGGTATGCGCTACATTGTTAGCGAATCATGAGACGATGAATTTCACGTAACCCCCGATTCGCTACTATATTTTGCGGTGTTCATTTGATATTTGAAATTAGATTCGCAAAAAATTTCATTCGCTTACTGTTGAGATGATTTTTACTATTATAATAATTATTTGCTTTTTTCCCTCTAGAAGATCACCTTTAGTATACGAATCTTTTCGGCAAAATAATTATTTCCGTAGCATCACATGTTTTTTTTGTCATAAAAAAAAAAAGTAAGAACAAAGAAAAAAAAAAAAACACCAGCATTACAGATAATAATTGTAGCAAAATAAATAGGTGGAAATTGGTGGTAAAAATTGACGTGTATATAAATGATTGAAACTTTTCAAGATAAAAGCGAAATATGAAATAAAAATATCGACGTTTATAAAAACGGAACATGAATTAGACAAATATATATATATGTATATGTATATATTTTGATATTCGGCTAACAATAAGCGAGGTGTTGAAAAGACAGTATATAGGGTATGTGTATAATAATATTGTATAATTTTTGCTAAAATTTCGGTTTTGTAAGTAGGTGGTGGTAGGTAGGTTGGTACGTCGAGCGGCACAGCACTCGCGGAATTAAGGCCGCGTTCACGCCGCCGCGATTATTTTTAATTTACGATGTTATACTGCATGTGTGCACGACGACGCGTTGCCTCCCTCTACGTACGGCAAGCTTCCTTTACCTTTGACCTTACTTCTTGCGGCCCAGGTACTCGACCATCTCCTGGAACTTGTCTTTTTCGTCTTCAAGCAGCAGCACCTGGATACAGCTCGTGAAGTATTGTGTGCTGAAGCAGTCTTGTCTATAAAAACACACGAATAACAGGTTGAAAATTGCGAAATTTTACCAAGTTCATCGGCGCGGCGGTGCGCCTTCAAAATAGTCAGCTTTCGTCACACGTTCATGCGTCGTGTCAAAAAGTGAAATTTGCAGTTTAATCAGTTGGTCGTTTACGATATAAATTTACTTTCTGCACGTATGGTGCAAATAAATTATATAAATATATACCGTTGAATTTGTTGCAAATTTCTTTTTTGCGACCGTGAGACGAAAGCTTGCAAAGTCATTGTGCATCAAAAATACAAAATTGCGCAATTAGTATGTGTCGTGGAAAAATATCGTTGTTAGTAGTTGTGCAGTGCCTCAAAAAACAACGGCTGCTGTAGGTTAAAATTTGATTCTGAAAACGACGTATCCTGTAAGGTGTGCAAAAACTCGTGCAGTGTTGGAAGCAAAAGTTTCCAAAAAAAATGAAACGGTTAAAAGAGAACGTTACGTTGTCTGCGAACGCAGATAAGAAAACACAAAAAATATCGTCGTATTAAAAATGACGAAGATCGATGGCTTAAAAGTTTCAAAAAAATACAAAATTCAAATTCATTATCACTTTTAAAAAAAAAAAAAAAAAAAAAAAATTACGAGTGATTAATAAGGTTTAGACTATAATTGACATTTGTATATTTGAAGATTTCCAATACCAAATTACCTAAGCGTTTTCTTTTGAAAGGCCGCGATGTGGTGTATTGTATTGCAACGTTCAGCGAAGAGTAATTAACATAGAAATTTTTATAGAAATATACAATATATGGGTGCAGTAAGTGCGGCAAAGAGAGCTTTATAGATTTACGCTTGCTTCAAGCAAAAATCTCGCCAAGAAAGAATAATAATTAGTCACGATAACTGTATTAGTAATAATAAATAATATCAGAATTAAGCGATAAAAATGAAAAACAAACAAACACAACCAGTGAAAAAGAGAATATAAAAAAAAAAAAAATGACAAATCAGATACTACAGAAATAAAGTTAAAGGGACAAATCATAAACTCAAAATAAAAAGCTACCTAAACCCCGGGGTCAGCGCCGTGGAGTTGTTTGATCCAAGTTTGGATTTCTTCCATCTCGTCTTGAAGAAGTAGAACGTCGAGGCATCCCTTGAAGTAGTCGGACGTGAAACAGTTCTTGCTGTAAATGGTTAAGAAGAATGTGGTATTTTCTCTTCATTTTTTTTTTTTTGTTGTTTTTTTTTTGTTCTGTTTTTTCTTTTGCTCATTATTCTTGTTGTATAGTAGGCGTGTAAAAATCTCGTGACATTCTTAAAATAGCCGTTCCCAGCTCTGCTGCATGGCGTACGCGAACGGACATCTTTTTCCCCCCATCGCGTCTGCGATTGCAGTTGCCCTGCACTTGGAATACCCGCATCATTTCCACCGATACTATGCGACTGAATATGAAACCTAGGGTTCCAGCTCCAAGCTTACTACATCCGACCAATATTGTTACTGTAATCAATGTTTACTTGTTGCATAATCCCGCGTCTGACTAACTACGTTATTAAAAATAGTGTAATCAAGCCGCTTGCATGTTCGTTTTCTCCGTTTGCGGTCGAGCGGCCCTTCCGCGGCTGTTTCTGATCGTAAAGCTACTCCGAAATCGTGGATTTGATTCATGGCTGTTCAAAATTTCCTGGGATATATAGGTACGGGTGTTACTAGATCGAAAAATCAACTTTTCAGATTCTACTGACCCAGATTAGTTCACGCGGTCGGTTATGTAGACGAATTGTTATAACCTTTGAAAAATCTGAACGCGTGCTATTTTTATACCGAAAACTGGAAGTAAGCGGAATATCTTGAATACAGAGTGGCGAAGCTCATTATCAGGCCTCAAATTCACCACATTAGTGGTTGATGAAAAAATTGACCACTGAATAAGAGTCTGAAAATAACACCCGGATGGCGTTAGGTTTATTGAATAACGTGATATGTATCATAATTAAAACTTGTCAATTTTTAACACCCTCTACATAATTCCCGCCATGATATTACCGAGATCTATTCGGGACACCCTGTACCGCGGTAGTATCGACTCGAAGTGCAACTCCGTTCGAAACGCGCTGAGACTTCAATGCGTCTCGTGAGAGATTCGAGTCGCGAGTCTGCCAGTAGAATCGTTGGTGACACTGGTCAACCACCGTTTATACTCCAATTCACCCAACAATGAGAGGGTCGAGTTGTCGCCGGATCGAACCGGAACATATGACACGTTTAATCGCATCACCTAGGTCATGTGCTTATAACGGCGGCGGCACGTTTGCTTCTTCCGAAGACACGTCACGCTCAAAGGTCATAGTTTATACGGCATCCTTAAAATTCAAAACCGATTGTTGTAAGGCCGTGAGAAACGACGAGGATGAGGATCATCGGAATGATTATCATACACCTTATACGCGTGGATACCACCGAGGTACAAATCCTCGCACGTATTGTGCATTTATACTTAGGTTGGTACACCGGAGCTTCGTGGACGACGAAGCGGCGCACTCGCGAGTGAGTCCATGAACGATTATATTATAGTGCCGCCGCCGAGTAGTCTCCGTAGATACCCAGGATCGTGGAGCGCGGTTCATGCCATGCAATAAACATCAAACGAGTGAGTAATGGTGTGTACACACGGGTGTACGCGTTCTACTATATAGGATGCTGCTTGGCATTCGCTCGTAAGTTATAAATAGAAGAGAAATCTCACTCGTTTCGATACGCGTGCCGACGTCGCTTTTGCAACAAATTACGACCCGACTCAACACCCTCTCGCGATACACCAGCCAGCCAGACAGACACCATGGACTGTTAGTTAGGCGATTTCATGTCTCCCGGTGTAATTTTGAAGATCGTATTATCGATGGTGGATCGCGAATATGATTTTTCCGGGCTGGCTGACACCGCGATTTCCTGCATCAGTGTGACTGTGATGATCAGGCGGGTGAGAAATGTTTTCAATGAATTTAGTTGGCCCGACGTCCCGCCACGTGGATGCAGGATGCAGGATGCATCGTGTATAGCGGGTGAGACGTCGTCATCGAGGAACGGGAGTTATACCTGCAGAGCGAATGCAGCTGGGGCTCGCGGAACAGATTGTAGCAGTCCTCGCAGATGCGGTCAAGGCGCGCGAAGAGGCTTCTGTCGTAGACTCCCTTGCAGTGAATGTCCAGGAATGACCTTTTTCCTAACGGGTGTCCCATTAGGACTCCGGCGTCGGCGAGACCCAGACTCGAGGACAAAAGAAAGACGGCCGTTGCTATCGCCAGCGTCCTACCGGGCAGGGACCTCGTGAAGTTTGATCCCTGAGCGCTGCAGGAGGAGGATGATCGCCTTTGCTGATGATGCATCTGCAACAGGAAGCGTCGGGTTTGATTAGCAATGCATCGGTTAGATAACGTGGGAAGCGTGAAAACGTAAAAACAGTGACATCGAAAGAGGTTTCAACTATTTACTGATGCAGTGTAAGACGTGTGGATGGATTTTGGCGCCCAATCTCGAGTATAACGGATCCACTCAGTAGGTACGCCGGGGATATTATTAGATCTTGAAATGTTTTCAATTAACGTCGGGCGAGTACGACGACATGCAATAAATCTGCAGGTTGTATCCCGATGAACCGGCCTCGAGTTTTTGCTCAAGCGTAATAAAAATGCGTGACGTCAGGTGCCCGCGGTCCGCACCATTGCACCAGTGGTGGTGCGTTTGTGTTGTGTGGAAAAAATCGAAACTGGTTGCAAAAAGAAAGTTTACTCGAGCAGTTAAGAGAACCGAGTGAAGTGAAGTGCATTCTGACCAAAGAAAGATTCGCTTCCAACAGCATCTGGATCTTCCAGCTGAACCGAACCCGACCGTCGTTCCCAGACTTGACGAAAGCCTGATTAATTTCTACCAACTTTGATCTTAAATCGTATAATTTTGTTTGCGTTGCGATCTAATCGCAAGGAGGCGATATTTTTTATGTAAAGCTCGTAAATGATAAGAGCGCATATGGAGTATAATGGACCGAGTAACCGACCGACGGAAATGCTTCCGACGACTGTACGCTGGTGCGTATAAGCGAGGTGCACTTATAGTTGTGCGGTCAAGTTGTGTTAGCTGATGGTTGGTGATCTTGTGGGCTGGTCAGCGGAGCACGCAAGATAATTGGACCGGCGTTGAGATGAAAGTGCGGCCGCCGAGGAGCTCGGAGAAGTTAGCTGAT
This sequence comes from Diprion similis, assembly GCF_021155765.1. NCBI lineage: Eukaryota > Metazoa > Arthropoda > Insecta > Hymenoptera > Diprionidae > Diprion > Diprion similis. The sequence goes on along the minus strand of NC_060106.1, from coordinate 17,148,496 downwards.
CGTGAGATGCTGAGAGAGGTTTCAGCTCCTCCGCCAACTGAGCGAACCTCGCTCCAGGGTGGAGTTCTTCGAGATCCTTGTTAGGTTGCAGGGATGGATTCGCTCTTTTCATGGATCAAAATTAATTTTCCCCCTTCCCAAAGTGCCTCGTCATGCTCCGTTAGGCTCAGTGGTTTAGTCTTAACGATTCAGCAGCCACGACTTCCGGTTCTTTTTGACAATAAATCAGGATCCACAAGCGTTGCTTGTAACCTTGGGAAGTCAACGTCTAAAGATGAAGGTAACGGAACGGTGTAAAGAGACTGGAGTTGATCGGTATCCAAGGATGGAACATCTCGAGTATCGATTCGACGAGCGTCATTCTCTGGTCCACGTGGCTTTTGGGCGTTAAAAGTCAAGGGAACCAATATGGCTGCTGGGAGCGTAGTATTTCTCGCCGCATCGGTGTTCCTCGTTAAGTGAAGATTTACCGGCGTCGCCCGGTGTTTTATCAATGAATCTTGCTTTCGTTCTCTACCCTGCGGGTTTCGTGAGTCCAGACCGCGCCTGGTTTCCTCACTGTCCATTCAAGATTCCAGGAACTTCTTGCCGCCTCTCCAGGTCCCCTCACGAATGAATGCCTTCTCGAGCTTGTCTATAACGCAGAAACCTCGCGTTCTGATGCAACCGCGCTTGCCGAGGAATAAAGAAAGGCGAACCGTTTTTAATGGGTCTCTTAGTCGAAGACTTTCGAACGGTTTCCTAGATAGGAAATAGTTAAAATAAACTTCTTTCATTTCTCATTGCTCAAAGACAACTCCGGATTATAACAGCCTCGCGAGGCCGCCGCACGGCACTGCGTAGGAAAGGGGACAAGATGTAGGAGATGTAAAGCAACTCTTAACCAGTCCTGGATCCTGTGAATGGACCACACGCAGGTGGTCCCTCCTTCCTCGTCCCCGCTTCTCCCCTCGCCCCAGCCCCACCCCCAACTGTAAACGTTCTCAACCGACAACTTCATTAACCGGACCCCACGACGTTCCCCCGTCCCCTCGACTCGTTCCTTTTTTCGGGACATAATCGCTGCTCCCGGGTGGGATTTTATTTTTAGACGGGGCAGTTCTCAGAATTTTTGCACCAGCTATCGACCTGGCCGGTTTGTCGTAATTGGCTCGCGGCGATAATTTGCCTCGAGTGGTCGCGATCGTTAACCGTCAAATGGACCATCTTACGATTGCCCGATTTTTAATCGACGGATGGCAAGAAAGTCACCGGACATCGAGCGTCGACTTTTGTTCAATTCCATTTTTCATCACACTTCTCCGATACTCGCCAAAACTCGAATGCACTCTACAACGATCGTTCTTCTACAACCTATCACAGTCAAGCGTGATCGCGATTTACTCCCGCAGTCAACCAACGGTATCTTCGCGTGCGTTCTTCACCCCGTGACATGTGCAGTGATCGCGTGTCGTTATACAGTCGAGAGGCCATCCGCATCACGGTCAACAGTCGAGCCGGGAACCACGTGACATAATGGAAGTGAACAATGAAATTGAGCAAATCCCAGCAAAAAATTCATTTATCAACAATAACCTGATGTCTAGTGTAATATGATCGATCCGTGATTTTAATCGCGCCCGCGAAAAGAGAAGATGGAACAAAAAGGACGACGAAACGAAGGGCCCACCTTGATCGAGCATGATATTTCACCCACCACCACCGCCTTATAATTTCACGCAGTTATCCAGCTATCGAGCGGTGCGTTGAAAGCAGTCCTGTTTGCCTTTAGGTTATATCATAAGATCACAGGATAGCTGCCGTCTTTCATACACGTATACTGTACGTCGCATACGTTGCTGGTTCGTACCCGACGTTCCCCTCACCTCATGTAATATGTCCAACGGCAATCAAGGCATACGGGGAGGTCCGTCTATCTGCGATTATCGATGTATCAAACGCCGTGAATCTCCATACGAGAAGTTCTACTTTTACCGAACACCGAACGCGCTATCTCGTTATCTGTACGATTCCATGAGCGTGCAGGACGTGCAGGTCTCTCCATCTTTGTCTCTGACAAGAATTTCTCACGTTCGAAATTCTCCCACCAATCCCTATTCGCCTCGCACACTGTGACAGCAGGAGCAAATTGTGTTCGTGAAAATCGCGGACAAACTTCAATCGATGAGAGTATAGCCGGAGGAAAACGCTTCGCCATTTATCAGTCGATTCGATATAAATTACCGGTGGACTCTTAACCGTGAAGGTTGCCGCACGCTATATTTAGCACACATGACGATGGTGGCGCACGGTTAGCTGCTGGGCACGCACACGTCCAACCCTCGTAAAAAACACACCCACAGAGACACAGTATGGGTGTATGTTCGTACCCATACGAAGACACATGCAGGCGTGGAAAGTCTACGGCGCGATAGTGCAGTAGGGAACTCCTTTTTCCTTACCCGCCTGGAGCTTGTCTTACGAGAAACGCTTGTGGCAAGGAGGGCGTTCGACGCCGACGGAGAGGAGGAATAAAAATAAAGTCAATGGGGACCGGTTGGTCAACAGGTGGGGTCTTTTCTGAGGTTGCAGCAGCCCACCGCCGCGCCACGTCGTTGAGCACAGGTGTGCAATCTGCAAATTCTCGAGCAAAAACCGACCGACCAACGTTCACGAGACGCATAGGCCATAGGTGTAATGTATCTGCAAGTTGGTACACTCGAACGAGTCTACGACGTTTGTACGTAGGTAAAACCGAATGTTTTAACAGGTATTGGAGCGTCTTTACCGCGCGCCATTCTGGTCCCCCCGTTAGGATAATGGTGGGAATCTGCGAGGCAGATTTACCTGGACCCTCGTGCATTCGCGGGTATCTTTAGTTTCCTTCTTTCTGGGTGGTGGCGAGTGGAACATCCTCGGCGATGGAGATATTCCCAGAATGTGTCTTCAGATCGTTAATGGGTTTCGTGATGTCCTAATCGTCTAATGGGAAGATCGGTCTCGGGTGATTCTTCTTTCTTTTGGCCCGGTCTGTGCGAGGATTTATCTCCTCTCTTTTGGAGGACCGTCCTTGTATTCAGGTATACAGGATCAAACGGAGAGAAACTTTCTTCCCTTTGAACCATTTTATATACTCTCTGCCGTAGGTATATATAAGTACTCTTGCCTTACTCTTGCCTCGAGATACGAAATGATCGATGTCCTGACGATTATCGGGTCAAAATACGCCTCCGAGGACAATGTCAGCGTGCGGCAGGTTATTTCGTTTCAGTGGCATGACAAACGCCGCGCCACCATTACAAGCCTAATTTATGAATGGACCATCCCGTGACGGCTCCACAGCCACCGTGGGAGTCGGTGGTCCCTGGACCGATAATCCGGGACCCACACGAACTTGGCGCTTAAACCTCATCCACCGTGAGACCGGTTTCGTCGTCGTCCTGCAGTCACCAAGGTGGGCGAGCTAATGCTTCGACGACTTCAAGTCTCCCGCCTCTATATTCGGTCAAATTTATCGCTCCATCGGTTCACTGGAGCACCAAGCGTGGCCTTGATGGACGCAGGAAGCCGGCTAACTTCAAGGCGGAAAAGCGCGGCGAAGACGCATTTCGAATGGTCATCATCTCCGATCGGTGAACCATCGGCCGACCAGCCTACCATCCTAACGAGGGCGAGTGTTCCTGTTATACCTGTACAGTATAGTTTTGTACCTCGGTGGTGAAGATATAGCGTACATATAGTTGCAACGGTAGGAGAAATATATAACGTCGTCGTCGGGGGTATGGGAACCGGTGTGGCGGGAGGTCTCGGCCGCATAACCGGTGCACAGCAGCATCAGCAGCGGCAGCAATAGCACCAGCACACGTGCACCATGCACTGCCGAGAGATCCGGATATATACCTGAAGAGAGGGAGAAAAGAGGGGAGGAGAGGAGAGGAGAGGAGAGCCGAGCGGACCGTGGTGCAGGTATCGTTAGATCGATCAACGCTTGCCAGGTGGTCCCCGCGGTGGATGACTCAATCGTGAGAAGGAGTCAAGACGCAGGGCGCATCAAAGAACTAAAAGACAAGACAAGCACGCGAGCTCGGATATACGCGGAGGAGCTTTGAACGCCGAGGAGGGCGATGAGGAGGTGGAGGAGGTGGAGGAACGGGTATAGACGAGGATCGAGGTAGTTACCGGGCCCCTCTAATTAGGCACTCGGCCGCCTGAGCGGGCCCCCCGGGCCTCGTTGGGCCCGCTGTATGTATACGGGTGGAGAAAGAGAGAAAGAGGGAGGGAAAAAAGGAAAGAAGCGACAAGGTTGTAACTCAAACTACCAACGAGAGACCCGGGGCCCGGGCACCGCCCAAGACACGTACGGGGTTCGCCAAAGAAAGTATAGCACGCGAATTATTGACTCACGACTCACGACTCACGACTCAGGACTTTTATTCCTGCCCTCTACTAGGATACGCGTTGTTCGCCACTATATCCACCTCCGTCGCCACCCCGTATTCAGGTATCTACGCCGATTCACGTACACACCTACTTTTGCTTATAACCGGGACGGTATAGCCATATGCTTTAAACGGGCTAAACGCGTTTCCTTATCTAGCCTTATCTGTAACGAGGCGGATGCCCTTATTTACACCGCTGTACGGTAGTGCGGTTTTGCATATTGTTATATACTGCCAATGTACGCACGTCATATATACATGTCTGGAAAACAAAACGGTTATACCGATCTCTGTTGGTTCGCCCTATGCTGTGTAGCACCACGCAAAATTAGAAATATATAATAAATAAAAGCTTCTTTGTCGCTGTGCTCACATTTGCTTTGATACCTATATTCGTCGATAGTCTTACGATTAGGTAGTGTAATGACGATCGTTAAAAATTTGATGTACTTGTACGCGACGAAAGAAAATCTGAAATTCTCTTATGAGATGAACATTTTTGGTATACAGTCCATGGCTATTACTGAGATAAGGAAGTGTCGGTATATAGTTCAAATATTGCGTTTTGCCCGAATGATCCGGTCACGTAAAGAATGTTATTGAAAGTGATGTAACGTTTGCGAGAATATTACGTAATGTAGTTATATACTAATTTAATTACGAGATTAAGATATTAAGAATCGACTGTAACGCTAGAAGGTGTACGTATACTATCGCTGTAATAAGTTGAACTCTGCGGTGTAATCGCATCAGCTATTACAAGACGCAGCCGGAGAATGTTGCACCGTTAATTTTTATAATTGTTATGGCGGTGCGCAAACTCGTGGAGTTAATCTAGCGCAGATAGATTGATCAGATTGCGCGGGTTGTAAAAATGTTGGCTGATTAATAAAACGAGCCTTGGCACAAGCGGCAGCGTTGATAATTAGAGGCTGTGCGGTAGATCTCTGATCATCTTTCTTCCCGCGCGGTTGTCTTGCACTTGCACCGTGTCTATAACACGTACGTACGTAGACACTCACGTCCGCAAACTTGCAAGTCGAGCGTCGCTGCGCCGAAGTGTGCCTGAGGTTAAACAGCAGGGCGGGCGAAACAACAAGACCAAAGTGCAAAAAATAAAAGCGAATCTTTTCGCGAGATATTCAACCGCCCGCCCATCCTCTCCTCTCCTCTCCTCTCCTCTCCTCTTCTCTTCTCTCCTCTCGTCCGAGGAACAGCATCTGTACCCGTCACACAGCGCACCTGGGTGGCACATCTCGTGTGCGTTAAATTATCGTCATGTCGGATCTCGTAAGGATGAGCCAAGAGACATTACTTTCGCACTCGCGAGTTGGATGCATTTGCGATCCACAGCGAAGATACTCGCGCAGTACGGTCTGCCGATCAATCGATAAATACCGAGTACTCGACGCTCGTGCAACGAAAAACCATTTCCTCAGATGCACCTAGATCGACTTCAATATCCCAGAAGATCGTCAATGAAAAAACATTTTCACTCAGTAGATCTGTAGATTGTAGATCATGGTCGATCTCTCAGTGCTGACGCACGCACGACGTTCCGATACTGATTGTAAAAATTGTCAGGATTAATGGAGCCGATTCGTTTAGCATTTAATGAAAAACACGACTCTCCTTGTGCAGGTTGGGAAGCTTGCCGTGCAATTATCAGTTCAGCTATTGACGTCAAACCGCGTTAGATAGATGCTGCAGTGTTTTCGTTTCATGCACTTTACATCCACGGTACAGGAGCCAAGTTTTTTTTACCAACTTGGGCTTATTTCTTTGCCTCAGCCATGCGGCGACGTCACGCTGCGATGATCGTTGTGCAATATTTATATATAATATATATATACGTATAATTCTAGCATTTTATAACAATTGCGGTACGGTGTGCTGCACATGTAACTAATCCCCAGTCGGTACATGCATATATTTTGTTATGTAATACTCGATGTGATTACGATGGGCGCTCTATTGCGGCAATCCTGCGTCACATGCCGCTGCACATGTGTGCACGCCGGTTTATGTATAGGTATAATATATCAACGTATCACGTACAACGTCGTCGTTGCATCTACAGATGCGAGAGCAGCTACGATCCGGTCACGCGGTCTTTCCCCGTATCCCATTGATAAATATTTACCGACCCAACAGCCGGAAGTCAAGGGATCATCGATAACAAACACTCGAGGCCTTACCGATCTTTATCGCCCTCCCCCTCCCCCCCCCCCCCCGCCCCTTCCGTCCGGCATGAGAATCGGAAGGGATATCATCAACCGCATGCGCGACCGCGTGTGAAAGAATGTCGCGTGTCGAGTCGATAAGATGAGCTCATCGTGATAAACTTAATATTGCGGTGTGGAACAACGGAGGCGAAACGTATTGCGAAGGTCGAGATTTTACCTTCCAGGGATCAATGTGTTATTGTCAAGGTACCAATCGATTTGAAGTTAGTGACCATGTCGGATACATGAAGGAGGAATTAGTCGATTTTTTTTAATTTGAAAAAGCGACGAATTCTTTCTTCACTTATCAAGACACCTGCATTTCAAACGTTCACATTTCGCGATAAAATCAATATTCGGCTGTATTTTAATTCGATTGGCTGAAAAAATCTGCAAGCTTGAAGTAAGTAAGTTTATTTACATCACGGAGAGAATGAAGTGCTTGTTCAAAAGAGGCTGTAACTGGCTGGCGGGAAATTTCACGTGCAAATGCTAACCGTATTAACGCGACTCGTGTATAATACGCGTAAATGCCGTACGCTTATCCGTTTTATTAATAGAACTGCGGCGATTGTCATTTACAACTTACAAGAGCGTGAACCGGAGATTTCAACGCCGGCTTTAAACCGTGACGAAACGAGCTTACCTTATACATACTATTTGCACCCAGCTCTCGGGCCATAACCTGAGTCTAAGTCTAAATAAACCCACTAGATCTGGTACTTGCGCACCTTTTATGGAAAAATCGCTGTGGATTACGCAGATGTCTTTGTATACAAAGATGGTGATATCAGTGACGAAAATAGATTTCCCTATTTGTTTACTAGAATGAATTTAAAACTATCTTTATTCATCTAGTCTTTTCTTCGCATCAAGTATCCTTTTCATCCTAGCAATAATTGGCAAAATTTCACGCTCAAAATTATTTTTTACGAATTTCTAAAGCTCTTTTGGGTATTGTTCGAACTCGGTATTCATACTTTATCGAACAAATTTTCAGCGCGATGAGATTTCAAAGCACGCTTCGATTTGGCTTGACAATTGCTGACTGAATTTGAATTCAAATCTCGTTCCTATAATGATGCAAAAAGTAAAGCCAAAAGAAAGGACACGTATACTCTAGTTTGGCATTACTCGTATTATCATGTATGAACACAATTGTGAATCTCGAAATGTTTTCACGGTCGCGTTTCGGTTCATCGATGTGTACGTGTGTGTTTAATTCTCACACACGAGTAACCCGCTTATCCCATATGCCATATGTAATTCGCGTAGTTGGCTCTCTGTAACTATATCCGTGAAGGAATGTTCAACAGGTGCGCCTCTACTCGGGGTCTGACTATAAGTCCCTGTGTGCTCGTTGGAAGTTAATTCAAGAACTCTGCGCATATACAAACGGTGTTAAAATAAGTAACGGCGACTACTATGAATAAGCCTTAGTGTAAACCTACATGTGCAGTGCGGTATGTTTATACGCTTTACGAGCCCGGGCATTTAAACACTTTTATCGTTCGCGGTCTGGTATTACAGGTTTCACTTATTCTCAGGCATATTAGGTACCCGCAATGATATGAACGTTGGAATACTTGCGGTTGTAATTTCTACAAACCTATATACAGCAGCATCGTCTAATCCTACACCTCGCGCCTAAGATAATATTGATTCGCCGAGTACCTCTGCATCGCGGTTAAGCAGAAATGGATTCTATTCGTTCGAAGCATCCTGTGTTCACAACCTCCCAAGAAGGCACAGCGCAGTGCACTCATCTGCCAGAGTAAGATAAATAAACACAAGTACAGAGGGAAAGATCAGCAAGAGAAGTGCAATCCGCTTATTATATATCGTCGAAAAAAAAAATTTCGCACTTGACGATAAGGAGGGAGGGGGGGGGGGGGGGGATCGCAAGGTTTAATACCGACGCCATTGCCTGTCAGCTGTGAATGGGGAACGGATGCTGTCGCAATGTTTACACGATGCTTGAGGGATTTTAAACAGCGATGATCAGATAAACCACAACGGATAATTATGCGAAAGATGATACAGCGAAAGAGAGGAGAGAAATTTTGTTCTAAAGTTCCACCAAATGTAAAAAAAATTTATGTAACACGTTGCGAAAATTAATGGCCGTAATTCTTCGATTTAAACACTCGACCCGAGACTCTACTGACGAGTCTCCTTACCGAATGTCGGGGTAACAGAAAGTTGAGTTATTATGTTTTGGCGGATGAAAAAATTGCACGAATGACGGAGTGAGAAGAAGATTGAAAACTGAAAAGGCATGACGTACACTTATTTTCCTTGGCTCTAATCCCGGAGTACAACAGAAGACCCTCTGTGTCGTATAGTACGTGAGTACCTACATACCTTTACATAGAGACATGCATACGTATATTCATAATCCTAATAAACCTAAGTCTTATCCTTATCTCTGCGTGTGTTATAAAATTATACATATATATATATATATATATATATATGTATATGCATTACGTATGTGCATAGACATGCAGGCTGGGGATTAAAACGTGGAGGGAGTGAAATTGAATTCCCTAGTTAACTTGCGCAAAGTATAGGATGCGTTAGTGTGTGTATTATATACAACAAGGCAGGCCTCTGTGCTCCATGTAGTCGAAGTGGCGAGTGGGGGAAAAGAGGTTCGTTCTGGCAGACAGCTTGGCGTCTCTCGTACGGCTTCGCGTTACAAGACGTAATAATGAACTCTCGGTCAGACGCCATCTTCCGTCTTGTTTCACGGTTGTATTAAACCGCGTTCAACCTACAAATTATTTCCACACACACACACACACACACACACACATAGTGCATCGGTATGGATACGGTATTTTATCAAATTCCACTAATTATCTTGTTCCACATTTTAATCGCTTTAGATTCTATTTTCGGCTTGATAATATATTATCTTCCTTCTTTCTGGTCACATTTCTTCTCTAACATCGAGTATATCAATTATCAAGTCCCGGCTGTGAGAAAAAGAAAAGAGACAGAAAGCAAGCGGTTCGTTACTGAATCTACATTCTCCACTCAGATCTATATTTTATTCCAATAACACGTCTATGGTTGACGAATTTTACAATTTTTAACAATTCATCTTTGCCGGGTACAATGACCGAGATGACTTCCTCGTTTCTCGCGTCGTTCGAATAAGAATTTGAATCCGATCTTTTGATTGCAAATCGTATTTAAGTGCCTTGGAAAAAGAGTCTCGCGTCTAGTATACTCGAATAATAAATATTTTTAATACGTTAAAAAAATTGGACTGCAAATATTTGAACGAGCATGTAACTATTAATCGACTTTATGCTGCACTCGCATTCCCGAGACGCTGGTGAACCGCCTCTTGAAGACATAACCTCAGGGGAATTATCTTTCGGGCTTACACGACTACGCATATTAACCATGAGTTTCACCCAGTAGCTGCACAGTGCGACCCTTTGTCATTGAGTTTACGGAGTTTATGGTGCGATATATTATACTCGACTCTGAGTGGCTTGATAAACATTTTTCTTTACACTGCAACCGTTTTTAGCATTTTGATCTGCCGGCTTGTGCCAGCCATTTCGAAATTTTTTTTCACAACATTACCAAGTAACGTTAGAAGAAATAATGGTCTTGATCAATTCGACGAAATCCACCGATCTAATGCACTAAAAAATGACGATCTTTTCGTCTTTGCCGCGACTCCCATGAAGCCAAGTCCAATGCAATGTGTGAAGTAGAAGGTTCGAGAGCCTTGTGTCGTTGTATTGGTAATATTTAATTTTGAAATTAAAATAACTCGCCAGAGCGAGAGGGAGAGAGGACGAGGACGAGACCGTAGTCAGACGCGTTCAATTTAACCAGAAGAATAACGCCCTTTTAATTAGCCAACTGCACGTCTGAAAATACACACTCGTCTTAAACTTAAACTGTTTGAAATTAGTGCCAATTGACGTGTGTCCCTGTATACAGTTTTTATAATGCGTGTACGGTATGCCATGTATTGTATATTATGTACGTCACAAGTAGGTATGTCCTTATCTCTCGGGGCTTAAAACCGCGAGGCTGCAGCAGGCTGCACGTTACATCCGGGCAGGATTCAAGTCCCTATTTTGTCTTATAGGTTATATATCGCAGCGAATATCTAAATAAATATATCAAATTAACAAACAGCGTACCGGTTGCATAATTCATTATAACTCATGGACAGAATTACACGGTCACAAATATGTTTCCGTCATTCAATACCGCGATAACGTTTATAGCTCACATGCCGTACAGTCGTTGACCCCTCCAGCTTGAGCCTTCATTCAGGGTCCTCCAACTTTATCCTCGAGGTTGATTTTTCTCTCTTTTTCGTATAACAAAGTCACGCGATAATTAAACTTCGTAAATCGAAAGAATCGCGCAACGTGAGAGAATAACAAATCATATCTTTAAACGAATGATTCCAAATACGCTGACACAGCTGTGATTGCACATGAAGTATACACAAAACGAATCCATCGAATACGAATGCAGGCGGCAGATCAGAAGGCTGGACATTACAATCCTTAACGGTGATACAAAAGTCTGATATGAATTTGCGATAATGTCTCGCTGGGCTGTAGTATAACTAATTGTGTAAAAGGTCCTAGCTCTCTAGCAGCTGTGCATTGGTTTCGGTTGAGTAATCCCACTTTAAGGTCAAGGCGGCAGTCGCGGTTACATACGGTGTACAACTGACTTTCATGAGTCCACGTATGTACCTACCCACATGCCTCATTGCCTGCCCATGAACAAGAATCTATAGAAATAAACGTGTCACAACGAACGAAATACCGAGATGATTTTTTACCCCAGTTTGCCTATCACGGCGGAACAGCAGAGCCGTGGAAAATACACGGACTCCATGAATATGCAAAGTAAAAGTGAGAGTCGGTCGGAAACACGCTGTTGCAGTTTGGCTAGCCAAGCGTAAAGGGCTTCAGGGACTTCTCTATCGTGAATTGAACCGTAGGTACCTACTGTCGCGCATTTTATTCAAGGTAGCATACATTGAAGTCACCGACGAGTCGTGACTTTGATCGATCGCCAAGTATCACCGTCCAATTTGCCGATGGATCGTGTGTTGCTGAACAGTGTGAAGAACCTTAATGACTCGTCATTCCATTCTCAAATTAACTAAACCATTTCTCATTCACTTTCTCAAAGTGGCAGAGCCATTCACATCGGGTGTTGACGTTTAGACCGTCGTAAAACGATACTCGTTATAAGCTTTGGTTTCCTCCGACTAACTGTTCATGAGGAAGGTACAAATGAGCTGAAGCAAAGTAAGCAGAGCGTCGCTCGGTTATCAGTCGACGACGTCGAGTTATCACTCGGGGATTTTGCCTAGGTTGGAATTCTTGAAAGACATTTTTAACGGCGTATCGCCAGAAGAATGCCGCGCCAGTCGCCGCCGATGGGACGTAGGTACGAGGAAAAATCTAAGCCTTGAACCTCGTTTGCAGCCTCGAGACTAAATCACATGCTGCGTTATAGAACCTGGGCACTTCACCCGTAATTCGGAGTAAGTATTGCAAGAAACTGATTGTGAAATTGGCACGAGATTCAGAATTCGCGGACGCTTTGTGGTTTTAGATTTTCATGAAGGATTTTTCCTTGAAATCAATCCAGCCCACGTGGCTCATCCGCATTCCTCCCGCGTAAATTATCGCCAATGAATTGAATCGGGGTATCAAATGATTTCGCAAGTTGAACTCCGGCCTCTATAATCGAACCAGTGAAACAGATTTAATCGAGATTTTAAACCCAAGTTGTTAAGACTTGAAAAGTTGAAGAAAAAAAATGAAAAGAATCTTACTCACACTGTATAAATTTTACGCTAATGGAGCAGAGCATGAAGGAATACAGGTTATGGGGGTGACTTCAGTCGGGAGGCAAAGAACGTTTTAGCAGCGAAGGGGATTATCGTGTGTAATGAAATTGAGGATAGCTAGAACTTCGAACCGCGCTGAGAACAGTTAAATTGGATTAATTAATCAGATGGTCCGGCATCTGCGGGCTCGAAAAAGATGGAGTAATAATGGCGGAACACACGTGACGTTAAACCGGACTCTGAATCACTTCGGCAACATAAAAATTCTAAAAAGAAAACATAAATTCACCATATAAGGCAGCTGATTGACGTATTACAATGATTATTCCCAATTTTTGATGACGAAAACTCTCGACGCAGTTTTTCCAAGCTGTGATTTGAAAATTTCCACTCGAGTTGATCGATTCGATCCTTCGCGAGACTCTTATTCTCAACATTCAATTTCGTCATTTGTCTTCTACAGATTTCGTCATGCCTTGTCTAGTTTATTTCAAATTTCATTTTCACCCACATTTAATCTTCTCTCTTTTTATCTCGCTCTTTTTCTTGACATCTATTCGATCGGATTTAAGCGCGAGCGACGAAAGTCCCTGCACACAGGCCTGATGCCCTCATGTCCGCACTAAAGGTTTCGGACCGATCCTGACGAGACGTGAAGTGGATCCGAGCTCATGGCCTGCCCATGGGTTTTTGGCTATGAACAAACGGAAGAGGAGTCTTCCCGAGGGCGTGACCCGCCCCCTTTTCCGTTCTCACCCCCCCTTGTGCGTTCAGTTATTTCGAGAAATAATTAAGACGGACCCCCCGACCATTTCGGCTCGTCAGCCCATCAGCCCGTTGGACCAAGAGAGACGGAGAGAGAGAGAAAAGAAAGGCTGGGAGCCGTAGTTCCTAGAACACTTGTAAGACTCTACGGATATTTTCGGAGCTTCTTAGCTCCTTTGCCCTCCTCCCCCTCCGTCGCTGCAGTCTGCCAGCTCTTACGCTTCTTACGTTCTATTACACTAACGGAGTTTCACGCTCGTGTGTAAAGAGAGGAAAGATTGTGGGTTCTGGGTCTCTTCCAGCCACCGCGTGGCCCCGAACCCCCTTTGTACTATTTTAGTTATCTTCTCTTCTTTGCCCACGCTTTCCGAAATAATAGTTACAACCGCGGGTGCAAACGCGAGAGTTATGCCCCTCTCAACGTGGAATAAATCTTACTCCGTATCAGGGGGAGGAAAGACTGACAATGAAACACGAAAACGCCAAGTCGTAAAACGAGAGAAAAAACGATATCTCATCTCTCATGTGTAGCTGAAACTTTGAGGCACCCCGTCCGCTGCTGATTGTTGAAGTCAAATTTCTTTTCAATAACCCGAACGACGCACGCGAAACAGCCCTCTCTCGTTATAAGTCCGCTCTTGGGGCTGCTGGGGAAAAAGTTCAGGCCTTGGCACGCCGTAAATTGTTCCCAAATCCTGGATGAGAAATGAATGGTTTGTCCGGTCTCACCTAAGGGGCGTCAGTGGGTTCAAACGAAAGCCGGCTAACTCGAGTTCTCGTCGAGTCAGAGTGCTACAGGTGGTTATAAGTGACAGGCTACATGTGAGGCGACCTACGCCGAGAGGCTTGGCAACCCTCGTACACCGAAGAAAATTTCCTGTCTTTAGTATCGCGCTGTTATCAATTCAAAATAGATTCTAATTATACGCTTAGATTCTTTCCCGTTGAACAATGAATATTAGTATTTAACAGATATACCATCATTTTTTGCCTATTAAATTTTATCATAATTTGTACTGTCGCAATAGATATTTGTCAATGTTATCACAGGTTGTTTTGCAATTCACTGACTTTTAATATAATGAAATTCTTCATATTGTCAGTGTAACGTGTATAAGAAATATAGGAAAATAGTATGTTTAAAATGATTTTTCTTTTTCTTTTCTTCTCTATTCTAACCGATATTCGGTAAACTTAAAATTTCTCACTCACACATATGTATGTATATGACGTATTTTTAGGGAAAGTGCAATGAATGAAAGTGCATTACTGAATACGAATAACTATATATAGATTTTACGCACAGCTGAGGAATGTAAAGGCGGGGTTCGCTGAATTTTTTTTTCATTTTGCATGGGCCCTGCAGTAAAAGAGGGATGACGCAAGGTACGTGTATGTATATATATACATATGTATGTACTGCACTGATCTTCGTGACGCAATTGATGCACGTCGTCTGGTAAAAAAGGACTAGTCGGCAGAAATATTTTTAGCGTCTGCAACAAGCGTGCTCGTTTTCTTTTTCGCTCTTTCGTTAGTTCTATTTCCTCTTTCTTTTCGTCCGTTTCTGTTCTCCGTGTCAATTCGCAAGGTAGGTTTCCACTTCACCGTTTATGATCTGCATAATATCTGTCAAAATTATTTAAAAAGAGTTCAAAAGAAAGACAAAAAAAAAATAAACAAACAGAAACTGCAAGAAAAAAAAAAAAAAAAAAATACGGACGCGCAATTTTTCAATCAAAGGTAAAAATTTTCTTCTAGCCCGATCGTACGAATAACGACGCGTGACACAGTTTGACGGGAGTAGAGAGATCTCTCGGTGGTTTTATGGTGGTGAGGTTAGTTGGGTCCCATGGGAGTGTCACCCAACACCATCGGTTCTATTTTTACCGAAAAACCCCTGCCCTGCAAGAACGCCAGTGACCGTATATGCTTTATACATGTGTGGGAGTATGTATAACGAAGTTGTGTTACATCTTAAGAGTTTTTTTTTTGCCGATTCGATACCAGTATTACGTAGCTAATATAAAGAAGAGAGACGAAAGGCTTAATTTTTTTTTCGGATTCATTTCATCCGCAATTTTTCCTCTCACATTGTCAGACTCTGCTTGTTCTTTTCCGTCGCTTCGTATCTAATGGTCAAGTGTTTTATGAATCGCGGGTCACAGAGGAATGTGTTTGTTTTAATTTAGTTTCTTCACCATCACCATCAGGCTACGCAAACGACATGCTCGTTATCGGTTTCTCGAAATTCGATATCAGCGCCGCTTTTGTCTAGGGAATCATAATAACACATCTGTTTAAGTAACGAATTTCTCAACGACGACAAAACGGGGACATTTAACGAGGCGTTAGATTTTCTACAATCAAGAATCGAGGCCTTCAAGAAACTGCGAGACTCAATCTCGTCGCTTGCAACTCCCTTAAACTATGCGGAGCTAAACTCGAAATGGGACGAGATTCAAGTGGTCTCCTAAAGGGTTTCAATTTGTATTCCGCACGCGGAATCGACGCGCATTCAGGCGGCGTAGACGCTGCTGGCACCCGATATGCTCGATGCGTGTGTCACATGTCGTCGGGCTTTGAAAGAGACGCGTGTGACGGACGCGCCAGCATTCTGCAGCCTTCTTGCAACGCCACGTGAATTATTACAGGCGTAAGCCGAGCCCTCGCCGGATAAAATTGTACAATTTTTATTCATTTTTGATAACAGTTGAGGAGCGATTTCACCGCGCGGTAAACCTTTGCTTTATTGATCTATGATCTATAATGGGATTCGGCTCGTTGTCAGCTGTCAAGTTATTTGAACTGCGACGGATCGTCGTTTCACTTCCCGCCAAATTTTACTCGAGTCTCAAATATAAACCGCACGTGGATCGTTAACGACGTTTACACGTCAGTTTTGAATTTGAATCAACTTACGTTTTCTCCGTCTAGCGTCGCGTGTTTCTTCTTCGATTATCTTCCCTCCGCACTTGCGACTCGTCACAGAGTTCGGGTTTCACTGCAGGTGATGGATATATATATATATATATCTTTATAGATATCTTCGAATTCTAGTCCGAGAGAATTGGCGAGTAAACTAGATGAAATAATCGTTCGAAAATTTCACTCGGATCGGTCCGCCGCGATCTCACAATAAATTCGAATATTCGGTAAAAAGCAGAATAAGAAAAAAATAATAAAATAATAAAACAAAACGAAATAAAAACTGTTCCCGGGCTAGGATGATGTAGAAAATAAATTCACTTCACCGACACTTTGAGAATCGATATTATACGTTTACCGTATAATTAAAAGAATGATTATATCTGCAATACGTCGATCGAATGATTATATTACATACACGTGATGCGGTGCTGTGATAAAAACAATCCGCAGCTGCAGAATAGGTACGTCTAACGCGGTTACGTACGACTCGTATTTCTATAAAAGTCGTATGTAATTTTTCTCAACCAACGATATTTTGTCCCTCTTAAACGGATCGGTTAAAGATTGACAATTAAGTAGCGATTATTTGGATGCTGGGTTGGAGATGTGCGTCTTGTGGAAGTATAGCCAACATTGCCGCGCTGGGTGCGCGCTGCTTGGAATATGGCTGAGCTGTCGTCCAATCAGGGCCCGCGGTCCCCCCACTCTCCCAACCGTTCCTATATTATTGTTAACGATTGTTACTTTTTTTTCCCTCTTCCACTTCTTCCTTTTTACTCGCCTTCGTCTTCTGCTTCTGATTCTGCTTCTACTTCTGCTTCTCTTCCTCTTATATTTCCCTTTTCTTATTATTTTTATTCATTTACTTTTTTCCTCTCTTCCGAATCGGTAATTAATAGGCGCGACTCCGCTAGTTAGTCGACCGAAGACAAACTTATACTCGTACACACGTATATTATCTATGTATATATGTATATATGTATATATGTATATATATATATACACGCGTTATATACACACGGCTAATCTATCACCGTATTTCTCGACTTTCCTGCAATACAATATATATTATATCCAACCGATTTTCTTCAAATTTTTCTTCACTCTCTTTCTATAAACCGCAGTTTCAAATCCTCAGGATTTTAAAAGTTGTTTTTTTTTTTTTTTCTTTTTTTTTCTTTAATTTACCCTACCTCGCGAAATCGATTATCATTGATAATTATTTCAATTGTCTGATTGAATTTTTTACTTTCTTTCTCCCTCGTTCTCTCTTTCTCTCGATATTTATTCGTTTACAACGGTGCAAGTTTGAACTGCGATTGCGTCATCGTCTTAATTCTGCCAAGCGAAAAGAAAAGAAAATAAAAGAAAAAGAAAAACTGATTGAGAAACTCGAGTCAAGTCCAATATTAATTAAAATGCTTGCGCACCTTCTTGAGCAGATTTTTTTTTTTTATTTGATTGTTTTCCGTTTAAGAAAATCGCGTACTTTTCCGCATACGCTCGAATTTCCATTATCCGAAAGTTTCGCTTCGCCCCACCCGGCGACCGATTCGCTTGCACTTACTTAGCCGTTCCAATTTTCCGTTCCGCTGCAGAATGACGCAAATCTGTAAAGACAGATCGTCAGCCTGCTGCTCGCAGAGATCGTCGGTCGTACTTGGAAGGTGGTAGCGAAGGCAGGCGTTTTTGCACGTACCTCCGGTGCTGCATGATATATAGCGCGGTCGGTTGGTCGGAGAGAAAGTTCAAATTCTTAAGTTAAACGCGCGTGCGTCTCGCAGGTGTGTGCGTGGTTCCTCTACGTTCTACCTACATTATTACATACAGTTGCAGAATATTCCGTTACACACGCACTTCCGTGACGCGTTGTAATTCGAAAATCGAACGATCGCGAAGAGTCCGTAAGAATCGACCGATTTCTTGTAGTTGTTTTTTTTTTTTTTTTTTCTGTACTTCAAATCCTTTTTTCGCGTCTTATTTTATTATCTTTGACGAGAATTGTGCAAATTTTACTATCACAGTGTGATAACAGTATTTATACGGATTTTTGGAAGCAAAATATACAGTCAATTTTCCCGCAAACGCTGCTTCTGCGTTTTACGGTTGGCCGGAAATTCATACTCCTGACATATGCGGAAAGATGAGAAAAATTCTTCCGCGAACTAGCCGTTAGTTCGGCAAAACGTTCGACGTTTATTAATCATGTATATTTTGCTTGGTTCGAAAGTTTCGACATAAGTATCGAATGGCTTAAAATCTCTCTCTCTCTCTCTCTTTCTCTCTCTCTCTCAACCATCGCGCAGAGCTGCTACGAAACTTGAAAGTTTAATTTTGTATTACCACTTTATAAGCGTGAGAGCTGCGTCTAGGATATCTTTTAACGACTCTGAAAGCCTGGTTTTTTTTCTTCTTTTCTTTCCTTTTTTGTTTTTCTTTTCTAGTACGCGAGACGTGTAATATAGTGACTTTGAAAGCGGTCCATTCACCGTGAGATCGTTCGTAATTTGTACAGATCGAATTTCTCGTCTAATGCAAGCTTCTGAAGCAGAATTATTGCGATATTTGTTACGCGATAATTAAATTGGTGGTATAATCGATTCAGAGATCGGTTATACGAGTTTATCACGAGTTGTAATAAAAAGAAAAAGAAATTGAGACACACGTTCAATCTTTTTTCTCGAAATTGATAAATTTCACGATATCCGCGAAATTGCTCGAGGTTGAAATTTCCTAAAAAATATTGATCATCGACCGGATATAAGTGTATATGTATAGCAAAGTATATATAATAACCTCAACGTAAATATCGTGCGTCACGTTTCTGGTTCGGAAATCTAGTTGAAATTTATTGCAGTGCTCATTGACCTTTGGGGAAACCCTGGCCATGCCATGCGGTATATCTGCGGCCGAAATTAGCTCATCTGGTTCGCTGCGTTGGTTATACCTACTCTCATGCAGGCGGCAGGATAAACTCTAAAAAACGAAGAAGGGGTGGGGGACAAGAACCGATCACATCCCTGGATCCGAGGAACTCTTCGGGTTTAGGGAAGCGACGTGACGTCATCGGTTCTTCGCGTTACGACCGGACGGACGGATCTCCCTGAAATTTCGTCCTTCTTTCCCATGCGTCAGAGGCCCGGCAGCCGGTGGTCCGATCCTTGACGGGGAAGGATGTCGGCCGACTTGTGCTGCAGGGATTCGTCCGCTCGTTTCGCCGCAACCTCCAGGACCCTGATCCCTGGACCCCGATAGAAAGGATCGAGTCACGTGACCCGGAGGTCTCTAAATTTCGGTCGATCGATTGTCCGCAGGCACTCGGCTTCGCCGATTCCAATTCCTTTCCCATAGGTACCCTTGATTATTTATAATTCCGCCCCGCTCGCCAGCCTCCCGTTTCTTTCGATCTCTTACGTTAGCTGATGTCATTTTTCACTCGGATTCAGTCACACCGCCGATCGAGCAAAGTCGATTGGTGAATTAATCGTGCACTCGAGCTAATGAAAACGAACGAATCCTGCGACACTCGGTGAATATCTTTTGCCCAAATATTCACCTTCATTCGCAGAGTGTTCGATACCGTGGAATATACTTATCGTACTTCTCAGATTTCAGTTACGCCGATTCGAGGTAGTGAGAAATCGTGGAGAGAAATGTTTCTTATCTTTTCGTGCAAGAGATCTGACGTCATTCGCGAAAAGATCTCGTTAAATGGGTAAAACCATTTGGATAAAATGCGCAACGTCATAACGATTAGATTGGCGCCAGTTCCGGGGCTCGATTCCCGGTATTGACATTACGGGGTAAAGTTAAAATCAGAAAGAGATATATACATATATCGTAATGATTCAATTATTCTTTGTATGTACATACACCAATAATAGATGTACGTTGTTATTTACTAAGTAAGAGCTTTAAATAACCGTCGCGTTTGTATATAATTGCCTCATTGATTTAATGGTGACGTCATTTGTAGTATGACCGTCGCCTAACGATTCCGGTATATCGTTTTGCTGAGAATCGTGGAAAGCTTCTGTTCGCGGACGGTGATTTTTTTATCATTCACTTTTTTTTCTTGTAATTGTTATTACTATTTTTCTCTCGTTTTTTCTTCTTTTTTTTCCTTCGTTCTTACCGAAGTTAACCTTCCTACATATCCAGGAATTTGTCGGATGATGTGAGGTTAATTGGAGTGTTTTTCAAACATGGAAATTAGCCGATAGAAAATTACTCTGTACCTATACATGTATATACAATATATACACGTTATATATAGGTATTCGAAAAACACTCCAATTTCTGTCTCTCTTATCTCATCTGACCAAATGCCACCTTGATTGACGTAACTTATCACTTTTTACCGATCAAGAGTATGTTGCAAAAAATTTTAAGCAAAATTTTAGCCGTTGGTTGGACCTCTGGAGCTATATAAAGAAACTCTGCACGTCTAGACCTCAAAACCAAATGGAAAGATGGAGGTTAAGAAAAACTGAATGGTATAAAAAAAAAAAAATTTAAATACGTTCGTTCGTCGTTATATTGTGCACACCTGCGTCAAAAACTAGAGTTTCAAGCTTGCCAAAATAACTATAGTTACACACAGATAATTCTGTCGTTAAAAGAAGCTTGTTTCGATTTGGCAAGCGTGATCTATCTTAGTCGCGTTTTGCACATCTGGATATAATCAATTTTCCCTATTTTGCTCTGATTCAAAATTCATTTTCGTATGTATAGTTGGATCATTTATTGTTTATTTTTCCACGTCGCCTATCGCAATGTAATAAAAGTTGCCTTGATTCAAGCTCTGAGCTTGACAAATATTGCCTATCTGTTTTCCGTACTGTGGTTTGAATCACTCTTGATTTACCATTATCGATGGCTTTTTCTCCGCGTTATTCTATTTACATGACAAACTCTTCGCGCAACTGACATGTTTCTTATTTTGTGCTAAGATATTATTTTCCTTGTCGTGGCAAGCCCCGTTTTTCGCTTTCGGAACAAGTTTCTAAATGTAAACTTGTCTGTGAACATTCATCAGAGAAATACCAGTTGCCGTAAAAATTAAAAAAATAAAATTAAAAAAAAAAAAACACGCAAATTTCTCATCATTGGAGGTATTGAAATTCCAAATGAACCTTTAGTTGTACTTAACTTTATTAAATGAAGCTCGTAAAGACAGAATGAACATGTTGTCGACAGAATTTTATGCAAAAAAATTAATTATACCGTGACGAAAAAACGTGGCGTCAAGAGGTGACGACATTTACGCTTCGTTTATTATTTTTCTTTACTCCTATCTCCTTTTCGTTTCTTTTTACGTTCTTTCTTTATCTTTTTAACAGGAATTTGAGAAGAAACTGTCCAAAAGCCGCGTGAAACTTTGTATATTCATTCGTTTAACCTTCCTTTCCTCAAGAATATTATATTATCAACTGACTTTTGTTTCTTAACATAACAGTTTGGTTTAGTCTTTTCTTTCGTCATGTATCTGCGTCAGTCGCTACTTCGGTCTGTGATATTCCATTTAAACAGAATTCTCTGGACAAACTGACCAGCCATTCTATTCTCTAATATAATGCTACGTTTTCAAAAATGGATGAATACACTTTGAAGCCAAGCTCACCTCTGACGTTGCAATGAATGGAAACGTGTCAGTATTGCACGTTTCGCATAACAATTATACAAGTGCTGACGGTTAGTCATTAGTTCCAATTTGAAAGATAACGATCCATATGTCATATCTGTTTATATATTAATCCGTTGCATGTGCTAAAAAATTGAACTCATTTTTCGAGTAATAAATTGTTTTTGAAAATCGCATCAATTTTCAAGCCCATCAGCAGCTACTTGCCCGAAATAAAAAATTTTATGATCGGTGTAAGTGATGAAAATATTTCCCATATTATTCAGTCAATTTGATTATAAATTTGCTAAGGTTTGAACTTCTGTGTTGTAAAAAATAAACTAGAGTGATAATTTGAATTTGAATTAGGGATCCGAGGCTTGTTTAAGGGAATAAAATTGGTCCATTTCTCTACCTTATTTGGGCTTTTGTATTCTTGTTTTTTTTTTTTATCTTACCCATCTCTCTAACTACACGGAATGTGGGCTCAAATCGAGGCGGAATTCCGCATCGACGGGAATGTCGGTTTGTCGAAGCATTATGTTAAGATCGGTGGTTGAAGAAGTGAAAGAATGACGATTGCATCCGGCTGACAATGAATCGTTGAGATGCCGGCTATATCGGTACACGTACGAATGTATATCCATACCCACGTACCTACCTATGTTACATATGAACTCAGAACCTCGTGGCATTGCGGCTTGAGGATAATTAATAGCAATATACCTTCTTGGTATATAAATTGTGTCTATTTAAAAGAGGCGCCTCGTCCTATTATAAAATTCTCGAGGTATTTTTGTAGGAAGTTAATAATAACGCATGTATGTATGTACGTTTCCATTCGTGTAGTGTACTCCATACGCGTATAGTGTAATATATATTACACAGCTACGTACCATCAACACAATTGTTCCTAATACCTACAATTGTTGTGAATGAAAATCTTTGGCCGCTTGTTCGCTACCAGGAAACGATTACGTTATATAATCACTTTTCTGCACAAACGGTATAATAATTTACGAAAAAGAAAAAGGCGCGTTGTACAGTCTTGTTTCAGAAACTAGGAAAGTCAATTCTCTGTTCTCTATTATTTCGATTTCGTCAAAGCTTGTCACGGCTAAATATGAAAAACTCGAATTAGACGTATGGGTATGATTATTCGGTGATTTCACATCACGTGTCATTCCAACTTTTGCCGAATGTGTTTTCGTTCTAATTTTTTATTTTTAGAAATAATCGACGACTTATCTGTGATACTCGTAATAAGAATCGACTGTATAAATAGACAAACGATGTCCCACAGCGTTCTGAGTACAATATACTCAACCTTATCAAACTGGGTCAGCTGCGATTTATTTTTCCAAGAGACAGGTAACCGCACAACGCACGGGAAGTAGGTACAGTCATTCGGCATACACAAACCGGAAACTGAAAATTTTAACCTGACGAATCTGTGTACAATTAGAGTTTCAAAATTTCGGCGAAATTATGCCTCGCCTTCCAAAGCTTTTACGAACACATATCGTAATAATAGACGTAAATACGTCTAATAATATACTTTGCAAAGAGCGTCGTTCGGATAACGCGACATTCTCGTTCGAAGAATTTCGAAAAGTTGAAGAACAAGTAAAAGATAATACAAAGTTCCCTCTTTTCACATATACCTATAAGGATATGCCCAAATTGAATTCTTCTAATCTCACGCTTTAATTACTTCCCCCGAAATTCTTCTTATTAAATTCGTTTCAGCGTATGAATATACATCTCGAAAGAAATCCTACTGATTGGAAACAAAATAAGAATATGCCTAAAAAAACCGATATCTAAGGTGAAAATTAAACAGCTAAAAAAGTTGGATCACGCCTACGACAAACAACAGGCAACGAACTCTCTTGATCAAACCTCGGCTTATTTGTCAAATCGGTAGCCGGCTGTATGTATACGTATATCGACATCTATCTGTGTGATATATTTTAATTTTTTTTATTACCTATCCATTGGCGACCTTCGCAACGTGTCGACGCTGGCCAATTTTCATACGACGTATACGGACGCTAATAGACCCACCAGAAGCAGATTACCTACGGGGTGTTGAAATTGTATAATACCAAAACCGACGCGGTGTCGAAAGACTCGATGGGTCGAACTTGGGGAGTCGGGAAATAGTTGGAGATTGGAAAGATACATCAATGGATTGAGAAAGACGGAAATTGCGTAAGAATTGGAATACCAATAATGATTTCGACCCAGCTAATAGTCAAGAAGAGTAATTTAATTTGAAACTTTAGATTTTTCATGACATTCTGTAACTATACATCGCGCATCATTTGTCTTTTTTTATTTTTTTTATTTTGTGATTCTCGCTTCCGTTTCATCTTGTCAAAGGTTGTATTTACCTATGCAAATTTTACCACATTTTATTATACCTACACAGGTGGAGGAACTGGACACGCGTCCTTAGCAGTGATAGTGTGTCCCGATTAAGTTCGGCCTTGTGTTAGTGGCGCGTTGCTTCAATGACTCATCAGAGTTCCCACAGGGGTATTTTATTTCACACTAACGTACGCAGGAGGAGCTTTCGATGTATGTTATGGTACACATATGGCCTACCCATGGCGAATGGATCGGTATGAAATTGAGGCCTCGATCTCGTGTAGTCTGAACAGGATATCATCGTCGAGTGGAGTTGATGCGTGCATTTCGTCATTCCTTGGCGAAATCCACTCATTCCACAAGTACGACCATAATTTCGGCCGTTCAGAAATCCCGAAAATGCGAGGTTTTCGTTGTAGATCGGAAGTGATTGGATTCTTTTTCGAAAACTCGTCTTCATATAAGGGTAACAGCAAATTTATCTACTTTCGCATTTTTTACAGATACCTACAAATACGGGTATAATATTGGTATTTCCAGCACTTGTGTCGAAAACGTTTGGATTCCAATTTATGTCTAAAACGTGTTCGTCGTGTGTCGAAAATCAGCGGATCCCAAATTGAACATTTTGCTAAACTCATCCTGCAAGTGTAACTATAGGACTAATGCAAGAGACTTTAAAATAACTTTTTCGATGTTGTTCTGATCTCCTCACCTTGGGTAAAAGAAGTTGCAAAGGAAACAGGCGCGCGCAGATCCTTCACCGTCTGTTAAATATCAAATATAGTATCAGCAGCGGAGCGAAGATAATACGTATAATGAGACTGATTCAAATCACTAGACACTCCAACGGCACTGTACGCACTGAATATCGAACCGTAGTTTATACAGTTGCACAGCGTTCCGGAGTTCAGCTTTTTGCACAATTTAAGAAAAGGAAAAAAACGACACAAGGGCTTGACAGTCCCGAGAGGCGATATTTCGCTCAACCGTTTTCACTCTCAAAACTTACATAGCAAATCATAAATTTCGGTCTTGATTTCATAATCACCCTGTAGAATCGCTCCATCGTGTATTTCATATACACCGTTCAGCGCTATTGCACCATGTTTGCCGGACACGATGATGCTCGTTATCAGCTCCTCTCTGGCGGATATTATTTCCCGCGGTTCAATTTTCACTTCTGTTTTGCGCCTCGCCAGTTGCGTCGACGTGTTCGATTTTTGTGTAAAAAGTCGCAGCTTCTTTAAATTCTTCTTATTTTTCGTCGTTAGTCCTCTTTTTTCTGATCAATTCTTTTCCTTCTCTCTTTCTTGATTTCGTTTTTTGTTCTATTTTTTTTTTTTTTTTCTTCTTATTTTGCACCCTGAGATTCTGTGCGACTCGCTTCCCCCTTGACCTCTGTTTTCAAAAATCCTTCACCAAAAACCGTATCGTAAATGCCGTCAGTGGTCCGTAAGAAGAATGTCCCCTCGCGTCGGTTAAACACAGCAGCGTGAAGAACTTTGGTATTGGGGACTGTATGCCGTACACACTGATGGGTTAATGTCTGTATCCGTACCAGTCGTCGGCGTTCAATTTACGTAGCCAATTTTCTCACGCCTTTATATCTGACTGCAGCAGTTCAATACGTATTATTCAATTAAAATTAATCAAACAAGATAAATTGAAGATTGACAATTACGCGTCAGACTGTTCTTGCCTATCGATGCGAACGACGATCAATTCAATATCCGGTGTATAATTCCTTTCGGCATTGCCGGTCTTCCGTTTTATTTCGCCGCGGTTTTCGACGTAAAAAAAGGTCCGAAATTCATGTCAGGGTTCATAATTTCACTCCGAAATTTGTCGGCCTGATTCTCGAGCCTAGCTTTGCTTTCGCGATAGTCATCACTCGACTCCTTCATACTTGGATTTCTGTCAATCGGCACAGGTAGTTTCACCGTTTCAAAAATTATCCCTTCAGTCGAGAACAGGCACTTTTCTCAGGGGACTTAGGAAGCTCGGTCACACAACGTCGGTTCTCGTTCAGGGATTCCTCCGAATTCGCGAGTACCCAAACATTCAGAACGAAATCTTATCATCTAGACGTTGCACGTTACAGCGGCACAAGAAGTCCAAGGCTCGAGAAAAGTGCTGAATAATCGAGAAAGGCGGTGGAACGAAGTCAAAAATAGTTACGCGAAGCCTCCTGATAACTCTTCGAATCACTGATAACCGGCTTCTGTTTTTCGTCGGTTGCGTGTGTCAAAAAGAACCAAAAGATTTCACGACCACGGAGTGGTTAATCACCCGCTCGTCCACCAGCATCGCGATCAAAACTGCACGTTGGTCTACGCATAAAAAAAAAAAGAAAAGAACAAGGAATATTTATAACAAGGGAAACAATCAGCTGTCTCTCTTTTGATGCGTTGGGCAACCGACGTTGCTGAACTGAAGTGATGCTACGGACGGCAGCCTAGACCCTAACCGCATACATGCGGTACGGAGTAGGCTACGTGTAATGAGCTGAGAGTGGCCCTAACTGAAGCACTACATACACTCCTACGCTTACGTCCTACGTCAGTGTTGAACTGTAGGTACGCTGTGTACGTGCACATATGCGTGGAGTCTACGTATCGTTGGAATTGTCGCGTGAGCTGGGATCTTCGGGACATGTGTCGGTGCTTGATGACACTAACAATAAGGTATACCTAACTAACATTGTTGAAGAGACATGAAATATCCATGCAACGGATTTTGTGTAGGGATTTTAAGGGAATTGGTCGGAGTGAGGACACTGCGATTTTACCGATGACTGCAGGGAAATTCAGAGCAATTTTTAAAGTCATGGCTTGAAATTGTGCGAAGATTATACAACGATGCGGTACAATATGTTTCAGTTTGGCAGTCTGGATTGTTCTTATTCGATTTTGGTAGCGTCGTTTTGTCGCTCGTCACAGGAGAGGAAGTAATGTGCTAAATTTTAAGTGGTTAATCGTCAACCTGTTGCCGAGATCGCTTCGTGCATTTTTTAAACTTACGATTAACGCGACTTTTTATTCAGTGGGATAACAACAGGATGAACATGAATTTTTTTTTCATTGAATTGTATTCTATGAGAAAATTAAATCGGGAAACAAAAGTAAATTTCGAAATTAAACTTGCAGTTTTTCTTTTTTTTTTTTTTTTTTTTTTGGTTAAAGACATTTCTCAAAGGCGAAACGATAACTTTAGTTTTTTACAGTACGCAGTTTCCGTTGACATGCGGTTAATTTTTGTAGATAAAATGTCAAAATTAATTTAGAGCCGCGTCAAAATATCTCATGGAATAAACGATCGAGCGATATTGACCAATCGGCAAAAGAGCCAATCGCAAAAGGTAGAGAACTCGATCGTCATGCTGAATTATTGCGGTTGAATGAATCTGACGCGCAAGTGCAAGTTGGCAAAAAACTTCGTGTGAAACCGCGAACTCTGTAGAAGACGATCCACAGAGAAATGCAGAACAAGGCCGAACGAGATCGAACTCAATGAAAATGTTACGTAAAGATTAGAAATTCGTCCCGGTTGTTTCACGGGTTCGTCGCTGATGCACGCTACGAGATCAAATTGACGGACGGACAAATATGTCACAGTTTCGCATTACGCTCAATCATCGATTGCTACGTCGTTGTCTATTAATAGAACGGTCACTCCAATGCTTCTACTCTCCACAACGATTATTGGCCTCTTGTGAAACGTCGCTGCTACTCTCGTTACGTCGAGGTCGTTATTTTGGCCTTCTTTCTTCATTTACTCACTGCCAATTTATGTTTTTAAGAGGTAAACCGACCGTCGACCTCGTACGCTCGATCTCGCTTGCAAAAGCCGGCAATTCAAATTCACCAACACCTGCGCACCTTTCTGATACACAGTGTTTTATACTTTCGTTCGAAATTTTTGAGGGGGATAAAATACGCTCCAGGAATTTTTTTCTTTCGGAGTAAGACTGAGTAAATCTTTGAATTGGGTATTCATTCATGACTGTAGGTGTACTACATCAAGATTTTCCCGGCAACTGGCAAGGAGCCCAAGTGATTTCGTGTCCTCCTTTTTCTGCTGGCGCCATAAACAATTTTCGCACACCTATACAGTGGCTGGTATCGGTTATTTATTTGGTCGAGAACTGAGAAGAAGTGGCCGAGTCTAGACTGATATAGACGAATGTCAAATCCGGTGGGGTCCACGAACCCCATCGGCAGCAATCCCACGAGTAGGCATCTCGTGACCCTGCGATCGGCAGGCAGCCTCTATAAATTGACTCTGTATTATAACGCGAGGCAGCGTGGCGTCGGATGAAAATTGAATCGCACGTTAAGCCTCGGGCGTATATAATATATTGAATGCGTATAGGAATATTTGCGATCAATTTGTCCTCAGCATCGTCGAGAGCGGATCGTAAAGATTTCCTTATGCGAAGTTCGTACGTACGAGATTGTAGCTTCCGCCTTTATTGTCCTTTCCGTTTCCTCAAGCCTGCAGGTTTATACTTAGAACTCGTCGGTACATCGGACCGTAATTACCAGGATCCAATGCAAAAACAGATGCCATTGAGACGCTGATAAAATCTGTATCGTTGGAATTGCCCCGGCAATCAGGTTTCGATATAATTACTACGCGCTAAACTATCTGATAATTGAGTACCTACACGAGGTTTGAGGAGGTGTAATGAGCTACTTTAATTTCCACGACACTCGATGTTTGAAAAGTTAACGACGCAGAGATAGCAGTTGCGATTTTTTTTGTCTTTATATAACTTTTCTTATCATGCATTTCTACGCGTGTTAGATTTGTCGAATAATCAAACGTAACTTTCTACCGATCTTCCGAGTTTAAGTTTATCAATTGTTCTCTCAACTGAAATGTTTCGCAGGATTTTTGTCATTAGATCTCAAAATTCCATTCACACTTGTATGTGATTCTTAAAAGCTTTCGAGAAAGAACTTGAAACAAATCCAAGTAAGTTTTCCTCGAGTACTCACCAGACTTGAAAGACGATGCGTACACATCGTTGAAGCTTTTCCCTGAACAGAGAAAAATCGAATCTACGAATTGGGCGCGTATTCACAAGAGACTTGACCCCCAGGGTCGACCATGGCGTATATGGGTCAAGCCCTGGAAAGGCTTATAAACGAGATCAGACACCGTATATATATATATATATATATATATATATATATATATATATATATATATATATATATAAGTTTAGCGACGTGATATATTACCCGGTAGAAATTCTTGGTTCTGCTAAGAACGGTGTGAAAATTGTTTCGTTAATATATAATATATATGCATGTGTGCAAAGAAATACCGTGCATTTCACGTGCATGTATATGTGGCGATAAAAGCTGCGCACATGCTGGTGAGATGCTTTGTCATGTAAATCTGTTGCACACACGGACCGATTATCCACGGTATGTGTATAAAATACCTGCTTCATTTCTACGTATGTATACACCTTTGCTGTCGATGAAGTTCTGCGGTATCAAACACGTGGCCGGTTACGTAGACCCTGTTTTCTGCGCATGCGTGCGCGCGTACGAAGTGCAACGAGGTGCGACGCCCACGATGGATAGCGTGTGTGCAAGAGATAAAACCGATTTCATTCATAATACTTTTATCTTCTGAGAAACGAAACGCTAACGTGTAATGATATTTTGAGAACGACACATACCTTGTGCGTTGAGCCCTACTACGATAGCGAATCAAAGTATTACGCCACCGAATTAAAGTCACGTTGCATCTGCTATATTCGTTACCGCTCTTATAATCTTTGGAACACGCAAACGCAAACGGGTGTCGAGGAGGAAGCCAAGGAAAAAAAAGTTTGAAATAAACGCTTACGTATAATCATCATATCGGCAGGAGAGGAGGAATATCTACTGCGCACCAACGCTCAATTTCACGTTGTAAAAATATACCAGACGATGGACCAGAAATCATGATTTCGTATATTGATTATCAAGTGCCAAACTACTTGGCGATTCCAAGGGGTGGAAATAGTCTTTCCAAGAAATTTTGCTTGATAGTCAAATTTAAGGGTCTTGAATTCGTCGGTGTTACGAACCAAGAAGAAAAATCGAAGTACTGTAAAAATTTCAGTATCCGGCATTTTTCAAAACATAACTTAACAGGCTTGACTGGCTATTCCGACCGCGGTGCATTAGCGTGAGGAATTTGTCACGTCACGTATTATCGGAATTGTTGTTTGGAGGGATCGTATTTTTAGATTCTCATTTGAAAATTTGAAGAAAACAAAAACAACGAGGTAAATCAAAATTGAAGATAAGTAAAATGAGAAGATATAGAGAAAAAGAAAATACGGAGACTAAGACCACGTGAAATTGGGTGGTTATACACGTGACAGTATCACACAAGAGCTGGCCGTATGCCGAGGGACACTTGAATTCAATTAACCATCGATGGGAATAAAAATAAACCGGCAGATTTATGTTCACTAATCGCGATATCGCTTCCGTTCGGCGTTGGTCTTGTTGAAAATTAACTTAAGAAACTCGGACCGATCGTGAAAGTGTGCAAAAGCGTTATGACTTTCACTGCTTCTGCGTATGGACGCGTTTTTACGCTCCGTTCTGACGACGGTTCCAACTATTGAGTAATAAGCATGATCGTCTGGGAAAATTTGTCCGTGTAACATCTGGATCAAGGTTCCATGTTCCTCGATCATTGCGCGTGATAAATCAATCTCGCCACACCGCGAAAGTCTTCTCCGAATCCTAACCGCAGAATCCTGTTTCATTCGTAGTAATCCTGGACCCGAAATCTGCACGTATGCCAATATGTGGATGCGCTGGCTTCTGACATATATACGTGTCTGCGAATTACGTTAAACAGTTTTTTGCTCGAACCCAAATTATGACTGGCTTGTCAGTAATGAAGTGACACAGCGTTGTACAAAGTGCACGACCGTTCTTCGAAGTATTGAATGTTATCGTTATTTTCAAGCCGTTAACGAGTGTATCTCTGGTTTTTTTTTTTCTTTTTCCCTCTTTCTAGGAACAAAATATTTCAATAGATTTTTTCGCGTCTTGTATTATCAGGAATCGCTAATGTAACGCCATTCGAAGAAACGGACCGGCTGCAACGGGTGGGGAAGAGGAAGATTAGGCGTGATTAATTATCCTTGACGTGGCCTTACTTTATGTCGAAATCTACCAGCTCAAGTCACATAATCAGCAAATTTTCATCGCAAGTGTACTAGCTGGTATGTACATCGTTGTTGGCTGAGTGATAATCGAATGTCTCTTGGTGTCAAATTAATAACTTGATATCATAGAATGTTGGTAAGTAATACGAACTTACGGGCGTGACGCGAAACTTTCAGAAGCTTCGTCGTCAGCCGAGTTCTACTAATTGGGAGAACCCAAGTTCCATTACGATTTTTATTTAAAAATGACTTTCCGACCGGCAACATTGGTCATCGGTAATCGAGGATGAAGCCGATACCTACTTCCAAAGTTCAACAGCCCCTTTTCTGAAGAGGTTTCAGAAAAGAAGCTGACTTCTCGACCTTGGATTTGATCACGACATCAGGTCATTCGGTTGCGCAACAGTGACTTGGAAGTGAATACCAAGATGGCGAACGCCAATTCTTAAAGGCCAGTGAAAACTGGTTCTGCATACAAGGTCCACGAAGGACCTGCAGCGATTCGTTGACGAGTTATTTCCGCCTTTGGGATGTTGTACACTTTGTTGCAAACCTGGACGAGGAATCGGGCAAAGAAGAGGCGCGGATAAAGGTTGAGAAAGAAAGGGTCCATGCGAATGCTTGGCGGTGTAACCGAGAATTGAATCGCACACCGTACATATTTGGCATTCTTTCTCATCGAATAAGCTACTCTCCTCGAAGAGGAAGGGGGCGGATGAGGTGGTGGTGGTGGAGGTTGGACATCGCATGTTGCAGCGTCGAGATCGGCGGCGTCGTGTCGTCAGCCTCAAAGTCATGAGGATATTTTTCACTGGATACCACCTGCGCGTGGATATATATAGCGCAATACTACGGAGCATAACATGAGTACGGTCGTGGCGTGTGAGCATGTATGAGAGAGAGGAGCTCGCTCCTGATTGGCTGATCGCGGGTCGCGCGAGTTCTACTTTACTCCCATATGAACAACGGCCCTAAGCTGTATGCAGCCATGTGTGCCTTAGCACCGATCTCCACGTAGGCATATCCAGAGGGACGTTATAGCCATGGGTTCACCGATGCATCAATTTTCTACATGTGCAGGGGATATATACCGCGGCGCCGTGCCGTGTGTGGTGCCCCATCGCGTGGTAAGGTGTAAGGAATAAGGAATAAGGTATAAGGTATAAGGTATAAACCGTCCAGCGAGGCTCATCGACTCGCTCGTTTTGTTGCTCGACTGGACAGGTGATCGAAATGCACGAATAGTATTCCGTCACCCCCTTGCCCCTCGCATATCAGTCTGTATATTCGGCTATCAACGCGACAAGTATATTATGCATGCTGATCCCATGCTCTTCTACGGTCATTCTATAATAACAGATAACCTTTTTGTATCCACGTCATCGTCTCGTCGTCGTCGTCCCAGTTTATCTGCTGTCAACCTGATACCTTGCAAAAATCCTGCCAGGAAACCACGCACACGGAAGTAGTTCCTGCTTGTTATGTCAATTTTTTTACGGTTTTTCGAAGCTTGTAAATAAAATGCAGAAGTGAAATGTTGATTGGCTTG
Organism: Diprion similis; assembly: GCF_021155765.1. Taxonomy (NCBI): domain Eukaryota; kingdom Metazoa; phylum Arthropoda; class Insecta; order Hymenoptera; family Diprionidae; genus Diprion; species Diprion similis. The sequence continues at coordinate 17,115,563 of NC_060106.1, read as the reverse complement.
ATCGGTATGAAGTCAGACGCGGGATGACGAGAACTTTTCTTTGAATTTTAGCGTAAGAAGGCTGCTGATAAATACTGCGATTGTATGGACTGTAGAATTTGTTATTCACCCACCGTATGAATGATTGGGCAATTTTTAAACCGCCTATTCTTATTTTCGTATGAAATTTTTAACGTATATGTATATGATATTGAGACGTGAGTAGAAAAAGTTAAACGGTATAACAATGAAATTACGTGGTATCCAATATTCAAACAACCCGGTGATTAATTATACCTATACTGGTTTGGTGCAAGTTTTTTTTCTCTCCAAAGTTTGCGGTTATTAGATGAGATCTTGACCTGTTGTGTGTCTGGAACCAAGTGAATTACGACACGATAAAAAGTTACGAGGAAGTGTCAGAAAAACAGGAGGACAGAGAAACAGGGTCTCGATCAGTTCTGTATCTCTTGTACAGACAGTCAATCAACCGGAACGAGTAATGCGGTGCGTCACACACACACACACACCCACAAACACACACGTTAATACATAGTAATAAATAGTTGAACTACATCTATTAATATCGGTGATATCATCGGGGTTAACTGATGTTTGGTACAGCTAGCCAATGGCTTAATTACGTCGAAGACAATAGAACAAGCGTGGTTGGTAATATTTCTGATCGATTGTAACACGGTCTGTCGATTAAGAGCACAGAATATAACATGTCGTACAGTGTCTTCAAGTGATCGGAGAATCCGTGACACCGGCAAAAAATGAAAAAGAAAAAGAATAACAAGCGAAACAGTAAGTTGTACAGTTTTTTCTTTCTCTCTTAGGTAACTCTCAAGTTTTAATCGCTCGAAAAGCTGTGGCGTGCAGTTTAAACTCTGCTCCGCAATCACGCGGGATTTTTTATGATAAATATTTGAATCTCGAGTGTTATTTCGACGAATAATTCGCGGAAACATTCATTACGGGGAATAATTATTTCCGGGGTTAAAAAAACACTTGCTGCGTTTATAATTGTTTATGATCCTGGAATGAGTTAATCGTCGTGATTATTCTGCTCATCTTGGAGTAGCAAGATCATGACGTTCCTAATTTTGCGAAACTGAATGCTTCATCAATGATATCCGTCTCAGAAAATACTGTGGAATTTCCGCGAAATGACGTGGCCAGTTCTGGTCGTTCATCTTCCCGAAAGATGCATGGGAAACTTTTTTCCTCTTCTTAAATCAGATCACCAGTCGAGATTCCACGTATCAATTCGTTCATAACTTTAGCTATCTTCCAAACTCGAATGAGAGTACCGATGATGGAGTAACGTGTTTCAGGTCACGTAGTCCTTTATTACGAATGCCGTTAAACTCCGGAGAAATTCGGTACGGAAATACGGAAAAAATTCGCATTTAGACACGCGGTTACCGTTGCTGTACCAAAATTGTGGCTCTCATACTTTTTCCCCTAGACGTTACAGTGACGCGTACCGGATTCGAAACGAACAAATCCTAGCTTTGGTTAAATTTTTTTTTTACTTACTTTTTTACTGAATTTTTTATCCCCGTTTCTCATTCTACCCTCCACCAAAATTTCTCGACAATCAAACGACTTTCTAGTAATTCTTTGACAATTTTATCGACGCCATGACTTGGGACTGAAAGTATGTCAGCTCACTTCATCGGCGTGAAAGGCACCGGTCAACCGATATCCGCGGCTCGTTGGTCTAGGGGTATGATTCTCGCTTAGGGTGCGAGAGGTCCCGGGTTCAAATCCCGGACGAGCCCAATTTTTTATTCACTTTTTTACGCTCATAACCTTTCGGCACTCATCCAATTCGGTTTGATTTCGAATACGCTTACGCAAGATTTTCTATGGTTTATAATTCCATTTTACCTGTTCACATGCTCGTGTTTCTTAAGATCCAAAGCGCGACCGGATTTTCGTTATTTGAAGAAATTTTAGCGAAATAATACGACGCGAGTGACGGGCAATTACTCGTTTTACGTAAAGCGTGACGTGCAGTGTCGTTAGGAGGTCCAACGAACGGGTATTGTGGATGGCATATGTGTGATATCACGCATCTGTGAAGTAGTGACAAGAAACAATTGAGATAAATTAAAGTTATAATTAACGCAGTGAACCCGTTACTGCAGTCGCAGACTGTTGGACGCTGCGTGCTTAAATGCCCGCATTTCCAATGCTTATTTCATCTTTTACCATAACGCGAACCAACGATTCATGCTTCACTCGGTGAACGTATAAGTGTTCAAACATGGTTTCGAATGGAGTGAAAAAGAAGCGAATCACTTTTTGATCCTGCAAAACGATTTTGACTCATTAAATGTTATCAGATCTGAGAAACGATTGTCTCGACGAACTGCCGGCATGATCTGCTCATATTGAACAACTTTAACGAATCAGTTAGTTTCGAATGTATCGTGGTTACTAAAATTATGAATTAGATTTACGAGACGTTAAGCTTTCAACGATGACGGATAATCGGCTATTAAAAAATTCTCCAGAGTTTATAGCGAGTTTTGCACTTGTTACTTTGGACGCGATATTCGGAGTTGAGAAAGCCAACCTCAGTAATAAAAAAAGAGCGATATAATTTCGAATTTTGCCTATGTAAGATCGAGACTAAAATATGATCGATCATCGGTGTCCAGCGTAATCGGAGACTTGACAGCCCATTAGAGGAACCCTCGGAACTACATTGCGCGATGATCAGAGTTCGATGATGAATTGAAATCTTTTAGTGGAAGTTCCCGGACTTCCAAAAATGAATTTCCTTATCAATTTCGTGCAGATTTATTACGCCATTTCATCACCGGGCGCGTTAAGCGACGAGCAGCTTAGCTCGGCGGGGATCGATCTATCAAACATCGATCTGCATCTTGTTTATAAACACGAATGGTTTATCATCTGGGTCAACAGTATAAACTAGACACGGACTAGATGCTCCTTCTCAAGATCCGGTTTTATCTCAATTGCAGAACCGTGCACAGTTTGCAGGTTCTGCGGCGTGGTACAAGGTATAGAAGTACAAGGAGCTTGCGGCGGCGGTGCGAGCCGGATGAAAAGATAAGGTTGAAAAGCTCTCGAAAAGCAACATCAAAGAATCGGTAAAGTCACGTGGCGCAGCCGAGTCGGATCCCCATATCAAGGCTTCAAGTGGCCATCGTGCGGCTGTATTGGCACCAGACCCGCAGACGGAGAAACCAATATCGCGCATCATCCACCGTTTGCCGATTTATTTTTGAACGGATGATTCGCGAGTTTCCTCTGCAGCTCGGCTGCTGAAGCGCAGAAGAAGAAGGACTTGCGTCTGGAGTATATTTAGCCGTGGGAGAGAACTTTCCTCGTTCGTGATCCTTCCTTTCGCCCTTTCGAAGTCGTTATTGGACAACGTGGTTATTATACCGAATGAAAAAATCGAATCTCGAAGCGATAAAATCGAGCTCCGATCCCCGGGCGTTGCGGTACAAAGAGATAAAGCAGCTCGCGGCGCAAGAAACAACAAGTAAACAAGTCCGGTCAACTTCTGGGTGATCCAACTGGATCTGCAGGTTTCCGATTCGATTAAAACGCACGCCAGTCTTATTATATCTACGCAGGTGGTTCGCGTGTATCGGGATCAATTTATATTTAGAGTTGAGATCGTTCGTTGAATCCTTGCTCCGAGCCCTTTCGCGTTTCGTCTTTCGACGAGCAACGGGATTCTACCCCCGATTCCGGACCACCCTTGGCCTCATTCGCACCTCTTCCACGACAGATAAATCGGCACTGATCAAATTTCACTGACGATTCGCAAGGAGAGATGATCCAAAAGGAGTCCGGAAGCCGATTTCAATGTCACTTGGTTAACTTTTATTTGTTTTTTTTTTTTTCTCTTCTTCAACCCTTTTCTCTTTTCCTTCTCTAATTTTGATATCTCACCTTGATGTTGAGTCGAAGTTGGCGGATTCGGTGAGGAAAGATGCTGCAGCGGGCCGATGGCTTGGATGGTCTTGGATGACGGTGCACAGGGTTGTGATGGAAGCCTGGAGACGTCCTGCCTCTAATATACCTCGCGGTGGGCGACCACGTCCTTACGACAACCACCCCCTGCACGAGCTTGCAATTGTGTTGGTGATACGCCGCCGATTCGTCCCCCCCTACACAACCTTACGGCTGATGAACTTGCGCCTGTGTTTATTACCTTAGTGTGTGTCCGCTTCGCTGTACTTATCAGCATCTTCGTGTATCTTCGACTTTTCATCCCCCTTCCCCCTTCTCTCGCTCTCTCTCTCTCTCGCTCGAGGAGCCTTACAGAGACGTATAATCACCCCCACATGTACGTACCCAATTCTCGTACAGGTCAACTCTTTAATTATTTTATTCATGGGATAGGCGTAGAAATACTGTAGGTATATGTGGATTCAACCAGTGCAAAGTCTGCAAGGAAGCTTCTCTAGAGCAGAAATAATTTGTGTATTTTTTATTTTCGAATTTCATTCATTTCAACTCGCATTACAAAAGATTGAATTCATTTTCAGTTGTTTAATTTTAGTAGAATTTTATGGTTTATTCCTACATACAAATTATTTTTATTATATTTGTGACGTGGAAATATTTCCCTTTGAAATCTAATTACTATTTTCAGACTGCTGTTGTACGGTGTGAGTTCTTTTCCACGCGTCGCAATCTCTTTGCCATAGAAATTGGAGAACTGTACACTAGAAATTATACGAGAAAATATTGTACCAACAGGCGAACACTTTAATCGTAGTGTAGATATAGAATATTTAAAAGTTATTATGTTGAGAAAATGTTCGAATGAAATTTTTTCATTTTCTTTTCTACTTGAAAAACGGTTTTATTTTTACCAAAGATAAGCAACTGCAGTACTTTTCTTGTCATTATTCCAGAAAATTGTTATAATTCATTGGCAAATCGAAGTTAATAATTTTTCATCATATATGTTTGGCACACAGTTAACTCATCTCAATAAGAATTTTCAGTGTGAGATTTTTGTTTTACTTTCTCTCAAGATTCTTGCAATTTTTAATCATTGCCCACCGAACGGACGTATATTGCCGTAATTTTTTTTTTCACTCATGTTTATAATTGTGCATCTCGCTTTTTTAGGAAAAATCGTCTCTCCAAAAATAAAGTATAAGTATCGTAATAATGATAATAGTTTCTGCGCAGGTGAACGCCAGGATTGTACCCACACCGGTACAACGAATAAAAAGATAAAGTGAAAATAATAAAAATTGAGCGTTTATCCGTCGATGTGGGGCGTCTTCCCCCCATCTTCCTCTCTTTTTCTCTTTCTTTCTTTCTTCAATTCGCTTGCCATCGTGTAAGCTTCCAGCGAAAAGAAAAGGGAATAAGAAAATTGTAAAAAAAACGTGTAATTTGAAAAGCATTCGCGAAGTAATTCTGCAAATTCCCTGCGATGCTCGCCCCACGCATATGACGGTAATAACAGCATCTTGTACACGTGGATTTTTTCTTCACCCTTCTCCGCTTTAGAGGGGGTGAGAAGCTCCACGTGGCTTGAGAAATGAAAGAAAGATTTCCCGGTCACGACGTATGTAAGAACGACACGTGCTCGAACAGCGCGCCTCATCCTCTCTCACGACTAATCAGTTTCATCCTGGAAGTAGATCCTAATTGCAAAATAGACCTAAATAGAGTCGAGGTACCCACGTCGTCTAGGCGGGTGGAGACGTTACATCGGCTGCCACATCATGCGAATATATATACGCTTGGAAAACAAACAAATTATGCCTACTGATTCGAAACACGTGGCGCGTTATCCTCTCATACCGACTGCCGACTATAACAGGCAGATTAAATAGTTTCAGGCATATCCGTGATTCGCGTCCAGCTAATTATTCCACTGCCTGCGAATTACCTGGCGCGTTATATAATTATTATATAATTATAGCCTATTTTTGCAGACTTTTTAGCACAAGAATTTGTTGGGTTACATGAAACATGGAAAAACTAGAGTCCCTAATAGTGATTGTTGTAATCAGACCAAGATACTCGTAGCGTTTTAGTTTTAGCGCATAACGATATTGATCTGCATTTGTATCGTAATTAATTATGACAGTGACTGAATCTGTACAATCCTGATTAGTCAGAGTTAATTCATCAACCTTGGCTCTCCGCGTTATTATAACCGTGCATAAGCGACTTGACGACTGAATCGAAGTCTATTTTTAAAATAACTACCTAGTTAGATTGGAAAATTATCTAGAGACACTACGAGACACGAGATCAAAGAAGAAAAAGAAACGGGTTTGAAGATTGTGGCAAGGAAGAATAACAAAGAGAAGGGGGAAGGAACAAGAGGGTCAATAACGAAGTTGATTTGATCAAAAGCTGTAAAACGACGGGCTGCCGTGTTTCTCGGGTTCTAATCATCCGGCGATGAAGAAGTGTCGCCATTTACCTGATTAAAGAGGCATAACCTGACGTCAGAGGCAATGTGGAACGTGGGCCGATCCCACATCATGAATGGCTTTCAAATAAGAAGTGGGCGATTCCGCTTGATTGCAAGAACCCGCGACATGTTTTAGCTCACCAGGGGTGAAACCGATACCCGTGTCGCTGCCCGCAGCTCCGTCTTCGCGACGCGGATGTCTCTCTTATCAGTATAAACACGAGTGGCATCCACCCTCACACATCTCGCCAAATCTCATTAGGATATATGTATATATATAAATAAACAAAACCAGTGCAATCAGCGTAGAGGCGAAACCGGAAGGACGGACCAATGAGGACTTCATTGCTTCTCCGTTATTCTTCTCTTCTCCTATTTTTTAAATAAATTTACAAGTAACTAATATCACACTCCGTCACAAATACTTGAGACGAACGCTTTTCGGAATTTACCGGGAATCTTGTCTGATGAAAGCCAATTTTAAATTCCCCGATTTATATAATTATTGGATTTATTATTCTCTATAATTAGGTTTGAAAGTCTTATAACTTATACGTATCAGACTTGTTGCGATACCTCGAATATTTTGTCATTTCGTGAAAATTTTCATTCAGATATCTCTCGGAAGATTTTACTCTCTGCATTCAGCTCTTATCAGGTATTATACATACCTGCCGGTCAATAATCAACTCGCAATTGTTGATTATTTTTAAATGTTGAGATTGTGACTCAGCTCATGTTTTACTCTACAACTTCGCAGTATTGACACTGAGATTATGTATGAATAGACATCCAGACATGTCTAGATGTTATGCATATGGCTTTACTTTTCTTGTTATAAGTAATATTTTTACAGTCAATATTTTTGTTCGTTTGTCCGATCATTCGTCATTTTATGCAAGTTATGCTGCTTGAGGTATGGAATTATCTTACGAATCTTTGAACGTATAATTTCTATAATTTTCATGGTTTTTTATAATTTTTTTATTTTTATTTCATATCCTAAAGTACATATGTGCAATTTTCATATATTTTCAGGCGATACACGCGTGTAGAAAACACTTTATGTTATACAATACCGTATCAACAACCAAAAAAATCGGCTTCTTGTATTGTCCAAATCTCGAATGAACGCTAATGAAATTGCGGAAATAACATTCGTGCATTTCGACATATTTCATAAGGTATTCAGATATAAATAATGACGTAGCTGTTTTACATCTGGACGCTAAGGAGCATGTTAAGCTTTATAAAAAAATGACTCGTGTATAACAATCATTTCAACGAATATTTTTACATCTCCCCAGTACAAAAAACACTCGTAAAAGCTGCGTCATACAATCATAAAAAATTAGGTGATTTTTACCACATCTTTTTGGCAAGACTTATTACACGTAAGTCGGTAATTATCGGAGCCGTTTTCATGCCGTAACAAGTAAATTTTTAATGATGACTAATAAATTGGGTATGTTTGGAAAAACGATGAAGAAGAACTGCACAAAATAAATAATATATATTCTTATTCGATTTTAACGATTAGTCGAATCACTGGAATAAAAGATCTATGATTCTTCCGTTACGAAACACAATTCGCTTGTCGTTAATAAGTATATAAGTATGAAACGTATCGATCTTAAAGTAGCCATCGCACTCTCGATGGATATAAATTATAAACAGCAATCAAGCGAGAGATCTCTGTGGGAACAATCGGAGGGTTTTGCACGCCGCATGGAGACTTTCCCTTTTCAGCCCGTTCATTTGGCATGCGGGGCGACTCGTTTCTGCGGACGTTGGAAAAGCGAGCTGCTGCAACAGGTGAATTCCTTCGAGAATCGTGCAGCGCCTCCGCCTTCGCATACAACATCGAGACATTGCAGAACCGCAGGCGACATAAACGAGTCCGCGTTTTGCGAGAGGATCGAGTATAACGTTCGCTGAAAGTGCATTAGAGGCGTCAAATGCATGTGCATAGTGCAGTGTGCGCAGCTGAGCTCGACGCTGATTTCCTCATGCGTTCCACTGCTGGCAGGAAGGCAAGCAACGCCGATTTCAAACGGATTGGAAAGGCTGCCGGTAAGCCGGAATCTGACGATAATATGTTGCTGAAGAAATCCCGCGTCGGGCAGACAGCAAGGAGCCAATACGGGGTAATAATATCCACCAGAGGCCCCGACGCTCCCAGCGTTTAAGATTCAGAGCTGTCTCGAATACAGACTAACGATCAGAGACCGGCTCGTGTTTTAGACGGGGATATATTTATTGGAGGAGACGAGAACCGAGATGGGAGAGTCGAGCCGCCTGCGAGGTTATCGCACGATGCTGATGCTGCTGCTGCTGCTGCTGAGCTGCTTCTACCGCCTCGAAAATCTATGGAAGAATACGGGGAATCGTTGAAGTCGTAATTTTTTTTTGTTCTATATGTCCTCTTATTAAGAAATTCCAATAGTAATCAATTTTTGTTCTTTATTTTTTGTACACACAGTACTGCACTCGAAGAGTCAGCGATTGAAGTGGTATGAATTGAATTTTTCAGTATTGAAATACTATATAAATGACTGATAATAATCAAGATGCAGAAAATGGTCAAAATTGTCGAAATATTGGATAAAGTATTTTTGTTTTAAAACTAACGAATTCTTTCTGATAATGTGTCGAAATTTTCATACCAAAAAATAGTATAAAAACGTAACATAGTTCGTTTAAAATACGTAAGAAAATAATTATCGAGACAGTTCTTCAAATCGTAATTTCGTAATAATATTTTATCATCGGAAACTGATTCTGTAAATGAACAGATTTATTAGAAACAGATATACACTTACACAGTATCTTTATCTCTCGACTCTAATTATCTTCGATTTTCTAACGCGTCCCGTCACTTCGACGTTAAGAATCTGGCTGTTCACCGCGTGGCTAGTTCAATTTTATTCATCGAAATAGGTTCTGACACCCGCACGAGGAACTGTAGACGGGATTTAAAAAACGTAACCCATGAGCGAAAACGTCGGGAGTGTGAAAGAGGGGTGAAAAAATAAAAAAAAAGGGAGGGAAGGGAGGGTGGAGAAAAAAATGAAGAACGGTTTAAAAGAAAGGGAAGAATAAGAAGAAAAAGGAAATGTGTCGACAGGGGAACAAGCGCGGCGTGCACTTTTCTCGACGGCAGCTGTAGCTCACACATCTGCACTCCTGCACCATATCATGGGTGTGTTACACCGCCTACATATGTACGTATATTGCGCAGATGTATTTACATGGTGAAAGAGACTACGGGAGCACGTGTCTCTGTATTCTCACCCGAGAGGAACGAGAGGTTTTTATAACCAAGAGGGGAGACGACGCATTTCGGTTACTTCGGGTGCGAACAGTGGCATGGCGAGCTCGAAAGTGGCTCTAGTGCAGCATCGAGTTGCCCTCTTCGAGGATCCGACTGTTATTTATACACCCGACCGAAACTTATTTTTATAATTTAATTTTATTCGGTTCACCGGGTCTCGGTGTCAACTCCAACAGGAATCACAAGAAATCGCGCCCAAATACTCTTATAATAAACCGTCTGCACTACGGATCCCCCCGACTTTTCGAAGCTTCTATGAATATCCTCTAATCCGATTCCCATAGCTCGATTCTAGGGTCGCCCTTCTACGCGTTAAAAAAATCTTCACTCTTGAACGCGACACGTGCAGACTAGTCGATTTTCAATTGGGTTTAAGGATGATGGACTCTGCTTCGTCTAAAAGTTAGGGATAGAAAAATAACCGTATTAAGAATATCTAGCATCCGTCGTTTTGATACGGTTCTAATATTTTTCAGCTAATTTTGTTCATAATACCATATCGTCAGAGATCGCTTGAAAAAAATTGTACAATCATACATCTTGATAATTGATAAAAATAGATTTCGGATCGAAAAAACACTCGAACCTGATAATTTTGACGTAAATTGTAGAACATCTTTCGCTCGTGGTCACTTTCATTGGTGTAAACAACATTGTTGAATATTTTTGACACTGTCTTTTCTCTTTTCCCAACTCTTGTCTCAAACAGCTTTTACCCTCAGATACCTTTATCGCAAGATTAAACGCGTTTTAAATTCCAGTAACGAACAGCACTGGTCTCTGCACGCGTTTCTATCTGACCAACGGAAATACGGTCTTGTAACGCCGTTTACGAAGGCATTTTACACGGTGTTAGTCCGCAGGAGACTCCTTGTAACGAAATTCTTGCATCCTCTCCAGGAGTGCAGAGGCTTTGCGTATCCTAGTCGCCCCGAGATAGCCGTACCTTCGTAAGCTGACCACTGTTATCCTCTGAGGCTATTCATAGGCTGAGGGCTTGCTGACAATCTGTATCCGTGTCAGAGTTCACCGTAGAGAGTGATATCGATAGCGGTGATAACTACGCATGACAATCAGCGAATGCCTTGAAGCGAGAAGTTGAGGCTAAAATAGATTTAATTTTATCTGCATTGCTTGAATAATATCTTGCTCACGACAACTTGAAAGCACGAAATCGATTATGTGCATCAAGAGTATTCTTCGGTAAAATGTGATTAGAATTAGTATCGTCAGCTTTGGTCAGTTGAAGGATGTGCTAGATTTGAACCAGATGAACGTTGTTCGATCCTATTTTTCTGAAACCAAGTTTCAGCAATGTGCAAACATTTGTTACAGGTAGACCGCAGGCGACAATCGTGGGCAATAAATAAACAGAAGTTGAATCATTATCGGGATCGGTATAAGGTGGAGTTTAGGGAGATTTGCCGATGGCGCAGGTGCGAGGCCGAGGATTCTAATAATATAAAAAGAGGAAGGGAGGGCGATCGGCGGTGTTCGAGTTGTTGTGAACCGCGATGCGGCGGGGCTGCGGTGCAGTTATCTTACCGAGAAATCTCGAACGCGGCATCTTAACGAAGGGAAAACAAAGACAGCGCCAAGGATGGAAGACGCTGGCAGGCAGCGCCCGTTGCTGCAGACAGCGTGGCACCGCGGACGGAGATCCTCTCTCCGGGCTGCTGACGGTGAGCTAGTCGCTCCGCTGCGTTCAGCATGAGGAACCGGGTGCCGATCTCCGATCAGGGCGGCATGGCAGCCAGAGCAGCGAGTCCGTTTCGCACTCGATTTCCCATCGATGTAATTTTTATCTTGATTCTCGTTTTTGCCCCGCAGGCATCACCTACGTTGCGGGGCGTAACGGTACGCACGGCGTCGCAGCTCGATTTCGATCCTAGGATGGCGGAGAACCCGATCGAATGGTAAAATTAAAACTCTCATAGTCCAGTTAGAAACTCGTCGGCCGTGATTAAAAGATCGATTTACCATTTGATCTCGTTATGGAATCCTTATGCTTATACCGCGGCTGTGGGCTTGTCTTGGCGTGTAGGCTGCAGGCACCATTGGTGCACCTGGTCCCGGACTCGGATGTTGCGACACTATCGGGTGGCCCAGCCCAGACCGATCATTCGAGCTGCTGACCACCGCGATTTTATCTTCTCTTCTGGTCCAATTATCCAGTCGACACGGTAATTATGCCAAGCACCAATTAAGCCCAACTTTAAACGCGAAATTCCGTTTCGTGTATTATAGCCGTGTACATAACGATTACTGCGGGAATAGCGAAGCTAACTTTCTAATACCGCGAGCATGTAATTATTGCGCCTGTTCAGCGCGGTTAACACGTTTCGTATACTTGGGTTTTTCTTTTTCGCACTCGTAGTACTCAGGTTTGGCAAATCAATTCGTGCGGTATCACCGGATGAATCTCGCGTTGAACCATTTCTTTTTTAATCCAGCTTCATTAGGGCGGAACCGAGCTACCGATCTCCCATTGAGAAATGCGGAGGGTGTTTTCGGTTAACGGGTTCAAAAGTTACGATCAATGGATATTGTTCCAAGAATTTCTACCGCCGCTCCACGGTCACACGATGAGGGCGCGATTCTTGCTCTGGTACACAAGAAGAAGAAGAAGAATAAGAAGAAGAAAAAGAAGCAGAAAAATAAGAAAAAGAAGTGGACGACGGCCGGGCGAGGCGTGGTTATTTAAAAACAAAAGGTTATAGAAGAGATCGCGAGAAGGGCAAAAGGTAAGAACAAAATGCGCACAAGAAATAGGCGCAAGAAGAGATCGCAACGAGAAAAATTGTATCGGTCGAAGAGCCGTGGAGAGGCTGTTCCGAGTTATACATGTAGTATGCCAGTCTACACCGTCGATCTATAGATCCAGGGATCTATAGATCTACGATGCCGAGTTGTCTGACCGGTTTTTGCAGGGCATACGTAGACTGCTTGGCACCGGCGGGCGCCATTATGTTTTATCTAGTTTTTAACTCGCCACCGTTCCACCACGCTATCTAACGGCCTTTCAAAGGCCCATTGCATCGGCTGTCTCTTCGCTTCATATGGCGAATGGCTTCCGATCCAAGCTCGAGAAAATTATTTTACGCGTTATGGTTCAAGAGCCGCGTCCATGCTTTCGAGATTTGCTCAATTATCGAATTTCCGCCACTTTAATCGCTGGCCAAATTCACAATGCCACAAGTAACTTGATCACGCAGGTTTCACCGAACGTGGAACCTGCGTGTCGGGCTTCTAGCAGCATGAAGTCAGCCCTAGCTCGAGGCTAGCCTGTCCTTTTTGCCCCGGAATGAGATTGCCTTTGTTATAATGCCTCCCTTTTAAGACTTTTTATGGAATGACGTAAGGCCCCGCAGCATGTGACCGACCCCCCTTTTTTATACACCTCGAAACCTAAGGTAAGCTCTATTTATAGACGGTGATTTAATGGCCGGGGCATTATATTGTAACAGCTTTCTCATTTTGACAGGGTCCGTCCAATGGTCCCGTTCTGATCCCAATTGGACCTCGATAAAGTGCAAGATCTTATCCAAGCATCCGGTACAATACCCGAAGGGCATGTTTCTCAATTTCTTTTGTATCTTTCGAGCGTGCCGCCTTTCATCTACCGCCCGATACATACAGCCATAGTGATTAAAACTCAAAAAGTTCCGTGGCACACCTTCGATGATCAATCGATTTTTCAGACTTCCTCTGGATGTAAGTCGTTTCTTCGCAATTCTGCCGGTCCTTCAGGCGAGAATGACTCTTCTGACTAAATACATTCTGTAAAATCAAATTATCTATTCTACTTGGGGTATCTGAATGCAGTATAAGCAGTCAATAAAACGGTCCCATACTTGAACCATGCTTTTCCCTTTAGATTTGAAAACTAAGTTTCACACCTAAGTGTACTCTTAACTCTTATTATACTTCGCGTATCCTTGATCTTGATCCTCTTATGCGGCTCGGCCGCTGATACACTGACAAGATTATGAATGATTAGGTGTCGTTTTTAGTGACACCGATAAATTATCGAGTTACTCCTTGGTGAACTGGTTATCGTCGGTTATTCTTGAGCTTAATCCAATTTTGTTAACAGCTACAAGTGATCGGGCACCCAATATACCTATCTCATCATCCCCAAGTGCCGTAGATCGTCCTTCGATGCAGTTAACCGTAGCTGAAACAGTGTGCGCAGCTGCCTGTGCCGCTTGTTTACAATGCTGCAGGAATTAATTTGACCTGAATTACCGCGTCTAATACGTAGTTACACGTTTCGAGTGGTACAGAAAATTGTTCGAATGTCGAATATTACATGTCTGCGATCTTAATCACCTTCTCTGACAATATGCATACGGTCTGAACTCCAAAGTGAACGGACTACAGTTCCGTCTCGTTAACCACTGGATCAATTTCCCTTCTAAATAACAACTGGTAATTAACAACGGATGCCAGGTACCCAGTAGCGGAGTTCTGGTTCAAACCACTTCAGAATTACGGGTTTGCTGGATTCTAAACTCTGCTACAGGATATTATGCATGTTGAAGTAACCGGATTTTCCTTGCATACGTGAACGATTTAAACTGCTGGGTGCTTTGCTCGGCTTGGCAGGCTTCAGATCTAATCATGAACGAATCATTGACGTTTTGACAGAGGTGAACACATATCCAAATTCAAGAACCTTCGAATGCATATTTTCTATTACCGTTTCTAAGTCACCTTGGATAATCGCGAATTACAAATGTGAAGGTTTCGTTTTCGCCTGGACCTCAGGGATCAGGGTGGGCAGTGGTCAACATGTTCCGAGCGTTACAGGATGGTGAATTTCCGTCGCAAAGTTGACCGTCGCGAATAATTAACGTACAATTGCATTGAGTGGAATTGACGTCACTGCAGCAGAACACTCCGGGACACTGTAGTATAGACAAAAGAACGTCACCGATTTATTCTGTAATGAAATTAATGATGATTGTCGAAAGAGGATGACGAAGGATTCTCGAGATCGGCATGTCTGCAGAATAAGACAATTGCGATTTAAGTAAGTTCCTAGTGTATGAGATAATCTCCGAGATGATATACTCAGATTCCATTCGAGGAACGCGATGGATACAGTGTAATAACGCCGCCAGTTCCACAGCCCGCGGGAGCCATGATCTCTCTGGAATATTCTATAACAGCTCGAGGATTCAACCGAGGTGAGTCATAGACGATGTTGAAGTTCATACACCATACACGTGCGTGTTAATGCGGATCGAACTTCTAGAAGCGTGGAACTACGAATGACTTGCAAATGTCTGATCAAAGTAATCATGAGTCACGGGTGTGTTATGCATCACGTGGTCCATATGATTGAAGTTGTAATTAAAGGTTCCAAACGGGTTAATGCCGTGCCTACTTGGCGTGCCTAGTTCTCAAGCGAAAGGAACGTTCCCACTTAAAACAGCTGACGGTGAAAAAAGAAAGAATTTAAAAAAAACCGTTCAGGGAATACGAGACCGGTTTTTGTTGTATAAAGAATTCCAATCGTGTTTCTAGACAATTCAGCAACCTGCCAATTACCATAATTTTGCTATATTTTGATCATGCAAAGTCATTCCTCGTGTTACATAAGCTGCTTCCATTTCGACTCTCAAGTGTCAAGAACCGCGTGTCCTGAATATGACATTGAGACGAGAGTGGTCATTCCAAACGGAATTGGCCCACGATGTACGAACGACCTCGATGAGTTCATCGCAAGGTTAGAAGTTGAGCATATTCTTGGGAAGCATGGTGAGCCGAGCCCAAGCTCCTCATCAAGCGCCGGTTGCAGATCGTTGCAGTAGCTCGTCAGCAGATTCTCTGGAATTTGTTAACTGTTTTTTTTTTCATTTGTATGCCGTTGTGGAGTCGGAGGAACGGAATACGGTTTTTACCGCTCTTCGTCAGCCGCTGACTTGATCCCCGGAGGCGACGAGATCACTTTAGAGATTGATTGGAATATCTGATTGATAAGTGACGAGCGTTATTCGCTTCTACGGAATCCATGACGCTCTGCATGAGGTCCCCATCAATTCATCCTGTTGCCAATGCCATTACAATTGAGTGATTAATAATACACTAATGGCCTGAGTGTGCGGTGTGCGCTCGCTCCCTCAAACAGAGTCGTACTAATTTGATGTGGATTCTTTCCCTTGTTTACCGCAATTGTTATGGCCGCCACCAATTACCCCATCTTGATACGAAACTCGGTATATTACCACTGCAGCTAGTCTCAAGAAGACGTCGTCGAAGGTCGAGCTGCAGAAAAAGCATCTCCTTGATTCTCATTTTACGCTCTAATTATGAGACTCGAGACTTATGCTTTAAAGTGTAATCGCAAAATGATGATCAAGTAATGAGCCTTCCCGCAATGTATAGACGAGTATGCTACTGTTGAACAGCATTGCAAAAAAACCTCTTACCATTTATCGAGGAAGCAAAACTGCTAATTATTTTCCTCTTTTACACAAACGCCAATCTTCCAAAATTACGAAATCGGTATGTAAAAACATTCGACGAATACTTCTGCCTTGCGTAATTCGAGATTCATTCTATGTTTCAGATGGATCCTACGAGCGTTCTGGTATTTTACACAATAGACTCCTCGAAGAATACTTTTGGCTCCTCGGGTACCTTGATTTCGGAAAACTGGGTATTGGCCCATGGAAGTCTGCTGGAGCCATTGGCATTGCGAAGTGACGAATTGCGCTCGATCGCTCAAGACTTGAGGGTTGGAAAGCTGACGAAAAGCCCAGGCAAAAAGCCTTCCATCGAGTTTTTGGTAACTTGTGAAGTCAAAGCCACCGAAACCGGGCCACCGCCATGTTGTGATGCAAAAGTAATTCCGAACGTGAGCAAGAGCTCGCTGTCACAGGAAACGTGCAACCGATCTCCGCTGACTTTTAGGACCAGAAAGGCTCGTCTAGCTGCGGCATGGAAATGTCCACTGCTCGTCGAGGCTTTCGAAGGAATCCTCTCCTCCTGGAGGTTCTGCGAATCTTCTCGCGGCGAAAACATCGCTGCTGCTGACAACGAGTTATTCCCAGTGCTATTGCTCCTCAGGATACAAAACGGTGACGCAGCCAGCTCGAATCCTACCACCGAACTGCAGGACGCTCTCAGAAATTTCCTCAAAGTCTTAGCACCCCCACAAAGAGGTCAGGAAGTTGAGATTGAATCGACTCCCTTCGGGAATCCTGTCTTCATAAATTCCTTAGCTACCGGTGTCGTCAGCAACGTTTTAGGACCTTCCAAATCTCTTCTGCTGACCGACGCTAACGCTGTCATCGGCTGCGAAGGTGGACCGATTTTCGTCAAGCATAAAAGGTATGTATACTATACCTGGAAAAAGCCGCCAGGCGTGAAATTTTCGTCACCACGGTCTGGTCCGATTCGACATTCGACGGCGAAAAAGGCCGCAGCTATATTTATAACCCAATGCTGACACGTTGCTCGTGATAATTGACCTTGCTGTTCAATTCGTCAACTGATTAGACAAGGTCGTAGAGCGAATTGGTGTGATCATGTAATAAATTACGTAACGTTTCGCTGCTGACTGTCAAATGCCCACCTAGAAGCCTTTGCAAAATATCTTTATGGTACCTTGTCTGATGCTTTTTAAATACGCTTGAATAGCGGACGCAGAGCCGTTTCTGGCATCGTGATCGCCCCGCTGAGTTGGTGTCGGGGTGAATGGGTCGGCTATACTCTAGGGGTGAGTTTGATCCCATGTTTACACCGCGTCCTGGATATTCCTGGCACAAACATCAATCTCAGGTTACCTACTTTCGGTCCCGGTGTAGTCAGTAAGTAAATTGCACCTAACGACAAGTGCAGGGATGTAAAATTAACCGTTTGCTCTTGATTTTGACCCCTGCTACTGCAGAAATTGACTAAAATATATGAGACGTCGTCCATATATCATAACTCTTCGGGATATGATTGAGAACTTTATCTTTTGTTTGTAAATTGTTATCTTACACACTTTAAGCTTACTATTTATGGGTTAACGATCCTAGCGAAAGGGAAAATATTCTACTGAATAAATGCGTCGGTTTTGTTATTAATCGGAGAATTTCATTGACTTTGTTATCTCATTTTTTTTACGCCGTTCGCAATCCATGAAGAAATGCTGGATAGAAGTGTGGTCGTTGTGAGATGCGGATCAGGCTGGGGATCAGGTGTTTTAGTCGATAAGGCGACTGGAACGTTTTTGACCTGCTCTCACGTGGTGAAAGAGGTAAATATTTCGATTGCTTTTTTGTATCTATCTAATGATTCGTCGTAGTAATTGCTCGGCTGTGTGTAATATTGTGTAATAATTCATATGCAAATTATGAACCACCACAATTTGTTCAAGGCGCCGAACAGCAGGATAACAATATCAAATGCGAATTTCTCCACGCGAGGTGAACTGGTCTACAAAACGCCGTACGAGAAATCCTACGACTTGGCAATCGTGCGTGTAGAGCCACAGGAAGTGGCCTCTTTGCAGAACGTCTCTATGGCCACGACGCTCATCCAGAAAAGTGAGTCTTTAATAGCCATTTAACGTTTATGCTTGATGGTATTTTCTCGATGCTATTTGCAAAGTATCGGTAACACGCCTCTTCGAGTGCTTTTGTTTTTGCTTTACACCCATCGTTTAATTTACTGTAAAATATTTACTTCTATTTCACTTCTCGGACAATGTAAAATAAGTTACGAATTTATTGACGCAGGCTTTGTTATTGCTATTCTTTATACTCCGGGTACAAAATGATGGGAAAACAATGCTGGATCTCATACCCTCCTTACTTGTGACAAATATTTTGAAAGTCTTGCGTCTGAAAGGTGTTTTTTCAGCGCACTGTCTATCGCGATCGTTGGCTGATGAATTTATATAAGATCATGAAACGTCGATCTTTTCAAATTAGAAATGCGGCGAACAAATCGTGTGTGTGCTTTTTTTTAAACAGAAATCGCACCGTTGCCCACTTCTTAATTTTAGGAGAAATCAGCGGTTCCTGGGCGGTCTGACAGGCAATTATTCCATGTGCAATAACTATAATTTATCCGCCACGTAAACAAATGGGATAGCACAAATCTGGAGACGTTGAAGCAGTCGTCAATTGCAGTAATTTGCGTGTCCCAACTCAACGATTGAACGACCCCTAGAAATTTTGCTATTTATTTCGGTCGTTCCGAGTTCGTTATACCACAAATTAAATTGCATTCTTCCGACATAATTATATGGGAGATAGAAAAATTCGGTTTTCGAGCGTTTGTAAAACGATCTCACAATCAGGAAAATACCTATTTGCCAAACGACATGTAATTACCCATTAATGTTCGTGGTGCATGATTTGCAGGTTTAGGAGAGATGATCATGCGGTTTCAAGGTGACATGGTTATACAAATGTTTCTGATTCCGCGTTACTAACTATTGTACCGTGCCACAAAATACCTTCAACTATAGCAATGAACTTGTATCATTCGTATTGGGTCCTTACTCTTTTGCGGGAAATAAGTTTCCCAAAGCAATGGTGAGATGACGCTTCTTGTTGCGTCAGTTCGTGGCATTATCTCGCCAACCGATAAAGAAGAAAATGATAAATCTTTATCACTTGTGGTACGCGGGTTGCTCGCGATTAGGTGCAGGTTTTTTGTTGAACCACTCGTTGGCTTTCAAAACAACATAATTTGTTGTATACGTAAAGTTTAGTCGTCACGACTCTCAGGCTACGCGATTACCATTTTTTGTTACCGTAGCCAAAATTATAATGAAACAAGTTTAGAGTGACACATCAAAATATTTTTTGAAGCTCAACTATTATTACTACAGAGATTCTTATTCCTAAAAATCACGAAAGGAAAAATAACTTGTTGGACGATGAGAATGTAGTAATCAAACTGTATTGGAGTGCTTTTCATTACATAATACACAAAAATTGCACTGGAATTTTACGTAATTTTGCAAAGAGAATCAATCGGGCATAGTCCGACTACGCTGCAAGCAACAGATCGAAAGTTACAGCCGAAAAACGAGGAAATTCCTGAGTAGTTTTTTAACAGTTGGTCCTTTGCTGATCGACGTGGCTATTTTGCATTTCTTAGGGTCCGTTTTGTCTTCAAACATTGTAGGACAAGCGGGGTTTACCCTATGGATAACGGATCAGAAGTGACGACAGAAAGACATAAAATTTCTGACGGGTTCTCGAGAAGGTGGGAAAGAAAAATCTCAAATTCATAACCGACAGTGACAGTTTGTTCAATACGCCTCATCTGTGGTACGATTGTTCCAGTGTCAGTGTGTGATGATTCAGAAAATTAAAAATTACAATTAGAGTGAAAGATAAACTACACTGTTGAATTTGAATGAACGTTACATAAGAAATCTATTTCTTACATGTGGGCATTGGTGCGTAGTATACATGATCTTTAGCAGAATGTGGATACTATACAAGTTAGTTGTCATAGTTTTGAAGTATAGCTTGAGTTTGAACGTGTGTACACGTACAATATGCCTCTGCAGGTTACTATATACTCGTTAATGTATGATATTGTTGCGCCTCAATTTTATTTAACCTGTAAAGCAATAAATAAGAAATCATATTTTGTCGTACTTGTTTTTCTGTGTTTCTTCAGCTGTTGCGCCCTCATTATCGCACTCCTTAAGATTCGATTCATCTGAGATCGAATTTTTGGCTACTCTTCTTTTCTTCGTAATTTCTCTGCTGTTGGTCCGAGCCTGTTTTTGTGTGTTGTCTGAGTTCTAAAAGGGCCAATAAGTCTTAAAAAAAAGCATACAATTAACGAAAAACCGAACACGAAATTTCCTTACTTTTCTGCTGCTGGTCTTTTCATCGGCATTTCTCTGCTGTTGGTCATACGCTCTTTTTCATGTGTTCTCTGAGTTCCTGGCGGTCCATTTACTCTAGGAAGGGTCATACAAATCGATTCAACGACGAGAAATTTTCGGCTCCGAAAATGATCAAAAAAGCAAGGCTAACCCCTTTGGATTTTTGGCGAAAATTTCAACGATTTTGGAAAGTGCTGCAATTAATTCTTTAAAGTACTATTCCGACGTGATTTTGCGAGAGAAATCGATCGAGCGCAATCCCAATACGCTGCGAGCAGCGGCTGAAAAGTTACAGCCAAAAAACTGAAGATTTTCATCGGCATTTCTCTGCTGTTGGTCCTACGCTCTTTTTCATGTGTTTTCTGAGTTCCTGGCGGTCCGATTACTGTGGAAAGGGTCATACAAATCGATTCGGAGACAAAAAACTTTCGGCTCCGTAAATGATCAAAAAAGTAAGGCAAACCCCTTTGGATTTTTGGCGAAAATTTCAACGATTTTGGAAAATGCTGCAATTAATTCTTTAAGGTACCATTCCGACGTAATTTTGCGAGAGAAATCGATCGAGCGCAGTCCCAATACGCTGCGAGCAGCGGCTGAAAAGTTACAGCCAAAAAACTGAAGATTTTCATCGGCATTTCTCTGCTGTTGGTCCTACGCTCTTTTTCATGTGTTTTCTGAGTTCCTGGCGGTCCAATTACTCTAGTAAGGGTCATACAAATCGATTCAGAGACAAAAAATTTTCGGCTCCGAAAATGATCAAAAAAGCAAGGCTAACCCCTTTGGATCTTTGGCGAAAATTTCAACGATTTTGGAAAATGCTGCGATTAATTCTTTAAGGTACTATTCCGACGTAATTTTGCGAGAGAAATCGATTGAGCGCAGTCCCAATTCGCTGCGAGCAGCGGCTGAAAAGTTACAGCCAAAAAACTGGATATTTTCATCGGCATTTCTCTGCTGTTGGTCCTACGCTCTTTTTCATGTGTTTTCTGAGTTCCTGGCGGTCCGATTACTGTAGAAAGGGTCATACAAATCGATTCGGAAACAAAAAATTTTCGGTTCCGAAAATGATCAAAAAAGCAAGGCTAACCCCTTTGGATTTTTGACGAAAATTTCAACGATTTTGGAAAGTGCTGCGATTAAATCTTTAAGGTACTATTCCGACGTAATTTTGCGAAAAAAATCGATTGAGCGCAGTCCCAATACGCTGCGAGCAGCGGCTGAAAAGTTACAGCCAAAAAACTGAAGATTTTCATCGGCATTTCTCTGCTGTTGGTCCTACGCTCTTTTTCATGTGTTTTCTGAGTTCCTGGCGGTCCAATTACTCTAGAGAGGGTCATACAAATCGATTCGGAGACAAAAAATTTTCGGCTCCGAAAATGATCAAAAAAGCAAGGCTAACCCCTTTGGATTTTTGGCGAAAATTTCAACGATTTTGGAAAATGCTGCAATTAATTTTTTAAGGTACTATTCCGACGTAATTTTGCGAGAGAAATCGATTGAGCGCAGTCCCAATACGCTGCGAGCAGCGGCTGAAAAGTTACAGCCAAAAAACTGGATATTTTCATCGGCATTTCTCTGCTGTTGGTCCTACGCTCTTTTTCATGTGTTTTCTGAGTTCCTGGCGGTCCGATTACTGTAGAAAGGGTCATACAAATCGATTCGGAAACAAAAAATTTTCGGTTCCGAAAATGATCAAAAAAGCAAGGCTAACCCCTTTGGATTTTTGGCGAAAATTTCAACGATTTTGGAAAGTGCTGCGATTAAATCTTTAAGGTACTATTCCGACGTAATTTTGCGAGAGAAATCGATTGAGCGCAGTCCCAATACGCTGCGAGCAGCGGCTGAAAAGTTACAGCCAAAAAACTGGATATCTTCATCGGCATTTCTCTGCTGTTGGTCCTACGCTCTTTTTCATGTGTTTTCTGAGTTCCTGGCGGTCCGATTACTGTAGAAAGGGTCATACAAATCGATTCGGAAACAAAAAATTTTCGGTTCCGAAAATGATCAAAAAAGCAAGGCTAACCCCTTTGGATTTTTGGCGAAAATTTCAACGATTTTGGAAAGTGCTGCGATTAAATCTTTAAGGTACTATTCCGACGTAATTTTGCGAGAGAAATCGATTGAGCGCAGTCCCAATACGCTGCGAGCAGCGGCTGAAAAGTTACAGCCAAAAAACTGGATATTTTCATCGGCTTTTCTCTGCTGTTGGTCCTACGCTCTTTTTCATGTGTTTTCTGAGTTCCTGGCGGTCCAATTACTCTAGAAAGGGTCATACAAATCGATTCGGAGACAAAAAATTTTCGGCTCCGAAAATGATCAAAAAAGCAAGGCTAACCCCTTTGGATTTTTGGCGAAAATTTCAACGATTTTGGAAAATGCTGCAATTAATTTTTTAAGGTACTATTCCGACGTAATTTTGCGAGAGAAATCGATTGAGCGCAGTCCCAATACGCTGCGAGCAGCGGCTGAAAAGTGACAGTCAAAAAACTGAAGATTTTCATCGGCATTTCTCTGCTGTTGGTCCTACGCTCTTTTTCATGTGTTTTCCGAGTTCCTGACGGTCCAATTACTCTAGAGAGGGTCATACAAATCGATTCGGAGACAAAAAATTTTCGGCTCCGAAAATGATCAAAAAAGCAAGGCTAACCCCTTTGGATTTTTGGCGAAAATTTCAACGATTTTGGAGAATGCTGCAATTAATTTTTTAAGGTACTATTCCGACGTAATTTTGCGAGAGAAATCGATTGAGCGCAGTCCCAATACGCTGCGAGCAGCGGCTGAAAAGTTACAGCCAAAAAACTGGATATTTTCATCGGCATTTCTCTGCTGTTGGTCCTACGCTCTTTTTCATGTGTTTTCTGAGTTCCTGGCGGTCCGATTACTCTAGAAAGGGTCATACAAATCGATTCGGAAACAAAAAATTTTCGGCTCCGAAAATGATCAAAAAAGCAAGGCTAACCCCTTTGGATTTTTGGCGAAAATTTCAACGATTTTGGAAAGTGCTGCGATTAATTCTTTAAGGTACTATTCCGACGTAATTTTGCGAAAGAAATCGATTGAGCGCAGTCCCAATACGCTGCGAGCAGCGGCTGAAGAGTTACAGCCCAAAAACTGAAGATTTTCATCGGCATTTCTCTGCTGTTGGTCCTACGCTCTTTTTCATGTGTTTTCTGAGTTCCTGGCGGTCCGATTACTGTAGAAAGGGTCATACAAATCGATTCGGAAACAAAAAATTTTCGGTTCCGAAAATGATCAAAAAAGCAAGGCTAACCCCTTTGGATTTTTGGCGAAAATTTCAACGATTTTGGAAAGTGCTGCGATTAAATCTTTAAGGTACTATTCCGACGTAATTTTGCGAGAGAAATCGATTGAGCGCAGTCCCAATACGCTGCGAGCAGCGGCTGAAAAGTTACAGCCAAAAAACTGAAGATTTTCATCGGCATTTCTCTGCTGTTGGTCCTACGCTCTTTTTCATGTGTTTTCTGAGTTCCTGGCGGTCCAATTACTCTAGGGAGGGTCATACAAATCGATTCGGAGACAAAAAATTTTCGGCTCCGAAAATGATCAAAAAAGCAAGGCTAACCCCTTTGGATTTTTGGCGAAAATTTCAACGATTTTGGAAAATGCTGCAATTAATTCTTTAAGGTACCATTCCGACGTAATTTTGCGAGAGAAATCGATTGAGCGCAGTCCCAATACGCTGCGAGCAGCGGCTGAAAAGTTACAGCCAAAAAACTGGATATCTTCATCGGCATTTCTCTGCTGTTGGTCCTACGCTCTTTTTCATGTGTTTTCTGAGTTCCTGGCGGTCCGATTACTGTAGAAAGGGTCATACAAATCGATTCGAAAACAAAAAATTTTCGGTTCCGAAAATGATCAAAAAAGCAAGGCTAACCCCTTTGGATTTTTGGCGAAAATTTCAACGATTTTGGAAAGTGCTGCGATTAAATCTTTAAGGTACTATTCCGACGTAATTTTGCGAGAGAAATCGATTGAGCGCAGTCCCAATACGCTGCGAGCAGCGGCTAAAAAGTTACAGCCAAAAAACTGAAGATTTTCATCGGCATTTCTCTGCTGTTGGTCCTACGCTCTTTTTCATGTGTTTTCTGAGTTCCTGGCGGTCCAATTACTCTAGGGAGGGTCATACAAATCGATTCGGAGACAAAAAATTTTCGGCTCCGAAAATGATCAAAAAAGCAAGGCTAACCCCTTTGGATTTTTGGCGAAAATTTCAACGATTTTGGAAAATGCTGCAATTAATTCTTTAAGGTACTATTCCGACGTAATTTTGCGAGAGAAATCGATTGAGCGCAGTCCCAATACGCTGCGAGCAGCGGCTGAAAAGTTACAGCCAAAAAACTGAAAATTTTCATCGGCATTTCTCTGCTGTTGGTCCTACGCTCTTTTTCATGTGTTTTCTGAGTTCCTGGCGGTCCAATTACTCTAGAAAGGGTCATACAAATCGATTCGGAGACAGAAAAATTTTCGGCTCCGAAAATGATCAAAAAAGCAAGGCTAACCCCTTTGGATTTTTGGCGAAAATTTCAACGATTTTGGAAAATGCTGCAATTAATTTTTTAAGGTACTATTCCGAAGTAATTTTGCGAGAGAAATCGATTGAGCGCAGTCCCAATACGCTGCGAGCAGCGGCTGAAAAGTTACAGCCAAAAAACTGGATATTTTCATCGGCATTTCTCTGCTGTTGGTCCTACGCTCTTTTTCATGTGTTTTCTGAGTTCCTGGCGGTCCAATTACTCTAGAAAGGGTCATGCAAATCGATTCGGGAACAAAAAATTTTCGGCTCCGAAAATGATCAAAAAAGCAAGGCTAACCCCTTTGGATTTTTGGCGAAAATTTCAACGATTTTGGAAAATGCTGCAATTAATTTCTTAAGGTACTATTCCGACGTGATTTTGCGAGAGAAATCGATTGAGCGCAGTCCCAATACGCTGCGAGCAGCGGCTGAAAAGTTACAGCCAAAAAACTGGATATTTTCATCGGCATTTCTCTGCTGTTGGTCCTACGCTCTTTTTCATGTGTTTTCTGAGTTCCTGGCGGTCCAATTACTCCAGAAAGGGTCATACAAATCGATTCGGAGACAGAAAAATTTTCGGCTCCGAAAATGATCAAAAAAGCAAGGCTAACCCCTTTGGATTTTTGGCGAAAATTTCAACGATTTTGGAAAATGCTGCAATTAATTTTTTAAGGTACTATTCCGACGTAATTTTGCGAGAGAAATCGATTGAGCGCAGTCCCAATACGCTGCGAGCAGCGGCTGAAAAGTTACAGCCAAAAAACTGTATATTTTCATCGGCATTTCTCTGCTGTTGGTCCTACGCTCTTTTTCATGTGTTTTCTGAGTTCCTGGCGGTCCAATTACTCTAGAAAGGGTCATGCAAATCGATTCGGAGACAAAAAATTTTCGGCTCCGAAAATGATCAAAAAAGCAAGGCTAACCCCTTTGGATTTTTGGCGAAAATTTCAACGATTTTGGAAAATGCTGCAATTAATTTTTTAAGGTACTATTCCGACGTGATTTTGCGAGAGAAATCGATTGAGCACAGTCCCAATACGCTGCGAGCAGCGGCTGAAAAGTTACAGCCAAAAAACTGGATATTTTCATCGGCATTTCTCTGCTGTTGGTCCTACGCTCTTTTTCATGTGTTTTCTGAGTTCCTGGCGGTCCAATTACTGCAGAAAGGGTCATACAAATCGATTCGGAGACAGAAAAATTTTCGGCTCCGAAAATGATCAAAAAAGCAAGGCTAACCCCTTTGGATTTTTGGCGAAAATTTCAACGATTTTGGAAAATGCTGCAATTAATTTTTTAAGGTACTATTCCGACGTAATTTTGCGAGAGAAATCGATTGAGCGCAGTCCCAATACGCTGCGAGCAGCGGCTGAAAAGTTACAGCCAAAAAACTGGATATTTTCATCGGCATTTCTCTGCTGTTGGTCCTACGCTCTTTTTCATGTGTTTTCTGAGTTCCTGGCGGTCCCATTACTCTAGAAAGGGTCATACAAATCGATTCGGAGACAAAAAATTTTCGGCTCCGAAAATGATCAAAAAAGCAAGGCTAACCCCTTTGGATTTTTGGCGAAAATTTCAACAATTTTGGAAAATGCTGCAATTAATTCTTTAAGGTACTATTCCGACGTAATTTTGCGAGACAAATCGATTGAGCGCAGTCCCAATACGCTGCGAGCAGCGGCTGAAAAGTTACAGCCAAAAAACTGAAGATTTTCATCGGCATTTCTCTGCTGTTGGTCCTACGCTCTTTTTCATGTGTTTTCTGAGTTCCTGGCGGTCCAATGACTCCAGAAAGGGTCATACAAATCGATTCGGGGACAGAAAAATTTTCGGCTCCGAAAATGATCAAAAAAGCAAGGCTAACCCCTTTGGATTTTCGGCGAAAATTTCAACGATTTTGGAAAATGCTGCAATTAATTTTTTAAGGTACTATTCCGACGTAATTTTGCGAGAGAAATCGATTGAGCTCAGTCCCAATACGCTGCGAGCAGCGGCTGAAAAGTTACAGCCAAAAAACTGGATATTTTCATCGGCATTTCTCTGCTGTTGGTCCTACGCTCTTTTTCATGTGTTTTCTGAGTTCCTGGCGGTCCCATTACTCTAGAAAGGGTCATACAAATCGATTCGGAGACAAAAAATTTTCGGCTCCGAAAATGATCAAAAAAGCAAGGCTAACCCCTTTGGATTTTTGGCGAAAATTTCAACAATTTTGGAAAATGCTGCAATTAATTCTTGAAGGTACTATTCCGACGTAATTTTGCGAGACAAATCGATTGAGCGCAGTCCCAATACGCTGCGAGCAGCGGCTGAAAAGTTACAGCCAAAAAACTGAAGATTTTCATCGGCATTTCTCTGCTGTTGGTCCTACGCTCTTTTTCATGTGTTTTCTGAGTTCCTGGCGGTCCAATTACTCTAGAAAGGGTCATGCAAATCGATTCGGAGACAAAAAATTTTCGGCTCCGAAAATGATCAAAAAAGCAAGGCTAACCCCTTTGGATTTTTGGCGAAAATTTCAACGATTTTGGAAAATGCTGCAATTAATTTTTTAAGGTACTATTCCGACGTGATTTTGCGAGAGAAATCGATTGAGCACAGTCCCAATACGCTGCGAGCAGCGGCTGAAAAGTTACAGCCAAAAAACTGGATATTTTCATCGGCATTTCTCTGCTGTTGGTCCTACGCTCTTTTTCATGTGTTTTCTGAGTTCCTGGCGGTCCAATTACTGCAGAAAGGGTCATACAAATCGATTCGGAGACAGAAAAATTTTCGGCTCCGAAAATGATCAAAAAAGCAAGGCTAACCCCTTTGGATTTTTGGCGAAAATTTCAACGATTTTGGAAAATGCTGCAATTAATTTTTTAAGGTACTATTCCGACGTAATTTTGCGAGAGAAATCGATTGAGCGCAGTCCCAATACGCTGCGAGCAGCGGCTGAAAAGTTACAGCCAAAAAACTGGATATTTTCATCGGCATTTCTCTGCTGTTGGTCCTACGCTCTTTTTCATGTGTTTTCTGAGTTCCTGGCGGTCCCATTACTCTAGAAAGGGTCATACAAATCGATTCGGAGACAAAAAATTTTCGGCTCCGAAAATGATCAAAAAAGCAAGGCTAACCCCTTTGGATTTTTGGCGAAAATTTCAACAATTTTGGAAAATGCTGCAATTAATTCTTTAAGGTACTATTCCGACGTAATTTTGCGAGACAAATCGATTGAGCGCAGTCCCAATACGCTGCGAGCAGCGGCTGAAAAGTTACAGCCAAAAAACTGAAGATTTTCATCGGCATTTCTCTGCTGTTGGTCCTACGCTCTTTTTCATGTGTTTTCTGAGTTCCTGGCGGTCCAATGACTCCAGAAAGGGTCATACAAATCGATTCGGGGACAGAAAAATTTTCGGCTCCGAAAATGATCAAAAAAGCAAGGCTAACCCCTTTGGATTTTCGGCGAAAATTTCAACGATTTTGGAAAATGCTGCAATTAATTTTTTAAGGTACTATTCCGACGTAATTTTGCGAGAGAAATCGATTGAGCTCAGTCCCAATACGCTGCGAGCAGCGGCTGAAAAGTTACAGCCAAAAAACTGGATATTTTCATCGGCATTTCTCTGCTGTTGGTCCTACGCTCTTTTTCATGTGTTTTCTGAGTTCCTGGCGGTCCCATTACTCTAGAAAGGGTCATACAAATCGATTCGGAGACAAAAAATTTTCGGCTCCGAAAATGATCAAAAAAGCAAGGCTAACCCCTTTGGATTTTTGGCGAAAATTTCAACAATTTTGGAAAATGCTGCAATTAATTCTTGAAGGTACTATTCCGACGTAATTTTGCGAGACAAATCGATTGAGCGCAGTCCCAATACGCTGCGAGCAGCGGCTGAAAAGTTACAGCCAAAAAACTGAAGATTTTCATCGGCATTTCTCTGCTGTTGGTCCTACGCTCTTTTTCATGTGTTTTCTGAGTTCCTGGCGGTCCAATGACTCCAGAAAGGGTCATACAAATCGATTCGGGGACAGAAAAATTTTCGGCTCCGAAAATGATCAAAAAAGCAAGGCTAACCCCTTTGGATTTTCGGCGAAAATTTCAACGATTTTGGAAAATGCTGCAATGAATTTTTTAAGGTACTATTCCGACGTAATTTTGCGAGAGAAATCGATTGAGCGCAGTCCCAATACGCTGCGAGCAGCGGCTGAAAAGTTACAGCCAAAAAACTGGATATTTTCATCGGCATTTCTCTGCTGTTGGTCCTACGCTCTTTTTCATGTGTTTTCTGAGTTCCTGGCGGTCCAATTACTCCAGAAAGGGTCATACAAATCGATTCGGGGACAGAAAAATTTTCGGCTCCGAAAATGATCAAAAAAGCAAGGCTAACCCCTTTGGATTTTTGGCGAAAATTTCAACGATTTTGGAAAATGCTGCAATTAATTTTTTAAGGTACTATTCCGACGTAATTTTGCGAGAGAAATCGATTGAGCGCAGTCCCAATACGCTGCGAGCAGCGGCTGAAAAGTTACAGCCAAAAAACTGGATATTTTCATCAGCATTTCTCTGCTGTTGGTCCTACGCTCTTTTTTATGTGTTTTCTGAGTTCCTGGCGGTCCGATTACTCCAGAAAGGGTCATACAAATCGATTCGAAGACAAAAAATTTCCGGTTCCGAAAATGATCAAAAAAGCAAGGCTAACCCCTTTGGATTTTTGGCGAAAATTTCAACGATTTTGGAAAGTGCTGCGATTAAATCTTTAAGGTACTATTCCGACGTAATTTTGCGAAAGAAATCGATTGAGCGCAGTCCCAATACGCTGCGAGCAGCGGCTGAAAAGTAACAGCCAAAAAACTGAAGATTTTCATCGGCATTTCTCTGCTGTTGGTCCTACGCTCTTTTTCATGTGTTTTCTGAGTTCCTGGCGGTCCAATTACTCCAGAAAGGGTCATACAAATCGATTCGGAGATAAAAAATTTTCGGCTCCGAAAATGATCAAAAAAGCAAGGCTAACCCCTTTGGATTTTTGGCGAAAATTTCAACGATTTTGGAAAATGCTGCAATTAATTTTTTAAGGTACTATTCCGACGTAATTTTGCGAGAGAAATCGATTGAGCGCAGTCCCAATACGCTGCGAGCAGCGGCTGAAAAGTTACAGCCAAAACACTGGATATTTTCATCGGCATTTCTCTGCTGTTGGTCCTACGCTCTTTTTTATGTGTTTTCTGAGTTCCTGGCGGTCCAATTACTCTAGAGAGGGTCATACAAATCGATTCGGAGACAAAAAATTTTCGGCTCCGAAAATGATCAAAAAAGCAAGGCTAACCCCTTTGGATTTTCGGCGAAAATTTCAACGATTTTGGAAAATGCTGCAATTAATTTTTTAAGGTACTATTCCGACGTAATTTTGCGAGAGAAATCGATTGAGCGCAGTCCCAATACGCTGCGAGCAGCGGCTGAAAAGTTACAGCCAAAAAACTGGATATTTTCATCGGCATTTCTCTGCTGTTGGTCCTACGCTCTTTTTCATGTGTTTTCTGAGTTCCTGGCGGTCCGATTACTCTAGAAAGGGTCATACAAATCGATTCGGAAACAAAAAATCTTCGGTTCCGAAAATGATCAAAAAAGCAAGGCTAACCCCTTTGGATTTTTGGCGAAAATTTCAACGATTTTGGAAAATGCTGCAATTAATTTTTTAAGGTACTATTCCGACGTAATTTTGCGAAAGAAATCGATTGAGCGCAGTCCCAATACGCTGCGAGCAGCGACTGAAAAGTTACAGCCAAAAAACTGAAGATTTTCATCGGCATTTCTCTGCTGTTGGTCCTACGCTCTTTTTCATGTGTTTTCTGAGTTCCTGGCGGTCCAATTACTCCAGAAAGGGTCGTACAAATCGATTCGAAGACAAAAAATTTTCGGCTCCGAAAATGATCTAAAAAGCAAGGCTAACCCCTTTGGATTTTTGGCGAAAATTTCAACGATGTTGGAAAATGCTGCAATGAATTTTTTAAGGTACTATTCCGACGTAATTTTGCGAGAGAAATCGATTGAGCGCAGTCCCAATACGCTGCGAGCAGCGGCTGAAAAGTTACAGCCAAAAAACTGGATATTTTCATCGGCATTTCTCTGCTGTTGGTCCTACGCTCTTTTTCATGTGTTTTCTGAGTTCCTGGCGGTCCCATTACTCTAGAAAGGGTCATACAAATCGATTCGGAGACAAAAAATTTTCGGCTCCGAAAATGATTAAAAAAGCAAGGCTAACCCCTTTGGATTTTTGGCGAAAATTTCAACAATTTTGGAAAATGCTGCAATTAATTCTTTAAGGTACTATTCCGACGTAATTTTGCGAGACAAATCGATTGAGCGCAGTCCCAATACGCTGCGAGCAGCGGCTGAAAAGTTACAGCCAAAAAACTGAAGATTTTCATCGGCATTTCTCTGCTGTTGGTCCTACGCTCTTTTTCATGTGTTTTCTGAGTTCCTGGCGGTCCAATTACTCTAGAGAGGGTCATACAAATCGATTCGGAGACAAAAAATTTTCGGCTCCGAAAATGATCAAAAAAGCAAGGCTAACCCCTTTGGATTTTTGGCGAAAATTTCAACGATTTTGGAAAATGCTGCAAATAATTCTTTAAGGTACTATTCCGACGTAATTTTGCGAGAGAAATCGATTGAGCGCAGTCCCAATACGCTGCGAGCAGCGGCTGAAAAGTTACAGCCAAAAAACTGAAGATTTTCATCGGCATTTCTCTGCTGTTGGTCCTACGCTCTTTTTCATGTGTTTTCTGAGTTCCTGGCGGTCCAATTACTCTAGAGAGGGTCATACAAATCGATTCGGAGACAAAAAATTTTCGGCTCCGAAAATGATCAAAAAAGCAAGGCTAACCCCTTTGGATTTTTGGCGAAAATTTCAACGATTTTGGAAAATGCTGCAATTAATTCTTTAAGGTACTATTCCGACGTAATTTTGCGAGAGAAATCGATTGAGCGCAGTCCCAATACGCTGCGAGCAGCGGCTGAAAAGTTACAGCCAAAAAACTGAAGATTTTCATCGGCATTTCTCTGCTGTTGGTCCTACGCTCTTTTTTATGTGTTTTCTGAGTTCCTGGCGGTCCAATTACTCTAGAGAGGGTCATACAAATCGATTCGGAGACAAAAAATTTTCGGCTCCGAAAATGATCAAAAAAGCAAGGCTAACCCCTTTGGATTTTTGGCGAAAATTTCAACGATTTTGGAAAATGCTGCAATTAATTCTTTAAGGTACTATTCCGACGTAATTTTGCGAGAGAAATCGATTGAGTGCAGTCCCAATACGCTGCGAGCAGCGGCTGAAAAGTTACAGCCAAAAAACTGGATATTTTCATCGGCATTTCTCTGCTGTTGGCCCTACGCTCTTTTTCATGTGTTT
Source organism: Diprion similis (assembly GCF_021155765.1). Classification (NCBI taxonomy): domain Eukaryota; kingdom Metazoa; phylum Arthropoda; class Insecta; order Hymenoptera; family Diprionidae; genus Diprion; species Diprion similis. The sequence continues at coordinate 17,083,037 of NC_060106.1, read as the reverse complement.
TCTGAGTTCCTGGCGGTCCAATTACTCTAGAAAGGGTCATACAAATCGATTCGAAGACAAAAAATTTTCGGCTCCGAAAATGATCAAAAAAGCAAGGCTAACCCCTTTGGATTTTTGGCGAAAATTTCAACGATTTTGGAAAATGCTGCAATTAATTTTTTAGGTACTATTCCGACGTAATTTTGCGAGAGAAATCGATTGAGCGCAGTCCCAATACGCTGCGAGCAGCGGCTGAAAAGTTACAGCCAAAAAACTGGATATTTTCATCGGCATTTCTCTGCTGTTGGTCCTACGCTCTTTTTCATGTGTTTTCTGAGTTCCTGGCGGTCCAATTACTCTAGAAAGGGTCATACAAATCGATTCGGAGACAAAAAATTTTCGGCTCCGAAAATGATCAAAAAAGCAAGGCTAACCCCTTTGGATTTTTGGCGAAAATTTCAACGATTTTGGAAAATGCTGCAATTAATTCTTTAAGGTACTATTCCGACGTAATTTTGCGAGAGAAATCGATTGAGCGCAGTCCCAATACGCTGCGAGCAGCGGCTGAAAAGTTACAGCCAAAAAACTGAAGATTTTCATCGGCATTTCTCTGCTGTTGGTCCTACGCTCTTTTTCATGTGTTTTCTGAGTTCCTGGCGGTCCAATTACTCTAGAGAGGGTCATACAAATCGATTCGGAGACAAAAAATTTTCGGCTCCGAAAATGATCAAAAAAGCAAGGCTAACCCCTTTGGATTTTTGTCGAAAATTTCAACGATTTTGGAAAATGCTGCAATTAATTCTTTAAGGTACTATTCCGACGTAATTTTGCGAGAGAAATCGATTGAGCGCAGTCCCAATACGCTGCGAGCAGCGGCTGAAAAGTTACAGCCAAAAAACTGAAGATTTTCATCGGCATTTCTCTGCTGTTGGTCCTACGCTCTTTTTTATGTGTTTTCTGAGTTCCTGGCGGTCCAATTACTCTAGAGAGGGTCATACAAATCGATTCGGAGACAAAAAATTTTCGGCTCCGAAAATGATCAAAAAAGCAAGGCTAACCCCTTTGGATTTTTGGCGAAAATTTCAACGATTTTGGAAAATGCTGCAATTAATTCTTTAAGGTACTATTCCGACGTAATTTTGCGAGAGAAATCGATTGAGCGCAGTCCCAATACGCTGCGAGCAGCGGCTGAAAAGTTACAGCCAAAAAACTGAAGATTTTCATCGGCATTTCTCTGCTGTTGGTCCTACGCTCTTTTTTATGTGTTTTCTGAGTTCCTGGCGGTCCAATTACTCTAGAGAGGGTCATACAAATCGATTCGGAGACAAAAAATTTTCGGCTCCGAAAATGATCAAAAAAGCAAGGCTAACCCCTTTGGATTTTTGGCGAAAATTTCAACGATTTTGGAAAATGCTGCAATTAATTCTTTAAGGTACTATTCCGACGTAATTTTGCGAGAGAAATCGATTGAGTGCAGTCCCAATACGCTGCGAGCAGCGGCTGAAAAGTTACAGCCAAAAAACTGGATATTTTCATCGGCATTTCTCTGCTGTTGGCCCTACGCTCTTTTTCATGTGTTTTCTGAGTTCCTGGCGGTCCAATTACTCTAGAAAGGGTCATACAAATCGATTCGAAGACAAAAAATTCTCGGCTCCGAAAATGATCAAAAAAGCAAGGCTAACCCCTTTGGATTTTTGGCGAAAATTTCAACGATTTTGGAAAATGCTGCAATTAATTTTTTAGGTACTATTCCGACGTAATTTTGCGAGAGAAATCGATTGAGCGCAGTCCCAATACGCTGCGAGCAGCGGCTGAAAAGTTACAGCCAAAAAACTGGATATTTTCATCGGCATTTCTCTGCTGTTGGTCCTACGCTCTTTTTCATGTGTTTTCTGAGTTCCTGGCGGTCCAATTACTCTAGAAAGGGTCATACAAATCGATTCGGAGACAAAAAATTTTCGGCTCCGAAAATGATCAAAAAAGCAAGGCTAACCCCTTTGGATTTTTGGCGAAAATTTCAACGATCTTGGAAAGTGTTGCAATCAATTCTTCAAGGTACTATTCCGACGTAATTTTGCCAGAGAAATCGATTGAGCGCAGTCCCAATACGCTGCGAGCAGCGGCTGAAAAGTTACAGCCAAAAAACTGGATATTTTCATCGGCATTTCTCTGCTGTTGGTCCTACGCTCTTTTTCATGTGTTTTCTGAGTTCCTGGCGGTCCCATTACTCTAGAAAGGGTCATACAAATCGATTCGGAGACAAAAAATTTTCGGCTCCGAAAATGATTAAAAAAGCAAGGCTAACCCCTTTGGATTTTTGGCGAAAATTTCAACAATTTTGGAAAATGCTGCAATTAATTCTTTAAGGTACTATTCCGACGTAATTTTGCGAGACAAATCGATTGAGCGCAGTCCCAATACGCTGCGAGCAGCGGCTGAAAAGTTACAGCCAAAAAACTGAAGATTTTCATCGGCATTTCTCTGCTGTTGGTCCTACGCTCTTTTTCATGTGTTTTCTGAGTTCCTGGCGGTCCAATTACTCTAGAGAGGGTCATACAAATCGATTCGGAGACAAAAAATTTTCGGCTCCGAAAATGATCAAAAAAGCAAGGCTAACCCCTTTGGATTTTTGGCGAAAATTTCAACGATTTTGGAAAATGCTGCAAATAATTCTTTAAGGTACCATTCCGACGTAATTTTGCGAGAGAAATCGATTGAGCGCAGTCCCAATACGCTGCGAGCAGCGGCTGAAAAGTTACAGCCAAAAAACTGAAGATTTTCATCGGCATTTCTCTGCTGTTGGTCCTACGCTCTTTTTTATGTGTTTTCTGAGTTCCTGGCGGTCCAATTACTCTAGAGAGGGTCATACAAATCGATTCGGAGACAAAAAATTTTCGGCTCCGAAAATGATCAAAAAAGCAAGGCTAACCCCTTTGGATTTTTGGCGAAAATTTCAACGATTTTGGAAAATGCTGCAATTAATTCTTTAAGGTACTATTCCGACGTAATTTTGCGAGAGAAATCGATTGAGCGCAGTCCCAATACGCTGCGAGCAGCGGCTGAAAAGTTACAGCCAAAAAACTGAAGATTTTCATCGGCATTTCTCTGCTGTTGGTCCTACGCTCTTTTTTATGTGTTTTCTGAGTTCCTGGCGGTCCAATTACTCTAGAGAGGGTCATACAAATCGATTCGGAGACAAAAAATTTTCGGCTCCGAAAATGATCAAAAAAGCAAGGCTAACCCCTTTGGATTTTTGGCGAAAATTTCAACGATTTTGGAAAATGCTGCAATTAATTCTTTAAGGTACTATTCCGACGTAATTTTGCGAGAGAAATCGATTGAGTGCAGTCCCAATACGCTGCGAGCAGCGGCTGAAAAGTTACAGCCAAAAAACTGGATATTTTCATCGGCATTTCTCTGCTGTTGGCCCTACGCTCTTTTTCATGTGTTTTCTGAGTTCCTGGCGGTCCAATTACTCTAGAAAGGGTCATACAAATCGATTCGAAGACAAAAAATTTTCGGCTCCGAAAGTGATCAAAAAAGCAAGGCTAACCCCTTTGGATTTTTGGCGAAAATTTCAACGATTTTGGAAAATGCTGCAATTAATTTTTTAGGTACTATTCCGACGTAATTTTGCGAGAGAAATCGATTGAGCGCAGTCCCAATACGCTGCGAGCAGCGGCTGAAAAGTTACAGCCAAAAAACCGGATATTTTCATCGGCATTTCTCTGCTGTTGGTCCTACGCTCTTTTTCATGTGTTTTCTGAGTTCCTGGCGGTCCAATTACTCTAGAAAGGGTCATACAAATCGATTCGGAGACAAAAAATTTTCGGCTCCGAAAATGATCAAAAAAGCAAGGCTAACCCCTTTGGATTTTTGGCGAAAATTTCAACGATTTTGGAAAATGCTGCAATTAATTCTTTAAGGTACTATTCCGACGTAATTTTGCGAGAGAAATCGATTGAGCGCAGTCCCAATACGCTGCGAGCAGCGGCTGAAAAGTTACAGCCAAAAAACTGGATATTTTCATCGGCATTTCTCTGCTGTTGGTCCTACGCTCTTTTTCATGTGTTTTCTGAGTTCCTGGCGGTCCAATTACTCTAGAAAGGGTCATACAAATCGATTCGGAGACAAAAAATTTTCGGCTCCGAAAATGATTAAAAAAGCAAGGCTAACCCCTTTGGATTTTTGGCGAAAATTTCAACGATTTTGGAAAGTGTTGCAATCAATTCTTCAAGGTACTATTCCGACGTAATTTTGCCAGAGAAATCGATTGAGCGCAGTCCTAATACGCTGCGAGCAGCGGCTGAAAAGTTACAGCCCAAAAACTGGAGATTTTCATCAGCATTTCTCTGCTGTTGGTCCTACGCTCTTTTTCATGTGTTTTCTGAGTTCCTGGCGGTCCGATTACTCTAGAAAGGGTCATACAAATCGATTCGGAGACAAAAAATTTTCGGCTTCTTAAATGATCAAAAAAGTAAGGCTAACCCCTTTGGATTTTTGGCGAAAATTCCAACGATTTTGGAAAATGCTGCAATTAATCCTTTAAGGTACTATTCCGACGTAATTTTGCGTGAGAAATCGATTGAGCGCAGTCCCAATACGCTGCGAGCAGCGGCTGAAAAGTTACAGCCAAAAAAGTGAAGATTTTCATCGGCATTTCTCTGCTGTTGGTCCCACGCTCTTTTTCATGTGCTTTCTGAGTTCCTAGCGGTCCAATTACTCCAGAAAGGGTCACACAAATCGATTCAGAGACGAAAATCTTTCAGCTTCGAAAATGATCAAAAAAGTAAGGCTAACCCCTTTGGATTTTTGGCGAAAATTTCAACGATTTTGGAAAGTGCTGCAATTATTTCTTTAACGTACTATTTCGACGTAATTTTGCGAGAGAAATCGACTGAGCGCAGTCCCATTACGCTGCGAGCAGCTGCTGAAAAGTTACCCGAAAAACGAAAGAATTTTGTCTTCATATTGCCGCAGTCGGTCCCACGCTGTTCTTGGTGCATATCCTACATCCCTGGAGGTCCAGTTCGTCTAATAAATGGCGAACAAGTCGATATCAGATGGAAAAATTTCCGAGCGTACCGGTCCCAAAAAAGCCAGGCCAAACTCCTTCAAGAATGTATCATAAGTTACGGTCAAAATACCCGGAACATGCAGAGGGTTTCTCAAATTGTGGGGAACAATGAATGACTAATTTCTAGCTATCAAGTTTTTGCTGTTTATTCAATATGCCCTATTTTCAATACAAGTGGTTTGGTGTCAGTGTGCAGCCATGTTATAAGTCACCAGTTAGGATTAAAGTCATCGAACATTACATAATAATTCTGAACAATATAACATGACAAAGGTGTGCAAAACACTTTATCTTAAGCAGAATATGAATAATTCTGTATCAGATAGTCATGCTCTCAGTGAATAAGTGTAGTTTAAGATGCGGTTCGCGTATATGCGGAACGCACCTCCGTGAGATACGACGTATTGAGTATGATATCGTATTGTTACTCTTTCATGTAACCTGTATTGAAATGAATAAATAGTTCATTTTTCATCCGAATTTCGTCAGCGTCCATTCAGTCTAGGATAAGAGTCTCATAAATAGATTAGAAATCAACCATTTTGTCTCAAAAAATCTTGACAAACATTATGCCAACACTACAGAATTTTTTTTTTAATTTCATCGATTCTGAATGTTACTGGAATCAATTTTCTGATTGTGATGTACCTAACTGTTAGAGCAATGGGTCACTCTCTTACGTAGCGTAGCCTCCGATCAGACAGGGTAGATTCTCGCCGATTTTCGATGCTACCGTTTATAGAAAATATTTCCGAATTATTCATTTCCGAAATCAGAAGAATTACATAGTACGCAGTCCAAAACAGAAAACCACGCTATTTATCATAAGTTTGATTCATGAACATAGATGGGCCACTGATCAATAGTATCGCAAACATTCGCTCAATGCATGACTTTACTAATCGTTCTGAGTCTTATTCTATTCAATTTCACCTGACTTTTATTCGACAGAGCCCGTCATTTTCAATGTATATGAATCTTTGATTCACACATCAGGGTAAATTACCCGAAAATTTTATGGTATAATAATAGTATACAGTATGTACAACCAATCAATTGACACTTGTAGAAGATCTGAAAATAGCTGAAGTAAATTACATAACAAAGAAGTAAATTACATAATAAAATCCGATGCTCTAGGAGACGAAGTCGTATGTGCCGGTTTCCCGCTGTTCTCATCGCGGGACCAGCCGCAGATCCTGCCGACGGTCACACGTGGAAGAGTGTCTCAAGTGTCGGACGGAATGTTGCAAACATCGTGCTGCATTCAGAGCGGCACGAGTGGCGGACCGGTTGCCGCCTGGCCAGGAGGCGAGCTAGTAGGAATCATTGTCTGTAACGCGACCTCAGCCGGTAACAAAGCGCTTTTTCCCCGCGTCAATATGGCAGTTCCCGCTACAATCTTCGAAGAACCGATCCGCGAGTATCTTCGAACGCAAGGTAAGCGAGGCTCCATACATATTTTTCCTCTTACCAACTGTTGCTTTTTGATTCCCAATATCATGCAAGCAAACTTCTTTATCTGTTTCAGACGTAAAGCGTTTAAGCAGGTTGGAGAACAGGAATATTAGGATTCAGCAAGCGTGGAACTTGAATCTAGCGCCGTTAGCTCATTTATAAAACGTGAAACATCGTAATTAGGATTATATTTAAAAAATTAATTTGCAAGATTTCCGCCGAGATTGTAAATTGCTTGTACCTTTTATCAAGAGTTTTGTCGAATAAGTAAGTCTGTCAATGCTTTACAAGACGAATGTGTGTGTATAAAAAATATATATGTAAAATGAATGGTGTGTTAATCGACAGGGAGAAATCGCATTACAATTACTTGCATACATATACATTGAGTATAATCTATTTGCGTTCTGTTTACATTTATTTTTATTTTCATTTTTTGTGTATCTTTTTTTAATAAATAATAATTTACATAGTACGCCGCTATTAAACATGAATTAGGTTCTACATAACGCTTTCACTGTCATCATTATTACAATTAAAATTACTGTTATTTCTACTAATATGTAACGTCTAATCGCTGGTATAATCTTATTTAAGGACTTTTCTGTAAAATTATTATTCTCCTATATCGTACATCCTAGTGTCATGTTGTCTATGGTCATAGGTTAAGTACATTTGCATTAAAAGTACATAGTCATTACTGCGCTGATTATTATTAACGTATAACTTACCTAAATATACAATCTAAAGTTAATTATTCAGATCGAGTCAATTATCGTAAGTACAATCGATTACGGAAAATGTTGCAGTCCCTGAGATCCGGTGTCGACGAGACTGTGTCAAAATTCATTCGTTTTCTATGCCGTAAAATATTTTGAATAATTAAAAACCTATGGAATTTCATACAACTATACGTATTCATATACGACTATAGCTGTACGCGTACTATTTAATACCATTCATGTGTCTATTAAACAGATCTATAAGTTTTTGGTTCATGTTTCAATTATAAATTCAATAAAAACTTGACATATTTTGAGAATTTCGTTGCGGCACTAGCCTCAATTTTCCGAAACAACGTGCACTTATGTACATTATAAAACAAGGTAAATATTATACTGAAACCAACGATCAATTGCGGTAAAGTAATTTGCTTAAACTGGTTAAAAGGGCGGAGTTTTCTATGTCTAATTACGAGTTACAATTACTATGCGAACGCGACTCTTATCTCGTTTATATATTACATCATACATAATTGTGATTCGAAAAATAAAACGAGCGCAATTGTACTTTCTCTTCTATAACGCGCTACTTGCACGTGTATTCCTCGATCCGATCTGTACACGTGTCGCACTTGACGAGACAGCACCAGTGGAATTTGCAACGGCATTGGAAGACTTTCGTATACTGGTGAGTATTGTAACCCCGGCCGCAACACATCAGATCGCATCCGTCTGTATCTAGAAATATAGAGTATGAAGGACCAGTTATCGTTAAATTGTTTATTGTTACTCTAATAAAACGAGTCTCCGTCACTCAACGAGCGCAGCCGCTTAAAATCGCCCCGAACATCGTATTTCCTTCGCGAAATGCGAATTCGGAATATTCCGATGCCCTTTTTCGAGCGAATCGTCGAGCCTCACCTCGGCTAGTGCGATTGCAGGTGCGGCCTTGCGTGCCAAAGCTGCCGTGGGCCAAGTCCGGCTCGCAGTAATTGGGGGACGGCTGGAGAAACACGAGTTCACTTCGTTTCGGGATCCGTTTTGGTCCGTGGCCGGGTCCGCTGCTGGGCCTGGGCCTCTTCAAGACCAAATGCGGCCTTCGTGGTTTGTTCCCTTTTTTCCTTGGCCTTCGTTCGCCCCGCGATTTTGTCGGATCCTTCGCAGGCTTGCCTTGCGTTTTCGCGTCGTTGCCCAAAATCGGCGTCGTATCCGTCAGCGCGGAGTCGCCGGAGAAGCTCTGAAGAGTGTCATCGTTAATTAATTATTTCTTTGAGCAAATTGAAGATGAGAATTAAAAGAGATTGTGAATGCAATTTTTATTCGAAAAAATTCTTCACACGAATATTCAAGCAATAAATAACTATTTATACCTGTATGGTCGGGTGCGGGGCTGGCGTGATCGCCAGTACTGGACGTGCCCGGTGATATTTTTTCATCAGGGCGTCGCCGATTTGCCGGAAGCTGGGCAGCTTTCGCCAGCAGGTTCTTACCGTGCAGGAACCGGAAATACCGTGGCACTTGCATTCCGTTTGGAGAAGGGCCTTCACCATCTCAAATCAGAGAGAAAATTTGTCAATTATCATCGCGATTAAATTTCACTCAATATGCAGGGATCATTCGAACTCTGTGACGGATAACTGAGTTCACTGAAATTCTTCCTGACCGAATACTGCAGTGGTAATCAAAACTTAGAAGCGTCAGTATTTCGAATGGCCGATATATCGAAATTTCAAACATGCGAAAATAAAGTAACGAAAGACGAATTGTTCGAAAACTTTCGTTATATTATTTTCATATATTTGAAATTTCGATATATCGGCCATTCGAAATATTGACCTTTCCAATTTTTTACCCCCAGCAGAATACTTGTCGCTGGAAACCGAATACCTTTGTACCAGGTTCCAATAACGAATGGCGTAATGCATACGAATGGCTAGAGATGGATAGCATAGATTCTGATAAGAAACAGCATCGTGCAACCCGTCTATACCGATGATATTCAAGCCGGAGAGATAGCGGTGATGTTTTAATTGGAATGCTTAGGTGCGGTGATAATTGCGGCTCGAAATGAACGCCAAGGAACGGACGGACATTGTCTCCCGGTCGTGATTGGCCCGTGGTTATATTGGCCAGTAAATCAGTATTGATGGAGTTCGAGGAGCGACTGAGTAAGCGATATCCCGTGCTGACCCATCGACGGACGACGGTTCCTGAGCTCCTTCTCGTTAATATTCACGACTTGGCTTGCATTACGTTCGCCCGGATTGCGTCGCGCTTCGTCTTCGCTCGCACATGTTCATCGAAGATCAAATAAGTCCGACGGAGTTCCCGGTGCACTTTGAACTTCCTCGACTCTAGAAGATACCAACTCCGGACACTTGTCGTGACTTAGACTTATAATAGCTGCGCGTAGCGAATGCGGTCTCACTTCCAAGTTGTTAAGTAGGTACGTGCATGTATGACTGCACGCATGCAGAGGTAGGATATACCTACGGCGGAAGAAGGTCTTCGGGTGGAAAGTGATTTATCACCCGGTTAAAGGATGAAATTTTTACTGCCCATAAAGCGCAATGAGCTAAATACGTAAAACAACTATAATGGGATGATGCAGCCGAGCTGCGGTTAATTGCATTATCGGCTCATCTCCGCGCGTCTGCGATTTTTATATCTTTTTATTTTTCATTCTTCGGGTCTTGCTCGAAGCCACGGTCTTTCAATCCTAATACACACTCGAGGGTAACTGGTTTTCTAATCCCATTAACTCCTACGATTTGAAAAGTATAACGTATTGCAATATCACGATCAACTCTCCTGTTGAGCATTACAGTTTAGTTACAATTTACCTTTATGCACATTCGCACGCACGCACGCACGCACTGCTTTCAATCTACTCGTTTGCCTTCGATATTCCTATAAGGCAACTTAACGCGTCTGCATTCAGAGAACCCGAGATCAAAAAGCGCGAGAGAGACTTGAATTCAATACTCTCGTGACCTGTACCACCATAAAACCCCAATGAACTCCTGACCACATGTTCTCAAGTGGTTGTAAAGCGGACTAGCCGAACCATTAAATTTATTCGTACAACGGCTACTCCTTCACGCGCTTCTTCGCTTTACTGCCTCACTAACTGGCCCTAATGCCGAAACCAAAACGTTAACTCACACGAGAATGAAAAGCACGAAACCAAAACTTAATTGTCTTCGGAATGCAGAGTCGATCTCATTTACGGTCTAGTTTTCTTCTGAGATCTGAAATCTAGTCTTTTATCACATTCGCGTTCCGTCGTCACATGTATGATTCTTTATATGTGCTATAACTTTTCAGAGTAAAGTGACTCAAAAATTGAACTTCTTAGAAACTGGAAATTAAGGAAAGAATTTTAATTGTAGATTGACATTTTTCTCGGCGTGATCTCTTTTTATACTTATCGTTAGAGAGTAAAATTCGATGTAATATGGCATAAAAAATTCTTACCTTTCGTCCTGCCTTGTTGTTGTGAAGATTCATCAGACTTCTGGCGTCTCCCTCGATCTCCCTCGCGTCGAGAAACCTACGCGCGAACCTACCGTTAAAAGTATTCGTTTAAAAAAAGACGTATGGACATAAACTTTAAATTAATCGAACGATTACGACGTATTACGTATGATAATTACGGAATACATTCACGTTATCTGTATACTCGAATTGCGGCATAAAATAACTGTTAAAAAAAAGAAAGCTGCACACACCCAAAGATGATAAATACCGAGATGATCTTACGTCGAGAAAATTCAAACGCCCCTTAGCCAGAAATATCGCCTTAACTCATTTACCAGATAAACATGATTGCAGCACCTTCGCGCGAAATGAGGATCAGCTAAGGATGTACAATGTACATGCAGATGCTCAAGTTCAGATTTAGTGCATGCTCGCGAGACCGCGTTATGCAGGCTGTAGATCTGCCGTGTAATATTGCAGTACGATCTTCTGCCATGCAGAGAAGATAACAAGACGATGAAAATAGGATACAACCACTCACCTCATGCCGTACGTAACGTCAGCGCTGCAGCCGCCCCATTGCCAGCCGCTAGGAACTAGTTCTTTGCTGGTTCTGCGACAAACGTGTAAGACAAGATACAGTTAGGCTCCCAACAATCGTATCGGTACAAGAAACTTGTATTCCCTATCTTTCATTTAACCGCTTAGACTCTCTAAAGCCGTACAGTCGTTTTATGGTCGTTTAAACAAAACAAAACCAATATAGTGTTATCGAGTAGAAATCGGTTACACGTTGGTACTATGATTACACGGTATTTGTGAAATCTCGATAAGGGATCGATTTGATAAATCAATGTTATTCCAGATTTTCTGATTACGCTTTTACCCAGGACGATAGGAAAATAAAGAAACGAGAAGAAACTTTCCTGCCGACACTTTGACTAAGGAATCAACGATGTATGCAATTTGTAGAAATGTTGACGATTATTCTATCGTGATAAAATATGTTTTTTATAACTGTCGGAAAAGGAAAAAATCTGGAATTCCATCGAAAGTAGACCACTGAATTTTGTTGTATAAAATTTAAATCGATGAAAAGAATTTTTTTCTCTTTCAACGATGTATATTGTCTTCAAATGGAAAAAAAAATGAAACACTATTTTCAGAGATTATATTTGCAACGCTTATTTTTCTTTTCTTTCAGCCACGATAAAATTCAATTATAATTTTACAATGACTGGAAGATACCTCGATAAATGTGAAATCTCTGTGCGTACCTTACAGCCGATTCACAACCGCAAGCCGTAATGTTGCCTCTACTGCATGCAGCTGTGATAGTATATGTGACACCAGCCGAGCTGATGGCGTAGGTGAACGCAGCCTCTCTGCTTCCTGCGAAAAAAGAAGAAAAATGGACAAAAATTAGGAAACACTCAAATTTAAATTCGAAACAGTATGAGGAAAATTATAATTCGTTGGCGTGGGGAAGTTGGGCCTAAATTTATTCGACCACGATTCGTTTTCGCGGGGATCAAAGCTCTGCCTGGAAAATTAACTGCGGTTTCATATAAAGCTCGCCAGTTGCGATTAGTTCCCGCGAACCTTTCAGACCCACGCGTATATAGCGACCTTCATTCTCTACCCAAGACCGTATAAAGATCTCCGCTTTATCTCTCCCGAGTGTCCCTGACATTTTGCGTTATCGCAATTCACCCGTTTTCAGCTCTCTCCCATGCCATATGCGGGCTCCATTGTTCCCTAATCTGTTGAGAGTCAAGTGCAGTAAAATCAGCTTTTAATGGATTCTTTTTCTTCGTTTCCCTCTTTCTTTCTGTCTCTCTCTCTCTCTCTCTCTCTATCATTTACGGTGAATCGTGAATCGGGCTTCCATATTTATCGGACCGAAATACTTGTCAATTAATCCGACTACGAATACGCCGCTGATTAATTCGCAAATTTATTTTAAAATCGTACGGCTCATTGTCTTTTTCAAAAGCGGTTGAACCCTCGTTATATCGAGATGGTACACCTCTCTGTAAAATCATTTGCTTGAATTTAAAATAAAACTGCAATATCCGATTAAACTTGAAAATCTCTCCAATTGAAGATTAGCCGTTTTTCTTCGTCGGAAATAATTTAATCATGGAGTGGGCTGGTAATAAATGATTGATTTTTAAAAAGTGGTGATAAAATAATGGAAACGCGTATTATAGTTGGACACCGATAAGGTTGGATCTGTATAAGTCGAAATGTGTGGGCCCACGTGACATCACGAGCGCACAGTATAAACGTGGCGACTGCAGTGTGAGGCGAGTCTTTCTATCATATTAATTTACGGCTGGACGCGTGTAGCAAAGCGTGAGTGCAATTAATTGCTCAGCTCGTTCCTCGTGTTTCGTCGTGTATTCTATTGCGTCCCTGCTTCACTGCAGCAGCGACTGATTCTGCGTCTCTGCGATGCAAGCTGCGCCACCGCAATGAGTTACTGTTCGCTTGAAATTTTACTCTCTTACTCTCTCTCTCTCTCTCTCTCTCTCTCTCTGTTTCTCTCTCCCCCCCATTTTCATTCAATCTTTCTTCTGTTTCTTTTATTATTTATTATTATGAATTCCCGCCTACGCGAGAGCTCGTCTCATCGTTTTGATCCACATCTCTCCTCTCCGGCACCGCAATAACCTGCTGATGGTGCTGCTGCAGCCACGCACCTCAGCCATGACCACGCACCGGCTATAACATCAACATGAAAACGATGTCGAGTCGACGAAGCTCACGCTTCAAAGGATCCATTAATATCTTGTACGCGTTCCTTGTATATAATACGAGTACATACATACGTAGACATCGTGCTTGTCTGCCTGTTTTCGTATACTCGAATCCACGCCCTCGGTGTCTAACACTAATAGCAACAAACGTACGTAATTCTTGCAGTCCGGTCGAAGGATCTCTGCCCTTTTTTACTTGTTTCGTTTTAATCGAGGAGTCAACTTTTTTCGTATCTAATTTCCCAAAAGAGATTAATTTTACAAAGCTAAAATTTTTCTTCAAGAAAATTTCCTCGTACAGTCTTTACGAGAAACATAAAAAAAAGAAGTCAGATTCTCAAGAAGATGTCCGATTTGGATACATGATCCAAAGAAAGAAAGGTAAAAAGGGAATAAAAATTTATTTACTGCAAATGCAAGGTATACATATAGGTATAATAATACACAGCTGCGAAGGTAAAACCAGAAGCTGTAAAAGTTCTTTTCCCTTAACGGCATCGTCGCGTGCCGGTTAAATTGACGTAGTGTCACAACAGCCTGCACGCAAACTTCTGCCCTGCAACTGTACGGTATAGATATTATAACTGCTGCAGCTGAGGCAAAGATGCAACGCGGACTCGGCGATCTGCATCGCCGAGGAGAGACGAAGGGACGGAGATGATACCGATCTCGAGGCGCCTTATAAATCAACGATCCGATCTCACGATCAGATATCGATCTTGCGCGCGTTCTGCGTTGAGGATTATGGCGTCGAGTCTCGATCGCTCGATCTTTCAGCTTCGGGATACGTACTCAAACCGACCGTCTTGATTTTCTTCGGCTGCTTTAGCGGGGTAAAATTGCATCGAGAGCACGGAACACGTACATCAGGACCAGAAGCATTTCGAAATCGTTTACGTAAGTGGTTCACGTGGGCAGGGCATGGCACGCAACGATTTTTACTTAGGGGATGTGCGCCTCAGGAATTTTTTCCGGCAGCTTTCAGGTGCAATTATCGATTCAAAAAACCACCAAGAAGGTGGGACTCGTTAATTATATACATATGACACGATTCAAGAGATTGGACAAAAATTCGAGTCGATATAACGGCGCCGGAAGTGCCAGCCGAATAGATATTTCACAGTATAATAATGCACACGATCGTTGAAAGACTGAAACTGCCGGAAGGGTAAACGGAACGGAAGATCGGTATAATCATTAGCCAAACGTGGCTGGATTTATGCTCAACATTTACGTCGGGTGTTCATATGCACATGCAGGGCGGTGCTCCGGCGTTTGCTGTCGAGGGACAGTAACGGGAAAATTTATCGTTTCGTTGGCGGGCGCCTCGTTTTATGAGCCAAACTTTCTATAAATTCATTTCAGCTGTAAATTGCACCGGCTTGGTTAGCACTAGTCGCCTTCCAAGGGCCACGCCATATTTGGTCCGGCACTGCGCACCTCCTCGACTCGATCCTTGCTAACGCCGCTCCAGTTGCTAAAATTTTTAGACGAGTAGAGCAGTAATAAAAAAAAAAAAAGAAAAAAAAACAATACAGTGAAGCTGATAATATAACACTAATTTTTCTATTAGTGGAAATTTTGCGAGTCTGATTATACTGGGTTTGGTGATCATTCCATTTTATAATTCATAACTTTGGGAAATTTCCTTTCAACTAGATGATGAAAGTATCTGCAATGCTGTAGATTTTTTGCATTATTATACCGTGGAAAATGTCTTGTAAGTCCGAATCGGTGGAAGCCGAATTCTTAATCGCATTTTTATTCCGAGCGATCTAAAGTGTCGCAAGACAAATCCGGCGAACCTGATACGAACATCTACATTAATCCGTGAGTGAAGAGATATCGGTAAGTTTCTGGAGCGTTGAGAGAATATCACTGGAGGGTGAATACGCACATGTATGAATGTGTGCATGCACGTATGCATGCATATAAGTGGATGGAAGGCGAAACCGCGAGACTCACAGTAAATCAACACTGGTCGGAAAGTTCTCGATTTTCTCAGTGGTTCTCGGTATCGGTAACGAGGCGATTGGGCATACCGGGGTTTGAGACAAGGGCGATAATTACACGGGCGGTCAGACCGGTCACCACTGGCCAAAATCCCCCGGGGGCAAGAAGCGGCGGCTGTGGTCCAGGCGAAGGGAGACACTCGATCTCGCGATAACAAGATACTTGCGGTTGAATAGTATGAGGCACTATACTCGACGGAAAGACGGTGAGCCGCAGACAGAGGGCGATACCAGCCAAGGAATGGATTTTCATAGGAATCGGGACTTTTCCGAGGTGCAAAAATCGGTGGTAACAAGTCGCGAAAGGATCTGTATCATTGAACGAACGAATCGCATGCGCCTGAATGAGTTGTGGGCTGAACGAGGCATAAATAGCGGTGGGAGAGCGTCTGATCGAGGCCAAAAGCGTTCGATTATAAATGGGAAGACGGTCAAGTGAGTTTCGGCCGCGTAAAAAAGCGCGAGATAGCCGAAAATGGGCCGGGCGGATCTCGATCCCAATCAATCGGATAACGAATCCCTCCTAATTTATATCATCGTGTTTTAAGTGACTCTCTTAATGGGGCTTCGATATTTATAAGCCGGCGATACCGGCCGCCATTATAACATATTTATACGTACATTGTACGGTGTATATCTATATACATAGATGTGTATGTATACATTGAAGCGTGGGCGATTATTTATGGTGATTGGCCGATATGCTCAAATTCAATAATTAATTCGATTTCACTATGTGCATTATTTTTTTTTTTTTATCTCGGTGTGTGTTTTCGTTTTTCATTTTTTTTTTTCTCTTCTTCCCGATTGTTATTCATTTTGTTCATCACCATCGATCCCCTTCATTAATCTTTTTCGTGCTCCGATGAAACTGACGTTAATTAACAAATTGCCCTAACAATGTCATGCTATGTATGTACCTATATGATTATATTCGCTCCATGGCGGTCGGGAAAATCGGGACGCGCATTAGGAGGGAACATTGATGTTAGTTCGTAATATAGAGACTAGAACTAAAGTGGTAATAAAACTCTTGACATCGGCAACCGGTAAGCGTTATAATTTTATGGCCCGTTTATGGTAGGATCCGAATATTCGGCGCGCACGAATGAAACAACATAAAACGTCTGTATCAATTTCGTTTTGAATCTATAATACAGATATTCGAATTTCAAGCGTCATTTATGGTATAATTCTTGTGTTTTCCACGTCACAAAACGAACTTTTTTAACCCCTCAGACAATTCAACTTTAATAATTTTTTGCGACCAGCATAGATCAGACGGGGGAAAAATCCAACGAAAATATGAGCTGCGGACGTGGGACGATCAAGAGAACTCGTAAATCGCGTGTTGGAAGAAAGAGAAACACAGCTGGCTGCTTTGCCGCGCGGTTATATTCCCACTTTACACGATATACATAATTCCCCTGCAATCCGTATATTCCGAATGATTTATCGCGTCTCTCGTTTCAACGAAATTGTAATAAGCTAATTAATAATAACTTGTCTTGGACGTTTTCTTGAATGTTCAACTCACCATTAGTGTGATCCGAATGCTTAATTTTTATTTTCAAACCTCCATCTTCGCGACGTGTGCACTCGATCAACCTTACCTTTACATTATATTTTGTTTACAACTTGATTTTATTCTTCCTTATTTCGCTTTAATTCATTAATTACTCCGTCTTTTTCTACCCCTAATTCAATTACAGACTTCCTGTTGTCGCTTACGTCCTCATCTTTATTTACTATACTTTCTACGTGGCTATTTATACAATTCGTTAAACTTTTCATCAGGTTAATGGAACCGTGAGGTGGTTCTACGGGGATAAATTCAAATCATGGTTAAGCTTGTTACACGATCATCGCGATTTTGGGAAAACGCATGTTTTCACGTGATACCACGCCTCAAATCTATCGCTTTTCAAAATTTCTGCGCAAAATCGTCGCCTGGAATGCTCGGTGTTCCGTATCGCACCCATGCGCTTGAGTAACAGGTCATAAATGTTGGAGCTGGAGGGCACGAGGATGAAGGGGACCGCGGAGGTTCTCGGTTGACTTTCGAGCGCGGCGAAGAGAATAATAAATACAAATTGACCAATAAATCTGGGGTTTATTCAGGGGCAAGTATATCACCGTCGCCTCAGCTAGCTGGCTGCAGCAGCAGACGATGCACTTTCCGCCGACCCACGCGGCCGCGGCTCGAGTTCCGGTTGAATTACGATTCGTCAGACGTGCAGGCGTCGCGGCGACGGCGGCGTGACGGGAAATCCCCGCAAGCTCTTCCCAAAGACGTCAGACGTCAAGGATCCACGCGCCGTTAATTGAGCCGAGACTTGTCCGCGGGTAGAAATTTCATCGCTTACCTATACATGTAGGTATGTGACGTATATTTTGTACGCAGATACTCCGTGATTCGGAGACACGGGGTATAGCGCCGAGGAGGTGCGATAGCCGTAATTCAAAGGGAGGATGCGTCACACCGATCCACCTACAACGCGTCGCCGCCATGCGACTGCCATCTTTCATCCTCTTTTATGCGCGATATTCTCTCCGGTTCTTCGGAGGATGGATTTTAGCGCTTTATAGGCGACCTTATTAAAAATAATGAGCCGGATCGTATCGCGCGACTCTTGCCGTCACTGTAATAAAATCCTTCACCTCTGTACCTACGCGGATTTTTTCGCACCTCTATTATTCCCGGCCTTTTAAACATGCCTGACTGCGGTTTACCCACCACTGCGTGTATCCTAAAACCAAAAAATCCTGACGTGTGTGTGCATGATTCTGTAATTTTTTAATAAGACTTTCCGTATCTTCTCGCCCCTGAGGTGCCGCTGAGGGTTGCAAAGATTTATAAAGAAATCGAATCTCTCTACGACCTCGTATCGTCCGAGTGAGAATCGTTATCGCGCAAGAAGTTAAATTATGAAGCATCTTCACCACGCCGTCTACCTGGCTTATATAATCAGCAGCGCTAATCCGGACCAGGGACAAAACACCCGGTGAATTATAAACGCCCCGGTGACGTTTCTGCCGAAGAAAAGATTCGAGCCACGCCCCGCAATGTGCGATACGTATGGATACTACGGTGGTGGACGTTCATAAACTGTGCAAGAAACGTGCATACAGTCACTGCAGTCTCTATTTCTCCGAGCATTTGCAGCTACGGAATACATGTATAGTACAAAAACTTGAGAAGGTTTCTATGGTGGGTGGAAAATATAATTGAGATTGTAGAAGAAGCGGTCAAACGGGCTAGAAAGCTGCCGACGACGACGACGACGACGACGACGACATAAACATGTAAAGCAAAGGTATGCTCGTGCAATTACCGTTCCTCGGTTAATCCGACATTTCTTCGTTCTAAACTGTTCGTTTTATAAACGAAGCTGAATCATCGGTGTGTTACCGTGAACGGAAATACCACTATTCAATAATTACACGGAAATAGCAGGCATCGCTGTGCGATGTACGGCAGTTTCCATCGTGAATCAACGCAGACGCCAAGTCCTTTAGAACCAATGTGAAAGGGAGAAATCGGCTACAGTAAAACCTGTATACATATTACGATTTTGGCAAACCTTGGCAAGCCACGTTTCGTTTCAGGTTTTTAGGCACCTTTCAATCGCAATTCGAGTGACTATGGTTCGGATCAGGCGACACGACAAAACCAGCTGGAGGGGGAAGCAAACTTTCAAGCTCAAACAACGTCGGGTACAATGAGTTTAAATAGGTCCGTCAAGAGTTCAAATATATTTCAAGTTTAAACATCGGAGTGTGTGCTCATTGCCAATAGATGAGCCGGTGACCATCGAGCCTGAAATGTTCAAACAAGGCAAATCGCGGGTCTGTTAATGCGGAGACACAAATGTGGCCTACCATTGGCACTTTTCCTCGCGTACCTTTTGCCGTCGAATTACGCAATTACGTTCATCCTGCCCGTTTCGCGGTATGCAAGGAATGAGAAAAAACGGACGATATCCACGGCGATAAATCCATCACGTCATTAGCACGTTATAAGAAGAAGAAGAATACCTAATAAGATGGAGACGAGGGGGATGAACGCACCTGACGGACGCGTGCTGCAGTAGGAACTGCGAGGGAAAACAGACGGGGAAAAAGACAGGAGTGAATTAATGGTGAAGAAATGCTTGGCTAACAGATTCTAATTGCAACATACGAGCCAATCGTCGAGACTCTTCTTACATCCATGATCGCGGGACCGGAACTCTGGAGGCAAGGCTGCTTTCGTTAACGCACTCAGCGGGCCCTCGTGTTCACCGTCGTAATCCCCCTGTACGTAGGTAATAAATTTATAACTTGTATGGACTGTGAGGTATAATGCAGAGAGTGTCGCTCCGTGTCTCGTTCACGTATTACCGCAAGCTGTCATCCATGGGGACCCGCTGTTACCGCCGGCTAGGTTTCTGGGGTGCCATTAGCCATTATCGTCGGTGGTTTCAGAAGCCCCGGGTTACCGGTAATCGGGGAACTCTTCGCCTTGAATGCACGTTGCTGGTTTGCTTTTACAAATAAAAACTCGACACAGCTTCATCGTCAATTACCGATAATTGGTCTAGTGCTAGAATCTTTGTTGTTCACATTACTGATTCTTGTATACTTCGTTAGTTTATAGAACTTGGGTCTATAAGAAAATGATTTATAGAATGTCACCGAGCTATTGCTAAAGTTATAATAAAGACAAACATTAAACGACACTGAATTTTTTTTTTTTGTTTTAGTTACAATTTCGTTACTCCAACATCGTCAGTGTTAATTTTAACGACTGGCAGGATAATTGGCAGTAGTAATTTCTCACACAACAGAAAACTGAAAGACGTCAAAAAGACGTTTTGAAGATGCTTATACGACCCCCTCTTTGACTTCAAAATATTATCTCAAAAACCAAAAATTTAAGACATCATTTAGATACCCAAGGGGTTAACCACTAAAGCAGTCATTGTGTCAACCTTTACTATAGTCATTTTACAATCACTGTAGTCATATGTACTTAGTCAAATTTTCATATTAAAACGGTAAAACCTTTTGCAATCATAAAATTTTTTATTTTGTCTCTATAGTCTGAAATCACTGGGTTACTTTTTTCGAGTGGTTAACCCCTTGCAGACGTCTTGAGATGAATTTTAGTTTTGTGCCGTATGGGATGCTTTTGACGTCAACATTGTTATCGCGTAGCGCAATCGTTCTTTACTTGCTAGGACCTTACCAACAACATCCGGAAGTGCCGTCCTTCAGAAAAAGCTACAATCAGATGAAACTCCTTTTTCATTATACGTATCTCGAATTCTCGTTACACACTTGCAAGCCAAACTCGATATTCACAAGTACTTCGTACTCCAGATCATATAGTTCTTTAGAATCGAATGTAGATGATAACTGTGTAACTCAAAGTCACAGCTTATCGTTGAATTGAGTAAATACTCGCCTATCCGTCCACGTTAGAATCCGAAAGGAATACGTCTGGGGCCTGCATCCAGCGGCATCGTCAGTCGAGGAAGAGTTAATGAATTTGTCGATGTCGCCTGGCGGGGACGCGCTTGTAACTTAACCGCGCTTTGGTTCTAGAGTTTCCCATCGCCCTCTTGCACCTTCACCGCACCATCACCACCACCACCACCACCACCTTGGTTTTCAAGGGTTCCGTTCAGCTCCTCCTTTTTCTTCTCCGGCGTTGTTTCTTTCTCTTTGTACAATCCTTGAGCCTCCTCAGGTCCCGTGTGGGTGCGAAATGGACGGACGGACAGTCGAGAGGGCGGACATGTGTACAATACTTACACCTACACCGAATACACACATGTTATGTTCGGTCAAATTTACACATGCTCATACACATTGTATAGAGTCTAGTACCATCTCGACGTCAGGCACGAGCACGCGTTGTAACCTGAGGTTATCTCGCGAACAGGCGTTAGTCCTCGTGCCACCACGCAGCGTGTTTCCATCTTGTATTCTTGTCCGACAAGATCTTTATTTCGAGGTGCGAAATATTTATTTACCTCCAAACTCCGTGGCTTTGTGTTATATCTGGATATGCTTGTGTACCACGCTGCACGTAGGTATAATACGTGTTCATTCCAGCTCTCGTCCAGCGAATTATCGGACTTTGTGCAACTTCATTCCGCTGTATAGGAAAAGAAAAAGCTCGACCACGATTCGTTATCGCAATTGCAATTGTTGCAGGTATGCCGGACAATTTTAGTCTGGAATAAACAACGGCAAAGGCGTATTCAGGTTCGCAGGACCATCGTATCTAAACGTATCTGGTAGCCGTTCCTCTGAAAACGAAAAAAAACTTGCTCGTTTTTACGTAGGAGTGCCGCAAGTTAACCGTGGATAATAAAAAGAGAAATATTTGTGGGAGATAGAATAAAGGTGCTAGGACGTTGCGAGGTGGCTGGCCAGCTGGCGATACGTTATTAAATTCAAATTTCGAATGGGGTTTAATCCGGTTTGAAAAAAGTCAAGTATGAAAAGAAAACAATAAGAGATAAAAACAACAACTAACAAAAAGCAACAACTTCTCAATCTTTTTCCCACGCTATAATTCCCGTTGCACACGCGATAGGAATTATGGCTTGCTGCGGTCCTGAGACGCCTGCAGGAGAACAAGATGGTCATTCCCGCTGGTCCTGAAACAGCTGCCTCTGTAAAGTTCGAGTCGAAAAAAACTTCGCATTGACGGATGGATAATCGGACTTTCGGCCAGGCGTTTTGAAACGAACGTCTCTTAGAACGGCAACATGTATAAACAGCGATCATCATCTTCCTAATCACATGTCGAAAGATCGCTGCGTTCGCAAATTACAGTTTCCATAATTGTGCATCCGAAAAAAAAAACAGAGCAAAAAAATAAGAAGACTAAAATTATTCGTTTCTCAGAGATGGGAACTGAAAATTTCCTTTCTTCATCGAAGTTTACCGGAACATTTATAGTATTCTTCACATCGAACTGATTCGAGGTTTCGTCGTCACGTTGTTGGCGCGATCACAGACGAATGAGCACGCAGCTTTCGTTTCATTTAACGTGAAATATTTCTTCGGCAGCATCACTCGCGGCTACCGAACTGTCGTTTAATTTGATTTACGCCGGTCTCGGTGCAATTAATTACTAGAAGCAACAGGTTTCTCTCTCTCTCGTTAAGGTTCGCGTCGAGCTCCAGCCCTCGGGCTCCGGTCTTCTTACACTGCTGCACATGTGCAGAGACGAAGGCGACGCTGCCTCGTCCTCGTCTTTATTTTCTCCCCTGTCCAATTTCGCGGATGTTCGAAAATCTCGTTAAATAGCCGCTCGTTAAGTGCCCGCGAATCGATGATGTAACTGCATTGCACGAATCGGCGATGCGCGTATCCTAGGATGTGACGTTGGAGTGACGTTTAAGTGGGTGTGGTCACATTTAAGGAGAAGAACTTCAGACATGCCCGTCAAAGACTTATTTTACTCCGAGTGAAAGTAATACGCCTGAAGTCCGTCGGCTAAGACCCGCCTTCGACGCTTTGCTCGGCCTATAGGCAATAACGAGCTGCCGCTGCACACTTTCGAACAAATATGAGTACGGATTTTTTCCTTGCACTCGACTTGTCCCCCGCTTTTAAACGCTTCGTAGTCGACGCGTCTCCATTCACCTCGGCTGCTGGATTGCTGCACGGTGGGAAAAGCATTTTAAGCATTCATTCCACTTTCGCAATCGGCAGGTGCGATGAATAATAATCATTATTCAATCATCGCGGCCAACCGTTTCTGCAACGCAGAACGATATTCGCACGGATCAGAGTCTGCGGAATAAGAAAGGTTCGTGAGGCAAGAAACGAGACTCTTGAGTAGCATTTTTCAACCACTTAGGTACACAATTATGGTTCGATCTCTTTCACGCAAACCTGCTGCTCGGTTGAAAGAAATATTATAGGTACGATAACTCTAACGCTAATTCAACATGCTCGAGAAGGTTTGAGTTGAGAAGCTGAAATGCCGATGTTCTACAAGAGTGTATACTTTTAAATGTTGACAAATAAAACGTGCTAAAGAGTTTAGGACAAATTCAATACTTCGTTTGTGTAATAAAATGACACATTTTTCTATTTCCATTGACACTTTCATAGTAATTTCTGAGTTTGCCGTTCAACACATGTCTATCAGAGAATTGTCATTCGGTGTTAATTTGTCACTCATATATTTACACAAATATTTTCTGAGACCAAACAGCAGAAATCGAAAAGTCTCTTCGACACGTCGTAAAATTTTTAAAATCGTTGATGATCCAATAGCGACGATAAACAGCCAACCACTCTATCAAACAGACACGAAGTCAAGGTTTAACGTCTCCGTTTTTATAATTAACCATTATTTTCCCTCCGCGGTACGTATCCATATATAATTACACGAGTTTATACGCGGTGGATAATTTTGCTCTCGGAAATGAGGATCAAGACGACTTTATACTGCATTACTTACGTATACTACACTCGCATCAAAGTCGTGACTGTAGCACCGACCACTAATCGGCTACGATTAGTCGATGATGGTAACCAGTCTCTATTAAACTGACGTTTCGAGTCAATCGGCGTTGCGCATTCACACGCAAACGGATCGCATGACTGTTGTACCAACGGAAAATTAACGGAGAGATCTCGCCTACGCCCGTATCATCGTATAATCCAACTCGATCAGATAGAGAAACAATTAACCAATTAGGTGCATCGTAATTGAGCAGCGGTCCGCTCAGCTCGGCTGCAGCTACTTAGTATCCATATCGATCTGAACTGGAACGACCCATTTGCATTTTATTTCAACTGCAGGCTGAATGGCGCTCCGAATTTAACATCGAGGTAGTTTTTTTCGAGCCCATTCGCTCGCCGACTAATGAACAACCATTAACTTTTTTCTCTTTCTCATTATTGGCCGCAGTGCTCTTCACTACATCTCGAAGGATTCGGTATCAGTAAAAACAACATGGCGTCCGACTAAGATATCAGCTGACCGTACTTTTACACGAATAACGCGAGTATAAAAGCACGAAAAACTTCGTGCAGGCTGTCAGCGTTTCATTTCGTTGCGATAAACCGTAATAGAGTAAATTATATGACAAAAAACAACTTTTATAATTAAATACGAAGCGAGTGATTTGAGGTTTCTGCCACCAGATGCCACCTTTAGATACACTCGACTCACTCCTGCAGTACTGATCAGAAGTTAATTTTCATTTCTCAGAAATAATAAATTGATTTTCTCATTCCGACATATAATTTTCGGGCTTTTTTCTTTCAATTTATTGTATCTTCGGCGCTGGCGTAATTCACTCGCTGCACATAATGGTCTCGAAGTGGATATAATACAAGGCTCAGATACGCACGTGCGGCTCGCCGCGAGGAGGCGATTTCGCGTAGGTGGTTGAGGTGCGCGAAGGTGGTGACGTGTGATTCGAAGAGGGAGGAGAAAGGCAAGGGGGCAGGAGGGGGGGGGGGGGGGGCGCCATGAGACTGACCCCGCGGCGCGTCTTGTTAAACGCGTCTGTCGAGTGGCTCGCGCCATTCCACACAATAAACAGAAGGTGCAATGGTGTAATTTACATTCACAAGTGTGTATACATAAAGTTGCACAATATTATCAACTGCAGACTGTAGTGGCCAGCAGTTCGCAAGAATATACGGAAAAGAAATTTACACAAGCACGTATATACCTACATACCTATATATGTGTATATGTATAATGTAATTATAAAAGCTTTCTAATTAAAAACTGACGGAGTTGACGGTGATTATTTTAATTCTGAATTCATTTTTGGTCCATCTCCTCGATGATAGTGGATTGTGGATCGTTTATGTGTAATAATATTATAGGGTATAAGAGATCCACACGCGTTATGCGCCTCAACTAATACACCCGTGTAATTAGCGTCATTCGTTTATAGCAATTACGGGACGATTTACACAGACGCATGTATGCGTACGGCAGTTTAAAATCTCGAGTCTTGAAACCGCGGCATTCTCCTTAATTACAAACGGAGTTTAAAACCGCTCGAGCAGATCTCCATTGCACACGTGGGTCGATCCGACGAATACAGTGCAGCGTCATTTGAATGCGGGAATCCTTTTGACGAGGCCTGAAAGTCGGTTCCCCTTTTATACGCAAGTTGCATAATCAGAGATAGGTATTTGAAAAGCAAACTGCAGTTCTCTTGAGATAAATATATAATAGGTAGTTATACATATATATATATATATATATACTCACGTTCGGTTAAATTCTCTCTCTTTAAATAAAAAATGTAATGTAATTTTGAACAAAAATATCTTGATCACCGGCAGTAGGCTTCGAAAGTGACTCGAGATGATAAGGATACCTGCGGCGTGACGTATTAATTTATTATATAGTTTATTTATACAGCTTAAAAGAGCTTATACCCGTAATCTGTGGACCCTTATAGTTCGGTACAGCTTAATCTATGGATCTTGGAGCCGCCCTTGATGCGCGCGTTACGTCCTCAACCGCACGCTTTTACCGGATACCATACATACAATATAACAGATCAGTTCCAGAGGCGAGATTTTATCCTCTAACGAGTCTTGTACGAGTTGTAAATGCTGCAGGACGGATCGACTCGGTTAAACCGCGACGATAATCGTAATAATGAAACTTTTATACCTATAACGGCATGAAACGCAGATGAAAATCGTTAAACGAAATTTTAAGCGGTACTTGTACATTATATATACATATACGTTTCGGTCGTTGGATGATAAAAAATGAATCTACAACTCTTTATTATGCTTATGCGCGTCGGAAATATTGGATCGATCGAAACGATCAGATTATACGACGCGTCGACGAAACGGCGCGCGATGCGATACAGTTTTAAAATTTTTCGTGAGGGTTAGCTACGTACGATGCACATGATCGCGTTGTAACGAACCAACCAACCTACCGTCGAAACGACGCTTCTCTCCGGCAAGGCTTTCCGATCAAAGCCTGCGAGCAATGAATCACGGAGGCTGCTGTTCTCCGTTCTGGTCGGCGCCCATGTACGTATGCCCCAAGGATCCTGCGGAGGATCCGATCGATAAATCATCATTTCCCCCGGGGTATCGTGGGCATTGTAAATGAGATTCGGTCATAGATCTTCGCGATGGTCAAGAGTCTAGAATATCCCCCCCTCGTATCTCTCGGTCAGCTTCTACGGAACCTCCCGTGGCGTTTGTGTAGATTTAGCTTCAAACATGTGTAACTATGTTACGTTAGGGCTAAAAGCCCCCAGCTGTCGTATCTTTGCTGCACGATTTGCCTCCTCCGATCGTTACTATTCAAGCATCTTCGTTTAGTGCCGCTCGCGCTGCGGCACCTGCCGGTTTCATACACTTTGACCAAATCAAGGTTCTTTTTTATTTCTTCGAACGGTCCATGTCAAGAGGATGACATCTAATTTACCCGGTTTCATTGGGCAAGGATTTTGTTCACCGTTTTAAGTCCACGAGAAATCACTTTTCCAGCGTATAATTGTAAAGTCGTTGGACATTGTGATCAGGTTACCTAGTTTTGCTTGTTCAAGTCTATCCACAACTTACCGATCGATCTCAATTCGATTCGATGCGAGTTCCGATTGCTCTGTAAATCTGGTTGTTGAAAGTATGCCAAACTTAGATCTTAGATCTACTGTCAGGAGTTTCACGATTACACGGCACCGATCGATCGCGATCTACGAATCCTGTACGATAACCTGGCGCAGATAGTTTTAGTGAATCGAAAGATGGAATGAAATTAAAAAGGGTATAAATCTCGGCAGCGTGTACAAACGAGTATCAAGTGAACGGACTTGGCTTTTTCCTTAAATAAAAAGAAGGATTATACGTATAGGTAATATAAGAAAATCGTTGATGATGCGAAATCGGATCCTTTAGATGTGAAGATCTCGAGTCGTGAGGCTGCAGTGACGTGGAGCACGTGACATTTAATAAACATCGCATATCTACCCTGGAGGACACACGTGTACTCGCGTGTACACTTATATCGGCTAGTTTCATTGATGAATGAAAGATAGCGGCTCGACGGGACGCGCTATCGTACAAATTAGCAGTGAGATAAACCCCGACGGAGACAGATTGCCCGACACAGTATGTAAGATACAATTATCTTATACACACCAAGTTGAAAACTGGTATCTCGTAGACTTGCCACCTGTACAGGCATGAGATGCAGTAGCATCGCCGATTCAGGTGAAAACACGCCGAGACACGCCGCAGCGGAATATTCATCATCACTCACGCAGATCCGCGAGGCCTTCCTCGCGATTTGCTAGACTCGAGGCTTAATTGAAACACGCAATTCGATAATGCGATATTTATGACCAAGGATGTTTATATCGTCGCAAAAAGAGGGATACATTGAGAGAGGAAGAAAAAGAAGAATTAAAGGTTTGTCGAAGGTGTCAATGATCGGTTTATTTTATTTATTTATTTTTCTTTTATACTTATTTTTCGACTTTTCAAATAATCGAATATGAGAAATTAATTGGAAGAGAAGAGTGATTCGCGTTTTTATATTTTCGGTTTGTTGTTTTTGACACACGTGTGGCAAATAATTACTTTCGAATAAATCTGTTATTTATCTTTTTCTGCGGTACCAAAGTTAAGTATATGTAATTAAATGCTAGTGCTGTACATCAATGTTGCTACATCGGCCATTAAAACTTAATTTTCGCTAGCTGATGCTCGCGGTAATAATTTCGAATCGCACGAGGCGTGATTGAGAGATAAAATATGTATAAAAAAGAGTGAGACCGAGAGATGCAGGGGAAAAGTGGGAGACACAACGCGATAAATCGCGTGCGTTATACTACTTGGCGATCGTATAATAGTATTAAGATTCGAGCTCGGTATGGAGGGTTTTTAATTAATGTTAAAATTAAGGAAGACAAATTTTATTTCGCTTCTTACTTTTTATTCTTTGATTCTTCTTCTTCTTCTTCTTCTTCTTCTTCTTCTTCCTTCCCACAAGAAATTTGAATAACCAATCAAGCCCGGGGATATCAGGCGCGTGCATGCTGCTCGTGTATCTTACGCGTATACGCGATGGTAAAATTCAAAAGTGCGTATCTACGCATCGACATCAATGCGTGTACGTTCAACACGCATCGTACCTACATAAACCGGCCGGATTCCGCGTGTGGGTCGTTCCAGTTACGCGAGACGACGAAAGTGCGAGCAAATCGACGACGAAGAAATGAGCCGAAAGTTGCGAGAGAGGGAGAGAAAGAGAAAGAGAGAGAGAGAGAGAGAGAGAGAGAAAATTAACGGACCGAAAAACGATAACTCGCTTCTTCTCTGTACAAGCTGCACGTATTATATGCAAAAGAAAAGGGAGAAGCACGAGAATTCTTGAATAACGAAATTGATAAGGACGCAGACGTTATCCTTAGTTCTGGCTGAATTAAGGACTGCAACGTGTATAATATACTACGAGTATAATTCCTGGAGTCTGCTCAACCCGGAGGTCCTTGATTTTTATATCGATGGCTCCCTCTCTCCAATGCAGCACCATTATTTTACAGCGCAGTGTTTCACAGAAGTTTCGGATCAATTAAAAATTCACTGGAGAATCGATTAACCGATTACACTACTCGGATCTACACCATTGGATTTTAAAAGCTGTTAATTAAATCCGTGTCTCCAGATGACGAATTTCCATTTCGAAAACACAATGGGTTTCGGTTGCCAGACGTTTGTTACGCACAGCTGACCAAAGACACCATATCCATCTCCGAGTAAGATAATCAGCCTGACTGGTCTTGATGTTCGTGGTAATGGATCGCTTAATCACGTTAATTAATTTAGACAATTAGAGGCGATGGCCCACGCAAGTTCTGCAGCTCGGAAATGATCGAACCTCAGCTTTAACCGGCCGGCCTGGCGACCGTGGGTCTCGCCTGCAACGCAGTCATTCACCATACACATCGAGTATAATTTATTAATTTATTCTTTGTGAATTGGTGAATCATCAATGTGGTCCTGTGGTTCGGTACACACAGTGCCTGTAATAATACACACATCCTGAGGCTCAGCTAGGTTTAACAAGCAGTTCGTCTTTTTCTCTCGCACTCTCTCTCTCTCACTCCCTCTGTCCCTGTTTCTCTTTTCCTCTTTCTTTGATCGCTGATTTCTTAAAACATGCAGATATACATCGGCGCGAGCATGTAATATGCGAATTCGAATCATTGAGAATTTTTAAGTGGTCGTTGTAGAATCAGCTTCTTCTTCTTGTCTCGGGCTGCAGGATGATGCGGAGATAAAAAGAGGAGCGCGGGAAAATAAACGGATCTTTGCTGGTGGTGAATTTTCGCGGATTGAAACTGCAGCGCGGTTTCGTTGAAGAACAAGAAAAAAAAAAACAAATTCAAACTCCAAACGGATTTCATTCTATAAATTGGGCGGGATCAAAAAGTGAAATTTTCGATTTTCAAAATGTAGGACACAATGTAAAGAAAATTCAAAATGCAGATCGGTATAAAAAGTGAAAATATAAAATCGTCATCAATATTTTTATTCATTCCAACGATTTTTTATATTTTCGTTTTCTATACTTCGACCTTCCTACAGTTATTTCTGGCTTTTTAATATACCGTATCTTTTTCAATATTGTGAAATTTTATGAATTAGATTTTTAGATTCTTTAAAAATTCGACAATTCGATCCTTCCATCGGGTAGTCATTTAGTTTTTGATTTCCGTCCCAAAAATTCGCTCATCCTTGGACAATTGCGAAAATATTTCGCTACCGCATTTCAGAGCACGAGATTATAATTCAACACGTACAGTTAAACTGATCGTGCATCTACTTACGGTAATCGGGGTATAAAGAGGCTCCCGCGGAGGGATAAATTCACTTAATAGGCAACTCTTGGTGAAACAAGATTAGCAAGAAAGGATTAAGGATGTACTTTGTACGGCGAAGCGCACACGAACGCACGCGTGCAATCACCGGTTTTCCTGCACCGCAATATCCCGCAGGATGAACACCGACGTTTTAAACGATGGGTAAAAATATCAAGCATGTATACCACATACCTGCATTATGGCACTTAGCGATGCCGCATCGTTAATTTCGCTAATTAAGTTAGCACCGAACGCCTCGGCCTTCCTTTGTCCTTATTAATTTGGCATTTTTACCTCTGAGTCTGCAACTCATTCTCTGCGTCTCTTATTCAGATGATATATTGCGTCCGCTCAGATTTCGACGAGAGTTTTATTAGCAGGCTTGGATTTATTTATTATATCTGGTTTCACTATCGCAGTTATAAGTTCTATGGCAGTTTAAGTAGATTATAATTCACGGTAAAATAAGTCTGTATATGAAAGTTGTACGAAATAAATATTTTTTTTCTTTCTTTTTTTCATATTGTGTCCTCTTTTTTGCTTTCGATTTGTTTTTAATTTTTGCGTCACCACGGCCCACTTAATCCTCTTAATCATGAAAAATCACCTGCAACTTCTCCCGCGCAGGACCTGTTTCATCGCGTATCCAAGGATTTAATACACTGGGACTTAATATCGAGATGACAAATTCGCGTATTTAGTGATATTTATGCACAAGGATCACGTCCGATTCCACTCACAACATCCAGATAATCCTGGCTTAAACCGCTACCATACATTTCATCTCACTATATACCGTGATCGAATCAATATCTGCTCACCGATGCGTATAATAATAATAACAATAATAATAAAGTAGTTAAATTATCGATAGATTTATTCCTTATTTTGTACCTCATTCAAAAAAACACCCAACAACAAGCTAGAAATCTGAAATAAATTCGAAACAGCGACTCTACGCGGTATTCAAGGATCCAATTTGTTGAAAATCACGTTTCGGAGTCACGCTGGCGGGTCGGATAGAAGATATGAAATTATCTCAAATTTCCGTAGACATTGTGAGAGCGCGGCTTGTTAACGCGAGAGACACAAGATAAGCGTGGGTGTTGTTACAAAGGCGGCAAAACGCTGGAATACGGCTTGTTATTTTCTTTGTCTTACCGGTGATTTCTTTTTCCCCTAGCTGATACGTTGAATTTCCTTCTTTATATATACAGTCTCTTCTCTTTCTTCGCTCCTTTATTTCATTTGATTTTGTTTTATTTTATTTTATTTTTAACCTCAGACGTCTTTTTTTTTTTTTTTTTTTCTTTTTTTTATATATACTTGTATTCAAATGTTGAAAACGTTCGGACACGGTGAGATTCTTGAGCGTTAAGCGTAAGTTACGCGCGTATTATGTGGCTGCTGAAGAGGCTACGGCATAAACGGTAACACGAGAACCGGGGAGATTCGGTCGAGTCCGCGTCCCCGTCAGGACCTCATGCTCAGAGAATAAGAAGGAAAAAGACATACACATATATATATATACACTTAGTTGATTCCAACCTCGATAAAGAATCACACCGAGGACAGAGCCCGGCTCCCGATTATCCCGAGACTGCGTCTCAAGCTACTCGAATTCTGGTGATATTATTCACGGCCACAGATTTCCCGTTTTTGTTCTTTCTTCACAGTTTCGTCCTTTCAGCTCTATCTATGTCGGTCAGCAGGAAAGCCGATATTTTCACGCTCTTGAAACTTAACTGTCGATTCTCACCTAGGCACCTCACCTCACCGATCTTATGTTAATATATAAACGAGGTACTGTTCACGCAGGTATTTACGGCAGGTATCATCGACGAAATGCGAGCCGTCGTCCTCTGATCCCTGTGTATGGCATATAAAGCGATTTCCTAGCTATCGCGTTACCAACGCAAACCTAACGAATACGTATGTATGCGGCGAGATCCCTCGACCGTGAAAGTATACATTACTGTTTCACTGTGGATAAATTGAACCGTTCCAGTCAGCTCGTTACATCCGGAACTTCGACGAAATGTACACGGAAATTATTTTTTTCTCCTTTTTATGCAGTGCGACGACGGATCGAGAGACTATAATTTGCTTCATCAACCGATACGCATTTTCGATCGTTCGCTTTGTGGCGGAAATCGATTTTTCATTCATCCGAAATCACTTCGGTTTATTTGATCGTAAGATGATACCAGCGGCAGAAAGGATTAAAAAAAAATCCGGCGAGCATTTCAATCGGATAAAAGAAGTAATCACTTAACATCGTGAACAGACGTGTAAATTTTGAATGGGAGTAAAAAAGAAAAAAGAAAAAAGAAAAACGGTTCGAGTTAACGATAACTTAAAAAGCATCACGAAAAAATCCCCTTCGCCAGTTCCGAAAGATCAACCCTTTCCACGCTCGAATTACGCCACCTTAGAAGCGTGACGAAAGCTCGTTGTGATGGGAAAAGTCTCTAGAGGTACTTGTAACGGATGCCGCATCGAAGAAGCTTAGCCGATCTAAATTTTAGAGCGTGGAGATCGAGCCGC
Organism: Diprion similis; assembly: GCF_021155765.1. NCBI lineage: Eukaryota > Metazoa > Arthropoda > Insecta > Hymenoptera > Diprionidae > Diprion > Diprion similis. The sequence goes on along the minus strand of NC_060106.1, from coordinate 17,050,118 downwards.
GCAGCGCGCGGCTTGGCATTGTGACGAAACTGGTTTAAGCGGTGTAAATAGTTACGTTTCGTAGGTTAGTTAACGATTCAATAGACCGGGAGGCTCTCTTCTTTCCCTCCATCCTTTCCTTTCTGCTATCCGAGTCCCCTGCACTTCGGCCCGGGCGTTGGAGCTCTTTTCAGGTCGAAGATAAATTACGAGGGGTGAGAGCACCCTGTGGCGACCCCTTCGAATTCTTCGGTATATATAAGGTACCGGAGAACCTTACACCGGCATCCTAACCTTCCTCAACCTAACCCACATCCGTATTTTCGGATTCTTTCAAGCGTTACGCCGCTGCCGCATATCCACCCGGGTAATTTACCCCACACCAGGGTGGAAACTACCCTACAGTGTCCATGACTGGGCCGTTTGCACGGCCTACCTGTCGCCTCGCGGAACCGGTGGCTAAACCGATTTATTCCACCACATCTGTTTCGCCACTGTGATTTCACTCCAACTTTTGTTCGGTTGAAAGTGTGAAGGAGCTTCTGCGTTTCGACTCCTTCGTTATTTCGGGTACAATGCATGACCTTCGAGTTTTGTGATAATAAACGCGATTGCGAGGTCGAGGAGCTGCAGGTAGACTTCGAATATTGTCAAAAGTAACTGTCAAATCCCATGGGATTTGGTAGCAAAATATCAGTGAAAATTTGCTAAAGAAATGTGAACCTCGTCAAGTTCTCAAGCCATGAACTTAACTCCTTGACTATAATTAATCGTTCTATCGAAAGATGTTACCTTCGACTCTTGAGTGGAACATCAGGCTGAACATTATAGTCGAAAACGCACAGAACCGAGTTTGAGATTTGGTGAAGACGTTTAATGGGGTGTTGGGCAGGTGGATACGAGCGGTTATAGTGCATAGCGTAAATCCTCGTCGAGGTGAAGATCCGCGCAGAGATGCCTGCATAGCTAACTCGGTGATAAACCGTTAAAACCCGTAAAACTGCCTACTGATTAATTAATTAGTTAGTAACAAGTGTCAACCACTCGAAGAGCACCGGCTGGACGACGAATCTCCATGACGTTCCAAACTGTGCGGTGGACTCGGTTGCGTCCACCGTACGGATTGACAGGTAAGACTAATCCACCGGCGTTACGTCACGTGGAGAAACACATGCTTGACAGTATACATTCATCCATCTCTCTCTCTCTCTCTCTCTCTCTCTAACGAATCCAAATCCGGAACTATCTTAACGCGTGATATTTACAGGGTTGGAGCGATGGATTTTGGCTTACGACAAGAAATGAAAAAGCGTGAAATTGTTATCTCACCGACAACGACGACGTGCCCGAAGACCTGGTCGCTGGCCACGTGGGAGCAGTTCCAACGGTGATGTCTGAACTGGTGCCGACATTCGCGCAGCCCCAGAGCGGCGCCTTCCCCGACAGCTGGCATGGCGTGTGGTGCTGCTCTACACTGGTCTCGTTGACCCTTGGCCAGGCCTGGTATCCTGCCGCAAACAGCCGCGCCAACGACGACGGCACCCACCACCCTGCGACAGATAGGAGAAGAAGAAAATAAATAAAGAAAACGGTCGATTAATGAATTACCAAATGGTCCGTGGACCAGGATCGACGAAAGCTGAAAAAGAACGGGCAGAAGCGCCGAGACAAAGGAGTTACGGGGGTAACCGATGGATTGTCTAGAATTTTGTAGGGTGGAAATGGGGGAAGAAACATCGTCGCGCGTTCATAGGGGGGGAGGAGCGGCACATTAGTCAGGGTATTGAAGTGAAATTTATACCGATCAGTGAGGAGAAAGGTAAAAGAATTTCCTAACGGGGAGGAAAGAATTAGATGCCCACGACATACCTTTATATACCTTTCCTATAAATTGGAATCTTCCACGGTATCTTTGAAAGCAGATAAAGCGGAAGAGTTCGATAAATTCGTATGGTGGACAGGTTAACGCGGTTCACCGATGAAATGAAAAAGGTGGCTAACGAAATATTTCAACAGTCAGGCTCGCCGGCTCCGAACTGCATGGCTGCAGATCCGGCCGGTAAGTAGATAGTGGATTTTTCAACTAAACGTCGATTTAAAGGTCGATAAATTACTCGACGGCGTGAAAGTTTTTTTCTGCGTACACATGTGCGTGTGTCTGTGATATAAATGTGTTTAGATATTAAATGAAAATCAACAAGCTTGTGGATATCTACGTCCGTCTGTTTTGACCACCACCTCTGTGTCGGACTGCCTCTTATTTTTTCATTGGTCTTTACTCCTGAGTTACTTACTGTATCGAGTGTATTAGAATCTGATTTGAATTTCAAATTTTCATTTAATTCTCGCTCATCCGCTATCATCACACTCTTCTTGTTCTCCTTCTTCTTTATTTCTCTTTTTCTTCTCGTTTTGCTGCTGGTGCTGCAGATAAGCCGGACACCTTAATGATCATAAGTAATCAAGGATCGAACGGCGCCCGGTTGGCCAGGGATTTAAGTGGTCGCAAGTCGCAGCGGGTGCCTCGAAGTCCCCTTCAATACCGAGTCCCTGCAGTCATGCAGTGACACATTGGCGAGGAGGTGGCCGCAGCGAGTTCCTTCCTCCATTGTGTCTGGCGCTAACGAAGTTGACCATCTTCGATCCGAGACTATTATACACCCTGGATTATCACCTTCGGAAATTACCATAAAACCACATCGTTCATCGGATTAAAATCCCTAAACGGCGAAGATCCCACCTCCATTGCCCGCGGAGTGATTGAAATTCTCAAAGTTTCTTCCCAATGTCACCTTCGCCAACTCGATCCCCGTTCGAACATGAGGTCAAAACAATTTTGGCAAGAAACCTGAAAGCTAGCGGATCATGGGGACCGAGAGTTTTGCCGAGAAGCAAGTTTTCTCTGGCCATTGTGCTTGTCGTATCCTTTCGACACCCACCGAGACAATTCGCAGCGCTTTGTTGCTCTTCGACGAACGCTCTGAAGCAGGAATTCGTCGATGCGGAAGCCGACGGAATGGGCGTTGGTTGTCAGGAAGATGAGGAATCCTCCTCGACCAGTGCTCGCTGCTCGTACACGAGTCATCGAGTTCGATTCGTTCGTAGTTTGGGCCACCGAGCGTCCGCGTTCGACTTGCATTCCGATGCAAATAACGCGCCCCAGGGACGTAACGTAATCGTTGCAATTTCATGCTTCTCAGAAATTCGTTCCTCCTCACCCTGCCCTGCCCATGGCCATGGATCCTTGTCCTTGTTTTCGTTTTTCCATTTTTTCAGACAAAAAGGTCGTGCCTGTTAGCTGTAATCATTTCTGATACGTCAGCAGGTCGTTTTCAGGACCCTTATTATACATCCACCCTCCACTTGCTAGAATTTTTTTTTTTCCGACTTTATTAATGAAGAATACTTTCTACCAGTTGGTGTAAATTTTCTTAAACAATCGTACGATGTACACTGTTTTCAGGATAATGCTTCGAACATTGAAGTGACCTTGTTTTTCATGGATGTCTCTCCATTCGCCGATTCATTCGACACCTTGACTAACAAAAAAAGTTTGAAAGAAGGATTTTCGACCATGTCGACGCGCCTTTTGTTGTCCATCAAACGCGGAACATAACTCGTGATGGTTAACTAGAACTGAAGGCTGGATGAGCGAGGTGGAAAGTTGGTGGAGATGCGCTGAGTCTCTTTAATTATCGCTCACACCGGCAGTCGTTAATCTAATTAGACACGCTTAGCCAAGAGCCACGAGCATTGAAGATATATAACGTCGCGCGTTCGCGTCGGGTTTGCGCGAGGCATCGTTCACTCACCAATTACTCATTTGTTTTACTTTACGGGATGGCAATTATGCAGGCTAATGTCGCGCGTCGACCCATTTGAAACGACAGGCGACATCAGGAGAACCGGCCGGCCGTCTGTCGGTCGCTCCGCTTCCACAACCTACGCTTCGTCTTCACCAACGAACCTCCAAGTACGCAGCAGCAACGTACAAACACGGCGGAATGTTCGTCGGCTGTCGAATATTGGGTAGGATCTAGATTTTTATCGTGTCACTAAATAGGCACTGAATTCGATCAATGGATGCAGAATTAAAAAAAGAAAACACGTAATTAATTGAATTTAAGCTTCTTTTTTTCTGCGTTTTTCAAGTCACATGTGAGTAAATTGGTTCACTTCTGGGAGCAGAAATTTCCTCCAATACGTGGGTATATAACTGCATTAGAAGTGAATTATACGTTGGAAACAAGTTATTGTAAGGCTGTCAGTGTTTTCTCTTCTGTGGCTGGATACAGCTTCTGGAAATGTGCGGCATTAAAGGTTCAATTTCAACACTGACATGCCCCTCTAATTCTTGAATTATGCGATAATATTTCATTCCTGCATGAAAACTAAGACCGCGCGCAGCGCTAAGCTCCATGAAATATGTTGTTTCATGAACGTGATTTTGTACAAAAAAATCCCATGTAAAATGCTTGCATTATTACAAACCGGAGGCTTGGCAGTATGGTAAAATGTCGAAACGAGAATTGCAAAACTTTTTCAAGTACCTACGTGCGAGAGATTCTTATCGATATTCCAGTACCAGAAAACAAATGTTGACAGACATTTTCAGGGTTGTCAAAAAATTCGATAAGCTTTCAAATGATTGTAATATTCTAATATTGCAAAGACTTGAATATATTTCACCAAACGAGACACGCTCAATTTCCATTACGGTTAACCACCCAAGTATGAAAATGACCTCAACGTCGAACAAGGTACGAATTACCGACGTCATGGTTTTTTTCTTCAAACGTACAAATTTAATTTCCGTTATTCCGTTTAAGCCTGATGTTTCGCCAGTGTATCGTGTTGCACCGATGCAACAAGGGTGTACCGCCTGCGTTCAAGGCGACCGACGCATGGTTCGTATGTAGATATTCAGAAGCGGAGCAGAGGTGGGCATCACCGTGTAATACATGACATTAAGTCCAACTGGCTCGCAAACGCGTTATGACACAGACACACACGGACGTGGCGCGTAGGGTAATAACGCGTTATTCACTTCGAGTACTTCGCCGCAACAGACGCATCCGCAGTACATACGTACAGTAATAACACGACGAAGATTCCGTCAGCGATAAAAGCGCCCTGGATACCACGGGAGGAAATCAATACCTATAGATACATGGAAGTGTGGCTGGAGGGCTGAAAAACCCCGGTGGCTACCGTCTATCGGCGACGTAATGATTCTGTAAAATTGAAAATCATACTCATTCACTTGGGCTGGAAATATTGTACCTAAGTCTTGAGCTCTGCATGCGCAGAGAGCTCTCGAGAAGAAAAATCACCGTCAGATCGCGAGAAATTATCGTTCGAACAATTTCGTACATCGGAACGTTTGACGTCAATTTAGAGCGGTGACAAATGACTGTATAATATTCTTTGGTATGGATTCTGCACGGAAATTTGTCTGAAACCAACCCATCCGTTTGATCGATATTTCCCTCCTTCCCACCCATGCGGCATCTGTTGTATATCAATGCAAATTATAATTACCGCATGGACGAGAAGGTTGTGCTTTGAATCCACCCTGTTCCGGCCAGACAACAATGCGAGCGCATGGTTACCGCAATTGCATTCCACGGGGTCACCATAGACACTCCTTAAAGAGACAGCAGTTTCGAGAAGAGCTGAACTGTGTCCATGAATTTTTTCGTCCCTTCCTGTTGGATGTAGATGAAAGTCAGGATCGCAGGTCGTACAGACTAAATCTCTGAAAGTTGCAGTCACAAGACCACCAAAAATGTCTGAACCCATCGATCTTGACCAATGCCGAAGACAAAAGTAGACGCAGGACTAAACGTTACATATGACGCAGGACATACGTTTGTACGATATAATAACGTAACTCGTAGCACCGTGAAATGAACATCCATGCACGTTCTAAGTGACAATGGAAGCCGTTACGGAGCAAAGGCACCCTCTTCCTCTTGGCAGGTCCTTTCCTCCTGTACCAACGTGACACAAATCCTCTCCGATAATCCCTCGTCACGTGGGTCACACACGGCACAGTCATAAGTAAAGTAGCGGCTTGTCGCTGCACCCGAAACGTTCTACGTTACAGATCGTTACGAGGTTTGTGTTGGTACGTAGCAGCATGGATGTGTTGTCGTGGCATGAGTGCACGGAGATCGAACCGATTCACGTGGGTGTGTTACGCGTGTACCTGCGGCAGGCCACCGTCTATTACTTACGGGCCGAGAGTCATCGTCTACACTTTAGCACTTTATTTCGATGATATCTCGAACGAGCTGCGGCCTGCACGCAGGCCCCATGGGGGTCCACTGTGAGAACCAAGCTACGTCTTGTCACTTCTTAATTCTTTCGGGATAACTGTACACAAACAGTGTAATACTGGCCGGTCAGCCAGCGACAGTGTGAAAAAATCTAGTATGACGAGTGAGAGGAAATGGACTCGAGAAGGCAAACGGATGACGATGCGAGACGGGGATTAAAACGGTGGTTACTAATTATAATTGAAGCAAACTAAATCGCATTCTTTCTCCTGCGATGATCAATCCTTCTTCGGAGGATGAGTATTTCGTTACTCGGATCACGGATCCTCGGAAGTCATGGCTGTGACTGTTTCTGAATATAATCTACAAGCTCACCTCGACCTCTGAGAAAAACGGTGGATGGTTTTACCGGGTTCAGTGGTAACCGTGACTCCTGCAGAGGCTACCGGCGAGTCAGGCGATGCAATCGTGTCGAGGGTTTGGCTGGCATGCAGGGGAAGGAATGCGAAAACGAGCCAAAAACGCGCTGTGGTATTTTCACGGGGATTTTGCCACGGTGGTAGCGGGTTGGTGGGTATATAACGAATAATTACAGCCTGGATGTCGGAGGCACGGAGTAGGTATAATGGCGAAATCACCGTGGGCACACAGATGAGATGGCCAAATCGTAGGCGCGTCGTCGCCAGAGTCCGGAGGATCGTGCGAGGCTAATTAAAACTTTTCATTACCAGGTAACTAACTAAAGCAGCGTTTTATTATCAGCGATTAAGTGGGTTTTACAGCCGCGCCACCGAGAGGAGTTCGAGTTTGAGTTTCAGGGATTCGCGAGAGCTAAGAAAGCACGATCAGCATCCCAGCTGTAATTACGCCGGCTCCGCCATTTTAAGAACGATTATAACCAGCTAGTATAGCTACTCTTCTCTAATTGCTACTAACTTGCGTTGCAGTTGCGCGATACGCGCTGCCAACAGTTGGATTTTTCGTGGGATGTAATAAGTAAAATAATTTTTACGATAATAGTTCCGAGCCACAAACGAGGCGGAGGCTCGGGTCAGACACAAGACTCAGGTACCTACTAGCAGACGCGGTAATTTCGTAAACGGTGATAGCCGTTAGCGCAACATTTTCAACCGGCGTAAACGATCAAGCGCGCGTGTTTAATTCCCTAACGAAATTTTTTTACACGCGCCCACCGAGTGGTAAAACTTTTTAATCACCCAGACCGCGTATGGGACTACACGCGAAGTCCGGTAATGTCGTATAGTGACAAAATCATGATTATGGTATCCTGTACACCCACATTTGACACGTTGTACCTCGTGAAAATAAACGTCACTAACAACCGGCTGGACCCACGAGATCAACGTCTGCGAGTCGATCGGGTGTTTTGTTGGCACCGATATCTTACAAGTCCGACCATGATCGGGAATGACGAGTAGAAAGGTGCCTCCTGGCCTGCCTCGGACCAATCCAACCCAACCTCGAGTCGATCGGGCCGCAATGGGAACTTGAAACCATCGCATAACCTGGTGATTCACACGGTAGCATTCCGTCTGACAATCCCAGTCGAGAAAACCAGATTTGCGATTAGCTATAGACGTCGTCCAGGGTTTACCGTCGCCTCACTACCGTCTGCTTATGGCTGAAGAGCTCAACGTCAACATGCTATGGAGTCAAATTTTACACGCAGTGATTTACACTCTGTGTAGCCGCTGCTTGATCCCTGGCGATTCGCCTTCAGTGTCTTTCAGTGATCATCCTTCAAAAGTGATCTCAGTTTCGTTCTCCTGGAAGGAAATTGTCATTCGTAAAAATGAATCATTGGTAACAGCCTTTGAGCATTTCGCATCCCTGAAGTGGATACAGTAATGGTATCCTGAGATTGCCTGAAAACTTATCCACGAATCAATCGCGAAGAAACATAGATTCCGATTTTCTCCAGGATTATTCCCGAAGAAGATGACGGTGTCCAGGAATCGCGTCCTTCTCGAAACACGTAAAGGAACCTGAATATTTACGATCGTCATTGTGTGCGTCATATAACGTGAGTCTTCGAGGCCAAGCCAAAGATGATTGTCGGTGGTGAAACGGCCCCGTCGCTTCGGTCATAGCGTCGGGGATGATTCGTCACGATAAAACAGCGTAGAGGATTCCGGCTTCGCCACGCTTGTCAAGTCAACTGAAGGCTGACGCCTCAAGCCCAAAGTTTTTTCGGTCGAAAATTCGAATCCGGAGAAGAGGGTACACAAGCAAGGGAGTTAATATCTCAGCTCACGGCATCGGCGGCGACCGGGCGACCGACCCTCCGTTACAGTCGACGCAAACCAAACGTCGAGAAGCGATGACTACCATGCGAGCATTCATCCGCAGGTTGCAGTACAGCGGCGCGCTGCGGACAACGAGAGAAAAAATCCCCCGAAGATCTGGACCTCAGATATGCGGCTCCCAGACCTCCCAGTCGGTTTCTCCCGACCGGGAAATAACTCTCCTCTCGACTGTATCTCGGTGCGCGTTTCTCCCCTTCCATTCACCGACTGCAGAAGAGTGCGCATGTTGTACAGCATCCAGTTACCCATCGATGATCCATCTTGAGGCTAACTTATATCGTCGGCGAATGAAAGAGCGCCAAGTACGCCCGTCAAATTTATAATAAGGTTTACAACCGGTAGCCACTGCAGTCGGACTCGACGTACTTGTTAGACTAACGTTTTTCGTTGAAAATTATCGTTTATCGTTAACGCGAATGTGATTTAGCAGCGAAACGCTCGAGGGTAACTTACGGATGGATGTCTTTTCATCCTGTACCCCGTACACCATTGGCGATATTATAAACTAAATAAATTGACGAAATTATATAATGGCGGTAGTATAAACGTAGGATACTAAGTTCGTACTCGTGGTGGTAAAGTGTTACGCTTTACGCAAGCTGCTCACCGGCTATTAAATTATCCCGACGAGGCTGAGCCACGTTGTGCGGATCTCCGGCCACTTAGTACATCTTTAATCCTTATCTATACGCGTATCGCGTAATGTATGCGATGCAAAGTAGGCATGTGCAAGCCCACAGGCTCGCCTTGCCAATCCCGTAAGCTTTTTCACCGCCGTTTCAGCCACTTACTTAGATACTATATGCATAGATAATCCCTGGCGGTTCATCTTCCGGCTGAGAGTTGCACTCCGGTGCTTCTGGATGTCCGCAATCTCGCACTTCGGATTCTTCTTAATTTTCTTCCAAGCACCATGCAAACTCGATTCGTCAACGTTTCGTTCGACTGACAATGAGAAGGTATGTATGTACAACTGGCAATTCAAACATCCAATCAGCGTTTGATTTATCGTCCATATTTCTACACACCGCAACTTTCTATATAACATCGATGAGGAATGTTGTGTAGATAATTCACATCGTCAACGTGTATTTATTGCAAATGACTCACTGCGGCCTTTGGGTTGCACGTATATTCGTCGAGAAGATCTTACGAGTACTTTAGAGTTAAGCAACAACGGTGGCTCGAAGCGTTTACTGTATTGACTGTAACATTGTGTTCCTGACAGAAGGTCTCAGCCACCATCCGACAAAGTGTAGTTCTCGAGAGGTAATAAAACCTCGACTACCAGCTGCGGCTGAGACCTGCAGGAGATTCAAGGAGTGAAAAAAGGATCGAGTAAACCTTACGGCTCTTTCCAATTGAAATTGACACTCCGTTAAAGCTTGTACCTCCATTGATTCTGGATTAAAAATTTACGGAAAACGTCGCGAAAAATATGCGTAAGTGTGAATTTCGAGGTGTCGCGAGTCTTCCTTTCCTGACTCGCAGCTCCCGAGACGTGGGACGAAAAAGGCGCCGATACACCTCCTGGCGTCAATGCCGATCTTATCTGATCCGTCGAGCCCCGTTGCAGGGAGAGGATCCTTTTAATTAGTCTCAGCTGAGTACAAACAGTGGTCGCCAGGATCAGTTAACTCTCGGAGGGAGCGTCGCGTCCTGTCCCTGTGCCTATATAATACCTACTCGAGTTTGTCTCCGACTCGCTCGAAGATAGCGAGAAATGTCTCCTCGTAATACCGAGGATTTGTTGCTATTGTCCGGCGACGCTGACGCTTGACAACTTTCAGTCTTGTACGGGATTTTCGTGACCAGCTCGCACCTCGTCCTGACCACCCACAAGGCTCTGCAATCCCCGAATTCGACTCACGTTTTTTTTTTGGAGAAGAAACTCCGATCGTCTAGGAGTAAACGGAGATTCAATCATTTCAAATCCCAGACGATCGTCTAATCAGCCATCCTAAAAAACCTTCGATTCTTCGGCTCACTTTATCGAGCCAGGGTGAACATCTTGATACAATCCGAGAGTGAAAGAATCGTCGTGTTCAAGCCGACTTGACACGTTTCGACGAAACTGGTTCCCTTTGCCTCGACTGAAACACGCATTAGACGCTTGAACAAGGCATAATTATGCATCGGGGGCGACGTGTTAACACCGTGGAATTCAGTCGAGTACGAGGTATAAAGAGCTGGATCGAAGGAGGCGATTAATCAGGCCGGTGGTGAGCACAGCGGGGCAAAAAAGGATCACTCCTTCAATTTGGACCGGCGGCTATCTGACCTGTGCAATTACGCCGCGGTTTCTCGCGCCGTATCACATATATTGGTAAGTTGTTGTGCGAGGTTACGTTCGTCTGGGTCGGGCTAAATGTTAACACACAAATTATGTAAATCAGACATTTGTCTTCGAACGGATACTCGAAACGCCCGGAGCTGCAGGCGGCTGATCCCTCCTCCGCAACGCTAGCAAAGCATCCTTCAGGGTCTGTTCAGAGTTATGACGACTAGATAGGCGGACCTGAAGAGGAGGGAGGGAGGGAGGGAGGGAGAGAGGGATGAGCAGCGAACAAAAACGGGGAATAACGACAACAAGCCTTTTACCGGAAAAGATGAGGAAAAAAAATATTTGAAAGTATAATTTTACGATTTTTGCCCGACGCGGTCGCGCCCCGGTGCTTTACACATAATTTGTCGAGAAAACATAATTTCCGTGTCTTCTTCGAGATATTTATTATCGAGTCTGTCGGAGATTTCGCTCTTTGTTCTTCTCGATAAAATACATTTTCGAAACTCGAATGGCCAAGCGTCAGATACATTCTAGCCACCTTCATCTGCTGGTCTTCCGAAATTATTTACGAACTCGTCTTGAGTCGGCGAGCTGCAAGGCTACGAGCTGGGCTTTCTTTCAAGATCCTCTCGATCGATTCGATCACTGCTCGAAACATGACGCGATTTTCGGATCATTACACACACGTCTCTCACGTGGGTTGTTCAGCTACGGTCCTCGATAATTCGACTCGCGATTATGTCGGATGGTCGTAACTTGGGATTAGCTTGCCCGGATCAATTTCGTTCCTAAAATATTGCGAATTTAGCAATGTCAACGCTTATATGTACGCTGCATAAGCGAAACTGAATTTTTAGACAATTTCAATAAGGATTTTTATCGCCGCGTGGGAACGCGCTCCGAGATCAGATTTTGTATAGATACAAATGAACGTAGTTTTTGCCGCGTAATTAGGTGTATACTTTGATATGAAAACCGTTGCTTAAATTTAAAGATATATATTATTGCTACTCTATCAGCTGCAGTGGAATGTATCGGAGAAGGAAACTGAAATGAATAAATCGCCAATTCTTATCGATACGTTCATTCAAGACTGCCATTTTTATAATCCGTTCAATTATTTTAATTCATTGATATTGTTCTCGTAATTATTTTCACACAGTATATTTTGCATCGTGTATGGGTATAGAAATTTCACGAATTCTCAAAATATTCAGCGATGTTTTAAATTAAGCGTTAATTATTAATTTTAATTAACCTCGTGAAAGATTATACGATTTCTTTGTCAATGAAAATTTTACGAATCTTTCTTTTTTTTTTTGATCTTTCAGTCTAACTTTGCTATAATTTTCAAAACGCATTTTCACCGGTAATAGCGAAGTTAAATCATTTCAAGTTTGGGGCAAAGGATTAAAATATAAACAGCTCAACCACGTTCAGAATGTGATTTAAACTTGATTACATTATTTTATACATTATCTACGTGTCCATGATTTTTATCTCCGTTTCTCTCTATTTTCAGCACAGATTTCAGGGTACAATTCAAAATCGCAAAATATATCGAATAGATCGTTACTGCATCGTCTGAATTACGAAGGAACAGGACGTTGAAGTATATATCCTTGAATATCTTAGTCCACGTATCTCAAACACAAAAAAGGGCTTAACAGCCCCATTCTAGATACAATTCCGAACAAAAACATTCCAAAACATTTTTACTGAAGGTAGAAATAAAGAAATGGCATGAATTCTGCAAATTCACTATCGCAATTTGGTAAAATCCATGCCATTTTCTTATTTAACCCTTAAATGAAAATGTTGTGGAGTGTTTTTGTTCAAAATTGCGTATAAAATAGGACTATTAAGCCCTTTTTTTGCGTTTGAAATACGTGGACTTCGTCGAAACCGACTAAGATAGTTATAAGTATCCCTAATTTTCTTTGTGAAAAGCGCTTAAGCTCTATGCCATGGCATACATGGTGGAAGAAGGTGGATGTGGGCGTCCCGAAGCCGTGTCTCTTCCTCGGCGTAGTTCGTTCTCCCGAAGGATCTCTCGAAGGAAGAAGGGCGAAGAGCAAGCGATTCAATTTATGTACCGACAATGTGGCTTTGTCTCGCCAAATTATCATACGAGAACTAACATGCATAATTTAAGCCCAAGCTACGGCATAACAGTTTCCCCATTATCATATCATAGACCCCATGGAGAAGATTCATCGCACGCACACTCTCCGGCCTTTATGGCCCACCGATGCCCATCGAGGGATACAATTGCGAGTGTATCGCGTGTATCTCGATCGATCAAACGATCGATCGATCGGTTTCAGCGAGACTCCAAGCCCTCCAGGACTCGGGCTCGTAAGTCTTGCTTCGCGTAGCTCAAGGTTGTATGCAGTGCGAGTATCTTTACTCGCGGATAGTTCAAACCCGGACGCTTTCACGGTGCGAAGGCGTTCCATGAAATATCCACTTCGAGTTGTCCGATTTCTTGCATTTATTTTACTATACATATGCCTACTTCAAACCAGATTTGAATTTCCCGCCACCATGAAGACGACGTTACGTTGCTACATACCTCCGCTGAAGGTACACCCTCTACTTCAATCTCGCGGCTTACCGCGAGCGAAAACTGAGCATCGATTCGATCAGCTTTGTTCTAAATCGAATAACAATTGGGATTTTCTTTTTGCTCGTTTCTGGATTTTACCAGAAAATTGAATTTGGACATTGGTTTTTTTTTTTTTTAATGAGTGACGTCATTGGTAATGATTGACTATTCAAGGAAGCTTGTCAGTGAAACTAGAAGTTTTTTTTTTAATTGATGTGGAATTTTTGATCATCATATTTTCCGGTCTATTAATTGCATGGAAGCGATATAATCAATTGATGGCTTATCATCGTTACGCAAATTCGATGTCAAATTTCGTTCTTTACATCATCAGGATCACAACTGTGGAATTATTTTAAATTTTTACGATAAAATGTCTTTCATGCAAAGACCTTTTAAAGAACAAAAATTGTTGTTTTTATTCGAACCAAAATCTAAGAACTTACTGTATACCATTAATACCAATCAAGCTTAATAAGCAATAATCCAATTGACATTTAAAATTATAAACCCATCGAAATAGTTTGCTAAAAGTTTCACTGCACGATTACGTGTCTCCTTAAATTCTTAAGACTTCATACCGAAGAACCAAATAGCAATGAGAAAATTATAGCAGCTCTATTATCATAGGACTGTAATTCCGTGTTTTTTTTTTTATTTTTATTTTCAAATAAAAATTCGGCCTGCAGGCACTGCTGAATTAAAAGAAATAAGTTTCCGTTCTCCTAGTTTATATTACTCGTATTTCAATTCGTATTTTATTCAAAATGAGGATCACTCGAAAGAAATCTGCCTAACAGAATCACGACGCGTTGAGACACTTTGAGTATAAGGTGCAACAATCGCGTTGCAGGAGAATGCCAATTAAAACGTTCACCTCTGACTGCACGATGATAGGTAGAAATGCAGGTGTGTTGTATTATATTCATCGTCGCATCTGAGTCATCGACAGGATAATTATACATGGACGAAGGTATAATATAGGCAGAGAGCTTGTTCGCCCGTTGGTACGTCAGTAGCTAAGAACTACCGTCTTTGGGCCACCCACTTCGCGATTACATACCCGGTCGGTCGATCGACGTATATCTACATATACGTACATGTATGCCCTGCACGGTATGTACGATTATAACATATATCTATACATATATATATATATATATATATATATAGAAGGAACAAACCCTAAGGATATCTTATATTTGCCGGATTTGCATAATGGATCCATACCGCAGGTAGGCATTATATCCATGCATGAGAGTATATATATATATATATATATATAATGTACGTATATATATATATATATATGTACATGTGTGTATATACGCGTATCAAGTGAGTTGATTTTAAACGCGACCGCGTCCAAGATTACAGGCGAATCGATTTACCGGTTATATACGCGATTCGCGATGCAACTGCCGCTGCCACCGTCGCGAAAATGTACCTTATCATGTTATATTTAAGAAAGCTACGCAAATCGACGCGGTCGTCCTTTGGCCGATCGTTTATTATACTTAATATATTATACATATACCCACTTAATTCGCGAAGGTAAATTTTATCCTAAGATTTTATTCCAGTATCGAAAAGTTCTTCCGTAATATTTAACAGGTCAGAATGGGGCAGACTTGAAATTCCAACTTTGAACAGTTCTGGAAGCGGTAAATTCTGAATTTTTTTTTTGTGGCGAAAGTTATAGTGAAGAAATGAAGGTTTGACGAAACTTCAAAGTTTTTGCAATGGTCTGAAACCTGACACTCAAGATTCCAAACGAACAAAATGCAAAAACTTCGAAAAGTCAAAATTTCGAAAGTGCGGAATTGTAAATATTTAAAAATCTGAAACACCGAAATACAGAATGAGCGAAGACTTTAGGTTTTATGAATTTCTGGCTTGGCCGAATTTCACCACTTTGACTTTCTGTGTTTCCAATTTTCGATATTTATTTGTGCAGATTCCTGGTCATTCCGATTTTGGGTTTTTCTAATTCTTCACACCCGTGCGCAAAGTTTTTTCGACACTTTGTTTTTCGGAATTTTGCTCTATCGGAACTTTACTTTTCGGAATGTTGCATAACGGAACTTTGTCGTTTCGTAAAAGTATGATTTCTTTACTTCAAGTTTCGCCACCAATGAAACCAAAAATTTCCGCTTTCAAGCGTCATAAAATTTAGCCTTAGATTTCTGCAAATGCAACTTTTTTCTCTTAATATAAGAAATACGTTCACCTCGAAATGGAAGAATTATCTGGTTCCATGGCGGAGCGAACTCTCCTGTAGATATCATTCAGACGTGAACGGATGTTGAACCCTTGCGCGAATAGTCGTTGGGTATTTCATAAACGAGTTCGAAGGATTCTGATTCGTACGTAGGTAGGTACACACAATGAGATTCGGCCAGGCGGTGGTCCCTCGCGATTTTTGTGTACCGGTCCCTCGGACGGGTTGTTCAAGAGTTGTACGAGAATCGCGAACACCGCTCGAAGCCTAACCATTAGCTATAAATACGTACTAAATATTCCCATAAATCAGACCAATAGTCACATTACATGCCGGGTCCTTGCCTTGAGAATACAGCCAGCTTGCCTTCTACAACTCACTGCCGAAATTTTCTTTTTTATTATATACATGGACGCGGGGATTCGGTGCGGCTGCGTATTTTTTTATCTTCATGATCAGACGTTTCCTCCTTTTTTCATTTTTTCGTACAAAGTCTCGCAAATATATCGGACCGCGATATCGTATTATAACCAATCGTTGCAACGCGGTCTTTATTTATCGTCAAAAAACTAACTGACGAGTGTTTGTAGAGAAAATAATTTCGAGGATTAATTAATTAACTGCTCTGTAATATGCAACATCAATTCAAATTCGCAGGCAAGTGTTGAAAGAATTTGGGTGAAACTTGTTCACATAATCTTTTTGGTTATACATACATGATTTCACGCAAACACGAGCAAAGATGAATCACTCCAACCGAATATCAGTTCCAGAGTCCACAATATAATCTCGCTCTGAACAGCGCAGCTTGTACCAAGTGTAAAACATTCGTCCCGTTTTGATCGTATCTTTATGTTTATTTGTCGTTAAACTGCAGTCGAGAGACGTCCTTCGTTCGTCTTAATAACGTACAAGCCACCGGAATTGCGGCCGTTTATGCTTATCAGATTTAATAATAAGATTTAGCCCAACGAGCGAACCATTAATTCCGACAAAAGTATCCTCTTATACACAATTCTTCCCGTAACACATATCCTCCAACAACAACAAGAAAATAAATTGTAAGAAATAAAAAAAAGTTTTAAAAAACTACGATTCGACTGCAGCGAATAAAAACCGGGTAATTAAAAGTGCAAACTCGACAGAACGAAGAAGACTCCCGTTTGAGAAATGGAAAATACCGGTGAATGACGTCACGAAAATCTGCGTCACTGGAGAAGCAGATAAAATAACAAAAAAATGAAAAAAACATTTTTTAAGTTATGAAAAAGGATCGACGATTCAGTCAAAACTAGGAATGTGCAGCATTTCCCGTGTCAGCTCTCACGGAATAGGTACGAGTCACTGATTCATAAATGACCCGTGTGAAACACGGAGCGCCGATAGCCATCAGCTTGTTAAGTTCCGCCGTATTTTCTGTCTCAAATGCGACAGCGCATCCGAGCAATGCGATATTACAAGAAAAGGAGATGAGGAGTGAAAAAAAAAACAAAATGACTCTAAGGATGATAATAATTTTTAGTAACTCGCGAGAACTCGGGCAGCGTCTGCGTCCAGACATAAAATAGAGACGCGGGTCACAGGTCCGACATTTCGGACGTGCGATCCGAGGATATACCTGGTCTGACTCCTTCATGGAAGTCAGATTTAGATAGCGGGAGGGAATCAGGGAATCTGCTGCTACGAATTTTCAGCGGAGACGCGAAGATTCCCTCGGGATCTTCTTGCTTCACCTCTTCGCACGAGGATCACGCGCTGAGTTAACCCGGAAATTTACGACCCTTTCAGGAAAGTGCTGTTTTGTTCAACGGTCTTTGTATACGAGTACATTTGTTGTTAATCGCGTTACGAGAGGAAGGAGGGAAATCTTAATTTGAGCAGAAAGTAGAATGCTTCCTGCACATTCTCGGAATTGATCGATTTCTGTGGGATTCATATTATAAGCTGAATCTCAGGATGTCGAGTGCCGTCGATTAGTTGAGTCATGAAAAAGGTTGAAGAGAGGAACAATTTTACTACTAAATAACTTATTATCGAATATGTTTCTCGTTTTTTTTTCCTTTTTTTTTTTTTATTCATCAATGTGAAAAATATTCCTTAGTTATTCTTTAGCTTCGTGTAAGTTCTTGCAAATTTTACACCACAGTTCAGTATAATATGGAGTTAAATTTGCACGTTTAGTGGAATTTCTACTTCAATTTCCTCGGCATTTACCGATGTGGATTTAGAAAAGTATAAATCGAAAGTTTGTCAAATTAGTACAAAAAAGTACCGACGTCACATTCTGAACTGGTCTTGAAAAGATTAAAACAATTCGGTTTACCTAACATTGTTCACGCCCACTCTCAACGCTTCGTGATAAGGTTATCGATATTAAGCAATCATATATATAAAACGTACCAGAATTGATTTTATTCTCTTTCTCTTTCAGCTCCTCAATTTTGACCATGGGTATGGATTTATAATGAGAGATAGAAATTCGAGTATATCAGAGGCTAATCAATGCTGACGTGTAAAATAACGTTTTAAGAAATAGCTGATCACTTCTTGCTCTCCTCCTACACGTTGGAACGAAATCGGAGTGATTAATAAATTAAGAGAAAAAAAAAACGAACAAACAAAAAAAAAAACCGAGAAAATATCTGGTCCAGGTACAAAAAATCTTTTACCGTACAACAGCCTCTCATATTTTGACTAATATCAAGTGACGGTACGGTGCGAAGTGAATTCGAGTGTGGATAGCAGTATATTATAACCGTGTAGGTACATACATTGGATTGTATTATAGTAGGTGAAGCTGCTGTCCGAGTCGTGGGCGGAACTCAATCATTTCTTGGGTCTCCAGCATTTCGAGCGAAAGAGAGTTTCGGGGTCCCGGGTATAGCGTAGAGGTGTTGCTAATTGTACTGATAAAACCTTCACGCCTACCTACGATATTGTCCGAAGGTTCTCAACACGTAATCCGAGGAAACCGGCGACGCCGCGGCGTCGAGACGCTCGTCGAGTTGAGAATCGTTAAGGCCATTCTGGGGCACGGACACTCGGAGAAGAGAGAGAGAGAAGGGCGCCGTGAGAGCGAAAGATCTTTTGGAGCCAGTCGAGACGTCTGAATAAGAAGAGGCTGTGGAAAGATGGAAAGTCAATCCGGTCTCAGGCTCATCGGGAAAACTTGGACCATTGGCGCATGCGGACATGATACGTCGGTATCAATGCTCTGCGTGATAATTCCAGAGAGTATAACAATCGGGATCGATGATTTGTATAAGATCAACGGAGCTGTGGACCGGTGAAAATTAAACCAGCGTAAAATTTTTTAGTACCAAACAGGAATTTTTTGTGATCCTTTCGGAGATACGGATCGCTATCGTGATGATGGAGACGAAAAATTGAGGAAATAATATGGAACAGACGATGCCGTCTGCGGGGCAAATTACGGTTTGAAACCGTCGGCGAGACGCGACTGGAATTATTTACTGCGATCAGCAACCGACGGATCGGTTCAGACCGACACGCAGAAGCTTTTAGCGGAGACTCCTTAGATGGAGGCAAAATATCAGAGGGCAAAAGACGCTCCGGGATTTCGGCTTGTCTTCAGGATCTGATCTCCGATAGGGTCGCTCGTCCCGTCGTCTGCAGGTAATACCTACTCGGTGCGAGAAAATCCCACCCTGACGATATTAGGCGACAAGAAAAGGTGGTGAAAATGTTAGTCCTGGCGCCTACAGATCTCAGATACGACCCTTCGCACATGTTGGGATCATTTCCGGGGTCTTAAAGACCCCCGAGTCGACGGTGGACGAAATACGATTGGTGCGAAATTAATTAGCTGTTGAAAGCGAGTCGATGTGTTTGCAAAATCGTGCAAAAAGTGATATTCTTTCGATTCAACTAAATGCAGCAAACATAATGTATTTTTTTAATTCAAGAAAATATTTTTTTTGGTCTAAAAAAGTTTAGTTGAATCAACTAAATCTATGGTTGAATGTGCTAGTTTAGAGTTGAGAATCGGGTTTCCTGATCGACGCGATGGAAGCCCGTCGATAAAATTAGACGGAGTTAAAGTTAATTAGATTTAGGTTAGGTACAGTTTATTGAGGCTGCAGGAGCTTCTGGTTTCCAACGATCGAGGAACAGCTCGTAAATGTAACGAAGGTTAATAGTTTAAGCAAAGATTACAGGTATTATCCTCGGCGGACTGCCGCGGTTAACAATTCCTAATTGGTACGAACCGCGTCGACGCGGTTGGTTGTCGCGCTATTTGAATACATTATAGCCTCCCTTTTCAGCACCTAGTTCCTAGATCTCTGCGGAAACCAGCTGCTCCTGATGTTGTGGTAAATTGCGCGGAACTTGTTCGCGGTAAAGTCAAGACAGCGAACTCAATTTTTCGAAAATTATAAAAACTGGATTTACATTATTGAAAAATTTATTCGTACGAATTTGTGAACGAACTCGGAAGTACTTAGTCGAAAGTCAGTGCAAAATAAACGAAGTAACAAAAGTCAACGAGGCAGCAAGCAGTATTACACCAGTTTTTCATTCGTTGGCCAAACACTCGTTCAGGAAAGTGAATGGCTCACGCAATTCGGCGCTTGCGTACTCGAAGGTTTCGTAAATGGAAAAATCTGACCTTAGAATGTAGTTCTGAGCTAAAGTATGAATTTGCCTACCATTGTAAATTACGACTATCACTATATCGACACTTTACAATATCCGTTGCAATTTAATAAACTCATGTTGATTCCGCTGTTTGCAAGATAACGAATACTCGTTAAAAAAGAAAGACCACACAGAAAATACGCACAAAATGGAAACATGGAGACGAAAAAACGTTACGGTAAGTCGTCTTACGCAGCGCGAGCTGCAGGAGCGGAGAGATCGTAGGTAACTAAATACCAGAAACTTCTTGAAGCGCATTCCTCGCTAATAAAGACATATTTCACAAAGCTGGACATCCCCTGGTGCGTGTATGCGTGCCTGCTTGCGTGCGTTATATGCCGCAAGTCCCACGGGTCGATGAGGGTTCCCAGATATGAGATTGTAAATTGCTGCAACTTCTTGCGCGCATCTCGGGTTCGAGGCGAGCGGAATCTCGAGCAAAAGTGCAGCGCAAATGTGCGCATTATGTGCCTGTGAATACATATAGCGTGTGTGATGTGTATACGTGTAAACTGCAGGATCGAGTCGACAACGGCGCAAGCCCTCAGGATCCCTGCACAAAGAGTAATTCCCAACGCGGCTACTTACTCGTATATTCCCTGCAAAGCGAAGCGCGACGCGAGTCCCGAAGAAAATTCTTTACACGCTGAAATAACTCGCCATGTAAATTTTTTATTTCCTACCGCGTTTCAATTTTTCGAATTCCGATGTAGCTGTATAGCTATAAGCTATGAGCTTGGAAAGGACACGATTGTATTATTCGCAGGTTCGACGTCGAAGCGCGCGTTAACCGTTCGTTCCTAGCGATTTTTCTTAGGGATCCAAAATGGCGGACGAGACGTCGCTACCCATATATAAAGCCTCGAACCTGCACACCTACTCGTATGGAGCTATTTTAATGACGCTTTGTTCCTCCGCGTCTCCGGGTGATTTGTTATTTATATATTTATTTATTTATATATATATTTATTTAGCATCGCGCGCTGCAACTCGACTGCAGCCTTTTGTTTTCCCGCGGCTCGTTATCCTCGGTTTTAACCTGGACCGCAAAGATCTCGTCTGATCTCCCGACCACCGCGCGGTTATTTTAATTGGATCTTTGCCGAAAGTTTGCCGATCTCCGCGTCTTCGTCGTCACCGGATCACGGCGACTTCGGATACCAACACTCGAAATATGTCTATACGTACCAATAACTTGCGTGTGGGTTACAGAAACAAAGTCTTTGTCCCAAATTTTTTTCCACCTAAATCCTTTCGTTCCATTGTCTATACGGAATTCAAAATGGCGATCAATTATCCAGGAATTCCTGATGATCCACGGAGTCGCGATTTGTGCAATGACGTCACTGCAGTCACGTGATCCTACCTCTGTTCCTTTTCGATTTTTTGATGTTTCTTTTCTCACGCACTAACGTTGCGCCGTGCAATTTTTCAACCGCCACAAAATCTCGACAGAGGAATCAGACCCACGGTAATCGGAGTTCTGCAGCGAGCGAGATTCCAGAGTCTTTTTGCATCGCGCTTCCATGCTTCGCACGTTCGTTCGTTACGGAAGAGTTAATGGAAGGAAACAAATGCCTGATGGTGATGGCGCAGTTATGGTTCGTTACGCCCATCCAGTCCACGAAGGCGGCCCCGTGCCCAAACCCATGGGAACGGTTTACCCCTCGGGACCTTAAATCAATTATCTTTAGACAATCTATTAACCACCGGAACGCGAGGTGCGAGCCAGCTCTATTGTCTAGCTTAGGACTAAACACCATTTTCAAATATAACCGCGGCTCTAGGTGTTTTTACTCCTTTTATTGCCCCATGAAACGACCTCGAGAAGAGACGAACCTCGGGAGAATTCACCGCCGGAAAGTACGTGAGGTTATTACAATGGGAGGAAAAGAAAAAGAAAAAGACGAAAAAAAAAAAGAAGAAGAAGAAGAAGAAAGAGAAGAAGATTAAGATTATGACGATCATGATGACGAAAAGAAAAAACGAGGAGAACCCACGGTTATGCTAAGGCAAGCTTCGAGGTTATATACGGGGCTGTAAAACGAACCTGGGATTAGTGTTTTTCAAGTACGGTGTACTCGTAGTGTTTCGGCCGTTGAAATCCACGAATAAAAATTGCTTCAGAACACGGTTTGAAATTCCTCGACTTAACCTTCGCGATATTTCATCGTACCGAAAATGTCCGTAAGAGGCGCTGTCTAAGCGCGACGTCATCCGCCTGCAGCAGATCGCATCTCGCATTGGAAAAGAGCGCGAATAATCTATAAATTTGAATTTGAATTTAAGAAAAATGTGATTCGCAGTGATCACGTGAGGGTAAAATGTTAGAAAATCGTAAAATATCGTAATGATATATAATCAGAGTCGAAACTTTGAAATCAATCCATAACATCTTCCTTCGCAGTTGATTATTCGCGGTAGCTCGAACGCTGGTTAAGCAGGGTGGCTCATTTTTATAGTCGTAAGATAAATACGCCAAGGTATACGAACCGCGATGATCGGTAGGACTGCCGAGCGCAGCGGGAGGTCCGACACCAGTTTATTTCATACCCTTGAGATTGAATTTAGCGAAGAGATTTCACGCGGCGTAAGTGTCAGAGTGAATACTCGTCGATGAGTTGATGCAGAGAAGTGTCGTCAACCACGCGAAAGTGCCCGAGACAATCTATTCCTGCAGGATGAAATTAGTCTTCCCAACGAATCGCTTCGAAGCTCATTACACACCAAAGCTCGTTGGTGACGACCGTGAAGTCGGTCCTTGCCCTGAGTCTTGTTTATCATTTCGGAGAGGTTTTGTCTCTCCTCTGAGAAGCGAGAGACGGCGTCTTTTCCGGAGCAAAATCCACAGGGGCAGACAATAATAGTGAAAAAGAAATTTCTTTTCCGACAACGATTTGTACGACGTCTCGTTCTCCGTGTGAAGAGCATTCAAGTGACACTGTAACGCCTTGCAGCAGCAGCAGCAGCAGGACTCGAAAAGAGGCGAGAGACTCTGAAACGTTTTGAAAGATCGCATTCTCTGTGCTCGCGTCGCTCGAGAGGCACCGTGATGGATGAGGCTTCCACTCGCCTGTAATCTGACAGTCTCTGGACCACGCGGACCTTCTCGACCTCCGACAGGGCGCGAGAGGAGAAAATCGTAATTTAGATTAATACGTGTAATTTTTTACCCATTAGACCCAAGACTGTTCGTACTTGGAAAACTTCATTATTCGACGCGTTTCGTGCTTCCTAAGATCTCTTATTCGGTTTCGAACATGGATGCGATGCTCTTTGACAGTTGTTATACCTTTAGGTTAAAATTCATTGTCAAAACACAACTAGGACAGGAAATTTAAATACGTAGTTCTATCGAAACGAGTGTATAACAAATTGTTTTAATGAATCTCAGAAATTTATTCAAAGAAATTCAATGTTGCTTGTCGCAGAATTGGACCAATACGTAGATCGAGGAATATATTTTTTTACAAAACATGTTAGACTGTTTGTCACACATTCTACCGAGGTATTAAACACCTCGGAAATGTCTTATTATTATATAGATCGAGAGGGAAACCTTTGCGGTACAGCGTCTCGCATATGAGACATCTTTTTTGAATCGGTTTTTCAAGATTTATATTCAATTTTTAAAAATGTCTGATTTTACGGAATAAAGTTAATTTTGGCAAAATTATGAGGACACAAAAAGTGGAACTGGGTGATCTTGGGTTTTGGGAGTCGCTGAAAACGAACCTGACCTCAAAATTTCAAAATTCAAAACAGCGGATCTAATATGGCGGACAGAAAATATAAAAATTGATCCGATACGCTTGAATTTGTTACTCGATGGTTTTCGGGGTCGCTGAAAACGAATCCAACCAATTCGAGATGGCGAATCCAATATGACGGACAAGAAATATAAGAATTGATCCGATTCTTTCATACTAAATCCGCGATTTTGAATTTTGAAAATTTCTCACATCTGACGCTATTTTCGAAATCAGCGACCTCAAGGGACCTCATAGACCGAGTGTCAAGGAATTTGGCTACAAGGAAAAAAATATGCTTCAAAGGGTAAAAGAACAAAGTTGGTTTCGTTTTGCCCGAAGGTGTGAAATCAGATCTAATATCTCGTATCCTCTCGCATGCGTACGTACGCATTACCGCCAACAGACAGATCATGGATCACGGATGGTGAGTTGCGACGCGGTGATAACCGATGGGCCCGAATTGAAGATCGATAGAGAGGTAGAGAGGAGGAGGGAGAGAAGCGAGGGTTTCAAGTCGATACCGATATCCATGGGAAGAGAATTCGGATGGACCACGGCTACATTTGGAGGCTGGATTTAAAGCCCCGGAATATATTTAAGCGCGGGTAATTGGATCGCGTCTCGTCCCTCACGTCGCGCCCATCGATATTCATTCCTCCACGTCTCGCCTCCACGTTCGGATATCTTCTTTCTAATTTCTTGATTTTAACAGAAATTTTATACACCGTATGGCTGCAGCCTCACTTACCTTGGTACCGTAATTATTACCCAACGATGGTATATGTATATATCTCGTGTCGTAACGTGCGGGTCAATTCTTTCACTCAAGTGCGTCTAAATCTCGGAAAAGCAGGTATATTCCTGTATTTTATATTCCGTATCCCGGTTATCGGTTCTCCGTTTTGATACTAACCGGTCCGGATATCGTTGAATGAAATACAATGAATATTCCCTGCAGGCGGACCGAGCCAGTCATTATCAAAGCAGTAAAAATCCACGTATCGCAGCCGTCGATGCAACGCTAAGTCAATTTGCAGGCAATTTGTTTTGACGTGGTAATTCGCTTCCCCGTCGTATTAATATTCAATCCCAACTTCACCGCTTCAGCACAACCCCATCAAACTACGAAGACCACCTAGTCAGTCGCAGGCTTGAATCCCTCCTCGTCTCAATTTTTACCTCATAGCAATTTTTCAAGTACCACAAAATTTGGTAAAGAACGTCAAGCCAAAGAAATTTTTCCCGTTAAAATCTTTCATCGTATTAGATAATATTCAGTGCATCAAGCAATAAGATTGCGTGGTTGAAGAATTTCTTGTGGATTGTCTGAAAAACTGAAAGAACTGCTGAGGATCATTAAAGCGATTGAATTTTCATGAATTTCGTGCATCCTTCTCCACTGCAGAGACATGTTAATGATCCTATCTTGAAGTTTCATTCGCAGCGAGTAGGTACAAATTCCAAGGTCGAACTGAAACGACGTCTTATACCAATTAATTCGTTATCGCACTGTAGTTTATCTTTGTAACGAGTTGTCACGGACCAACATGGCTGTGGATATAGGCGTAACAAAAGTCGAGCACCGTATAATTTCGTTGCCAGAGACCTTTGCAAGTGTTTTCCGATCACAATGTCCTTAATCAAACCACGATTTGGTACACCGCGCGCGTTTTTTACCCAACACAGAATGACCTATAAGTATAAGTATAACACTCAGGCATATTATTTATTCTCCACACTCTCATGAATAAATCGTACTTCCAAGTGTACGTCATTAAACGATACACGAATTCGGACGGTGCGAAGTTTTATACAATAATGAAGAAAAATATTTGACACGTAAATTATGCGACTCAAATTCCCTTTTCATAAATCTTGACAGCAATTTGGAAAACCATGTTACGAGACGTGCGAAACGGAATCAAAGAAAAAAAAAAGAGAGAAACTTCAGCGATATTTTTTCACGCAAACTGCACAATCTTCCGTGACGTTTATGCAGCCGATAATGCGGAACGAAGGGTGTGGAATGTTCCGAGAGGAGTATTACTAATAAGGATCGACATTTGATTTTGACTCGGTGTGACGAGGTTCGGACACGCGTTCGCTGCAGGTATACAAGTAAAGGTATATCTGTACCGATATACGCCGTGACGCCTCGGGGAGAGTGAAGCGTCTTGACCCGGGAGATGAATCTCTCACTACCGATAACGCCCGAGACAATACCCATTACTAAGGCAATCTACTATCGAGTTTAAGGCCCTCCGCCGCCTTATTCGCTTTCCCTTCCGCCTCTCAGCTCTGAGTTGCGTTTTTTCGGTCACTCTACTATCGTCAGAGGATACATGTGTGGAGGTCCGAGCTGCTCTCGCTTTTTTCGTTTTTTTTTTTTTTTTTTTTTTTTTTTTTTTTTTTGTATTTTTTTAAACCAAAGTAACACGTGTAGCATGTTTTAAAGAAAAAAAAAATTAACCTTCTTTCATCAGTTATGAGATGAGTACCAAAAGTTTTAGAGAGGGTAAGTTGTTAATTATAATTATTTCAGTCCGCGGTATCATTTCGATCATCTTTAGACGTGACATGAGATTTTTTCAGACACCGGTTTTAAGTTGCTGATCGATTCTTCAGTATTCGATACTCTAAATTGTTTTGTTTATAGTTATGCATTCGAACGATAGAAAAAGAAACGAAGGAAATTGACCCGATATCGAGAAATCGAATTCTCACATCTTCACTCGAGACGGATATTCGGTTTGAATCCGATATCACGCAGCGTACAATTTTCCATTCTATTTCCACAGATGAAACGAGCGATTACAACGAATGGCACAGAGTCTCTGCATAAGATGAAAAAGAAACATCGTGGGCACAGGCAGCGGGCTTGTTCGCTCTTGTGATATATTTACCATTAGCCTGAACGGTGGAGAATACACTATAGGTACCTCCTTTCCTTTCCGTTCCTCTCTCTCTCTCTCTCTCTCTCTCTCTCTCTTTCTCTCTACAAAGCGAGTGTGCAGGTTCATAAATATACAAGAGATTCAGCGGAGTGGTGACTTTTGTCATCCGAATGACTTGTCGTTCGGGTGAACAACGGCGATGACAACTCGAGCCAAAGCCATCCGGTCTCTGGCGAAAGAAAGATGGCGTTTCTCTCATCCGGCAAAAAATATATCCAGTTTCGTCGACGCGCCACGTTCGAAGAGGGGGAAATCACGAACTCGAAGAATAAATTGAGAGGCAATTATCGACACTCATCAGTGGCGATACCTACTCGTCTAGGGGTCCTTGGTCATTAGCCAGAAATTCAGACGTCAGCAGTGAGCCACACGCACACTGACACACTCGCATGAACATACACAGAGAGAGAGAGAGAGAGAGAGAGAGAGCTGATTCAGCATCTCGAAGTGTCTAATTAAGCTCAATTATTACTCCGGAAGCAGCTTAGAGAGCCGGGGAGCCGCGACTTGGGGGTAATTGAGTGATCAAATTAAAAGGGATACACCGAAGTTAATGCGCCTTTGGGGTTGCGGGTGAAGGGTTGGAATCGAATTTTGCCTCAGCAATCTCCGACATTTGAGGTTCTATCAGGCGTACAGTCCAGGGAAAAAATTTATTCTATAAATGAATCAGAGAATAAAGTTTTTTTTTTAATATAAGGATTTTAACTATAACGACCAGTTCAGTTCCTGATATAATTTATATTATAGAAAAACGGACTTTTGATTAAATGAATATTGACGATTCTTACATGCTTTTTGTATTGAGAAATTAATTCAATCATTTAAATTATGTAAAACAGTTAGTAATATGACTGTTTATTAATTGAAATTTATATAGGCTTGAAGTTTGCTGCCACATAAAAGAGATATTGTTTTAATCATAATAATAATCGATCGACTTCCGTAATCTCTGTTTATAGATAGTCTATTGTTGTTGTTGTAGAAAAATTTTCGTACAGACTGTACGCGGGATATACAGATCGTTGAAATTACAACTAACGAAGGTTAATTAAAGAAGATTTATCTCTCACCTGACTTGACGAGGACCCGGGACTTGCCCGAGAACCAAAAGGGCTATCGCGATTACCGCGACTTCGCCACGACGCATCTCTCACATTATAATATTAAAATTACTTCATTAATCGATTTCGTTCTCAATTACACGCGTCCTTCACTCTCACTTTCTTCAGCACAATAGTATTTATAACGTTTACACAAAGACCAAAAGGATATATCCAGCACTCCGAAACGATACACGTTGAAAATTTACTGCGAATTTTCACTCGGGATTTTATATCGCTGCGTCGGATATTCGCACACGCACTTTCGTATTCTTACACACTTCACTATTCGTAACGATTACTTATCCATTATTTTATAACCAAGTTTCTTTCATCTAATTATAATTATTATAATATTAAAATACGCAAAAAATCACACCGAATTTTTCTTTGCACTTGATGCAACAATCTGTGTAATTTCACTGTCATTCAGCTTTTCACTGCTTCAACTTTCCTTAAGATTTTCAAAAATAAAAATAAATTGCATTTTAAGTAAAGCTTAAACGGTGACGAGGAAAAAAATTTTATTCGAAGGGAATCTCCCGTTCGATAAAGCCGCGTAGGGTCGGTTGTATAGTCAGACTCGAAGTGCAGTTAGTACGGAGTTATACCTGAATTTATACACATATACACCTATTCATATATATCTATATATATATATACATATACCTGTGCAGAACGAGGGGAGCGTCGAGAGAAGTTTTGAGTCGAAATTCTAGAGAGGCGGATGTACCGAAATGAGTCAGATTACAACAGGCATCTAGTTTGTCTATATATCATACCTATACATGCGTAATAGACAGGATCCGCGTCGTTTTTCATATCTACCGCAAAAACCTGTGACTCGAATTTTCTTGCATATATATATATATATATATATATATATATATATATATATATGTACGAATCAAGCCGCGCGTAATGAAATTTGTAGAAATTCAAGTAAGTCAGGTTGTCAAGGAGAAAAATAGGAAACTTAGTTGTAACGAGGATAAATTTCATCTCGCTATACAATACATATAGACATAATATTTCGTATAACTGGCTGGTATACTTGTGAGATTTTATTTCAAAATAATGTCTGAATTGAAAAATCAAATATTTAATTTACAATTGTTTGACTCTCGTAAAGACCCGGAAAAATTACACACTGTATATATCTATATACATATACAGTATACACGGAATCGTCTATGAGCACAGAAAGAAAGAAAGAAATGAAAAAGAAGGGGAAAAAATCGTGCGAACCATCGAGTAAAATGACTCAGGCTTTAAATAACTCCGAGAATATATATATATGTGTGTGTGTAATATAATTAGGTGTAAAAAAACGCGTGACTCAACTCCAGATTTTTTTCTATTCTACATTTTTATTTTTTTTTTTTTCTTATAATCCATTGGCGATAGTCAGAGCTAAGGTTCAATTGAGATGAATCGTTTGCTGTACCGAAATCTCTCTACGAGTTAATAAATTTTGATAAAGATTACCCATGTGGCTAATTTATGGGGTATGTGGGTACGTTCGTTCACGTATATATATACGCAGTAGCTCCAGTATAGTTACGGAACGAAGTGTGATCGCACTGCAGGGAGATCGGATAGTTAGATATACATATATTTATATGTATATTTATACATATATATATATATATATATATATATATATCTACAGTATACCGCGTGTGGAACCGGATTGGCTGTTGACTCCGGATGATATCAGCCAATCGAATCACTCCTTAGGGACTATCGCGGTATCGCGGAGTTGAGCGTAGGTGCGAATTCATTCCCCGTGGGAGCCCAGACGCTCGATTAGTATCGCCGATGTACTGACAATGGGATTTTAAACTGTTGAATAAAGTATGTGACGATGTGAAAAAGATGGGAAACCAAGAGATGAAATCGAAAAGACGGAGACAAACGACTCACCAATTTTACCGTTAGACGCTCGAGTTATTCGGACAAGGAATATAGAGGCGTATAACGTGATTCCTGCAGGGAGGATCGGGATTGAAAGAATCGGCGGGAGGCGATCGGGGCGTAACTCGGGATTCCATATATCTACTTTGGTCGAAATCGACGGGAGGTAAATTAGTGCGTTTTATCGCCTCACTTAATTGACGTACACGGTTCACCTGTTAATGAAAATCTTTCAACCGAGCCTTATGGGAAATGGTTATTCCATGGTTCAAATCACAGTCGTTGGAAGTTGGAAGGCGGTGGAAATTGACTTGCATTGGCGAGAATTTAATTGGAAAATTTTTTGATTATTCAAAATTGATGGGCAATCATTGGCACACGTTAATATTTAATGAGAAGTTAGTTGAACTGAGGGAGTTTTCAATTCGCGTACATAGATCTGGAGGTTTCTTTGAAATTACGCCAATTTACTAATTTCCGAGGAGATTCTTGCGAAAATCTATGATCTTGAAGTTTGCAACGTTATCGTAACGAAACGTTGTGAAAGAATTCACTATTTTCTTAGTTTTATGTCGACTGAAGGATGTAAGATTCCGAAATATGAGTATTTCTTGTTATATTACGGCGTACTAAATTTCAAACAATTCCAAAATCTCGTGAAAAATCGTTAGGATAACGTTACTAACTTTATTCAACGTGATGAAAATCCAACGAAACGAACGTGTCGATTTCCTGAGATAATCTTGCGAGTGAATATACTTTGGGTAAAAAAACGAAGAAATCTCGGTGCAGCTCAACGTTATAGAAAGTCTGTGCAATCGTTTGGTATATTACATTTATGTAAAATACAGCAATCGTTATCGACGACTAATGGGTATCTAAACATACCGCACTTTGTATCTGGCAATACGCAAAGTAACTGATTTATATTTGTCCACGCGGGCCGGAAGGTAAACTAATTAGCAAACGGAGTACCGCAATCAACCAGATTATGTAAACTAATGCGTACAAGTCGAATACAAGAAACACAGGCAGGTGCGGGTTATAAATTATATTCAATACGTGACATGAATTGGTTGCACTCAAAGTTTATCACAAATCGACATGCGCAAACACGGAATTAATAATATTGCGGGGGGAAGTTAAAAAAATTTTAACATTCAACAGGAAATTGAAATTACGATGCACTGTTGCGACGTAGATACATTTTATATACCATGTATGCCATGGAAGGCATTTTCACGCGCGCGCGCGGTTTATTCAAAATACGCGAAGTTTGCAAACTTCTACCAACGCTAAAATTGCGTTTTATTATAAAATACCGACGGCACGTTTGTACGCTGAAATGTACTGATGAACTCGCCGGTTTATGTGTATAAATACTAAATTTCAAACTCCGCGAATATGGTTAAATCAACAGAGTTGTATAATGTATATAGTTGGTATACCTGTATCAATATTTGTCAACATTGTGTAAAACAACGAATAGCAGGGAGAAACTGCGCTCGCGAGTTTTCATGTATCATTACACTATTGTGTGTCTACATATTCAGAACAAAAAATCCTCAATCATCCATATCCTGCGCGCACGTATAAAAATCCATATCATAATATCTCCTCCAGATCCTCAGTTACATCCATTAAATATCTCAACACGCGCACAATTTACAACGTTGTAAAATTACAATCAATCGCGACACCACAGACGTCATTTTAACCCGCAAAACTACTCGCGACGTGTTCCATCATTTTCTGGATCCGATCATCACTTCCGGTTTTATCGGGATCACTGTCAAATTTCGTACATGGATCGTAGCGTAAAATGTAAGTACGCAGGCAAGAAATAAAAAAAAAAAAGTGTAATTACATGACCTCTTCTTTATCTTCGCGAAAAAAGTTAACCCTTTCGGGTTAATTCGAGGTACGCGTTGCGGTTTTCGCTAATCATCGAAGCGATCGTATTTCTGGTTATAATAATTCTTGATCTCGTATAGATATCGTCGATTCTCCCGATTCCTCCTCGTTTCCGATGAAATCCTTTTCCTTGCGGAAAGGCCGCAATCTTCTCGCCGATTCTAGCGGCGGGTCTGGCTGTCGGAGGAGGTTCGATCGAGCCGCGGATCACATGGAGACACGAACGCGCGGACAAGATGTACGGGGCGACGTTCGGTCGTGCACAGGTCCCACGATGGACTGGCTCCTGGCTTTGGGATCGGGTCTCGTCCACGGACTCGCCGCTTCGCCTCTATACACCGATATTGCTTGCTCGCTACAAGCTAACCCATGCCATGCCCACCTGTACGCATTGCAGGTATACTTATAGGTATATATCTGTACACACAACACAACCACGCGCTTCTCGCTTCGTCGTTCCGTTCCGTTCCGTTCCGACCGCCCGTGTATCTCGCTCTCTCTTTCTCTCACTCCCTCTTTCTCCCTCTGTTTTTTCTCTCCAATACCCTCAGATCGTACGTTCGTTTCGTCGTTTCCTCGATTATATGTATATAACTACTTGTCGGAGACCGACGATGATGGAACGACGTCGCGACGTTCGTGCTGAAATCCGCGATCCGGTGGTCGAAAAGTCGAGAATCAAGTCACTTGATAGCTGTCCAGGTCTAAGGGAAGACGTGAACTGCGGTATCGGAACTTTGAGTATTGAATCAATCAAAAGAACATACATAGGCAAATTTTGATGCAGACTGAATTCTCAGATTCTGAACTTGTATCGGAGGTCAAATCACGACTAAACTAATCTTGCCATCACGTTGTTTCATCTTATGCAGTGCTTGACGACTGGACAGTGACCGAAATGATTTTATAGCCGAAATAAAATCCGAAGCGTGCGTTGATAGCGGCCATTTTACGTTTGTGGTATATAAAAGCTTCTGCCTCATCTGTCGATACCTTATTTTAAAAAGGAGATTTTTCTGTAGTAAACTTGATTATGAAATTTGAAAACGCTACCGACGTACATTATACATATATATATATATATATATATATATATATATATATATATATATACCTAAGTAGAGTTTTATGAAAAAAAAAGCAAAGGTTACAAATCACTAATATTTCTCATACAGCACAATAACTCTCATTACACCGTGTTCTAATAACAGACAAACGATTTTATCGCCAAATTCCAAGAAGTGCAACAAAAGGAAACAGCGCTGTTCCCCTCCCTTAGGCTTTTGGCCGGAAACCGAATAGCACGCCATCGCAATTGTCGCATGAAAAATCGATGCCCCAACGGGGCGTATAGTAAGTGCATTACATGCCTACAACTTGAATTGCCAGTATTTTATTCCGCGAAACGATTATTGAAAAAAGATAAAACTACTCACGTATACCCATAAGTCACAGGAATACCTGCGTCGACTCCGCCATGTCATCTCGCTCCGTAACCACTCGCCTTGTGAGCGAAGGAGGGTAGCAGGGGCGCCTATTTAATAACACGTAATTACCTTCCATATGTTTTGGCCTACGGAGTGGGCGACGAGGGTTGATAGAACGCCATGCGGTCCCTGTATCACCGCACTCCATAGGGTTATGGTTGCATCGCGTGAATGCATCGCATACGCACAACATGCACAAACGCGTATGGTATCATTATGTATATCCCTCCCGACTTCGTGTGTGTCTTATAATGTAGTATATATCTACGCGTGCATATACTCACCGCATGTTAAACTCCGTGAAAACTTTATCAACGCGATATTATAATATCCATGGTGTCCGAATGATGCACATCATGTTTTCGCTCTATACACACGCGGTTGTCATGCATTGTGCAGCCGATTAACATTCGTGGCGCGCGTGGGCAATGCGAACAAGTAGCGTAAAATCTTTTATTTATTATACATACACGGGCGTATTAACGGGCCGACATTTTTCCATCCTTCCGTGACGCTGCAGCAGCCAGTTTCAGGGTGATCACAAAATCCGGAATTCAATTAAACGATGCTTGACAAAGTTTACAGGCTTACTTTTACCTCAATAAAAATTCAATCCACTATCGATTGTTTCTCCAGAATCAGAGCTAAGTGGAGTTTCTTGAATAAAAATTAAACGCGCAGGTTTTTTGAAAACTTTACAAAACAAGCTTTCCCAGAATCTGAACTTTTTCGTGACACCCCGAGTTTGCTTGATCCGTTAATCTCATATTTCCTTTCGCTTTCGCTGAATATCACGCATTTTTTTATTCGTCGAGAATTCGAGATTGCCGCGTTTCGAACTTTCGGAACACCGCTAGTGTGGGACGTTGTGCATCGGCCGCGATATAAAGCCCTGTATGATTTGATTGCGATGACTTGAACAAACAACAGGAATTGTGTCTCGTTGCGCACAGCGCCCGTCTCTCCGTAATGCAGCGTCGAGTTTAAAATTGACGAGAACGGAATGCGTCGAGGAGGACATGTCCGATGCATGTGTACACCGCTATTTTCCACATCCGTATTAATTCGAAAATTTTATACGTGTGCGATACGTTCGAGGCATTGTTCAGGTGTCTAGGTGTGTATAAAAACGGCGCAGCTGGCAACGAGCGGGTTCATACTCTAGTGTAACATAATGACGAGGAGGGATAACGCGTATTTTGAACTTTAGGAACAATGGGTATCTATAAAGGAGGGACAAGAGAGGATATTGCGCAACAACCTGAACACAACTCTCGTAGTTAACAAACATTGTAAAACCATTGTGGACTATATTTTACGACCGCACAGCCTGTGTATAAACATAAATATATATTGTATATATATATACATCAAGCTGTCAGAGTTCCGTTTTGAATATTCGTGTTCGTGATCTCGGTGTTTGTTTGTTTCCCTAATTTCTCTGGTTTTCTGTTTTCATTCCTTTCCCTGTTTTTTTTTACCGCGTATTAGGCGCAGCGCAGCGGCAACGATTCTCGAGTGCAGGGGAAAATTGTAAAGATTTTTACGACTAGACGTATAATAATGCGTTCTCGATTTTCGGGACGTGATCACGGCGTGTCTGCCATTGGGTGTATTTTTTCTTTATGCCCTTACACACACGCTGCGCTTCTCTTTACGCGTCATGCGGTGGGGGGGGAGGGGGTGCAGATGGGCGTTATTACAGTTTTATGCGCTTTCATTGTTTATATGACGTCCAATTACAGCGCAAGGTTTACGGTCCTTAATTACAAAAATATGTACCGTTGTGTTTAACTGCGCTTTGCAATCAGGGTAGGTACGTCCTTCGTGTAATAAAAACAAATAGGAATTAGACGAAATAAAAATTCTTCGGGGCTTCTAAGAGGCCTGGATTAACCGTCCTCGTCCACTGTGTATAATAACCTATGTCGTCGGTAATTTATGTGAAACATTCGTGAAACGATGTACGAAGTAGCAAGATTTGTTGAGAAAGATGCAGGGGAAGGGAGAGAAGGCAGTAAAAATAATCATCTCTCGCTAATATCATGATTATTTCACAGGGGTAATTGACGCAGCTAGGAAACACTAAATACTTCTGGATTAAAAATTTTGGAAATAAACTACGCGGCGTCGCTTCACTACTTTTTAAATAAACATATAAACTTCGCCGAATGCCGCGGGAATAAATCTGCGTGGAAGCGAAAGCGTGTGTGTGTGTGAGAGAGAGAGAAAAAGGTTAGACTCTTAAATATCAAACACAGGTTAGTCTAAATTAAGATATTGAAATATATACCTGCCAAAAATTTCTTGTTTTGCCCCGGAAGTTGATCGCAAATTATGTATTCAATATTACGTATACGAATCATTCCGTGCCGTTTCAAGGATGTACGAAAAAAGTAATATATTGAAATATTTTGCAATTCAAATTTGAAACCCCCCTAATTGAATGATGAGAAATTTTATTTTGATAAGTTCAATCGGTCGCTTTGAAAAATAAAATTTAATTCACACTCATGTACGCTAATTATGCAGCCCGCAAGGAATTATCCAGATATTCACATCTATTGACAGACATTATACATTCAGGGGATGTGTAGAAAACGTAGACGCTGCAGGTACACTCAACATACAGACTATACGTCAAAAATAATCGGGGGGAATCTTTTTTTGCCCGTGGATCAGGAGGTGGCAACAGCTACCTTGACCCAGTAACGAATTTTAAATTCAAATACAATTGGACCCTCTCAAAAGCAGCCGACCCTCGGCGCCCTTAAATAAGCCGTCTCTCTATCTCGAAAACTCAGCTCCTTTCACAGCCGTACGATATACCTAATAAACTTCTCGCTGTGTGCATTAGCCGGAGGCTAAGAACCCTACGAGTGTAAGTCCGCGAACGAGTTTCGGATCGAGCGAATACAAATGTATTCCATTTCGGTTGGCGAATTTTTTCAAAAAATGACAAATGTCAACCTACAGTGAACGTATCATGTATATATTTATTTTCAGCTACGATTTAATGCTTATAAAATTATTCTTATCCTTCAAAGTCATGTTTTTTCGACGCTTTCAAGCAGTCGTAAAAACCGCCCTTACGATTCTCAGTCGGTTTCGAAGGCCGAACCTACCCCAATCTTTTATGTCGCGACGCAACAATGGCATATGAGCCCTGTAACAGGGCAGCCCTTGTAAACGCATTGTGGGGGGACAGACATCTGCCTGTGAAATACAAACCGCCAATAAAAACATGTATAATAACAATATTGGCGGGATGAAAGAAGAAGAAGAAGAAGAAGAAGGAAAAAAAAGGTCCGCGTCGAGGCGTTCGTCAAGCTGCTGCAGTGTTGCGGAGGGAATGTCGAAGCGACGAGAAGAGGAATAAAAGGGGCGCCGACTGGGTGCCGTTATAAATGAACAATGAGAGTAACAGCGAAAAAATCAAAGCAAAGAAAGTAAAAAAGTACACGCGAGGGAAAGGAAAGAGAGTCGCGATATTGAACGACGAATATTACCTGCTGCAGCATATCTAACAGTGCTTCTCAGTTTAATCAGAAATCTCCTTTTTAGCTTTGCTAAAGAAAAGCCAAAATTTTCCAAAATTAATTTATGGGCAGGATATTATTGATATTACTTATACTCACTTGATCATTTGATGCGGCACCTGATTTTTCACACGATTTCAACCAAACGATAAAAATTCATCAAAGTATTGAACTTGGAACTTTTAGTATGTAATGTCAGAATAAAAACCAGTTTTTTTTCATCTTTGAATTCTAAAAGAAAAAAGTCACTAAAATTCGCTGATGAAATATAAAAAACTTTTAATATTAAACGTCTTCTAGTTTCTAAGTATAAAATCATGTTTTGAAAGGGTAAAAAAAAAAAAAAAAAAAAAAAAAAAATAATCGAGGAATTCGATTTCCGTCGCGAATTTCGTTGTTCAGACTAAAGTTCAATTTAGGAAAGTTTGTAGCTTCTAAACTGGTTTGCCCCTTGCGCGGTAAAACCTCGTTGTTATCAACACGAGACCCGAGCGATTATGACAACTTATATGCTGTGAGGATTTCTGGTTGTTCTTTATTTTTTCCTTTCTTTCCCCCTCG
Source organism: Diprion similis (assembly GCF_021155765.1). Classification (NCBI taxonomy): domain Eukaryota; kingdom Metazoa; phylum Arthropoda; class Insecta; order Hymenoptera; family Diprionidae; genus Diprion; species Diprion similis. Next base: position 17,012,529 of record NC_060106.1, on the reverse strand, counting down.
TGCATCGGAAGAGGCGTTTATACATGTAAGATAATTACTGTTCGAGTGGGAGGAATAATTAGTGGAAGGGGCTCTCGACCATGCGAGATGGTAAACAGCACGTTAGTAGCGAGGTATTATACAGTGACTGGAGCTGAGTTGAAAAAGAATTAAACGAAAGGCGGAGGAATGTGTGTCGGGATATAAGCGATAGCCAAGTTTGAGGAGGTGGCGATGGAGAATCAGCCTGAAAGAAATGGCCATTAAGCTGTACTTCTAATCTCGGTGCGGATTCCCGAACCTGCTTCATCGACTTATCCCTCCGGTTCGTTATCTCCCCGGGTCCATTACGTTCAGCTGCATTGGGAAGAGGGGCTCTCGGAGTGCCTGAATCGAGAGCTCATAGCTATCCGAAGACTTTATCGTCTATAAACAATTATTTTTCTCGCGGTTAATTTAATTACAAAGCTAGCCGTCCGGGAGCCGCTCCAAAGACTGTCAATTAGATTTTTATGGGGTTTACTTGACGCGCGTTCATCAGTACGTCCGGTCAAATATCATATCGGAGAGATCAATTTTATACAGCGTAATCCGATTTATTTTACAATTATCTCGAGTTATATCTGTCCGCTAAGTCACTCTGGAAATAAAATTATCAATCAAATTACCGCACCATCAAAATTGGAACCTGTAGAAAAATAGGTGTGCAGTGGATTTTTTTGGACCCTGGACTCCGATCGAAGCACTCATTCGTTCGTCGTGATTTTTTTCTTCTTCTTAAAAATTGTTTACAATCTGACTGAATCTATACTCGTCCCATTTGTCAAAGTATAAACTCAGCCCTTCACTTGAAGGCCGTAGATTTATCACAATTAATACACAATTCCGTCACGAATCTTACAAACGGTCTTTCGATATCCTCTGATGAACTTCGGCGCGCAGACCGAACTTTCGGAAGGGTTCGTGAGCGAGGAAAAACATGATAGTAAAAAATAAAAAGAGGAAATATGAAAGAAGAAAAACGGTGTTGGACATCGGAGGGTTGTTTGAAAAATGCCTTTCCTCGACTGACGTGCGGGAACCTTTGAATAATAAGAGTCCATTATCCACGCCTGGGAGAAAACCCAACTTGCAAAAGGGGCGTAACCACCTTTTCACCCTTGCTGCTTTGGGTCCTGAGATTCACAGCGTGAACGATCGATTTACCCGGTGTTATCAGAAATTCAGTCTCTCGTTACGATGATCAATTTACCATTCGGTGAAAATCGTGCGATCAATCCACGACATGTCAATCATAGTACGGTTTCAAATCGTTTTCATACCCACGTTTAAAATGATTGCTGATAAATTGAACGGGTTTTACTTTTACCCTAAGTGGTAAACGTATTCATATCAACTGAAATCATTCGATGAAAAATTTACGGCTTGACCATCATGTCACGTATGATCAGGACCAAAGGTTAAAACTTCAAATAATGAGCATTTCGAAATGGTGAGATTAAATCTCCGTAAGGTTTCAACTCTCAACTGAACCCTGAATATTTATATTCCCATGAATTTCATCCTTGAGTTTTGACTATTCGAACATCTGAGCCAGTTTTTGACGTATCAGATTAGACAAAAGGATGTCTTAACTGTTTGTGATTTCGCCCCGCACCCAAGTCCACTTTCATTGTCATCTCAAATTACTGACTATTGCACACCACCGTGCAGATTTCCTTCAGGACGAGATAAGTCAGGTATCAAAGTGCGGAGTACAGCCTGATTCGTCCTATTCAGTGGACTGAAACAAGGAGGTGAAATGACGGTAAAAGAAACGTCCGACGCGCGTCTTTGCGTAAATGATCCTCGGAGTTTCGAGGTTTTCCGGGAGTACGAAGGTACGGCTACGGAACAGGATACAGATATGTATACACAAGGCACGAGTATGTGTACACATGCCGATGTCAGATGTGGGCCTTAGGCCTATAAGTTCCGATATATTCCGAGCGTCTCTTGACTTCTTTCGTATTCAAGCGAGCCGTCGAGTGGTTCCCTCTTTTCGGCTTAAATCATACCGCAGGTAGGTAAGTATACACGATAGGCTTCAGCCGACCTCGAGAGCTTTCTAGTATTAATCAAATTAATTAGATACCTTTTAAACCTAATATGAAAATGAAATGACAAAACTTAAGGAGACACTCGAAGCAACTGAAAACGTGTTGTACCTACGCTACGTAGTACGTAGGAATACACGTTCAAGTAAACTAGAAGGTAGGTAGGTAGGTATATATACACGTAATATGCGACCAAGTGATTATCGCCGCCACGGCAGCTGAGCTTCTTCGACTCGCGTTTACCCCGTCGATTTAATTGGGCTTATCTATGAACCGATCAACGTGTTTTTTCCTTTTCTTCTTGCATAGTAAACTTTTTTCAACCATCCCCGATACGTGAATCCCGTGCAGCCTTAGCTATTTTATCATTATCCCAGATCTCAGTTACACCGCATTTATAGATGCTTTTATCGATGTTAGTATCTACATTAAATGTTAAGAAATGTTTCTTCCATTAGCACAATAATTTTCATACGATTGTCGATAAAGAATCGGTCGCGATCGCCAGACTAGCGACGATATTTCCCTCGTTTAAAAAACTTTTGTCTCTTTTCTTGTGACAATGAAGGGCCTACGTAATCGGCACAGACATAATCTTTGTCATCGATGCCGACGGCGGAGGTTGAAAGTTCTTCTCAAGCGTGAAACGCCATCGTGGCATTTGAAGGCCCGTTACTACCGTAAGGTCGCGACATTTCAACACCGGCTAGCTGATGACTGCAAGTGTGCAACGCGTGCAAGAGTTGATGAATCACTCAAGAAAAAAAAACAAAATTTATCACACACCTTCTGCAAATCTTGAGAAAAGTTGATCGCGAAAAATCTCAGAGGCTTCATTTTCCAAAGGTACCTGCAACCTCAACTCTCAAGGACCTTCGTGACCCACTGCAAAAAGGATGCGACCACAGAATAGCGGCAAATCGCGGTGTAAAAGAAGGGAATATCCTTGGCTGACGAATCGAAAAACAATGGTCTTTTGGTTCTGCCCTTCAAGGGAAGACAGGAAGAAAGGAAGGAAGGTCTCCAGACAAGGAGAAAGGTACTACGTTACCTCTACGAAAGCCATGGTCAGGCTACAGGGTGAGAGAACCTTCGGAGTCTTTGGAAGGTAGGATAATCTTAAAGTGCTGCGGTATCCGGATAATTAGAGGGTACCATTGATACGAGAGGTCGAGGGGGGGTGGGGGAGGGGGGGGAGGGGCGGACGGATGTAGCGAAGAATAAGCCAAGTTTTGAAGATATAAAGTTCGTGAAGTGGAATAAACGCGAGTTTATAACGTATAGTGAAGCAATTGAAAGAGATTCGTGGGTACAAGTGAGTGTAAAATTTCTAAAAGAGAGAAGATCGCGCGAATTCGCGAGTCAAACTGTGGTTGCAGGGCAAAAAGTAACCCGAAAATACACCGTCTAATCCTTGAGGCGCGGACCATTACTGTCATAAGGACGTTATGCCCCCCTCTGAGCACGGACATTTTTACAAGCTGCAATTTAGGACCAACACGCCCTGCAGCGTGATATCCTAATATAACTCGAGAATTATCGGGCACCTATGCTCAGCATAAACACACACACACACACACACACACCTGACAAACGTGTTTTGAGAATTCAATTCAACTGAATTATTCCACCAGCGAGAGATCGGATGAGAAAAAGGGTGATAGAAGAGAGATACAAAAATGAGTTAAGCTCATGAGAACACATTTTGTAAAGGTGTATCTGGTGTTGTGTACGTGAACGGATATGTATATCCGTGTGTGGTTGTATGTATGATTTAAGGAATATAATTCGTATAATTTCTGCAAGGTGATGTGCTTTATGGAATTGTGGATTTAATTCGGGACGTCAATCGGCGACAGTTGCGACAATCCACGCGTGGCTAAGCGGTGTTAATGGGTTTTTGATATCAGTAAATTAATATTATATGCCTGTTCAATACGAGACTTAGAGAGTCGTGTAATCGGTATAATTTTATTACCCGGCGTACCACGTGATTTAGGTAATAAAAAGTACGTAAGTGGCTAGTTTGTTTGTCTTGAGGATGTACATAATATTGAACGTATAACCATTACGATACGCGATTTAAATCGAATATACATATATACATACTCACGTATATCCCACAAGTATATAAATGTTTTCTCCAGGCATTCCCGATTCCCCGGGGCTATCGATTCGAGGCTCGTTAACGATATTTCTTACAATAAACATACGTACGCGATAAATCATATCTCGTGTAAAATATAATAATGGTAAATTCATTATAACACTAAAAACCCCGAGCTAGTAATGAGCAGAATCGGATACACACGCCTGAGTACCTACGTATACACCCTTACACTGTAGGTACCTAATCGAAGCGGCATACATAAATTTCCGGATAAATTGGGCGTGGCTATTTTTTGATTAGGATTAGTTGGCTTCGGGTGCAGCAGCATCGGCGCAACATGCTCAGGGTTTCTGGCGAGGAAGATGGCTTTCATCGTCAGACCAGCCGAGATTCTCAGGTTGAGGTTGAGGTCGAGGTCGAGGTTCGGAGAACGCGTCTACTTTACACAAGCAGCGGATGTTAACGCTCCGCGGTAGAATCCGGTGTGAAGCAAAGGCTACGTCTATGCGACAGCTAGCTTAGAAAATTAGAAGGGAGAAAATCTGAATAAGTCATAATCTCGGTAATGTTTTGGATATTAGTCTCCATTGTCTGTCCCGAGAAAAGCTAGAGTTAAGCCAACGGATTTAATCTATCTTTGCACTTAATCAGCTGATTGACTTTCGGTTTTTTAAATACGCGTGCGCTTCGTGAGTCTGATTTCAATTTCAAACCTCACCCCCAAAAATCTCCCCCCAAAGGTCAAGTTGTTGGGAAAATGAAAAATAATATATGAATCCCAATTTTTGGTGGACAAATTGCAGTATCGAGAACCAGAGTAATTTATGTATCATAAAAAATTACTTACCGAAAAAGTAGACTTCGTATTTCGAGCATGCTCCGATCAGGTGTTCAAACGACGATATTACATTATTATTTAAATTTCTGAATCGACGCACTTTGCAATTTTTTAATCACCATTCACAGTCCTGCGCGTCACATTTTTCCTCTCACTGTCCATTCAACATTTTATAAATTTCTTATACACAGTTAACAGAAATAAAATCGTGTATTTTGGTTTGAATTCGGTTTAATATCAGTCAAATCTCTGCACTCGAAAGATTTTAATTCCAGACAATCTAATCGGTTCGTGGTTCGTTCAAATCAAGTTGGGCAGGGCTTAAATATATCCGAGTACAAATAATAAATCCAAGTGTAGATAGATGAACACAAATATATCTGTAATACGATACGAAAGATATTTCGGCGATAAAAAATCGATACTGTTGGCCCTAATAGGATTTTAATCCTCTCAATAACTGCGGTGAACTGATTGCGAGCGGGAAACCTGCGCGTATAGAATTCAAGAGTTTCGTTTCCGAATCGCGAAATTAAACTCAAAAATCAAAAAAAAAAAAAAAAAAAAAAAAAACGAAAATCTGCGACACGTGTTTCCCAGCAATAAAGTCAACGATGAGAATTTATTAACCACGAAACGTCCCTGCATTCATGAATATTTTCGTAAATTATTTTCAAGCGTAAATTAGTGGTAGGTATAAGAAACTGATGCGAGAAGATGAGAGATGCACGTGTATAAAGTTTCTTATCAAGCCTATAATATATTACAATATGTGGAGATACAGAAACGCAACTTACGGAGTCTCGTTTACTTTCTAGTCTTGGAAAAATATTTATTAATCAAAGTCATGCGACGAGCGTATATATGCATATATATATATATATATATATATACACACACGCACATATGATCGGAATAATTGCTCGTGAAGACACGCTGCACTCTGGGAGGGTTACCGAAAATTTTTAATTGCCTAAAAAGTTCGTGATACGCGCTGATCGGTTATAAATACGAAATCCAATTTGACGAGCAAAGTTTTTCTACCCGATTATTATTTGGAATAAGACGAAGAAGCGGGAGATGAAAATGTAGACGAAGGAAGCTGTACCCACGTATCCCGAATATTAATGTATTATAATTGATGCAGGTAGAGCTACTGAGCTCTGATAAGAACTCCTGCTGTTTCTGGGCATAAACTCAACGCATGCGCTCTCCCCACCAGAACTTTGGGATCGTAAAGATAAAGCCCATATTACACCACTACGCGCTATAGTGTTCGTCCGCACTTTGGATAAACCAAGAACCGTGATTACACGTGTAGAATAAATGAAGAAGATCTCGAATCTTGGAAGAATCGAGCAGCCGCGGAATGAAAACCGCGTGATCGGAATTTAAAAATTCATACGTACGCCGAGAGAGATATTTTACTTTTTATAACCAGCCTGTTTTGATCCGCCGGATTAGTTTTAGTACATAAATTTGACACGCGCGTAGGAAATAGGATATACAGTATAAATAGGCGTGGGTGGGATCGCATTAGGGACGGGAAGATACGTGATTTTTTTTAGTATAATATCTGCGGCGGCTGAGTTATTGCAGAAGACGATGGCAGAACATTATTACATGTGTATAATACCTCGAGTAATTAGCGGTATTCATAATTTATTTGACGTTTTATAATTAGATACTAATTAATAACTGTTTATTTATATTGCATGATCGAATATGTTCATCGATTAGTTCCGCTGATGGAATGGAATGAGTCAGGCAGTAGAAATGATGATTTTAGATATGCTAACAATAATAGAAATGTACAATACGAAGATGGAGAGTAAAAAAATTAAAATCAACTGACATTCAAATTCTGGGTAAAAGAATTCTATCGGAAAAGAAAATATTCGACGGAACTCTAGCTTTGCTAAATTGATATCGGTACAAATCGATAAAAAAAAAACAAGAGCACATTCGAATTAAAAATTTTACCTTTGTTTCAATTTGCCAGCACGTGAGCCTTTTTTCCTCTTATTTTACGTCGATTATTAATTTTCTCTACATAATTCCACTTTCAGCCTATCACGGGATTAAGGTTTATCGATGTCAGCTCTGTAAGTCAAGTCTTCAAATATTGAATGAATAAAATGAATGAAATTTATTAATTTTTTTTACTCTCGAATACAAAAGAAATCTTCGAAATAATTCGATGCGAGCAAAGTTTTGAAGAAAAAAAAACTAACTGCCTGGTCTGACCAGCGTCGAATCATAAATTGATTGACAGGATTCTCGAAGTAATCGAAAAATATTAATGATAAGAAGTTAATCGATGCCTCACGATTCTCCTGCGTCGAAAAAAAGGTATAACCGGATATAGCAAGTTCGATCGAAAGGTACAAAATTTCTTCCAACGGGATGTTTCCTCTTCTATATAAATAAATACACCGATCCAAGCGTTAATTATTTATCATTATAATGTATAATGGTCGGTAAACGCGGACGATGAATGAGCCCAGTTTAAACGTTTATAAACGTGGAGCAAGTTAGGTATACATATATTTGAAAAGAAAAAGGAGAAAAAAAAAAAAGAAAAAACAAAATTCACCTCATGCAGCGGAAGTTTAGTTCGGATAGCCTGCAGTTGGTTTGTTTTTAACCGGACGGAAACGATCAGCTTTGACCGCCCACGCATCGAGGAGGAGTCACGGGACTTTCAACGATTAATTATCATCGGTTCCCTAATGAGACTAAATAATTGAGCTACGGGCCAGGCCAAACAATTTCCATCATATGTGTAATCTTTGAATGATCGCGTGTGTTGAAGCAGACATGCTGCATAAACAACACGGACTTGGAACGCGTAAAAACGAACAAGAAATAAAAATGAAAATAAAACAAGAATACTTTTCTCAAAAGGAAGATTGTTTACTGATTAGTAATTACCTAGCGACCGCCACTTAGCGTCACACCAACACCTATAACTTACTTTTCTCCTCTACGGTTATACAACGAACTGTTATACCTGACATATCATCATTTTACGCGCAATCCGCGGTAAAATTACCTCAATCAACAAACGATAATAGATGAGAAAAAAAAATCAAAAAAAATCTGCCACGCGTGGGTGAAAGTGTCAAATTTGCTGAAACTTGTACATTTATTTCTTCTTCTTTTTTTTTGTCAATAATTATTGCTCGGGAATAATTATATATACATATACATTAGGGTGGCGCAAAAAAATCGACCATTTTTTTTTTGAGTCTCGTGTGACAAAACGTCAGTTTTTGATGTTTTAAGAGCCCAGTCCAAAGGACAGTTCAAAAAAAAAAAATTTTAAGAGGTCGCTCCACATTTTTTAAAACGTCAGAAATCGTAAAAAATCGATTTTTTTGTTTTTTTTTTCAATTTTTTTCTCGTTACGGTATAATTTTATAGACAAAAAAAAAATAAGTTTCCGAAAGTTTCAGTTCAAAATTAGAATTTTGAAAGTCGCTCATAATTTTTTTTCAATTTTTTGGTGCATTTCTATTGATCTTTTCGTGCGACCTTTTAATGTTCGTATTAAAATTTCACAAATTTTTTTTTCGTTGATTTAGTAAGAAAGAATCGATAACAATACACCACGACATGAATTAAAAATCAAACAAAATACTGAAAATATAATTTTTTTAATTTAATTTATTGACGATTTTTGACATTTTAAAAAATTTGGAGTGACCTCTTAAAATTTTTTTTTTTTGTGCTGTCCTTTGGAGTGGGCTCTTAAAACATCAAAAACTAACATTTTGTCACACGAGACTCAAAAAAAAAAAAAAAAAAAAAAATAGTCGGTTTTTTTGCGCCACCCTAATATACATATATGTATAAAAATATATATTGAATAATGACGTGGTGGGAGGATATTTTTATAGCCAAATGCGGTACAAGTTAGGAAATAATCGGAGAGTAAATAGGAAATATATTACCGGGATGGCGGCACTTTGAGAGAGCAACACGCGAGTAAAACGTAGGCGTGCAGCATTGAAAGCACGCGTTACTGTCCCGCAAGACGCAAGTCGCAAGTAGCAAGACTTATTAGGTACCGACTTTGGCTCATTTCCTCCCAGCCTCAGTTAATACAAGATCTCGTTAATTCTATACGGTCGAATGTCAGATATTATTAATTAACCGAATCGAAGATGCGGTCTGGTTTATCTATACGGTACTTTTCCTCTTTCCCGCTTGATGATCTATTTAAATGATTGTTCAAACGCTCCCTGCAGCTGTCTTAATCATACAGAAAGACGATCAATTTTACTCAGACTTCCGATGAGTTTCTTTAATTTTTTTTTTTTTTTTTTTTTTTCTCGGATCGTTCGCCCGATTCGAATTTTTGAAGTCGTTTAAGAACCGCGAGTTTTCTTATTGTTAGATATTTTCGAATTTTTGAAATGCGATTCAAGCTTCTTTTCCTGCAGAAAATTATGAATAACGAAAAATTAAAATCAGCGCAAATTTGTAAGCTCGCAGAAACTTTAGCGAGAAGTTGAGCATTTTTTTTTAAATATTCTGGTTTGACCTTTTGAATCTGTCTTGTCATTTTTCGAATCATGAAACATCATACTAAAGTAAATTTCTAAGTATCTTGATAACCCGTCATGCCGTATCTCTTTTTTCACTTTTCATCACCTTTGAGGGTATAAGTATTGGTTTGAAAATCACTTTTTTTAATTTCAACGTATCTTCACATTTCCGAATCTCTAGAATCCGGAAAATAGATTTTTTAGAAAAATGTTGATCTGTCGGTCAGTCCTACAAACTCCGGCGATGATCTCGGAAACGGCTCGACGAAAAAATTCGAACTTCCGGTTCTACCGGAAATAAATAAATTTTCAATGTTTTACCGACAACCATATGCTTTTTCCTTCTTGATACTTTTTCTAAATAACAGATTACGTCTTTCTCAGTTAATATGTATGTTATTTTTTAATCGATTAAAATTTTTATTCTTAGAAATTTAATTTTTTTACTGCTTCTTTCAAAACTTTTTCATTTAGCTGCCGTTTTCGAAACCATCGCGGAAATTTGTCAGACATACCGACAGACGCTTTCCTTTCCATGGTGATGAAAAGTACCGCAAAAAAACTGTTTTTCCGGCTTGTTTTTTTGCGTTCTTTGATAAACAGAAAATCCAGTTGTTTACAGATAATAATTACGTCTTGACTGAATCTGCTTGCGATAAAAGCTTAGGAATTTTTTTAATCAAAAGTGATACTCGCTGTAGACGACGTGCCGCTTATCCAGGCGGCATAATGGCCGCTGATTTTCGGCAAGTATGCTGTATAATCGATACACATGCATAAAATACCATGTATGTACCAAAGTATATACATATGTAACCATACAATATAGGAACTAAAGTAACTCGCGATCCGGTGCCAGAGTTATCTGGGTAACACGCGTTGCATGAATATTGATGAAGTTAAAACGCTATTAATTAAACTCTCAAATTTCGTAAAAGCGATTACACAACTAATTTATCGACATTTTTCAGTAGCACTTTGAATATCTCTCTATCTCCCTCTCTCATTTCGTGGTATTTTGCAATAGGAAAAAATCAGAATCGTGTTACACAAGATTATGTAAAAAATACGATAGGAAAACGGAGGTGGTGAAAAAATTTCTATACATAAATGTTACTCAAAATGGGCGTCTTGTTGACATTTCTTTGGAAATTTCCTATAAAATTGCGATACAGAATATATCGTAATATTTCAAAGCGTCGAACGGAACTTAAATTGTTGCAATATTCTTCGGGATTAATTCGCAGGTGTTATAATTAAACTGAGTAATTATCGACGCAGGTATCCAATCAGACGGTGAAATTTAACTTTAATCGCTTTTAATAACACCTGGAGTATAAGATATTGATGGCGTAAAATGTAGTGTAACGCATTAATATTCAAATTGCATATACAACTTGACCACGTGATAAGATTACTTGAAGTGCGTGTTCAGGGAAGGCGCGCGAGAAAGTTGCAAAAAAAGAAAAGAAATAAATTGCATTTCTCACAGTAGTCGCTACAAAATCAACGGTTAGATGCTGGTGAAAAGTTTTCGATATTGCGTCGAATACCCAGCATCAAAATGCACGTAAAACAACGTTCGACAGTGGCAAAGTGAAGGCCCTTAGTTGGGACGAGGTACAGAATGCCCGGTAGAAAAAAAAGAAAAATTAAATAATGATAACTTATTTATTATTTTCATACTCACTTTTTCTGTTTCGTCATCCATCCTGTTAACTTGCAGCAGTGTAGTTTTCCTGGTCGAACTTCTTTTTCACAAGCATTTTTCTAGTCCGGTTTCTGGATCAGAATATTTTACACGTTAATGACGTATTTTTTATTCATTTTTTAATAGTAACGTCAACTTCATTGATATGTGAACGACGTATGGAACTTAGTGCTTGCTCGTATTGAATTAATAATCCCCAAAACTTTTCGTAGCTATAGTTAATGGAGCGTTGTAGCCCGAATGATTTTTTTTCGATTGTACATTCATCAGGTAAAAGCAGTGTAATTGATTTCACGATTGCTTGTAATACACTTTCAGCAGATAAATAATTCATAGGGTGAAAAGAATTAGGAATGATAGAGAGCTAAGATACCCTGAACAAATAATAAATTACAGTTACAAATTTAAGTAAAAATTCAAAGCGTGACAGTTTCATTTTTGACTAAAGACTAAAGGTGGAACAATTTGTTTATTGTACAACGGTATGAGAAGTCATAAACATTTATCAACACTTATCGTATTCGCAAAATCATATAACATTCGGCTCATTTTGATGGATTCGACAAGTTGACAGGATTATTCATTATGCCTTATGCGCAAACGAAAAGCCAATGTTTTCCTTAATCGACCATATTTTCCGGCATTTAATTAGTAACATGTTGATGAGATGGTATAGTTGTTTCTTGTACTGCACCGAGGACGGAAGTGCGTAGATCTAAATTAGCAAGAGTCGCTATGCAGTTTATACTTGCCATTTACACATTACTATCTTTACTCTCAATTCGTTGTTCCGGTGATTCTGCACTAGCGGTGAAAACATTTAACGAAAATGTCAGTAGCAATGTTTTGCAATGTTTCGAAGCGTTGATGTCTACTACGGATTGGGTGCGACAAGATTTCTTAATAATAACCAACGCGATGGACGGACTGGGAAATGATTTCTTCAAACGATATCCGAACTTTGCGTGGAAGCTATACTCCGCAAAAAGAAGTATCACCTTGACAGGTTTTTCGGACGTGGTTCTGTACACGAACAGCTTTGATAGTCTGGACGAAACTTTAGCCCTAATTGATATCCGAGGAATGGATTGTCGTGCCAAGTACGTGATTATCGTGGCGGAGAACTTTGCAAATTTGGCTGACATCAGAAAGGCTTCGGCAAAAATCCCGGCAGTGATGTGGAGCTTGGATAAGACTCGCGTTGTTTATCTGGTGCCTTGCAAAGAAAACGTTATGGTGATGACGTACTTTCCGTTTGTCAGAAACTGCGAAGTTGGGGATCTCGAAGTCTTGGATATCTGGAGGGAAAATGACTTTGCATACGGAGCTGAATTATTTCCAGAGAAAATGTTGAACGTTCACGATTGCGTCCAGAATTTTTCAGCGATTCCCGAAAACGCCACACAACTTCAGCTCCGAATCGAAGTCGGTAAAACAGGAGAAATGATATTAGGTGGCGTTGGTGGTCGACTGATGACCATTATTGCCGAAAAAATGAACATGAAACTAAATTTATTACGCTATGAATCGGACAGTTGGGTTTTGCTGGTGAATGAGGTAATTTAACGAACACTCGCAATCAGTCCAATTAGGTTTGACCACAGGAAGTAAAAACGAATTTTTGATACTTAATGTCCGCAGATAGGAGAGGGCAAGACGCATTTCTGGTTCTCCGGAAACGTTCCAGTACCTTGTCAACTAGAAATTCTTGACCCGACTTCCGCGTATATGGAAGAGTCGCTCGCTTTCGGCTATATTAGTCCTGGTTTCGAACTACCCTGGGAGAATTTCGTGTGGCCATTATCCATTCCAGTGTGGATATGTGTGCAATGGAGCCTCGTGCTATTTTACGTTTTAGTCATGGTAGCGAATCGATGTTTCCGGCGAAAAATCGTCCCCGATAAATTGGGACTACTCGACGTCTTTGGAATTTTTTTTGGCAACTCCCGAACGTCGCCGCGAAGCAATTACGGGAGAAGTTTATTCGGGATGTGGATACTCTACTCCTACGTGATAAACGTGGCGTACAACAGCGGGTTGGTCAGTTTTCTCACCACTCCGAAAGAAAAGGGCGTTGTTAACACGCTCGAAGAGTTACTTGCCGACGGCATGATTTTTGGCGGTGACAAATTCCAAAGGGAGTTTTATCACGACGAATCGGACCCTGTGATGATGGAGATTTACAATAGATTTCAGATCTGGTCGACAAGCGAAGCCAGGCGTACCTTTTTGAAAAAACAGGGAGCTACTGGCGTTTTTACCTCATCAGTCTACGCGTTCAACAGTAATTTCGCCGGTATGTACATTCGTCATTTAATCGTGATAAAAATTATCGGTTATTGTCGTTTGGAATGAACCTGATCGTCGAATTTATCGGAGAAAATTCCTTTAATTTTTGCAGGTCAGCGCAGTGAACCGCTTCGTATGTTGACGGAAAAAGCCTTCACATTTCACGTTCCAATCTTCACGAGACGCGGATCGCCTTTCGCGATTCCTTTGCGGCGTTATGCGTGGCAAGCGATTCAGGGGGGCCTGAACAACTACTGGCTCAATTGGTACACTCGTAATTCGAGTCATACAAAGATCTATGACAAGGCTGTGTCTCCTATTTCCATATCGCATCTGCGAGGGATTTTTTATTTTTATATTGCCGGAATAATTTTGAGCTGCGTGGTTTTTATCGGAGAACTTGTTGTTCGCAAACGGTATTCGGGGCGAGCTGCTTTTCGATTATTGACGAACAGTTGAATTTTTTTCAGTCAGATTCATTTATAAACATCATCAATGAAATGCGTACAATAAATCTAAAATGGGTGTTCTAATTATTGAATCTGTTTCAACTCCTGAACTTTCATCCACGGATTTTTTCGATTATTTCAGGTGAAATTTGGATATTTTATTAATAATTGCTTGACTCTGGCTTCTATCTATTCACTTATACACTTGAAAGTTCGACATTTTGATCACTCAGTTGTAAGCATGGAAAGTCCACCTGAGAAAGTCCAGTTATTGAAATCAATATTTTTTACGAAACCCTGTGGGAGAATAAGTAAATAAACTGAGCAGCACTTCAGGCAAAATGGGCGCCTATCGATTTCACGTGATTTTGTTTGTTTGGTCTATGCTTTTAAAACAAATAAATAAATAATACTGATTGACGTGAAATGTTTACTCAGTCATATTTTAATACACGGTTACTGAAAGGTATCGAAGTACTTTCCTTCAAAAACTTCATTTGTTACGTATTCTGCTCACAGTCAGGAGTGAAAATATGCGGTTAATCGGGTGCTGTGCGTTATTTTTATCGGTATTCAATCAATGTGCATATGGTTCGATGATAGGGCAGGAAAATGGGACGACGAATGATAACGAGATTGGTATAAAATGCTTGAAGACCTTGTTGGATACCACGAATTGGGAGAGTAAAAATTTCGTAATAATTTTCGATCACGACGAAGTAGTAACCGACACATTTTTTGAAGGAAACTCAAACGTCTCTTGGAGATTTCTGAAATCAACAAGTAAAACTACCCTCTCGGGTTTTTCTAACGTGATACTTTACACAGACAACTTTGAGAGCTTGAATGAAACTTTAAGCTCAATTAATATCCATCGAGTGGATACCTACGCCAATATCGTAATAAAATTACGGAAAAGCTTCGCGGATGTGGATGAAATCAGAGGATCCTCGACCGGGACTTCAAAGGCAATGTGGAATCTGGATAAAACGCGAGTTGTTTACCTGGTGCCTTGCAGAGCGGAAATTCTCGTCATGACGTACTTTCCGTTCGCAAAAAACTGTCGAGCCGGCGAACTTGAGGTCTTAGATGTCTGCACTGAAAACGGTTTTAAGAAAAACGCTGAATTGTTTCCGGAAAAGATGTTGGATGTAAGGGGGTGCGTGCACAACTATTCTTACCACTTGCAGATGGCTGCGTTGCTTCAGGGTAAAAAGGAGATCACAAAAACGGGAGAGACGGTGATAGGTGGTGTCGGAGGAAAATTGGCGTACATTATCGCTGAAAAAATGAACATGGTGCTGCATTTATTACCGGAGGAAGCTAAAACATTGAAAGCAGCTTACGATCAGGTAAGAAAAACATGTGCACTTTCTTTCGGTAAGGTGCGGAGCTTTTTCCCCAGCAGCAATCGTTATTCGAAGGATTTGCATCTGCAGATTGAACGAGGCGAGTCACTGTTCTCGGTATCAGGAAATATTCCCGACCCTAATCGAACAGAATATCTCCAATTCACGTCAGGATATATGGAGGAGACGCGCGCTTTCGGCTATACCAACGGCGATTTGAAGGTTTCCTGGAAAAACTTGATCTGGCCTTTGACTAGCCAAGTGTGGGCGTACACAGGCTGCACTTTTATATTCTTTTCTGGCCTGGTCCTTGTGGCAAACAGATACCACAGACGGAAGACGAAGTCTGACAAGTTGGACGCTATCGAATCCCTCGGGATGTTTCTTGGCACTGGCAGAAGTCTGCCGAGCACCAACTTTGCGAGATATTTGGCTGGGATCTGGATCTGCTACTCATACCTGATAACCGCATCGTATAACTGTGGCTTGGTCGGTTTCTTGACAAATCCAAACGAGAAGCGCGTTATAAACACCCTCGAAGAGATGCTCGCTACCGGTAACGAATTTGGCGGACAAGAGTTGGAACGAGTAATTTACAACGACCAGTCAGATCCCATAATGAAGCAAATTTACGATCGATACAAAATCTGGAATTATGACGACGTGGTCTATAATCTCCGCAAGAAGCGCGGTTTTAGTCATGTTTACACCTCTACTCTCTACACACATAACTCGGATCACATTGGTGCTATATTCACTTGCGATTATAAGAAATATTGGTTGTGAGGCAATTTATCTCATCGATTCATGAAACAAATTACTTTTGCTTTCAGACGAGCCTCACCGCCACCTTCACATGTTGAAAGATAAAGCCTTCACCCTCCATGCTCCAATCGTCATGAGAAGAGGATCGCCGTTGGCAGTCGGGGTGCTTCGGTACGCTTCCCAAGCAGTTGAAAGTGGTTTTAACTTGTATTGGTTCAATCAATACACTCTTAAGCCAGCTCCGGACGGAAAGTTCGGTGACGGGACGCCGATTAAAATTTCAATGTTGCATGTTCGAGGATTATTCTGCCTTCATGTTCTTCTGCTAACTTGCAGCAGTGTAGTTTTTCTGGTCGAACTTCTTTTTCACAAACACTTTTCCAGTTTGGTGTCTGAATCAAAGAATTCTGCACGTTAATGACGTATTTTTTTTATTATTTATTGTTCATCTAGTAACGTCAAATTAATTCATATACAAACGACGTATGGAAAATCGTGCTTGCTTGCTACTGAATTAATAATCCCCAACACTTTCGTGGCTGGATAATGAAGCTTTGTAGCCCGGATTAGTTTTTTTCTGATTATACGTCCATCGAGTAAAGACAGTGTAATCGATTCCACGATTGCTTTTAATACACTTTCAGCCAATAAATAATTCATGGAATGAGAAGAATTAGTAATAATAGAGAGCTGAGATACCCTGAACAGATAATAACTCTATGAGTATTAAGGACGCTACCGAATTCTCTTCTATTTCTGATCAGCTGAAAATAACTGATAAAAAAAAAAAACATTCATTCATTTTAAAGAAAATGTAATATCAGTTACAAATTCAAGTAAACTTCTCTGACTAGAGATAGTGGAACATTTGGTTTCTTACGCCACGGTATGAGGAGTCATAGAGTATTTGGTAAGTGCAAAAATAATCGACACGTGAAAAAGAACTTTGGCTGCCTGTAACAACATTTGCAACTTTCTCACGATATCCTGCCAAATATGGAAACACTGTTACACATAACAAATGCGGCATTTTAAGAGAAACACAAGGCATAAAACACGTTCCTTCCTTCTTGGCGAATCGATGAGGAGCGTTTATCCGAGCGCACGAGGCTTTGGTCTACTGGACTAGAACCTAGAACATAAAGCACCGTCAGTTTAAGCCGATTTGCGATGCCGATTAGAGAGAACGGTAGGCATATAAACCGCGTTACACGTTGCATTAGAACCGCTTCTTGTGTAAGTATACTTATTGCTTATTGTATAGCTGCATGTACTCACCTTTCGTGGAGAAAAATAAAATTCTGCTGCAGATATGTGTGCACGTAATACGCGATCTGACAATGAGATGAGCTGAAAGTTGGCGAAACTTGTACACGTCTAGATGTGAGTCGATTGTATGTCTAACTATATAGGCAACTCGAGCTCGTGAATTCACGTTGCTTCGGTGTATTAAGAATGTAATATCTGATTTCGTCGTACCCGAAGAGCCGAGTTGCTGCTGCTTTAGCCACGCGATGATACAGCCACAGAGTTGGGAATTGAATTTATTATAGGAGGAATAACTCTTTCCCGCTGCAGTAAACGAAATATACCGTATAATTTCCACTTCTAATATTTCAAGTCCGAGATATTTATGAGGCGATAAACGGCGAATGAAAAAGTAACATTTTTCCCTCCTTTATATTTACTCAATTTTTCCCTATTTCTTTATCATTTTAATTTCTTTATTTATTTCCTCATATAGCTTCCGATGTTTCACCGATTGAAAATTATTATTCTACCTGTCGACCGCTTCCTCTTCTCGTGTTTCTTTTTCTTCGCGGTTCTCATCTCAGTTTCGATATATCTTCTTGAATTAGTTCCTCAACTTTGGAGTTATGCGTGTGTGACGCGACGTTAGAAAATGACGGGGGGGGGGGGGGGGGGGGGGAATAAATCGACAGGCTAACAGAAATGACAAAGATTTGTAGCACGATAGTTCCGAGTGATTTTCTGCCTCCTTGTAGACACACAAGCTTGTAGAAATAATTTCTAATCATAAATCAGCCGAAAGAAACTTGTACCGTTAAAAATACTTATACTACACATAAAAATCTTACGTAACTCTCATTATACACGTTTCGTATATTGTAGATCCGCATATATGGTGTGAAAAACACATTTCGCGCGATTATACATCGCTGGGCGAATGTGTGATTGATATAATTGCCGAATTATAGGTGTAACGATATTTTGCAATCAAGAATTATACTCCAGAGACATGTTTACGATCGATTTATTCATACACACTAAATATATGTATATTACACGTCTTATCCATTAATATTATATATGCCGCGACGTATAAACTGTTTCGCGATCGATGATTTCCTGTATCAGTCATCATATACTATATTGACAGCTCGAGAGGATCGAAACCGGTGATTAAATCATCACAACTTAGAAATTCATCATTAGATAATGTGTTAGAATTGAGGGGATTACCGGATCATTATACAATAGGACTTGTGCAATATTTTTTTACAGATGAATGTATTTATTTACTTATACTTATATATCGCAGTTGTTCAAGTTACCTCAAACTTAAACAACAAGTTAGCTTCATTTTAAAGGAACAATTCCAACAGCTTTGCCAGGCTTTCCCTCGTCGTGTAAAATTAATCCCATTTCATGAAGAACAGCGCTATCAGCCACACCGATTTTGTTCAACCCTCGAACGACGTCTTGATTAGATTGATTATTCTCGCAGACATTTCTCATAGCAAGAATCGTCCACTGCATGATTACTGAATTTTCAAGCGTTAAGAAAAATTTGTCATTCAAGTGGAAAATAGAAAGAAAAGAATCTTAAATCATGCGCCAATCCGATGATTCTTCAAGGATACGTGGATTTCTTGCATCCATGTTACAACAATCTAAGAGCAACGGAATACCGTCAGTTTCTCGAAGCTGCAACAAATTTGTAAAGATACTGACCGCTCAAGCTAGCGGCTCTGTCGCAGGGATAAATCAGCCTTAGGGATTCAAGAATAGCAGTTGCAAAATGATGAGACCTTTTTTGCGACGTTTCCACATTTCCAAGGAACGTTTAAAAAAAATGTCAACACACTGCCACCGTGTTCCTAGGTTTCTTATCGAAGAAACACTAGAATATCAAGTTAAATCCACGTCATGTGTTGTAAAGAAAAAAATAGTTCTAGATTCGAACACTTTTCATAAATCACATAAAATCAAAATGGCCGGCTTTGCCAAGCCGCTTGCGATTTAATTTCGACTGTAGAATAATTTTTGGCACTCCTTGGTCATCGAGGAACATTTCAAGGTACCTAAGATGATGGCAAGAATAGCTGAGCTATGAATTCAAATTCGATCAGTGCTTAAAATCTGGGAATTCACCTTGCCGAATTCACTCGCATAAATCCGTGCACATGTATTGCCTGTGACCTACTGTTAAGGGACAGCTATGTGGGCATGTGAGAGGGAATGGGTTAGCAGTAATCTTGACCGGTTCTCCGAAACTTGAGAACGATCGATCGGTACGTTACGTGTACGATCACATTCATACCTGACGGAGCGTCGTGAGCATTTACACAGCCAAGTTGCAGTTGCACTGTATAGCGTACATACCATGAATTACCGCCGTCATTGCGATCGTGCTACGGTGTACCGTAAATTCCTAATGAAGTATCGGATTGTAACTAATGACCGTGTCGAATAGCTGGGTTAAAGCACTTAATTCTCTCTTTGTTCGATACCAAGCGCAATAAAAGGATAAACAAATCGATTTTTCATCGCGAACACCACCGATTTCCATACCCTGTTGATTGTAGATCTGCACTACAGTGGTGGAAAAATTTTGCGGCATTTCAAACTCGCGGTTCTCAATATGTTAGGTTCTAATCTGGACTTTTAACAGGGTTTGATACTATAGAAATAGAAATATATCGTCTCTGTATCGACAATAATGACGGGGCTAACCGACTGTCGGTTAGATAGAGAGTCGCTGACTTTGTAAGTTAGAACAAAAATATCGATGACCCGAGACTACTGCATTACCGATGAGAATAAGCAAGTGATAAAGCAGATAAGGCCGACGGCTGATGAGCTCGTACAGCGATGGTCGGTAAAAAATGAATCTGCATTGATTGACTCTGTGATACCGAAATTAAAAGAAGAAGATTCGGTAATCAAGTTCCTTTTACTCACCAAGTCCTGATTTAAAAAAAAGAAGATTCAGTAATCAAGTTCCTTTTACTCACCAACTCCTGATTGGCCTTATGTTGGTGTACCATGTTTCCAATGACTCGAATTAGTCCAGCTTTGAATCCGAAAGCGGGATGAGACTGGATATCGTTGGTTTTGTGGTCGGAAGAATTTTCTCCACTCGGTGCGAGCTCGCTGAGTTTTTGCACAGGCGTGAAGAAATTGTCAGATTCCTTGCCAACCATGTGCAAAGACTTCAGTAGGACTGAAAAAATTACAAATCTCATTCAATCCTGTTGAGATCGAACTTGTCTTATCAATAAATGACAGTGATCAGGCATACTCACATATACAGTTGATAAGCAGGCTTTTATCCTCTTGAAGATTACTAGGATTGTTGCTAGACGATGTTTTCGACGTGAGAACTCCAAGTATTTCCAGAAGTATTGTGATTTCCATTGGCTCAGTGCCGTCCAAATACGAGTTCACCGTTTTCAGTACCAAATCACTCTTTCTTTTGAAGCGATCTGATAAAAAATATATAACTTCCGGGGAAAGATTGAGCTCAGAGTGACGTAATTCCTGCAGGAGAAATTCCAGCAAATAAAGTCTGTCTTCGATCAATATTTTTTCGTAAACGTTTTGTAGCCTCCCAGGATTTTCCAATAAGTACTTCAAGGCATCGGTTGCTGATGGAATTCCCAATTTGACTGGCTTGATTAACAATATAGTTAACTCGTTCTTTGTCGATTCAGAGTAATAGTTTTTCTCAAAAACAGTGAGAACGTTATGAATGAAAGCACAGGCTGCCCTCAAGACTGGGAAATGATCGTGCCGAATGAGCATCCTGTATGAAAATACACATGTTCATATGCAGGCAAAAATTTTGTCAGACTCCCATCTAAATAATCCAAGGACTTACATCGTTGCTTCTTTAAAGCGGTCGTCCTGAATTGCAGGTGGTGAATATTTACAAAGATTACATAGAAACTGTACACATAGTCTGAGAAGTTCCAGTTCATCCTCAGCTAATTCTCTCACATCTAATAAATATCGTGCAACGTAGTCGGCAACCCACTTCGCCACACCATCGTAAGGGAAATGAGTAAGAAAAGGGTAACCGTATTCATCTGTTGATTGGCCAATGGAAACCTTAGCGTAATTCGTCGCAAGGACTGCATAAAAATCCTCACTTTCCGCCGACGTTAATGCGTGCGCATCATACTCTTTTGGAGTGTAGCCGATCACACATGAATTCATCAAGCATTTTATCAGCATTATCTTTACCCTCATAGGCACATTTCTGGTCGAGTTTGTCAGGGCATCAGATATCCTGGCGACGATAAGTGGACTCACCAATTTTCTGGAAAACACACAAAGGTTGAAATTGAGAGATGAAAAATAAAGTAAGTTTAAGGTTATGATACAATTTTTGCTAAGTAGTCTCAAATTTCACGACTCATTAGCACGACTTGTTACAAAACATACCCGTTTTCAGCCCTGGGGAAGAACTTGGGCTTGAGAATGCTTAACAACGTTTCCCAATCCGCTGTTTTGATGCACGATTCTAACCTCACCTCATTCGTATCCATGATTACGATTCAAACGAAGAACAGCATCGAAGATTGATCTGCAGCGGCTTGTTTTTCAGACAAATTGTAGATACAAACTCATCACTCTTCTGCCAACGATTTTACTCTGACATTTCTCGTTATTTAAACACTTTGACAGATTCCAGCACCGGGCACGTGCGTCAAGTCTTGCGTCAAACTGCGCCAAGATGATTCAACAATACAAGTCAAAATAATTACGAATTTTTCTTGATATACATCAATAAATTCGATATTAAAAGGAATTTGTTCAACCTGGTACCCACCAAAAGTACTTTTAATAATAATAAAATCGCTTTTTTTTATCGTACTTTGCTAACAGCATTGAATAACGGTTAAAACTGTGAGCGAAATCAAAGCGTCGCTTGACTCTGTAGTAACTATAACGCCAATCTGCTGTCGTGACTGGCGCGTTTGTAGCGAGCTGGTAAAGTCGGTCTGTAACGTCGGCGTATATTCAGAATTACTTCGACCCTAAACTACTCGAAATAAGACGGTAAGACGTGAATTTTACATCCAATGATTAAGGAATTAAATAATACGAATGCCGCTTCAATCGTAATGTATTCGTGACCGGTGTAACATCGTAATGTTTTGCAATGTCATCATTCATAACCTCTACGAACAATGCGATGAACGTTTTGTCTGTCAATAAGTCAATATATTTTTCCAACAAGAATAGATTCAGGTCCGATAAACGATAAGGTTTATAGTATTCGAGCCAATTTCATGTATGAATTACGAAACTTCAACAGCGGCGATAACATAACCTCAATTTCAATGTACTAATCTTTTATTGACGGCTACTGCGTATCGGCTTGATTTGCATTTAGACAGTTTTTATTAGGACAAAATTGAAATTGCAAGCTAGAGCATTGGCTCTATACACTTTAACTACTAATTCAAATTTAATTTTCAGTTGTGTAACTTGAGATAGTTCGGTATTCATTTTAAAGTCTGGACTGTACTATAACGAAACAGTTCTGTAATTGGAAGAAAAAAAATTCAAGCCAGTGATGCAAGAAACATGTCACTTGATCTATTTTTCTTTTCATTTCAGATGTTTCTCACACGTTCCGAGTACGATCGCGGAGTGAATACCTTTTCCCCGGAAGGTCGTTTGCTGCAATTGGAATATGCCAATCAAGCGATCAAGCTGGGATGTACAGCTATTGGTATATCAACATCAGAAGGTGTTGTTTTGGCGGTAGAAAAGCGTGTAACGTCACCTTTGATGGAGCCGACGACAATAGAAAAGATAGTTGAAATCGACAAACACATTGGCTGCGCGTCTTCTGGCTTCATGGCGGACTCAAGAACTCTAATTGACAGAGCTAGAGTTGAATGCCAGAACCACTGGTTCATTTATAACGAAAAAATGACTGTAGAATCCGCCGCTCAGGCCGTATCTAATTTAGCCATCCAATTTGGGGACAGCGACGACGATGGTAGCGCGATGTCAAGACCTTTTGGTGTCGCCATTTTATTCGCTGGGATTGACGAACATGGACCGCAACTGTTTCACATGGATCCATCTGGTACTTTCGTTCAATTCGACGCCATGGCCATCGGCTCGGGAAGCGAAGGGGCTCAGCAATCGCTTCAAGAAATTTACCACAAAGTTTGTATAAAAAAGTTATTTTTCACAATCGCATTGTATTTTTGCATCCGAGAGAAGACAGAAAATGTAAATATGCTAATGATCGCTGTTCCGGAAGCGTAATAAATTCCTGCGAATACTCGCAGAGAATGGTGAAATTTTCAAGTCAAGCCTAATTTTCTAAACATGGCTTAGGAGCTATAAAGACAATACAGTGTGGATATTTTTGTTCATTTCAATTTTACAATGTGAAGAT
Organism: Diprion similis; assembly: GCF_021155765.1. Classification (NCBI taxonomy): domain Eukaryota; kingdom Metazoa; phylum Arthropoda; class Insecta; order Hymenoptera; family Diprionidae; genus Diprion; species Diprion similis. Next base: position 16,988,721 of record NC_060106.1, on the reverse strand, counting down.
GATGGTGCCTTTCGTTTTTTGCATAGTCTATGACTCTGAAGGAGGCCATAACGTCTGTGCTTACGATTTTGAAGCAAGTAATGGAGGAAAAGCTGAGCGACACTAACATCGAGGTCATGACAATGACGCCCGGGAAACTGTTCTATATGTTTACAAAGGAGGAGCTACAGGAGGTGATCAAAGACATTGCTTAAATCAAATTTCCACACGATTTTGGTTGAGAGTATGAAATTGAACGTTATAGGTAAAATCGTGGGTCAAAGTAACATACTTATGTGAATGAAATTACTGTGGATTACCTATACTTAATTTCGCAAGCTGAGAAATCATGTTATAACTTTATCTTCTTTTTTAATCTAACGATTTACAAAAACGATAGGAAAATACAAAAATTCTACAAAAGTAATACTTACGTTAACTCTCCTAGCTGAGAGAAACACCTTTGATCCATAACATCCCAATCAAGTATTCACTACTTCCTGATTTTTTGAATCTTTATGTTAAAATCCTCTTACCAAAAACCCTAGAAACCGTAGGTATATTATTACAATTTTTGTTTTCATCTTTTTCAAAGGATCATCTATCTTCGAACATTCTTTAATTTCAGAAATACGCCCTCGTGGGCTCGACACTAAGTAATATTTGTCTACAATGACATAGCAGTGAATGTGAAGTTTGTGACGAATTCTAGAGAAGTTTTTAAATTCAGAATTTCGAAAATTCTTGCAAATTGTTTTTTTCCTACCATCTATTCGTAGGTATTTACTGCTTTCGTACATTCGGTGCTACCGATCTCCATATTATATCAACGTATCGACCGGTCGCAACAGAAGAATAATCTTGGCCTTTTGTTTCTTTAACCCTTTTTTCTGGAATCCTTTTGCATAGATGATAGAAAACCTGCCATCATTGAAGGAAGAACAGCCAAAACCAAAGTCAGATAATAGCGCTGTACTACCAGGAGCTGCATCTACTTCTAGCGCCTGAAGAGATCTATCAAATTCATATGTATTCTCCAAATCAAACTCTCCCTATTCTATTGTGCTAACCTTCATTCCGTGTCTCACTTAATAACCTTTTATAGAATAAAAATTTCTAAAATCAAAATATCTCTCCTAGTTTTATTTTCTGGTATGCATGATTTGTGCCATTGCATACTTTTTGAACTATGCATGTTTCTATTTTTAATTTTTTTAATGTACTATGATTTTCAGGGGCTTCTTTAATAAAAAATGGCGTCAATTCGAAAATCTTATAGCGACTCGCTGTAATTTATGACCAATTAGATATAGACAATCCAGCCGGTTCTTTGCTCTATCAAGGCCGAAAAAGTTACGAACATTCATATTTCCGCAAAATTTTGGACTACTTACTCAACCGCTTATGACAAAGTTGCGAGGTGGACCACGCATTGAGACATACGGCAGATATTTGCAATCGATGTTGCAATTTCTTGATAAATTAATGGTGTTTATAGTACCGCAAGAAGAAAAAAAATGTTTATGTCGTACTGACGAAAAGATCTGGGTTAATTTGATTGTATTCTTGTTAGTAGGCCGTATCCTCGTACAGTTCAAATTCCATTTTAATAAAAAAAACCGTTTCAGAAATCAATACAGACCGGATCAATAGAGGTGGAAAGTTTGAAAGCCTTCGAGAGTCATGCGGTATATAGACTCGTAACAAAATGTATAGTGCGAAGTGTCGCGTCTATATGTATATACGTTATAGCCACGGTTTACTTTCAATTAAAACGTTCTGAATGCTGGTATCCGAAATCAATAATTAATTTCGCCCGGGATTCTGTAAAACCGAGCCGCGATGCTTCCGTCCGTTGGTTGTTGGGGGTTGGCGATGAGAACGGTCCTGGTTGGCTGACGGTGACTGGGAAATCGCGATAAAACGTCCCTTTTTATCCCTCCTGCCCCGGCTCCCTGACCCGCGAGATTATTGGATATTATTACGTTTCAACCGTTCAAACCTGGCTCGATTCGCCAGCTTAAAGCCTTCGCGTTTCGCTCACTCGGCTTTCGCTGGCACCCGCTGATTGTGGAAGGCGTTTAAAGCGTATTCACCCGGGATCGAGGCGACACTCGTCACATCTCGCATCATAACTTCCATTAAATTCAGCAAAAAGCGAACGCGCGCTCGAGCGAGAAGGAAAAAAAAAAAAGAAATTCGGCGCAAGGAGAAGATTCACGTCTCGATAAATCATTTCTCGCACATGTCTTCTATTTCGCTATTATCAGTATAATTATACGCAAAAATAGAGTAATGGTATGAAGAATATAAGAAATCACGATCACGGTTTCATATTCTTTATTTTTTTATAAAATAAAAATACCTTACTATGGTTTTGTTCAGAATTGCATGCAGAATTCAGTTGTTGCCTGCTTTTTTCCTCGCGATTCTTAGCTAGCCTCCGATATTAGCCCTAATAGACGACTTTTAACGCCGTTGGTAAGCTGAATCACTATAGCATTCTCATATAACTTTATAATATGAGCATGAAGTTTGAGTAGTACCTACCGTACCTACATACCTATTCTAGCTGCATCGACTATGTTGTTACTTCACAACCACACCTGTGTATTTCGAAAGCGGAAACGGTTCTATTCCGTTCCATATACTAAACGGTAACCACGTGGTTATGCAACGGCTAAGTACCCACGGCTACCACCCTATCATTACACCGTGATTAATTATAACATTACGAACTTGCGGACAGGTAAATATACCATCACGGGTGGGTAAGTATATAACGTAATAAACATCCAGACACGTTCACTTCGGGGAATAGTAAGGTTTATTTGTTTTCTTTTCATCCAATCGAATCATTACTCCGTGAGTAGTTATAGGTGTTATTGCGAAACTCTATCTGCGAGCGACGCTGCGGAAGTATGGCAGAGCTGATCGGCGATATATCGCGCGCCTCGCCTCGTGTCCTTTTAAGAAGTCGCGTCACGGGCGACGGGGCGAAGAACGAAGGCAACCCTGATGAACCTGAGGGACGCGGGGGTGTTGGAAAATGGCGGAGACTCCACCTCCTCGGGGTGAAACCCCCGCGGCATATAGCGGGCGAGGGTGCTGCCTGGGAGAATGGCTCGAGACTCTCGGTTCGTAATTAACCGAGTGTGATGGGAGACGGGATAGTCCCTGTAGTCCCTAGTCCCGTTTGAGTCTCGGGACTCCCCGGGGAACACAGTCGTCCTATCAGACGCCAACACTCGCTCCTACACCATCAAAACGCCCTGCCATTCGGAGGCATTGCCCGTCGGATAATTGCCTCCCGCAAGTAACAGCCTCGACGTTTCCACGAACTCGAACAAACCGAGATCATACCGAGATCATGCCGACACCTTGCTCTCACCTTTTCAGGAGCAGCGCTGAGATAGACACTTTTTTTAAACGTCATCTGGTGACAGGAGGTATTCATCTTCGATAATTTCTACGAGAAATCTGAAAGAAGCTTTTTATCGTTGATTTTAATCAATATCGCTTTGCAATGTATCGAAATAATCACTTGATATACTGCACGACGTCTTCTGTATCTTGAATGTCCGTGTTATGATCTGGCGAAATTGATCAGCTGATTGTACTTTTCCCGCCATCTTGTTTGGCCACGTTCGTAGTTTGGATGACGACAATAAATCAGAGAGGAACGCTAATGTTTGCAAAGAATTTCGAGAGTCTCGACTGTTGTCATTCGAGTGGTGAAAACCCCGGTTGCCAACAATGCAAATCTCCTTTCTCTCGAAATGTGGTATCAAAAATCCGGTTTTAAAGTGCGTCAACTTGATTTTCGAGAGTTGAGCAATCTGGACAATCAGCATCTTGCCTGTGCGGGATGACAAAAAAGTGCATAACGAACTGGAATAAAAGAAAAAACAGTGCCTGAACCTATACCGGCGTTTTTTTACCGTCGGCAGACCAGTTCTCGCGCTTGCGGTGTAATAAAATGAAAAGGAAAAGACGAGAAACGGAACGGCGAGCGCGCAATGATGATACAGTACTTTGTTGTACCTTATATCCGTAGATACGTACCGGTGTTATTATCGTGACGCATCGTTATAGAAAACCGGAAACGTATCGTGAACGCGGTAAGAGGGGAAGGTTCCCGCGTGTCCAGTACTTACCTTATACCTCGGTATACGTTATGTATATTTGCCGGACCACGGAGCCGACCATGTGTCGTTGCATACGTTACGCCTGACCGATTTCTGCGTCTTCTTTTCACTTTCACGAAACTCGCCAGCATTGTACAGCATGGTTAATATGTATGTACATACGTAAGTTATACACGCGTGTTTACCGTAGACTCGTATATCCACCTTCCGCGTCGATATTGCGTGAAAACGGGCGCGAGCCAACGACCGCCTAGCAAGCTGATGATCGTCATCAATCTCGCGTAGATATATCGTGTGAATACCGAGTATTCACATCCTCCGAAATGCCTCTTTTATCCCGGATTCGACCGAACGAGATTTTGTTTATTTATAGATATCTACTTTATGTATTTATATATTCAGGTTATTTATATACCTACTATATTGGTACCTGAGCAAAAGCGCATTTCGATCTCATTTCTTTCACTTTAAGAGTAAAAAAAAAAAAACCGTTATCGTTTATCAAAAACTTTTTTTGCTTGCAATCTCCGAGTTTCATCAGAAATAACTAAGCAACTAAAAGTATACGGTTTTTTAGTATAATTATATACCATACCTGATCCTGAATTTTAAGTAATTTTTATAATAGCTAAATTGTTGACTTTTTAGTCAAAAATCGGCGTTTTGACTTCTAAGCGCTGCGAAAAATTCAAAAATTGAAAAAAAAAATTACAACTCGACAGCGTTACTTTGAAAAACTTATCAACTGATAAAAATTTTTCGCTTTTTTCATTTCGGATGATCCAGTATTGAATTCTCGTGTCCACTGCAAAGCACCTTTTTTCTGAGACGCCCACCAAGAGTTGCTGTCACCAACTCATTTCTTTATATTCTTAAATAAAAAATTCAGTAAATGAATATTCTCTATGAATAAATAAATTTACATCAACCATGTTTTTTAAAAAAATTCCTAAACGTATACTGTATTTTGACCGAATTAACCTAACCCCCAACCCCCTTAAGCAAAGTACGGAACACCTTCTTCCGTTTTTCTAGACGTAAAGATAAGAAAAATATCAATCGTTTTAACTCAGGCACAAAAAATCTGCAATGAAAATCCTGTATAGCGTTTCACGTTTGCGTAAATAAACGCGTTGTTACGTGTGCATTCTTCTTTTTCTTGAACCTGATGTTAGGAGTAGATGCACGGAAGGAAATTGCATCTCCTTAGAAATTGCAGAGAAAGTAGAACTTTCCTGTATCCTCATGTAGAAGCGGCCGGTGTGTCTATGATATTCTGTTTATATGTATATATCGCTGCCACAGAAACGGTTGCCTATCGTTTCTGAACCCAATTAAATTTCGCTTCTTTCTGAATAAGCTAACGAATAACGAAGACCGTCGATTATCTCCTGCGCTTTCCAATTAGTTTTCAAGAAACAGTTTTGCATTGGTAGGAAAAATTCTTCACCCCTTAATCGCGATTGTTAAGTATTCGTTGCAGGTTTAAAACAGGTGCGAATGTGCGGCGACATCAGCTGCTTTCGTAACAGTTAAAAGCGATCGATTGTTATCTATAACGAAAAAGGAAAATAGTTTTCCCTTTCCCTATCTCAAAGATCGGTCGAACTCGTCGGCTTTGGTTAGTTTCAAGATTATCAACGTGCCTAAATTGGAATTAGAAATTCACGCAGTTTAATTAACTGCGTTTGTGCAATCCTACAACCGCGTGTTGTGCCAATTTTCTGCCCGGGATTTTCGCAAGGATTCTAATTACGACGCTAATACAATGCGCTTGAATGTTCACGGTGAAAAATTGGCGCTCATCTTGCAGCCTGCAACGAAGGTCTAAAATCCGAAGACCCGCGGCGCAGCGCATTCATTTTTTGCTCTAGTGCAGCCCAAGAGGCATGCATCAAACACTGAATTAACTTTATGTATACGGTGAATTTTTGGCACATCAATTATTGCCACTTAAACAACCCGCTGCTCTGCCGCTGCCGTTGAGCTCGCCTCCAGAACCGTAATTAAAATCGAATTTGTTATGGTTTTTTAGCCCAATAATCACCCAGGGATTTTCCTCATTAAAACTGTATTAAAACGCCGTAGCAGAAGCCTGTATACTGTAGCGCAAACCGGTTCACGTATACGTATATATATATACAAGTATAAAGCATATAAGGATGTGTAACCGAATAGAAGTCGAGGATAAAGCGAATAAAAAGATCGAGTGTGAATCTCGGGTGAGATTATTATAAGTAATAAGCTTTACAAATAATATAATATTGTAAATATATTTATTAAAATCTTTGATACACAAGAAGCATTTCTCTTATCATGCAGGTAACCCTCGTCTTATCTATACATATATCATATCATGTATACATAAAATGTATATTACATACTATAAGGTACTCGTGATATAGTTTCAGTTCGTCGCGATGCCTCTGAGAAAATGAAGTAAAATAACCACACATCGCGAAGATAACTGAAAATACAGGCATTTTACGAATCAAATCATACAGCAAAATTCGAAATAGTAAGAAAAAAAGTTAAGATCAAATTGAATCACGACGTTGTAGCCTCGAAGACATACCCTTATATTCCACAATTCGCGAATCAGTGATGCGAGTACGAAGAGCTGTCGTAACCGCCGTAGCTGCCGTAATCCTCGCCTCCACCCGCACCACCATCGGCGTGCCCGCCCCCATAAGACGCCGAATAATCGCCGCCCCCGAATCCATGAGAACCTGAGTGATCCTCATGCTTGACGTGGACGGGAACGTGAACCTTAACGGGTACCGGGACCTCCTTCTCGACGGGATAGGGCACCTCCTTCTCAACGATGTAGGGCCTGTCGACGGGGACCTTGACGTGCACGGGATAAGGCTTGTCAACGGTGTAGGGAACGTGCTTGGTCACGTGGTAAGGCTGGGGTACTGGGACCTTGACGTGGACGGGATAGGGCTTCGCGACGTGGACATGGTAGGGCCTGTCGACGGGGACCTTGACCTCGTAGGGCACCGGCTTCTCGACGGCGACCGGATAGGGCTTCTCGACTGTCACCGGGTAGGGTTTGGGCACGTGGACGTGGTAGGGCCTGTCGACCGGGACCTTGACTTCGTAGGGCACGGGCTTCTCGACCGGATAGGGCTGCGGTACCGGGATCTTGACCTTGACTGGGTAGGGAACGCGCTTCTCGACGGTGTAGGGCTGCGGAACGCCGACCTTAACGGGGACCGGGACGTGCTTCTCGACGGTGTAGGGCTGCGGCACGTAGACCTTGACCTCGTAGGGCTTGTCGACGGGAACCTTGACCTCGTAAGGGATCTTCTTCTCGACGGTGTAGGGCTGCGGCACATGCACCGGCACCTTGACGAACACCTTCACCGGGTACGGTACGTGTTTCTCGACGGTGTAGGGCTGCGGTACTCCAACCTTCACCTCGTAAGGTACGTGCTTCTCCACCGTGTAGGGCACGTGCTTGGCCACCTCGTAGGGCACGTGCACCTTCTTCACTACCGTTATCGTCTTCACGTGCTCCTGGTGGTCGTAGCCGTTTCCTCCCGACAAGTAACCACCACCGCCGCCGCCGCCGCCGCCGCCGCCCCCGAAGTCGCCGTAGCCTCCTCCTCCGTAGCTTCCGTAGCTACCGTGCAGACCCCGTTTCTCCGTCTTTTTATCACTCCCCGAACCCTCCGCGCTCTCTTCCGACTTTACGGACCTTTTTTCAGCCTCCGATGTTTCCTTAATTGACTCATCAGAACACCGAGCCAACGCGGCCAACGCCACCAGGGCCGTTAAAACCTGGGAACGAGAGAAGGGGCATTGAAAAAAAAAATGCGTTGCCTGTTATTTAAACAGGTGTCTGCCTGCCTGCCTGCCTGCCTCGACTATTAAATTTCACATTTTTCGGAAAGTTAAATTACGATCTCGAATTTTTCGTGTTTTTTTTTATTTTTTTTTTACCTTGCCAACCCGAGAGTCGAGTGTTCGCCATTTTTTTTTGCCAGTTTATCACTATGCATCTCGAATTGCATCGGGAGAGGGAAAAATAAAATCGACCATAAAGAGAACACACGTTGGATCATGGTAGCAAAAAAATTCAGCAGGAACAAAAAAGATAAAATTCGGCACGCGCGCTGGCCACGCTGACAGAATAACCGCGATAAGCTGTCCCCGGTTGTGGCGATCTTAATGAACCCGAAAATCGTAACCCGAATCTCTTCCTCTTGTCTAATTTATGCTCAACATTTATCATCGCAGCGTTCTTTCAACTCGATATAAATACGTATACATATACGCGGGTAATTACCTTGGTCTTATCCTTTGTCACGTTTAACGGAGATACTTTTAATCCTTTGCGATATACGCGCTTACATTGAATTCTATTACGACTAGACGGATTAGAGAATGAAAAAAAAGAGGAACGAATATGTAAGTAAATCTGTTGATGGTTCTAACGGCGTTAATTCAAATCAATCTTAAGTCTTGATTTACGATTTATTACCTTATTCGTCACGCAGACTAAGTGTACCCTGATTAATGAACGGGGATAATTACTCTCTAGTCGAGTAATGAATTCTCAGTGTAATCGGTGTACGGATGCGAGAGGATGTGAACGAAATTACGGATATTTCAATTAGTGTCGTTGCCAGTATTTCCCCCCCTCCGCACTCGAGTTTCGTCGACTTATTGTTAATCGATATACGCGGAATCGGTGAAAACTCACCTGGATTTTCATCTCGCAAGTTTTGCCTGCTGCAGAGTGGTGCTTCACCACTAAACTGAACCACAGCAGCTACCAAGTCGCCGTTTATATACCTGAAAACCGAGCAGCGTTATAGGTGGTGCTTGAACAACGAGTCACACTTTCCCTGCAGCAGCAGCAGCAGCAGCAGCAACAACGCTGCTACCTTTCATGTATTTGTACCTACCTACCTATATACCAAACGTATTTATATTGCTCTTCGTTAAGTTACCTTGCAAAAAAACATCCTTACACACAAGTGTCTCTATGTATATACATATTCAACGATTCACCGCCGAGCAGATACACGCGTGTTGAAATCAACGGTGTGTAATTGTGTATATACATATAACCGAACGACGCACAAACGCAACACACTCGTACGGTACAAGAAATCATTATGTCACCCCCTGTATTCACGATTCTTTCGTCCTCGTCATCTTTTTTAACTTTTGTATTATTACAATCGTTTTGCAACGTTCAAATTTTTATTTATTCCCACGTGCAAATCACCAACTTTTTAATTATACCTAATTCGTAGGTATATTTATTGGCTCAGGTCACTTTAGAGCTAGCTGCAACGATTTTGCCTCGCGGTTTGAAAGGCGTTGAGTAACATTAAGTATATAGGAAAGTTGGACTTGTCAAATTTGACCGGATGCCTGTATACAGCTTGTTAAATATGCGAATCTGTGTGTCTGTGTGTGTGCGCTTAATTTACGATGCCAATATTTTATTTTCTATGAAATCGTTACCCAATTACCACTCGATTTATGTATTTTGTGCAGAATCTTGCCTTTCGGTTTGCAGACCGGGTTATTCTAACAGAAACTTTAAAGGAAAGTAACGAATATGATCATCGCTAGGTATCAATATTACTCGTCAATAACTAGTTTCACAAGTAGCTAACATAATTTATGAGCTGAGGATTCGTCCAAGCTTGCCATTTGATTTGAAACTCGTTCCTTGCAGGTTTTTTACGCGATAACTGATTTTCATGTGGCAATTTATTTCACGCAGAGGCTCAGGATACGCATGGGAGTCTTGAATGCCTAAGAAAAAGTAGATTTCTCTTATATATTTCGCACTGAGTTATCCGAGTACTTTGCATGGTTTCAAGTTCAAGATTTATTGTGTAATTCTTACAATATTCATTGTTTCTCATCCGTGATGTTTGCATAATTACTAATTCACACGCTGCCAAAAGCATGAAGCGGGATCAAGTTACCGCGTTGTTACTAATCTGATACCGTGTACATCGAGTGAGAAAAGAAACGAGTGAGAAAAGATCCAATCCCCGTCAAATTTTCCCCGGCGATGATGCGTGTCAAATATTGGAATATTAGAAAACGGATACCTATATATACGTATAACGTGATTTCAATTATTCTAACAGTCGGAGGTAAGAAACGCGGGATTTTCAAAGACCCCGACAATTGGATACCAAATAAAGCTGACGTAAGGCATGAGTGCGGACCGTATATCTCCCGGGTTTTTTTTCACCACCGAGTCCATGAATACGATAATGAAGTTGAAGCATAATGAAGGATTAAAAATAGAAAGTAAAAAGGGTGAGAACGGAGTGGAAGTGAGTTTAGGAAACGGATGAAACTAGTCCGAGGCTCGGGCATAATAGAACGAGGTGCACACGCGATATCGAGAGTGGATATCGTCGTAAGGGAGGCGTATAAAATTATAACAGAGTGGTTAAATGACGACGAAAAGAAATCCCGCTACTAGCTATATACCTGCTATAACGTGGAAGCCAATAAGCTGAATGCGGCAACATTAGAGCCGCACGGTCGGTTCGCATGCGGAAAAAGTAACGGCATTGTCGTATGTTAATTCGGTTGCATGCGTCGTCCCCATTCCGATTCGAGGGCTAGATAGGCCGGGCACTTTTTAACGTTTAATCGTTGCTCAAGCATCAATTGCTCCCTCGCTTCTGCGCTGCCCCAAACACCCCCGCGTATCGCTCTTACTAACCTCTGTCTTCGCCAAGGCGATCAGCGGCATGCTTTCCGAATTTACATTTATCGATTCAAAACGCGACCTCAGGAGAATCACAATTCTGCGAGCTCCAATTCTTATGTATACCTAATTCGTCGGCTCAACTTCCACAAGCTTCGCCCTCGCTTCGCCTTCGCTTCGCCGATTCGTTCTTGATTAGGAGTCGAGGAGGACTCGACTGATGATCGGCTTCCGTTCTGCTCCTCTTTTTTTCACTGCGCTATGAAAGTTTCTCGTTGTACCGTATAGCTCAATGCCTAGAGGTGTTGCTGCTATGCTCTACGAAACCACCGCTCGATGGACTTGGGAAAGTTTCTGCAATCCACGCGTCCAACGTTCGACGTCTACCCACCTACATACGCAACGTGTGTTCGCTTATTCTTCACTTACTTCCCAGCCTTAGGTTACTGTGTGAGAGTGTCACTCGAGCGTATTCCCTCGTCATTTTCACACGGTGCAGTTCTTTCCATTACAATTTTCCGTTATTCTTCGTTCATATTCAGTGTTAGCAGATTTTTGCAAGTTATATTTTCTCGTCGTTGCGGATGGCGCATATCGGGTTACTCGTAATTAATAAATACTTTTCCAGCTTCGAAATCGAAAATTATTTTCAGCTTCTCCCCGAGTGTAGACGAATTGAAAAGAAAATTACGGATTTCCCAGTCACTGTAAAAAGAAGACAAGATAAAATTTTCTCGTTTAAAAATCAATAAAAGTTTTAGGCTTTTCAATCTATTGGAAATTGACATTTCGTGTCATATTAAATTCATTATACACATTACAGATGATTCTTAATAAATATCAAGTCCTCGACTCCCTTTTCGTCCTGTAAAAAAGAAAAGAAGATCCCTGGCATCCTTGTCATTGGGAAAAAATGAAAAACTGATTTGCACCACGCGGTATAGGTAATGGAATCCTAATTTGCTTGTTTTTCATCTGAAGAAGGTTCGGAAGGTCAGGTGCACATGAAATATTCTTCGAATTCATTAAATTACCGTTGAACGTGACTCGATTAATCATGATTCTTCGTACCTCTGTACTATCTCTGGATGTGCAATAAACGCGACCGCAATTCTAGCTCGAAGGAATGTAAAATATTATAATTCGAAACGTTGTGTATAAATGGCGTGTTTGGATATCGCACGCAAACCCAGCCAAACGTATCTATTCGAGAAAATTTTCTACCCCAGTCACTTTTCCGTATCGAAACATCGTTTCAAACTCATACAACTGACTGCTCGTCAGCTAAATTAGACTACATTAACGCGTCGATGTGTAAATTAAGCGTAGTACAAGCATCAGGGATTCATTTCATGCGAAACGCTCTCGAAACCTGAGAGTTCCGCGTCATGATCGAAACTCGGAAGAATCTGCATAAGTATACCTATACGTATATAATAGTCGCAAAGAAAGTGGTCCATTTTCTCCTCTCACTCGTCTTTCATCCGCGTCAACATGGCCGGGATGCAGTGCGACGTGTTACAGTTTCGAGACGCACGATGAAAGAATCTCCGGCTTCATAATTCATCAGTTTTTTTTTGTTTTCCTGGCAGATATGACGAGATGAAGACGTGAAATTTACTTCGTGGTTCTCCCTGTTTTCTTATCCCGATGAATTTTTTCACCGCACAATACTACGACTCCTTTTTTTTTTTTTTTTTTGATCCATGGGAAAAACCTTTCCACCCTTTCGCTGCACACACCTGACCATAGGTGTGAATTAATCAACGGTCAATTAACCCTGCAGAGCGGTTTATATACGCGTCGACGAAGAGATTAAAAGGAACGAACAAACGAACGAAGGATATTAGATTAGGGCGTACCAAGTCCCGCGGACCGCTTCGAAACATCTTTATTAATTCCTTATGTGCAGCCGAGAGTGCACGTTATCTAGTTGCTTAATTAAAAGGTGATCATTACTATCTAATGGTCCATAAGCACGGAACTCCGGGTGAAAACGTGTGCATGGATGCGGGTTTTAGGGCGGCGTCTCGTCCTTCGCGGAGCGGCCCGGATGGACTTGGAGGATCCGGGCAGAGCAGCGGAGCTAATCGGAGGCACAGCCCCGGAGAGTTGATGGGATATTTCTTAGATTAGATTTCGGTAGCGAAGCTGCAGCAGGCGGAAGGACTCCTATATCGCAATAAACCGATCCCAGATTCGGATCTTATCCGAATGATCGACACCCGGCGTCGAAGGTGGCCCGGGAGTCCTGACCGAGCCGAAAGTATAACGTGCTACAGTAAAGAGCGAAAGAGAGGAGAGAGAGAGAGAGGAAAAAGGATCATCGCCGTTTGTCGCGTGCTGCTAAATGGCTTTATCTATCGCGAAGGGACGGAGGAAGCAGCTCGCCGCGTACCTTCGAGGTTTCAGAAAAGAAGAATCGAGGATGGGGGAGAGAAGGCGTCGAATAAGAAAGGGCGAGAGAAGATAACCGCTTCTTTTCATCGGGAGTCCGCGTCTACGTGTGCGGTAATTTTCTCGATTTCAATGGGATACTCAAACCCATTGCCGTAAAAAGTAGGGGAAAAAAAGAAAAAAGAAACGATATTCGCATGTAATTTAGCACGAAACTTCGCGGTGGTCCGTTTCATTCTTTACCAACAGTTATTATTATGGTATACCTTCAGTTGCAATTTACTTGCTCGACGTAATGTCGATATGCTTTACGTATCTTATAGACATTTCGCCTCGAGATCAACCGCCTTCTATTATACGTCCATCCACGATTCTTTCGCTTTTTACATTTTTTTTACTTTCTTTGATTGTTTCCTTTTTAACGTATATTGGGTAATGGGGATAAAATTTTAGAACGAATTTTGCAGCAATCGTAAGCCAAAAGTGAACTCGTTCTTTCTGCTTTGAAATTTTCTGGATGTAAATATTTTTCTTTGTGAAATCTACGTTGTGAATGATGAAAAATTAATGCTACTAGATTTGATTCTTTCGATTTTAGCAAGAAACACAAATGTGATCGTTTAATACAAGAATTGCACGATAAAAATAAATGGGGGTTAAATCAAGCATGAATTTGTGACTTTTCCTTATTTATGGTGATGTAAAATAAGTATTGGTAACGATCGAAAATTTCTCCAATTTCAATTAATCTTCAGATTTTCGGAGCTCTAGTACCGAAAAAACGGCTTTTATGAAAAGGTCTCGACAAACTCCCGCGATGATCCCGAAAACGGCTCGATGGGAAAATCCGAAATTCCCACAATTATTCCCACATTAAAGTAATGTGCATGAAAAATTTCCATAATCTATATTTTTTTAACGTACGCTTCCAGGGAAAAAAATTAGTTCCAATTTTTGACAAACACAAAAAAATTCATAAAACTGATAGAATTCCGACACAGTTCATACAATGTTTGTAGAAAACTCTATTCAAATGACTATAAAACGTACAAGATGATGCAATAAGAAACCATTTCATGAATAACGAAAGAAAAATTATGTAAAAAAAAGGGAATTTTACTTACAAATGTTTTTGATCAAGTTTTTTATTTGTATAATGATAAAAAGTACCAGAAAAAATGCTATTTCAACGGCTTTTTTTCTATTAAAAAACTTTGAAATTGTCGGTATGTGAAAATTTTCATCTACAGTGTATAATTCTGCGCGTTTGAAAGAGTGAGAAACATTCCGTGATACAAAAAAATTATAATTCTGAATAATTCAGCTACCCAGTTAAACCTAGTCTTAAAATAAAATCGAAGGTCTATCAGAAGAGACACGCGAAATTTGTTCACAAGCCAAATTCCGAAAGAAAACTGGTAACATATTTATTTCCAGTCAAGTTAGTGTAATCAAAATCAATCTTGTCAAACACGTAATGAACACGAGTATGTATACTCCGATTGGGAAAAAGATCAGAAAAAATTTAACATCAAGTAGGTATCATTAACACCTAACATACGACGATAATCAATAGCCCATAAAGCACCGAGGAGAAGCTCAAAACATCCGTATATGATCACAGTTATAGCGACGAAATATGATAATTTCGTAGTTCCCGCCATAATGGTTTCCGCGTGTCGACACATCACCGTCTTTCGAAATCCCATTCGCCTCGAGTGAGAGAGAAGAAGATAAAACGAGAGAGAGAGAGAGAGAGAGAGAAATTTAAGACCCTCGTGACACTTAAGACGTATCCTGCAACTTTTCCTTCCACCTCGCAGCGCCGAAGGATCAGAGGAAAACTCCGCGGCACCTGCAGAGTGGTGGCTCATTTTTTGGAAAGCAGACGGCAATCTCCGGCGAAGTTTCCGTCTCGGTGGACCTGGTGCACCTGCTTCGACACGCGAATACATACTTCTGCTCCCCGAGGAACGAACGGACTGATGATGGTCGCGATGGACGATGCCGATGCCGATGGCTGATGGCTCTCCACGTTGACGGCTGGATAATCCACCCTTGGAAAAGAGGCTTTCCTCAATTTTGGACGCATGTTTGCAGTCCTTGCGAGTTTCACGCTGCCGTAGCGACGGAAGTCAAGCGTCTAAGCGTTGACAGCGTAGGCTTGGGGACTCGAGCGACATTTTTCAACCACATTTTTTTACCGTGCTATTGTGTTGGACCAAAATAAAGAGAATGAAAAGAACAGAATAGAAAGAAGATGAACAGTAGAAAGAAATCCGACAAATATGAGGGAAAAAATGAGTCGTTGAATCAACTAAATTTGCGCTCACGGACGACGATGTGAAAAATTAAAAGTACCTCTGACTGAACATTTTGTTAGACCTGCAGATCTTGAATTGACACATAAATAAATATTCGTTTCGTCGCTCGTAACCACACATTTAATTGATTCAACGACTTTTTTCTTTCAATGTTATAGTTGAAAGCTGAAATGAGTGTTTCACGAGAATTAAACGTTTTTCCGAACATGTTAAATACATATTTTGAAATTTTTTTTACTCATACACGGAAAGAAGAAAATGAGCAGATTTTACTAAAAACTGCAGGAAAATAGTGACACCTTAGATTTTTTGCTAAAAAAACACTCATCTCAAACATATTTTTTACGCATAAATGTAGTAGATTTTACTCTGATTTTCACTGATTCTACAGTAAATTCTCTTTTCCTGCAGTTTTGAGTAAAATCTCCTCTTGTATTCTCTCCATCTACAGACTCATACTCATCACGTAAAAAACCGAAAAACAGGTCTCCTTATTCCCTACGAAAAGTGTGTCGAATATTTATTACAAAAATCAAAGGTAAGACAAAATCAAGGCAAAACGACGCTAAAATTCACGTGTCGTATTACATGCATAGTGAATACCTACGAAAAGGGGGTCGATTTGAAGGTAACCCGAAGCATAAAATCATCCGTTTAATACCTCGGTACCTCGGCCTAATGGGTCCAATCAATATCACGGGGTGTATAATAATTGAGCCAAAGAGAACCGCTCAGGGCTGCCATCCTTACATACGAGCACGCCGATGCAGTCCATGCACCGACGATGAGAGCTCTGCCTATTTGAGAAGGATATTATTATCGGTTTCAGATTTATGTAATTTGGCGGAGACCCCGTGGATTCGCGAATTCACCGTCACTTCGGCATGAAGGTTGGGGGGAGCTTGATCGACGTGTTGTAATTTATGTAATGCACTCCGTACAACGTGCTGCAGTACTTACTCCTCGTATATACAGTATACACGTATGCATATACCTATAACTGCGGCGAACGATAGGCAGAGCCGCTTGTCCGAATGTATATCTGATCCATTAACCAATTACCCAGGACATGCTATGTAACCACCTGATTCTCGGCTCTGCATTTACCCCACGATGTATATATACGCACCGTGTTACGTCTTCGTACGTGTTACATGCTGGCATACCTGGTACACCTACCAGCTACGTGTGCCGATGTCGGTTAAACGTGTATCATCACGTGATGTGTTGTATTATATCTGCTTACGCACATCGAGGACCACCGGGTTATTTGTCAATGTTCATTACACGCATTCTTGACACCATTTTACCTGTCATTTTTTTTCTTTTTTCTTAGGTTGTACGAATTTTTAACTAAATTATGTATTTATACCGTATATAGGTATCGGAGGAATTGGATGTCTTGTGACTGTTCGAATGGAAACGCAATTGTTGTACTTTGTTGTAATTAATTATTGCCAGATTTTGATATTGTGTTTAGGCGGACGATCAGAATTTCTAAATTTAATATCTGCGAAGTGATTTACGCGCAGATTCTTAGCGACGATAATTAAGAGCTACAAGAAAATACTCGCAGAAGTTTTAGCGGCAGCTGCGAGAATACATGCGTGTTATGTAAAATAGGTATAGTTTCAAGTTTTGGGCGAGGACGCGTTGTTTCGCAATCGTTAATCGGTAATAAAATCACAAGCCACCAAATTATTTCCCATTGGGAAATATCGAGTTTAATTAAAAAAAAACATTCTGCTCGCGTTTGCAATATAGTAATTAACGAAATATATGTATTACGAAAGGTATTAGAAGGTGTAACCATAAGATCGATCGAATCCAGTGATGCAGAATTTAGACTATAATTTTCTCAACAGAATTGCAGCTTGTCAGCTCCCGTCGCGCCTAATCCAGCCTGTATATCAAGGCTGGGTATTCGAAGAGTCTATACTATTAGGGAATGAGAGGATCATGTACGTCTGCATCAGATATAAACTAAGTTTGAAAATTGGGCTACCTTAATTTTTGCGTGCAGTTCGATGATAAAATTTCGCACACCATCAGATTCGAGCTTCATCATTTTGAACTGGTGCAAGTGAATGCTGTAAAAAAATTATGTCCAACTAATTAGAAGGACAACGAATTGTGGATATTGAATCTCGAACCAGGAAAGATCGCCTGAATCTTCAATAAAAATCGTGATTGAACATTCATTCAATTCATCGTATTTACATAGATTTCAAACAGGTTATACGTGTGAAATTTGCAATCGATTTTCGTCTGATATTCGGCAATTTAATCCCGCAGTTCAACCGATCGTTGCTGGAAGAAAGTTAACGCGGTGTTTCTATAATCGAGCGCAAGGGGTGAACCGATGAACGTAAAATAATCCGTAAGTATAGGCGCCAGGAAAGAAGTGCAGTCGATCGTATTTGTTACAGACAACATAATTCGGGAACGAGTTTATTTCTTACTCCAGCATAACGCCGAATGCCTCTCTGTTCACAATTGATGGCTGGTAGACGGCGGGTGTATATAGGTATTAATTAACGATCGTTAACGAACTAATTTCCCATTCTCCAATCGAGTTCAATTTGTTTTAATCGCAATGGGCGGCCCCTCAAATACCCCAGAGGATAATTTTCTATAATAAGATATCACCCTCACCTCCACACGTCTCTGTTACACACGTACCTACAGAATCGGATATTCAGGGGTGAATTCTCCGGAGATTCGAGCCACGATTAAAACTTACTCCGAGCAAAAAAAAAAAAAAAAAAAAGAATAGGAAAGAAACAAGAAAATCACCTTTCTCCGTAAAAATTCGCAGGAAAGCTGTACAATTGTGCAGATTTTTTACAGCTCAAAAACGATTTGATTATTATTGGAATCATAAGTAAATATGATATACAAGTAACTATGTAACGTGTGTACACAGTTCTCAATGCTCCATTAAACCTGAATCTTTAGTTGACTAAAATTTTTCAGTAAAACGTAGCCTTATCTTCAATTTATCGTTGCGTGAGCATCAAATTTATGAAAATAATGAATAGGAAGTAAATGTTAAGATAATGAAAAATAATAGTAAGTAACACCTACTATTCTTACAGATTTTCTGGTTAACGACCGCGAGTTTTATTTTCATTTTGTACGTAAGACCACGTTTTGCGAAAACATAAAAACCGTCGATAGCAGAACTATTTGAATTTCTCTCAGCGCAGGGATCGGAAAATAAATCATATATTATGGACGGAAAGCGACATCGAAAAAGGAAGAATTCGTGTCGGGACGAAGAGGCTGCCCGTGGATGAGGTTCTTGTTGTTTTTTGAATCTTATTTAATTTCGCCGCCGCCTCGTCTTTTTGGACGTCCATCTCCAGCTCGACATCGGCACGTGCTGCTTTGCCTCGTGCTGTCGAGACACCTTTAAGCTCTATACCTAAGGTGCATGCAGGTACCCTGCAACGATCGATGGACCGACTCACGGCCCACGAGGCGATGGATAAAATATCCCCGGCAATTAGCCCCGCCGATGATTTAAAGTCCCGGACCTCGGCCTCGGGGCCTCAGACATTTCTCAGCTTTCGGGAGTCTCGCAACTAATTCGCCTCGCCAAGATTTCGCGTCTTACCTGCTGCTTCATGTTTTTCAAAATCAAAGCAACAGTCGTCGTTTTATGAAACGTAAATGCAAAATCTGCGCAGTTTTTTTATAAACTCCAGATATAACGGTTAAATATGCGGTAAAAGAAATGCTTTTTTAATTCACTAAAAAAATAGTGAACGGAAGAATAATTTTAATTGTTGAGTAAAGTCAGAATTATTATTTAAATCAATTACTAAAGATTTCTTTCGCTTCACGCTGCGAACAAAGTAAGCCTGATACAATTAAACGATTATTCAACTCTGTAAAATTTCATAATTACAAGCTAATTTGTTCCGTGCAGATTAAAATTTAGCTTCTGCACGCGGACTTTATTGTCTGACAAAAAATGCATTATCCGAAGGATCGTTTGCGTACGGTATGTCGAATTGGGGTGTTGCAGTACGTAAAAACAATTTCAATTAGGAGAAAAAAAAAAAAAAAAAAAAAAAGAAATGGAATAAAAAGAAGAAGTATATCGGTGTAAGGGGGAATAGCGGAGGCTCGGCAAAGCCAGCCGTTAAATGCACAACCACCTTGCGTCAACTTGGAAGAAAAAGAGAGAGAGAGAGGGAGCTGGAGGCGCGCGATTAAATTCCATCGAATCGACGAAGGACTGCAGCGGCGTTGAAATTATTAACGTCGGAATTTTCGGATTAATGCTCTGTGCCTTTTAAAATCAAGGGTTACACGCGACATCTATCATTTTATTTTTCGGGGTCCCCCTTACGCTCGGTTACAGGTACGTTAAAAACACGCGACCCGACCCCGACGGGAAGGGCAGGGTGGGAGGGAGGGAGGGAGGGAAGGGCGCCTATGCATCTGCCAATATACGATCGGCACTCTGAAGAAGATAGAGAGCTGGTGGCGGGCTCGAGAGAGTCTTTTAATCCGGTATATAACCCTTGCTCAGAGGGGTTGTGTCTAATTAATCCCACCTGCACTTGCCTATTGGTAGATTAAACTTTTTATCTCAATTTTATTTTATTTTATTTTATTTCTTCCCTTTCTTTCTTCCTTTCTTTCTTTCTTTCGTGTACGTTCGACCCTTGGAGAAATAGAGAAAAATAAAAGAAAAACACGTTGTACATCAATCGTATGGAAAATAAAATGTAATTTAGAAACACACACACAGACATGTGAATATATACATATCCAAGTCGCGGTAGGTCGGCGTCATAGATTAACCCTTTAATTAACCGCTGTCAATTAATTGCCCAATCTTGTCTTCATAAATCGTTCCCTCGCAGGCCAGAAGAAGGCATACACGCGCCCCTAAAATGTGTCGTAAAAAATTAGAAAACGATAAAGTGAACCCTTCGAGCAGCGCGGCATGGTTTATAACCTCAATGATTAGGCTCTTGGCTGTTGCTGCTGTGGCAGCAAAGCCGCGGGGCAACGGATTTTGGCGTGCGTTATACGGTGCACCAAAAAATCGTGCAGCTTTTAACATTTTTCCGTCTCAGTTCGTTTCCAGAAAAAATAGAGTCAAGCGCCATCGAATCCTCCGTATTGCTTACGTTATAGCCATAAATTTTTGTAATCGGATTACCGAATGGGGAAGGAGATTATCTTAAAAAATAAGGAAGTACACAGACGACGTGAAAATTAGTCTGATTTGCGTATAATTATAAACTCTTACGTAACGATTGTAAACACACTTGATGTGACAAGTCTGCCCATCAATGCCCTCGATTTTTTCGAACCCTCGAGTGCTGGATTAGAATAATTCAAGCAGCTCGAGGCTTTTCTCTCACCGAGTTAGAGCTGCCATGCTTCGTCAGTATAAGGTGCTACAGGTGCGCGTTAATCTCGACTTATTGGATATCGTTTTATATGTTTACCATCCACCTGGTTAAACTTGTCGTGGTGCCAGCAGCCTCGTTAACGAGGAGAGTCACAGTTACTTGCGTTACTTGCATTTACTTGCGACCGATCATTCCAATCATACTGATCAAAACTATAAACATACGTGATACTCGATATACCGATCAGGTTTATGTGTAACGAATTCTGTTGCTCGAAGTAAAAAACCTCCACTACAGAAAAAAAAATATCAGCTTATTTTATATAAAAGTATCCCAATAATGAACATCTCCAATTCTATGTTCAAAAGCTGGAAATTGGTAAGCTTATTAACGCAACATTGCAACTTATAATAATCTGCAAAGAAGCCTGAAATTACTGGCTTTTCAATATTCCCAGGCTTTCCACCTAACCACTTGCTCAGAAAAAATATCGTCACATCCCTCGATAGATTAAAATAACTGTTAATTTCGAATGAAATTATCAGATTCCACAGTTACACTTGAAGGTTTTCATTAGCATCGCATGCGTGCCTATCTATGAGTAAAGTTTCATCGGAATCGGGGTTCCCTACTTGTACTGCAACTCTTCTTTTACATGCAAGGCTGAGAGCCGACTAGGGTGCGCATAACGCGACGCGAAGATGACGTTGGAACCGGTCAATTTTCGTCGCATCTGCCTAAACGCCGGGGGCTCGTGATTAGCCGGAGCTGAAGGTATAATACACACGGCTCGACACACGTATCGCATGATCGGCATAGACCTGCCTTAACTCGAATTCACAAGTGCATCGAGAGTCGAGCTTAAATACTTGCACCCCCGGGCACCCGACTCTCGAGTACCTGGCTATTACGTGAGTTCGGGTAAGTGTTTTGTCTTGAACCAACCACTTGGTACTCCGTATGGATACCGCACTTGGTGTACCCTCGCAATACGTCTCCGGCTAACGAGGTCTCTTCCTGTAAGACAGCATTTCTAACCAGCAATGGACGTTGGGTTCATGAATCGTTTTGCGCGATCGGGATTTCGTTTTTCAATTTTTGTGTCGACAAAAGTTTTGTCTGTAACGGAGTTCCACATGTCCTTTGAATTCCTTGGAGTATCGAGACGTTGTTCCAAACAATTTTCGATGCCGTAATGGTCTTACAAAAGCTTTCAAGCTGAATGAAAAGCTGAAAAATGTTTTCGAATCGTCAGAAATTTTGTTCGGTTCTTCTATTGTTCTTCTAAAATTCTTTGGAAGTGTCAATTGTGAAATCTTTGAAAATTGTCAAGTTCGACGAACGCGGCATGAAAGTTTTCCCAAACATTTGAATTCTCTTTCGGAAGTAACCATGATCGGTGCGGTTTGAATTTTTATCTCGTGGAGAAGCGATACGCAAAGTAGAAAATAAGTTTTTAAGATCGTTTAAGAGGTTCACAAATGGGACCCTAAGCAGTAATTTCCGTTCGTGATTTCGCGTGATTAGATGCGAACGAGGACAGGTGATCGAGCGAGGATCGGCGCCTGAAGGAAGATCGAGCGACTGTCCCCTCGGAGGCGAAATCTAATTTCTTGGGTGGAGTCGCATGTAATACCTAGAATGAAAATGAACTCCTCGAGCTTCGCGAATCCAAATATTACAAGCTGCGTTATAAGCAGACGACGCAGTTGCTGGTCGAAAAAAAAGTTTTGTTCGAAATCGTGACAGGCAAAAAGCACTTGCTGCGGCTTGTGTAATTGGAGTTTGTAATCAATCGGCTGTGTGTAGATATATTTATTATGTATACGTGTAATTGATGAAATTAAGAGCGAGAATAATCGATTCTCTACTCCTCATATATACGCGTGACGTTCATCAGGTAAGACTAAACTGTGGCCGTAAGTGGAGTTGCAAGTCGGTGTTGCAGCTTGAGAAGCGTATAGGATTGCATTTTTAAGCAAACTAAGATTGGAGGAAAAAAATAATTTCTTTTTTGCACTCAGACAGATATTAAGTCGTCAAGTTTTTCACCAGCTTGTCATTTCTGATAAAAATTTTGGAAAATTCAAAATAAGCCGAATGCCTCGCGGTACTTTGAATCGGGCAATTAGGGTTCTGTGCGCGTGTCATTTGTAGCTGGTTTGAGTTTGTACCGCGTGCCCGAAGGGCCGAATAATTTTTTCGAGGCTAAACGACCGGAGCACGAAATATCATTAGGAGCGAAAACAGAGCTGGTTTGAAAGAGTGGAAGAAGCGTGCGGGATTGAGAAGAAGAAGGTAAAAAAGGGCTTCGCTAATACGGTAGAAAACAGTAAGATATTCACTAAAAGTAACACAACAACGGAGTTTCAGCCTCCTCCGATTTCTCGAAGCGGGTAAAACTCCCTCCCGATTATAATACAATGTATTTCAATTATTGTACTTATTATACCGACTCGAGGGAATTCCGCACGGGCGTGCAAATCTCGCGTGTCTCTTGCGCACACGCTAATGTTATTACCACGTCTAATAACACGTATGTACACGTATGCATAATGCACGGTTTTGTAATCTTGCATACAACGCATATAATGCAGCTATACAATATATTATAAACCAACTCGCGTAATTGCATGGTGCGGGAGAATTTTTATTTTTTTTTCACGACAAGCTCGCCTCGAGCGATAATCAAAATTGTGCGATCACAATCAATGCGCATAAGTTAATTTGGATAAATTTTAAGAGCGTTATTATATTGGTGTAATAATAATAATAACAAAAATGAAAACAATAATAATAATAGTATACTCGTGAAGTGGAGCAAGAAAAAATAAATCGAGGTAACCTGCTCCTGATCAGGTCCTTTAAAGATTATACCTACACCGAGATCTTTCGGCCATGACACGATTCTTGATAACTTGCAATTAGGGTTAAACGATTGCTCTTAAATGTTTGGATACATTATGCATGTATCGAGGGAGCGACGTAACGATGATTTATGCCGATTTTGACGCGGCGAGGTGATCCTGAAGGTGATGCAGGGGGATGGAAGAAGAGAGACGAAGGGGTGGTCAGGTGTCAGGGAGAATCTGTTGGCGAGAATAAGGGGGATGAATTTTGTGTGTTGGAATAGGAAATATCGCAGTGTAGCGTTGTAATAACAGGGTGGAGTTTTTGACCTGGTGTAAAAGGGTCCGGGGCAGCTGTTAAAATTACAGGTGAATTATGGAAATTTCGGTATAATTTAGGGCAAAACAAATACAGAAAGTGAGGGGGTGCGGTGGGGTGGGTATGGTTGTAGTTTTCGAAAATTCGTAACCACACGCAGGGTGTTGCAGGGATTTAATCTAATACATTATTTCGTTGGAAAATATCGGGAATTAAAAATCAACCCTTTTTCCCAAATCGCAGCGACGCACGATCTCGATCTATCGATCGTTCGATCGGGTGGAACGGATTTCAAAGAAACGTCGGCCCGACGATCGCCGGTTTAAAAACTTAATTTCTATTGTTTCCTCGGCTGTGAGTATAAATTACGGTTTTATGTACCCCGCATCACAGACAACTCCCGACTAATTTCACCTAAAACAAACACCCGGGCGCCCCTTTCATTTTCTACGGGCCAACCGAGCAGCCCCCTTCGAACCCTTGGCCTTAGATCCTCGACCTACCTGACCGCGGACGGACCTTCGAACCTGCCTAAATAATAATAATCATATCGATTCCTCGATTGAAACCAAACCTTTACTCAAATCTGTGATACCTGCTGCGGCTGTTATTTTTCGAACAAAAAATTCCGTCGACCGCGTGAGAAAATATCTCGGAAAATATACTCAGTTTCGTGTACTTGTTTCTTTTTTTCTTCCTTTCAATATCCAAGATCAGTTGACGTATTGAACAGTTTTCTTCCAGTTGTTAAAATATTAATGTCTTTTTGTTCATTTTCGTGTTTTAGTTTTTTGGAGAATCAAAGAAACAGTAATTTCGTAAACTTAAGTGAATAAAATTAGGGGTTAATTGATCGTTTTACGCGTATGTCGTACCATTTAGACACGAATCGTTTTTAACATTACACTTGTAACGTGTAAACGCGTGGAGTGAAAATAATTCAATCGAGGATACGGAGTGGATGAGAAAAACGTTGTCTGTTACATGCGCGTGCTTGTTTCCGTTTTCGTAAGATAGAAAAAAGAGTCGCTGCCTTGCAGGTATTATTACTCTTTAACTTATTCCGAACCGAAAGACGTATTAACGCGGCAGTAAATTTAATTAATAAGCAATTAAATCCGCGGCACAATAGACCGGTTGACAAGCAAAGTGGATTTTAAATATTTCCAACGATTCTTATAATCTCCAATTACCCGTGTCTTAATGACCTCTGCCCTGTAGGTAAGAAAGGTGGTAGCTCGGCTGTACGGAATTTTTAATTTAATAAACACCGTGCCATTCGTTTTATCGTTAGACTACGTAATTAGACAGTGGACATGGCGGGCAGCATGGATCAGGTTCGTTGACCTGGCCATTTCCATCTGGCCATACACACGACCAGCCATTGGCTCTTCGTCTAACCTTCACAATTGTCATCGGAATCCAGGCTCCTCTTTATTCTCTTATTTTATTATTGCCTCGGCCGAGAGTCACGACCAAGAAAAACCAAAAATCAAATCCGTCGCGTCGACGGTTAAAGATTTACAACCTCTTTCGGGCGTCAATCAATTTGTCCTTTTTCGATATTCGAGTGCATAACGCTACAGTCATTCGACGCCCTCTTTTTGTCGATCGTAAATAACTCGACGTCCAGAAAAATCGTAGAAACGATCGTGAAATCAAAGAACTGCAGAGGAAGGCTGTCGACACATCTTATTCCTCAAATTTCCTTACTCGTTAAAAATATCAGCGTCAAATTTTTGTCTTCACTCCTTCCGTACTTCACCCTCGAACTTGAAAAAACGTCATCCAACCACTTCGGAGGTTTCAAGTCACAATGCAAGCGTGATCGGTGTTGAAAACGGTTGAGTGAAATGGCAGAGTCACCCCAGTTGTTCTCCACCGGGTTCCGTGTGTGTCGAGGGTAGATATTACTCGGCTGGTGTCTGGTGTTGTCAAACACCCTTGACATATTTCGAATCCCCTTAGCGCCGACACGCGCCGATTCTCTCGCCCGAGTATAAACGCAACAGGCCTCCCCTCCGACCCTCGATCTCTATTGTTGGCACTTGGCAGGCTACTGAACCAACAATAAGTTGAACGCGATGGTGTCTAACGGACGTAACCATCCTCATAGGAATCCCAATTCCGATAGCAGTTTTGCTTCGTCTCTTTGATCGTCGATTAGAAATCTTGGTTCGCCGAAAATCGATACTGGTTGTAAATTTTATTGCGATATAACCGAACTTTAAGTATTGATGAAAGTTTTTTATTCGTAAGCTACGAAAAAATTTAAGACGATAATAATTTAGTACAAAGTTGAGATCGAGGCGGTAGATAAGGTTCGAATATTGGGAATAAATGTCTGTAATTCAGTCGATATAATTTACTCCTATAAAAGGAGAATACACTGATCTATAATTTCCGTGAATACCGAATTACATGGAAGGATAAATCACGCGATCGTGCCAGGTGTATAGAATCGACTTTTAGACAAAACCTCATTTAGGCTTATATATTCATGTAATAATGAATTCAATATGAAATAATGAAAATCCAACTAACTATGAATAACGATTAAACACCAACAAACCATTCGAATCTAGGCATAGTGGGATAAAAATTTTGACCATGCGCCTGGGCCTCGTGTCGACTGATGTCCGGGCGAAAATCCCATAAAAAATCGATTTTACACCGTGGACTTGGGTTACCTCGATCGTATAAGAAGCTGTTACCGCACGCTGTGGCCGTGTTAAAACCTGCGGTGTATCGTGTGTCAGAAGTCACGTGATCCACGCTTAGCACGCGCTTGCAGCCGGGCTTAGAAAGGTATTACAAGAGGGAATAGTTGGGGATCAGCGATGTACGCTGGTGCGACCAGATAACACTGTGTAACTTGTCAAGCCGTACTGATCGCCGAGTTTTAATGCCCCTCCTATCCGCATCGCGTCCTTTTCCGTGTATTCCGAGTGGAAGATCGCAGATTTGACGATATATGCACAACCCTCGAATGTTTGACGGGTCGGTTGGGACTCGAGCTAATTGGATAATTTTCACGGTTAAATGACGACGTGGGAAACGGTTTGCACTGGTTAATAATTATTGGCAGAATTTGTAACGCAAGCTCACCGCTGTGCTTTGGAATCAATTGCTGGTTCGAATTTTTTAAGACGTGTAAATCTAATTTGTACGTGTATAAAAATGTGGAAATGTAGAAAGGTCAAAACCATGGAACGGGAAAATCTGGAATCTGTCACGATTCCATAATAACGTCAAGACGGATCCTGACGATTCTAGATTTTGGAATTCTATATTAAAACCATTTTATTTTTTACGTGTCAGTACTTGGATTTTCTATATTTTGAAATCGTATAAAATGAATTTTAAAAAAGTAAAAAAAACTGGCCCACGAATTTTGACCTCTGTCTTTCAAGATTTCTTACATTTTCCTTGAAAACGTGAGATTCTCGAGGTGAAAAATGAATTCTAACCGCAACACAACAACGCGCTTATAATATCTGAGGATAAAAATCCAACTAGTGAAAAATACGGCGCAGTAAAACACGAGAATTGCGACAGCACGCTTCACCTCGTTCAAGGATAAGTTTGAACAATTTTAATTCCTCAATCGAGCGAGCCGAGCCGAGCTGATGCCGTTCGTTCGGATCGCGCAAATAATTGGACAAAACTGCAGGTTCTGGCGAATAATTACTTGAATGATTGAAGGCTGGCTGCAGGAGATCGGTGTCTAACAAAAGACCAACCAAATCCGAGAAATAAACGACGGTAAAAAAAATGGCAATACACTTGCTGGTCGCGATACTAGCGATGGCTGTAAGAGCGAAATCGGTCGAAGTTTACGCGGTTTTCGAACACCTCAGCTTCGAGAGAGCAAAAAACAGGAAAAACTTTTTCATTGTAAAAAAAGTTCTTCCAACTTTTTCAGAATAAAATCAAAACGAAAGTGAAACTCGAAGCTCTCTTCACTGATTATTATTCTTCCCATAAAATAATTGCAAGAAGCAAATTCTTTTGATAATTGAGGAAATTTTTAATTTGCGGACGAGAAGATCTGCGGCAGAAAAATTTTGCTACAAGTAAAAATTCGCGACTTGTTCGATTCCATCGCGCGGAATTCGAGTCGCAGTGCCTCGTTCTCAAGATCTGACAAGTGGGTGAGTTTTTGCGCAGGGAGGAAAGTTGTCGTCGTCGTTGTCGAGGAGGAGAAGGAGGAGGAGGAAGACGATGAGGAGGTGGATCGGGGACAGAGAGGGGCAAAGACGCCCCGAAGAGGTCTTGCTGGCCCCAATGTATTTAATTGATATTGCCGGCCGGGGATTTTTAATTCTGTAATAAATTTCGATCTTGCGCTGTATAAGATTTATGAAGTTAAACGCAATCCCTCAAAGAGACAGACGTCCATTTTTTCAGGCCCCTCTCGCCTCCCCCTTTCCCTGGTATAAGCCAGCTTAGAATCTCAATTTTATAAGGGCACTGTCAATATGCGGCCAATAATTTACGACTCGAATGGCTTTGAACTACGAAACTCTTAATGGCTTTCAACGGGGAACGAAAATAGCTTTGATTAATTGCTGCCTTTTCAGTGACAAACCCGAATTCTGCACGACGGATGTTCGCATAATAAAATTGCTTAATTTTGTGGCATCTAACTGTACTTGTATCGGTATAAGAAACGTCGGTGACTATAACTATAGAGGAAAATGTGATTGGTGTAAATATACCGGAAGAATTATCAGGAAATGAAAAAAAGTACGAGTGTCACACGATTTTTCATCAATAAAACGTTGACGTCGTCGGTACAAGCTTCCAATGATCGATACAGACGAGTACCTAATCAGCTTAACGCGGGTTCTAATTGTAAGACATACTTTAATTGTATATAATTTCTATGGAGTAAAGGACTCAACTCGTTCACACGATGCTTGGTACATATCGTAAAAAGTGAACCCATTACGAAGCCGCTTGTAACGCGTGTACTTTTTAAAAATACATACTTCCAAGATCGCGATCTGCTCGTACTGATAATTTTTTTTATTTTCACACACACGCGATTCTAGCTGTTGCACACCTGTGACTGGTTGTCAGTAATATACAATAAGGAGAGTTCTGCGTATAGATCCCTATACCGACATGTTACCGACACTTTTAGCCGCTTCACAGCTCAGACACGAACCCTTTTTTTTAATGGCGATAAAGAGTTGGTGTCTGGACTGTGAAGCGACTAAAAGTGTCGGGATCGGGATCTGTAAGCAAAACTCTCCTTATTATATAATATAATACTACTTCTGCCTGAGCCTCTAAATCCGACAAATTCATTAATCAAGATCGAAAAGTTGTTCGTACGAGTTATGCAAGAAAATTTTCAAAAGTTGGCGAAATTTCTCATGTAATATAACGGTGTGTAAATTTTTTTCATAGTTCTAATCGAAGGTGTGAAATTTTTGCTAACAGTTCTTAGCGTACCGATCAATTTGGAAAATTTTTTCAGCAACTTGGAAGCAATTTTTCTCGTCAAATTTCAGTAGTATTCTCGAGGAACCGATCGATGCGTATGATTTTTGCAGTTTCTGCAATGTCGACGAATTCTGCGGGAAGGTATCGAGGCTTCAAGGAGGTATAAGAGAGGTACAAGGCTCGAGGAATCCGTTGTCGAATTCAGGAATTTCAAGACTTTCGAATGTTTCAAATACATTTCTCGATATCTTATGGCTGCCATACATTCCGGGACAAATTATGGATGCGTTTCTTTGCTGCACCTCCGAGTCCGTCGATCGATTCCTCTTTTTGTTTTTTTACCCGTGACCTTTTTATCCGCAAATGTGCGTCACGTACGACATGCTTTTTGGAGATCGAGATCGGCGTGTTCGCGAATCGGGAAAGGAGATCCAGATTTTTACCCAAAATGGCTCGATCGGAAATTTAAGAAGGTCTCAGTTGGCCGAAAGTCGATACCTTTTATTGATTCCATTACTAGATAGTCTTGAATTGATCATTCAGCAAATTATTATGTGTATAAGCTGCGGAAATTTCTTTACAAAACATAGAAATAGAAAAGTCCTGGAATTATAAACAAAAGTTGAGATATCGATGCATCAATTCAAATTGCTTGAAAATGTTTAATAATCTCGTCGTAGATTCGATCGATTTAACTCTTCTTAAATCAACATTGCCACTTGTTGATATAAATACATTGTAGAATCAAGAGTGAAATCGAACGATTTTATTAAATTTTCAATAATTTTGAACCGATTGCGAAACAAAGCATCGATATCGAAGCTTTCGTTCATAATTCCGTCGTTCTGTACTCTCCTATTTTATTACGAACATAACAATTCGGTAAATTCCATGATACATATGATCACCTGGGAATGAAATAAATAAAAAAATGCAAAACCACTAGAATCGGGGCCATCGCATCACTCGATTTCCCTTCCAGGCGCGTTACGGGGAACCCCCTTCGTCTCCGTTGGGGCCCCATTGGCCTTTCCACACGGAGTTACGCACCGTAATCATAACGTATGGGTCGTCGGCGATTCATGAACTGTGACATTGCCGCATCTGGCTGCGAATGCTCCTGAAGCACCGAACGAACATCCGCGTACGTCTGTCGTCGTTTCAGCTCTCGGCTTCACCGACACTTTACACGTGTCAGCCATAAAATTGATCACAATTTATCGCCACGTACCGCGACGCGAACGATTATTATACCTTATATGCACTTGCAGGATAGAAAGGAACCACCCAACGAGTGTGGCATTGTGTCTATAAAAGATCAAACGAGCGTTATATTATAATGCATTCTTCACACTGACTGCAGGAATCTTGAGATATTAATCACATCTTGAGCAATCATCATCTTTTAAGCTTCTCTATAGCCCATTATGCCCAAATACTTGTCATTGTTTTCGGGCAGGAAAACGTAACTTAAAAGTTGATAATGAATTCCGTACGGTCAGCAGGTGCTGTAACCATCAGAAATCGTCGGTAATATGCGTGTTTTAACTGGAATGAAATTGTTTAAAAATCGTCCTTGCGTAAGAAATAATTTTGCAAAGATCGTGTGAAATTCGACGCGGTGATTATTTATGTGAAAAACGATGTAAATGAAAGACTATAAATGGAAACGGAATTTAATTGCCAATCTCATTTGGCAAGCTGATAGTGCTTTGGAGAATTCTGACTACTTGACAGAGCAATAAGTAAGTTTCGTATATAATACGAACACTTTTCACCGCATGTTCAATCCAGTATACACTCGTCAAAACAGTACACAAGAGATTGTACAATAATGAAGACACATTCGAGCCCATCTGCACACGACATCGTCAGTAAAACTAAGGATCATATTTTACAAAGTACTTTATTACACCCATAATCTATATATTAAACTTTATATCTATAACATAAATAGACGAGTTTCCTGTCGCAGCCATCTTCACCAATGGCAGAAATTTGATACTGGTTACAAGTCGTTTTCTATAACTCACACAATCATTCGGTTGGATCGTCGTTATACCTGAAAACGAGTAGAAAAATGTCAGGTGTAAAAGCTTAGGTAAAGAGGATCGTGTGTAGGTATGTCAGGTGGATGTGTGCTACCAAAAAAGAGGTAAAAGAAAAAGAGATAAAAAAAAAGGAAAAAGACAAAATCAAGAAAAAGAATAGAAAGGCACGAAAATTGATAAAGTTAAAAAATAAAAACAGGTAGATACTCGCATTACCTACACGAGGCGATGCAAAGGATTAGACGCGACACGCGTGTTTCCCTTCCATCCGAATTAAATCAGCAGGTGG
Organism: Diprion similis; assembly: GCF_021155765.1. Classification (NCBI taxonomy): domain Eukaryota; kingdom Metazoa; phylum Arthropoda; class Insecta; order Hymenoptera; family Diprionidae; genus Diprion; species Diprion similis. Next base: position 16,956,833 of record NC_060106.1, on the reverse strand, counting down.
GATGCATCTACGGCAGCAGCGGACTGCCTGCACCGGTATAACGTATGTGTTGCTCAATGCAGGCGGGGGGTTGACTCCTGCGGTAATCACGCGAGTCCTTGTCTTCCTGCGGACGTCGAAGAGGCACCGAGTTCGAGATATGTCATCGCCTTGACCGCGGCCCGCGGCACCGACAAAAACCCCGCGCGGGGGGTGAAGGAGGGGGAAACCCCTCGCTCTGCGCTAAAGACCGACTTAATTGCTTGTAATTGCATTTCACTCACTCACTTATGGTGTAGCTACAAGTATACCTGCTTTGCGGGGACCGAAACCGCGACGCGACGCGACGCTTGCGCGATGGAGTCGTTTTACTGGAAATATTTTAGTGGTTCTCGATCACTTCAGATTTATATCCACTTCAGCATGCGTTTATACGTCGACTCGCCTCCTCATTAAAGAAGCTTGCCGTTCAACTTCGGAGAAAAATTAGACACTTCAGGGTATAACTAATTGAGCTGTCGCAGAATATGCAGTACAATTCGAATCTCATTGTCGACAGACTTTTCTTAGACCTATATATTATGTATAGTTGGGCTATTTTTAGATTTCATAGCGATGTTCTTCAACTAATTTTCTGTACAGATTATGTCATTTCTGCATTATACTCGAGCGATACTCTGATTCTTAAATATCTTTCAACTTTCGCTCTTTAGAATTGTGGATGTTTGGGGAAAATTAACGAAGCAGTCTATGTATGAAGTAATGACAGATTTCACGTTTTCTGTGCACCGAAAATAATCAACAGTTATTGTTGTATCACGATATATAATTTCTATTTTCATTATTTTGCATAGTCAAATTCAAAATTGAAGTGACTTTTTTGGCTGCAACTAGAAAATTGAACAACATGAACTAGTATTTACTTTTTTTTTTGTTTTTAGACATAGTCACTCGTCCGATATTTTCTTTTGTAACTATTGCGATAGTTCAATGTTTTTGAAACAATAAATTCTGGATTTTAAAGCTCCATTTAACCGAGATGGTGTAGTGAACTAAAAGAACAGATTTCATATGCCAATAACAACAAGAAAGTATAGTATTATATTAAGAACTATAAATTCTCACTGAGAAGCTACTTATACGAAATTTTCTTGTAACATCAACAATGCAATACCATTTTGCTATAATTTCTCAGGAAGTGCATAGATCGAAAAACTGAACTTTCTCTCACGAACAAAGTCCCTCGTATAATAATAATAAGCTCGAATCGTTATCAACTATGCTTGAAAATAAAACCTTAGCTCGATAATGTAATTCTTTAATAGATTTCGGTTTTTCAAGGTGCGCCATGCAGCCCTTCGACGATAAGAAGAGTTCGTGATCACGAGACGACACGCAGGCTAGGTGAGCATGAATGTGCTGCAGGTACAGCGACTCCGAAGACAGATGTTCCCAACCTACCCATTGAAATAAATAAAGCCAACGGATACCGTGATTCCGGGTAAAAGAGAGACGAGGAGATTAAATAAAATCGAATTTAAGAGAAGCGGTAAAACATGCCTCGATGCGCTGCCGCAGCAGGTACATGTCGAGGAGCCGTATCGCGGGTAATTGGAAGTCGTCACTTGACGGTATCAACTGCACGCACCTGTCGACGAAAGGATGCGTCGAGCCGCGGCCGCGGATCGTCGATCGCTTGATTCTACTTGCGTTCACCTATTTCGTTTCAACTCTTTTCTCCCCCAGAATTTTAAAACCGGCCTAAACTCGATCGTGTCGAGTTTCCTCGAGGGGATCGCTTAACGACCCCGGCCCGAAATCCATTCCGTTAGATTCGTGTAGAATGATTTCCGTTCGTGTCTAATTGAGCCCGAAACCCTAGATGGAAATCGGTCCGGCTGCGTACAGGTTGGGTCGACGGGATATCCACTTGTTGAAATCGCAAACCACTTTGTACGACGTCATGTCTGTGAGTGGTCAGTTGAAAATTATTTAAAATCGCTGAAGATCGGCGGAACTCGGACAAATCTGATAAGTAGAAATTGCTGGGAAACGTAAACAAGTTTAGGTGAAGTTTTTGTAGGAAATTTCTATGAAATCGGTTGAGAATTTCTTAACTTTGTTGAAAATTTTTTGAAATCACTCACCCAGAATCCGAGCTGAAATCGTTTGAAATCGTCAAAAATTAATTGAATTCTTTCAAAATGCAAGGATAGAAATTACTTGTGTTGTATAAGAAATCGATTTGAAGTCTGTTAAAATCCTTCGAAATTACAGTGCCTAAATATCAATGAAATTGAAACGATTTGAAATTACTTGATTCGCATAACGAGTCAAGTAAAATTATTGAAAATCGCGCAAAAGTGTGGAAATCTCTGAATCACTCGTCGCCCAATCTGCGACCGAGCAGCCCCTCGATTTCGGTGATTCGTCCGATCGATCGATCGATCAAACCCCGATTTCCAGTCGGCCCGGAGCAACGCCGAGGTGTAAATCCGGTTATGATATTATAATTAAACCGAGCCGTGCAGTTTTCGTAGCCATTGCGCTTTCAATTAGCATAACTCACGTGTCGTAGCCTCGCGTAACGAAGGCTCGGCAGTCTCGGGGGGCAAAAAGCTCGGCCGCGAAGCTTCTTAGCGAAGAACATTAAACTGGGCAAGGCTGCACGCACCGCAACTCGTTCGGCAAGAACCGAATGAGCCGCGCTACCGGAGATCGAGACTTTCCTTATGCCCACTCGGGCTAATGAAACCGAATAATTGTGCGCGGAAGGAAGATTTCGGAGCGATAGGAGGACGAATCGTCGCGAGGTGTTAATCCGCTGTTCACACACGCGCGGACAATTAGCCCCGTAAAAATCGGCACAATCTTCCGTCAACACGTCCCGGCTTGACACGGTGCAATTAAAATCCCGGACACCTCGAGGTGCCGTGAGGCGAAGGCGAAGGCGGAGGCGGAGGAGGACGAGGAGGACGAGGAGGACGAGGAGGACGAGGATGATGAGGAGGAGGCCGAACCTATGCATCGGTAATGCAATCCAATCCAGCGACGACGCGGTTCTGCGGTCGAAGCGAAACGCATCGTGGAGCTTCTGCTGGTGGCTGCAGAAGTGAGCCATCTCGTCTTGGTCTCGGGACGCCGACTATAAAACGAAACTCACTTGACGTATGTAATTACTGCAAAAGTAACTGCTGCTTACTGCACTCGGGTACTTGCGTACGGTGAGGGGTCACTTTAAAGGGCCCTGATTGGCCACCTCGGACTGCACCCTCTGAGTGCTGATCGCCTCCGTTTATGTATGTATATCGTATATGTATAGACGCGCATACCTGTTTCCACTGCTATCGACTATAGTTATGTATTTCATTACACGCGGATGCGGTACACATATATACGGCTATATATCTGTGCCCGAGCAAAAAACATGCAAGGGATATTACTGTCGGATACAGGGTTCACGTGTAGTTATCATTGCTAGTCGAGAGGCCAGTCGGACTAGTTTTACGATTCGGAGTCAACGGTGCAGTCCCCTCGGGTGAGGGCAAAAGTGCGGAAGGATCGCGATATTGAATTTGCAAAGGTGCGAGGAACTGTCTGATAGAATGTCAAACTATGCTTAAGAAAGGTTGAAGCAGAGCTGATATTATATGGATTATTTTCCCTACGATATTCCATTCCTCGTAATCACGAAGTATCGACAATTATAGAAAAGTCTTGAGCCTATCGGAGCTTAAGGATTAAGTTCATAATTAGTCCGCGCTCATGCGATCAGTGGCAATAATTAATTAACACTTTTTAGAGGTTCATTAATACAGAAAAATTTTGCGACAGAGAGGTGAAAATGAATAATATAATCGGAGATTTTTAAATTATTGTCAATAATGATGAGAAAAGTTAAATTGAATTATTTCAGACGGTTTTCGATTTCAGAACACGATCTTCTATACACGCCCTCCTGCCATTACGCGTCTGAATTATATTCGAGGGTTAGACCCCGACTGAATAGGATCTATCTATTCCGCCTTGCAGAAATGAAGATTTCAATATCGTAGACTCATTTGAGACGAGAATGAGAGAAGTGAAGATAATAAGGGCACGTAAATTTCTAGGCTAACGAGAAGTAGAGTTTCGGTTTGATTTACGATTATATTTCACTTTTTAAAACGATCAAACGCGCGATATATCTATCTATCCTAAAAGGTAGGTGGAATTGCAAATGCGAGAGAATAGCTAGAGGGATTTTTATCTGACGAAGGGACTTCTCTATTCCTCCGGGTCGGTAGGCGTGTTATATGTTAGGCAAGATGAAGACGTAGCTGGTATATCTAAAATCGCATCTATATGCGTTATAAGCCTACCCAAGGCATTATAATACACACACACACACACACACACACACACACACACGTGCACGTATACGCCATTCGGAAATCGTTAAGAATTGCATAATTAACGCGCATTGCAGGCCGAATTTACGATCAAGCGGTATTTGGAAAGAAGAAGAGGAAGAATGATAATAACAATAATAAAAATAGAAAATAAAATGAAAGCTATGAACGCCTGCAGACAAACGTTTAACATCTGCCCGCAATCGTAAAGTCTGCAGCAGCGCAGCGCATGCGGGGATAAAAGTGGCGAGAACCTGGATCCTAAATAAAGCCATACGAACGGGCCGCCGCACGTTCATCCGTGATTTATCGCTTTATTGGTCACCATGCCGTACACCGCGTTATATAATTAACACGTAAGAACTAATGGCGAGCTGCCGGTGCTCGGCGGCCCTCGATTCGCAAGAGAATCGCACCGACGAGCCGCACTCAGAAAGTCTTCGTTCAAATTCAGGCAGGACGGGTACAGGATTTCGTTTTTCAAGTGTGAGGGATAATTTTGTGATCAATTTACCCATCGCCTTCGGCCGTGCCTCCTGATTTTCAATTTTTAATTTCACTTTCTCGACACCCTCGAAACCCTCATTAGGGTTATAACCTTTGGCGACAGTCTTAATTGAGTTTAAATTACCCGCCGTTGACGCGGAAGCACATAATGGGTACAATTCAGGCCGATGAAAACTGCGATTCATTAATAAAAATTTTCACAGCTCTCAAAACGAAGAATCGTTAAAAGTCCTATAATGTTCATCACGAAACTAAGATGATAAGTAAAATTTGTCGAATCTGTATAACGGAAATAATATCGTAGATCGAAATACGCGCAGGGTAAATATGGCGACACAGATCGAACATGGCCACCGGAGCCCCACCTGCGATTTTTATTCAACTCTCCGATCGATTACAGCACTTGTAAACTATCGAGGTTTGTTTCACGCTAAACGGAAAGTTGGCAAGAACTTTTCGGGTGTTGTTTCACCTCGGGTGAAGGCCAAGGACTGACCATACAAGCTTGCGAAATTCAAAGCGTACATGCATTGCGTATGTTTAACCCTGAAGCGCAAATTATCCAAGGGCAGATAATAAGTACTGTTGAAACATTTCTCCCAATACAAGCTGAAGAAAAAGAAAATAAAAAAAATTCAACACTACGTGTATGCAAATCACTAACTCAACACACACACATATGTGCTCGGTTGTAAATATAATTGGGCGTTTTTTTCAACCATCCAAATGCGCACGTGCAAGATACATACGTTCGTGCTTCGGCGGTTTTTTCTCATAGTTTAGCAAAATCCAAGCCTAACTTCGCGAGCAATTTTGACACTTTAGCAAAGCTATAACCAGGCGCGAGCAATAAACGCAAGGATTTCATTGCCCGGTTATAATTCTAAGGTAACCAACTGGTGTCGGCTGTTTTGGGCTCTGTTCATTCCCGCAGCTTATCGTTAGACGGAGCACTTCGCTCTGCCGTTACACTTATATACGCGGATAATTCCGTGTCGGTGGATTTTTACGATCTGCAGGCTCGCTGGAGGCCCGAAGACCCTGAAATGAGCACGATTTCGCGTCCCCGGGGGCGGAACTACGGTACGAGTGAAACAAACCGTCGACAAATATTTGTACAGCAACGCATCGGGTTCCTCGCACACCCTGAGCGTAAAATCGTCCCGGGCACCTGCCCGCCGCCTGTAATGAAGCAATTTCACAATTACCGAAATGACGGGCGAGCTTTAAGCCCAGAGAATTGTCTCTGGGGCATCCCGGTATGCGTCGGCCGAGCCCTGAACCCTTCTTCGCGTAATAGCGTGTGTACTTAACACCGCTTCTGGCCGCTTTCATTTCGCCTGCACTTCGCCACTTCGCACGTCGAAGTGTGAGCGAGTCATTGCCCGCGAGGTAATCCCAATACTCTGCTCTTTCGTCTTTTTCGTCTTATTTCTCTCCTTATTTTTTCCAAATTTTCTTCCTTTTTTCCTATAGAGTATGTTATTATGCACGTAAGAGTGTAAACTCGAACGATATTCGTCCATGGTAGGTATATAGGTACTGCGCAGAGTCCTGTGCAGGACTAACGAGTCCTAATTGCACACCTCGCTTCGTATTCTTATTGACCTTTACTGGCGTGTCAGAGAGACATCTATCATTCCTCAGTTAAGCTACACGTAAGCATCAACAGTTTAAACAACCATAGAAAAACAAGATCGAGAAAAAGACACGAGAATTACCCGTCAGGTCTCTTGATCGTGTCGTTACGCGACCTCGACCCTCGAGTGGTCTCTTCTGCCATTACCCATTCCAATGATCAGTCGCAACGAATGCAGATATCAAAGTGGCACCAAACATTGACGAAATCTTCTACTTGGCTGCAAAATTGCAGCGCTTCTCAAGATTCTTCTCGATGGGTTCGGAAGCAACAGGCATCGACCATAAACTCCGAGTCGCTGATGGGCATCATGGGCCGGTGGCCGACCTCTTGACCTCGTCAATATCAAAGAATAAAAGGAACCGTGCAATGCATAATTGGTATTGCATGACTGGACGCCTCGACGCCTCAAGGTACCTACACTTTACGGCGGTGCAAAGAGGCCAATCGACGTAGCGGTCATCACGTGGATGCATGTGTGCAATGCATGGTTATGTCGGTATTTATGTGCAGTACCTGTACCTACATACGTCGGGGCAACGACGATCCGGCGCAGGTCGGCATAACAGTCCATGCGGAGACTCCGGGCGTATTATACGCATGTCCCAACAGCTGCGCATCCTTCCTGGGCGTTACGAGGGGAGGAAAAGACCAATCGGAAGGCAGGCTAATATCATCGGGCAGTGTTCATCAGCCAGTGAAACCGTAGCATCGTATCTGCGCGGGGGTGTCTGGCCAATAAGAATTCGAGATTTTATCACGCCAAGACCCATCATTGATCTCACATGGGAATTGACACTTGCCGCGTTTACTTGAGGTGGTGTAGCGAGCCTCGGCTCCGCGATGGTCAACCTACATACTTATTTTTTTCATTCTTTGCTTTTTCATCTTTCCCGCCTAGCGATTGTCATCATTCCAAGGCGACTTGTGTATTTTCCATGATCGATCTTGGGGCCTTTTAGTCCGGCTGTCTTTGATCCACGACGAAGGTTCAGGGTCAGAATGGCGACTGAGTATCGGCTTTCAATTTTCCACTTTCTACCCCGATTTTATGGACCGTAATTTTCAACCCCGATACACAACCAAACCCACCCTAGATGATCTTGGTAATTAATGTTTAAAATTCGATGACCCGTAAAATCGTGCAGCATGCTTATAGAGAAAGGATTTAAACAAAATCGCTCTGCGGTTATGCATTGTGGTTGAAAAAAGTATGATAAAAAAAGGAAAAAGTCGCCCAAAAATTCTCTGAAAAGGATACACGAGCCGCCGTGTTTATACGTTGGTATATATCTATAGTAGCTGCAGCCAGTGCAGGGCAGGTGCGTTGTAGAATATTTACCCGCAGAAATTGGTAAGGGAAAATTACGCCAAGAGTGCTCTTTGGTATAAGGTATTATAGAAAATAATTTCTTTTTCGTTCCGTGGCAATATTAATTGTATATAATGGCTCATCGCTCCCGTCGGTGAATTTCTAAGGTTCCTTTTCACGCCTGTGTGGCTAAATCGGTTGGTTTTAGAAACCCCCATGAAAATTGCAACAGTTCAGCGGGATAATTTCATGGGAGGAACTATGCGGTCTTCGGCTCTGATCCTAAAGCCGTTCCATGTCTTCTTCACACTGTGATTTTCACCCTCTATACGCTCGTTATATATTATACAACCACAAATTAAATTAACGGAGAGGTGTGTTCACCGTAAAAGCTATGAGTGAATTTTCGCACCATTTTATATATCTGCAGACATAAACAACACGTTGATTTTCTTGTCTTTTTGTTTTATTTATTTATTTATTTATTTATTTATTGCTTTTGTATCCTATCTTTATTCGAATTAAGGAATTGACGTGAGTTTAGACGTTTAATTGCCATGTATACGGCATGTGATGGAAAAAGTGTCCTAATTTTCAGTACACGCACAGCGATTAAAAAAGAAAAGAAAAGAAAAAAAAAAACAGATAAATAAATAAATAAATAAATAAAACAACAACAACAACATCGCCACGAAAACTAAATTACATTGAATTATACAGGGGTATAAATTACAAGCGAGCCCAATTAAGCCACGTGAAACTTACATACAATGGCTACAGTCGTATTTAATGAATATATAAAAAGGAGATTAGAGAATTAGAAAAGAGATAAACAACATCAGACTGTACAATGTAAAGCTTATTTCACGGTGTTAGACTAATGAAAATACCGCGTAGAACTGGACTTCGATGAATTAATTCTATATGAAATAGCTTCACCCGATTTTCTGACGCAATTATCCTTTTGCTCAATGTATAGGATTCTCCGTGGCGAAGACGAACGAACCTTAATTTCGGCGGAAGCAAAGCTTTGAGAATTCCGGAAGAAGCTACGTATTCGATTAAGTATTATTCGATACGATGTAGATCAACAGGCTGATCGCTGCTCGGAGGAGAAAGACATTAGAAAATGGGACGATTCACCTGCGTGACTCGTGTCGCGGCGAGTTCCGTAGAGGCTTCCCACCCTCCACCCCGCGTGTAACGCCGTCCACGGCGTTATTGGAAGCGCCGAGTGACCCCTCGAGGCGAGCCGAAGAGCGGTTTTGAGGCCGCCATAAATTAATCCGTTGCCCGATCTAATCCACTCGTTAGGGGTTGTAGAACCACGCTGTTATGACCCTCGGTGTCCCTCCGGGCTTCCCGAGGCATCTGATAACCGAAACTGCGGCGCCCTCTGCAACCCCCGTCACCTATGGGGCACCAGGGGTCGAGGTGTTACACCCACGAGGCTTAAATGCGAGCTTGTGCCGAATTTAGGCTTCTCTCCACCCCGCGTATGCTTGTCGTTGTAAAAATATTCTGTACGTTGGTATATATGCAGACTAACGCGGTGCGGGAAACGCGATTTAATCGGGGCAGTTATTAACAAAGAACCTCGTAAACATTCGAGTAATTGAACAATGGGCTTTGTCACGTGAGTAAACCCAGAAACGTAACCGATGGCCCCCTTTTCCGGTCTCGCTTAATTTTTCACTCCACGGTAGCTTCTTTTTTTTTTGTTTTGTTTTTTCTTTGTTACGGAGTGACGCGTTACGTGCAACTACTGTACTTGTATATTATTTTCTTGTTTTATTTTTTTCGGGTATATTTATATAATTATATGTATCGGAAAATGTTGCAACATTAGGGCTGTAACTTGTTTGAAAGGAAAATTATAGAAACAAATTTACAAAGAGTAGTAAATAATCGACATGTTTTTGTTCGATTTTTATTTTACCAGGCCGCAGCTGGTGAGGTAAGAAATTTAATTTCAAGTGGATGATTGATCGCGTGAAAGACATAAATGCGTTTCGTTTGATCAGTTTCATTAGCCGAGGGAGATAGAAGGAGAAAAAGGTAAAGAACAGTCGAAGGAGAATACGAAGAATAGCCTAAACGTGGAAGAAGTTTCATCCGAGAATCGTTACACGGTGCCATGCGGTAATAGTTTCGTGAGTTGTCAGAATTTTTGTATAATATACAAGCACTAAGGTTGTATTTCATCTTTGTTCTGTAAAATTAGCCGTATAATCAATTTTTATGGAAACGTAATAAGTTTAATACGCCCGAATAATCAATTGTCCAAGTGCAAGTGCAGTGTCTGCAAGTTAAAATTATTCATGTTAATCCAAAAAATACGTTGCTAAATATATTCACAATAATCTTGTGATATTCAAGTCATTAATTACCATCGGAAAGTCGATTATAAGTAAAGATTCGCTGCTTTTAAACAACCGGTTCAAACCCTTTGTCGTCGGGTTTAATCTTACGAGCTGCAGGAACCGTGCTCTAAAAGTAATGTGAAGTCATAAAGTCGGGGGATAATCAACCTGCGGATAGAAGATATAGGAAAGGCAGCGAAGCCTCTCTTGTAATCTTGTCAACGCGGAAGGCACCGCGACAGGATGTCATTACACGGGATAAAATGGTGACTGTGAAGTGTCAATAATATCGGAAAAACTTGTCGCTGAGCTCGTAACAAATTTACGACATCGAAAACCAAGACTCAACCCGATCGCTGCGTTTCATATCAAGGATGGTCACGATAAAATTTGAGACATACATCCCCCCCCCCCCCCCCACCTCCTCTTCCCCCTTCCCCCTGATCCTGTGGTCCTGCGTTTAGAAAGACTCGCGGCAGGTGAAGAGGTAAGAATTTTATAAACCAGACGTGAAGCTCCGATCGCCCTCGACGAAACGACACGCGTGGTTCTCGTCACGATCCGATGATCCGTAAAACGATTTATGGGCCTCAACCTGTTAGTCGTGTCAACGAAAGCAAACCGAAAACAGCCCGAAATAGTCATCGTCACCTCGATATGCCGAGAATAATTACACCGCAGGGGGTAGTTTGCGGTGCCGTGCGGCATCGATGCGCACAGACGCCCAAATCCCGATCCCTCAGGACCCCCTTCGGTCCCATCGAACCCTGCCAGGCCTCGTGTAGACCGTGTCTGTTTGTCACGTGATACAGCTAATCGGTGTACAAACAGACTGCATGACTCCACCCCGAGAGTCTTCCCAGTTTCGGGGGCGAGGATGCGATATCGATAGTCTCGTAACGTTTTCAATGGAGGGAGGTTGGTTGGATGGATCAAAAATAGACGAAGCCTATTAATTTTATTACGAGATTTTTGTGCGTTTAGTATCTCTTGAATTATTGTATGAATATACAAAAATGAGAAGTACCTAATCGAATTATAAACGAAAGCTTAAATATCGATGGTTCGTTTGAGTTTGCTTTAAAATAGTCAAATATCCAGTAGGTTCGATCGATTTTGATAATCTACGATTAATGATTTTGACGATTCGCTATAACGAATTTTTTTTTTTTTTTTCTAACCAGTTTATTAACATCGATATCGATGTGATTTTGTGAAATTAAATATTTAACGACCTGTACAAATCAAGTTTGCAAAATGGTGTTCTGAATATATCGAAGCAATTTTAAACGAAGCATCGATATATAAGCTATTATTTACGATTCTAGTATTTTTGATTTTTTTAATTTTTAAAGAGGTCTTCGCAGCTTAATAACTTATAATCATTTGATGAATACTGAATGTATTTTCAGTTAGAAAAATTCTTATACTTGTAGGAAAGTAGAAAAATAGTTACGAGACGAGTAAAATATTGGTTCTGCATCTGTTCAAAGGCGAATTTTGAACTTTTTTGCGACAAACTTGGTGCGTGGCTATCGTCCGAGTGACGTGAGATGATTGGAGACTGATTGCACAAGGGTGAAAAAAATATCGGCACTTTCAAAGGAAGAAGAAGCGGGAGGCGAAGGCGATGTTTGCCGAACGCAGGGTCTGAGGCAGGCGCATTATGTACGTATATATACAACGTGTATGGACGTGTGCATTATATATCTAACACACGTGCAGGCGGGAAGAAGAGATGAAATCGAAAAAAAGAAGCAGAAAATCCGGCACGCTTCAGGCCTCCGACTACCTGACATAATGCATCCGAACCGCCGTTACGGCGAACATCACGACTCGTCCAGGACCCGCATCCTTCCAGGACCCTTGCTGATGCGCTCCATATTCATCTTCGACCAAATCAACATGCAGAACTACTCTTAAGTTGCTAAACTTTGTATTAACAAGCTTTGATTGAGAGTTTATTTTATTCGTTAAGCTTTTGCTTCGATTATTCCGTGCAGATTTGATATAGACTTTGGAAATAATGAAATTTTATTAGTTGTAAAACATAAGAAGAATTCAAAAATGATTCTACAATTATTTGTGCGGAAATGTAATTTATGGACTTCTTAGTTAGCGACAGCCAATCTCATGTAATTTAAATTTGAAATTCATAAACATAAAATTGAGCGAGAAAAAAAGAAACGGGTGGATGTATTGGAAATAAAAAGTTTCAGAGGGTTGAACTGGCTCTCCGAAAACATTAAACCACATCAATTCTCTTTCTGTTTCAGCCGGGATAAAAGGGAATCGTTGACTTCGAACTTGACGTGGAAATGTTCAAATACCAGACAAACATTAGAATTCAGAGTGGTCTACTTCAAGAATACAGAACATCAGAGCGTGTGGATTGCAAAAATTTGGTAACTTTGAACAATTTTATAAATACACCTTCGGTGAAATAAAATTTACTGATTATTCCCTGTCTTTTACAGTAAGAATAAAAATTCCACACGGAAGGAAAGGATTGTTTAAGTCAATAGTGATATTCGTTTGATTCAACTAAATACCGCGAACACAATATACTAACTAAATTCAAGAAAATACTTTCGCTGGTGCAGCAAAAATTTATATTTCGTTGATTCAACGACTTTTCCTCTCAACGTAGTCTTAAAATATGTTATTTTCCAAGTTCCCTGAGTTTTCCCAATTCTCCATCCCGAATTCCCTGACTCTTCCCCGACTGCGACATCCACCCTGGTGTAATTGGGAAAAGGTCGCTTTGAAAAACGGAATCATCCCTTCCTCCCTCCAAGCACCGGGACGAGGCAAGGCGAGGCAAGGCGAGGCGAGGCGAGGCGAGGCAAGGCGGCCGTGACTCCTCGGTGCTCGGAGATCCCCGTCACGACGCGACGCGGACGCGGTGACTCGACGTCCTCTGGGGGAGCCGGCGTTGCGGAAGGCGTGTGTGCCGAGACCGCCCTCCGAGCAATGCGCGTCCCCACCCCGAGGAAGCCGGGACAGGTCGCTCCGCACGCGAGGACACGCTCCATCGTTCGGGCCTGACTGAGACGGACCGCAAGCAAAACCCGTAACCCTGGCCGTCCACTCAGAGCCACCGTGTCCTTTGGTTGGACCGCATCATCGTTTACCAGTCTCTCTCTTCTTCGATCCGATCGCCGGCCGTCGAGCTGCGTCGAGATTCGATCCGCCACTCGCTGGACCAGAAGAGAGACGATAAATAACCCAACGGCAAGGGTGTCCGGTCCCGTCGCGGTTTGCGCGTTTTGCGCGATTTTCATCGACGAGACGCGTCGCGGTGGAACGCAAATCGGAAAGGGAGGAAAGTTGCGACCATTCGCGCTTTTGCTCGCCCCGAAAATTCGCGCGAACTTTTACCCGAAGGTGCGGAAAACCGCCTGCGAGAAACGGTAAGAAGAGGAACAACTTTTAACGAGTGTTTTGGTGCCGCATATCGACCAACCCATCACCCCAGCATCCCCGACGGCCACGACGAATTCCGCAGAGCTCTTCTGGACGGTGTAACATTTTTTTTTTCTTCAACATAATACCGGCAGTGCGAAGAGGTTTTTATCCGAGAGCGGTCGTAGATTTGGTCTCGCGATCGGGGCTGGAGGAGCAAAGAGGTTTGAAAGATCGAGGAGGAATCGGGGAAGTGAGAAGCAGCACAAGCCTCGGCAAAAGCACGTGTGCGTTTAGCGGAGCCGGAGCCGGTTGTCCGTCCGTGCGGGATCGAAGGTGTCCGAAGGTTCGAGGAGCTGCAGTCAGGGGCTATTTGTCAAGCTGCAACAGGGCAAAACAAATCTGGATTGTAAAAGGAGCGAGGGAGAAGCTCGGCTTTGAAAGCTCGAGGAAGCTGAGCTCCGAGCGATCGCCGTCTCGTCGATATCGGCACGATCCTCCGAGGAAGCTGCGTATATGGGTATCCGGCAGGCATGATCCAGATGCCGGGCACGGATTGAACCAGCGCGAAACACACCATTAACAATCCTCAGGTATGTAGTAAAGGCATTTCGAGCCGTTCGCTTATATCGCCCTGTTTTCTGCACACCGTGTTTTGCGACGAGATCTCGTCTCGCATAGGCGATCCGCGGATGATGCCGGCCGGCCGGCCGATCCGATTGATTGCCCTTGTATTTCTTGTCAACATCGGGATCCTCCTCAACAGCCGCGGACCTGATCCAATTACCCATATAGTATACTGCCTCCGTTCGCTGCGGCAATTACCGGCCATAATGTCTCTCCCCCTAGCCGAGAAAACTACTCTTCGCGCTCTTGTAAACGTGTCGGGATTGTGTTCAAGGTACTTGCAAAAACGACAATATATACATCTATAATAATAATAATAATAACAATAATAATAATAATAAAAAAGAACGAAATCACCTGCCGGGTCATCGAAGGCCGGTTCTAGAGTGAGAAACGACTTTTTTTTTACTTTTCGGGATAAAATGATGCGCGAAGAGGAATATAATATTTTTTTTATTTATTTATTTTTTCCTTCTTTCTTACTTTCTTTTACGAATATATTACACACACATAGATCCTGTTGCCTCCTCACAAATCACGACGTAACGAATGTCAGACGCGCAACGGGCCGAATGACACCTATCTCGTTATATTATACGCGTAAGCTGGACGTCGCGTCGAGAACGCAAATTTCGTCGATATATTACTAGTTAATTGGCTGTTAATTAGAACCTATGTACAAAAATTTTATTTCGTAAGTAATACGGAATACGATGCGAATATAATATATAATTTATAATATATATGTATAATATATACATATATATATATATAGCTGGATCGCTTTGGAAAAAATAAGAAGTGTTCAAAATCATACTAAATAAACGCGCAGAACGGCAGCGTGAAATATTTTCTGTGATTTCCTGACGACTAGGATAAATTTTCATGTTAGAAGTTGAAGTTATTATGGTTTATACACGCAGCTGTATATTATATTGGCCGAAGGTATAATAGCTTTGAGCTGTGTCGTGAATGATGAAGATCATTGGCGTTAATTATGAGGATACGGGAGGAGAGCTGATAAATATTCAATGACTTTGGTATTAGCCATAAAGTCTTAGCACGGCGGGTCAGGTCGGTCGATCATTCGAGGCGATTCGGTCTGTGATTAATACTGTTTACTCGCAGCAACGACATTGAGATTGCCAATTGCACGTGCGGTTATGGCGAAACACACCTAAGCGGCTCGAATAAAGCGCATAATGAATATTCAAATTCCGTACTAAATTTATCCTGAATCCATTTCGTTAGTATATATATGTTACTGTTGTTTTTTTTTTCTTTTTTTTTTTTTTTTTTTCTGTATCTTATTTTACCTGCATAATAAAAAATTCTTCGCGTAGTATAAAAAATAAGCTTACGGCAAAACGCGTTGCGATTTCGGCGTATAAACGACGGGGGCAACGTGTGCCCACAATGTGACCAATCCGGCCAATTGCAAGGAGGCGTGCACACGCCATCGCTTCATTTGAAATGCAAATTTCCTCGTATATGTTGTATACACTTTCTTTCTAGATTCACGCTGCCCCCCCCCCCCCCCCCCCCCTCGCCCTCCTGTAAATGCGCCCTTCCCAAAGACCAGCCCCGAATTATTCTAATTACATCCCCAAAGCTTAGCTGCTCATTTCACGCGAGGGGTAATCAGTTCCGAAATCAAATCCCGCGCCAACGTTGCGGGCAAAATCGGTTCGCGGTGCCGATTTTCGATGCGGGAAAATTCCGGTCGGGGAGATTTTTCCTCAAGTTCTTCTTCTTCTTCTACTTCTTATTCTTGTTCTCTCTCGAAAATACTTATCTTTACGAAGGTCCAAAAAGTCGTTTTGACCAACTTCCGTGACGCGATATGAAGCACCGAGGCACCGCAGCCGCGACCGTTCAAAAACGATCGAAGATTGTACCATGACGTTATACATTCGCCGCTTGCCTGCTTTGCTTGCCTCTGCTTGCCGGTTAATGTTCGCCGCACGATCTCCGCGCGGAATATCGTGCGACGTCGAGACGAGCATTAATATGTATATTCGAATTTTTATGGCCCCGGGCTCTTCTTTTTTCCTCCTTTTTCACGCCATTCATTTTTATATCCTTCCTCTTTTTTTTTTCTTTCGTTTTTTATAACTCGCCGATTTTAGGGCACGCCGCGAGTTCCCCCGAATTTATAAGGTCGATCTCACGATAAGCCAGAGCTTCGGGATATTAGGAATCCGTTTGAACGGTCCAGATTAATCTCCGATGAACGGGACAGCTGTTCTTGCATGTTATACCTGGGCGTGATTAACCCGCGTGTATGTGCAGCCGTCAGTTTTAAAACTATTTACCATTATCTAAAATCAATGTCCTTAATTGCCCCCCCCCCTCCTCCTCCTCCTCCTCCTCCTCTCATCCAGGAGTCTTGAATCTCCCGTTACGAACCTTGTCAATTCTCCGAGGATAACGAGTGGATTCAATAAACCGGGGACAGTGTAGATAAATCTGTTACAGCTGCTGCACTGCACGCGGGGTTGAAATCTGAAGAATGCATTACACACACATAAATCAGGGCCCGCGGTTTAGGCCGATAAATTGACGGGTTCGACCCGGTAATTCAGACTCGGGTTGTAAGTGCGGCTCAAGCTCGGTCCGAGGTCCGAGGATTCGAGGGAGCTCTTATTTCGTATTGGTAGAAATAATTCAGGTATAAGTAGGAGAACCGCCGCCGCCGCCGCCGCCGCCGCCGCATCGCTGCAGGAGCAGAAGGAAAGAAGGAGTGACGATGGTGCCGAGGCTGGAATTTCGAACGGTTAATGGTGGTTAAGGGTACCGCGTCGCGAAGAGAAGAGTTCGCCGCGGGGTGAAAGAGGGAGGAGGTGAGGGAACGGGGAGAAGACACGTGTTCGCAAGAGTTACACCGGCAAAACCTTGGGAACGCCAGAAATGCGGTGCTGACCATGCGGACTATGGTCGTCCTTTGATTTATAATAATCGCTCAATCCTTCTTTTACGAAGACGTCTGCTGCCGCTTTGCCGAGAAGAAATTATACTCCCTGAGTACGGTTGAAAATAAAAGAATTCCGAGGAAATGAAAAACGCCATTTTTCGCTCGCTCTGTACGAAGTCGAAGTCGAAGTCAGTCGCGCTAATGTGTCGCGTATGAAACAGAAAAACGAAAAAAAAGAAACTAAAAAATTAGATAAGTACAATCTTCTATCTCAAATTGAATGATATTTTACGTTTCAAGATTCATATTTAAACTTGAAAGATATTATTTTCAAATCTCGGTGTTAAACAGTGCAAAGACAACTTTTTCATCAAGCTTGCAGATCGATTCTAAGTTCAGGCTAGTGAAAAAATCACCATTTTACTAATATAAAAAAATCACTATTTCTATCGTATCCAACCTACTCTACTCTTTCCTCTTCTTACTCCCTAGATTAAGCCTTAACCCCGTTAAATTTTTCACACTCGTACCGATCGCGCAACGCGGAAGAAAGAGACGAAAAAACTCACCGGCGTGCAATATTTTGACCATTTCGACTTTCTCGGTACGCACGTGATCTATAATTCGATCAGATTAAACGGGATCTAAGCGTGTAACTAGCCTAATGCGGGGTTCGGCGTTTTCCTTGGCGGTGTGGTAATGCCACTCTAACCTCGAAATCACCGAGGCATGAACCTGGCAAAAGGGTAGCGAGTAGACCGGTTGTACACGAATATGCGGGGGTGGAGGGAGAGCGGACTTGTAACGGGTAGTTTGATAATCATGCATTAATTTGCATCTCAAAGTACACGCCATCCGCTTCGCTACGCACGCGTTTCGACCGTACTCTGACCATTCAGTTCTCAAACCACCCCCGAATCCACTCACCGACGAAAAGCATCCCCGAAACTTGGGAAAATTTCGGCGGATTTTGATCGTTCTATTTTCACCTTTTCAACAACAACGTACCCCGTTTTTGATCGAAGCTAGAAATTTCCCCAGCTTTCTCACCCCCGCAAGCGACCTTCGCTGATTTTTCACCCCTTTGCCAATTCACCGTGTGCGTCGATATGAGAGCCACTGTCTATGCCAGCGTAATATTTAGCCGTGCTTTGCTTATCGCTGTGGTTGCATATTTAAGGGCTGCCATGTCAAGCGTCAAGCGCGCGCTTTGAATACATTTAAATTCATTAGAACAGAAGCCCAGAAGCCGCTAGCGCCGCGGCACCGAGCCCAGAAAGGAGGGAATGAAATAACGTATCGCGCCCCGGTGAAAATATGACCGCCGGCTACGAGCTATTCGGCTTCTCGAGGGGGGAAAAAGCGGGTTCGACGCGCTCGTCGCCACCCCGAAAACAGAAGCGTAGACGACCCCCCGTCCAAAGTTGATTATTTAGCAACAAAAAGCAACAAATTCTCCTCGTTTGTTACAGAAACGAAGGACTGGATCGATCCTCTCCAACGATCCGAGATGCCGCACACCGGTAAGTTGCAAATATATAAAATAATCGGGTTAATTTTAATTAGAAGGAACGATCAATTTTGAAAACAAAAAAGAAAACAAATTGTATACAATTTCTCACTTGAACTTTGTCCAATGAATAAAAATGCTCCATCGCGGCACGTGTCACAGTCCTTACAACTGAAA
The DNA here is from genome assembly GCF_021155765.1 of Diprion similis. Lineage (NCBI taxonomy): Eukaryota > Metazoa > Arthropoda > Insecta > Hymenoptera > Diprionidae > Diprion > Diprion similis. The sequence continues at coordinate 16,938,009 of NC_060106.1, read as the reverse complement.
ACTGAGAAAATTGTTGTTAAATTTTATGAAAATAAAATCTGATCATAGCACAGGTTGTTGTCGCCGGTCTTCTTTCCCGAGATTTATCACTAGAATGAAAAAGGGGATAAATTAGCTAGGCGTAATCTCAGCTCGAATCTGAGTCCAGTGTTCAGCTACCGTCGGCAAGATCAGAGGCAGCGACGTATCCAGTAGTAAAAATTAAATCTGTCCCCGTCGGATCCCGCGGGGAACCGAATAGAAGGGATTTTGGACCCGGTCAGTGTTCCTGCAACGCGGCCGTCGAAGCTCGGCACGGCGTTAGGTTCAACTAAATCACGATTTAAAAGACATTTTGATAGTAATTAACGGAGAATCCCTATTCGGCCCACCGAGTTTAAGATCTATGGATTCAAATGTAACGGAACCGTTTTAAAATCCGGGGTACAGGTTGAAGAAGTTGAAGAAAAAAGGACAACAACAATCTACCTGCATCGCGTCTCAGTTCAGCTGCCAACAGAGGCGGTCCTGCCTGCCTCCTGCCTCTTTCCTTTCTTTATTACTTTTTAATACATTTTATACCAACTTTAATTATACTCGTGTGGGTATATCGGGATTTTTCTAAATCAAAATCTCACAGGTGCCTCTCCGCACTTCCTGTATCTCATACAGGCATAATTCTTCAGGCCACACAGGATGCGGTACAAGCTTGGACGTGGATATACCTGCATAGGTGTATATATGGATACGTGCATATCTCTAACCATTTTCAACGCGCATCGTTACAATTCTTCAAATTTTTCACTCAGAATATTCTCTGTACCGTGGGAATGAAATACCTGCTTGATCTGAATTCACATTTGTATTTAACGTGTATCATGTCTGCAAGGGGAGGATCCCAACGATTCACCGTTACCTACGGAGTAAACCGGTTGAATTGTGTGTCGAAAATTTTACGCTGCAACAGCTAGCTCGTCAATCCTTAATGACAATTTATTTCTTCTTTCACACTCGTGTAATTGAGATGATTGGTAAATTTTTAAAGAAAGTTTAGATATTTTATTTAACAGCTTTCCAGGATCTTGGACTTGAAAGAAAAAAAATTTTAATCACGTAACCATTTTTAAGTGAAATTGGCAAAATCAAGAGCAGAAAAGGCAACCGATTTTTCTGATAATACTAAGATTGATTTAGTTGTTGATAATAATTGCTTTCGATTTTTATCGCTTGATCTGTAAAATGGCAACTATTCTAAGGAACCCGCGAGTCTTCCGAATCCAGGGACGAAGAGTGTCCGGCGATCTGCAGGACATGGAGGGATTTACACGAGGCTTAAAAACACAAACATCAGAGAGATTCTTGTAGCCGCGAGTATGGGATATAATCGGAGCCACGCGCCTTCACGTTCGATCGAAGTGAGCCGAGGATCGGTAGCCGGGCTTAAACCATTCGTATAATAATTATACGTGGCTCAGATAATTATGTTATTAACTCAATTACTCCTGTCGGCGGATCCGTCCAAAATAACGAGCGTCGAACCACCCCGGCGGAAAAGAAACGAAACAGCGATTTCCGAGATTCTATATATGAAATACCTACATGTGTAACAATTATATCCCCGTATCGCGAAGTTATAAAGTCTCCTTGTGAAGAGGGAAGAAAGTTGTATTTGTGATTTTTGAAAATTTCGCAACTTAGAGGCAACGAAGAATTGAGTTGAACGAAATATACGAGCAGAAGAGAAAAAGAAATGCTGCGGAAAATCGACGCCAAGCTTGCCCGGAAATGACGAAATTACCGTGAGAAAGATGCAGGCCTGTGCGAAGCGTTCTTTGAGTAAGAAAAAAAATTTCTCTTTCTTTTCTACGCTGATCTCGCTTTTATTTAACGCTTTACGCGTAGTTGAAGATAGCTTGACTCAAATTATAAATATCCACGCGACATTCTCTGAGAAAAAACTGGACGAGTTCAAAATTGTTATAACAGTGATCAGAGCTTTCAATGATAACTCTTACTTTCGCTCCGAGTGAAAGAAAATTCATAATATTCCGCACATTTCTAAAAAGTTCGGTATTTCGACAAGAAAATAAGAAAAAAAATAAATAAATAAATTTAATGCTCACGCATTAGAAGAGAATTCAACGCAATAATTTGCTGATTAATTATAGCCTGCGGAAGTTCTTCACTTAATTGGCTCTTTTTATTATAGCCGCTGTAGTAGCGAAGAGCGAAATGAAGAGATTGCCGCGGTTGCGACGATTGCAAAACAAAAATAAATAAATAAAGAAATGAATAACGATAAAAAAAAAACTGCAAATAATGGACAGCTGCAAAGTGACAAATTCGGCAATTCTAATCGACTCAGTGTGGCGTGTGATTTTACAAGAAGAGGCATGCGGTCGAGGTGGACATGAAAAGGGACACAAAGTACACGTTTCTCATATCTCGCGGATTCGTGTATGTAGATATTAGAGTCCTGGTGCATCGCCGAGGCGCATTCCGTTTTTGTGGTAATAATAATTTACTCCTGTCCGTCGGTCCGTCGCTCCGACGTAACGCAGCTATATAAGCCGAGCAAAATTTCACTCCAGGGCGAATGAGGCCCATTTTTTGTCATAATAACGCCAAAATCATGATGCATCTTCGGATTTGTGCGGTAAAACTTGACTCGTGTCAAAACTTACGTTAATTTCTTATGAATATGCCAATGTCGAGAGCTAAGTTCTTGCAGCAGTCGTCAAATTTCTTGGTCGATATTCAAAATACCAAGGCTCACTTTGATCGATTGCTAAACTACAAAATTCGCGAGGAACGAGTAAATAATTATACCGTGGTAATAAAAACATAAACCAGAGGAGAAAAAAAAATTCCTTAACTCTTCATCGGAATTAATTTTTCATATTTATTATTTAACATAATTCTTTATTCATTTATATATTCAATGCGGTGATAGTTAAAAGGTCAGGGATCTCTTCGTGCTGTGGTATGTTAGGTTTTTTTGCAACACTACAAGCTTTTGTACTTCTTATATAATCATTATATTGTTAGGTTATCTTTTTTCTTGTTTTTTCTTCCTCATTCTATCGCGAAGCAATAAACTAAAAGGTCAACCTTTCGTGGTACGTGATAAAAGTTTGAAGCACGTTAAACAGTTGTCAAAAAATTTCATCGACGAAACGTGTCAGAATTCTTTAACGAAGGTGATAATTATTCGAGAGTGATGTACGCTCAGAAATTATACGTACATGTGACTTGGTATAATAATAATAGTACGGCGAATCTCGAAGCGCTTATCTCTCGATCTGAAATCAAAAAATTACCCAACATGCATTAGTTCGTAGTTCCTCATCGTGTCATTGAACGCCTAGTAGTCGGTTGAGTTAACGGCTTTGCGTACCCATGGATCGGGTGAATTATTATCGACGTCGAGCATTAAAAATTTCAGCTTTCCGTACCTACGGTGTAGCGTATGTTTCGAACATCTTCTAGTGGCTATCAATGTCACAGCTTGTCTCCAATCACATTGATTATAAACCTATCCAATCCACCTCTCGAAATGTAACGCGAAAAATTACGATTTAAAAACGTTTCGAAACAGAAATATTTAATATATATTAAAATTAAAACATTTACGCAGATTTATTTTTCGCAGAGAATCGGAGGAAAAAATTTAGATAAATTCTGTAACTTATATCCAAAATTTAGATTAGATTCTTCCACTCGAGGTATAAACCTTTCTACAATAGGTATTCTAATTGTATATATTGCACACGTGAATACTGGCGACGTGTGTTATCTATCAATCTAATTGCCATCGAGCTATGTGACGTATAATATAGTAGGTATAAGGTATCTCTAGCAGCGGTTTCGCAATAGTATAACAGTGAGTTTTGCAAAGTTGGAGTGGAAGAGAAACCGCGATGCAAGTTTCTTCTGCAGTGCATTGTTAGCAGGTAGGTACAGTACACATTAGGTACAGCGAACTAATTCCTCGAGGTATACGCGATTCTTATCAAACTTCTCATTTAAATTCGTAATGACAAACGAATAGATAGCTGGCAAGGGTGCACACTGCAGGGTGTAACGGGCATACACGTACATATATGCATACTTACGTATAGGTACATGTTTATATGTATATATATATGTGTATGATACTAGATATATGTTCATGAAACCGGCCTGCAATTACTAGAGTTTCTGGATATTTATTCCTGCTGATTGTATGCTATAGATATCCGCGGAATTAGCATTCGGTTATATTGCCTCTGTGCACATGCAAATATTACAGACGTATGCAAACTCGAGCAAGCATGCAGCGGTTATCTCTGCGATAATTGTGTTACGAGGGTTCTTTGATGTTTTGAAAATTCGGAATGGTATGCACGAGAGAGAGAGAGAGAGAAAAAAAAATTGATAAAAGACAGAGAGAGAAGGGGAGAGGGGAGGTGAAGTTGAGGAAAAATAGAAGTGGTTAAAACGGACAAAGTGTCGTCAGCGAGTATAAGCAACGGCGGGATTTAAGAGGAGAATAAAATGAAACGAAACGTGAGACGAAATGTGAGTAAAGTGGAGAGCGAAGAAGAGAGCAACGCAATCGACGGGAAAAAAACCCTTTCGAAACTCCGATCCGAGAGATAAGATCGCCAAAGAGTCAGTCGGTGAAAGCGCGTGGATTTAACCCGGCTTCGGTATAATACGAAGAAAACACTGCACCGTGGGGTTTATAGTTAATACCATCCAGGAGTCTAATTAAACAAAATCTTAGGAATTTCAGCTGTCTACTAATTATAATGCCTCCAATTAATCGCTACTGCAAGCTACTATATATATATATGTATATGTATATGTATATATATATATATATATGTGTATATACACGACGGAATAAAATTAAGAAGCTCCCGCGGCGTTGAATTCCGTCCCTACGGAAATGTATACTTATATTTGTATCTACGACTTCTCTGCATCTGGGATAAATTTATTCACCAACTACACAGTCGGCCTAGCGCCGTGCTATCTACTTCATCCGGTTGTCTCGAAACCGGTGACAGCCTAGCGTCAAGCCGCGGGGCGAGGCGTCTCTGATCAATCGGTGCATCAGAATGGTGATGAAAAGAAGAAATAAGGAACCAATAGGAAAAACGAAAATGCTGAACACTTATGTGGAGGTAGAAGTTCAGTAAACTTGTCAGTTTTTCCAAAGTTGGTGCAAAATTGTGCGGTAACGCAAATTTTTTCCAAGTTGAAAATCTATAAAAAGGAATGAAAACTAGAAGAAGGAATTGACTTGGAAGATAGAAATTGGTTCAAAGGAAGATTATTTTCCATTTTCCACTATGACACCCCATGAAAAGTTTGTTCGGGTTAAAAAGAAAAGGTACTGTCAAAAGATGAACGGTTTTCGTTATGTGGAAGATCACGCTCAGTTGATTTTTCGCTTTTTTACATTTTTCTGAATTCACGAAGAGTCACAAATGAAAATGGTTTTTAGAGCTTGCATTAATCACAACGTTAATTTACGTCACGAAGGAGACCCATACTTGCAATATCAAATCTCCAGTTAATGTTTGAAAAGTGGATCTGACGACTTTTTCATCATCAATTCAATCTCATAAAATAATTACAATTCAATATGAATTTTTAATGTAGAAGAATAAGATTCTTGGTTGATATTATATTATTGAGTTATGGATCATGATCATTGGGTTGTATATAAACGTCAGGAAAGAACTGATAATCGAAATGCTAAAACGTTTTTTTTCGCAAATTCAAAAAAATGTGATAAAAAAGTATAAAATCAAATGATGAATATCTTTCTTTTAACCCAAACGAACTTTCCAAGGGATGCGACGGTGGAAAATAGTATTAATTAATAGTAAATGATTTTTTTCTGAAACACCCGTAACAAATTCGTTTAGAACCCAGGTCAGTACGGTGAAAGAAACGTTTTAATCGACGCGGGGGCTTATTTGTTTCCCGAATACAGGGAAATTCGAGTTGTTTTATGCCGGTGGCGAGTGTTCCCGAGAGAATAACGAACGAGATAACGAGCTGGGACGAGAACCGAGCGAGGTTTTTTTAATTTTCAATTTGCATGCGGGACCGAGTCGAGCTGGCAAGTATCGGTTAATTTGGTAGAGAAAATAAGGCCCAGCTCTGGAAAATGTGGTCTGTTTTGTATAATAATTAGATAACAATGTTCGTAGAGTTCATTAACGAAGCAATAAGGACAAGTCGTCGACACCTCAACGAAACCCGGATTTACTCAGGCCAATCCATTTCCCATAACAATTTAGATTAAACCAAGTCGAGAATAAACGGTGCAGTCGATACCTATACCTAACGCCAACCTTCGAACCTACTGATCCTGTCGCCGCATCACGACCGATATCGTATTTCCGGCTATCTAATCGGGGCTTCAACTGACGGATTCTCGTTTTCTTAAACGTTTTCCGACTTTTACCCAGATTCAGATGGTGGCTTGTCATCTTTCCCCGAATCAAATCCTGATGCTTGATTGTTAATTGCTCGCTTCTCCGCTCTGAAAGTCCTCTGAACAAGATCCCGTAATCCAGGTCAGGTTTTTGATCATTATAATAATGAATAGTTTTGCAAATTGAGTGCGAGGTAGTCGGTTGGACTCGCGAACTAGTTTCCTTCGACATTTAAGTACGTGTAGAGGCATCCTGCTCATAATCGAGGAGCTCATCGGAGGCAGGTGAAGAAAAGGTGTTAAATTTTGACGGGGCATCGCGTAATGTAACCCAAGGAGACCGGCGAAGATCTCTGAAGCGGAGAATTTGCAGGAAGCAATTTTGAGTCTAGGGTTTCGGAGGAGCTTCTAAGGTAATTACACGACCCCGGTTTCACCCCGGACGTTTCCTCGGGGCTGCCGCACCGATTCGGAGACACGCGAGCCCGGGATGGGATGTCGAATCGCTCCCAGGGATACCTACGTTTGCCCGTTGTCATTAGGACGTAAGAAGCACGGTGCGAAACCACCTGCCCGAAACAAAACTCACTCTCGAGTCACTCACTGCCGGTATTCCATCCTCTTCGCCGAACTCATTGCCGAGTTTATACATATATCTTACGATATGATCGTTCAATGGGACTGCCGTGAGGTTACTGAGCCTTGATCCTCCTCCACGGTATTTTCGCACAATCATCGACACGCAATCTATGCACTCGAGAAATCCGATCTACGCGTGGTTATAGCAGTGCTTCATATAGCAATTGAGAGAGATCCACCCTGAAGTGACCCTTCAGACTCAATGAGCGTGAAGTTAGGAACGTTACTGAAAAGAAATCGTTTCTTAACCACGCCAACCGAAACACACTCTTATTTTAAAAAACCAACTCCTTGAAAGTCATTTTAAAATTCTACCTCGTTACGTTAACATTACTAACTTCAGCCTCGTCAGTCTGGATACAGTCGAGCTCAGAGGGATTGGAAGGTGAAAACTTTTCTACGTTCACATCATCGTGTTTCAAGTACATACTTACTATAAATTAAGAGTCACCGTGGCTCATTCTTAATTCTTTTTCAATGCACGTAGCAGGCGTAACTTCTCGGTAGTAAATTAAGAGTGAAACACGGTGCGTTTTATAGTGTGGAAAGAGAGGAGCTGATCGAGATCGATGGTTAAGATAGCGATGCAATCCTTGTGATAATCAATTCCGTGTAGGTGCTCACCGCGTGCTACGCGTTATGATCTGTGGCACGTTATTCCGGATTTCTTTTTCTCACCTTTTTCTCAACTGGCAGTGAATGTAGGTGTGATTTTGGACGTCGAGAGCGATGCCGATTCCTTCGATTTCCTCATCGGCTGCTGGTTCAATCGGCTACCGTTTATTTTACCAGAAAATATGGTCTCTTGTTGCAGGTCAAGCCGGAGTGAATCAGCTGGGAGGCGTGTTCGTTAATGGAAGACCATTGCCCGACTGTGTCAGACGAAGGATAGTCGAGCTCGCTCTGCTGGGTGTTCGACCTTGCGACATTTCGAGGCAGCTTCTGGTTTCCCACGGATGTGTATCGAAGATCCTAACCAGGTTCTACGAGACCGGAAGCATCAGGCCTGGCAGCATCGGTGGCAGTAAAACGAAGGTGAAATTACAATCTTGGATCTAAAATGCAGCTTACCTGCTTACGGTTGACAGGATTCATCACGTTTTTGAGAGGCGCGTCATTCGAATAGATCGATTGACGGATAACCGAGCCTTCAAGTGGTTTTTTCTACCCGCAATCCTTTCTCGCGCAGTGAAAATATGCACCGAGTTACCTTGATTTGAAAACCGTGTAGGAAATCGCGAAGAGAATTTGCGGGGAACTCGTTCAATTGGACGAAATTATATGAAATTATGCAAATACTTGATGGAAGGTGTTTGGATAATTGTAGATTCGTCCCGCTATACGGTGGAACAAGCTTTACTTAAAAGCTCATCAGGATCAGCCGAGCCTTGGTCTGTTTCTCGCAAAAACGTGTGTAATAAGTTTGCGCAAAATTTCATCCAATGATCACGTTATTTCCTGAAATTTTTCTAGTACCTACGATATATTTTTCTGTTTTCAATATTTTCGAATTGCTTAGAAGTCAACGTTTTCCCCCAAGCGTCGGAACTGTCAAAACGTAAAACGGAAGCAACGAAACTCCGATCGACGAGCTGCACTCGTTTCTCATTTTTCACTTTTATTTTTATCAAACTAGGATATCCGAGGAGCTTTCGGCGAGATGTGTACACACGTGTGCATCAGCCAATGCTTGGAATTCCAGATCGCAATAACACACTCACTGTGCATACAATAAAGCGTGCGTGTATGATCACTAATGGCAATATAATGGCACGTTGCTCAAAGACTTTTTCCATAGTTTCTGTATAAATATGTATAATACAAGCATGCATATACGCGGGTCGTTTTGTTTGCCAATTTCTTAGCCGCATCAGGCAACGCTTCTATTTCTTTCTGTCTTTCTTTGGTGAAATTTAATTTTTCTCCTACATCCCTTGATAACTCTATTAATTGATTGTCGTGTGATATGCACATGTGTATATCTATATATAAGAAAGATATCGATTAGGTTGGATTTCACAAAATCTATATTTCGTCTCTTTCTATCTCTATGTATCAATTACTGCAGCTTGAAAGATTGTACAGTTGTAATTTTTGGAGGAAAATATAAGGGAAGGCCGCGCCGGTGCAGCTGTGAAAGTTTTTTTCTGATCAAAATTTAGGGTAGGTAATTAAACAATGAGGCTTGGCCAACCCTTTAATTGCCTGGATCGGTGCGCGCCACTTTATAGAAGATTCGGCGATCCCTGATCTAGCCCAAGCTCCCTCGGCACCTTTTACTTTTTTTCAAAACCTCTAGCCACAAACACAGCTCTCCGCGCCTTTCCTTTTAAACCATTATTCTTCTTCCTGCCGCATTTAGAATAATTGCTGAGTAACGAAAGGTGCTGGGTTTTATACATAGTGCAGCCTGTCAAAACATGAGTATCGCTGGCTAGCCAATTTTTCCAAAATCCATATCATTACGTATAAAATATTTAATCCTATCGCAGCCCCGAAATCTTGCCGCGTCACTAATTTCGGGCTCGAAAAATTCCCAACATCATCTCAGCGGGAAAAAAAGTTCCATAAGTGCAGTCACGCAGGCCAATTATTCTTGTTCGATACAGTTCGCCAACTGGTTTGTGCATTATTTTTTGTTTTGGATCGGAAGATCCATTTCCTCTCTTCAATTTGCGTCACGCTTTGATCGCCCAAGGCTATCGTATTAATCGGGACAAGTGCTAGGCCTGCATGTATAACTTCCTGGATTACCCGACGTTGTTGAGGAGAATCGAAAGTTGCGGAAAGAGAACATGGGCGTATGAAATAACTCTAGTTTACTCTACACTTCCGGCGGTATATATACGGTACACGGAATTGTTACGCAGGATCCTTTTACTTTTACATATAGCAGATATAATAGACTGCTTCAGCGTGCGGACAAGATTTTTATTACACGTGGTACAGGCGTATATGCATATATATTATATATAGTAGATGGACAGCTACTCGAAAGAGCGATGTGTACTTTTCACTTTCTCTCTTATAGACATCAGTGGATGGACAAGTTCCGAAGACGTAGACGATATACGTAATGCGTAATAATTTTCCCTTTTATTTCTCCACTTCCCCGACGCAGATATGACAATGGATGATATTACAGGCGTCGTTATATCATCAGTAACGCGTTACACATTATTACAGTCTGTACTGCATAGTTATAATATGCGGGGAAATCGATGCACGATGCTTTATAGATGCTTTATATATTCGATACGGAAATTTTTATTTACTCTTCGCTATTAACTATCGTTTGAGCAGCATGCGCCGTGTTTTAGGACCTCGAGAGAAGTAAAGACCACTCGATAAATCATAAAGTGAAAAATAAATACGATGTATCTAGGTGGGAGTGTAAAGCTCTGTGTTATAGGTTGGGTCGAAGGCCCCGGTTGTTCTCGTTCAAACAGAGCACTCCTTGCGGCAAAGATCTTAATTGCCCGATAAATGCTGGCGACCAATCGTTGAATTTTCACCGACATGATCTACGCTGTGCAGTAATTAATTACACTTCAACCTTTGCATTAATTATCATAACCGACGGATTAGACGGGCAACTACCACGCGTGTTACCACCGGAAATGATTGATCTAACCCGCCATATCCTGCCTCGGAATAATCATGCTGAAACAGAAGTGCGCACTTGCCGTGAAAATCTATAAATGCGATGATCGATATTATATTCCTTTAACTACTCAGGAAACGGAAAATTAGAAAATACCGCGCATTTATCAAAATCCCTTTAATTGCTGTGGTTCAGTTTATGAATGTTTAGTGATGAAAGGTCGCGACAAAAATATGAAACCGAAGTTTATAGTATTGAATAATTAAAGTACTCTGACATTTGTTTCCAATTGTATGTATAACTTGTCGGCAAATTACGAATATTCTTCACATTTGAATTTCATTCAATAAGCCTGAAACCTTCGATCTTTCATTATGCCGAAGGCCGTTTTTAGTCGTTCTCCTTGTGTCACGCCTGAACAAAAATAACTCTAACCGACTGAAGATATTCTTAACGGATTTCCTACGTGTTCCTACGTCCGGTGAAACTTTGTCGTGCGATCAGCCGGGTTGTAACTGCTCCTAAAAACAACAAGAGGAAAAAAAGAACGTTAGCATCGCGATATCTGTAGTCTTCTATCTGCAGCATGTAACCCGCAAATAAGTTTTCAGATCTGTGATGACGTCGGAGATATATAAATGCCTGGGGTGTTCGGTATCCTACATTATATAGACCTGCACACATGCTGTACTTGAAATTGGTTAACCTGTTAGGTAGCCGGGCTTATCTAACGTTTACAATTAGCGCCAGATGTTTAGGGTTGAAACCACGCGGCGAGACACTGTTCGAAATAATTCTGCCACATTAAGGACCGGTGTTGAAGAATGACGGGCATAACTGACTATCGGTCATGTGTGTATAAGGTACTAAGGTACGCGCACATGCATGCACACGATTTGCCCATGGTCTGGGCTTCTGATCATCGCCACACGGGTAATTGTTCCCAGCTCGACGGAAGTGTCCACGGGGTAGAGATTAGAATCTGAGATGTTCCCTTCCGCACGCAACTTCTAACCCCTATGTTGATGCTTCTGTCCGGTGCCGGTAATAATACACACACGCAGAACCGTAATACGCGGTATCCAGGGGTGCATTCGGGCGCTCGTGAAGTCCTCACCCGATACACCAAATCCGAATGACAGAATTCCACAGCTTCCGCTTCTTCGGTGTCTTTCGTTCATTTTCTCCTGTCGAGTATGTAAGTATTTCGATTGAATTTTCAGTCAGTCCTTTGTAACATTTCTTACTAACGTCGCGCTGAACTAAGATGGCCGCCATTCCGCACTTGGAATTTTCTTTCGGCTGTAAAATCTCTTCTAATACTCATGTGTCGTTGAAGACTAGTGCATGCCAGACAATAGGATGGCAAGAACGGTTTGGTCATAATTACCCCATTGACGAAGGCCCGAAAGCTGTGAATTTAGTTTATAAGATCGGATAATGATTTACCCTGAAACGCTGTGACAAAAGACGCGGTAGAAAAATTGAAAACAATTTTAGAGCTATAGTTAATTGATTACCGATGGCGCAGCTCACGCGAGAAAGGAAAATAAATGGCCGTACATCTTCCGGTTCACTTCCTGAAATCTCAGCCCTTCCGCTTAAGGGTATCACGGGCCTGAATTAAGGAGTCGGTAGTTAGGTACTCAGGTATCTTCGATCTGAAAATCAGTACGGAATACGTGAAAGAATATCATTTGCATAGTGTTAACATAAATTTTCTCGTCAAATTAGCATTAATTAGCAATGCAAATGAAACGGATTGAGAACCACTGTTTGACCACTGACCAAGCAGATGACACCCTAAACCCAACTAAACTGAAATAAAGTACTGAAGCATTGCTATCTGATTGACGGCTCCTTCACCTGTGCACCACGGCGTTCGCTTTCGTCGTGGTTAACTCTCCCTTGTAGGTAAGCACCTCGACCGTTCACGTAGACGTACCTAATAACCATGCGCACGTGGACTCGTGTGCGTTTGACCATAACTACTCACCACCGCTTCGCCCATCCCTACGCGAATGGCATGTGAATTTTGTCCTGCGACGCGGACTGCAGCGCTGCTCTGTGTTTAGGTCGATATTTCGGGGACTGCCGAAACGGTTATACTCAAATTAAATAGTCGTTATAAGGCCCAGCACCTCCGATCATCTTCGCGAGTCGAGCCTTCGAATCACCGGACGAAACGGTCAGGATGATGAGATACGGTCCTGATGACACGACGGACGGATCTTAATCCCGTCGCGACATGTGATAATTGTTTCGAGATATCGTCGCTTAGCCAATGCCTGTTTTATAATAACATGACAATGCTGCTAAGGAACTATAAGGGATAAATTTTAACCTAGTTTTTTACGTTTCTCCGTTTTAGACTAACAAGAGAGCTTTGCTGTTGCAGCAAGTCGCAACGCCGACGGTCGTCAAGAAGATATTACGCCTGAAACAGGAACAGCCAGGCATGTTCGCCTGGGAGATCAGGGAGCAGCTTGCGAGGCAGGGAGCCTGTGATCCCCAAAGTTTACCTTCCGTATCCTCGGTGAACCGAATTCTCAGAGGTGGAGGACTTCACGCCGATCATCCAACGATCGATGGCGGCTCTTCGAGCGCCTATCAGACCCAGATGACGTCCAATCTGAACACCAGAGGTAAAAAATCTATTGGCACTCGGTCGAGCCTGATAATACCAGTTATGAAATCAATTGGCAAAACCTTGGTGAATCCGTTCATCGCCTGATCGTCTTGACCGCAACGACAAAAAAAAAAAAAACCTCTACCGCAAACATCGCGTTGTAACAGAAATTTTTGTGTGGTTCGTGGTTGGTTTGCTCTTTGTACTAACGTAAAAACTTAATTCGTACTTGAAAGAGGGTTTAAGCTGCGAGGGATGGCGGGGCAAAAACCTCCGCTCGGTACAGGTAATAATTTGCGAAACGAACTCGTGCAATCTTGTCGGATTTTTACACATATATATATATATATACATATAATATACAGAACCGCGAAGAGACCCCGCGGTATTAAATGCGTCATATTAAATTCCACAAATTATATTAACCGTCTTCCAGAACTCCATGCGAAGTGGCATGATCATAAACTACGTAAATCCGACCATCAAACGTACCATAAGATACTCTTTTCTCAGTCTTAAAATGACGGGGCTGGAAACTGAAACGTGTATATATATATATATATATATATATATATATATATATATATACATTTGTAATTTCTAATTTATTGCTAATAAATAATTTAGAAATGCAGAAGCTACAGCAAGCGAAATCCTATAACGGTAACATTGTTTCTTGCGGTACATAGGCTGGCGTGATATCTTGCATTAAACTTAAGAACTAAACAACAAAATTACATTCTACATACTCAAGACGGTTCAATTAATACCATATAATGTAGAATGATAGTATAAATCGCGCAGAATTATTAGAATAACTATTTCTATAATTGAACTCATATACCGCTGCTACGATTTTCGTTACGTTTTTCTAATTTACATCGAAAGGCAAGAGGATTGTGAAAAAAAATGTAACCTTCGCAGATTTTCGCAACAGCTTGTACAAACAATAGAGCAAACGGTTCGTCGGGCGCAACCGTTGAGCAAGTATCGAGTAGGTACCTACTGTTGCGTTTTGTGTTCGAATAAAATCGCGAGGCACGCGATCTCGAGTCTCTGCAGTGCCTAACCCACTGAAGGCAGATTATTGCGAGGCGATTATTTTTGCACGGCAATTATTAATCTCTGCGTTACATAAGCATCGCTTGTGTATATGTATCTCTATGAATACATGTGTAATATATACATACTCACATACATATATGGATAAAACGGCTTCGTGCAGCGAGTTTAATGCTCGGTGCAACGAGGCTGAATTTGCAACTTCTTTCGAGCAATATCGCAGCGTGATCCGTGGTTTAAGTCACGCGGGGCGTGTCGGGCCTCAAAGTGTGTATATATGTATATACATGTATGATGTATACATATGTGTGTGTATGTACACCATACCTATGTACGAACAATCGATGCATGCAGCCTGTCGTACGCCGGTTGATAATTACAGACTAATTAGCTTCGGTATCGCTCTCTGCGTAGCGTGTATGCGTGTATTGTAACGGTACACCGCCTCCGAAGCTGGACCGATTGTCTTTATTACTTATACACTAACTCGCATTTCAGACGCCCTAATGAGGACCGACTATCAACAGAAGCTCTTTTACCCCGGGACCCTCGGACCCCTGCATATTTCAACAACCTCTGGCGGCGCCACACCACCGTCTTGGAATCCCAGCTTCTATTCCTCTCTCTATCACGCTACGACCCTCCACTTGCAGCACGGAATGCAAACCTTTACGTGAGTCGAATCGAATGATAATCGAACAAAAAGTATACCGATTAATAATTGTGCTTGAAATAATTCTTTGAATGATATTGAATCATCGTTTTTGACAAAATACCACGACAAAGAATAATAACTTAAGAATTATTATTCAATTGACTGCGAAATAACGAATGACACTGCTTTTCACAGATCGCTGGAGTCGGAGCGACTCTCGCAACAGGGCAATAGCCAAAGTCAAGTCGACCTTAAGTCAAGTTCAAGTTCGATGGCGGGTAGCGACGATTCGTTGGACAAGAGTGACCTGGACGATAACAACGAGTCGCAGGACACCTACAAGTCCTTTCAAAATTCTTCGCTGATACTGGAGCTCGGTCACAAGATCGGTAGTGACCGAAGCGCATTCGTTCGGCACGGAACGCCGGTCTTGACGTCGAAGTTAAAAAGCATCCGAAGCTCGCCGAGCAGCTCGGACCAGAGCAACGTCGGGGATATGGACTCGAACGAGGCCTGCGAGTCGCGGAAGGTCCTGGAAACCGACGAGCCGATAAATCCGAGCGAGTCCAACACGGAAAGTGACCGGCAACCGGCCGCGCAACCTCAACGAAAACGGAATCCGTATTCCATAGAGGAACTTCTCAAGAAGGACGAGAACAGAAACGAGTCGAAAAGGCAGAGATTGACGAACATAACCGGGGTCGTTCAGCCCTGCGGTCTCGTCCTTGACAAGGATATTTAGAGTTAGGAAAGTTTGTCTAATTAAAAGCGGCTACGCGCGCTTCAACTATCGTATTATCGCACCCTCGCGACTGTCGTTATGATTATTATTATTATTATCATCATTATTATTATTATTTGTTTTTTCCTTCATTTTAGTAGCTATTATTTTTCATTATTTTCATTATCGATCACCTTACGAGTCATTTTCGTTGTTGTAGACAGTAATGACTTTGCACACTGTAAATTTTAGCTTATGATATTTATACGTAATGATAACTAAATTATTGATGCCATCTTCACGATCACGGTGATCCTGAAACGGAAGCCATAACGTTATACTGTAGGAAGGTATTGTGTAGATTTTAGTGTCTGGAGTTGACCGTACTTCGTATGCCTATATATATACACATCTATATATATATATATATATATATAATAGATTACTTACAGCGTTAAGAAGGTATACGTATATACATGTAATAAATTATCCACGCCACTAATAATCCCAGATTTGTCACGTGGTGTACAATCGCGGGATTTTCATCGCCGGGTTTTACGACCAGATGGAAATAAACAACAAGTCGCTATCATTACGGCGTAGGATGTGAAAAAGAGAGCCGTAACAAATTTGCGACGAAATAACGCTAATTGCGTTTATACTTGCTGTTAGTGCAAAACTGAGAATTGCCTCTGCGAAGAAGACGTTATAAGGGTATTAAAATCGTATCGTGAAATTAGTCGAATCCCGACTCACGAAACTGTCGGTGCGCGGTTCGAAACGACAGAGGAATGCCGCCGTAATAAAATCATAAAACGCTTCCAAGCGTTGCAGCTTCGTTCAAGTTTGAACGCCTCTATTGCACCCCGAGTAGGCATCCGAGGGCCTTCAGGCCTCTGTGCCTCGGCTATTATACGCCTGTATCTGCGATACACGGTATGTAAAAATATCAGGACTCGATGGTCCAGCGGGAAGATGCTGCCACCCGGCATCCGATGCGGAGGTCGAGGGCCGCGGAGCATCGGGACGAACCGGACCCGAAGCCGAGGTCCGTTTACAGCGTTGTAAACGGCTCTCACAGCTTTTTATTCATCCGGGATTAATTAATTCTCCATAAACGAGGCCTCGCCTGGCGCTGCAGGGGGAATGATTCTCCCCTGATTATTCTACCGTGCACAATAATAATATTAACAATAAATAACCGCTGCTGTACATCGATACCTGTACTTTGGTCGTACTTAAATGAATATCATCCAAATTGCGGCAGCACGTATCTGTTATTGTGATGTGACATGTGGGCACGGTGAAAACCGTCTGGATTTCATTTCACAGTGTGAAAAAATCGCAGAGAAATACTCGGTATTCCGTACATTGAATATTTATTGTAGTTGTATATTGTATTATGCCAGTAATAGTTGTAAAAATTAATAATTAAAACAAAGGTGAAAAACACACAGAAAAGAAAACGCGTCACGTCTGTTGGAGGGGTCATAAAGGTTTGAAAAATTCTTGGATTGTTACTTCGAAGACGGTTTAAGACTCCTCTACATGTATTCATCACGAAATACGAGGCACTGAAAACAATTTGAAAAATAGTAAACGATGCTCAAACCTCTTCTAAAGTGACTTTCTTGAGGAATGTTAAAAAAATTTTGTGGCCGCCGCCTGTAATACTCGGCTATAATCAACTTGTAATAAATATCCTGTATCATATCATTAAATATACTAGTCAAAATGTTTCATCATTCGTCTTTTAATCCACATGAGTTATAAATACAGCGGTTTACACCATCAATTATTATTAATTTTCTCACTTATTGTAACAAGTAACAGAAATAATTATCAAATCCATGGATTGCCAAAATAAAAAAGCTCATCTTTACGTTCCCAAGATTTGATAATATGTGTACCGAATTAAGAGGAATGATCAGATAACAAACCGCTTGGTGAAATGAAAAATTATCCCGATAATCGTCTTTACTCTTCTCTTTTTTGGATTCCAAGTATTTCACAAAATAAATTGCCAATTAGAATTGTGCGACGTGATCATTCACAAAAAAGTAGAGTAAAATGTGTACAGCGTCATAAACGTACCCTTAATTTATATAAAAAAAAAAAAAATTATATGTCTTTACAGATTAATTGATTAATTACTCGTGTGACAAAAAGCTGCAGCTAGTGTTACATCAATGTATACAAAAATGCCTATTCTTCAGGCGCTGATCACCAAACTGTCAATTCCTAAGCAGTGCAAGTAAATATGCTAAATTCGTTTTTAAACGATTATTAATGATCACTTCGTTCCGAAGGCCCGTATAATTTTATTTTTTCTCTTTTGTTATTTTTTCATTGTAAAAGTACACAAAATTCACATTACTTTCGTACTACAATATTTCGAAATTTTCAATCCTTACACACGAAGACGAAAGATCTCAATGGTGGTAGGTCAAAGTGAGAGGTCAAGTAAGCTGAAAACAATTTTGTATCATAATTGTTTCATCATTTATCGTTACACGCACCAGTAAAGTAGGCGCTCATGAATAAGCAGCTATATTCGTGTAATTGCAGATTGTTAATTGCAGAACAGATCCAAGGACACTATTATGACGTATTTTAAAGTATATACGACACGTTCATGATCGTGGATTTCCATGAGAAGTTGAATTTCCATGTAGAAAGTTGGCATTGCAGAATGTGTTACAAAAATCAGCCTAATCAGAATATTCTACAAAATCTGACTCGTGATCAGTTTAACATCTTGATTATATCTGAATAATAATTACAGGATAATTTACCGTTAATTTCTTCATCGTCCTTCCTCTGTAAAATTATACTTTAATTACGTGTGTGCAGGTTTTCAAATAATTGTAAATTATTACAAAATTCGAACTTTCAACATTCGTTTTATTTTCTGGAGTCTTATCGCATTTTTTCGTACAAGAAAATCTTTACACACGACACAGACGAAAGTTTTAAACATTTAATGGGGTCTATTATAATCTATACAAAAAAAAACATAACTATGTAAAGTCAAACATATATAATATACGTATACAGTATATAGTAAAATTATAAAATAAATGAATATCTATGGGTAGTAATCGTGAATAAATGGTTTGTATAATATGTATAAATTAATGTAGATAGGTAAAGCTATGTGAAATATACCTCTGGCACAAAATATTTTCCCAACCATTTTGCGCTAGTGAAAGTAAAGCCATTCAAGAGGAGACTTATTCACTAAAAAATAGAATTTCTACTTTCTTGATACAGTTCACGCCCAGTATAATTTTACAATGCTTAAAGTAATCTGATGCAGAGTGAATCCGGAATGATTTCTCTAAGCCGTTACAAAGTTATATCATCTATGATGTTTTATTCATTTTAAACGGTAAACTCGAAGCGTACCTTAAATTAGTAACATTATTTAATCAAGAAATATTTTTTTCTTATTATTTGAAATCAATTTTTCGTACATCCACAAACCTATCATCGAGACTGTCTCCTCCTGAAGGTTCAAGTTCAACGTAAGAAACTCATTAGAGCACAGCTACGAGGTGCTAACAATAAATGAACGAACATTGTGTAAGTAATATAGTAAAGTAAATAGATATAACAATTTCTGGGATATGTGTATAAAATGATAATTTTTTTCTCTGTTATGCATATATATATATATATATATATATATATATATATATATCACTATAATTAAGTGGTAAAGTTGACTTACACGACTAAATAAAATATATGTATACGTGTATCATGACTTGCTCTACATCTTCGATGAAAAAGTGTACAATTAAGCGCAAAACAAATACGTACAATGTAATTAAGAAGTATCATTGTCATATGTACACACTATTCCAGCTTCCTTTAAGAGTTAAGAATTGTGGAGATTTGTGATTGATGTGATAAAATAGTTGAGAGCATAAATTATGCACTGGCAGCATTACGTGGATCTGTGAATTGATTTTTTCACAAGTCGACCTGTGACACTAACTACCTACACGTGTGGTGACTTGAATTCAATAAGAGTTGAAAAAAAATGTGATAGATCCGGATTGAAATAACGTTTAACTTAACACAAGTGATTATTCTGCGTTTCAATGTTTATCAGCACTTTAGAATACCTGTGTAAACCAAGTGAATGCTGCGTTTTCAAAACTTTATGTTCACTTGATCTCATAATTTAATTACGTAGGTATATAATTATTATCGCACACAATTAATGCTTCCCTCGATTTCACATCCCTCTTTTGATCATTCTCCCTCACGGAGCTTGAATAGTAAATAGAAATTCCACTCCACGTCTCATGGTTTCGCTTGAAGATAACCGTGGCATGAATATCTAATCAATACAATAGTGCCTTGCGGTAAATTTCAGGGTATGATGCGTGTTCGAAAAAAAAATCGTGTCAGTCGGACAGTGTCAAAGTTACTGATTAATTATCGGGTGGACGTGACGTCGGAATCAGAGCTGAAAGTTGTGCTGGGAGTGGCTGAGGGTATTCGTCGACATCGTGTGAACAGGATGTGACGGTGCTGGGGAATAGAGGCTGTGATGGGAGTGCGATTTCGCCCTCGAGAGTTCGCTGTACCGATCTTGTTCTGGCGGAGCAACTAGGAGTACTGGTCTAAGAGACAACGACTTCCGGGAGCCAGCGACGCTCTGTGCCTCGTTTACGTATCCTGGATTCACTTCGCCTGGAATGCAAAATGAGCAAAAGTTAATTCTGAGACGTTGGCAATTTTACGCTTGGTAATTTAGAAGCGTGCGCATTCTTCAAGCGACATTGTTTTGACGTGTTTGGAATTGGATCGGAATTTGAATTTCAGATGCTTCTATTCTCTTCTCTATTTCTCTTCGTTTTCTTTGTTTTCCGTCTGTCGGTGAATGAAAGCTGGACTTTGCTGACCGCAGGCAAACGGAATTTAGATCATAAGGCGACTTTCGATTGCTTCCAAGCTGTAAAACAAGCTACAAAAACGCTTCTAAATAAGGAGAAACCGAAAGGTTGGCCATTCTACGGTTCGAAGTAATTTTGTGAACTCGAGATGCTCAATGGTTTTCACGCGATGCTCGAACGCACTTTGAGGGACAGAAATGTGCAGAGAAAACTGACAGCGAGTACCTGATCTCAACTGCATTTAAACGACTTCACATAACTCTAAATGAGACTTATTAGGCTTTTGGGAACAAAAGTGGTTGCACATTGTTCATCATATATGAATGTTTCATGAAACGACAAACACTCACCTTTGTATAATGACCCGTTGTTGAAGGGCTCCGGCTGAAGTCTGACGTGCCTGGAAGCCAAGATAAAGGCGAGGGCAGCCAAGGTCGCAGCATCTAGAGCAGCAATCGTGGCCAAAGGAATAGCCCATCTCACCGCACAGGCGCCAGGATTGTACCTGGAAAATCAAAACTACGTTATAGTTCAGAGTTGAAGAGTACAGACGAAGACTAATCGTGAGATTCCGACTGCAGGCTTACCTGGAAGCAGTTGCACCGCAAACTGCACGAATCTGAGGAGAATCCCAGCCCAAAGGATAAACTGCAACGCCAATTGCCATGCAGACAGCTGCAAAGAAGAGGAAGTAAAAATATTGCTGAAAGGTGAGTTAATTTGAAGGTGATGAGTAAATCAGTAGTCGTCAAATGGGTTTAGAAATTTATCTCGCCCAGCAAGAAATAGTAACTATAATAACGGAAACAGAAACTATACTTCAGGTCCTGGTGATACTGATAAGTTTTTAACCAGGTAGGGAGAAACTTTCGTCTTCCGAATCGTGCGAGCAGCCTTCGTGGAAAGCGATTAATTATACAGAGCTGCAGGTTAATTCTGGTCCGCCAGACAGCACGAGTAAAAGGTTGAAGTTGAAAGAAAGTTGGAAACTTGAAGCGACGATGTGAGCGTAAGCTGCAGAGAAGAACTCTCTACGATGTGTTTGATTTTATCACTGCTTCATCATAGTTGGCTCATGATTATGTATTCTGCTGATATAGAATCACGAGGCTTTCAGTTTTCCGCCTTTTCGTTTTGAGACGACTTAATTCACAACTGCATCGCGTACCGGAGTTTCTCTCAAAAAAGCGAAACTTCTTAGGAATTCGAAACTTCGCGAGCGTTCGGCCAATCCATTCTAAATTCCAAGTTCGTATAAAATCGAACGAATCAGTTGGAAAAGGAAATCGTCTCGGGAAACCGCGGAAGCAGGGAAAACTATGACGTTGATTGGAACTTGTCGACCGTGATTTGAAATTAGTGTCGCAACAATGACGTGTAATTTCTACTATAGAATCCAGTTAAAGGTATCAAATTACGCGCGTTACAACAGCTTTTAGTATATTCACGCAAGCGTAGTTTTATCGAGATTCGTGTGGGTATGTGGATGTGTTACGTTCTTCAGCGCACTGTGAACGAATTTGTACGAAGGTGAGGCAAGGTCTCTAGTGAAAGGAGTGAATGGGCTGACAGACAATCTGCTTTGCTTGGTGAAACAAGCATATTTTGCACATTCAATGTTCCCACACCAATTGACGAAAAACGTGATTGTGGATAGTCGCCGTGCGATATTCCACATTCCAAAAGTGTCAAAGTCAGCAAATTATCGAAATAAGCGTAATCCAATCGCTTTGACGTTATGTAATTACTAGCCTTCTCAGGTTACTACAAACAGCGCACGATCGTCGATCTCCTGCATTTTAATCGGTACAAAGCCAACGGCCAAACTTACGTATATCCACTCAAACATAACGTTGGCTACCGCAAAACTAGTCAACGAACCGGTATTCAACATTTTTTTCTATCTCACTGTTAGATGGATGAAAATTTTTTATAGACCAACACCTAGTCGAGCACGATTTTGTACTGTTTCTATGCGCGTACTTATTATCAACGCTGCTGAGAGCATTGATGTCGAACCATCGAGCTAAGCATCGAATACATTTATCATCGTGCTTCCGGAATCGTATCATCCGAATCGTAATAATTCGCCAACTTTCACTGTCCGTTTTACGTCGCCGGACTGGAATCTACCATTAAATGATGCTACGTTATAACTCGACAACCGTGACGATTTAATGTCGGAACGTTATGTTGTTACGAAACGGTCGTTTCTTTCCGATAAAATAGTCTTCTTAATAGAACTCAGTCAACTTTATAGTGTATGAGAATCGACCAGTCCATTTAAATTAATTTGCAATTTAGGAACTGAAGTGTGATCTCTACAGAGATATTCTAAATGCAGTTTTTGGATTTATCTGATCTCTTTGACCTAAAGGAATATGAAGTTGTACTGTTGAATGTGCGTCCGTTGACACAGCAGAGCAAAAGAATTAGTCACTGTTCAAGTTACTAGTAACCGTTCAGGGTAACAACCAAGGTGTTAGTCAACGGTACATAAACGGCTGTATTACACACAATAACGGTCTCGTCTACATATTTCACTGAGACGGTAAACTGCAAGCAGCAAAACGCTGGATAATGTTTATAAGCAGCCTTATAGCGTAACGATCATAAAGCAACATCGCGGCATTTGAATAAATAAACTAATTTTTTTACTTATATGCAATTTCAAATATGAAGCTGCAGGCTGAAAAACATCGCCGTGATCAGCGAAATGAAGTCTAAAATTCAACCTCACGTACGAGAATAGAAACACTGACTGTTTTTACCGGAAGAGATCCTTGAATAGTGAACACGCGGTCGTATATCCCTATAATATTGAGTGCGATTGAATTATGAATACGATATCGTCGTAGTGAATTACATACTTTGAAACTAGTCTATTATTGTTCGGAGTTACGTTATGTACCGAGAAATTGTTTTTCACATACGTAATGATATAACGAACAATGAAGCCTATCGCGATTCTGCAACCGTGGGTTCTCGACGTGATGAGAACTGGATCTTTGACAAAAGTCGCATTTTCGGTTAAGGAAAAAAATCAATCTAAGGATTGAGGCGAGTTTTGGGTGCAAGGCCCTCAATCGTTCTGCTCTACGATTCGACATCGCGATAAGGCGGCTCCCAATGGATGTGCACTAACCCAGGACGGTTGAACGTGTGTAGGTTACATCACATCCTGCGCCTATGGCACATCATTACAATTTGCAATTACGTCCGTACGATTTGCTCTATCACAAAGCTTAAGGTACGCTATTAGTTGCAACTGTCGCGGTTGCAGGTCACGTGAAGTTATGAATGTTGTACTTTCTAAACTGCAGTTTATGTGATTTCAAGATTTCACGATATGCAGGAATTTACGCTATTAGTATCATTGTTTTATGAGTTTGAGGACGAATGATTGCCCAGATTTTGGGTCAGCTGATAAAATTATCAATTGCAATTGCGTTCGTTTCTTTCGCGAATTTTATTCTAATCGTATATTTTTATGAGCTATTTTAATACGCAAAATTCGTTAGATTACAACGGATAAATTTGTCCAGACTTTTGAGTCGAAGAGACGAATGAGAGTTCTTACCTGAAACTACCTGCATCCAAGCGCACAAGTAAAAGACTGTAGTACTCTGGCAGAAGAAGAACAAAAGCATTGCACATATGGACAAAAGGGCGATTATCACAGCGATTCCAACAAGGATGGTGCTCACTCTAAAAGGCACGCTTGCAATAGAGTATAAGTTGTCTAAGCTGCCCTCACATTCCTCTCCAAGTTCACCTGAGGATAGATACAATTGTAAAGAGAAAAACATCGGAGGATCATTAAATGATGCGTGATCGAGGAAAGAGATCGAAATGTAGTTTAACGGTAGGAAGATTTCATAGAATATTCAACAAGTTTTCACGTCAAAGCCGCGGGCAAAATGCCGACACAGAAATATATATATATATATTTTGTTAATTCCGTATAAATTTACGTGCAGAAAAAGCCATGAGACGGTCAGATATCCCCGGAGAGTGACGTCACCTGCATTCCACCTTATTTTAGCTAAACTGTCCATTGGCAACAGATAGCGGTATTATAGGTATGTGTACATGTATTGAGTATGTGGTAACATAAGAGCTGCGTGCTAATAGAAGGCGAGAATGAATGAGCAAAAACGCAGTCGCCAAAGTGTTTATACAACGTATTTATTGGATCCGTAAAGCATTTTTCTAGCGTGAAAATTCTTGTTGCAATAATCTTATGAATGATGAAAAGAATTCTTGCCATTTCCGCCGTAGTGACATCTAGTCCAAAGGCCAAATCTGCCCGGATTTTCGTGCTCCAAATCTCCCAACCATTCGGGTGTCACAAAGGCTACGACACCGATAATCGCGTAGCATATGGTGAAAATTCCCCAAAGTACACCGATAGCTTTTGAATTGCGGATGTAGTTAGTGGCATACATGTGCGACGATTCCACGTATTCGATTTTGGACCCCATGGTTTTTTATATCTCTCAACGTCTCACGGTGGTTTTGATGTGGCTTTTTTTATGACGGACCTGTAGAAGTGTCACGTATTTTTGACACTTGAAAAGATACGTTTTCCCGGTGACGATCTCACCAGTTGATCAGAATGTTACCGCTGTTGACAAATCGATTTCTATATCGTCGAAAACGGGCGCGTCACATTTTCTTCTGAGTAATCAAATTCTTCAAGTCCCACAGTGCAGAAACAAATAACATTTCATTAACGACACAAGAACAGGATACTTCTTCCCCTCACCACCGTAAACTTTATCCAATCAATTGCATTGATCATAAGACTTTGAAGCAACACACTAAAGATTTCTTAGCAGCGATTAAGCCGCCTGGATAAAACTCGGAAACTTTTCACCTCACAGTAATTGTTCTACGTCCGCACTTCCTCGACGCGCCAGTGGAACTGAGAAATCTGTGTTTCCTAAACAAGCGGAAAATACAAACGAAGGTTCTAAAGAGGGCACGCAGAGACCACGGAGATCAAGATGGCCGTCGCTCAGGTAAGGTTGCCAGGTAAGAGACTCTACTGAATCGGGCCTTGTGGGCCCAGACTAACTTGACAGAGAAAGGCGGCTACCCAAGGAGTAGGGATCTTGTTCATTATGCTCTATGCAGGCTGTGTTGACTCACAACTATACATCTCGCCGGCTTCGTATAGCTGCAACGTCGCGCTCTGTGAGCTGTACACATGTGTGGCCAAGCCTGGTTAAATTTTCCATTGAAAGAGAATAATTTTCAATAAAATGCCGCGAGACTGAAAAGTGAATTGCAGAATCGCAGCATCGTGAAGATAGAACTTAAATACCGTGACAGGTAAAAGAAATGAAAGTACGTTAGGTGTATAATATATAACGTAATATAGTATAAAACCGTATTTTCAGGCGAGCATGTTTCACAATTTATGAAATGATGGGCATCACGTGAGACGATTTCCTATAAACAAAAAGTTACTGCATATTAATATTGTAGAACTTAAAAGGAGTATTAATGAAGTCTCATCTTTTCGAAATTTATGAACAATTACGCTGGCGATACGTTCTTGAAATTTAGCGATCGAGATAGAGATGCAATCGCACTACGGAAAGAAGTCTTCTCAAGAACTTTTGTATTTTTGATACTTGCATTACTCCAAAGAATGATATGCACTTAGAATTGGATATTATATTTGAATATCTAAATTGTACGGTTTCCACGATTCGCAGACTTCTGGTTCATCGACGCCTTAAAATACCGTGAATGGCAACTCGTCGTACTTTGATGCTCGCGCTTACACATTGTTAAGGCGAACCAGAGTATGTCGACGAGGCCAACGGAAAATTACAAAAACTTGTGCAACTAACGTATGAGATCTTTAGGTTGAGATTAAGTACCTCATATGAAATAATACAGCAGGTATGTGATTGGTAAAAAACTCCGACTTCAATTTATTTCACATAAATTCTATTATTCGCCCTGAATAACGTTCTGTACAGAAAGTAACTACAGCGGAAAATTTACTATGTTGTGAAAGTGAATGACACCTTAGCCTTATCATCATGCTGAAAAAATTTTAAAATACCGATTATTCTGCTTTATAGACGAAAAATTGACAAGTAATAATGCACTCATTTTGTGGGCAAGGTAACATCGACAAGTGACGTAAAATATATAAACAGATATAATTTCTGTATTTTTATCGATTTCTATTGCAAAATTACGTCAATGTAGAGTATCAAAGTATCAATTCCATAATTATTGAAAATCGGAAAATTTCAGTCTGTTATATATAAAGGGGGGTTGGCCTTCGTTTTCTTGCAATTTTTGCGCCAGAAAGTGTATGCTTTGTAATTGGTTGGAATGACGATTACCAGACTGATTCGATTCCAAGAATTGCAAAATAAAAATTTATAGCGTCGTAGGATCAACAACTGAGAAAATACAGAGAAAATGTGCGCACTTTTGATCTACTGCTCACAGCGACTTCCGACTGTATGCAACAAATTCCTCAGGGAAAAATACGTCGATAAAGTGTATTTGAGATTTAATTCTAGCGTTATTCAAGACAAATCAATTTTGGACTAAGAAGATCTTAACGGATTTGCCTTGCTCATTCTTCTGTCTTGAGACCAAAACTTTCCATTTATTAACGAGAATCCTTTCAAGGGACCTTTTCCAGCCAAATGAGACCATAAGAAGCGCAAAAAAAAATTTTGACATATCTTAAGACCTACAGCTCAAGAAATAGTAGGATGATACAAAGGAATTGATTTATTCATTTATTCATTTCTATACAGGTTACATCGAATGGTTGCCTGCGAAGAGATACTGCATCTACTCGCAGACGGAACATTGAACTCTACTTAAAATGTACTGGAACTGAATCACACGACGATTTTCATACTCCGCTTCGAATAAATTGTGATTTTGTTCTTTATATGATGATTGCATTTGAGTTTGATCGTTCTGTTGCATTTCTGTGTGTCTTTCTCTATAATACCATTGAGCGTATATATGAAGTATTATACACTCACACCAGAATACGTGTACTATGCGTGAGTATATGAAATAAACTGAAACTGAAGAGTTTCTCCTACTTGTTTGTGAATTATTTTCTCCTTCGCATTGTAATGATAATGGAGATTTGATGTTTTTGCGCTGTAACTGTTGACCCGCTGCTTGCAGTTATTCGAGACCGTGAGCAATCGATTTCTTGCGCAAAATTTCGTCGATATAGGGTATAAAAACATCCGTTGTATCATTTTCCAAAATCGGCGAATTTTTGACCGAAAAAATCCAAAGGGGTTAACATTCCTTTTTCTGCGATTTTGAAGTCTGAAACTTTTCGTCTTGGAATCGATTCGAATGACCCTTTCTAGACTAATCGGACCCCAAGGAAACCAGAAAAGACCTTAAGAACCTTGTAGGGCCAACAGCTTAAAAGATACGACGAAAATTTTACGTTTTTGAGCTGTAACTTTTGATCCGCTGCTCGCAGCCATTCGAAACCATGACCAATCGATTCCTTGCGCAAAATTACGTCGATATAGGGTATAAAAACATCCGTTGTATCATTTTTCAAAATCGGCGAATTTTTGACCGAAAAAATCTAAAGGGGTTAACCTTCCTTTTTCTGCGATTTCGGAGTCTGAAACTTTTCGTCTTGGAATCGATTCGGATGACCCTTTCTAGACTAATTGAACCCCAAGGAAACCAGAAAAGACCTTCAAAACCTTGTAGGATCAACAGCTTGAAAGATACGAAGAAAATTCCACGTTTTTGAGCTGTAACTTTTGATCCGCTGCTCGCAGCTATTCGAAACCATGACCAATCGATTCCTTGCGCAAAATTACGTCGACATAGGGTATAAAAACATCCGTTGTATCATTTTTCAAAATCAGCGAATTTTCGACCGAAAAAATCCAAAGGGGTTAACCTTCCTTTTTCTGCGATTTCGGAGTCTGAAACTTTTCGTCTTGGAATCGATTTGGATGACCCTTTCTAGACTAATTGGACCCCAAGGAAACCAGAAAAGACCTTAAAAACCATGTAGGACCAACAGCTCAAAAGATACGAAGAAAATTCCACGTTTTTGAGCTGTAACTTTCGATCCGCTGCTCGCAGCCATTCGAAACCATGACCAATCGATTCCTTGCGCAAAATTACGTCGATATAGGGTATGAAAACATCTGTTGTATCATTTTTCAAAATCGGCGAATTTTCGACCGAAAACATCCAAAGGGGTTAACCTTCCTTTTTCTGCGATTTTGGAGTCTGAAACCTTTCGTCCTGGGACCGATTCGGATGACCCTCACTAGACCAATCGGACCCCAAGGAAACCAGAAAAGACCTTTAAAACCTTGTAGGACCAACCGCTTTAGAGATACGAAGAAAATTTTACGTTTTTGAGCTGTCACTTTTGATCCGCTGCTCGCAGCCATTCGAAACCATGACCAATCGATTCCTTGCGCAAAATTACGTCGATATAGGGTATAAAAACATCCGTTGTATCATTTCTTAAAATCGGCGAATTTTTGACCGAAAAAATCCAAAGGGGTTAACCTTCCTCTTTCTGCGATTTTGGAGTCTGAAACTTTTCGTCTTGGAATCGATTTGGATGACCCTTTCCAGACTAATTGGACCCCAAGGAAACCAGAAAAGACCTTAAAAACCATGTAGGACCAACAGCTTGAAAGATACGACGGAAATTTTACGTTTTTGAGCTGTAACTTTTGATCCGCTGCTCGCAGCCATTCGGGACCATGACCAATCGATTCTTTCCGCAAAATTACGTCGATATAGGGTACAAAAACATCCGTTGTATCATTTTTCAAAATCGGCGAATTTTTGACCGAAAAAATCCAAAGGGGTTAACCTTCCTTTTTCTGCGATTTCGGAGTCTGAAACTTTTCGTCTTGGAATCGATTCGGATGACCCTTTCTAGACTAATTGGACCCCAAGGAAACCAGAAAAGACCTTAAAAACCATGTAGGACCAACAGCTCAAAAGATACGAAGAAAATTCCACGTTTTTGAGCTGTAACTTTCGATCCGCTGCTCGCAGCCATTCGAAACCATGACCAATCGATTCCTTGCGCAAAATTACGTCGATATAGGGTATGAAAACATCTGTTGTATCATTTTTCAAAATCGGCGAATTTTCGACCGAAAACATCCAAAGGGGTTAACCTTCCTTTTTCTGCGATTTTGGAGTCTGAAACTTTTCGTCTTGGAATCGATTCGGATGACCCTTTCTGGACTAATTGGACCCCAAGGAAACCAGAAAAGACCTTGAAAACCTTGTAGGACCAACAGCTTGAAAGATACGAAGAAAATTCCACGTTTTTGAGCTGTAACTTTTGATCCGCTGCTCGCAGCTATTCGAAACCATGACCAATCGATTCCTTGCGCAGAATTACGTCGATATAGGGTATAAAAACATCCGTTGTATAATTTTTCAAAATCGGCGAATTTTTGACCGAAAAAATCCAAAGGGGTTAACCTTCCTTTTTCTGCGATTTCGGAGTCTGAAACTTTTCGTCTTGGAATCGATTCGGATGACCCTTTCCAGACTAATTGGACCCCAAGGAAACCAGAAAAGACCTTAAAAACCTTGTAGGATCAACAGCTTGAAAGATACGAAGAAAATTCCACGTTTTTGAGCTGTAACTTTTGATCCGCTGCTCGCAGCTATTCGAAACCATGACCAATCGATTCCTTGCGCAAAATTACGTCGATATAGGGTATAAAAACATCCGTTGTATAATTTTTCAAAATCGGCGAATTTTTGACCGAAAAAATCCAAAGGGGTTAACCTTCCTTTTTCTGCGATTTCGGAGTCTGAAACTTTTCGTCTTGGAATCGATTCGGATGACCCTTTCCAGACTAATTGGACCCCAAGGAAACCAGAAACGACCTCAAAAACCTTGTAGGACCAACAGCTTAAAAGATACGAAGAAAATTCCACGTTTTTGAGCTGTATCTTTTGATCCGCTGCTCGCAGCCATTCAAAACCATGACCAATCGATTCCTTGCGCAAAATTACGTCAATATAGGGTATAAAAACATCCGTTGTATTATTTTTTAAAATCAGCGAATTTTTGACCGGAAAAATCCAAAGGGGTTAACCTTTCTTTTCCTGCGATTTTGGAGTCTGAAACTTTTCGTCTTGGAATCGATTCGAATGACCCTTTCTGGACTAATTGGACCCCAAGGAAACCAGAAAAGACCTTGAAAATCTTGTAGGACCAACAGCTTAAAAGACACGACGAAAATTTTACGTTTTCGAGCTGTAACTTTTGATCCGCTGCTCGCAGCCATTCGAAACCATGACCAATCGATTCCTTGCGCAAAATTACGTCGATATAGGGTATAAAAACATCCGTCGTATCATTTTTCAAAATCAGCGAATTTTCGACCGAAAAAATCCAAAGGGGTTAACCTTCCTTTTTCTGCGATTTTGGAGTCTGAAACTTTTCGTCTTGGAACCGATTTGGATGACCCTTTCTAGACTAATTGGACCCCAAGGAAACCAGAAAAGACCTTAAAAACCTTGTAGGACCAACAGCTTAAAAGATACGAAGAAAATTCCACGTTTTGGAGCTGTAACTTTTGATATGCTGCTCGCAGCCATTCGAAACCATGACCAATCGATTCCTTGCGCAAAATGACGTCGATATAGGGTATAAAAACATCCGTCGTATCATTTTTCAAAATCAGCGAATTTTCGACCGAAAAAATCCAAAGGGGTTAACCTTCCTTTTTCTGCGATTTTGGAGTCTGAAACCTTTTGTCTTGGAATCGATTTCGATGACCCTTTCCAGACTAATTGGACCCCAAGGAAACCAGAAAAGACCTTAAAAACCTTGTAGGACCAACAGCTTAAAAGATACGACGAAAATTTTACGTTTTTGAGCTGTAACTTTTGATCCGCTGCTCGCAGCCATTCGAAACCATGACCAATCGATTCCTTGCGCAAAATAACGTCGATATAGGGTATAAAAACATCCGTTGTATCATTTTTCAAAATCAGCGAATTTTTGACCGAAAAAATCCAAAGGGGTTAACCTTCCTTTTCCTGCGATTTTGGAGTCTGAAACTTTTCGTTTTGGGATCGATTCGGATGACCCTTTCTAGACTAATCGGACCCCAAGGAAACCAGAAAAGACCTTAAAAACCTTGTAGGACCAACAGCTTAAAAGACACGACGAAAATTTTACGTTTTTGAGCTGTAACTTTTGATCCGCTGCTCGCAGCCATTCGAAACCATGACCAATCGATTCCTTGCGCAAAATTACGTCGATATAGGGTATAAAAACATCCGTTGTATCATTTTTCAAAATCAGCGAATTTTTGACCGAAAAAATCCAAAGGGGTTAACCTTCCTTTTCCTGCGATTTTGGAGTCTGAAACTTTTCGTCTTGGAATCGATTCGGATGACCCTTTCTAGACTAATCGGACCCCAAGGAAACCAGAAAAGACCTTAAAAACCTTGTAGGACCAACAGCTTAAAAGATACGAAGAAAATTCCACGTTTTTGAGCTGTAACTTTTGATATGCTGCTCGCAGCCATTCGAAACCATGACCAATCGATTCCTTGCGCAAAATTACGTCGATAGAGGGTATAAAAACATCCGTTGTATGAATTTTCAAAATCGGCGAATTTTTGACCGAAAAAATCCAAAGGGGTTAACCTTCCTTTTTCTGCGATTTCGGAGTCTGAAACTTTTCGTCTTGGAATCGATTCAGATGACCCTTTCTAGACTAATTGAACCCCAAGGAA
Source organism: Diprion similis (assembly GCF_021155765.1). NCBI lineage: Eukaryota > Metazoa > Arthropoda > Insecta > Hymenoptera > Diprionidae > Diprion > Diprion similis. Next base: position 16,905,593 of record NC_060106.1, on the reverse strand, counting down.
ACCAGAAAAGACCTTAAAAACCTTGTAGGATCAACAGCTTGAAAGATACGAAGAAAATTCCACGTTTTTGAGCTGTAACTTTTGATCCGCTGCTCGCAGCTATTCGAAACCATGACCAATCGATTCCTTGCGCAAAATTACGTCGATATAGGGTATAAAAACATCCGTTGTATAATTTTTCAAAATCGGCGAATTTTTGACCGAAAAAATCCAAAGGGGTTAACCTTCCTTTTTCTGCGATTTCGGAGTCTGAAACTTTTCGTCTTGGAATCGATTCGGATGACCCTTTCCAGACTAATTGGACCCCAAGGAAACCAGAAAAGACCTCAAAAACCTTGTAGGACCAACAGCTTAAAAGATACGAAGAAAATTCCACGTTTTTGAGCTGTATCTTTTGATCCGCTGCTCGCAGCCATTCAAAACCATGACCAATCGATTCCTTGCGCAAAATTACGTCAATATAGGGTATAAAAACATCCGTTGTATTATTTTTTAAAATCAGCGAATTTTTGACCGAAAAAATCCAAAGGGGTTAACCTTTCTTTTCCTGCGATTTTGGAGTCTGAAACTTTTCGTCTTGGAATCGATTCGGATGACCCTTTCTGGACTAATTGGACCCCAAGGAAACCAGAAAAGACCTTGAAAACCTTGTAGGACCAACAGCTTAAAAGACACGACGAAAATTTTACGTTTTCGAGCTGTAACTTTTGATCCGCTGCTCGCAGCCATTCGAAACCATGACCAATCGATTCCTTGCGCAAAATTACGTCGATATAGGGTATAAAAACATCCGTCGTATCATTTTTAAAAATCAGCGAATTTTCGACCGAAAAAATCCAAAGGGGTTAACCTTCCTTTTTCTGCGATTTTGGAGTCTGAAACTTTTCGTCTTGGAACCGATTTGGATGACCCTTTCTAGACTAATTGGACCCCAAGGAAACCAGAAAAGACCTTAAAAACCTTGTAGGACCAACAGCTTAAAAGATACGAAGAAAATTCCACGTTTTGGAGCTGTAACTTTTGATATGCTGCTCGCAGCCATTCGAAACCATGACCAATCGATTCCTTGCGCAAAATTACGTCGATATAGGGTATAAAAACATCCGTTGTATCATTTTTCAAAATCGGCGAATTTTCGACCAAAAAAATCCAAAGGGGTTAACCTTCCTTTTTCTGCGATTTTGGAGTCTGAAACCTTTCGTCTTGGAATCGATTTCGATGACCCTTTCTAGACTAATTGGACCCCAAGGAAACCAGAAAAGACCTTAAAAACCTTGTAGGACCAACAGCTTAAAAGATACGACGAAAATTTTACGTTTTTGAGCTGTAACTTTTGATCCGCTGCTCGCAGCCATTCGAAACCATGACCAATCGATTCCTTGCGCAAAATTACGTCGATATAGGGTATAAAAACATCCGTTGTATCATTTTTCAAAATCAGCGAATTTTTGACCGAAAAAATCCGAAGGGGTTAACCTTCCTTTTCCTGCGATTTTGGAGTCTGAAACTTTTCGTCTTGGAATCGATTCGGATGACCCTTTCTAGACTAATCGGACCCCAAGGAAACCAGAAAAGACCTTAAAAACCTTGTAGGACCAACAGCTTAAAAGATACGAAGAAAATTCCACGTTTTTGAGCTGTAACTTTTGATATGCTGCTCGCAGCCATTCGAAACCATGACCAATCGATTCCTTGCGCAAAATTACGTCAATATAGGGTATAAAAACATCCGTTGTATCATTTTTCAAAATCGGCGAATTTTCGACCAAAAAAATCCAAAGGGGTTAACCTTCCTTTTTCTGCGATTTTGGAGTCTGAAACCTTTTGTCTTGGAATCGATTTCGATGACCCTTTCTAGACTAATTGGACCCCAAGGAAACCAGAAAAGACCTTAAAAACCTTGTAGGACCAACAGCTTAAAAGATACGACGAAAATTTTACGTTTTTGAGCTGTAACTTCTGATCCGCTGCTCGCAGCCATTCGAAACCATGACCAATCGATTCCTTGCGCAAAATTACGTCGATATAGGGTATAAAAACATCCGTCGTATCATTTTTCAAAATCAGCGAATTTTCGACCGAAAAAATCCAAAGGGGTTAACCTTCCTTTTTCTGCGATTTCGGAGTCTGAAACTTTTCGTCTTGGAACCGATTTGGATGACCCTTTCTAGACTAATTGGACCCCAAGGAAACCAGAAAAGACCTTAAAAACCTTGTAGGACCAACAGCTTAAAAGATACGAAGAAAATTCCACGTTTTGGAGCTGTAACTTTTGATATGCTGCTCGCAGCCATTCGAAACCATGACCAATCGATTTCTTGCGCAAAATTACGTCGATATAGGGTATAAAAACATCCGTTGTATCATTTTTCAAAATCGGCGAATTTTCGACCAAAAAAATCCAAAGGGGTTAACCTTCCTTTTTCTGCGATTTTGGAGTCTGAAACCTTTTGTCTTGGAATCGATTTCGATGACCCTTTCTAGACTAATTGGACCCCAAGGAAACCAGAAAAGACCTTAAAAACCTTGTAGGACCAACAGCTTACAAGATACGACGAAAATTTTACGTTTTTGAGCTGTAACTTTTGATCCGCTGCTCGCAGCCATTCGAAACCATGACCAATCGATTCCTTGCGCAAAATTACGTCGATATAGGGTATAAAAACATCCGTTGTATCATTTTTCAAAATCAGCGAATTTTTGACCGAAAAAATCCAAAGGGGTTAACCTTCCTTTTCCTGCGATTTTGGAGTCTGAAACTTTTCGTCTTGGAATCGATTCGGATGACCCTTTCTAGACTAATCGGACCCCAAGGAAACCAGAAAAGACCTTAAAAACCTTGTAGGACCAACAGCTTAAAAGATACGAAGAAAATTCCACGTTTTTGAGCTGTAACTTTTGATATGCTGCTCGCAGCCATTCGAAACCATGACCAATCGATTCCTTGCGCAAAATTACGTCGATAGAGGGTATAAAAACATCCGTTGTATGAATTTTCAAAATCGGCGAATTTTTGACCGAAAAAATCCAAAGGGGTTAACCTTCCTTTTTCTGCGATTTCGGAGTCTGAAACTTTTCGTCTTGGAATCGATTCAGATGACCCTTTCTAGACTAATTGAACCCCAAGGAAACCAGAAAAGACCTTAAAAACCTTGTAGGATCAACAGCTTGAAAGATACGAAGAAAATTCCACGTTTTTGAGCTGTAACTTTTGATCCGCTGCTCGCAGCTATTCGAAACCATGACCAATCGATTCCTTGCGCAAAATTACGTCGATATAGGGTATAAAAACATCCGTTGTATAATTTTTCAAAATCGGCGAATTTTTGACCGAAAAAATCCAAAGGGGTTAACCTTCCTTTTTCTGCGATTTCGGAGTCTGAAACTTTTCGTCTTGGAATCGATTCGGATGACCCTTTCCAGACTAATTGGACCCCAAGGAAACCAGAAAAGACCTCAAAAACCTTGTAGGACCAACAGCTTAAAAGATACGAAGAAAATTCCACGTTTTTGAGCTGTATCTTTTGATCCGCTGCTCGCAGCCATTCAAAACCATGACCAATCGATTCCTTGCGCAAAATTACGTCAATATAGGGTATAAAAACATCCGTTGTATTATTTTTTAAAATCAGCGAATTTTTGACCGAAAAAATCCAAAGGGGTTAACCTTTCTTTTCCTGCGATTTTGGAGTCTGAAACTTTTCGTCTTGGAATCGATTCGGATGACCCTTTCTGGACTAATTGGACCCCAAGGAAACCAGAAAAGACCTTGAAAACCTTGTAGGACCAACAGCTTAAAAGACACGACGAAAATTTTACGTTTTCGAGCTGTAACTTTTGATCCGCTGCTCGCAGCCATTCGAAACCATGACCAATCGATTCCTTGCGCAAAATTACGTCGATATAGGGTATAAAAACATCCGTCGTATCATTTTTAAAAATCAGCGAATTTTCGACCGAAAAAATCCAAAGGGGTTAACCTTCCTTTTTCTGCGATTTTGGAGTCTGAAACTTTTCGTCTTGGAACCGATTTGGATGACCCTTTCTAGACTAATTGGACCCCAAGGAAACCAGAAAAGACCTTAAAAACCTTGTAGGACCAACAGCTTAAAAGATACGAAGAAAATTCCACGTTTTGGAGCTGTAACTTTTGATATGCTGCTCGCAGCCATTCGAAACCATGACCAATCGATTCCTTGCGCAAAATTACGTCGATATAGGGTATAAAAACATCCGTTGTATCATTTTTCAAAATCGGCGAATTTTCGACCAAAAAAATCCAAAGGGGTTAACCTTCCTTTTTCTGCGATTTTGGAGTCTGAAACTTTTTGTCTTGGAATCGATTCGGATGACCCTTTCCAGACTAATTGGACCCAAAGGAAACCAGAAAAGACCTCAAAAACCTTGTAGGACCAACAGCTTAAAAGATACGAAGAAAATTCCACGTTTTTGAGCTGTAACTTTTGATCCGCTGCTCGCAGATATTCGAAACCATGACCAATCGATTCTTTCCGCAAAATTACGTCGATATAGGGTACAAAAACATCCGTTGTATCATTTTTCAAAATCGGCGAATTTTTGACCGAAAAAATCCAAAGGGGTTAACCTTCCTTTTTCTGCGATTTTAGAGTCTGAAACTTTTCGTCTTGAAATCGATTTGGATGACCCTTTCTAGACTAATTGGACCCCAAGGAAACCAGAAAAGACCTTAAAAACCATGTAGGACCAACAGCTTAAAAGATACGAAGAAAATTCCACGTTTTCGAGCTGTAACTTTTGATCCGCTGCTCGCAGCCATTCGAAACCATGACCAATCGATTCCTTGCGCAAAATTACGTCGATATAGGGTATAAAAACATCCGTTGTATCATTTTTCAAAATCGGCGAATTTTCGACCAAAAAAATCCAAAGGGGTTAACCTTCCTTTTTCTGCGATTTTGGAGTCTGAAACCTTTCGTCTTGGAATCGATTCGGATGACCCTTTCTAGACTAATTGGACCCCAAGGAAACCAGAAAAGACCTTAAAAACCTTGTAGGACCAACAGCTTAAAAGATACGAAGAAAATTCCACGTTTTTGAGCTGTAACTTTTGATCCGCTGCTCGCAGCCATTCGAAACCATGACCAATCGATTCCTTGCGCAAAATTACGTCGATATAGGGTATAAAAACATCCGTTGTATCATTTTTCAAAATTAGCGAATTTTTGACCGAAAAAATCCAAAGGGGTTAACCTTCCTTTTTCTGCGATTTTGGAGTCTGAAACTTTTTGTCTTGGAATCGATTCGGATGACCCTTTCTAGACTAATCGGACCCCAAGGAAACCAGAAAAGACCTTAAAAACCTTGTAGGACCAACAGCTTAAACGATACGAAGAAAATTCCACGTTTTTGAGCTGTAACTTTTGATCCGCTGCTCGCAGCCATTCGAAACCATGACCAATCGATTCCTTGCGCAAAATTACGTCGATATAGGGTATAAAAACATCCGTTGTATCATTTTTCAAAATCAGCGAATTTTCGACCGAAAAAATCCAAAGGGGTTAACCTTCCTTTTTCTGCGATTTCGGAGTCTGAAACTTTTCGTCTTGGAATCGATTTGGATGACCCTTTCTAGACTAATTGGACCCCAAGGAAACCAGAAAAGACCTTAAAAACCATGTAGGACCAACAGCTCAAAAGATACGAAGAAAATTCCACGTTTTTGAGCTGTAACTTTCGATCCGCTGCTCGCAGCCATTCGAAACCATGACCAATCGATTCCTTGCGCAAAATTACGTCGATATAGGGTATGAAAACATCTGTTGTATCATTTTTCAAAATCGGCGAATTTTCGACCGAAAAAATCCAAAGGGGTTAACCTTCCTTTTTCTGCGATTTTGGAGTCTGAAACCTTTCGTCCTGGGACCGATTCGGATGACCCTCACTAGACCAATCGGACCCCAAGGAAACCAGAAAAGACTCTTAAAACCTTGTAGGACCAACCGCTTCAGAGATACGAAGAAAATTTTACGTTTTTGAGCTGTCACTTTTGATCCGCTGCTCGCAGCCATTCGAAACCATGACCAATCGATTCCTTGCGCAAAATTACGTCGATATAGGGTATAAAAACATCCGTTGTATCATTTCTTAAAATCGGCGAATTTTTGACCGAAAAAATCCAAAGGGGTTAACCTTCCTTTTTCTGCGATTTCGGAGTCTGAAACTTTTCGTCTTGGAATCGATTTGGATGACCCTTTCTAGACTAATTGGACCCCAAGGAAACCAGAAAAGACCTTAAAAACCATGTAGGACCAACAGCTCAAAAGATACGAAGAAAATTCCACGTTTTTGAGCTGTAACTTTCGATCCGCTGCTCGCAGCCATTCGAAACCATGACGAATCGATTCCTTGCGCAAAATTACGTCGATATAGGGTATGAAAACATCTGTTGTATCATTTTTCAAAATCGGCGAATTTTCGACCGAAAAAATCCAAAGGGGTTAACCTTCCTTTTTCTGCGATTTTGGAGTCTGAAACCTTTCGTCCTGGGACCGATTCGGATGACCCTCACTAGACCAATCGGACCCCAAGGAAACCAGAAAAGACTCTTAAAACCTTGTAGGACCAACCGCTTCAGAGATACGAAGAAAATTTTACGTTTTTGAGCTGTCACTTTTGATCCGCTGCTCGCAGCCATTCGAAACCATGACCAATCGATTCCTTGCGCAAAATTACGTCGATATAGGGTATAAAAACATCCGTTGTATAATTTTTTAAAATCGGCGAATTTTTGACCGAAAAAATCAAAAGGGGTTAACCTTCCTTTTCCTGCGATTTCGGAGTCTGAAACTTTTCGTCTTGGAATCGATTCGGATGACCCTTTCCAGACTAATTGGACCCCAAGGAAACCAAAAAAGACCTTGAAAACCTTGTAGGACCAACAGCTTAAAAGATACGACGAAAATCTTACGTTTTTGAGCTGTTACTTTTGATCCGCTGCTCGCAGCCATTCGAAACCATGACCAATCGATTCCTTGCGCAAAATTACGTCAATATAGGGTATAAAAACATCCGTTGTATCATTTTTCAAAATCAGCGAATTTTTGACTGAAAAAATCCAAAGGGGTTAACCTTCCTTTTTCTGCGATTTTGGAGTCTGAAACTTTTCGTCTTGGAATCGATTCGGATGACCCTTTCTAGACTAATCGGACCCCAAGGAAACCAGAAAAGACCTTAAAAACCATGTAGGACCAACAGCTTAAAAGATACGAAGAAAATTCCACGTTTTCGAGCTGTAACTTTTGATCCGCTGCTCGCAGCCATTCGAAACCATGACCAATCGATTCCTTGCGCAAAATTACGTCGATATAGGGTATGAAAACATCCGTTGTATCATTTTTCAAAATCAGCGAATTTTCGACCGAAAAAATCCTAAGGGGTTAACCTTCCCTTTTCTGCGATTTCGGAGTCTGAAACTTTTCGTCTTGGAATCGATTTGGATGACCCTTTCTAGACTAATTGGACCCCAAGGAAACCAGAAAAGACCTTAAAAACCATGTAGGACCAACAGCTCAAAAGATACGAAGAAAATTCCACGTTTTTGAGCTGTAACTTTCGATCCGCTGCTCGCAGCCATTCGAAACCATGACCAATCGATTCCTTGCGCAAAATTACGTCGATATAGGGTATGAAAACATTTGTTGTATCATTTTTCAAAATCGGCGAATTTTCGACCGAAAACATCCAAAGGGGTTAACCTTCCTTTTTCCGCGATTTTGGAGTCTGAAACCTTCCGTCCTGGGACCGATTCGGATGACCCTCACTAGACCAATCGGACCCCAAGGAAACCAGAAAAGACCTTTAAAACCTTGTAGGACCAACCGCTTTAGAGATACGAAGAAAATTTTACGTCTTTGAGCTGTCACTTTTGATCCGCTGCTCGCAGCCATTCGAAACCATGACCAATCGATTCCTTGCGCAAAATTACGTCGATATAGGGTATAAAAACATCCGTTGTATCATTTCTCAAAATCGGCGAATTTTTGACCGAAAAAATCCAAAGGGGTTAACCTTCCTTTTTCTGCGATTTTGGAGTCTGAAACTTTTCGTCTTGGAATCGATTCGGATGACCCTTTCAGGACTAATTGGACCCCAAGGAAACCAGAAAAGACCTTGAAAACCATGTAGGACCAACAGCTTAAAAGATACGACGGAAATTTCACGTTTTTGAGCTGTAACTTTTGATCCGCTGCTCGCAGCCATTCGAAACCATGACCAATCGATTCTTTCCGCAAAATTACGTCGATATAGGGTACAAAAACATCCGTTGTATCATTTTTCAAAATCGGCGAATTTTTGACCGAAAAAATCTAAAGGGGTTAACCTTCCTTCTTTTGCGATTTTTGAGTCTGAAACTTTTCGTCTTGGAATCGATTCGGATGACCCTTTCGAGACTAATTGGACCCCAGGGAAACCAGAAAAGACCTTAAAAACCTTGTAGGACCAACAGCTTAAAAGATACGAAGAAAATTTCACGTTTTTGAGCTGTAACTTTTGATCCGCTGCTCGCAGCCATTCGAAACCATGACCAATCGATTCCTTGCGCAAAATTACGTCGATATAGGGTATGAAAACATCCGTTGTATCATTTTTCAAAATCAGCGAATTTTCGACCGAAAAAATCCAAAGGGGTTAACCTTCCCTTTTCTGCGATTTCGGAGTCTGAAACTTTTCGTCTTGGAATCGATTCGGATGACCCTTTCAGGACTAATTGGACCCCAAGGAAACCAGAAAAGACCTTGAAAACCATGTAGGACCAACAGCTTAAAAGATACGACGGAAATTTCACGTTTTTGAGCTGTAACTTTTGATCCGCTGCTCGCAGCCATTCGAAACCATGACCAATCGATTCTTTCCGCAAAATTACGTCGATATAGGGTACAAAAACATCCGTTGTATCATTTTTCAAAATCGGCGAATTTTTGACCGAAAAAATCTAAAGGGGTTAACCTTCCTTCTTTTGCGATTTTTGAGTCTGAAACTTTTCGTCTTGGAATCGATTCGGATGACCCTTTCGAGACTAATTGGACCCCAGGGAAACCAGAAAAGACCTTAAAAACCTTGTAGGACCAACAGCTTAAAAGATACGAAGAAAATTTCACGTTTTTGAGCTGTAACTTTTGATCCGCTGCTCGCAGCCATTCGAAACCATGACCAATCGATTCCTTGCGCAAAATTACGTCGATATAGGGTATAAAAACATCCGTTGTATCATTTTTCAAAATCAGCGAATTTTCGACCGAAAAAATCCAAAGGGGTTAACCTTCCTTTTCCTGCGATTTTGGAGTCTGATACTTTTCGTCTTGGAATCGATTCGGATGACCCTTTCTAGACTAATTGGACCCCAGGGAAACCAGAAAAGACCTTAAAAACCTTGTAGGACCAACAGCTTAAAAGATACGAAGAAAATTCCACGTTTTGGAGCTGTATCTTTCGATCCGCTGCTCGCAGCTATTCGAAACCATGACCAATCGATTCCTTGCGCAAAATTACGTCGATATAGGGTATAAAAACATCCATTGTATCATTTTTCAAAATCGGCGAATTTTTGACCGAAAAAATCAAAAGGGGTTAACCTTCCTTTTCCTGCGATTTCGGAGTCTGAAACTTTTCGTCTTGGAATCGATTCGCATGACCCTTTCCAGACTAATTGGACCCCAAGGAAACCAAAAAAGACCTTGAAAACCTTGTAGGACCAACAGCTTAAAAGATACGACGAAAATTGTACGTTTTTGAGCTGTAACTTTTGATCCGCTGCTCGCAGTCATTCGAAACCATGACCAATCGATTCCTTGCGCAAATTTACGTCGATATAGGGTATCAAAACATCCATCGTATCATTTTTCAAAATCGGCGAATTTTTGACCGAAAAAATCCAAAGGGGTTAACCTTCCTTTTTCTGCGATTTCGGAGTCTGAAACTTTTCGTCTTGGAATCGATTCGGATGACCCTTTCCAGACTAATTGAACCCCAAGAAAACCAAAAAAGACCTTAAAAACCTTGTAGGATCAACAGCTTAAAAGATCCGAAGAAAATTCCACGTTTTTGAGCTGTAACTTTTGATCCGCTGCTCGCAGCTATTCGAAACCATGACCAATCGATTCCTTGCGCAAAATTACGTCGATGTAGGGTATAAAAACATCCGTTGTATAATTTTTCAAAATCGGCGAATTTTCGACCGAAAAAATCAAAAGGGGTTAACCTTCCTTTTCCTGCGATTTTCGAGTCTGAAACTTTTTGTCTTGGAATCGATTCGGATGACCCTTTCCAGACTAATTGGACCCAAAGGAAACCAGAAAAGACCTCAAAAACCTTGTAGGACCAACAGCTTAAAAGATACGAAGAAAATTCCACGTTTTTGAGCTGTAACTTTTGATCCGCTGCTCGCAGATATTCGAAACCATGACCAATCGATTCTTTCCGCAAAATTACGTCGATATAGGGTACAAAAACATCCGTTGTATCATTTTTCAAAATCGGCGAATTTTTGACCGAAAAAATCCAAAGGGGTTAACCTTCCTTTTTCTGCGATTTTGGAGTCTGAAACTTTTCGTCTTGAAATCGATTTGGATGACCCTTTCTAGACTAATTGGACCCCAAGGAAACCAGAAAAGACCTTAAAAACCATGTAGGACCAACAGCTTAAAAGATACGAAGAAAATTCCACGTTTTCGAGCTGTAACTTTTGATCCGCTGCTCGCAGCCATTCGAAACCATGACCAATCGATTCCTTGCGCAAAATTACGTCGATATAGGGTATAAAAACATCCGTTGTATCATTTTTCAAAATCGGCGAATTTTCGACCAAAAAAATCCAAAGGGGTTAACCTTCCTTTTTCTGCGATTTTGGAGTCTGAAACCTTTCGTCTTGGAATCGATTCGGATGACCCTTTCTAGACTAATTGGACCCCAAGGAAACCAGAAAAGACCTTAAAAACCTTGTAGGACCAACAGCTTAAAAGATACGAAGAAAATTCCACGTTTTTGAGCTGTAACTTTTGATCCGCTGCTCGCAGCCATTCGAAACCATGACCAATCGATTCCTTGCGCAAAATTACGTCGATATAGGGTATAAAAACATCCGTTGTATCATTTTTCAAAATTAGCGAATTTTTGACCGAAAAAATCCAAAGGGGTTAACCTTCCTTTTTCTGCGATTTTGGAGTCTGAAACTTTTTGTCTTGGAATCGATTCGGATGACCCTTTCTAGACTAATCGGACCCCAAGGAAACCAGAAAAGACCTTAAAAACCTTGTAGGACCAACAGCTTAAACGATACGAAGAAAATTCCACGTTTTTGAGCTGTAACTTTTGATCCGCTGCTCGCAGCCATTCGAAACCATGACCAATCGATTCCTTGCGCAAAATTACGTCGATATAGGGTATAAAAACATCCGTTGTATCATTTTTCAAAATCAGCGAATTTTCGACCGAAAAAATCCAAAGGGGTTAACCTTCCTTTTTCTGCGATTTCGGAGTCTGAAACTTTTCGTCTTGGAATCGATTTGGATGACCCTTTCTAGACTAATTGGACCCCAAGGAAACCAGAAAAGACCTTAAAAACCATGTAGGACCAACAGCTCAAAAGATACGAAGAAAATTCCACGTTTTTGAGCTGTAACTTTCGATCCGCTGCTCGCAGCCATTCGAAACCATGACCAATCGATTCCTTGCGCAAAATTACGTCGATATAGGGTATGAAAACATCTGTTGTATCATTTTTCAAAATCGGCGAATTTTCGACCGAAAAAATCCAAAGGGGTTAACCTTCCTTTTTCTGCGATTTTGGAGTCTGAAACCTTTCGTCCTGGGACCGATTCGGATGACCCTCACTAGACCAATCGGACCCCAAGGAAACCAGAAAAGACTCTTAAAACCTTGTAGGACCAACCGCTTCAGAGATACGAAGAAAATTTTACGTTTTTGAGCTGTCACTTTTGATCCGCTGCTCGCAGCCATTCGAAACCATGACCAATCGATTCCTTGCGCAAAATTACGTCGATATAGGGTATAAAAACATCCGTTGTATCATTTCTTAAAATCGGCGAATTTTTGACCGAAAAAATCCAAAGGGGTTAACCTTCCTTTTTCTGCGATTTCGGAGTCTGAAACTTTTCGTCTTGGAATCGATTTGGATGACCCTTTCTAGACTAATTGGACCCCAAGGAAACCAGAAAAGACCTTAAAAACCATGTAGGACCAACAGCTCAAAAGATACGAAGAAAATTCCACGTTTTTGAGCTGTAACTTTCGATCCGCTGCTCGCAGCCATTCGAAACCATGACCAATCGATTCCTTGCGCAAAATTACGTCGATATAGGGTATGAAAACATCTGTTGTATCATTTTTCAAAATCGGCGAATTTTCGACCGAAAAAATCCAAAGGGGTTAACCTTCCTTTTTCTGCGATTTTGGAGTCTGAAACCTTTCGTCCTGGGACCGATTCGGATGACCCTCACTAGACCAATCGGACCCCAAGGAAACCAGAAAAGACTCTTAAAACCTTGTAGGACCAACCGCTTCAGAGATACGAAGAAAATTTTACGTTTTTGAGCTGTCACTTTTGATCCGCTGCTCGCAGCCATTCGAAACCATGACCAATCGATTCCTTGCGCAAAATTACGTCGATATAGGGTATAAAAACATCCGTTGTATCATTTCTTAAAATCGGCGAATTTTTGACCGAAAAAATCCAAAGGGGTTAACCTTCCTTTTTCTGCGATTTTGGAGTCTGAAACTTTTTGTCCCGGGATCGATTCGGATGACCTGTTCTAGACTAATTGGACCTCAAGGAAACCTGAAAAGACCTTCAAAACGACGAAAGAGTTTTAGGTGAGGAGACGCACATGAATTACACAAGAAACAATCAATCACTTTATTTATCACAATACAGATCACATCAGATGGTCACAAATACATTGTCATTCATATTTATTGTGTCGTGCGGAGAAATATTCCACTTGTGACAGGCTGGAACTGAAACTTCACTTATAAACTATGAAAATAATTACATTATTCAATACTATAAATATATCTTTCTCAAGGTATTTGATATAGCACTTCTCTACTCTCAGCGTAGTTTTTTTGTACGGAACGATTTCCTACGAAACGTTCAATCATTCTTTTGCATTGCTGTGTGACTTTCAGACTAATACTATTCTGCAACTAATGAAAGTGTAACACCGGCACCAACACACTTGTAGTAAGATCGAGGCACATTGAATAAACCGGAACTAACACTTTGTACTGATTCATTTGTGACTTGGTCTTGAGTCGTGTTTCTAATGCTGGTTGCAAATTTCATGTTTTCCAGACGCAACTTGTGATCCTTCGCTCCCAGCGTATTCTGACTGCGTGCAATCGATTCCACTTGTAAAATCGCGTCGATATTGTGCATTAAAGATTGGATTTCAGCATCATCCAAATTCGTCAAATTTTCACAATAAATCCAAGAGGGTTTGCCTTTTTCCTATGAGCAAAAAATGTTCAGTTTTACAGCCGATTTGCATCATCCTTATCAGACTTATTGGACCCTCAAGAACGCGGAAAAAATTTCAAAAAGAGTATAGGACCAACAGCAGAGAAATTACGGAAAAAGTCGTTTTGTCTTTCATGTTCCATTCTGGACTCGCTGCTTGCAGCTACTTTAGACTACGCGCAATTGTATCCTTACGCATAACTGTGTCAATACAGCGTCTGAACAAATTGATCAAACCGTTTTGTAAGTACTCTTTTGAAACGCGACCTCCATCTATATTTTTGCACAGAAGTAACGGGCGCAAGACGAAAATCTGGACACCATTCGAACTGCTGCAAAATGTTTTGTAGGGACTCCGCGTGTAAAGAGTCGTTGCAAAAGTGCAAAGTTCTATGGCAACCACGCACCAATTTGCCTCGCACGGCATTAGGGTCTATGAAATTCGTCCGAATGACGAGACGAAGTAACAACCGAATCAAAATCTAATCAAATTACCGCTCGGTAAAGAGGATCGCTAGCTAATTCTCCTTTTCGTACTTATCGGGTCAGGAATTCTGAGAATTAATTGAACCCCATCGCCGTTATTCGGATAAATTGCGTATAAAGTAATAGCAAAACTCGTCCGCGAAGATTATTGTCAATTGTGAATTTATCTCCGAACTACTTTCTGCATGATCGGCTGAAATAGCTGTGATGCTAAATTTCGGTCGGTAGTTCCATAGACATACCTATAAGAATTTGAATAGACGCTTCAGCCGCCATGTTGCTTTCATCATCTGTGGTTTTCAGTGGGTTTTCACTTTTTTACTACTAAATACTGATCGTCTCGCACATTCGCAATCCTTCGCAATCTTCACGCGCCAACACAGCGCCGAGGCGGGAGGCCACCGAGTTGAAGTTGTGAATATCTGATTATGCATATACTTTTTCAATTATCCCGCACTCAAGGTTTCATTATACAATTATTTGTGTACTGTAATTATCCCACAATTTGTAAATTATAATTCATTTGTAAAGCAATAATATTTTTATAAAGAACTGCGCCAAGTAACTTCAGCCCATGTATGTGTTTATATATATACATCGTTATGGATTTGGTTGTACGTTAACTAAAAATATACTTTTCCTAATCTGCGTAATTATTCATTATGATTCAATCAGAGCAGTCATTGATTATCACAAACAAACTGTCACATAGTTACATGTAACGTGATAAAAATCAGTCAAAGTTGACTTTAACTATTCTAACCTCTAACATAATTCTTCATACGTAAACAAAACACTGAGTACATACATAGCCACTTCATAGCATTGAATTGCTCTTGGTTTTAGAAACGAAAAAAAATCCCCCAGACCTACCGTTTTGTGTAGGAATTCTTGTTTCTCAGTTTAAAAGTGTTTTGTTTCACCTTCTTAAACCATCTGCATCCAACTACTGAGGATGTTATAACACCCAACTTCTCAAATACAATTTTAGGAGCTCTCCTTCAAAGATGCCGTTCACAGCTGACGCAGCGGCACATCAAATACAGGTACCAGCAGCATATTCAGAAATCAAACTCGCTGTCAAAATAATTTTAAATCAGCCTTGTCAAATGGTTTATACGATATGAATAACAATGGATGTTTCAGGAGCGGCTCAAGAACATATACAATTTAATATTTGAGATAGAAGAAGAACGCAATCGATCCGAACATAATTTGAATAATATCACCAAGGCTCATGATAAAATAACACCAGACGATAAAGTCTCTCCTTACTATCAACAAAAATTAAAAAGTTTATATAGCGCTGCTGTTTCTGATGCTCAACAAGAAGAGGAGCTGATACGAAAAGCGCTGGCTAAAATTAACGAAATTAGGGCAATTCGAAATGAGCGTAGAATTCAAGTACGTTAATGTAAAAGTAACAGAGTATTAAAAATTTGCATTACCAGAGAAAGTTCACAAATCCAAGTGAAAATATAAATTCCAGATGAAGTATTGCCATATTCATAGATGAAGTCCTTGAGAATATGTCTAACAATTTTACATACTTTTAGACAACTGGTGGTCCAAATTATTCAGATTCTATTTCACGATAATTTTATTGCAGACAAAAAATATACACTCGTCTGTATACTTTGTAAATATATGAAACACTTGGAAAACAGTTATTTGCTAGCGATATGTTATTCATGAAATTTAACAAATTGTTCAATTACTGTGAAAGAATGACAAAAACCTTCGTTCTTATGTAGGCACGTAATGCCGGAAACAAGGAAACAATACGACGAGGTGCATTGATGAAAATGTTGTTAAGCTCTGCACAAACTCTACCACTTTACGTTGGTAAATCACCTGGAGCAAAACCGCCCCCACTATGTGGCGCAATTCCAGCTGAAGTTACATATATAGCAAAGGTATGAAGGGAATAGTTTGTAAAACATTTGAATTTACGTCAAATGATATATTAATAATATTTTTCAGATGGGAGATATGGTTGCCGCGCTCGTAAAGGGATCAGAAGAAGAGGAGAATTGGATTCTTGCTGAAGTTGTTCAATTTAATCCAACAACGAGTAAATATGAAGTCGATGACATAGATGAGGAACAAAAGGATAGACACGTTCTTTCAAAGCGACGTGTTGTCCCGTTGCCTCTGATGCGAGCAAACCCAGAGACAGATGCCCACGCATTATTTCCAAAAGGATCTATAGGTATGGGTATATGCTTGTTTTATAACTAACTACGGTTATTCCCAACTCTATAATGCAGTATGATTTTGCTTTTAAAGTTATGGCGCTCTACCCGCAAACAACATGCTTTTACAAGGCTGTTGTTAATCAGCTACCGACTACCGCGACTGAAGAGTACGAAGTACTATTCGAAGATGCAACGTATGCAGACGGATACTCCCCACCTTTAAATGTTGCGCAACGTTACGTTATATCCATAAAGGAGAGTAAGAAAAATAAAAGTCAATCTTGAAGAGAAGCAAATGTATTATTCACTCTAGAGAATCAGTAACGTATGATGATGATATTGGAATTTTCGAAGCATTAATTCAGATAAAATCACGTCTAATCGAGATGGTGTACAATTCAAATCATGCAATCATACCACTGCCATGAATTATTTTCATAATTACAGTACGAATTTTCTGTAATTCTATATTTACGTAGCCAAATGAATAGAAATCGACTTTTATTTATTAGAGGTTTGTATAACTTCATCAAAGTGTATATAATCAATAAACAGGTGAAATTTTCTATGCTAGTATGTATATGTATTTTATACATATTGCGCACATATACATCTAAAATATTATCAAAATTATAACTTGAATTACTCAAAATTATGCATAAGGATTCTTTATTTGTCCATTCAATCATCTTACATTTATTTTTTAACATGTTTTTTCCTCTTATCTATTTTCTTTTCTTATTTTTTTTTCCTAGTGAGAAATAAAAATTGTTCATGAATACGTGTTATGTCGCTGAATCGAAGGTGATGCTGCACCGCACCTGCAAAATACTTAGCGACATGGGAGTAATGTGGGTTTAATTAGACTTTCGGTCTCTAACATGAACACCAGAACTTTTTAGTGCTCAAAACGCACTCGGAAGTACATTTTGTATAAATATCGGTAATAACGATCAATCCTCGTCTTACAAAGTAGAATTCAACACGTTTTTTTTTAACTTTAAATCAAATTAAAAATCTATTCTTAAAACGGTCCTACTTAATGAAAATTGCAATAACATCAAACTGTGTTGCTTTTGAAAAACTATTTTTATAATTAAAAAGAATTTTAAAGCAACTTCTTTCACCAAATGCATACAAAACTGGTCAATGAACTGATTAACTCGTTATTAGTTATAAACTATGGGATATAATTCTATTCATTCAGATTGTAGTTCAATGAATTTGTTTCTTCTTTTTCTCTTATCTGCTTCTTTTGTCTAGACATCAGCACATGAATTAACATATGGGTATTTTATGTTTTTTTTCCAAAGAACTTGTGATTCCAAACACACTCCTTTGTAGGTATAACATATGAAAAAGGTGTTCTGCCATGAGCATTTACTGCGTACATAAAACAATACCTGAATAATTATGTGCCTGACAATCGTTTGATATTTGGAATTATGATGAAGTTAATGACAGATTTTTATTGCATGAGTTCGTATTTTGTATTTTTACAAATTGCTATAAGACAAATGATCTGGACCAATAGATATTACTTGTACGTTAAACTGTTTCAGAGAAAAGTGAAAAAAATGAAATAAAATAATCGAAGTCAGGAATAAACTCAAACAATTTGTTTAATTAACTTGGGCATTGAACTATAAATAGCAAAACGACAGCTTGTCTTGATCGATAATTACAATACCGACGCAAAAAAAAATTGCTCCTACAAAAATCATTCCAACTTACCAAGGCATGAGGAAAAAAAAAAGAAAAAAAAAAAAGAATTTGAAGGAAAAAAGTATTCAATGTAACATTTTTACATGAAGAACTGATTGCTACAATATTATTCTTATTGATCCAGGTCTCATTGCTGTTTTCATCATTTTTTGCTGTCGCGTTATAGTTATACGATGAACACTTATTTTGTAATAAAAAATATATGGTGCCTAAAGTACAGAGATAATAAATTACAACACTAGATTGATACATCAATAATCATTACGTACGAAATGAATCTTTTAAATGTTTGCCATCGACATGGTTAAACGACAGAATATATTTTGAATGAGAAACATTCTCCCTCTTTGAATCAATGTCAAATATATAAAAATTGAATATTTACTTGCAGCTACCTAAAATCTTCGAGATCGGGAAGACCTACGATAAGTTGCCTCTGTAGGGTGATTGAAAACTTACGCTAAAAAATAAATTGCTGCAATTATTATCAAATAAATTGAACTACAATTGCGAATGATTGACGATCTGGTATTAAAGAATCAGTGGTTCTTTTTTTCTTTGTTGTCGTTTTTTTCTTTCTTTTCATCTTTACTTTTTTTTTTTTGATTCGATAAAATTACGAAATAGGAATAATTGTGCCCGCTTTGTCCAATCTTTTTTTTTCTTTTGACATGTGGCTTTTTTTCTCTCTCTTTTTTTTCCATCGTTTGAGTTTTTTTTCTGTGGACATATCATAAATATGAAGAGACATGAATTTTCTTATTACAACGAAGATTAACTTGCAGTTTTGGGAATGAATTTTTACAATGGCTACATTCTTGACAGAATGCATAAGATAAAAATATAATGCAACACAGCACAGTTTACTCAAAGGGGGGAGGTTTGGATAAATTATCGGGCTAACGGAATTCAGTCAATTAAGATGACAATATTCATAAAATTTCATAAGATACTTCAAAAGTAATATTTAACAATATACTGTGCTCTGTTGTGCAATTATATTTGACTGAGACTATTAGTCACTATTGAAAATCAACAGGACGCTAAGAGCCATATTCTATGTTGTAGTAGCTGCATCTATTTTTGCTAACCGTAATATCCCGCTAATGGAAAAATAATATTTCCTTTCTCAAAAACACGATTCTTTGAGCATATAAATGACTCCACTAGCAATCGCCTTTGTGCATTTGATGAAAATATGTGCTTTAGCGAATACAGAACCTTAGTCGATAATAATATCTTCAGTGTTACGTCAAGATTTCGATAATTCAATTAGTATTACACCTTAGATGAGAAGTTATTTGAGCCTTGAAAAATCAGCATAGAATATGACTTTGTATGAAGTTCTAGTTGAACTGCAAATATTAATGTAGGCTCTTCCTTTCATTCTTCACAAATAATTATGTACACAACAATTGATCCAGTACTGTCAATTTGCTATTTTCCATTGTTAAAAAAGGCACACAAAATCTAGTTATATTAAAGCCGGTAGCAACATTATACAGTAATGAAGAAATCGGTGTAAGAACATCCAGGTTTCGAAATGAAAACGATAATCCATTCTTCACATTATGTCATTCAACATTCGTAGCAAGCTTACAGACGTTGAATGTGGTACAATTCAAAGTGTAAAAACGGAAATCCGGAAAAATTAGAGTTGGTATTACAAATACTGGCGGCATTGATTCAACTGTCTCCAACTTCTATTGGCTATATCATTGCACGAATGAATTACTCATTTTCATTCAAATCACCATGCTGTGATGAGAATAAAATACCAGGAAAAAATATTTCCAAATACTCACCCTGAATATGAATCAGATGGCACCTCTCCTCATATCGAAGGTCTACAAGCGTCAGTAGGGCATGTAGTAGCCACGCCTGTAACTTCTGTGGCGTTACAAAAAAAAAAGGGAGGAACAATAAAACTTCAATTATTTTGTGAATTTTTGTGTCCTTTGTCCATTGAAAAGTAACTTCTACAGAACGAAATAAAATAGAAAAGTGGAAAGTGGTATCCTAGTACTACTGGATTATTGCTACTTTACGTGCAACAGAAAAAAAACTGTAATACTGTTACTGAGCTATATTTGACTAATACGCGTTCAAACTTGAAAAATATCTCATATCAACACATCGAACAAAGTGACCAAAAATAATACAAAATCGAAGCTTTAAATTCACACAAGTATTTGATAATTGTCATATCCCGATTTATAGGAGAATATTGGGCAGGATTTATCGATTTTATAAAACATGAATACTCTGATGAAGTGACAATCAGAAACGATAAGTACCTGTAACGTTCATTATTTGTGGTATTACAAACTGATAGAGAACTTTGTTTTCACAGTCAACTACATGGAAGTAACGTGCATTTCTGAAGAAAACAGTTTCACACATCTATAAAGTTTTAAAACTTCCAAATTAAAATCAAGTCAAATCCGTCTGAGAATCATAACACCGTATATTTATTTATTATTTATCATTGGCTCGAAACATGCTTATAAAATAAAAATAACAATTACTCGATTATTGTTTTATATAATATTCGGAACAAATCGTCTCCAACAAAACACCCAGAGCCATAAATTAAGCTACGCAGTTGTGAATAAGTAACATATTAATGACCGATATTACCTGGGTCGCCTTGCATATCGGCAGCCAAAATAGGCGCTACCACGACTGATTCGAGCAGCTCCTCTGAATCCACGTGCTCCTCTAGGTCCTCTGCGAATGAATTTTTGCAAAAGTTGGTGAAAATTTGCTGTCAATTCAATAACACAGTTCAACATTTCCAACTATGAATAGAGAAATTACCTGTTGGTGATTGACATGCCTGGTCTATTAGTTCTCTTGGGCATCACTTTGATTTGACGACCTCGGAATAAAGACTCATCCATAGCCATCGCAGTCTGGACCGAATCACGATCCCCAAATTCAATGTAAGCAAAACCTTTGGGATGACCATCGAACTTATTGCACAAAATTGTCACTCTGTTGATACTGCCGCACCCGTGGAAATGCTGCTCCAATTCCTCAGCTGTTGCTCCATAATCAACCTATTATTCGTTTGTTTAAATTAGTTCATTATCCACACTGAAGTCTCGAACTATTGCAATCCTGTTTGCCTTGAAAATGTTTGAAGTGTAGGTAATTCACTACCAATTCGTTCAGTGCACAGAGGTAGGAAAAAATAATCAAATGATTAGTGAATTTACTCACATTTCCAACATAAATCGATCTATTATCCACTTCCATTTTCTCTTCCAAAGACATGTTTAATGGGCTAGCTGTAATTGTAATTCAAGAATTATCGATCAGTTAATGACAGGAGTTTTGCCTACGTAATTATATTTATAACAATGAAAGATTGTTGTCTCATTTTAATTGTTTACAACCCACTTACTGATGCCAGGAGGGCTGCCCATGTTCATTTGCTTGTCAACCTCGGATTGCAATTGTTTTAATTTTTCTGCTTCTTCCTCCATTTCCCTGACACGTGCTTTTATTGCCTCCAATTCCTACATTAAAGAGAGAAGATATTTCTTTTTCTGAATACAATATATAGAACGTTGAACGGTTTGTATAACTGAGGTATCAAATGAAACATAAGGCTTGCTTGTTAAACATCAATTTCTAACAATGTATTTGCGAAGAAAATATTTTGTTTGCTTTGAATAAATATCAGGAACACAACTGAATTATGATGAAAATTCTGCTGAAACAATCAGAATTTATAAGATGAGAAATAAGCTCAGCTCATCTGTTAACAAATTATCTCATAACACTTACCCTGATTCATGGTTTTGCTGACAAGAATATGAAAAAAACGATTTCAGGGACATGAACATGGTCATCTTTACTCTCAGAGTGAAGGATATTTTTGAAGAGAAAAAAAAAAAAAAAAAAACACACGCAAAGGTCTTTCAACTTTTCTAAAATTAGACATTGATTACTATAATATTGACGATTCGAGCCACGAGATCTTCGTAAAACATTACAATGGGATAAATCTTTTGATAAATGATGAATACAAGTCAGATGCTACATAATAGAAAACAATCTTTATGAAATTAGTTATAATCACGAACGCGTCGAGCTGCTAGTCGTGAATAACGGGAATCGGCACACCGTGTGGAAGCTCTTTGC
Organism: Diprion similis; assembly: GCF_021155765.1. Taxonomy (NCBI): domain Eukaryota; kingdom Metazoa; phylum Arthropoda; class Insecta; order Hymenoptera; family Diprionidae; genus Diprion; species Diprion similis. The sequence goes on along the minus strand of NC_060106.1, from coordinate 16,883,516 downwards.
GAGTCGAATAATCTATAAACATCTATGACGTAGTTCTAATAATCGAGGAAGTCTAATGGTACGACGTTGATGGATATTAGCAACATTTGAACGATCACTTACAGGGTCATCAACGTTTGCTTCGCTGTTGTTATGATCTCCGTCACCTCGCATCAAAGTATCGCCATCCTGACCATTTTCTAAGCCATCTAGGCCGTCAATTTGATCGCTGGCTAACAAATCTGTTTCAGACATATCTGTAAACAGAGTGAACGACAGATAAATCGTTTTCCGGTATATTTGCCGAAGTCTATGAAACGAGGAGGGGTTAAACCGCCGCGATATCAAAGAATATTCCCTTTGCCACGAAAAAGAAGAACAGAGAAAAATCGAAAAAAAATTAGAAAAACCGATGCTTACCTCATTCACTACTGTGCGTTAAATGAAATAAAGAAAAAACTCTTTAAAAACTTTTCTCGCTACCGGCTCCACGACGTTTATTTATTTATAGAACTATCTCTCCTCCGATATCTATTAAATTCACGACATGCAACGGCGTATTCGCGGAGGACTCGACACTTTCCGACGCCGCAAACCTGTAGTCAGAGATCAATGAAAAGAGATACGTGTACACTGTACATACGTACAGAAACGAGGCACGCGCTGATTTTGTTACCGGCTGCTTCAACCAACGCTGCTTATTCACCGGCTGCCGCACGATGGCGTACGACGATTCTGAAAAATGAATCAATCTTTTTTTTCTCATTCGGTTCCTTATTTCGTTTTCACGTATCATTGAGTCACATATAATTTTTTCGTCACTTGTGACCTTTTCAAACTTTCTCGCGTAAGGTTTAACGTTGACAAAGTATATTTCTCATTTCTACTGACTTTATAAATCAGTATTCGATGCCACTCTAACACCTAGCCACGGTCTTGTTATATACAGGTTTGGAAGTTGGAACGTCCCAAATTTGCCGATGGTAGGGGAGGTCCTCATTTCGAGGCCGAATTGATAGTTCTGTCAACGGCCACCGTGTATTCCATGGATCCTACACTTTCTAGTCGGGTGAAATCCAGAAAGATAATAACAGACAGAGTGGGCAAGATGCAGTTAAGTTGGAACGGTCGTGCAATTCGGGGTGCGTTCGACTTGGGCGCCGCTAGGTTACGGTTACGGATATTGTAAACCGCCCTTAAAAGCTACCTCAGTTCTCTCTCTCTCTATCTGTTATTACCTCTATGTTGGAATCATATTGAATCGATCAAATTGAAAAGTCGATAATGTAGAGCGCTAGCAAAGAGTGTAAATTGAGCTTAATAAGGTACGACAGCATCCTCTGGGTTGCGTTTGAGGAACTCGGAATTCAGCGGCAACGTTCAGCGTGTTGAAAGTATATTAAAGTTCAGATTAGGTTAAGTTTCATTGAAGGGGTTACCAAGCGCGATTCTGAAATTTACCTTTCATAACAGTACGTGAATTCAGCGGTGACATAAATATGAGTCTCTTTGTTGTAAACAGGTAAGGTTCGATAATTTTTTTCATATCTCCTAGTTTATATTCTTATGTCTTTACGTAATTTTCGAATGACTGTTTCAACTGACAATGAACAACGGCACCCACGTGTTTGACGCACGTGTTTCATGCTGCCTACGTTATTTTCAGCCTTAGAAATTTTCAGTGCTTTTTTAACTTTAATTTGGTGTGGTCAAAGACAGTCTAAGATGAACTTATCGTTTTTATATTTTTTTCAGGTATCAGGGTAACGATGATAATGTAACAGATTCAACGAATACAGAAGACCACTACACAACTTTGTTGAAGAAAATTGAGGAGCGCAAAAAGCGCAAGAGTGCAACACAAGAAAACAAAGTTAATCAAAATGGAGTTCACGGCTCTGAGGTTACGGTTGCGAAGAAGAAGCGTAAGAAACAAAAGACCTTGGCTACTAAAGAAAACGAAGCAGAATGCAAAGACACAGCTACTCCTGAAACAATCACACCGTCTAAACATTTCACTGCTACAGAAGTCAACGACCTTGCAGCTAGTGAACGGCATGAAAGCTTGACAGAAACCACAGGTTCTACGCAAAAGGCAACTGCAAAGAAACCTGATTATCTTATTCTCGGATCTGATTCTCACAAGAAGAAACCAGTTATTAAACGTGTCTTACCTGAATGGTTGTCAAAACCAGAACTAATTTCTGCCGATGTAAATAGCGGCCCTAGTTTATCTGACTTCGAATCGATCTTAGATTCTGATATAATAGATGTTCTTAAGAAAAGCGGAGCAACAAAACTTTTTCCAGTTCAAGCAAACATCATACCATGGTTACTGGAATGCGATAGGCATAGAAAAGTGGGCTGGTGGCCACGAGATGTTTGCATTTCAGCACCTACGGGAAGTGGTAAATGGAATTGTATTTATTACACGATATTTTTCTAGATATATTTGCCTGATTTATGTCTTCTCTTTAATATCACAGTGGTTGTTTCCCAAGTATATCCATGTCTCCATTAATAGATCAATTTTGTTCCAGGAAAAACACTTGCATATGTTTTACCAATTATTCAACTGCTAAAGGATCGATTAGTAAGAAAAGTCCGTTGTCTTGTCGTACTTCCAGTCCAGGAGCTAGCTGCACAGGTCTTTAAAGTGATGAAAACATATTCAGAGCATACAAATTTGCGGGTAACATTGCTCTCAAGTGCTGCTACTTTTCAGCAAGAACAGGAAAAACTTGTCAAACAAGGTTTGTACCTAAATCTGGGCATGATGGAATTTTGGAAGAAATTTTGAATTTTATAAAAACTTACACTTTTGCAGGAAAAAAGAAGTTATACGATAGCATCTAATCAAACCGACTTGTTAACACATTGAATATCTGCTTTAGACGGATCTGGAAACTACATCAGCAAGGTAGATATCATTGTAACAACACCTGGTCGCCTGATAGATCACATTGAAAGAACCAAAGGATTTTCACTATCTTCACTGCGATATCTTGTCATCGACGAAGCTGATAGAGCCACGGATTGGCTGCAGCATCTTCCGGCTCCACATTACGGATCAGCCACTCTTAATATATCCAACATTGACTCAAAGTAACGTATAAAAGTTGCTGATTTTGTTGAATACTAACATTTCAACAACTAACAGTTTTGCTATACACTATAACTCCCTAAATATTTTGAAATTAGGAATCGACCTACTCAGAAGCTATTGTTTAGCGCGACGTTATCTCAGGACCCCGAGAAGCTGAGTAGACTTGGTTTATTTCAACCCAAGTTATTCACATCCGTTCTACCAGAAGACAAAGATATAGATTTAAATTTGGACAAAGCTACCGGAGATTTTGTTGGGCGTTACACTAGTCCGGACGAACTAGTCGAGAAAGCTGTAGAGTGCGAGACTTTGAACAAGCCACTTGCTCTTTTCCAACTATTAACTGGAAGCGACGAAGTGCAAAGAACGCTGGTGTTTACAAACTCCGGAAATACAGCGCATAGATTGGCCTTGCTAATCAGTTTACTGGGTAAAAAGAGAGGATTAACTGTGGCGGAAATGTCTGCACGTTTGGATTACAAAAAACGAGAAAGTGTGTTGTCGAAATTCGCACAAGGAGATATTCAAGTGTAAGTCACAGCGTGTGCATGGTATATAAGCCTGGAAAGGATTGTTAAAATTCAACTGATTTTTAATTTTCGTTAATTCACAGATAATTTCACTCTTAATCGATCTTACTTGATTTATTTCAGGTTGGTTAGCTCGGATGCTTTAGCCCGTGGAATGGATATCTCGGGTGTAAATCTAGTCGTTTCCTACGACTTGCCAAAACACATCAAAGGTTACATTCACAGATCAGGTCGAACAGGTCGAGCTGGTACTCCGGGTACAGCGGTGTCTATTCTAACACCCGCACAGATCGCAGCTTTCACTAAAATGTTGACCAGTGCTCGAAAAACTGTACCTGTTATTGAGAAAATGGATGTTGACTCGTTTTCCGAATCCCCTGATTACGAGGAGCATATAGAAAAGCTGAGAGAAATGTTGGAGGAGGAGCAAACCAACGACTTGAATCATATAAAGTCTGTTAAAAGAAGGCATAAACGGATACATAAGAAGCCATAAGTTCAACTACTGCCTTCTGCTTACAGTAAAATATGGAAAACCACTTTTCTAGACACTTTCTGTAATGTAAATAACGTGTCGGGTAATTCTATCACGTACGATACCGAAAAACAATATTTATGTCCACTGAACTACGTTACGTGAAAAATGCAGTGAAGGATTTAACATCGATAATAACATTTTATTGTCTGAATTTTAATAATATCATACATTGCATTATTATTATTATTATTATTATTATTATTATTATTACTAGTTTACGTTGCTCTATCCGTTTAATTTTAATACCAATTTGAATAATCAACTGTTGGTTACTCTGTTTATATTATTCAATGTTTACGAAGGCAACCATTCATATTATAATAATTTATAAAAAGATAAATGATGTCACTTATCTCGTAAAACGGAGAAAATATTATTACGTAACATTACCAAAAATTCTCATCTTTGACGCGCACGTCACTTACTATCTCCCTTGAAGAACAAATCGGTGCGCAATGAATCACGTCTCGCTTTCTATTAACAAGACATATTTCGTCGATGAGATGGAAGTTTACTTTACTAGAAGTGTGCGGCCTAGCGGGAAACGAGAGGTTGATAACTGGAGTTTGAATAGTTATTTCATCTCGAGTAGGACCTGTGCCAATTTCGACTTTGGAAAGTTTGTAATTAATTATTTGGACGCGGTGAAGTAGGATGAAAAGTAACATGATGAAAAATATCACGAATATCAGGGGGAGTGATAAAAATTGCACAAATTCGAATACGAAAATTTTCGAAAGTAAGCGCAGGCCTTTGATGTTTCAGTAATTTATAATCCATTACATACTTGGCTAAACATGTCCTTTTTCCCAATTATGTTACATCATACATATGAAGTCATATTTTAATTTTACATATAAAATCTAACCAATTCTTATGAATTTATTAGCAATGTTTATCGATACTGCGATTCTTGCACGATTCAACATTCCATTATAATTATTTACAGAATACGGCATGTATATGTATACATATGGCATATAGGTATATATATACTATATATGTATGTTAGGTATTCATTTTATACAGGTATATACTGCTTTATGTTATGTTTATGTACATTTAACGTGGTCCTATATAATTCATATGTGTCGTTGCCAAATATCTATTATATATATATTTATATAATTTTTCTCTCGTTTGCCTTCAATTTATTATTTTTTTATTTTTTTTTGTACTTACAACTTAAAACACGTTCATCAGCATATAGATAGGTATGCCGACTGTGAAGGACCGCAGATTTCTTTGGTTCATTATGAGACAATATTAAACCGTTATTCCTTAATTCCTATTCTTCGAACAACTATACGTATCAACTATTAGCAAATATTTATTGTCACGACACCGTGCTTATTATAATAATTACCAAACAATCTTGTAGGATATTTTTCTTGTAAAATTAATTAACAAAGTTGTGATGGAAGAAATTAACGAAATTTCTTGTCATCGTTCGTCATATAAATTAGAAAATTTCTACATTGTTTGTATGATTTACGGTAATACGAATCAAGTTCTATTTTCCCAGCTGATGGATAATTCAAAGTTCATTTCCCAACGCAATATCGTATGTTTTTGCACCAGAAATTTCGTTGCGCTAGAATAATAGTGATTTGATATTGTATGAATAATGATCATTGACCTACGAGCAAACAAACTTCACTTTGAATATAAACTGCTTCACTCTCGTCGGAATTAATGAACGTCAAATTGAATTTCGAGTTATAATTGCAAATCACTTAGTAAATTCCCAAGCAGTATTAAACTACGTAATAATTCGGAAGTCGGGCAAATTTGTGAGAAACTGGAATTGATGTGAATTCTCACATCGCAGCCTATGCCGAAATCATTTATTTCTAATTGTTAGGAATTGTAGGTATTCATTCACCCTTCAATGTCACTGCGATCTGTGATAATTGATTAGCAAACAGTTTGTGTAACTAGTAATTAAGATCGAAAAGCTCGGTCAATTGAGTCTTGGCGCAGGTAAACATTATATAACATACCCGAAATATATACATACTACTACGATGATACATTGTAGAACAATGTGAGAGAGAGAGAGAGAGAGAGAGAGAGCTATTTACCAAATTGACCTTATTAGGCTTTGATTCTAAGCTAACAAACCCTTGCCGGATCTCAGAACAAAATAGCCCTTCTCGTTAGAGAGGCTCAGGCGAAATACTAACTACTCAATTTCACATAGTAGCAGCAGCTCTCATTCCTGTTGACATTAATCCGCTCGTGGGTCTCAGTCCAATATTCACTGGAATAAAAAATTCTAAGCCATCGAGTCAGTGATTGCCTTTTTTTGAGGGCGATCAAGAACGTCTTTTAACAAACCAGCTCGCAATTACTTACGATTTGTATAACATAATACAAGTATTTGTGTAAGATTTTCTTAATCATATTTTTCATGAAATTTATTCGTCATCGGAAAATCAAAATATACAACGCAGGTGGTGTGACGAAAAAGACAGAAAAACTTTCGCGATGGTCTACAATCGTAAACACCCATTGTCCTGGTGGAAAATTTTTTCGCACTGTGTGAAATCTCTGAATGTAACCCGAATTTGAAAAACCGATCGAACTTGACGCAAAATAAAAAATCATGCAGGTGCAATTTTAGGAAAGTGTATTTACAGTTCTCACCGTGTAATATTTCAAAATAATTATATCACACATGAAACAAACATTTTTTGGGTGTATACTCGACGGATCGCAAGATTACAATGATTGGGCAACTATAAAAAATATTATTCATTTTAAAGAGTCGATGAAGAGTGTTTTTAAATATTGGAAGAACGTCTTGGAAGAATATTATCTTTTGCTCGTATTAACAAAGCGTTGTTATACATTTCTATATAGTTACATATATATTTATACAACTTAGAGATATAGATTGATTAACACGATTTTTTATACATAATCTCCGTGTTATTTTCATATATATGTATTGATTTGCAGGATATATCTCACGTTTTCGTGTTCATGATATAATATGTTAAACGCTCTCTGATCATATATAGCTTAAATCAGTCGATATATCGCCGTTTTAACCAGCTAACTTTGGAATATAATTTTTCCATCCCGATTCGATACTGCGACTTAAATTATTGCAATGTAAAAAAAAAAAATGGTAAAAAAAATAAACAGATACAAACAACGTTAAGAAAATTCTAATCTCACTTTACGAGACCCTCGAAAGTTGCTTCGAAATCGAAAAAAATTCGCCGTACCATTGAAATCCTTGAACTATCACACCAGTTTCACCATGATAATTGCAGGTAATATCTACCCTCATAGACGCTTGATGATTTCAAAAACTGATAATCGTCAGAGCTGAATTACCTTGATCCCGTTAAATCTGGGCTGATAATTACCTCAGTTTTATCCTTAACTTTGTTTGACCGTTCGTTCCGCGGTACATGATCCTTAAATTCAACCCCCTCGCGAATATCATGATAGATAAAATATTGCCCATTGGTATTTACAACAGTACCTATATAGTATAATTGATAACGATGTACAAACAGCAATCATAACACATGTTAACGACGATAAACGATACAAATCTGCAAGCAAGGAATATAATCCTTCACTTATACACCGCTGTAACGAAGAGCAGGAACAGCAGCAGCGTCGCCTTCTTCAGGCCGAAGAACCGCTTCCTGCTCGCCGTGTTCAGGATCACCCAGGGGGGAGAGAGGGAAGGCACCGTCAGAGGTTCCTCGGTGCGATGTCCGTCCTGCGTGCTTCCGCTTCCGCCCATCCTCTGGGTGGTCGCAAGGTCCTCGTCGTTGCCCACAAATCCATCATCGCCTTCGGCTCGGCCGCCGTAAATTTTTCCGTTCTTTTTCTTAGTCCTTGGTGGTTTTTTCCGCGGCCGAGGATCCGTGTTTCTCGTCAAACTCACCGGCGTCGTTTTCGGCAGATTTAACTCTGCAGATGCGGAAGGAAAACACGGTCAGAGGCCAACCCGGACACGCGGGATTCTTTTGATCTTTTTTTATGCGCGACAGCACCCCGAAATGTATTTTTATCCCTCTTTATCATTCCTTTTTTCTTCTGAATTTTTAAAAGTAAACTCACCCTGCAGCCGGACCACCCCCTCGGCTTTTCCAAGCGCGTTCTCCGCCGAACAAACATAGCTACCAAGGTCCCTTTGTTCCAGAGAACGAATCGTCAGATTCATCTGCCACGAGTAGTCGTTCACCGGCGCTTCCTCCATCTTGTATTTCTCGTTCGGTAGCAATTTCTCACCTCAACAAAGGTTTCCAATAATTATTATTATTGTTAATATCAAATGAATTCTTCTCACATTATCTCCATTTGAAAAATGCATAACTCAAAATATACTACGAAGAGATTACATCTTCGATATCGATTATGCCTTGAATATTTTTCGAGTTCCTATCGCAATAAGTCAGAGGTCCCGAGCTATAACAAGTGATTACAAACAAAAATAAAAATACAAAAAATAAACCAATTATGTCATTTCAATTTGCAGATGATTCGGTCTAAACTAGAGTTCATATATCTTGAAAGCAATGTTTTGTGAAAAATGAAAGGCAAAGTGAGTATATTAGCCGAGTAAACGTCGTCCCGTATTCTCGCGATATTCTATGAGTTTATCCTGCAGTACAGAAAGTTTCGTAGTTACAGATACACGCGCACACGACTGTGAAACCACTAGGGAAAAGTGCAGCCTTTAATTAGTTCGACTTTCAAGAGCAATTGCACGGAAAGCTTGCGTCAAATTGAAACTCGGTTTAATTCAACAGGCTGCACAGCTGCACCGAGCCGTGATGCAGTGAGTTATAATATAGACTTTGGCACGTATGTATGTACAATGCATTGTGCATGCGCTCGAAAAATAATAATCATGAATCCGTTGAGCAGCTGCTCATTATAACACAACTCGTAACTTATTTCTTGAATAATTATTTTGAAATTAGGTGAAAATATGTCCATAAGCCCGCGGTACGTAATAAAATAAAAGGGCATACTTATCGCTTACCTGTGTCTTTGTACCACGTGTTCATGGCTCGGGGTGAGGCTTCGACGGAACATTGAAGCAACACGTCGCTGTGAAGAGGCGCAGCCACGAGCTGAGTGTGGACCTTGATTAGCGGCTGGACTAAAAATCGGGAACAAGAACAAAGTTTGTCTTATTTTTGTTCCTTGATCGACGTATGACAAGAGATAGAAAAATTGTAAAGTAGAGTTGTAAAAAACTGTAAGTGCCTGCAACCAAAAATTTCAATCAAAAAAACGGAGATAAACTATTTTTTATACAGAAAAAATATAAGCGGTTTTAAGCTGGCCATGAGCCAGCTCTCAAACTTCCCATTTTCACACCGCAGGTTCGAAGTTCGCAGAAAAAATAATAATAATAATATTCAATTCGAATTCCGAACTATAAATTCAGATCCGTGATCAACGATTCAGAGCCTCTGGTACACTATTACAAATTTTGTAAGTCTGACCTTGGATATGTTATCGGTGACCCAAAAAACCTTGGCCTACTAATTCTACCAAAATTCGAAATCCGACTTTGAATTCGTTATTAGCGACTCAAAAATCCTTGTGGTTTCAATTTTCATTCAAATCGATTCATCCATTCTCAAGATATTATAGTTTTGATTATATTTCTTGAAATTTTATTATTTAAATCATTTGAAAAGAACAGAACCGATTAAAACAAAAATCTAATCAGTTTTTAGTTTGGAGGAGCCGCGTCGATGGAGATCAAAATCATTGAAATCCGGTAACTCGTTCTCGAGATATCGTCGGATAAAATAACTGACCACACGCATGCCTACATACAGACGTCAATCCGAAAATGGTCGGTGGTGATTCTCTAGATCTCTTAACGTCAAGATCTATTAAAAACTTAACATTCCATTTTTGGTGTGATTACAATAACTTCCATTTTTCTCTAAAAACAACGAAACTGGAAGTTAAAAAACTAGCATTTTCAGCCTATTCAAATTCTCCTCATCAATTTTCTCTGCAATTTAAATCACATAACCCGAAATATCGACAATGTTTTCCACTCACAATGCACATCGATGGAGTATCTCTTACTGACACTCGGAGGAATGCCGTTGCTGGCAATGCAGAGGTAGGATCCCATTTCTTGTCGGAGAACGCCGGTTAGCTCGAGTATTTCGCCGTCGTGGTACTTGAGTGCTGCGTATAATAATTACGAGGGTTCAGAGTCATTATCTCGCTCGGTTTAGGTTTACACACGTAGGTGGGTGCAAGTGTGTAATAATTATTTAAAAAAAAGATGCAGTATACCGTAAAACCGTACGTATCTAAACGTGAGGGGCGAGGAAAGGGGGATGGGGGGGGGGGATATCCCAGGGGAATTTTAATAAAGTAAAAAAGGTGTCTTGCACACTGTGCTTACCTTCCTTCTGATTGTCGTGCCGCAGGATTATGTTCCGGCCATCCTCTCGGCGCCACGTTACGTTGGGCATCGGAGTTCCGGTTGCCTGACATCGCAGTCTAATATTCCCACCTTCCTTGGCGACGAGGCCGTCGGCAGAGGCGTCGTCCTTAATGTCCGGCGGGATTACTACCTCCATGTAACCGTTCTGGGCAGAGTCATATTATCATGTAATGATAAACTGGTAACTCGATGGGATTAACCCATTGCCTGTATGCAGCCGAGCCAGTGGCAATGTGCGTGAATGATAAGTAATTGTAAGATGAATCCAGGATGAACCGGAATTCAGGAAAAGGGGAAAAACCGTTTGAAAAAATTTCAGGAACGCTAATTGCAATAATATATACCTATATGTTACACGCCTAATTCAAAATATGAGTTTAAATATTTTGAAGGAGTTCTAATTGTGAAACCGTTTTTCAATCTTCTTTCACATTCGAATTTGCTCATAATCAAATTCATTTCACGTATATGTAGTAGCCATGAACGTTGTTTCGTATATTTTTCTCCAGTATCATTGGCAAAAATAATATCGCTGGAATCCTTTATTCAGATCATCAATAATAATTGATATCAAAAGTTTGTAAATTTACAGGCCAAAGAATGATTGCAAAGAAAATCCGTTGAAATAGAATCATAACACGTTTAACAAGGATATTTTTGAGTACATGAATTTACTTTTTTCTTCATTTCTGTCCCTTAATTTTTATATTTGGATACGACTCTCACCTGACTTCGCATCGGGTCCGTGTTCACTTGACACATGTACGTCCCCGAGTCGTTTTTCTGAACATTCGCTACATGGAGCTTCCAAGTGTTATGGCCATTGTGCGTAACAGATAGTCGTGGATTATGGGCGACCATATGCGTGTGGATCGCCAAAATGGCTCTCGAGTCTGACTTGATCCAGGCGACCTGAAATCGAGGTCGAACGATCGATTAATTTACCAATGATTGCTCGCGTATCAGGAGTTTAAGAAAATTGGTTAAAGCTGTGTATAATAAAGAAACACATTTGAGTCGTTCTTCAATTGATGATGCAATTGAATGTAGGTATAGAGGTAGGGGTGATATAACGTTATTTTTCAAAATGTTTTTTAAACAGTCAAAAATGACTTCTATAAACATTATCCAGCATTATTTTGATTTTTCAAAAATTAAGAAAAAAAAATTCTTCCATGAAATCTGAAAATGATCATTTTTGTTTTCTTTGGTTAGAATAACAAAAAAAAAGCTTCAGCGTATTTGAATTCTTGATAACTAAGTATTTTAAGTACCCCGTTTTGCCCCCTCGCCCTATAATAATTCCGGAAACGATATTGAATATTTCGTCACAAATATCCCGGATTAACTCTGCAGGCTGGGTAATTCCTAGCTAATGTAAACATCATTGACTTCCGGGTCATAATTTACGTGTAATTTACATAAATAATACATGACATGTATGTAGAACAGGTACATTTCACATATGATTATAGATACAGGTGCGTATGGGTGAAGAAAGTGACGTGAGGTAGTATAGATACGTGTAGTATAATAATGATAATACGGTATAGAAAATTTTTAATCTATCCTCGAACCTGAATATAGACAAGGCTGAAAATTAATCAGGTTAAAATATATTACCTTGATAATGGGTGCAACGTATAGGTATCTAGTGAAAACGCGTCAACGGATTCCTCTCCATTTATGATATTATAAGCTCTGCTTTGCTACTCGAGGGTCTTTATGTACATACTTTAATGTACGACATGTTTGTGCACGTATATATCTGTATATTTAACAATATGCTATAATATAGTTTCTTGTAGCGCAAAAGGGTGCGTCAACATTGCAGAGGCCTTGTTCTAACAGAAAATTGAAATACACTCCAGCAATTTACTTTCCCACCGTTTACTTGAGCTGTATTATATACATACGTATTATATATACGCAATGTAGGTACGTATAGTTGAACGTGCTTGCGAGGAGAGGCGAAAGCTCGTATCTAAATTCGAGAAAGGACCGGCGGCGTTCGTTCGTCCTTTCCGTTTTCTTCGCTCTTCGCGGAAAAGATCGTTTCGAATATTTTAGCAGCCCAAGTCTCGCGGACTTTCTCGAATAAAGTTTCGAACTTTGGGCTTCGGCGTAAGGTGGAAAAAGTGGCCCAGTCTCAATCAAGAAATAAAAAAAGTTCACTTTACGATTGTTCAGCTTACGCGCTGATACTTCATATTATAAGGCCTGACTGCTTGCTTGCGGGAGTTTCCCGTACAGTCGAGGTAATTGATTTCGGGTCTCGCTTCGGCGGGTGGTTAAAAAGTTAACGAAACAAAGTGAAATAAAATGGCTAAGTTGACCCTAATGCGGTTAACTCACCTTGTAAGATTGAAGGTGATTCACGACGCAGGTGAACGATACGTCCCGGCCCTGTGTTACCGTGTGGTTCTCCAACGGGGCCAAAAACTCTGGATTCACTTCCGGCGAATTTTGGCCTGAAACAATTATTCGTTTATTTTTTAATTACTTGTAATTAATTGAGTGTAAGATTCGAGGGATCGGGCCTCTGACTAATCGATCGTAAAATCGAGACCCAGAAGGTATATACAAGGTGATAAGAAAAGAGCGGGAAAACAGGGCGGAAATGCATCGAAGGTAATTTTGGGAAAATAGTCACGAACGCTAGTGGCAACCCGAAGGCTCTTACGGTTTGCAGCACGAGTGCTTTTGCAATTTGTGAATGGACGAGGTTCGGAATTCGTTGTAATGGAGGGGCAATCGCGCGGTATTTTTTCCCTATACTTCTTCTTCTTCCGCTTTATTTTATTTCTTTCTTTCTTTATTTTTTTTTATTCTTTTTTACTTTCATTCTTCTCTTTCTCGCCAAACGCGGGACTTCCGCACCGCGTTCATATTGTATTCGACAGCGTCGCTTGAACCCGGATTTTCTCCTCTTCCTCTTCCTCTTCCTCTTATACCGTTCTTTTAGTTTTCTTACATTCGTTCTCCTTTTTCCCCGCTTCTCGGATCGCGTGCGGGAGATAAACATTCCGGAAGTCTCTGCACCGAAGCCGTCGCGAATGCGGGAATAAATAAATAATGGTCGATTGAATATTCAACATTTTTCTGCCGCCGATAGATTGGAAATACCATACGCTTGTATTCGTATCGAATTCTCTCATATGCGGTCATGCACGAGACCGATAAGTGGGGAAATTCTTCAAACTCACACGATTCTGGATGCGAATCGCAGATATCGCCCTCGGGCTTCCATATATCCTACATAAAACGTTATATAAAATTCTCCAAATTTTTTTCCGCCCTCCACGTCATACGCTTCCCATTTCTTCAATTCAGAATTCAGGAACTCGGATGATTCCAGACTTTGAGTGTCACATTTGTTCGTCTTATTATTTACAGCCGCAGGCACCAAGAAATATTTTTATTAGATTTAAAGGAATGGAAAATAATTTGAATTCACTTGGTTTCATAAGATCTTGCACTTTCGATTAAGGAAACGTTTTTTCATCCACAGAAATGAATTAGTCACCGGCTGTCTACAAAATATTTTTCTGCTAAAAAAATTATAAATTATTATTAGTCGAACTAAAAGAAATTTATTTGAAGCAATCAACGTTTTTTGAAGCCACGGAAGTATTCTGTGGGTTCAAAATCGACTTGATATTTCGTCCACAGTCGGTTTAATTTATATTCTTTCTCAGCATTGATATCAACGTTCAATTTCACGTATTAGCAGAATACAATTTAAGGTACACGTCGTGTCAGACTTCTAGATGTGAAAAGCGCGCTCTGATTTTCAAATTGAATAACCAGCTACGCATGTAATCAGTAAGTACCGAGGCCATCCGAAGTAATCCATCGATATCCAGAGCTAAGCTTCTGAGTTGATTGAATCGCAACTCTATTACTAGATACACCCACCAACCTATTTCGCGCAAAGCGTACGTATACGGCACGAGACTGATCATCGTGGCCCGAATCTCGTAAAGAAAAAGGAGCTGAAACGATTTTACTTCTCAGCACGAGCTATGAAAGGGGGAAAATTCTGCAGCGCCCTGCTCGGAATGGGAATGGAATTTGGAAAATAGAATGAAGGGTGAAGTCAGAACTCATACCAATTCACTGCGCGAAAAATAATACTGCAGATATTTTTATAGACGTTAAAATTAGCGAAACTCGACGATAGAACGATGTGAAAATTGCGTTTTGTTGTTCAATTCGATCTCTATAAAGAAACGTCTTGTAAAGTTGAGCAGACTTTCAAAGTTTGATCGAATTTCTGTTCTCTATTTTACAGTTTCGGTTACGAATCGCAATACTGTTACACTTCTTAAAATGATATTTCTTTTCTTTTTTATTCTCGGCTGTTCAATATATTCTGGTTCTCTAAAATTTGAAAACTACCTCGCGTGTGTAAATTCTTAGCCTCAGTGACTCGGCTGAATGACAAAAAAAAAAAAAATAAGAAACCGATCGGAATATTGTGGACAGCATATTTTTGCAGTACCTAAGAGGTGCTTCGATTATGTTATATGACAATTACGTTGAAAGAACATGCGTGAGTTTAACTAACAACATATATAAAGCAGTAAGCAACTCACACTACCCTCACAATTCTGACTCCAAAAAAATTCTACTCTACTTTACAAATTTCTCCAGAATTCTTTTTCACGTTTATAATTTTTTCAAAAACGATCTATCGCGAAGAAACGCGCGGTGCGTCGATCGCGTTTCGATCGGATCCACACGAACGGTTATGGCAATATCTGAGCGGGAGAATTCGAAGGCGAGAATAAGGGTAAGATTTTCAGATGTGTTTCACCGTTCGAGGGAGATTGTCTCGTTAGCATAATCCGAAGAGACTGAAGTAAAGGAGAAGGCAGAGAAAGAGTAGAAAGAAGGCGCGAAAGCGAAGGTGGGAAGGGAAAGGAAGGGAAGGGCGAGGGCGGTGGAGGGAAAGGTTCTTCCAGTTTCTCTTAGCTTCTATCAAATTCCCTCGGCTCCTACTGCAGCAGCTTCTCCGTTTCTATATCGAGCCGTTTCTTCTCGTTGGTATTTTTCCAATACGTCTTGGCAAGAAGCCCCGGGGTGGGTTGTCAGAGGGTGGTGCTATTGTGCTTTATTTAAGGGCGCGACAGCCGTATTAAAACTGCTTCACTCAAGCCTCTTACTCCCCCTGCGAACCACCCCCTTAGAGCGACACGATCCAGCTTTAAGCTCACCCACCTCTCACGTCCATTCGCCTCCCGATACACAAACACGACTCTGTACATACCTTGTGAGACTTCACAGGCGTGTAAATACGACCGACAGCCCGACGGCACGAAATACCGGCGACACGTGCGCAGCCGAGATTTACCGTCTTGCAATCAGTCTCCCTGTGGTTTCTGATCATGCCTCGGTTCGACTCGGAGCTAAGATCCCATGGACGATTATAATCTGCATACTTATACATAGTACCTACCCTCAAAATGCTTGAGAGCCTTCAAACTTCTACGCCGGTTTACAAGCTTACTTTTAATTTGACAGTAAAGTATTCCCTGGTAAACATCTCAGGAGACGATTTACTAAAACTGTATAAGAATTTTTTTTCTTATAATTGAAAAAAATTTACACCATTTCCAATCAGCACAATAGATCATTGTATTAAATACGTTCCAAGAATCGAATGCTCTCGACAAATCCGTTATTACTATCTTCCTTCAACTTTCGGACTAAAGTTATTTCGGCTGTCTGCTTGACATCAATTATATGCAATTGATTATTCTCATCTAAGTCTAGACCGATGTATTGAATAGGTGAAAAACTTACTGCGAATCGAATTATTTGAGAATTTATACTTGTAGAATTGGGAAACTGCTGGCTCGATTCCATACGACTATATCCCGTCTCGTAGGCTTTCGATCGACGTTCTTTTTTTCTGTGTAAAAAAATAAATCACATTGATCTACACCGTCGATACGGGTAGTCAGTTACGTTGAGCTGATTGAAATGACTGGAAATCCACCATTTCATCATTTTTTATTTATTTTTTTTTTTCCACTTTATTCAAACCCTTTGAGGATTCCTCAAATATTTCACAGCCAAGATATTGGCTATCCTAATACAACTTCAATGAATCACATTTTGTGCCGAATCACGTGATGGCTTTATTATATCTACATATAATTGTGAAGATTTCGATAATCTTCACACAAATTGAGTTCCATTCTGTGCTGGTATTCTCATTGTTATAATTTCCGCTTATTGTGGCACCATGTTACAGATTCAAAGCTTTATCGTTTTCGGAAGTTATCAGCATGCTTCTCCGAATTCTATCGGTCTTCTATGGTTGTATGATAAATAATTTTGAAAACGCTTTCATGATTAACGCAATTTCACATTCACGTGCAAATCTCCACCGTCCAATTTAAAAAAAAAATTGACAGGCACCAGGTTTTCTTTAATTTTTTTTAATGATGTGATTCGTCTGAAAATTTGGCGAGGAACTAGACGGAGGCTCTTTCGAGGTCCAAATTGGCCCTGACATTTATCGCTTGCGTTTCACCTCGGCTATGGGGGTGCGTTAAAGGCAGTTTATACGGCGCTAAATCAAGGTAAGTACTAGGGCATAATCGAGGCGTAATTCTCGACTTGATCTCCACGGAGAAGTCGCCCCCGAAAGGAGTAACTGATTCGACTGAACGCGGGATCACAGACTCAAAGTGACCAGAGCGTGTGGGTGGAAAGGACTGCAGAGGGTGTGCAGGAGCAATAGATCGTGGAACCCCACCGGGTTTCTCAAAATCCACTTAAATCCGCCATGATTTAGTTAAAGTCACGCGGATTTCCACCGCGGACGATTTTCGTCGGTGCTGCAGGCGAGCGGAAAGAGAACATTGTGCAGGCAAAGCTCTCTCGGTGTTATAAAGTGCACGAGCTGGCGATACGGCGGAACGCCTCGAGGTGAAAATCAAATCCGTATATACAGCTCTGAGAATAATTCTGAGGAAAAATATACGACAAACATTCGTGGTTTAAATGAGATTTTTGAATTCCATGGAGGGATGTAACTATAATGCCTGATTGATGTAGAAATAGCGGTTGTTTCTTCACTTTTTTTTTTTTTTTTTTATATCCTTTGAGAAATGAAGTGTTCCCACGGAGTAAAGTTTTCTAGCTAAATAAATTGGCACCGTTTATTCGAGACGTTGATGTATCGAAAATGAGAATAAGGCAGAAAATGTAGGGGAGTAAAAAACAAACTCCCGTGGGTTCCGTATTAATTTCTGTCGCAGTTGAAATTATTTTACTGATTCTTATCGTCTGTTCCAAGTTTAGTGACAAATTGGCCAAGTAAGTCACACGCGACAGACGAACGTGAAGAATTTATAGAAGTAGGTATATATGAGGGTTCGACTTACACAGGGAAAGATGCAGAATCGCTCCAAGAACAGCAGCGAGTTTCCTCGATGCCATGAGAGCGAGAATTTGTCTTATGCAGCTCGACGAGCAATTCGAACCTGCCGGATGTGCACCAATCTGGAACAGAAAAGCAGGAATTGCGACGTTGGTCTTTCCCGTTTCGGGATCATTTCATTACGAACGTAACACGGGGATGAAAATTTCTTAAAAGTATAATACGGAAGAATCGCGTCGCGAATCCATCGTACAGAGACATTTAATGTCACGCATGCATGTTTGCCCTTCGGTAGGTATATCTAGATACAATAAGCTGTCGCGTTTACGGGTTTCGTTCCATGAATCGCAAATGAGATACGAACTTTCTATAGTTCACAAGTTGAATGCATGTCAGAGGCGATAAGGTACTTGTAGTATTATATAGGTATGCATAACCAGATACACCAGCCAGCTCTGGTAGTGTTTTATATCCGAGGGACATCTCTCTCTCTCTTTCTCTCTCTCTCTGTACTCCACAGGGAGCAATATTTTTATGCTGCACCAGTGAAATTGATAGCAGGCACGTTGTTCCTGCGCGTTTCATCTCGTCCCGCGTCCTTCTATTATACATATATAAGGCACCCCCATTCAATAATCCTGACAGGTTCTTAAAATGCTCAATACCTAGGTATAGCTCTCTAAAATAAGAAGAGAACGAACGATATGAAGTAGCCGCAGAAATTGAAGCGGCGCGGCGTGAAAAAGTTTGATAGACTATTTTCGCGAAGGCAAAAACCGAAACGCGAGCCTCGACGATGAGACGTCTCTACGCGGGTTTGATTGGGGTGAAAATCAATTGACGAATAGGGGTTCGCACCGAAGGGTTTCGAGGCCTCGAATTGAGTAGCAGGTAAAGGTTACTTGATAAATTTCTCTCAGCTGTTTGTCCAGCGGGAAACATAATATCTCGGAGCAACTCCGAGGGAAGAATAAGGTCCTGGGGTTGGCGAAGAGCAAGGACGAGGGTGGCTTAGGTGGTCGTCGCTCGGCTGAATGGCCGCTCCTACACCCTTGTGTTTCTCTTTGCGATACCTGTTCATGACAGGTGGTTCGCAGTTACTCAGTCAACCGCGGCAGAACGATCGGCTGTTCCCCGGGTTCGTATTGCTGTACCATAATTCTCCCGTTTACCTCCACTTCGACGATTATACACATGTGCCCGTGTCATTGGCATCAGCTGTTCAGGCAGTAGCCTGCACTGTTATAAGGTCTCCGAATTGAACTCCTCCTACGCGAATGTCTGAGTTCACGTCATCAACAATTGATGAAAATAAATTGAAACTATATAACCGTTTATAAGAACCACTCGTAGGTTTTTTTTTTCGATTCCTTAGTTGACAACAGTTATTTGACAAGTTTTCTTTTATACTATCCTAGTTAGTATAAATTGTCTGAATAGACTTCTAAGACCAAGACGTTGTTATGTTACAGTATTTAAAGTTAATGCAACCGCTGAATACTTGATTGTACAAATTGTAAAACCTTCGACTATACATGAGATGACGAGTTGGAGGACGAGAGAATTAAGCCCTTTAGTACAATGCCAGGATGCGAAGGTGCCTATAAATTGTGTGTTTAACGTGTCTACGATACCAATTGTATCCTATACTGACCAGACCGTGTCGGATGAGTTGTTTATTCGAGGGCGTCGCTGGTCCAATATCAACACTCGAAAAGGAAGAGCATGCGGAATTTATCGGCGTTTTTTGTCTTTCTCTAATCTCTTCCTTTTGCCGAATTTTAGATTTCCTTCATGTTGACTTTCGTCGTTGTGTACCCAATTCTCACAATACGTCTTGTACATTTATTTCAACATTAATCCCCTTCCCGTTATCCTTTCATCTCGTCAAATATTTACCATCCTTGAGTTACGTCAACTGTACCACCGCTTACAACAAACTCTATCCTTATTCTCATCCGTGTACAAACATCACGTGGTGCAGGTTTCGAAATAAATCTCAAAGTATTGCGTCCCCATAAATTGGCTCTTTGATATATTTTCCCAAACACCAAAAAATTTCAAACGTTCATTTATCAGTCTCGAATTGTCCATAATACCGAAAACCATCGGTAGTAATAATCAGAGTGTCACACAGTTAATTGTTGCGAACCGGAGGTACGGTGCAGAGTAAACAGTCCTGATAAATTTAGTGGATTTTACCACCATTTTGCGTGTGTGCAAATAATGATTCTCTGCAGAATTTCATAAGCTTATAATTAGCTTATTCTATCCCAAAGTTTAATTACAATGGCGCGTCGAACGGTACGTTACATATTTTGATTACAAACATGGTGTATGGGCTGATATTCGACCGCTACGTGATAGAAGTTTTTAGCTAACCACATACACTGTTTTTACGAGTGGCATGATTGCGGGTTATTTTCATCTCTTTAGACTCCCAACGTGCATTGAGCATTATAATTACGCTTCTCAAAGCTTATCTTGAGGTAGACAATTCCGCTGTTTTATTAACCTCAGGCCCAGGCTTCGTTTTGAGTGGGTAACTCAAGGATTTCGTTAATTACGCGCGTATTCCTCATTTAAACCAAGCCTAGGGTAGAGAGCGAATTTCAATTTTCAAAAACGGGTTTCGTGTCATAAGCGTGATAAGAAGAATGCGAATTGCTCTGCGACACTCGCGTAGAGAACCGATGATGGAAGAAGGGATGTAGCTAGTGAATATGACCGCGGTTCTGTAAGATGAAAAGAAACAGAATCCATCGGATTTTCTAAGAGTATTCGCGAGGGTCGAGATGTGTATGCGAACTACTACTGAAATTACATACATGACACGAGTTTTCCCGTAAATACATCCAAAAACGAGTTTGCCCAGCCGCAGGTTTCTTGAGTGAATTCAACGAAGACGTCGCGTAGAAAATTTCCGGTAAAGTGCTTTCGGGCCCTAAATTCAGTTCCCTTTCTCCCAGCTATTCTTCCGCAGCCTCGTTCACTGTCGAAAATAAAGAATGAAATAAACTAAAGAAGTTTGAAAAGGGAAGAAAAAAAATCGCGGAGAACCTGATCGTTCCGCGTGAGTTTCCCACGAGACGTATAGGCGTATGAGAGGGAACACTGCAGGAGCTTCAATTTTCCGATACCCACGGGTGGCTGGATCGACACTTCCAGAACACAATGGAAAATCAAACCGCATCTCTATTTCGTTCCGCAGATTTACGCGTTTTCAAGTACCGGATATTATCGCAGCTGACGGAGTCCCCTTTATAACACAATAACAATATTTCCCGGCGTGATCGGTTCGACGGTGGATGTATTGGGGGTGCTTTTCCTCTCTTTTCTCCAAGCTTTTCCAGGAGCGGCTTTTAGCGACGACTACGTCCTACTTGCAGACTCTCGTCATTCCGATTCTTCACTCCGTTCGAATCTCTGCTCGAGGGCTACGGGAATGAAAAGGTGACGGCAAAGAGCACACTTTGTATGCGTACCGACTACGGCGTAACATGTTTTCTCTATCATCCTAGAGGAGGTCTCCGGCTTCCTCGGCGGCCGATCCGTCGAGCGCTTCTCGTCTGTCGTAGGGACCTGGGCTCGCATGTATCTCGTAATACACTTATCTTCCATTCGTTCGAGCTTATCTTCTTAAATCCAGAGGCTTTTCCCGTCGAATGACTGTCGGAATGACGTCAACCGCCTGAGAATATCTCCTCCGTAGCTTTGATCCAGGATACGCGGAAACCACGCAGACGTTAGGTACTTACGCGGAGAAAAGGTGCAGCATCGGTATGTACGATGTAAGAAGACTCGGGCCACGAATAAGTGACCGATTATTGAGAAATGCGTCTGCAAATGGACCACTAAACGAAGGGTATAAGATTAACACCGTGGCCTCTATCTGCCGGGTGTATAACCAGCTTATACCTTATCTTGAAAGTTGTTCAACTAGCGAAAACTACGATAAACATTAAACTGTTTCCCGTTACCACGCTTCGAGCCAAGTTTTACGAGCAATTAACTGTTGCAAGCACCGAGCCGGCAAGAAATTCGTTAAATTATGTCATTCCGGAGCTGTTATTCTCTCCCTGTTACCCATTGACCTGCCATCCGCACACCGCCGTTCATCGATCTTGCAAACGATTCTCGATCAAACCTTACACAAGTTCCCAGCTCTCCTTATTCCGTTTGCTTGATTCTGCAACTCGAATGTAACATGCTCAAAGTTGTTACTGGAAAGTCAGAATCATCTCAAACTTGAAGATTTCAGTGACCAAAATGATTTCTAATCCGACTGCTTCATGGTTAAAGGAGGAAGGATGAATTCCAAGGAAAAAACGGATGAAGGATCGCTGGGAGGCGTTGTTTAAACACTTCAAAAAACAACACTTAATTCACCCTCGTCGAACGGTCGATTTGGTTAAACGTTCAAGCACTGTTCAACCCTAGACTTTGTTCTCGGTTTTAGAGTTTATTTTGTAGTTTCGTAAGAACGAACATTGAACGGTTGACTGACTGCTCAGCGACAAAAGTTGGGAAAAGTTTCATCACGTTGTAGACTGTTTAGTTTTGCAGTCAGTGGTTCCGAGGTTTAAGCACAGATAGGAACGTAGGACGGTTTCGAAAGTACATTATATACACTGTGTACAAATCGGATTCACCGAGTTTGTCGAATTTTCGTTGCAAACTCTTGGCTAAACTTTGCGCAAAGAGTATGAGGACCGCATCATTTTCCGATGCGCCTTTTCTCTCGTGAACAATATTTCGTTATCCTCGGCGTTTGATTGGATACCGGAATGGATCGGAGCCGGTAGGGAATAAGCCAAGCATTCCCCGAGTAGGCGTAAAACTTTTAACAAGTTGAGGTGACAGCCGTTCGCTGTGAGAGGACGAGCAAGTTTTTGCGTCGGGGTTGGGCATCGGGGTTGGTCTCGAGGCAAGGTACAATGTACACATTTATTATTTATAATATATATATATATAAATAAATATGCAGGCGTGATACGTACTTCCGTCAAATGAACGGTGAGAAATTTTTTTTTATCGCACTTTGTCACGCGTTCTGCGGGTGGCTAATTTACTCGTGGATCGAGGTGAAGTTTCGTTACCTGTTAATTAAAATCAACTTCTTCCGGCCGCCTCGCCTCCGAAGAATGGGATTATTCGAGTCCGCATATCTCTCTAAGGAGCATTTAAATTACTTGTAACAAAAGGCAACTTTTGAAATCCACGAATGAGGCACGTCGGTTCTCGTCGTCTGGAGGAGGACTTTAAGCCCTTGCAAGAGGACGCAATCACCCGAATATTGACAATGGCTCGGGGGGTCGAGGCGGGACCAAGGCAGGCAGGAGTAGGTGTAGGTGATGGGTAGGAGTTCTTCGACCTCCTGAAACTTGTCCCGTTGTCTCTGCTCGGGTCAAAATTTTCCTGCGTGGGATCTAGCGGCATCGGTAAGAAGAAGAGGAATAAGAGGCCACGTTGAAGACGCGTTATCGAACCAGTCGCTTGGCCTCTTCGCACTTTCAACTTCGAGACGCAACGCGAGGCGAAGGAACAACACGCAACGGTTAACAAACCCGGCGTTTCCTCTTCCCTCTCGTTAACGGCAGACCGAGAAGCAAGGGGAGAAAACGGAGAGGAACTAGTTTTTGGCTCTTCGCGATGTCATTGTCTGCCCCAAGATTCATAAGAGGCGGAATAGGAACGGGGCTTCCTGGTCCTTCCCTTATACCTTCTTAGCACAAAAGCTCTGGCAGTTAGTTTAGTCGGGCTAACCTCTAGCTACGCCTCCACTCTTGCCCTCGTACACCGGCACCGACACCCGCCCCATTTACTCGCAAATTCACCCTGCACCCACTATTCCAGTACCCCATCTCACCCTGGATAAATTTCAATGCTGTCTGGCCAGAAGTCGCACGTGCAGGATGAATTGCATGCGGGGTGATCGGATTTTTGTTCCAACAACCTCTGATAGCCAAAAATGTATGGGTATACTCCAGTGATTTGTCATCAATTTCCCATTTTCCTCTAACAGCACTTCCACCAAACAAATCGGGAAAGGCCTGCACACACCATGAGAGAAATTGCAACCGATGGCTGGTGCAGCAGTTGCTATTGGTTATGGTAATACTGCCCATTTGCAATTGCGACTGTAACCAGGCTCGGCCGCGGTTTTTCAACGTTTTTTAACCTCAGCTGTACGTGTCATATTATATCGACAGCTGGACGTGCGCCACATGTAGATCCACATGGTACCCAGTGTAAACTGTCGTCTATATATACAGTATAGGTATAATCTGCAAGTGTCCATAGAATACGCGTGCATTTTCATCCCCTGTTGGAGTAAGAACAAAGCTTTCCTGCATGAAATAACAGAGGCTCCCCAAAGTGGTATATCGAGAATATTTTTGCGTACAGATCCCATTACCGACATTTTACCGACTTTTTAACCGCTTTACAGCTCGGACGCAAACCCTTTTTACCGATAATCGATAAGGGCGACCAGATTGTAGATAACTCCCGTTGAAAAAAGGGTTTCTGTCTGAGCTGTGAAGTGGCTAAAAATGTCGGTAAAGGGATCTGTACGCAGAACTAACCTTATTGTATATCCTTATACTAGGCCAAGGTGTGCTATCCTGGATCCTGAACGAGTGTATGCCGTGGGCAGCTGATGGGAGGTGTACATACCTTACACCGTACGATGTACCCGCGAGTGCAGGTACTTCCTGGACGTATCTACTCACATACGCGGATATGTGCTGCGGATAGAGTGTGTAGTGATGGCTATACTTATGGCGGGAGGGCAGCCGGGGATATAGCCACGGACGTAACTCAGCATCAGCTAGCCGCCGGTTGACCAACCGTACCTAACCCCGGCATTTCCGTAATCCTGGACAACACGCCACCCCGCAGAGAGAACGTATACCTCGACCCCCGTAGATCTCGAGCCGTCGCTCGCGTTTTACTCGCCAGTTACTTTGAGGTCGATCCTGCCTGCATGGGACACCCTCGCCCTGCATCCGCGTCCTCCTAATCGCGCTGTAATTACATCCTTGTTTCTGTTAGTCAGTAAGCGCCTTTCCTCGCATTGCTGAACACCGTCAGGTCCTTTCGCGAAAGAGCCGGGTGTCGCTCATCCGTATTGCAGTCGCCTTGTCTTCTTTTCCAAGGTAGAAATGGTTCTTTACTGACGTTTAAAAAACACGTTCGATGAATTTAAACACGTTATTCTACTCTTGGTATACACCTTTGTTACATTTGGTTTTTTAGTATCCCAAACTTCAAATGCACTCGAGAACCCGATGGTTTTATATTGCAGTCCTTACAGTAAATCCTGGCAGTAAATTTCGCTAAAAATCGATGCACACGATGGTATGAAAAAAGTTGTATAAATAAAAAAAAGAATATGTTGAAAAAGAACTGTCCCCGCATCCTTTTCGACGTGACTGCAGCGATAAATAAAATCCTCGTAGAGGTTGCGTACATGCAGCGGCTGTAAATATAATTAATATACGAAAAGGGCGTAGCTGCTTCACAGTTTTAGTCCGCCTGCAGTAAGCCAGAAAAGCTGTTCAACGCCCGATGGCAAACAAGGTTTGCAAAAACGGGAGAAAAAAATTGGCAAAAAATATTGGGACTGGTGCAGAGAATCGCCACGACGAAAGAAGCGCGTGTTTTTCTGGACGAGCGCCAAATAGTATAAGGCCGTCCGCGTGTGCTGAGGTGAAAATTAGAACTTGCTTCTTTTCCCGTTGTTTTCCGCGGTTTTTTTCGATTATCCTGTCCTTCTCGTCGAATCCCGTGAACTCGAAAATGTCGTGAGTATTATTCGAACCGAATGACGACGAGGCTCGACCGGCTGCAGCAGCAGATCTCTCGTAACTTTTCCGTGTCTGTATTGCTTCGAAGGACTAAAAGGGATCGAGGGTCCGTGCAGCAGGAGCAGAAAGACGTCGTGGACCGATTCTAAAGAGCGAGGGGGTCGAGCTGCTTCCACCGCGAGCAGGAACCTAATTAATCAAACTCCGAAAACAGCTCGACAGCGTCTACCCCACTTAAAACTCCCTCGAAACTGCGATAAACGCTTCATAATCATAAATATACCCAACCTAACGTTGTTATCTTCTTCGTCGGGTGAGCATGATCCGTTATACCAGCAACTAGGAAAACGCGTGTAGGTAGGTACCTACCTACAACCCGGATTATACAGACACTTTGCTACTCGTCTCGAGGACGTTCAACCTTCTGCACCCCCAGCAGCTATCAACGATCTACATTTTACGGTTAATTTTTCACTTTTCATCCGCACCAGCAGGAGTCCTCGAATTTGTAAAAAGACGAATTTCAATACCAACGCCATGATGCTTGGAGATTTTTAACCACGTGTAGGCTACGCTGGTTATAGGAAGATTTGAATATGTCCACCATGTTCATAAGCCCCGTGTTTGTATTCGATAACCGAGTAATTTGTATAACCGTAACTCGATTTGGATACAGCTTAATTGAATATCCAGTGAATTTATCTGGCTCAATTATATTACATGATATATAATTGAATGTTCCACCTGCGAGCAACAACAGTTTGGGGGAAGCAATGCCAAGTATACGAACCCGCACAGATTTCAGGGCTATAATAGACGGGGTTCGGAAACTCGTTGAGAGTTTTTTCACCGGTCGCAGGATGAAAAAGCGAGAACTCGAGGCGATTTGAAATAAAGTAATGGTAAAGTGTATTGGGATAGTTTTTCTACTAGAACTTTTCGTTACGCATATAAATTAGATGTGTATTGAATCGGATAAAGTGAAGAACTTTCTCTTGCGGATTTCTTTTTTTTCCCGTACACGTAATTTCGTATATACCTATAAACTTTTTCACGAAACATTGAGAAGTGAAATAATAATAATTAGCTATTACCGATCTACACCAATTTGCAAAGTTTTCGGGTAACTTTTATTTCGAGCATCGCTTCGCTGTTCGCTCCTGCCTAGATTTCACCAAAACGGTATCTTGGTGAAAAAACCTTGAAGCGATTTACTCTCACGGCAGCTCCTGTCGTAAAGTTGCTTTTCATAAGTTCGCGAGTGAGAGTTTCTCAGCCCCTGAATCTCACCCTCGTCCTCGTCTGACGGACACGCGACGCCGGCGGAAAGCCGCAAAGCCTTGAATTATCGAAACCTAATTAGTCAAGGTAGGTTAAGAACGTCGATAAGCTAATATAAATGCACGACACGCCGATAAAGCCGCGCGCCTTTTTCTCGGCTTAAACTTTTAAAACGCGTTATAATAACTCAGGCTGAATAGCAAACTGTGCGAAACATATGCGTTTACTTTTAGCAGAGGAAATATTACCAAGTGTATATGATAATCCCTAAAACTTTGAAGTAATGGGATTGCGAGACTTTTAAAAAATGATTATTCCGTTGATGTTTTCCTTTCTTCAGTCTACCAATTTTGGTACAAAAACATTCCAATACCCAAACAATATTTCCGGCAAGACTATTCCACAAAACCTAACATCTCCAAATATGCGAAAACTACAAATTTATAGATCGTACAAGCGAGTAACGTAATTTGAAAAAAGGGAGAAGAAGGAGAGGAAACATCCGATACTCCTGTACGGATATCTTTTTCCCGGCTAATTCGACCCCGGTGTAAAGTAAATCAATGGCCAATAAATTGCTGGCCAACAAACCGTAACCCATACGGGGTGCGTTGAATCGGACCGCGGGCTGCGTGGTCGGGAAGAATCATTAGGACGATATCCGTGCCCTTTCACCTTCGCGCTTCGCCCCGAACCAGCTCAGGGCTCTCGGGTCAGGTCAGCCCGACTTCTAGACATGCCTAATCTCCTCGTAAAGACCGCGACGTCGGCAATCTGCTCGAGGGCTTGATTCGAGTCGAGTGTCGCGACCCTCCAGCGACGGGGATGTCGCCTCCCCTCCGCGTTTTTTCCCTGTCACTTTTCCCGCCAAGAATAATGCCCTGCAGATTTCGCTCTCCCAAGGCTTGCCAATTTCCACTTTGCGTTGTATTTGTACAGTATTGTTATTGTTGACGGTGTATAATTATAATCGGGATTGTTTCGCGTCGAAATTATTGTTCGTATATGATTGCGAGCTCAAAAATCTCGTTGTACACTCCGAATACATTCTGAAAAAAAAAAAAATTTACGACCTGCATACGTGGAGCTAGTTGTGAATGCGAAGGAAAAGCAGGTTCTCGAGGCTCAGTTGCAGGTGGGAGTTCCAATGCTCCACCATGCTGTAGGTTCGCGTTTATTTTAACCGGAGAAGCTGCAAGTTCAGAGAAACAAGAAATTCCTACCTCGAGAAGATCTTTTCTATTCACGCTCGACCGGCGGAGGTGCGGTCAAGTATAGCCGGCACTCCGTTGTGGAGAGGCTGCAAAATAACGAACAATAGAGAGATAGAGAGAAGGAGAGAGAGAGAGAGAAGCTCTCTGAAATAGCCAGATTCAGATTGTCTGTGAATTCAGCCCTGACATGATGGTCTTGCAGACATTGCCAAGATGCCAATGCGCGTGAATGAATACTGTATAATATATACAATATATATATATATATATATATATATATATATATATATATATATATATATATATATATATATATATATATATATGTATAAGTGTCTGTTTAGTCAATTCGTTTGCCAAAGCAAAGCCAAAGCGCAAACAGAGCCAGGAGACAGTGCAGGGTACGTGAAAATTATGATAGAGTATATAAACGCGCAAAGCGCGTCTGCCATGATGCCACGTGGGTGTGAAAATCCCGGGTCTAAATTATGATAATGAACAGCCGATAATTGCATGTGACCCAGGTAATATCGCCGTGCGACGAACAAGGTCCTGCAGGATATCCGATCGGGATCCTTAATGTAGGAAACGAACAATGGCGAAGTATTCATAGACGTCATAATATTGTGAATAAAAAGAATACGCAGGAGCATCGTTTGCAGAGAGGAGGGTATACGGACGCGTGGATGGATAAAATGTGCAGTAAAGAGAAAACTTGCCGAGTGAAGTTGAATGTAAAAGTTCAAACAAAAGTCTCTTTGGGTAAATATAGTATTATATAGAGAAAGGTGGAGTGGTGGACGCCCGTCGTCGAACTTTGAAACTAGACTTCATAATTGAACGCGAGTCGATGTCTGATCGCTTATTTTCTCCCGTAGCTCTGACGACGGCACTTTCTTTTACTTTCCCGACATCCAAGACCCGTCGAAGATGGTTCGAATCGCCCGAAGGATACCGAGACGCCTCGCTTTTCGCGCTCTGTAAGATGTAACCGAAGGACTACGAGCCGGATCGATTCGCAAACAGACAAACGCGAAACGAGGAACGAAATAAGAGGGGATAGATAGAATACCGGAGAAGAAACGAAATATCGCTCGACTTTCACTCAAAACTTTTTCAAGTCTACCCAGGGATAAAAGTGGGTTTAACACCAACGAGAGCAGGGACCACTCACTCGAGCTGGCTCTTAACTCCTAACTCTTCAACTCCCAGCCTTCTTCGCCCTCCAGGATTTGATTTCCCGGAACCCTTTGCCTGTTGCCCGCTGCTCCGGGCCATAAAAACTCGAGAGTACGGCCACCTGCGATTGCGAAAGGTGATCCAAGTTGCCTTTAGAGGTTCTTAACCAGTCACGGATACCATCAATCTATTCCTCTAATGCTCACATACTTTGTTTTTATCATAAAACGGTAAGATGATTAGTGCGATAGATTTTCATAAGATCGCCAACTGAGAGCCAGTGATTAATTGAAACAGGATACAGGTGGATAGGTGTACATGAAAAAGGTTCCAAAACGATTCAGGTACGGATACGCGTGTAGTTTTTGAGACGTGTTACCACAAACTCGCTACTTGACCATTGATTCTTGCCATTGCAAATTTCATAAAGCGAGAAACAGTTTTAAACGTTGTCCAAATAATGATCAAAAGTCTCATTCAATTGATTTTTAGAAATTAACAAACCTCAAACTTTTCCGATAACTACGAAAAACTGACCTTTTCTGCAATCACCATACAGGCCTAGGTGAAGGTGAGTAGGTGCTGTATATCCACGTGGATATGGAGGCATGCAGGCATAATATACAGCCGCTAATCCAAATGAGAGTGGCTTTATAACAGACGCGGTATTCGCTGATACCTGTGTGTGTGTGTGCAGGCAGTAGGTTTACTGTTTCCAGTCGGGATGTTTCGCCTTCCGGTAGGTATAGCCCACAGGGATTTTCTCCCATCCAGCCCCTGCCTGCCACCATTGCACAATTACGCCATTGCATCGCCACGTTTCTCCTAAACGTATGAATGTGTACAATATAGATGCAGTTTGAGTGCGGGCTGTGTAAGCGGCTGTATGCATGTATGCTTTATACCTATACCTATAGACCTTGGCAAATGCATTATACTACCAGCATTCACATCGTCTCTATTTCCATCTGCTTAACAAGAAAATCCGCTTGATACACGTTACAGCAGATACAGATAGAGAGAGCGAGAGAGAGAGAGAGAGAGAGAGGGTAAGGGGGGGTGGGGGAAGGTTTCAGCCTGACGTCGCTTCCTGATTACGAACCCATCTCGTGTTGCCTCGCAATCAGACCCTGTCCAAGTATCTCTGCGAACACTTAACCGAGTCAGGGTCGACAGTAGGAAGACATAGGTCACCTTCTATATCATTTTTTTTTTTTATCATTTGGACAGTCTTCAAATTCTGCGGTTCAGGATGTCGTGCAGGTTTCTGCCAAAGACCCTCAGACGTGATTTGCAGATCGGTGGTTCGCTGTTTAAGATCCACCTCGTCAGCTTACAAAGAGATGATACTTGGGTAGGAAACAGCGGCTCGAGAGTTGGAAAAACGCTTAAATGTTGAGAGTATAAAGTAAGTCTGCAGAAGGAAAGCGTCGAGGATGTACTGCGAGTTCTCCAATCGCTGTACTTGAGCTTTAGACGACGGTACCGAAGATTATATCTTCCACAGACCACTCTGAGTGTACTTGAATTTTCTCGGACGGCGGTCCATTAAACTGGACTTGGCTTATTTTTTTTCCTTTTATTTCACTTGTCCAATGATCGGTGACGAAGAAGAAGAAGAAGAAAAAGAAGAAGAAGAAGAAGCCAAGGCAGTTGCGAAAGTTCTCAAGAAAAAGGCTTAAGGGTTCAAGGATTGGAAAGCAGTGGATTCAACTTGAGTCAAAAGTCCGTCCGGCATCCAGTGAATAATCATTTCGAGCGAGGAGTCGATCTTCTTGGGGGTGGACGAAGAGCCAGGGGGATATTAAAGCATCATCTGTGCTTCGCACTCGGAGACAATAGTCTCAGTTGGAACAGCGTCGATTGTGCGAGTTCTTCGTTCCTCCATCTGCACTGTCCCACTGCAGTCCTTCTCCTGTTCTTCTATATCCTTGCCAAGGCCGGAACTGCGAATGCCAGAGGCTGCTTGCTGCAGGAAGCTCATTAGGTGAACCCTGAGGTGTCGTCGAGCCGTTGCGCGCGCAACTCGCAGCGCCGTTTCAACAATTCCAACATTCAAACAGCACCGCCGGCGACTGCGGCCTGAATATTTCTATTTCCCTTCATCCGTGACACTGACGCATTCGTGACGCGCGTTCTTCGTCCCGTCTTTTCAACACACGCGTAATGCCGTAAATTCGACCTGCTCAGCCTCATTATGATCTTAACGAGATCGCAAACTTTGAATACCGGAGGGGAGGTTATTTAATTTCGAAATTTAGTAGACGCTGAATTTAATTAATTCGTCAACCAAGGTAATGCCGCAGATAGGTATGTGGTAATTCGTCGATTCGAACAAGGATTTTTTGTCTAATCACTAACGGTTTGTTAGTTTGGTTCTGCGGGACATCCGAATCAAAGAAGAAAGGAAAGTTGAACGGGATCGGTTGATAGTATTAGAAACTAGGAAGAAGGTTGAAGAATTTTAGTAGCAATGACTTTGCTGAAGTTCAGCTCTGCATATTATTTCTGATCATTGTTTCGTTTTTCCGGGTTTCAGAATTCTTGCAATCTTCTGTTGCAGTTTCCATCATCTTTTTACAACTGAGTTGTTATAGAGCGCATTTTGATCTTGACGTGCTTCCGTCGTCTTATAGCTAGAGATGTTCTTCCCTTCATTTTCTCCATTAGGTACCGGCTATTCTTCGTGACTTTTTCAATTTTTTTATTCCTTCGTGTTTTCATCCCCCTTTTCTCCTCTATCGCTATAATTTTTTCTTTAACACCGCATTCTTTTGTAACCTATCTCTTCATCATTCCTATTGTTTCCTTCTCGGGGATTCTCTTTTTCCATGAACCGTCTATACTGACGGACGTTATTACGGAGTGCTTTGTTTAAAAAATCGTTCTTTCCCACTTTCCCATTATACCTGCAGTTTTTCATTAATGTAATAGCGCGACGGCATTCTTACCGTTGTAAACCGACATCAGCATTGTCTCTGTCTACAAAACTATTCGTTTTTACATCGCCTCCCATTTTTGAAGAACTTCAAAGTTGCCGGTCATCTGAAATAAGCTTTTCGATCATTATGAGCCGAGTGACTGTAGACACTCCAAGTTTCGAGCGCCTTAACAAGCATTTCTAGAAGTACCGTCAGCTTTTTCCACCCCAAATTACAGAAGCGTTTTCGTGGTCCGCATTTTGCCGATAAGTTTTCATCATTTTTAAATTAGATTAGCTTGAATTTGGGGAATATTGACTTGATGCTGAGTAAGTGAGTACATTTAATAACGAAAAAGCGGAGTGCGAATAAACGTAAAAAAGTGTGGTTCGGGGTTATAGCTTGCGCCGACTTTTTTGCTGGTTCTTGGTAAACGGCGATGCAACGGAAAGTCGCTAAACACGTTCCCGGTAATTAAAGACAAACAGAGAAAAGTTAAGATATCTAAGGCATTGGAAGCTAAGAATCGGAGCCGAAGAGTCGGCAAAGAGCTTGACTCAAGAGGTATAGACAGTATTAAGAAAACTTTTCGCACACAATCAGTGGGTGTATTCATCGGCTTATTCGATAAAAATACGGGAGAGCTGGCGGGTGTTTGCTGACTTTCTCAAAACCCTCTCATCCCTCGAATTGCTCCTGTTCAGCGACGGTTCAAATTACGTTAATTTCGTCCAAGTCGCTCGGCGCCAGTTACACGCGGCCTCTTCACCCCCACCCCCGCATTAAGTACTCTTTTAACCCCACCGTGTAAACCCTGTACATTTCCACAGCTCGGAACAGATATATAATCCGTAATTAATTTCAATTTGTCTGCAGTATCACTACGCTATACAAAAGTAAACATAATTTGTTCCATTCGCGAATTCCAACAAACATTACAGGGAGCAACTGACCGCGCAGAAAACGGATAACCACCATGGAGTCTAATGAACCCGCATAATTACATGATCCTTAAATAATTACCGAACCCAAGCGGCTGAACGCGCTCCACGCGCGTAAATACCGCAAAATCGATAGCCAAATTTCACCAACATTTTCAACGACGATCATAATTTGACAAAATTGAAAGAAAAAATGTTTCGGCGGTAGTTTTTGTATAAAAAACCGCAGGAAATATGATTTACGTTTTTGTCATATTCAGCTAATCATTGCAAATAACGATGTGGCGTTCCCAATGGCGGGAAAACTTTCAAATCCATTTTGCGCTGGATCCGCGGGTGAATTCGAATTTCGAACGCTTGTATGGGGCGTGTTGAGTGTGATGGGGCTAGCAGCATGCGCGCGCAAACGTCTGAACCCGCCAACTGGCATCGCGTGAGTGTTTCGTTCGGCGAAGATATTTTCATCAAAATAAAGGGTGAGTTTAAATTGTTATATTCTGTATGAATGTTCCGTAGTGTTGGCTCGAACCAGTACGTTAAATTGTTACGGTTTTAAAATAGCCTCCTATTCGTTGGAGACTTTTGCATACTTTTGTCACCCGTAAATTTCGTCTCACCCACCGAGCGAGAGGCGTGACTTTTAGGTTAGAGTTAGGTTAATCCCACCGCTTACGTAATGCCCGAGATTCGCACGCAGAGCGCGCGCATCTATCGAACGACTAGTTGATGTCTACTTGTTCGATTACTCGATTCAACTGCCTCGAGGTATCCAAGGGCGCGAAGTAACGGTTCGAACGTTTGAATCGCGACGTGTGTGAAGTAGGTAATGAATACGGCGTAAAAAATGTGTAAACTTAACGCAACCAACTTCGCATTCTTTGGATAATCTTTATGAAATTATATCTCATCCTAAACTCGTAAGAGATAAAAGAGTTGCAGTATTTATTCAGTATTAACTGGACACAATTCCCGCCATTTTTCATGTATTCAAAATTTTGAATATTGAAAAGGTTTTACAGTTAAATCTGGATCACTTCGAGCGAAGATTCGATACATGCGATAAGGAAAAAACTAGACCTTCAGAATTATTCTGTGAAATTCCGTGTCTTTGTTCAACAATAGATTGCAGCGCAGTATTCTTCTCGTTACATTTTACTAATGTGTTTCTCTTCTTTCTCTCTTACTTTTTTTCACATTTCGCGCTCTGTTTTACCATGCAAAATGTGAGCATACACGGTGCAGATAAATTATATCTCTCTGGTGGAGCGTTTCTATTCTACCGAACGATATATATTTCAACTCTGCCGCGTTGTGTGTATATAAGCATTGGAATTGAGAACTGTAGCGAGTGTCCTCTCGCAATATCTTTTTTCTTCAATTTCTTTGCTTTTCTTGCCTGACAGATATAATTCTTTTTTTTTCTTTCTTTTTTTCTTTTGTTCCTTTACCGTTCTTTTTTATTCTGTTACTTTATTTTTGACAAATAGTTTCCAGCTTCACGCGAACACAAGGAAGCAGAATACATGCAAAGGTAGGTATGACTATAGCTATACGCACAGAGCTTCAGGAATACTTCTACTCCTCTTCTGTGCTAAAAAACACACACAGAAAGCGTGATATCTAACAAATGTCACATCGCAAAGAGATTCCAAGCAAATTCTGTAACGTAAAAAGGACGGTTTGATGGTTTCAATTTTTCTAAATTCTCATATTATATCTGCTCGATTTTATATCACTATTAAGATACGCCTGTTGTATTTATAGAATATATGTTAGAGTCTTCCAGAGGAAAAAAAAATTTCAAACGTATATAACAGTTTCGATAGAGCATCTGAAATAGAATATTACAGCCGAATATGAGCTTTTTATACTGATATTTAGAGATGTCTATTTTATTTTTTCCATTTTCCATTTAAACAACTCATAGAAAAAGAATCGGAAAATTTTTTCATTCCTTTTTCTCACAAATGGCTTGATTTATAAACTATCCAAATGCAGATTTTTATAGGAATTTTCATACTCTATAACGAAGTACTGGGATAGAATTTTCCCAAGTCTAATCGATTAAGAGGTATTCGAGATGACTCAATATTTATAGGCAAATATTTCAATTGATTAGAGTTAAGAAAATTCTCTCTCAGTACTCTCTTATCGATGATGAAATTTCCTGTAAGAATCTGTATTTCGATAGTTTATAAGTCAATCCGTCAAGAAAAAAAAAATGAAAAACTTGAAAATCGAAATATTTGGCTGAAATCTTCTATCTGAGATGATCTACCCGGATTTTGTTGCGCGTTTGAAAAAAGAAATTTTCTCTCATTTTTTTGCAACACCCTAATATATACGTACAAAGTATTAATCCCCATATAATCGTTCATGCATTGGAATTTGTCTTTTCTCGCGTCAGGGCGATTCTTGTACGATAGCAGTGGGTGTATAATGCATACATAGCGGTTCCCACGTCTCGTCCGTGTCTCGTTAAATTGCCATCGCATTGCTGGTAAAGCATCTTGTCCCTATTCTCGCTACGTCACGACGGACGGATGTTAGATATATCCGAGACCGGCGAGAATGCCGTTGTCCTCTGTGTCCGGATGTAACGGGATTAACTTGAGACCTCCTCTCGACGCCGGGGAAACCCGGAGCTTGACGTACTCGAGCTATTCCCCGTATCCAGGTTTCCGAGGGTTCGCCTGCTGCAGACGTCGCGGATACGGAAACGAAAAACGCGAAATCCTGCATGCGGAGGTAAGGGAAAGAACGGAATTAGCGGAAGTGAGAGAAGGACGGAGAGAGGGCGAAACACATTTGTCGATTAGACTGGAGTTGCGTTGTAAATCTCAAAACAACCATTGCAGAAGTAAACCTTCTACCTGCAAGCCCCTGCAACTGCATTGTTCCAAGATTTATCACGACGTTAGATAATCCCAGTGAAAATTTTACTTTTCGGGGAGCTAAATGTTTCCATTGCCACAGCCCTTTCTGCACGCTACGGAAGTGGTGGGCGAGTCTGATGCACTGCTAAAGCATAAGACTTGAGAACGCAGCTTCCGCGCCTTTCTTTCCATTTCCTAAAACTCGATTCGTGATTTTCATCCCCCAACAGCACGGGTCGAAACGTGAACAAGTAGACTAAACAATTCGTCGAGGTTTTCTCGATACTCTTCAGCATGATAAAGACGCGATAGTCAGATGCCAGAGAAACTAAACTTCTGCAATTTTACCTGACGATCATGCCTAGAAATTAGGTCGAACACTATTGCAGGGTGTTTTCGAAGTAAGTTAGACCCGCGCACAATAAGCTTGTCGTATATTTATACGATTCGACCACATAATTGTCCAATGTCCATGTCAGTCGACCGCAGCAGTGAATGTCAAAACGATCGATAGATTCCCGGTTGTGGTGTGCAATTCCGTTTCGCCAAGGTATAGCCTGCAATAGGAAACCAAGAGCACATACAACGGAGATACACGTGATATTGCTGGTTGAAGGTGGTACTGGTGGTGGTAAGGGTGTCCGAGAGCATTTAGCAAATCGGGTGATTGTTTCGGTAACAGCTTGGTGCGCCATGCGGCATCCTATCTCTCTCTCTCTCTCTCTCTCTCTCCCTCTCTCTTTCTAGCAGAATATCACCCTCGAGGCAGACCCCATGGTCCCTGGGGAAGAAGCTAGTGGGGCTAGTGGCTCACAGCGACCGCCACAATTTGTACACCATGTAATCGGCGGTGTACTGGCACCACCACGAAGACGCACCCTCGGCCTCGTCTCGGCGGCCTTCGACGTTTCGCGTTTCGCGTTTAGCCACCGCCTCCAGCCGCAACACTCCAAAGCCATTACCGTTACAGTCTACCGGCACTCCTTCCCGAGCAGAGATACCTACAGCATCCGCAGGGAAGACTCCATTATTTTTCCCATACAACGCGCATTTTCCTCTCCAATCTTGCACCTTTTTCTTTCTCACTCGTCATTGTCCTCCTCGATTACGCTTGAATGAGGATTTTTAAAGCCGCGATCGCCCGTCGACGAGGACCTGCTTCTTCTTCGCGTTCTCCCTCGCTGCAGAGACCTAAATTGTTTCCTCGTACCTAATCACCGATTCACCTTTCGGCATTGCTCGACTCGCTACCCGGACCGTTTCCACACCATTGTGCCGAACTAACTTCCGGAGCATAATTCGTAAGACCGAGAAATTGGAAAGGTGCGAACGCCAAAATGCTTCGCCCAGGTAGACCGGCTTCCAGGCTACTTACCCCCAAGTCTACACTGCAGTAACAACCGCGGTAGCCGCGGTGGTTTATAAGAGCCTTCAGTATCGGAGATCTTCCGGATCCCGCCGGTATTCTCTCCATGAATTCAATTCCGTGAGAAATACAGATATCGGAATCCAAAACATAAGGAAAGAGGTGAAGCTCTCAGATTGCCGGAGCAATCTCGGAACCCGGAGATACCTAACCGAAGTGGATCCTCCTCCCCGCGGTTACGTGTAGCCACTGTACTCCACTCGACTCCCCGGCACTTCTCTCCCTCCTCCCCCCCCCCCCCATCCCCCATCGCCGTTTGCTCTTGCACGTGAGCACTGACACACGTGTATCGGCGTGTTCATGTGGCGAAGGCACCGGCTCCACGGAGACGGCAGTCAGGGCGAATGACACGGACGGAGTGCGGCAATTTCGTGCAATACCACCGGCATACCGGGGGTCCCAGGAATGTAGCTTAGCATTTTCCAGCTTCCGAGGCTAGCGCCGTGGCCGGCATAAGCCAGCCACCACCCCCGTTTTCTATCCTCCTTCTCAATGCCCCTAGCTGCCTGGCAGCTTTCTCTTCTGCGCTTTTCCTAGCGGCGTAACAATTGTCATTGTCATTATTGTTATCGCCGTTATCATCGTTGTTATATTCATACACGCCGGGCGCGTGCTTCTTGATTTATATCATTTAATCCACTTTTCACTTTTTCCCCCGCCCATTTTTTATATTCGTATTTGTCTTTTTTTTTTCTTTCTTCCTCCCTTTTTTTTCGTATTTTATTTTGCTCTCGTTTCCCCCGGCTGCTTCCGCTTTGATCATTTTTCTCCTCGTACCCTTATTCGCACGGTGTATAATGTGGCATAAATTTCGACGAAATTCGCACCGCTGTTTTCTTAAACACTTTTATAAATCTGCACTTGTTTGAAGGATACTGATTTTCATCTCGCTCACTTTTGTCCCCTGTTTCTCTAAATAAACGTCATTGCATTGATTAACTTTAAACATTATACATTCCTGTTCATAAATATCCTTATGCAACGGAATATTCTTTTCATTTCTCACAAATTTTATACGATCGAACTTATACTGCAGACTGCATCTTGTCCAAGTTTATCAGAGTTTCAAATTCGCGAAACTATGAATACATTCAAAATTCCGTTTTCACGTAATAAATACACAAACACATTTTACCCGTGCGGTGGGATTTGCAACGGAAATTCAACAACGATGGTGCTTCAGCGAATGGTTTCATTATTTTGAAAGGGCGATACGGAGCGAAATTATACGTATTGGTATATCCGTTCTGTGAGTATGGTACTACGGAGGTTGTATAACTCGCAATGGAATTCGGTAATGTATATACGTATATATATTTCTATCCATCGTTGGATAGGTGCTTTAAAAAAGATTTAGTGACGCCGTTGTTATACTCGTCCGACTCAATCGGGATGCAACTCGCGTATAAGAAACGGGACTTTACAAAACAACCCGCGAGATTTTCTCCCAAAATTGTTTCTCCAGCTTTACCTACACGTATATCGTCGCACTTGCATGATAATTAGATAAAATATCTGTAAGTTCTGAAACATGAAATTACCGAGCGATTCATCAGCGACCTTATTTTAACTTAACTTTGAAAATTATCGTTGGAATATGAAACCTGAAATTTTTTTTCTACATGTACGATAATAAAAAAAAAAAAACGAAAAAAGTGCAAAATGAAAATTCAGACCGACGCAGCTGCTTCCTACTCATCGTTATTATTATATAGACGCGTCTGTGCAGCGATGGCGCATACATATTTTCAATTATCTACGAAGCTGGATTACACCGACGGAATAATAATCCGTTGAAACATATTTTTCTACCTGTACTACCGCCTTTTTCTTTCTTCTTCTCTTTTTACTCTACTTCGTAAATCAAACAATCTCATCGCGTCTCTGCCCCTCAAATTGCAAAGTTACAAAATATTGTTGCGAAATCATTACGCTTGGAATACAAACATTCGGATTTTTTTTTTTCACCGCACTTTAATTCAATCTACAAAGTCAAATTTTCGAAATTATGGCAAATGACGATCTGGAATTATTTCAAGTTTATTATTATAGCTTAAAATCGCATATTCGTTTAAAAAGTTTTCAATTAGTCACGTAAATTACTTTTCTGGATCTTTTTTACTGCTGCAGGGTATAATT
The DNA here is from genome assembly GCF_021155765.1 of Diprion similis. NCBI lineage: Eukaryota > Metazoa > Arthropoda > Insecta > Hymenoptera > Diprionidae > Diprion > Diprion similis. The sequence goes on along the minus strand of NC_060106.1, from coordinate 16,843,722 downwards.
TACACATGGCCCATATTTTTTACGACCCATGTTCCACTTTATTATATACCTACTTGCAATATAATTTGGTGAAAACTCACCACCCCTGCATGATTAGGATAATAACGCCTTGAGGACGTACCGAAATCGCAAACCGCGATACCATTTCAATATCGCATCTTTGTAGACATTTTAATATGTAAAGAGTCTTGAATCAGCCTGCGTGCAAAAGATCTTTTCACGCGTGTAAACGCACCCAAGTTACACACACAGGTGCATCCCCCATGGAATATGATATCCGTCCCCATATTAATTCGGGTTTAATTTGAATTCTCCTCGAAATCACCGCACATGTATATACAGTATAACAGAGCCATGTGTATAACGGTACGAAAAATTCGCTTGAAAATCACAGTGTAATTCTCGCGTCACATTACACGCGTCTATTGTGCGTAACACACGAGATGAAATGTAGGTACCAGAAATTCACCCACCATGTAGCATGGGGATAATTCTGAACGTGGCAGAAATATAATGCGCGAACAGGAATGAATAAACATTATACACGCTTACCCGCACGCTATTTATAACCAAATTTGAAACTTTATGTGTCCTGTAATTGGATGTGCAGCCTATATTTGACGGTCAAAGTTACATTTGTTCCGTCGTTAAAAATCGGACGAAATACCTCATGCAAGTAGGCATATTATCGAATACTGGATTCTTCACGCAATGGACGACAATCGGTGTCTGCTTAATTCGCGATTTTTTCACGCACAGAATCCTCTCAAAACTCTATCTTTACTTTGCAGTCGAATTATTCTGTTCCCAGTAGGTATATAACCATGATTATCACAAAAGTAATGCCTAAAATAAGAATAAAATGTTTAGTTTACATGTATGAACAATTATGTTAAATCATTATGTTAAATCATTATCTAGCTTTCTCGAGAAAAAGTAGTCATAAATTCAAGTTGAGAAAATTATTTAACTTTGACAAGTTGAGAGTAAAGCACAACTTGAAACGTTTCGCGTTATGAGCTGTGCAATTACTCGAGTAAATAATTTCCAAATAATTCATATTCAATAAAAAGTTCTGGTTGTTAATTCTATCCCTTGTTATTAAAAAAACCTCAGAGAGCCGACTTTGACCCCAATTTTTTTGAGGTATCATAAATTTTAAGGCATCCACTTTGCTCTCCTCCCCTAAACTTGAATTTCAATCGGAATATCAAACAGCTTCGGTAAACCTGACAAGGAGATTGTTTCCGGGGGGGAGGGGGGCTAATTCATCGGATTAGACGAATGACAGCATTTTTCGTTGAGTATATAACGTAGCGAAAATTTTGGCGAGGCGACGCCAATAATTTTGACTGCAGTATGGAGTTTAGCGCATGCCGGTATAACTCGAGAGGCTAATTGTCGGATAACCGTATCAACGCAGTGCAAATTTTGCTGAAAAAGCAACGGATGTGTATACCATGCGTACGTCGAGCTTTAGTCTGCTATGCATATATAGAGTGGAAATTCGTACAGCTGGCGAGCTTTGCTGGGCGATAAAAAGTAACGCTGAAGCTAATCTGTATTATGCACACGCCTCTCCCCTGCTATCACCCAAACACCCTCTCCTCTCTACTCGCTCTCTCGGTTCCAGGTGAGCCTCGCAATGAGAGAAGGGGAGGAACGTGTGTGTGTGTGCAGAAATCGCAAAATTTTAGGCACAAATTGATGCATCACGCATGCGTGATACGCTAGTTTTTGGAGCTTTTGGAGGAATTGATTGAAAATTGAAGAAAGAATTCATTTTCGAGAAAGTCACCCCCTCCCCCCCCCCCCCCCCCCCGCACGTATATGTATGCTTTACATGAATTACAAGTTTTTGGGGTCGTTTATTACGACTTTGATATCGGATTTTTAAAATTCAAGATTGTGAGTCTGATTAGCGACCGCGAAAACCCCTGCAAAGAGTTCTTGACCGTTTTCGATCAAATTTGAAATTTTTGTACACCATATTGAATCCGTCATTCTGAATTTTCAAAACCTGATTACAGATTCGTAATCAACGACCCCGGAAACCACGGAATACGATCTTATTATAAAAGTTTACTTTTCACAATAATGTGTGACTTGAAGGGTTAATTCGATATCACCGCCCATTGAATAAAATCAAAATCGATTCTACGTTGTGAAATTAAATACTTAACTACGACATTAATGATTTGAAAAAATTGTCTTATATCGAAACCCATCCAATCGAAAAAACTTTAAAAAATTCTTAGGGCTTTTTGGAAATACGGTGTCAATGTAGGTGCCTACCTAAACATTTCTCTATAATTTTTTACATTCGTAATGAAATCTTCGTAACTGACGAGTGTTATAATAATTTGTCAAATACTCGATGTACGACTGTCTCGTGATAAAACTGACGAAAAGTATCAGATTTTAGCGACCTGTAGGTGGATCGACTTAAACGACGGGGGCAAATCATTTCGCAAAAGTGGGTTAATTCGGGGGTGACGGAAGCCTCGGGCTTTTCTTTTCACGTTCTAAGAGGTCAATGAGAGCCGGCGAAAATTCCTGCTGGCTCCGAGGACGTGCGGGATAATCTCGTTGTTGATATATCCGTGTCCTGATTTCGGAGCCGAATGGAATCCGCGAAATATCAACCCTCGGGACTCTTAGCGTGGAAAGAGTTCTTCCCGATGCTGTTGGTGCACGTTGCTGTTGCTGTTGCTTTCTCGCCGGCGACCCGCGGGAGAAAAATAAAGCTGACACTGAGCTCCTGGAGGCAACACGGCCGTCTGAATACCCGACAAATAGCCAATCCCTCGATGGACGCCACGACCTCCGGCCAACGGAGCCTCAAGGGAGTTCGCCATCTTTCCCGTGGGCCTTATATCCCCGAATTTTATGTTTTCTAACGGGCAAGAACATTTTGCAAGCGCGAGCATTCGTATATCGATGAAGATTAAATACGGATAGCGTGTGATTTTTATTAACGAAGAAATTACAGGTATAATATGTAGAAAAATTCTGGCAACGCTGAGTTGGGATTAGTTCATGAATTTAAATATTCAAATTCAATCACTGTGGCTGCAGATTTTCTAAAACCGATATCACTTTCTCTTGAAAAAATATTTAATAAGAAATTTTCTACAGGTAATGGATATTTCGCTTCTAATTGTATACAATCGAAAAATTGTCAAATACGAAAAGCAATTACTTTACGTCATGGAAAATTAGAGGTTAAAAAAAAAAAAATCAATGCAAATATCTTCTAAAATTGTACGGTCGAGGCGATTTTTTTCCGTTTGTTTTTGTTTGTTTTTTACGAAGAATTACAATTGAAATCGAACCAATTTTTCAACTTGAAATTTTATACACAACGTTCCATTCCAACGATTTCCATCCACCCATCAACTCCTCCACATCAATAGAGAGTCGATGATACTTCAACGAAATAAAACGAGCTGCAGCAGAAGGTCTGAACGTGCATTCGTCGGACTGGTATTTTATTTATTCTCGTTTCGTCCACACACGTATATATATATAGAGAGAGAAATTGAGTTGTTTCCGAAAATAATTAAAAGTTTCATCGCGTTTGATCCTACAGCGTTTTTCACAATTTTCAATATTCGCGTAGCGATTGACCCTCTTAAAAACACACTAATAAAGAAATCTGTAACAATTTCATATCCATGTAATAAATATAATGTTCGTACATGTAAAATGGTTTTACAGGAACCCATATATATGTGTCTGTTACGTTACCTGTACTGATTTTGTCAGTAATTTGGTAACGTTAAACTGCAAAGTGCAGTCTGACAATCAACGCAAGAGAAATATGCCAACAAACATACTGTCGAGATTAAAAATAAACATGATAAAAAAAAAGAAAAGAAAAAACAACAGTAATTTTGATATCGTTTGTGATCCAACGATCGTATGAAAATCTCGTTTTTCTTTATAGACACATAACGCGTATATACTATACAGCGTAATCAGATTTCCATAACCCTTTGTAACGGATATAAAATTGCAACTGATTTAATTTTCATGTATGTATTTTTTTGTTCTCCTTCTCGGAGTAACGAATATGCGATACCTACATTTATTGTTTTCGAATATATATAAAAATTTTGAATAATAACACGAGCTGCGTAAATACCTACGTTTGCAATTTGTAATCGTTATACGTACCTTTTACCTTTAAAAAAGCTTCCAGCCTGCCGCATTAATGAGAGACCCCGGATCAGCACCAATGACGAAACAATCGCACAATTATACACTTTTCGTTTTTACGTTCTGTTCACTCATCCCCCTTAAAATCGGAATAACAATTATAATACGATTCCTCGTACCATTAAAATCCAAAAATTTTATGCACTGGCCATTTCGTGTTTACCTACATATTCTTACAAAGGTATTTTATTGTAAAAACAATCATGTTCCGACCGTTAAACTGAAAACACTTATTCGCATTAAAAGCCTTTTCTCTCAACATTTTATTCTCGCCTTTGATTGATTCGCTGTAATTAATCTCACGAACCCGTATTTATTTCGTGACGTTCGTCAAACGTTACAATATAGGTATACCTATATATAATAATTATCTTAGCTACGACACTCTGCATGTATACTTCTATATATATCTACATACATGCATGTATGTAATATCTATACTATATATTATGTATACATGGTATATTCCGTACACGAAGCCTTGATAAATGGGTTCGCACGCCGGCTTAACAATGCCGGAATGATTGGCTCCGCTGTCTAGCCTCATAGAGTGGGCATTCACTACTTACAATGCTCAATATACTATCGCAATTCTACACTGCCGGACGCGAATCTCCCAATTCTCAGTGATTCTGTACAGTTCGCTCTCCCTCCCTCCCTCCCTCACCCCCACACTTTCCTTGCCTGCTTCGTCGTCCCATCTTCGTCTCCTTATCCATCCATCCATCCATCCATCCATCCATCCATCCATCCATCCATCCATCCATCCATGCCGAGCTTGGAACACGGAAGAGAGACGGATTCCGCAATAATTGGCCACTTGATGTTCGAACTGTATTTGAATTTAACGCTCAAACGATAAATAATTAGATATCTCTCTGGTGCAGGTTTTAGAAAATGACGAACTCACGATATTCGAGTCTGATCGAAAATACCGGGATTTAATTCTTACTTGAACTTTCTATGGGATTGTTGAAACGCAATGTTTTATATTGTTTATTAATATTTTGACTCACTCATTCATTTCTACTGCAAATAGTATCGCCGGAGGTTTTAAAATCGATTATTCTCTTTCTAACTCTTGGTCCGCACCGATTGATCCTAAAACGACAGAGCTTTTGTGATTATTATTCAAGATCATTTTGATCAATGCAGGAGATAAAACTCGTTAACCGGATAACTCGCATAGAATCATATATGTATGTACAGAAAAAAGTATCCAAACTGGTAATGGATTACTTATATAAATCTTTTACTAACTCTGATATCTCTGGACAAAACTTGACAACAGGACTGAAAATTTACCCCGACTTGAGAGTATTTTCACCCTCAGGGGGTGGCAAATCCAAAAAATAACTTCTGAAATTAAACGAGGGATCTAAAAAATCCCGGATATCAATTTTCGTGTAATTTGGTCGCGTTTTTATAAATTTAGCATCAGAATTGTAAAAACTCGTACGACCAAGTCAACCGATTAATAATGATTTCTGAGTCGAATCCGACCTGAATTGATGCTGTAATTACACATTGCAACCTGATATTTGCAAAATACAATTTCTACCGATTTAACTTGCAATTCAAAATACAGACAATCAACGTCCTGCAGCTTATACGCAAATACATACATCACGTAGTATAGCGCATGCAGTAAGTGGTGATAATCGTGGTGTCGCGTCTCGCTGGAACCTCGCGCCACCCGATATCGTCCGTAACCAACTGTAACCGTACACAACCAAGCGTGGAGCCCTGTTTGCATTTGCATATGCGAAAGCACGCGTGCGGCTGACGTGCGTCGAGAACCTAATAATCTCGTGAACGGCACGAGACGTCTCCACATGCGGATTGAGGGGAAAGGATCAGAGATTGACTCGTAGGATTTGTCAAGATCGGGTAGGGAAAAAATGAAGCAACTTAAGAGGTTACGTGAGGTTTGAAGAGCAAAAAAAAAAAAAAATCATATTTACTCTAATTCTTTTTTATTTTTTTTATTTTTCATTTTTTTGTTAATATAATTAATGAATTATTTTATTCAAACCTTAGGCGTATAAAAGAAGAATATTTGAAGAATATTTTATGAAATCATTAGCAAAAAATTTTGAAAATATGATTTTTTTTTTGCCCTTCAAAACCTATATACGGTTGGAAGTTTGCAGTCGGATAATGAAAATAGGAGGAGTAGGAGAAAAATTATAGAATCTATAATAGATTTGATATCGTAGAGCAAAATAACGGGGAAAAAAAAAAAAACAAAAAAACGTGAGTGAGATGCGAAAAGATGAGGCACAGATTGAAATAGCTTGGATTTCAAATCCCACCGGGCAAAACAATTTTCCGTATAAAAGTGATCCCTTGATCCTCGTGATTGCGGATGGTTTATTAGTGAAAGCTTTTCTGCAATTCCATATCCGTTCTACGTAATTGTCGTCGGATTCTCATATAGCCATTGTTATAATCCTCGTAACAGACGCGTTTCGCAAGGATTATGTTCTTCTCGCACATTGTAATTCCTTTTTAATCTATCTAAGCTGAACACATACGTGGAAGTAGGATGATAAAAATATTACGTAATTCACTTCACGACTTTTTCCATTCCGTTTTCCTTATTATTCGAATTAAATTGATTCCTTATAGTTTACTGTTTGTACAACTTCATCAAACGTGTAACTTAAATTTTGTCACTTTATCATGGATTTTGCAATATTTCGTCAGATAGATGCATAAAAAACGTCGGGAAATCTAGAAAAATTTCAGAATTTATCGCATCAAGGATTAATGTAGGGAATTCTTAACCGGAAAAACACTAGAATTCAATAGAGCTTCAAATAATCTCTCGCAATCGGTTTTTCTGCGATAAAACGATCACCATCCATACATCTCAGTACTCGGATTCATTCCCGTAGCTGCATAATACATACGTGAATAATTATTATCGACAAGCTTCCGTTACAGTACGTTTTCAATATATTTCAAGAGGAATTAAACGTTTCCAAGAGATTTCCACGAGCTGCAATATCATTTTCCCATTAACATTTCCCATTGTAATTAAAAAGCACAGCTCTGTAATGTAATGATCTGACGGTCGTTTATTCCCGAGCAGTAAGGAATGTTATACCAATTCGACTTAGCTTTTACTTTAGAATTATAACTTTTGAATAAACAAGCCTTTTAAAAATTATATTGTATTAATTATACACTACAATGCAAGAGATCGCATTCCAATAAATGTAATTTCAATCGACTTTACCTGAGTTGTGTATTATTTTCACCATTTTTTTTAAATCTTTTATAGTTCAATCAGTGCCATAGAGATTTTTCATTCCTTTTTCTTTTTTTTTTTTAATCCAAACGACGAACATATTTCTACACAAAGAAACAAGGTAAATCAAGTAAACCAAATAACTTTTTCTTCTGCATTGATTTTTTTTTACTCCGTGTATGTACAGCTTTATATATACATCGTCGCACTCCTCTTGTCCTCGAACGTTCAGCTGGGTTTAGTCCATCGGACATATTTCCGAGCGTAGGACCGACCAAGAACACATGCGACCCGTAGAAGCTGCGAGGAGAAATTAGAAGCCTCGTGTTTTTTCGTTTCCCTCCTTTTACGACCTTAGAAAAATACTCGGTCTTTCTCTCTCTTACACTCGATTTTGAAAAGAATCGTTAAAAACTACAATTCCAGTGTTAAATACGATACAGGGATCACCCTGCAGAACAACGAGATCCAGACGCGATGATATGATCCAAGGACGAGGAGTAAAGAGACCTGGTGTTACTTTTCTTTGTGCTAACGATCTGCAAGGGGAGGAATATTCTTCCCCGATAGGATGGGAACGACGACGTCGTTCGTACGCTCGTCGAAACGTCGAGGGATAACAATCTCTCTCTCTCTCTCTCTCTCTATCTCTCTTTCTCTCTCTCTCTCTCTCTCACCTATTAGCAGGCATGCAAAACGCCGATGATATACGTACAAAGTTACTCATCCTCTTGACTATCTATAAACCTGATCTAAATCAGGAAGATGGAATGTGGAAGAGCGGGGATTCGAGCTTGCATGTGTATTAATAATAGGCGGCAATATCTTCACCCCATCTGCACATCCACCTGGCTCGTGTAACCGTGTAATAGATCTATATGTATATACATACATACGTACGTATAATACATAGATGCAAACGTGGGATGTATGTGTAGTATACAGATAGATAAGAATAGTCGCAAGATAGTTAATCAACGAAACTTTTTGGCTTCCGTTGTAATTTGAAGCCGCGTTTCATCCCCTGATCCATTGCTCTGCGTGTACTGTATATCATATATGCATATATACCTATGTTTATAATATCCAGGGATTTTCACCACCGAAAACCACCTTTATTTATCATACATTCGATGCATGAAGCTTTTTCACGATTACCCATTATGCGGGAAAAATTTTACGATGTGGAGGAAAATCGTGTTTAATAATAGAAAAACGAAAAATGACAAATTTTTCAAAAATGTATATTTTCATCCTATAGTGTATCCGCAGTAAATTCGGCCACATGATTGCTCCCTTAATTGGAGAGACTTGAATGGTTTAGCGCGAGTTCCTCCGAAGCGTCAACCGTCAATGAATCCGAAGTGTGATCGAGACGAACGACGTTACAGGTTTAATTCGACGAACCCTTGAAGCATTTCCACGAACAATGCCGAGGGAAATTAAGCCGGTTCCTGAGGAACCCCTGAGATGTAATCCATTGCCGAGTTAAGGCGGGTAGTTTTAGCTTAACGACAAGGGCTTAGTGCCTCCGGGTGTTAATGCTGGTCAAGACTTCGGAGACTTTGCGTGGAAAACGCATTGCGAAACGCATCCATCCGCTGCGAATTTCTTCCAGCTCGGCTTCCGCATCTGTCTCTACGAAACTGTGTTTCCTGCAGAACTGCCGTTTTCTGAATGATTTAATTAGCGCAGTAAATTACCGGCTGCTAGGAGGTACAAGATAAAACCTTGTATCTGACAGCGTCGTTCGTTGAGCGAAGGTTGCACAAGGCGCGTTAGAAACGCCCGAAGTACTCAGGTGCTCGAAGAGGAGGTTCGTGTTATACCGAATCGCGGTCTCTTCCAGCTTTGGCAAGGCATAAACCATCCTCTTCTCTTCTTCCTCGACACTAAATAAATTTCAAACAACGGCACGTGAAGCGCCTCCATAATAAATATATATATATATACACACCTATATATGTATACAATATTACATCCTACTCTGGGATCTGTCCGTATTTTCAGACATCATTAGGTACGTTTTATACATAGAAAGTTCTTCTCCTTGTCCAGTGAAATGATATTGATTACTCCGCTCTGATATAACGCTCCGTGTAATGGTTACTCTGGATTTCGATTATGTATATTCCTGAAAATTGGGCCCCTTTTTCCGCAAGAATACTCTCAAAATTCAAGGGAAAACTGGGAAACCGTCGGTGTATGAATTATGGGTAGTTTCCAGCAGACGACACTTCGATATTTCCTTTATTACGGTCTTCATTGATACTAGGTGAATAAAATCTGAAATTCACGACGGTATACGCTATACGCACTTGATTCACTGTTCCATGAGACACGTATATACTTACCCAATTTATGATACGAAATTTAAAAAAACCAGAGCGGCACCTGCAGATGTAATAAGTTGCGTCTACACCCTAGTCTCCAAACTTCTTCGGACTCATTTTATGGATATATATGTATATATATATATATCCATTATATATTTGCAAGTGTAAATTCAAGTCCATATATTATATACAAATTTCTCCTCGAAGAAGTTTCACTCGAAGTGAGACGAAATTTGCATCAACTCGAAACCGGTTGATGCAAATTTTAAATTTAAAAAAAAAATTTCCTTCTGTCACGCGAATATTTTGAAATTCACACGGATCGTAGTAAAAAATTTTCACCACTTGCGGATTTGAGGATGCTCTGAGAGTTTCTACAGCGTCGAAAACCGACGGCGTTGCAGCGTAACTTTAATATTTTTTTTCCAAATAAAAAACGTCGAGTCCGCGCCAATCGGAGATGAGATTTTAATTGGCGAGCCGGGGTTCGAGGAGACAGAGATGCAGAAATCGATCGCAGGTTTGGTCAAAGTAAAGGGTGGTTCGCTCCTTTGTACATGGTGGGTATCGACGAGCCGAGGGAAAGGACTAATTATAATTTCCCCAATGCAGACGGCAATACGTCAAAACGTACCGTGCAGCCCAACTCGTCGTCCGCTGACGAGGCACACACGCCCGTGTAAATAAACACGAGCGGGAATCCCGCGTCGTCATCCACACGCATATAATGCACGTCATAAATCGTCGGGGGGCAGCCGCTGAACTGGCGTCAATGGCGCTTTGGCGGTCCGCAGGTATACATATATATAGGAGTGTATGTGGACATGCCATATACACATATGGTCGAATACATGCATATTCAGTACTCGCGTATACTCGGCGATATGGCGGTGTGACGGGGGTGGCGATACGCCGGCGTGACGGACCGCCGGACGTCCGACCTGTTACCGCCCCAACTTCACCCCCCATTTCCACCCCCGCCAGGAGCTCGGACGTCATCCTGCGGCATCGCCGTCGAGCGGTAACCGAATACGACGAATCTATTCGGGACCACGAGAGGGTTCAGTCCGGGATGATACGCGTGATACCCTTTGCGTTCTGCCGTGCAGTTGCGCGTGTTTCAATTTCTATATAACGATCGCCTCGCGGAGCTTTTGATGGGTCTAACAAGGAACATTAGTTTGGTGTCCACCTCTGATTTCGTTGAGACACTCGTGTATGTTGTGGAACATTGAAAACTAAGGGAGACGTCTTTTTTTTTATCTGTGGATAAATGGTTTAAAGAGGTGAAAACGAGCCCCAAAGATGGAAACTCGACGGGGTGATTTCTTGACGCGCTTTATTTACTTGAATGAAATCAACACCGAAATGTTTTTTTAATTAATAGGATAACTTCAGCGTTAGTTTCACTCAAATTTATCAAGCGCATCAAGAAATCACCTCGAGTCTTAACGAAATCAGAGGGGGACACCAAACCGATGTTCCTTGTAAGCAGCAATCCCCCGAATCGTCGAAAAAGCCTGGCGCAAGCTGTTTCTATTGGCCAGCGATGACCATTGAGCTAAAAATAATCGATGCGTCGATTAATCGAGTCCAAAAAAATAATTAAACACGTCTCGATTGTCGAAATCGATTATTACGTATTTTTATTAAACGGTGGATTTGAAACAAAAATTTCATGAATTTCAGTATCTAGTCTTTAACAGCGAAAAAGTTTTCCGATCATTTATAGTTTGAATAAAAATATTTTTCAATATCAGGTGCAAACATTCATTCATCTTTCACTTATTATATCAACTATGTATATTCAGTAAGTAAGACAATGATAATAATTGATACTCCAATCACACGAACTGATATTGTATCGCGTCCTTCATGGAAGTAGAAAACAAAAACCGATTACGAGGAAAAATAATCTATTTAATCGAAAATCGATTATTTTTGGTAGTTCCTAATTTCTACAGCATAGCTAGCTATCCTAACCGAATTCGGTTTGGCCGATGCACCTGTCCGAAACGATTCGAGAATTGGTGTAGAACGTGTATTTGTATACGTAGGAGAACTCTGGGTTGAGGTCGTTGTTTCGCTCCCTGCCTTAGCCTCCCCTTTATTTTCAACGTCTAGAACATGCTGAAGCTCGAGGGGAATTGGTTCAATTTATAACGACCATCCGTCAATTAGGACATCGACTGTGTATCGGTATCGCACATGAAATTTTTAACAATGGTGGCACGGAATGTTTGCATATACATATATTGTATACGCACGCGTTCTGGAACACGAATAAATTTTCAATTATTTTCATTATTTTTGTTCCTTTCGTTTCCATTGGACGAACTGTTTGCGAAACATCCGAGCCTCCGGCAACTGTTAGGTTATACGGTCGCAATAGTATGAACATTTAAACATTTTTTTTAATTATTTGTTCGAATATAGAATGGTTGTTAACGACGAACGAAAAGCTCTCCGTGGGCGTTAAAAATGTTGAAGCAAATCTTCTTTCAGATATGTTAGTTCAGAGGTATGTAAATCTATGGATCACTTTTTAAATTCGCTTCATTTTACACACTGTTGAAATTTCTGCGAATTTGAATCGTGGGGTATGTGGAGGACGTGTGAAAAATAAGGCTAGGCAGAGAAAAAGAGAGAGAGAGAGAGAGAGGACGGTATATACGAAATAGATAATAGATACAAACAATGATAAAGTCTACGGTAAAAGAAGATACAATAAAACAATCAGCAGAATGAGGAATGGAGGTTGACTAGAATCGCAAAAGAAGAGGGAGAAAAGAAATAACCGTGAATAAAAACATAAACAACAATTAATAATAATAATATAAATTGTGTAAATAAATAGATGAAAGTAATAATCAGTAAATGATAAAATTTAACGCGATAATGTACGGTAAATAAAAACGATTGAAATGTAATAAAATGACAAAGAATGTTGAGCAAGAGAGGGTGGACGGAGGGGCGGGGAGGGGAAGATGGGAAAGATATGGCAGTCGGGTATATAGAAAATGCTGAGGGAATTACGAACAGGTGAAGTTGATAAAAGAATCTAAGAAGGTTCGGGGAAAACTATTACCGTCGACAAACCGCGAGAGTTTGGCCGGTCGTGCACCAGCAGCAGCAGCAGGAGGGCGAAGAAGTCTTTGGAGTATCTGCTGTCACGTCTCTAACTATAAAGTCGTGTCTTGCGGGAAATAAGAAACTCCGAGTGAAGAGGATGAAGAGAAAAGTACGACAACGGGAAGAAAACGAGGGAGGATTGAGGGGGATGAAAAAAGTAAGAAAAAAGAAAAATCGGAACCGAGAGAGAGAGAGAGAGAGAGACGGAGAAAAAGGCGGAAGGCATCGTGGTCTATTGATGTAGGATATACTCCGAATCATGAGTTGCACTCGAACAGCGTCCGGAGTATATAGGAAAAAGCCTAACTTTCGGTTGATAAACTTTTCGAAATACAAGAGGAAGCGAAAAAAAAAAAAATGTAAATAAAAACTGTTCGCTTCCTCTGTTTCATTGGCTCGAGTTTTTTAGGATATAAATTTAGCAACAGACGAATAAAGCTGAGAGATCATATTGGTGAATCGTTTACTTATCATACCTTAATCTCGCTTTTGCTTTTCGGGTGAAAATGTGATTTCATAAGACAATTATTATTCTCCATTTGTAGAAGAAAAAAAATACAAAAATGAAAAATTAAATAATCCTAACTTGTTCCTTGGAAAAGATATTCGCGACGAGTCGTCGACGGCGTGATTTATATTCGAAGGCAAAATTCGGGAATAACGTTTGTTCTCTAGCACGCGAGAACTCAGAACTACCGGCATACCGGGCCGAAAGGCGTCCGTCAAGTGACAAATGAAAGGGCAAAAGGTGACGCGAAACAAATCGACATTCCGAACGGAATGTTGGACGAGCGTGGAACCCGGTCCCGAAGGACCGGAAGAACCGGAGAACCGGCCGGCTGGGAATTCTACGGGGTGTCCTTACTCAAACCGGCGTGAAAACACTCCGGGGGCAATTTCGGGCCGAATGAAAGCTGCTTAGCATTTTTGCCGTTTTCTCCTCTCCTGATACAGGGTCCTCCTCTTTCTTCGTCAGGAATAATCTGATCAGCAATGGCTGCCTCGCCTCTGCAGGCGCACAGCATCTGCGAGTGGCACCTTGACGTAACCGTTCTTTCCTTCATTCCTTCATTCCTTCGTTCAGTCCTTTCTTCCTCTCTCCCTTTCTTCGTTCCATACACGTGATATTGGCGCGTGCCAGGCAGACACAAACAGTTTCAGCGGACTCGTCTTCTCGTCTGATTAAACTCTTCGACGGAATTGGTTAGCGCTGTTCTCCTCCTGTCACGAACACACGACCGATTTCACGCTGCTGCTGTTGCTGCTGTATAAATGCTTCAAAAGTCCACCCCTAAGCACGTGCCTATCACAATTCTCTGCAAGGACGTGGTACGTTCTCTTCGAGGAAAACGCCGGAAGCTATAACTTTCGTTACGAAATTCGACTCGAAGCCGATGCTCAGGTTTACGCGATTGATACTACGTCACGGATTCGATGTCCTTCGTTCTTCCAGTCGAACAAGTTCGAGATTTTGCCGAGATTTCGATACCTTCGGAACTTTCTTCGATATTAACAGGGAATCCGAGAAAGTTTATAAAAAAAACTAATAAACATCGTTGATTTAAAACCCTTAGGTTGAATAACAAAAGAATTTTAGAATTCGGAAGTTCCAAGTATAAATTGGTCGAACAGCAGAGAGATAAATCAAAGAAGAAGAGTCAAAATCTTTATCTTGTCTCGACTATCTATGTTTAAAATTTTGTTATTTTGAAATTCTATAACATTTTGAGATTCTTAACAGACACTCATGTTTCGGAAATCGAACGACATTGAAATGACTGTAAAATTGCAAAACAGTGACGACTTGAATGTCTCATCAAGTCTGCTTTACTCATTCCAACTTCACAAGAAAAAAAATGTTATTTTTTACATCGCCCAGTAATACCGGAAGCGTTTTCTTTCGTCGAGGGTGTACCTGGTCGCCTTCCTCGAACCCAGCTGTGCCCCGTAATCGCAATTTTTCATTTCCTAGAGCCTAGAGCCGATAAACCGACCCTAAACTATGAGCGTCGAGAACTCCGAAAAGAAACATCGATTTACTTAACACCGAGCTCGTCGTAGCGACGGGTCTCGAGGGGTAGGTATACAAAGGTATTTGTATCCCGGAGGCGTCTTTCCAAGGGAGATCTACTCCTGTGACCGACGGGTCCGTTCTTCCGTGAAATAAAATGATTTAGTTTCGAGGAGATTCCTCTTCTCCGCCACACCGTCTGCATATCCTGCTAGCAGAATGAAAACCTGCAACGTTTCTCCGCGAGGCGATAAATCCGCGTCCTTTTAAAACTCACTGGCTAATTTTACTCACTTTTGTAATTTTTACGATTCGTTTGTTTTTCAGAACAGCCAGCTGTATTCGCTTCCCAATTCTTTTCACTTTGGACATCCACCTTATAGACTCTACGCTACATCATATCTGCTGCAGGGTGAGTGGCCTAGCTGTATATATATATATATATATATATCCATTCATACAGTGAGAAATAAGCTGCGCCAAAATCACTATATAAATCACACTAACTTGGGGTGCTGAGAGACTTTTTGGATAAGAACCGATCGTCGGATTTATGTAGTTATACTTCGTTTTATAGCAAACGATATTTCCGCAGATTGTCCAACTCGCTTCACACACGAGTAGACGCGAAAACTATCGTATAACCGGGATAGTTTCAGTGATACTTTTAAGAATTCATCATCAGAACGATAAGAATTGTGTGAAACTTATCGTTTAATGGCACCAGGCAGGTAACAACAGCTACATTTCAAAAATGTGGCAGTAAAAAATGTAGCTTCGGTTGCTTATTCGCTGGAGTTGTGCGGTGAGTTTCACAGAAAACTGACGGTACGTGTGTTTCCATTTTCTGTTGTGGTTACGTATATTTTGTGCAAGGATATTCTGAATGCAAATGTAATCTAACAATATCAAAAAAAAAAAAAATTAAAGTTTAATACGTATAATTAAATCCAATTACAGAAAGCCTGCATTTTCCGTACAATTTAATAACAACCAAACCTAGCGTAGAGTTTTTTGAAAACTACGCCAAAGGGAGGATTTTTCTTCGACCTTTTTTGTTTCAGGGTAAAAAAAAAAAAATGAATAAAAAAAAAATAAAAAAATCAATAATCCCGTATATTTTCCAGAAAATTATGAGCTGATCAGCTGACATTTTACTTCGGTTTATCGAATGAAAAAGTTTACTTCGACTGGCATGATCCCCTCCCCCTCCCCTGCGACGTGATGTGTAAACATACCCAGATATATACATTAATTTATCCGCGGTGAGCAACACGGTGGAAAGTTTGTCCCGTGGTTCAAACCAGCTAACCCGATTTCGCTGTCCCGAGAAAAGGTCGAAGGAAAGGGAGTCTGAGGAACGGCGGAGAGGGAGTCGATATTGAATTAGTATTTCGAGAAGGGTTCCGCTAGCTCGGATACTGGCACATCTCGCGATGAAGGAAACCACCACCGGGAGAACCGAGAAACGCGACGTGCTTCTTGTTTGCCTAACTTTTCTGATCTCCTCCGTCTTCTGAAGGCTAACTACACGTCGCTGCACCCCCCCCCCCCCCCCCCCCCTTCAACCCCCGACAGTTCTGATTTATCCAATTTTCAAGCAGCGGTTATAGTCCGCGCGATAAAAAAGCTCATAGCTTTCGGTTACATCGGGAGATTTCTGTGAAACTCACCACTCGACGCTACCAGATCTGTCTATTCCGATCAGTTTCACAGAAAACGCGCTACTTCGTTCTATATCTGCGTTCCGCGTATCGTTTAATTCACTGCTAATTTCAAGCCAGTAACGTCGAAGCTTACTTACACAGAAGCAAGAGATGCGCAAGTTCATATCCCGAGTTTCTGCAGGAGCCGACGTTTCACCATCGCTTTCCTTCCCTTCCTATCCCCCCTAGACACACGTATCTTCGAGGATATCTTCATGCTCGGATTCACACGCGGGCGCAACACTTTGGAACCAAGTTAACGCCTCCTAGCCTTTCGACGATGCGTCTGGCGCCCCGATTGTTTCGGGGTTATATTATACGGCGAATAACCTTTTTTCCTTTTTATACCTTCCTCTGCAGCCCCGTTACCGCTCTAATAACGCGACAAGGCTATGAGTACTGACTTAGGCTTCGAGATATTGGGACCATAAAGTGTTTGGAATGGTTTAATGCTTTTTCGGCTTTTTACATCGTTCATCTTATGATTTTATTTCAACAATTTCTGGACAATTTGTTTATAAGTATAGTCGACTGGAAGGGCGGTCAATATGTTATCCAACGAATGGATCATTATAAGTGTTTTTTTGACTTTACAAGTTTTCGAAGATTGAAAAATTCTGAGAAAAGAGAATAAATTATCAGCTTCGCGAAAACAACGCGCAAGACAGATTTGATAGTGAATAAATTCCTATTTCGATAAATATACTACATTCTTTACAAGGTACACGAAAACTCAGCAGAAAAAACTCTGAATTCTACCCAATGTTTTCCATGTGATTTCAACATATCGTTTGTACAGAAAATTCTGCTTTCACATATGAAAATATAGAAATTTAAAAGAATGCAGATATTTTTCAACCCTTAGTGTGCACACAGCGAACCCGGATCGACGCAACGTTTTCGTTCAAGAAGACTAAACATTCCAGCCGGTAACACAGCGGGGGAATAATAATTGGAGTAAAAAGAGCAGCGCGCGGTAGGGGATGAAAATGGACAAAATAAACGGTTTTTTTTTTTTTTTGTCATTTTATTTTTCATCCCCTGTAACCCGCAGAGAGAAAGCTGGGGAAGCGGAGGTTGGTGGCTGTGGTTTCGAAGCAATTATATTCTCAATAAAAGTCGCGTAGTTAACGGGCTTTTGGAAGTAGGTATACACGTATATATATATATGTATATATGTATATCTATATACCTAGCCGAAGCACGCCCGAGTAAAGAAGGCGAGCAGAGCAGCCCTTGGTTCACGGTTAAACTCCGGAGCTTGAGATTTGGAAGCTGCGAAGGCGGCGATTTCATTGCAGAAGACGAGAACAATGGAAATAAGCGAAGTTCGTAACGGTCGAAACAATATTAGCAACTCGGTGGAGAATTTAAACGTTATCCAAGGGAAATTTGGCGGTCTATGAACCGCAAAATGAACCCGAAACGACGTAGGAGCTCGACGGGGATGGGAAATGGGGGACAGAGGGATAACCTCTGACGGTGAAACTTTTAAATTGTACCAAAGTGGGACCCGGGATCCATGGAAGGGGGTGGAGGGAGGGAAGGGATGGCCGATTAGCGGATTATAAACATACTGGAAACTTCTGACGGGATCAAACCTCCCTATAACTGAGAAGATGCGCTTCCCTCGGACGTATTTAAACAACCCCTATACTCCCATATTATGTACCCGCGCAAACTACCTTTGATACAAAAAGTAAACATGAATCATGATGCCTGATGCCTGATGCCGTTTCCCCTCTCTCGTTTCTCTATCTATAGTATATATATAACACACGACCCGTAGATACACGCGGATTCTCTCTTCATTTCCCACCTATTATACCTATACGTCGTAAAATATGCATCCCATGTGACGCATTCTGATAACGAATATTTCTATATATATATATATATATATACAGAATTGTATATACATATGTGTGACGCTAGGTACTATCGATTCAAGAGGATATGAAGGGGTGCGACTGAGATACAAAAAGTACACATTGGCCACGAAGCTAAATGTTTTTGTTCGATTTGCAATTGGGGTTAAAAAATCGAAACATCAGTTTTCCAATAAAGGGTTTCATTGTTCTGCAGATTTAAAATTCTATTTTCACACTTAAAAGTTGTTTGCGGATTCCTAATCCTCTGATTCATTGACTCATTGTCATGCGATAGAACGAAGAAGCACAAATTGTTGGTGGAAGATTATTATTATTATTATTCGAGAATAAAAATTTTTTTCACGAATATATTGACGAGCGTTTATTACATGGAATAAATAATTAATTCCTACGATATTCACAGACAAATAGGAATTGCAAAATTTCTAACAAGATCGTACTCCGTATGAATTATAAAACGAATATCTGTAATTGAAAAGATATTTTTTTACAAATACTGATTATCTTCACAATCTTTTGGACAAAAATAATCACCTTCGACTCTTTCCGAGCAACAAAAAACTTAAAATTTCGTCGTATGATTATTGCTTAATAATCATTATTATAATTTTTTTTTTTTTATTCAAGTAAAAATATGTTAGTTCACGCAACTTTGAGACTATTAAGATCATCAAAGCACCGAAACAGCTAGAGAGAAAGAAGAAAGTAAAAAAAATTGAGATACGTTACAGGTAGAAGTGAAAAGAATACTAAAGTTTATCTGAAATAAAAAATTCCCGCGGCTGTATTATACATCACAGAGGCCGCGGCGTGCGTGTAGGAGTAATATTTAACTCCGGGTTAGATTTTCAATGAGATTTTCACTCGACCGAGAATCGGCGAGAGGGGTCGGGGGTGTATTCTTTAGCCGTCGTGTCTTTATACCTACAAGGGAGAGGACCGCGAGTCGACCGATCGACTTTTTGATAGTGGAATAAAAGTTTCATTCTTTGCTACGAAGCAATTAGATGATGGATCGCGATTAGCGGGAAATGAGAACGTCCCGGCAAAGAAAGCGGAATTCCAGGGGCGGCTCTTCCCCATTGGCCACGCTTCGCCCTTTCCGTTTCTCCGCGTTTCCCCGTTTCCTATTTTTTCTCTCTCTCTCTCCCTTTTATTCTCCACCCGGCTCTTTACTCTCTGCGTATTGTGTGCAGCAGCAGGTCACAGATACAAGCCATATAACTTTGCGTGTGCGTCGGAACTACGTTGTGGAATTTAAATGGACGTATTTCTCCCTCCGTTCGCATTATTACCGTTATGGGGAGCAATACACGTTACTTTTTCATTATTATGCAAACCTCGTTAGACCGCGTTCAAAGAAGTAGCAATCAGAAAACAAAACGAGACCAAAAACAAAGCCCGACAAAAAAAAAAGAAAAGAAATTAAATAAAATGAAATAAATTTGTTATTAAAAAAAAAAAAAAAAAAAAAAAAAAAACCGAAGAAAAAAGCAAAAAGACGGAGAACAACAAAAACACTACCCGGCGAGGGGGGTGGGAAAAAAAAAGGAGAAAAAATTTAAACTTCACCCTACGCACGTGAACCGTGCCGATTAAATACAAGCGACACTTATTAACGCGGTATTAACCCAACCATTCATTCGAACTAAATGAATAAAATCACGCTGATGCCCCCACAAATTTGCAGATAACTTGCTTGCGCTCCACTCGGTTTCCCTTGCCCTCGCTTTCTCTCTGTACTTTCTCTCTTCCCTTGTTAATATGCCTTATAATTCGCCGGATGATCATTGAAACCCTGTGTTGCATATATACATGGTGAACGAAGAGAGGGTGAGGAGGTGGAGAGGGAGGGGGGGGGGGGGGAGGGGGAAGCAGAGAAGAGAAAAAATTACGATCTATCTCGTAAAGATGCAAATAACGTAAATTGGTTCAGTGATATGGCGCGGAAAAAAGTTTTCAACGTGAAATTGCGAATAGATAATATATATACATGTACCTGTATTTTATATATATATATATATATGTATGTGCGTACGTCGCGTATCGTATGTTGAAAATCAGATTCTTCTTCTCTCTTCTCGTGCTTGAATTTTTCACATGCCTCGGTGCCATGAGAAAAAAAAACAAAAATTGAATTGAATAACAATGTTGGAGGTCGTCTAGATACCAAAGTGTGGAAAAATTGCGGTTAAATGTATAAAAATATCTGTTAACGAAAAACCACGTCATCGGAAAAATAGTATATAAACCTACGCTTACAGATGATTTTCATCAAGTATGGTTACATTAATTATACGCAACACTTTCCCGGCAGATTCACGATACGTGGTGTGACCCTTCGCATGAAATTCAGCAACGAGGGCAAGGGAGTAATTCGAATGTTTTTTGCATTTGGTATATAGCGAAACATGTATACGCCATCCGTCATTCTCGACACGTTCGTGTCGTATTTTTCACCGCAACATTGACGTTTATATTATTTTTAAACGTCGAGCGGCACGTTTAGTAGGGCGAAAAAAAATGATATACATATAATGTATATATATATATATATATATATATATTACACATGTATATATATAGAGCGCTGATACACAAAAAAAAAAAAAAAAAAAACTGCAAATAATGGCAAACAACGTCGATAGATTTTTTTCCTAGCCCAGTCAAAAGTTATTTTATAGAACATTTCGCGAACCGGAGAAGCTACATATTTCTCAAACAGAGTGACCGACGCTTTGTATATTAATTTCCGCGCATATTTTTCCATCGCAGAAAAAGACTGAAAGGCGGGGGGACGAGAAACAAAAAATAAAAATAAAAATAAAAAACGGAAGAGAGAAAAAAGAACCGGATAAATAAAAAGAATAACTTTCAGCCGGCCAAGGATCCCTTCCCGGTTCACGCGGCGAATACCGAATGCCGGAATTCAGGGTAACACAAAGATCGCACCCTGGTCGACTAAGTTTTCATAAAAAGTGGTAAATATATTTAACACGTCTTTCGACTCGGGCGAAGGGAGCGAAAAACTAGGTTCCCGGGAATAAAATTCAACGCTTATTGCGGGATGCATAGAAATAACGATAATAACGATAATTGAAATTCCGGAATCCTCTTTCGATGTCGTCAAAATTTTCCCCGACCAACTAAAATTTGAGAAAATTTCGAGAATCCTCGAAATCGTGACTCGAGCAAATTAAATACACCATCAGACCTGATTTAAGATGAGGTCTTGCATGCGGAACCGGCTGTGACATCGATGAGATTAAATCGTGTAGCTTAAGTAAATGAAGTTATTAGTTATACGCTCGAACCTGAAAACCTGGTCTGCGTTAGATATACGCAAGATTCAAACTATCAAAATGATTAGAAACGATTTTATTTATATT
Organism: Diprion similis; assembly: GCF_021155765.1. Taxonomy (NCBI): domain Eukaryota; kingdom Metazoa; phylum Arthropoda; class Insecta; order Hymenoptera; family Diprionidae; genus Diprion; species Diprion similis. The sequence continues at coordinate 16,821,779 of NC_060106.1, read as the reverse complement.
TTTCACGCATGGCGCCATAATCGTCGCCATTTCATAACTAGATTGTGATGATTAAAGTAATTTTGTAATCAGACGTGGTCATGAATTGAAAAATATTCGTGCTAAATATTCGCTAAAGAATTGAATAGCCAGCAAAAACTGGGACCGACTAATTGGTCAATCAGACAGTTCGCATAAATTCTTTACGTAAAATACAGTTTTGAGACAAACAATTTTTTTCATCGATGCATCAATTCCCTTTTATGCAGACTCTGCAACTGCAGAGCAACTGCAGAGCGCGTTTCAAACTGTTCTAAAAATGTCATAAAGATTTTACGACAATCTGATAAAATCCTTGAACCAATTTTTTCCCAATATTTTATTCATCGCTGCGGATGGTAGTCGAAGTCTGAGGACAGCAGGAAAAATCAAACCGACGTTTTTCTGTGGTATAATTACTGCATTTTGACCGAAATACACGTGAGTGACACAACCATTGAAAAACCATGATAAAATTAGGTTCGCTAGAGTCTATTAAGCCGGTGTCAATTTATTGCCGGTTTCTCGTTAATTACTTATTATCGTTTGCACCGGTTTTTGTTATCGTTCGGATCCCTGTTATTATACGTTACGCTAATTCTGTTAAAACAGCAAAATTTCCCCTCCTTTTAAACACACACAAATACCCATACACGTATAATTTCACTACCAATCGTTTACCGTTTAACTACAATAATAATAAAATTTTCATCGTCCCAGCAAACAATCGTTTCATGCACAATCAATACCTTAATACTGCATCATCATTTTGACTATTATTATACATATGTATATTGTATATACGCTTTTCGACTAATCTACACATACATTCGTACAAAATTCATATCTTGGTTATTATCCTCGTTGTTATTATTGATAATATTGCAGCTGAATGCACTTTTTTCCACTTGCCATTACTACGGTATTATCTAGAATAATTCTAACCGACTCGACGCGATCCCTTATCTGAATACGTATTTTCAAAACATTTCTTTCACCGCAAATAAAAGCTCGTATGCATAATATACACATAATACAATAATATAACAACATGCGGCACCTAACAACCCAAATTTTTCATGATCCCAATTACTCGAATGCGTTTCCTACGCGCCAAACATACCGACACGCTACCCATATGTGTGCATGTGTATCTGTATAAAGGGCTGATACAAAGGGTAAAATACCCGAAATTTATCATCGCCCGTTTTTTTTTTTTTTTTTTTTTTTTTTTCTTTCGTGAGGGAAAAAAGTTTTTTTTTTCCAACACATTATTCTTTTGTTTTCAATTTTCCGTCGGAACGGTTGATTTCAAAGTCCGTCGAAAAAGCAATCACGGAGTAAACGTGATATTTCTCTTCTCGCAATCAATGCAGTATTTTTCAATCGATGCGTATTTTTTAATTTATTTGTTATTTTATCATTATTATTATTATCATTATTATTTTTCTACTTCCCCGAAAGTTGAACTCAGTTGTTAATTACAATTTTTTTTTTTATACATTTCCCGTATATCTGTACCTGCTGAACCAATATCTGTTACTCGTTCGAACGAACGAAGCTCGTTTTAATTTTCCGGGCATATATGTATATGTATATGGGAAGCGTATAGGGAAGTATAAAAAACGCATAAAACGGGAACAATAAGAAGAGAAGAGAAAAAAAAATTCGGTAAAAATAAAGAGAAATGTAATGAAAAAAAGAGATGTAAAAAAAAAAAAATAATCACGCGCTTCGGCTATAAATTTAAAGCGTAGTATTTCCCGCGAAGCGATCGCAATAAATATAGACAGGCAATGTCCACTGTGCGTGGGTGCGCAGAATACCGGCCAACGTGCTAAACCGTAATGCGGTGCATACGGACCAATTTATAACGCATAGTCGTCTATCGGCGACGGTCCGCGGATTTTTCCGTCTTCGAAAAAACTCATTCGATCGATTTATGCCACGTATGTTCATCGGCTTCACGTATGTGCGACACATACATATATACACCGGAATTGTTGGCCATCTGGGGAAGCAGCCGCGTGCAATAAAATACCTATAATGACAAAAAAAAAAAAAATATATATATATAACGCGGGGATAGAATATTAATTAAAAATTTATTTGAACCGAATTAATGATATCCGGTAGCTCGAAACGATGCTTTAAATAAGCCGATCGATAATTTAATTAAAATAAGACAGAAGATAAAAAGATAATGAGCGAAAATAAAATCTTACGGATTGTCATATCGATAATGATGACGAACAAACTGATCGCGTTTACGGTTCGATCAACACCGGAAGTATGATAGTCGTCAGTGTCTTTTTTTCAAATATAATTTAAATATATGTATATATTGATTGGTGAATATTTTTTGTCAAGCGCCTTTATATCATAGGTACAATAGGAATAACGTAAGTATAGTATATCAGCTTTCTCCAACGAATAGTGCAGAATTCTTCACTGAATATAATTCACTCGGTTCTTCCGGTGAAATTAGAGCAGTGGGCGTTGCAATTATTTACGGGAGAAGATAATCAATATTGCATAGATATGCATATATACATATACTATTGATTGTCTTATATAAGCATACACACGGGGATATATCAGTGATTTATCGAATCATTATATGTGCGCAAGTATATAATTTCAATGCCGTTATCGCCGTTTCATATACATATATATTATATGCATATAATGCATGTACTCGGGTACATGTATTTGCATCGTTTGAGGAGGTCCATTCCTATTTTCGCGGCACAGAAATGCAACTGCCGAGGATGTAGGTACAGGGTGTCCAGTATTCATGGAAATTATGAAATCAGGGAATTTCATATGCCCTAAAAAAAACCTGGAAATCTCAGGGAACTTCATGTCGTATCACGTCATCATTTCATAAAAATTTAGCCATTTTGTGAGAAAAAAAATTTTCTCTTCCAACTTTCAGGCAATGGTCATGAACCGAGCCCTGATTTTTTTAAAATTGTACGTGCTAGCGAATTCTTACAAACTTTTTTCAAAATAAGCTGTACTCTTGTCAAATATAAAATATTTTTATTCGTATGGCTGTTGTATTTTTGATTTATTGTGTACGTAAGAAGATCCCGAATAAATAATGATTCTTGTCTGGAAAACCTGATATTATCAGGGAATAACATTTTCACAAATAACTGGACACCCTGTAGGTATAATGCGTGCATATGTATGTATATATATACCATTCGTAGTCGTTCTAAAAAACTGTTGACCATCGTAGTGGATAAATCGCGTTCGAAAGAGCGGAGACAAAATAAGGGGAGACGTAAAAGAATAGAGAATTCTGAAGACAAAAGGAAGAAAAATAAAGACCGACGACTGGGGGAAATGAATAGAGAAGTAAGGCTTGAAACAAGTGTTGCCAAAAGTGTAGTAGCAACGTAAAAGCTGTACCAGTAATAAACCTTTGAACGCATTCAACGAACAGGTTACAAACTGGCGATGACGTATAATGGCGGTAATATTTCACCTCTCATAACGTCGACGTTCACTCCATATTGCAAATATTCCGCGCGATGTCAAGCCGCGCCAAAATTACACTCCGCTCGTGACGTGCGTGTGGCGAATGATCGAGCATTACTGCAGTGATATTGTGTCAACTGGAAAAGTTGGTCAAATATTGCAACCGAATTAACGAAATACGCGAATTTCATTAATTATTTATACAAGTGTAAAATAAACGAATATACGAAACGCAATTTGAATTTCCCGCGTAAGCTAGCAGCCAAACGTTTTAATGTTTGAATAAAAATTTTGCGACATACCCCCCTTGAACCCCCAATACCTTTATAAAATTATGAGGATAAAACTGATCTGCATTTTTCTATTGCCAAAAAGTTTGACACTTTTAGCTTCTAACTTCAGCTTAGTCGTGCAATTCTGTCCAGTTGCATCCCTGATTGCATTACAAAGGTAATGCGTGCACAGCGGGGACTCAATAGCGTTTGAAATCGATTCTGCAATAGTCGAGTAGTCGTAGACTACTGTGCAGAAGGGGCGAGAGGGGGGGGGGGGGTATAAAAAGGCGTAACATCGTCGATTTGTCAAGTTTTTGCAATGAAATTCCCGCAGGACGGTGCAGAACGCGTGTGCAGTACGGAAAAAGCGGTAATGCGATTGAAGATTAAACGAAACTAAAGTTTCTAAGTATGTATGAGGCATTCCGTGCGAAATAAACCGACTTTTAGATTTCACAGTTTTTGATTTTTGTTGAAACTTTCGTTCAGGTGATAAGTGCAGCACTTCTAGAAAGCTGATTAATCAATTTTTTTTTATACAAAATTCTTTCTGTGGAATCACTTCCGAGTTGAAAATATTTAAACTATCTTAGAGTTTTACTCTTTTCCGAAATCTCGAAAGATTCTCTAAAAGTTAGTTTTTTTCTATTTTCACGGGATTTTTTGTTCACTTGTCGTGGGAATATAAAGAAACAAAAAAATCTGAAACATTATCAATCCGCGAATGAACACGTTGATTTAGTTTTGTCGAATATTTAAATAATTTTGTGTAAAGGTAAAAAGTGATCTAGATTCTAATCGATAAAAATTACCGAAGTAAGGGAAGAATAAAATAAAGAAATAATCAAAGCTATCGGAATGTCGACTGATTGAAATTATTACGTACTAGAATTTTTTACAAGATGTAACAATAATTTTGAGTAAGATCTTTCGAGATAAATGTGATGAAAAATAGTTGAAAAATTAGTATCATCGTTCTACGCGATTTCGAAGTTCTTTTTCGTTATAGAATCGACAATGTTGAAGAATTATAAATTTTTTTTCCATCCTCATAAAGTCAAACATTGATGTTTAAGAACTTTTCTTGAATGAAATTTACAAAAAAAGTTACCGAAACTTCGATAAGGTTTGAATATCCGTGTCTCAGAAGTGATTCCATAAGAAACTAAAAGAAAAAAAAAAAAAAAAAAAAAAAGAAAAAAAGAACCGTCGGCAAACATTGACGGTATTGAAGATAAAAAAGTTTCAACAAAGTTGAAAATGGCGAGGGGTTAAAATTGCTCGATCCCATATGGAATATCCGATTATACACACAATACGAATATATTCGCTGGCGGGAAAAGTTCGAAATTGGTATTCGACACAGATAGAAGACCACGGCATTGATCATCGCGGCTGTAAGCATACAGAAACAATGTTCTCCCATAACAAATGTGCGCCAGGTATGTATATCGAGTTCGTATCCCTGCACGTACCAAAAGGCGCGGGCCTGCATGCGGAGGATTGCTTTTCACAATTTTAATTGAATCGTTAGAGAGAAAATTCGCGAGGAAGCGAAAAGGCGATGGATGAGGGGAGCCACAAGGGTTCAAACCGAGCGAAAGAGATGAAGTATTGTTCCGACGAGCAGCCAGGCAGCGTGATTGCGTTACATCAAAAACAACGGAAACTTCTTCGAAAGGCGGAGGTTCGCGGCTGGTGCCTGATACAGACTAGAGTTTCGCCACGGTTTCGCATTACTCTGAAACCGTTGGTAGAATGCAGATATTACACGAGCTTTCCCGCGCGAAACTTTCGCGTCCCGGAAAATTCAGCTCCCCGATTATCGCCCAAATTCACTCAAAGCCTCGTTTATTAACAGGAAATACAAGATTTTTACTTCGGTATTCGCGTTTTCGTAACAGTACCTGCCAGCCGCTGACATAGCGGAAAGTTTCAATTTTCCATTATCTCTTTCCGCTTTCAAAGAAATTTGAAAATATTTCCATCATTTTTTATTACATTTTATTTAATATTGTGTAGCATGTGAAATGTGAAGGAAAAAAACAAGAGGCGTAAATTTAAATAATAGTTATCATATCGTAACAATTAGTTTCAATCGAATGAAATAAATTTTTCTCACTAACGACAAATGAATCATTCAATAATGATTCTTATTCAAGTAAAATCTTTCTGTTACAATAAAGTCGAAATTAATGTTTTTTTTTTTTATCAGCACAACCGCTATAACTTGGCTCTAAAAAATACTCACCTTTCGTATAAACTTCAATTTATTCCCCCCCCTCCTCCAGCCCTTATTTCCGATTCTTTCGGAAAGTCAATTGTATTCCGAAAACGAGGATTGACCATCGCAAGAACTCGTATAGGATGAACACACGGTGCGTGGGTGGAAATGTCGAGATTAAATCAAACGGTCATTGTGTTTTCGTTACGGTTCAAAATACACGCTCACACCTTACACCTTATACAACAACCGATGGGTGCCAATCAGGAATGATAAAAGTCGAAGGTGTCTCGTCACGTGTCTCGATCGTATACGACACGACGAATCCACGTAATTTCGCAGCCTCTCGCTGAATGACGGGGCAAAGAAAAGAAGAAGGAGAAGGAGAAGACAGGATCTTTTGTTCAGTGAAGAACAGGGATCGGTCCGTACACGGAGCTTCCAAAGTTATGCATCGTTTTTCCTTAATAACGCGAATCTCATCTGGTTTCGAGAAGGTCGAATACGAGGAAAAAAAACAAATTTTTGCATTCGCGAGACATACCAGGTATGCGGAGAAAAGGTGGATAAAAAGAATTTTTTCTACTTGGCGAAGATGAAACGTTTGATTTTCTGTACGCGAAAAGAAATTCGCAGAACTGGATCAACGTGACCAGACGGTTTTCTTTTCTTAGAATTGCGATACCATCGAGTTTCATTGAATGTACAGCCGTACAGCCGTATGGCGATCGTACAAAGTTGGAGTTCTGGAAAATCGGGATGCACGCATATAATCAGAGAATCATTAACTGTGCGAGTTCACGAGTCAGGACAAGGTCGCAAAAAATTTCGCATCTATAAATCAGTAATATGTTAATTTTGCGATATTTCAGCAATCTTGAAAGCAGGTTCTTCGTTTTCTTGCAAACTTGATCACAGAAATGAAGACAAATGAAGAAATGTTGAAAAAAATTTAAACACATCAAAATATTCGCGATATCCAGACGCCGTATTGTTTGAATTATACAAATTATTCGCGATTCGTACTTAGGTAGACAATTTTCTCACTTCAAGTCAATTATTATTATTATTCTATTCTCTCCAAGTGCTGAATCTTTCTCGCACAGCTTTTGAATTCCGAAATACCTTTCAATCATTATTAATCGGTTTCGGAAAACCGCCGTTCAAACATTTCAACAGTCGCGAGTTATTCGCGTTATCCGGATTTTTCGCCTGTTTTGTGACAGTGGTCTCTGATTTTTGACGCCGTGCGGTCGAAGCACTTCGCCGAGGCGTGATTCCCGATCAATTTAGCTGCATCCTCGTTGTTGTTTTGTGTTGTGCACCAAGCTGTATGGACGAGTGTGCATTTAACGAACCGCCGCAGCACTTTCCGAGCTTGTCAACAGGTTCTTTCGCCGATTAAGCCCCCTGCAGTCATTGGCGTTTGTCCAAACGATAGAATTGTTCTCCCAGGCTCTGTTATAGCCAGACTCCGACAACAGGACAGGGAAAATTCGGGTTTAAGAAAAAATTCCGACATTAAACCACACGTCGTGAAAAGAGATGATTTTCAAGTTGGTATACCTGCATAACGTGTCGTTTTCGGGAATGATCGTTATTTCGCAACTTTGTTACGATATTTTGGAAACTTAAAACTTCTTCGAAGTAATCGTTGATTTAAAAAATGACGATTTCTGTTTAAATTTTTCATTCACGTCAACGTCACTAACTTGAAAAGCTTATTAAAAAGAAGTATAACGTTTATATCGTTAGCCAGTAACAAAATTCGACGCGTTCAATTGCGGAAATTTTTGGATTCCTATCCTCGCGATATTTTTTTTGCCTCTTTACATCCAACGTCGAACTTTTTCATTTCACTTACGCTTCTCGACAGAATCGACACGTGGGAGGTCGATATATACGGCGTTTTTACAATCCTTTTCCTACTTTCCACCAATTACCGATCTATCATATCTCACAAGTATACAGGAAAAAAAGAGGAACAGAAAGAAAATTAAAGTCCAAAGAAAGGTCAGCAACGAGAAATATGATCAACCGTGATAGCCTGGAAACTATAAACTATAAACAAAAACGGATTTTGTTCAATCCGTTGCCTCGAAATTGAATGGCAAGCGGTTCCCATGCAATAACAAAAGAATAGTCGACTCACTTAGTGGCTGTTGATTTTATTGTTCCAAATGACCTTCTTTGAGCCTTGAACAATCCGGTTGAATAGAAACCTCACTGTATACATTACACGACAAGCTTGACTTTAGTTTTACACTTAATTTAAAGGATGTCGATATATCAAGCTTTCGAGAGAGTGAAAAATTGGTATTGTTCTAAATACGTGTTTTCTCAAATCGACTGCCCAATTCATATTTCCCTGACCAATTTCGCACGGCGTTAATGTCCTACCAACTGCGCGAATAAGTAGAAAAAAAAAAAAAAAAACACCACCCAATAAAACGAAGAACGTAAAAACTTGAACTTCATCTCTAACGTCGTTCCTGCTCGCTAAACGTTGGTCATTTGCAGAGGGGTTAAAATTGTTCGGGGAAAAGCGCGCGATAACGCGATATTATTACAGAGGCCATATAAGTTGCCCGCAAGCCCGTTATCTCCAAGTATATTCGCACGCCGTTTTCATTCACGTTACGCGTTCGGCATTTTGTGTGTGTGTGTGTGTGTGTGTGTGTGTGTGTGTGTATCAGGTATTATAGCCTCGAGGCAGGTACTTACCCTTAGAACTTTTGCCACGTGTGATTGACTCCGTAGAGGGAAGATCGATGATCGACGATCGACGATCGACTGAGGCGTCAACAACGCTGCATGTCTATAACGACGCCGCACTGACTGAAAACATTTGCTTTAATCTGCTCTCCGTATGTTCGACACAGCGCGAATATTTCCACCTGATTTTCGCAACTTTTTCGCGACGGTGATTCGCAAGTGTTGCACGAGCCTTTCGCACGCGGTCTCACTCCCAGGGGTGGCGCGGCACGACTGTAGCGCGTCTCTGACAGAATTGCTGCCCTCCCTCTCTCTCTCTCTCTTTCTCTTTCTCTTTCTCTCTCGCTCCCCCCCCCCCCCCCCCCCCTCAGCCTCCAAGAAGAGCGCATTTTGGCGCGCGCAACGCGCCGCGACGCCCGCGATAATCGGCGCGCGCTTCGCGCCCTCAGCCTTTCACCCTGATGCACAGACGTCGGAAAGCGTGCCGTCCGGCTCTTTGGGGTAGGTTAGGGACGAGATTTATGAACACACCTGTACTGCGTCCCTCTCGCTCTGCCGAATCTTTTCCCGTTTTTTTCTCCTCCCGTTCGGTATCACGAATCGTTTACTCGCTGCGTTAATGATTTTCTGATCGAGGTGAGAATGTATAAGAAAGAATGTAGGGGAAAAAATCCGACAAGTCCGAGTATAGGACTCGCGTCATGAGGATTCCGTACAAACTGAATTTTTTTTTCTTCTTCTTCTTTACGTGATAAAACTGCAAATTCACTTTTGCCGTGAGACCTTGCTTCTCTCCAAATTTCATCATTCTAGGTCAACGAGAAATACCCTATAGGTTTTGAAGAGTGAGTTTGCGAATATCAAAATATGTGAGATAAATGGCCGTATGTTTTGATTGGGGTGACTTTGGAAGCTTGGATTTTTTACAACTGATACCTTTGCTTGTTCGTGAGAAAAAGGGTCTTGACGGACGGATAACAAGTGATCCTATAAGGGTTCCATTTTTTTCCTTCTGAGATACGGAAACCTAAAAATATAACGGCAAGAATTTTGAAATCGTAGAAAGCTGAAATATATAGAAAAGATCAGAGTACGGAAAATTGAAACAGGTGTACGATCGTCAAAATTGGGTTTTTGAATGAAAAGTTTTTATATTCGTACAAATATTCAGGCAGAGAAACTAAAAACATTGAACTGTCATATCTTTCCTTTGTTTTTTATAAATCAATAATTTATTGGACTAAACACAAAAGATCTGAAATTAAAACTATACATATTACAAATATGTTAGGGAAATCAAATTGTTTCTAATATCCGAAGTCATATTTTTTGACGAAGCATAAGTTTTTGCTTATTTTATGTTTCTTTATTTTACACCTAATGAAAAATTGATTTTTTTTAATCCAGAGTCCTGATTCCGATACTTTGATCTTTTTGCATTTCGACTTTATATCTATGTATTTGAAACCCTGTGAGATAGATTTCCACGTCTTTAAAAATTCTACACAGCGACACTTCTATTTTGTGATGTAACAGATGTAAAATCTATGTTACATATTTATCCGTAACCACAATCTATTTATTGCAAGTTTTCAAAATTCTCGCTATATTTCAAAATCGAAATTCCCTATAATTTTTTCGAAAATTTCCTAAAAAAAAAAAAAAACAAACAAATAAACAAAAGTATTAACTTTTACGCAGTGACAATACCGGCACTTTGTAACTTGTCAACCTGATGAAACGGCATTTTGTCCGTGTAATTATTTTGGAACAAAAGACACGTATAAGATTGAAGCTGGCGTTGATCCTGATATACTTTGGCAAGACAGCTTTCTCATTGACTGTATAGCTAATCTAACTGTGAGAGATGCCGCCTCACAAATAACGACTTTTACATTTCATCATTATACATTTGAGAAGACTATAATATAGCCAATCAAATCTGTTGGGATATTCCGCCCGATGTATTATGGGTACGTCTTACTTTTTATGATTGATGAGCAATTTCTGTACTCAAGGAATAAAATTAAGCTGTCTCGACTCGTTCCATTTCTCTGTTGGCTGCAGAGGTTGTAATCAGTCCGAAATTAACTGTGATTAATTGTAAGAGTCGGTTTCACCACTCGCGCACTGATCAGCAAATACAACATTTTACATTCATAGCATCAACAGGACTTTACGACGAATTCATTTGAACGCATAAATTTCACTGTATTAAAAAAGTTTTCAAACTAAATTACTGCGCGGCTGTTTCGTGCCGGATCTCCGGTCGGAATGTACATCACGGCGTATCGAGCAAACAATTTCAATCAAACTGACACTCGATTATAATTTATGTAAAAATGATTGACAATTCCGTCGGCGGATTGGTATTATACATGCAATTTTGATGTTGTCTCTTTTTAGAGTCCAGACAGCGATTCCGACTCGATTTCTGTATCTCCGAATACCTCGAAAGTATAATAACACATTTATCGCAAATTGTTTTGCAGTCAATTTTTTTATTACAGAAGCCGATACACGCATGAGTCGAAAGAAGGAAGATGATGTGCTCGAAGGGGGTAAAAATTGAAGAAAGCGGTAGAAAGTTATAAGAAAAGGAGAAAAAAAAAAAAAAAAAAAAATACCAAAAAATAGAACATCAACAACGCACAATAACGAAATTACGAAAGTTGTCAAAGTTGAGAATTCCAACTCAGTAAATTGAATTTTGTTTCGTCCTACAAAACGGCGAGGAATTGATAAGGATAGATACGAGATAGGATAAAGCGAATCGTCGATCATCTCGGATCGTAAGCGGCAGATGCATAGTCCGATATTATCCTGGTGTGAGAGAGTCGCGTGTATGTCTAAGATGTGAGATTCGGAATCGATCAGGAAGGTTTAAGACTGTGTCGGACATTTTTGATGGCGCGTGTCACACGTTCATGGTATTAGTACGACAGGCGGAAGTGAGGGGGAGAAAAAACAGGAGGGAAGGACCGGGTTGAATGGAGAAAGGGATGGGAAGGGGAGGGAAGGAGCGGGGCAAGACGGGGTGGAATGCGCCCACCTCACTCAGACAATAAAGGACGAAGGATAAAATAAAGGATAGCGGACTGGGATATGTGCCTCGGGCGGTGCGCCGCGTCTATCGCTCGCCAATATCAGCGAAAATTGAAATAGTCGCGATATTTCTTTGAGAGAGAAATAATAAAAGAGAGAAATAGGGCTTCGAGATGCTGCTGCTCCCCCTCCTCCACCTCCTGCACCGCTGAAAACCGTCGAGATACACCAGCCGGAAGAAGCTGGAGAAGGAAATCGCGGCTAGCTACCCCCTCGGATAAATTGAGGTGTTGGCTTTAGGTGTTCTTTGCAATCAGATTTCTCACCCAGCGGTTCGCCTATCGTTCGATGAAATTCAACTCCTTTGTCGCCGCGCGCCCCTCGCTTCTTCCGGTTCTCCGGCTCATTGTACTTTTCGTTCTATTCCATCCTATCTTCGGTCTCGATTGAAAATAAATATGTGATTAGATGAAAACCGCATCGTATCGAATCGAGGACAGGCTCTTAAGGGGACGAGTCCGAAGCCGAGACTGACCGCAGGTTTGAGGATGAATCCGAACCACAGTCTGGATCAAGAGATAGGAGAAGAGAAAATACTGTTTGAACAATCGTCGGCAACGTTGATCGAATAACACAAGCTAATTAGATATCAACTCTTTAGAAATCGAGTGTTCACCTGATTTGAACTGTCATCGATTTGCTAAAACCGAGCCTAAAAATTGACTGTTTAATTTCGCAATCACAGCCGACGGAAGTTGATGAAGAATACAACCTAATCCTGTGGAAGAAGAGAACTTTCGATATTCGGTGTACCTAAAACATTTCCAAGATTTTACGAAAATCCATTCATATTATTTCAGGTAATAAGTATTGTTTGTCAATTTATTAAAAGAGCTTCAAGGAAGTTGCAGGGGCTCTCGCGGTCCGACGTCGCAAGGCGTCGCGACGTCCGCGTCCGAGATAAAAGTATAACACGGTTCCCCACGGCGAGAATTGTAAACTTTTTAATTGGATCAGATCGATGTTCTATACCAACACATACAAATTGTATATACCAGTGTATATAAGGTGCGTATGTATGCGCACAGTATATAATTTTTAATAAATTATAAGTATATATATATATATATGGGGCATTCCATGTCAAACCAACGGTATAGTAGACTGACCTTTGGGATTCTGATGAGCAATGGATATTTTTTGTTTCAGTTAAAAATGATACCGATAATTTTTCCGCCATTTTAGAAAAGTGCGGTGACCTTATGAAGTGAGGAATTATTCTTGACACGAAGATGGAAAATCGATGAAACTTTTTTGTAAAATCAGGGACTCGAAAACACATTTTTATGTCATGGTTCGAAAACGTGATGAGAATACTAAAAAAAAATTTTTTTTTCTTTATTTTGGATTTTTGGTATTCATACAAAAGAAAAAATTTAAAGATTTACTAGAGTTTATTTTTGATGGTGGTTTTTCGTACGAAAAAATAAAAAGAAACTCCGTTCTGTTATGATTCGACCTTCTTTTTGCTTGAAGAGTACGACGAAGGAAACGATGCTGAATTCGAAGAGAAATAATAGAAACTCAATTAACAGGAACCTTGAATAAAATACATCATTTATTTAGAGAAATTACGTAATTAAGGCTGAATGAATGATTTACTTTGTTCAAGCTTCACGTCGATTGAGTTTATATTATTATTTTTCTTCGAATTGAGCATCGTCTTCTTATTGTTAGTCGAACTCTCAAACTAAAAAGAAAATCGAGTTCCACCATCGCGGTGTTTTCTTTTATATTATTTTTTACTACGAGAAACCATTATTTAAAATCAATTCATAAAAAAAAAAAAAATCATTTTTTTTTTTTCAAAACCGAAATCTCGAAGAAAAAAAAATATTCAACATTCCCATCCCATTTTTGTATTATGATAAAAAGATACGTTTTCAATCTCCGTATTTTATAAAACAAAATTTTCATCCATTTTAAAAATATTCATCTTCATGTCAGGGATATTTCCTCACTTGATGAGATTTGCACACTTTTTCAAAATGGTATCATCTTATACCGAAACACACAAAAAATCCATTGGACATCAGAATCCTAGGGGGTCAGGCCGATGACCCATTGGTTTGATGTAGAATGCCTCATGTATAGGTATATGCACATATATAATGCTAAAAAACAAACTGCCAACTTTTATTTCAAAGTATATGCACGTGGTTGGGTGCAGATCGCCGGTATTGTACCTACCCACTGCAGCCATCCACTTCCCCCGAGGGACAAGTACTTACTTTTGTTTGCTAACCAAAACCCGCTCGCCTTTATGTTTATCTCTGCGTACATATCTATGCTATATTTACAAATGCTTCCACTAAGTCAAGCGCTTTATGCCGTTTAATATTGCGTCCATGCGCCTCCAGCTTCGTGGTATGGCGGTTGTGGAAGGTACGCTATGGTTTGCGCTTCGGTCCAGGTTCTCCGGCGACGGATGCACGGCAGAGGTTTTCCAGGTCTCTGCAAAAGTTCCTTCCCACACAGACGGAAGTACCACCGCGTCTTCGTGTTTTCGTGTCTTCGTCGTACTTCCCGTTCGCAAGTCTAGTGGGTACAACAGCTCACGTACCTACCTACTACTATTAAACGTCGGTATTATGTATACCTACGAAAGCAGGAGAGACAGCGAAACTGTCGAGGAAGTCCTTCTCCGCCCCGGGCATCGGCATTTCGTAAGTTTAATATTGCTATCAGGATGCCGGTTTACACCCTCCGGGGAATTTGCGGCCATCGCGGACACGGAAACTCCCAGCCTCGTCGCTTTGGAACTCGTCTACGACAGAAGAAGGGTCGTCCCGATCATCGTCTCGGGTTTGAGCCTCACCCGCACGTCAGACAACTACTAAAATCAGTCCAAACGATATTTTCCACTCAACTTGAGACTCCCTCGATCCCCTCCGCTCTCACCTCTCAGGGCCTTCAACTCGGGTATCAACCGAGGGTTCGATCGCACTTGAAGTCAGGTGTACACCTGGTGAAAAGTCGCTAATGTATTGGAGGAAGTTACAGTCTCCGTATCTGGGGTTCACCTGGATTAAATTGGTGGGGGTTAAAACTTGGAAGGTTCAATATTTCGAATGGCAGAAGTATGGGAATTACAAGCATGGGAAAATAAAATAACGAAACCGATTGGCAGTCATTCTAATCAGTAACACTTTCGGATATCAACATTTCTAACAATTCATCTATCCCATCCAATTAAATCACTCGATTTAATTCGCCACGTCTTGAAATCAGCGATGCAATAGCTATACATTTCCTTCCAAAACGTTGACTCGTTTATCAATTTACCCAAAAGTTAGCAAATGAATCGAAAGACCTCAAGCTCACTTCGAAGACACCAATGTCCAATGACACCTCTTGTTTTTACCACACACGTAGATCATGAGATAAAAAACGGAGGATGGAGAAGTCCAACTTGTAGGATCAAGGTCACGTGATTAATTTAGGAGTCTAAATCGTATTTGGTTATTGAGAAACGAAGGATTATACAAGTGATCGCGGGTCGCTAAGCGGGCGTCGCAAAAAGCCGCGACGATAACCGCAGACTCTGGCTAAACAAAGCGCGATAATCCGCGTGGAGTTAATGGGGGTAGTACGTGGCGTCTTTAATTTGAAATAGGATCCTTTGTCTCCGTGCACGCGTCGTCCTCTCGATGTTTGTACCCAGCACCGCGCCGGGTTGCCGGGGCAAATCGTGGGTTTTACTACTAGCTCCCTGCAGCTGTTTGTACCGACTCTGCAGGTTCGTTTCCTCCTTCTCCCTCCCTCTTCCTCGCTCTCTTTCTCTCCTCCGACTCCTCCACAGGGACTGCTGGCCCTTTGAAAGCCGAACTACAAATAGCACTCTGTCACTCGCGGCGAGAACGCGCTTTTCAAAGAGCCGGGGGATGAAGCAACGCGTCCGTTTTTTCTTTTTTTTTTTTTTT